>NC_086197.1:85586307-87986307 GCF_035770615.1 Melospiza melodia melodia | reverse complement strand
ACAGACTGAAAGAGGTAAGGTCTGTTGTGACTTTGAGGTGTAAGAACATATCCTACAGCAGAACACAGAACACATAGTCTGCAGGAAATAAAACTGCTGAAACCCCAAAGATGGACAAGCAAGCATGTGGATTTTCTCCTCACTTTCTGAATAAGTTTGATTCATTGATTCTGGCTGTTTTGCTTCACTTACAGAGACTCTCCTGTTCTGAACAAAGTCATTGTAAGTCTCTTGCTCCTCTTCTGCTTACAGAATTGTTCATGCCCAGCCTCTCTCTGGCAGCCATTTGGTTCAGTCCACCTGGTGGCACCAATGGCATTTTAGAGCTTGAAGTCACCTTTGGTTCCTTCACAACTTTGTGCTACTGGAACTTATAATCCCCTTTCTTCCTCACCTCCATAAACCAGCTTTGTGACTAACTTGGCTGTGTCCACAATGGACAGACCTGCCGGCAACTAACTTTGATCTTGGATATCAGACATGCCAAACCTTACAGCTCACTGCATGCAAAACCCTTCCAGATAGAGGGGACATTCCAGTATTTACATTTCATATCTACTCCCACTTTCTAGCCCCAAAGTCAATTATCAACAGCATAACCTTTTCATTTCAGAAATTTAGCAATCAGGAAAACACAAATGCATACAAAATATTTTACAGTAAAGAGAAAAAGAGAAACCAGATCATTATTGCAGAACTTTGATGCAGGTTACTTGTTATTTGAAAATTGATCAACTTGCCAACTAATAACTGATAACTGTTACATGGCACAAGGGATATCTGCTGGGCTGGTTTCTGTGTGGAAAAAAACACAGTTAGGGCACAGTTTTGCTCAGAATTCATGTGCAGCTATCCCCTTTGTGCTATGTGGAAAAGAAAACTGGATGCTGCCCTGTTATTCTGACTAAGGGCAGGATTTGACATCCCTGTGGGGTGATGTCAGGTTTGCAGGGAGCTCTGGTTGTAAGCCCTGTGGGCAGAGGCTGCAGCAGCCAGCAGAGCTTTGAGTGACAAAAGGCAGCTCAGGGGCTCGGGCACTGCTCCTGCTGGGGCTCCGCTAGAACACTCCTGAGGAGGCTCTAAGAAGATCAGGGCACGATGAGAACCATAACTTATTCTATATCATATTTCTCCCACTCTCCCTAATTTTCCTGTGGCATGTAAACATTTACCTGTCAGCTTCAGAAGCTGAAAATTGAGTGAGATCTCAGTAAATTCTCTCTGCAGCTTCATGAAGCATAGCTGCAGAAATGGGAACTTTTATTCCTTCATTATGAACCTACCTCCATGAGATCACCACAGGCTCTGATTTGCAATTTAATATCTCTTCTGCTAATATGAGATGAACTGAAGTAGCTACAAAGAAACTCAATTAGTATTGCAGCTAATAAAAATGATAGTTGTGATAGAAAAATGATTCATAACTGCAGAATGTGCTTCTGCATGTTTTTCATTACTTAGCCTGCACTAACTCTTGTAATATATTTCCCTGCACTTTCTGAACCACACATCTTCCCACTGAGTAGCATCTAAAATTTGTATTTACTCCAGAGTGGTTTTTACTGACACTGTCTTTTGCCAGTATCATCTTCTTCCACTGAAAGTTGTAGTGTAAAAACATGAACTAATATTTTAGGCAAAACTAAATTTTTAGTCATAAAAAACTCCACAGAAGGAACTGCATAACTGTCAAATAAAATTTGCCTATGTACAAATATGCTTCCTTCACTGCTCACCTGGCAAGGGCAGTAGTGAGCTTTTCAGTCATTAGACTTTCACAAACCTCTGGATGTCAGCTGTGGCATATGTAGATTTGCCAGTGTTTTTCTAGTGTTTTATTCTGTAAACAGGTTATAACCCATCTTAGTGCTAGCAAGAGATGCTGAAATACATTAACAAGGGGATTTTTCACAGAAGCATTGATAGCATTCAGTGGCCATGGAGATTCCTGGAGAGGTTAGTGTATAATTGCCACTTGTGACTGTGAAAAGCTGTTCCTCCCCTGATGTCTTTTACAAATAATACTTTACTCTGGTGGTAATTATCTTCCACCTCTGGTGGCAGAAAGAAGCATTCTGTGTTTCAAATTGCTTTTAATTTTTTTATTTCTGTAATTAAAAAGCCCAATTTATTATACAAGCTTAATAGAAGATAATTGGAAACAAACTCAATATTTTTAACTATAGAGATGGAAAGGAAAAGCAGATGTTTAATATCAAAAAGACAGACCCTTTTTTCACCTGAGTTTTCCAGAAATTTTGTTACTGAACCTAAGTTAAGTCCTACTGAGTTCAGTAAGTTGAGAGCTACAGTTTGGTCTTTCAGAGTGGGTTTTTATCTCCAAAATATGTTTCCCCAATAATCATGGTAATACTTTTGCTGGCACAAATAGGTCTGATTATTTAAGAGCAATAATATATGCCAGCATGAAAAGGTAACATTTGATGACACAAAATCTCTACTGTGAATCCATGAACATTCTTCTTTTCCTCTATGTTGTAGAAGTGCATACACTTTCAGAATAGCAAAAAAAGAAAGAATCTGAAAGATGATTCTGCCCTGGCAGTAATGAGTTAGAACAATCACTGAACACTAGGATGCAATTCTGAAGTAATTTGATTAACAAGCTGCTTATGCATTTTGATTAGTACAAAATAGACAAAAAAAAAAAAACCTGCTTGTGGTACAGTTCATCTCTGGTGTGACTCCACTGATCAGGGCCCAGTGGGAGTGATAAAAAAGAAAAATATAAGAGATCCATTCTTCCATTAATAATTTATATTCTTTTCTTTGTAAGTGACCTACTAAATGGAAATATGAGAATCATCTGGAAATGTCTCAACTATAAAACTAGGTGCAAGTGTCTTTCTATATCTCACTCTCAAGATTTTCAGTTGCTCAACAAAATAAGCTTTTTCTAGTTTGGGGGGGTACATGGCCAGGCATTAGAGGAAAACAGAGACATAAGGCAGCAGCTGTAGAAACAGCATGATCTTTTCCTTAGTCCTGTGTGATAAATCTCAGCCCATCTGAAGCAAGTTATGATTATGGTGTGGAAATATGAAAATATTCTTAAAAGGTACATATTTTTACTGACCACATGAATTCCAGTAATATTTTAGTAGCCACCAAATTATAGTCTCTATAGTAAAACGTCTCACTTCAGCACAACGTGGAGATACTAACATAAATGTTTAAATGATGGGATTAAAAGATCATCTCCACACACATGTAAAGAACACAGGGGCACAAGGGAAGGCAAGAGGGTCAGCTCCAGTAGCCCAGTCAGGCAGAGAGCTCCCACTCTGGGATGGGCGCTGGAGAGTCCAGAGACTGAGTTGGCTACAGGAGGGACTGGAAGCCTGGTGTAAATGGTCTCTGGAGCCCCATGGATTCCCAGTAGGCAGATGGACCTTCAGGTCTGTCCTAGGTTGACTATATGATGCTTTTAGTCCCAATCGTCTTGTTCTATTTATTATGAATAATAAATTTTGCACCTTTAAGACTTGTTCCAGAGAGTGAAGCAGGGAGAGAAGAAGCTGCAGGTTTTTTTCAGACACTGCACTCACTCCTCCACATTCCTGCTCCTGGACTGTGTTGTCTGCGGATGCACAGACAGCGGGACAGAGCTCGCCTTTGCTTTTAGTTAGTTTTAGCTAGCTGAGGCAAAGAAGTTCCCTGGACTGTGGTTTTTTCCCTTTTCTTTGGAGCAGTTTAAACCTGCTCTGGACTGAACACCCAGGGGAGCACCGA
The DNA here is from genome assembly GCF_035770615.1 of Melospiza melodia melodia. Taxonomy (NCBI): domain Eukaryota; kingdom Metazoa; phylum Chordata; class Aves; order Passeriformes; family Passerellidae; genus Melospiza; species Melospiza melodia. The sequence goes on along the minus strand of NC_086197.1, from coordinate 87,982,554 downwards.
CAGCTGCAGCTGTGGCCCACCGGGCCAGGCCTGGCCCGCGGCATTTCCAGCACCGAGGGACTGATCAGAGACTGAGTGAGCTGAGCTGCAGCCCAGGGAGGGGACTTTCTCAGTTTGTCATCTCTTTTGGAGCAGCAAGGGGTTTTATCGTTTAATAATGTTTAGGTTTTATTGTTTTATAAACAGGTTCCATCTACTTTTCTCCAAGGAGGTATTTCCTCCTGGACTGGCTGGGGGGAGGGGCCGATTGAATCTGCTTTTCTACCAGAGCCCCTTTAGGGGTTCTCTCCCAAATTTGCCCTGAACCAGGACAAAGTCCCTTTGGAGTGGCCTCGAACAAGGAACAGTGGCAGCCTTTCCTCTGCCAGGCTACTGGATTTGGCACTTAGCAAAGTTCAATCTTCATTCCTGGCAGTTTCACAAAGGAAACCATCTGAGGAGAGGAAGCACAACATCAGTGCAATCCCAACCCGTTAGAAAGCTGAGCAGCACTAAAACTCCTCCTGTGGTGGGCAGTATTCAGGAGAAGACAGAGCTGCTTTGTGATGGTAGGGGAGAAGCGCCACACAGCCACTGGGGAAGGCTGCCAAGCCTGTCCATGTCCCTTTGGACATGAGAAGGGCTGACAGAGCCAGCCTGGGGTGTCCCAGCCCTGCAGCAGCATCGCCTGCACACAGGGGAAGGCCCATGGCATCCTCCTCTCCTGAGCTTCCAGAGGGGCCAGCAAGAAGGAGCTGGAGCTAGCGCAGTGTTTCAAACACACTGCAAACTCCAAAGCCTGGCTCTCTCCAGAGGACCCCATCTGTTTCTAAGTCCTGCTGATCCCTGAACTGAGGCTGTAAGGGAAGAAGGAATTCCTAGTACAGGCTGGCTGGTCTGTATTTACATAATTTTGTTTTCAAAGAAGCTTGGCAAAGCATTCCCAAATGGGTCTCTGCCACGGACAACTGAGTTCTCCTTTGTGTTTCTGAGGTTGGGTGCTGAGGAAGGTACCTGGGGCAGTACCTGGGAGATGTGCCAGGCAGGTGCTGCCAGGCAGGTGCCCCCACACTGTGCCTTGCTGTGCTGTGGGTGTTGCCAGCCCAGGAAAAGCTGGGCATGAGGGCAAGGGAATGCCTGGAGAGACTGAGTGCCCTTCTCTCCATAGCTGCTCCTGGTGAGGCTGAGCTGTCCCCTGAGGCACAGAGGAAGGTTTGTGGGGATGTCATGGGGAAAGGGAACAGGGGAGCAGATTTCTCACATGCTGTGCTGTGCTCTGCTGTGTGACCCCAAAGTGTGTGTCTCCTGTCTTGCTTTACAAGTTAAAGTGTGCACTGTTCTCCTCCACAGCTGGCTTCATGCTAACAGGTATTTTTACTGAGATTGAAGGCAGTACTTATTTGCAGAATAATCATTTTTGGCTCTGTTTGAAGTGTTCCCTTTTTTTCCCCTTACAACGATATTTTCTGCTTTGCTGGAAGCATTTCTTAACAAGCTTCTTCAGCTTGCCTTGCAATCTCTGCAGCCAGGCAGGTGCTGGGCCACCAGGGCTGTTTCATTGAACATCACAGCTCTTTCCAAGGGATTGTGGCTGTCCTTGGGCCCATGGATGTCTCAGCATCTGTTTAGCTTTAAACTTGTGAGCCTGCTCACACCACATGTGTTTGGAGCATGTCCAGAAAGTCCACAAAAGAGATTTTTCAGGTCCTTATCTCTCCTAACTCAGTTGTGAGCTCTGTGCCCAAGCTCTCAGTTGAATTTTAGGTAACTTTTAAAGCAGCTCACAGTCACTGCAGTTGCTGCTTGGGACTCAGCCCTGGAGGGAGCCAATGCAGGCTCTTGCAATACTGAAGTTGCTCCTTATTTTTTCTGGAGTCAGATGATCAAGTCAAGCTTCTAACTTCCTGATATCCCCAAATGTTGGGATATTTCCCTGATGGAAACCTGAGTAACTTCAGGGTAACACAGAGCTACTGTGAGTGGCTGCAGTGGTCAGATCACTTGGGAGTTTCAGGCACTAATGAGAGTAATAATCCAGCCCCCTTAACTAGTCTGTGTTTTATTATTATTTAAATTATTTAAATCTGCAAAACATGTCTCACCTTCCATTCCTTTTAGAAGTTTATAAAGGATTAAAAATAATGCCAGCCAAAACTTGCTCTGAAGCAATCCTTTTCCAGAATATTTTTTAATCTAAATGTCTTATTCAATTTCCAGTTGTTTTGAAGGTGCTATAAAACTGAACACATACTTCTGAAGATTAGGTTCAGTATTTGGTACTTATTCTCTACAAGACAGTGGCTTTTTAAAAACAGAGAGAGGATTAGTGGGTTTTTTGGTATGGTTTGCTTTTATATTTTGCATTTTCAGTAGTAGAAAATACTTTAGAATGTAAATTAATATCTTGACCCTGAGTGAAAATATTAATTCCTCATGAAATTTGAAGAAATGATCTAGATAGGAAAAGCAGCTACATAAGGCAAATGTGCAAAAAAGCCTGGGTTACAGCTATCTTACTGAAACTCAATCACTCCTTGCCAAGTTTGCATGGGAAAAAGTTGATATTCAAGGGACACTGATTCAAGGGACACTAATCATCTGCTTTTGTAAGCAGAAAATGAGATAGCTTTGTAGGAAAGACACAATTAGTTTGTGTTTAATTTTTTTTAACCATTTAGCATATGCAGCACTACCACTTTTGATTTTGTTCAGATATTCACAAGTAAATTTGATCCCTGCACTGTACTGTTCTTTTAATATCCTCTCTCCTATAAGTTTTCAATTTATTCCACTTTCTCTGGTATGCTTTTCATAACTGTAATATATTCCAGTATCAGGTTTTATAATTACTTGGACTCTATTCATTTCCAAATTTATATTTCAGGCTGTATTTCCTCCTGTGCTACAAGTAACAGATCATTGTGTTGAAAAGCAATCTAGGATGTATGTTAAAGTTATTGCAACAGTAGTGTAGGAAATCTAGTTTAATTTGGGGAGTGTCTGGGGTGGTGGCTGAAGAGCATGGGGGAATTGCTCAACAGAGAACTGGTAAAATGACTTAGTACATCCACTGACAGCTACTTGGTAGTGTGGGGATTGGCAGGTGGGTGTGCCTGCCAGCATTATATTTAGTTTTACTGGAATCAAATGTCAGCACTGGAGGATGCAGAAGGCACAGAGTTCCTCCACATTAGTATTGCAAAAAATGTAGTGGTTTAGGTCTGTCTCTGGAGAGCTCAGTGCTGCATGGATGTGGTTCTGCACTGAGCAGCATCCCAGGATGCCAGAGGAAAACATGAGGCTCAGCTCTGCAACCGACCCATGAACTCTGATCCACCTGAGGACTTCATTTCATACTTAAATTTAAATAAGTGAGCAGGTGCTTCCAGCTGGGGCACATATTATGTGTGCTGAAGAGTCAGTCAATGTCTAAGTGGTCCAATGCACTGTTGGGCTTAGTACACTCAAAAGCTGACCTCTAAGTGGCTTGGGACAATGGGACAAAAACAAGGTATGGGTCAGAAAGATGCTGATTCTTCAGTTTAGAAAGTAAATACGCACAAATATAGGAAAATCACAACACAGGCATTTTTGAGACAGGGAAAACTGTAAACTGTTCAAAGATTAGTGGAGGGTGAATGTAACTACTTGCAGGATCACTTGTTTCTGCAGAGCAAAAAAATATGACTTTAATGAGTTGGAATGGCAGATATGAAACTAATTTCAGTGTACTAATGTTCAGAAGGTAAAATGTGCAGTTTGTCAAAAAATATGAAGGATTACAGTAACTGTGCTGTTTGTATCATGGGAACCTGTGTGAAATGAGCACTGAGGAGGAGAGAGGTAAGAAAAATACAGCAATTCTTCAGGGATCACACTGAGGGAAATGGAGATCGAAAATGTGGTGGGAGTTGACAAAAGATATCGGCACTGATAAAAGAGTTTTCAAAAGGCACTGAAGTAGTGATTTTTGAATCAAAAAAAGGCATATACTTCTGAAAAAAAGGGCTTAACAATGACTTTTGTAGAAGAAATGGGATAAGAGGTAGTAGAATGAGCACTGGAAGTGGATCAAAAGAAAATGTGATCTTTTTTTTCCTAAACAGAACAGGGATATTCATTGAGTTCATAAACCAAATAGCATAAAGAGGAAGGAGCACAGGAAGGTGGGGAGGGGTGGCACAAATGGAGCCAGAGGGAGGAAGGGAGTGCTGAGAGTGGAGTCCTGAGTCCAGCATGTCACCAATGGCAACAAAAGGAAAAGAAAAAATCAGAAATGAAGGAGAAATGCAAATTTTTCTTAGCTACTTTCTGAAAAGAACAAAGTTTTGTTGGGAAATAGGTCGCAAGAGATGTGAAGAGGTGAGGAAAGAAGGCAGGATCTTTGTTTGCAAGTGCAGCATTAAAGTAGGGCTGTTCTGACAGAAACACTGTGATCAGAGAGGAGACTTCTGAGGCTGGAATGGACAGTCTGCTGCTTTTCAGTGTCTCATTGTATCTAAGATCAAAGGATGGCCAAAGCATTCTAGTATCATTGCTTACAGATAAAAGTCAGGCAGTTTTGAGACAGGCATTTTCATTATGAAATGGGGAATTAACAGCTGTATTAACATTTGCAGTGATTACCATGCTTAGGAGTGAAGAAAGTGTAATTGCTTGTTTGCTTTAAACAGTTTTCCATCCCTGGGATATCTGAGTGACTTCCATGTAAAACTGGGAGCTGAAACTGAAATCCAGAGGGCAGCACAGGGTAGCCAGAAGTCCTGCTAGTTTGAGAGTACACAGGGAAATTTTGTATCTGGTGCCATCCCTGTGGCTCTTGTGCCCATCTGACTTTGAGGACAGAGCCTGATTTACAGCCCACCATGTCCACCAGTCCCTGGGCTGCTCAGCCCCAGTCCCACACTGTCCCTCTGCAGCTGCAGGGCAGTGCCTGGCCCTCCCACACCGCACAGCTGGCCCTGGTGGGGACACCCAGCAGTGTCACCCTCTGGCACCTGTCAGGGCTGGCAGCCGCTGCTCCCCTTGCCAGGCTCTGGAAGCCCTGAGGTGCCACTGCATCCACCCACAGCTGTGGGCCAGGCTTCACAGTGCTGAGTGTGTCCTGTGGCCCCACACTCTCCAGACATCCCAGTGTCCATGCTCTGACACTGGCAGGCTTCAGGAGCATCCCACTGCTGTGCCCGAGCTGTTTGTCACTGCTCAGACTCCGCTGGTTTGAGCTGCACTCACACCTCAGGGGCTACTTGGTGACTTGGGGACACTGAAGCATCTGCCTCCAGGAGGTACCAGATCAGGCTTCAGAGCTTAGACTAGATGCCTAAAAAGTCTGTCTGACCATGGCTTCCCTACAATAAGTAAGAGCTCTCCCAGATATGGTAAAATAGAACTCAGAGCAACTCTGGGATTTTTTTTTTCTAATTCTTGCTGCTCCCTCTATTTCTTTGACAAATACCCTTCCTGCAAGTCAGGGGCTGTGCACAGAAACAATTTACATGGAGTAGTTTGGTCAGTAGGGTGGTTTATGAATTTATAATTAGGGTTACACTGATTAAAAATAGGAGAAAATTTAATTGCATAGTCTTGCAGGTCCAGGAACTCAACATTTCCTACCTCTTAATCTCATAGTTGACTAATGATCACCACCTTGCTCTAACTAATTTCCCCACATTCATAGAAGAGTAAATATATAAAAAATTCAGCTGAATTTTAGGCATTTCATGTATGTGTTTGTGGCATTAATTTACAATTCCGTCCTGTACAATATTTCACCTAAACATTAGCAATTCTATCTGGTAAGTTTTTCTTTCTTACATGAAAGTATTATTACTGAATCATCTTCTCTAGAAAGAAAACAATCATTAATCTGCTGAAAGTGAATCTATGAGAGTAAACAGAATCATTATGAATCTTATATGGAATCAGAATACCTTTATCTTCTGAATAGTGCTCCACTTAGGCCAAGAGAGACTACGGCCCTCCATTGTACAGGCAAAAAAGAGAAAAACTTCATAAAAGCTGCTTGGTAAAGGCTTTGATTTTTCTCAGATGATTTCATTACCTTCACATATCACTGTACACTGAGCTTAATTTTCATGTGAGAAAATCACAGTCAGTGGCAGGAACATTTCTATTTGGCTGCAGCTTCAAAAAGAGAATGAAAAATTTAGAAGGTAAGATCAATAGCTGGAAAACGAAGTTCATCTTAACAAGGAAACTTAAGGCTTACAGCCATGCAAAACAGCTGGAGAAGCTGGGACTTTCAAAATCACTTTGGCTGAGAAACTACAAAGTTCAGCTGAATGAAGCAGCTGTTAAGCTAAAACAAAGATGTGCAAAAGGAGAAAAGCTCACCTTTCTTCCCCCTTTCCCAAACAACTTGGAGATAAAAATTTGGAACAGTGGCTCAATCCACCTTCCATCCTGAGCTGTAGGGCCTGGTGTACCTGCAGAGCATGTGCCTTCCTATCCTACAGCAGCAGGCATCTAGAAGCCTTAAGGAGGACAGAGAAGTGGCTTGGAAGCTGACTCCACAAAGGGAAGAAGGCACTGAAGAGGAGATTTCTATTTCCTGAGTATTTGTATCAACCAGTGAAAGTGTAGAAAAGAGAGGAAGAAGTTTTAGTCAGCAGCCCCAAGCAGAGACTCATAACTCATAGCCATGAATGAGTTTGGCTGAGGGCCACCATGGTGATGGGGAACTGGAGCACTTGCCCTGTGAGGAGAGGCAGAGGGAGCTGGGGCTGTCTGGCCTGGAGCAGGGATAGCTGGTGGGCTTCAGAGACATCCAGGGGCCTGCAGGAAGTGACTGAGCTGGTGGAGCCAGGCCCTGCACAGCGGAAAATGGAAGGAGGATTAGAGACCGCAGGCATGAGCTGAAACAGGGATGTTCAGATGGGAAAGGAAAGGAAGAAACAAAAAAAGGGAAGACCTTTTTCTCTGTGGGAACAGGGAAAATTTGTGCTGGGCTGCCCACGGAATATGTGTGGTCTTTATCCTTTTTTGTTTTTCAAGATTCAGCTAGATAAAGCCCTCAGTAACCTGGCCTTATCTAAGACCTGACACTGCTCTGAGGAGGAGGTTTGCCTAGAGACATCCTGAGGTCCCTTCCCACCTGAATTTATTGTATTAAATACAAACATGCACACAAACTGCTCCCCCTCAATAGATGAAAAGTCTGTATATCAAAACTGATATGAGTACCTCACCCTAGGAAATATTTTCAGATCCCCTTTGCACAAAATACTTCAGATTCAGGCTTCAGTTCAGCATTTCTTTTTTGTTGACCTCTCTCCACACTCACAATGCTGCTGCAGCAGTTCCAGGCAGACCAATGTACCCATTTCCTCCTGTGTGCAGAAAAGGGAATCCATGTCAGGGACATAAAATGTGGCAGTTCTGTATGAGAGAATATGCAAATGAATTTGTGTCTTTGGTCTGGAGTGCATAATAAACCAGATAATAAGATAATAGCTACTAATTCATGTCCCTGTATTGCAATTATTCTGCAGACTTGTCTGCTCCTTTGGAAGCTGTACCACACCTACCCATTCCTCACAAAACACAGTCCTGTAGACTGAGTTCTAATCCTGCAAATTAAATGAGCTTAATTCTTTTCTGGTGGCAGATTCCACATGTTGCAAATGGCTCATCCCAGAGGAAGCTGTAATGGCAGGCTCCAGATGGGCCAGTGACAAAGTATCAAACAATAATCCTACTCACGGGTTTGAAGATCAAATCCTATATTGCTCTGAGAGACGTAAATACTGTTTGATGACTAAATCCCAAAGCATTTTGCTCAGCTGCTGGATAACCCTATGTGCTACAGAAACATGGAGCTTCGCCTCCGTGCATGCTCACAGATGCCTTCTATTTGACAATATCGAGCATTTTGGCATCTGTGTTACACCTGAGTGCTTTCACGTTTCACAAAGTGGATGCTGTGCCATCTGTCTCAGCATGGATATTTGGTGTATTAAACATGCTCTCAGCCTAGCTCTTGGATCAGAAATTTGGATCCTCACTTGAAAGAAGGGAAAGGAAAATCCTGAGTTGCAGTCCTTTTCTGAGGACTGTTGATATATTGTGCAGTATCTGAGTAAGCTGCTAGCTAGGTTGTAAAATGCTTACACTGGGATGTGAAATGCCAGAGATCCCCTCCCCAGCATGTTCCCTCGTGGTGTAGCAGCAATCCAGTTTCATTGCTGGGAGATTTCTTTGTGCCTTGGCTGGTTTTTCAGCCAGGACTGTGCTGTAACTTTGACAAAGGCGAGAGCTGGTGCTTTGATTTGGTAAGTGAGAGGTGCTTCTGTCCAAAGTAAGGTGCAAATGAGACCATATGCCAAAGTCGGTAATATGGAGTTTATTCAGTAGTGAGATAGAGAGATGGAAAGAAATAGAGAGGGGTGCTGGGGGCCCTGGAGTCGTTCTTCTGCAGGTTCCACCTTTACACAGCCCAGCTCCTGGGTATCCACAGGGTAGTTGCAGATGCTGTCCTTATAACTAGGGTGATATATGTATGAGCAGTTGCCTCCTTCCTCAGTTTGCCACAGTGGGAATTTTTGTCTGGATGCATTAACCAGGTTGTGCAAACCAGATCTCACCTTGCCAGACTGGGAATTAGCACATTCCTATTGCAAATTCCTCCCCTCTGTGCTTATTGCAAGTACCTGCTGTGGTGGCTGTTCTTATGGCAAGGTCCTTCTGTGGATCAGGGTTTTGAGATGGGCTACTTTGCTCTTTAAGTCCTTACAGCCTGGCCAGCAGTTCAGTCTCCTCCAGAGAGGTAGTTCTGAAATTCCAGTTTCAAAATATGCAGAGACGAAGGGAATGAAACAGCCTGCATCTTACATGGGTTAAATGTCATGCATGAAAGCCTGCTAGTTTCAGGGAGGAAAGATTTACCCTTGGGCACTAAGTATCTCAGACAGATTCCTCCAGATGGAAGGAGATGGAAAGGAAGGAGAACAGAAAAAAAAAAAAAGGAAAAACCTGTTCTGTCTCCTCTGGGCTAGATAAGCAGCTTCCCCTTCAGCAGGTTTATTTTGTGATCCTTTCTTGAGGCATCTCTTCAGATAGGGAGCCAAGTTCCTAAAATGGGGCCGTGAGACTCAGCACCTTGTCTCTTTGTAATCTGGGCTGAGGTGTTTGTAATTCAGAAACAGCACATAGCTCATTCCTCAGGAGTATTTCCCTTCACTTCAGGGTAGGCATAGATTACATCCAGTGTTTGATCAGGTTTTATTTTAAATTGAGCCTCAGAGTCTCTGATGTTCTATAAAGGGCCAAGCACTCTGACGAGCCTGTCTGAAGGACAGCCCTTATGCAAACACAAGTGTGCTGCCTGCAGCCAGCTCCCTTAATAGCTTTCCACTGCTATTTTATTTTCCTCACTTTTACCTCTTGGGCACTTTAAAGTGATTTTTACTTTATCCCACACCTTTCTGTTACTCAGTCAATCAAGAAAGGATGGACAAAAGGATGTTCAGTCCTTTACACCACTTCTAAGTTAATTGTGCTTTTTCAAGTACTCTTTCCTGCCATGAGTTATTTTACTAAGGGTTACTTTCATGAAAGGCTTTAATCAGTGTAATGTCTTTTATGGCTAATTTATAAAATATAGAGCAGTTGCCTTATAGGAGGCAAGAGCTGAAAATAAGAGAATACCTAAAATTTGGAACAAAGACAACTTTTAAATTGACTCTTTTAGTGTATCAACCACTGGGATTGTGTTTCCAGGCAACAAGTTACCTAACTATATGTGACCAGCAAAGACAACTACCGTCTTTAACTGTCCTTAAAAGGCTCCATGATGCCTGCAGTCTTTTTAAATAAGCCTGGAAGGGTGAATAACCTCCTCCTTTGCATGTTTAGCCAGAAGATTTGCTGGTACTGAGTGTCCTAGTCCATCAAACAGGATCACTGACCCGACATTATGAAATCATCATGCAGGTTTTCTATTTCACTGAATATTTTTCCCTTTCCCTCTTACAGAAACAAAAGCTTTTCTCCTTAGGTAATACCTACTCCAAACCAGGCACGTCATGACCTATCAGCTTTTGATGAGTATTTGCTCCCACTCCTATTTATCTCATGGAAATATGAGATGTTCTTTTCTGAACTCATAACCATTAAAAAAAGAAAATCATGTAAAATAGAACACTTACTAAAATAGTTATTAGCAATTCTGCTTTACCTCCTTAGACATGCAATTCTCTAGCAGAACTGTTCCTCTGGTGTGCTGGAAAGGGAGACAGAATGTGGAATATTGCCCACAGAGAATTCAAGTGATGCTTTTTCTGAACAAATTGTGATTCAGGATGTTTAATTACTTTCCATTTCGAAGCATGGGATACAACATACCTCATGCTTACACTGCACACATCTCTTAGATTGAACCAAAGTTGTATTATAATGTCACAATTACTCTTGCAGAAGAGCAAAAAAGAAAGTCCTAGGACAGAGATAACATGAATCTAACACCAAACAATTGACAGTTTGCTTTGACAACTCTAAAGCAAATAGACTTGTTTTCAGTGTGCAGATGAAAACTCTGCAGGATGTAAATTACAGATTTCCTGTAGTTTTAGAAGTATCTGATTTAAGAAATGCTTGAGGCACACATTTAAATAATTAGGGCTATGTCTAGCCTGTTCCTCTCAGCATTTGAAGATTTCTCAGTGGAGGGAAGGATAAGGGGGCTGAGTGTCACTGGCAAGAGCAGGATGATCACACACTGTAATTCCAGGAGCTGGCACTGCTGCTAAAGCACCAACCTTGATAAACACCCTTCCCCAGCAGCTTCTGCCTGGTCTTGTTAGCTCATTGCCTTCATCCTCATGCTTAAACTTCTCATGCAATAATGTAATGAACATTCTGTCCCCTCTCCCACTTTAAATTGAGCTGGCTTCAGCTCCTTGCCCCAGTCTGCCACTCAGCTTCACATATCTTTGTGCCAGGGTGGAGAAATGCACAGCAGGCAGGAGAAGTGGAGGAAGTCAGCAGGGCAATTTTCTTAGGGTCAATGCTGGCAAATGCCAGCTTAAAGCACTTGTGAACTTCTGGCCTGAAATGGGTCATGAAAAATAATGCTTTTGAATTCAGCAATAATACGCATTTTTGTGGCAGAAAGACAAGTAATGAACAAAGCTTTTCTCTATGTTTAAAGATGCTATCTTACATAATTAAAAAGCAAGGCACTAGCTGCAGCTTCTTGAAAGATTCTTAGCCCTTAATAGAGTAACACAATTTATTAGCACTTCTTTATTCCATTCTCCAGTTGCACAGGTCTTGGGTTCAAAGGTTGGTGTGTCCCTGCAAATTCAGACTGCAATAAAGGATTGAAACTATCTTTCATGCAGCCAACTCTGGCTGTATCGACCCAAACTCCATTTCAGGAAACACATTTCTTTAATTTTACCTTGAAATCTTATAATGTGTTGGATACAGCTTTCAAGAGGGAAAGATTATTATTATCAATAGATAACATAGCTTCAGGCTGTACCATTTTTCACTTCAATCTCAGTTAGGTCCATAATAATGTTTGTGCTCAGAAAAGCCTCAAGAACATGAGAGTGCATTTGTATGGCCTGTTAGGCACAAAATTGCCTGTTTTATAGGTGCAATACAGGTTCACCTTTTAAAAATTTTACTCCCTTTGTTTATAACTGATCAACTAAAAAAATCTCAAAGCAGGTGTTGACACACTGCCTGGTGATATGGAGATAGTGTCAGCTAATGCAATGTACACATAATTTAATATGTCACTTTTCTTAACATATTAATATGCTGCATTTCTTCAGCCTACTTATCAGAATTCTTTCCTAAACAACATCCACACCAAAACAGAGCCAAAGGCACTGAAGCAGTGTGATTGCACTATGATCTCATGAAATAGATATCAGCTTTCCTTCCTTAAATAGTTTTGCTACTGAACAGGTTGAACTCTACTACAAGGATACAGGTTAAGTGCCTGCACTGTGTTTCAGTACACAAAAGTACCTCTAGTGTTTCACCTGTATGGTTAAAGATAAATTTAAATTTAAATCACAGCACACTATTTCAGCATCCTGTGTTTTTGCTCGCCTCAGTAGCAGTTATCAGCTTAACTGTAGGCATCACTGTTGTGATGATGAGCTCATGAATATATATCTTGGGTTTTGAGAAAGTGCATTACTTTGTTGTAGTCTCACAAATGCAGTTCAGATTTCACAGTGCAGTCTATAATAATGCAACAAAATCATGGTTCATGTACCCTTTGCATTTGACCACAGAGGCATTCTCACTGACAAGGTGTCTTCCATTGCTGCAGGTCCATTAGCCAGGATGTGCATGCTGCCAGTAGCTCTCATTAGGATAAGGAATTAACCCTTTTTTATCTCTTTCTGCTGAAAATAATGGAGTCCTCAGACAACCTACAGTTCAGAGCCAAGCTCAGTGGTCTTAGGCAGGAGCTTAGGGAAGGCAGCAGGTCTTCCTTTGGATTTTCAGAATGGAAGGACACAAAGTCTGGGTAAGCTCATGACAGATCCTGTTTTCTCCCTGTTTTCCCTGCTGACACTGTGTGCCTGCAGGAATCATCACTTCCAACTGGCAGAAGCAACAAAGCTACAGTCGCTCCATCTTCAGTGCTCCCTCTCCCTTCTTAAAATTTAACCTGTTCTCTGAGGCACTTAATTTTCCCATATAGTCCTGTTTTGAACATATACCTTCACTAGCACTAATATTCTATTATACCACACCTAAAACCTAGGGTATTTTTGTTAATGGAAAAGCTTTTGCAGAAGTATCAAATGAGAGAAACTGGACAAATTCTCAAAGGACACACAAAGTTTCTTTATACTTATATGGGTATGTGCAATTTCCAGAATTAAGCAAGAGTTTATTGTCATGCACTGACTATTTATTGTCTACATATCAGATACCTTAGACTGAAGTAGAAACAAAAAGGATATTATACAAGATCCCCTAAAATGTCTGTGCTGGGACTAGAAATTGAGCTGAAAATATCCTCACCCTGAAGTAAAGCCATAGACTGCCTCTGTTTCTTAAAGTGGCTACTGCAAAATGTATCAGAATACATTGAACATCTAACACTACTTTTTTATTAGAACAGAACAGTAAATATTTTTTTCAAACTCATAAGGGGCTGAAAACAAGAGACTACAAACCTTCATCTCCTCTACTGGGCTGGACAGGACTTTCCTTCCAGCTCTGTTTTCAGTCTAGAACATTTAAATAGCCTGCTGCTTTGGATCAGCTTCTACCATCCCACCAAGTACCTCAGAAAATTCCCTTTTCTTTAGCTCTGGACTACATGAGTGTTTTCTGCTCTCCTCCACCTGTTTCCCCACTTTAGCATTTCCCTGCCTGCCAAGTCTGTCCCTTCCCAGATGCTGAGCTCTGCTCTCCTTCACCTTTTCCCCACTGAGCAAGTTCATTGCTGTCAGAAGAGAAGCAGCTGCCCTGTCTGTAAAGGTTCCTCTATTGCCAAAGCCCAGTGACAAAGTAGCCAAGGCAAGGCAGACAAACAGTCTTCTTGCCTGCTACCAGCCACTGATTTTAAAAAGGAACATAAAAAACACTAACTGCAAACCAGAAAATTAAACAGATGCTATTCATCACAGTCCCACCCTCAGCATCTGGACTGCTACACCATCCTCTTTCTACCTCAGCTCTTCTCTCTCCTCTTCCTGTATACCCATCTCTCACTGTCACCCCAAATCCTTTCATATTTCCTGTAATATATATCAAAAGAATTTAATTTTTACTGAACTTTCCCCTCTTGTTCCAAAGACTTGATGTTCCTCAGATCATCTTTTTTTTCTTCTGCTCACTTGTAAATTGCTTTTCATTCAAGAAGACTTTCTTTTCTTTGCTTACCTGAAACCTGATATGCAGTTTCTGATTATTTTCCTTCATTCTGAATCTACTCATCTCAGTCTTTCATTTCCTGACAAACTCTGTGCCGTTGGCTTGCACACACTTTTGAACACCAATTGCAGTGTATCCAGACCAGATCCTCACAGGGAGCATGCCATGTAAGTGGGCTGACATCAGTTTTGATTTATTTGCAATTATGCTTGCTCAGAATTTCATTCCTCCTTTCTTTTCTTTTTTTCTCTCTTTCATTTAAATTTGGTCTAGTTAAAAAAAATCTCAACAATGATTGTATATCTTACCATTCCTAGTTTGGTTTGCAAATATGTAACAATGCTTACATCTCCCCTCTTTTTTCCTATTACTGACAGAAAACTTCCAGCTGTGCTTTTCCAGGACTTAAGCTCTCTTTTTTTGCTTGTATTCTTACTATGCTTCCTAATATCTGTTCTCAAACTCCTTATTTACTTTTTTCCCTTTATACCCCAGAAGTTTTATCTGATCTGTCAAGCTTCCTTTATAATTGTGTTCATATTCTTGACCTTGTCATACGTTATTTTCTTTATAAGAACATGGGAATTACCAAATCAGAAAACAAACAATGATTCATCAAGCCTACTAGCTTGTCAAAGAGGGCAGAAAAAGCTCACAGGATATCTAGACAGGAATAAAATATTATGTAAGAGGATATAAATCCTCTTTGGCTTCCAGCATTGATCAGTTTGAGCCCTCAGGCTTTAGTTTATATAGTTCACTGTTCTTATTTCAGCTAGTATGAACTACCTTTGGCCTTTTTCTGTGCAGCTGTACTTTATGCTGGTAAAATTTTATCATTTCAACATTTTGGGTAAATACTGTGTTGGTTATTTGCATATTAAATGAGAAGCCTTTTTCAATGCTAAGAAAACATCTGCTTACAAAAAACTTTCCTCGTCTACCTACACATAAACAAAACAACTGAACAAAAAGGTGTTTTGCTTTATGCACCTTTTCTGGAGCAGGATCCTTCCTCTCTCAGCTTTTAAGTTTATATATGACTCCTAAAGTTTTCTTAAGAACATTCAATTGAGTCTTTCACCCACACTGTCTGGACTTGTGGTCCAAGACACAAAAAGAAAAAGGACAGCTTTCCAAATGTAAAGGAAGAACACACAGGACAGGGTTGCAGGGTTATTTCTAGTAAAGCTCAATGGTGAGACAGGGAACTGAGACAATAACTTTAGAAAGATAGACTTGAGAAGACAGGTTTAGATAGAAAGTTTTGGGTAGCCTTCAGCTAGACAGTAGTTTTGTTTCCTTAAAACCTCTGCCTTTGGGATGAGAGAATCACCAAGATGCCACTTGCTGAGGAACTTCTCTTACATGGATACCATGGATACAGCGTCACTTACCGGTTTTTGGGTACTTTACAGTCTTTACAGATTTTTCTTTCCCTTAAGTAATGAAAAAAATCCTTGAGAATGGGATATGTAGGTGCCTTTTGTGGGTAAAACATATGAAGTATTCTTTTCAAACAGATGAGTGAAACTCCAGCAGGAAATCAGCCGTGTGCTGCAGTGCTGCTCCAGTTAGATGTGGTTGACATGTTTGGAGCCAGTGCTCTGATGTTGTCCTCCATTCCACTTAGAAACTCCACTCCGAGTTGAAGCTGAGCATTATCCGCCTCAGCTGCAGAAAGAAGGCTCTCCAGTGCCACAGCCTGCAGCCAGCAGAGCCATCACCTTCCCCAGCCAGGGACAGCCCGGCCAGCACTGCAGGGTCCCCCAAAACCAGCATCACAGCCTGTCATGGGCCAGCTGGGAAACTTTGGGGAGTTCATCTCAAAGCCCCTTGAAATGCTCTTTCCCAAATGCCTGAGGGACCACAGTCAGTTCGTAGTGACTGTTTGTGAGAGTGTGCTTGGAGCAGTTCATGGAACGTTATCAGCTAAGTTAGCTGAGTCATTATTAGTTTTGAGTCTCATTAGTTGTAACTAGTTCAGAGTAATGTACTGCATTCTGCACCACACTTCATGTAAATAAGAACAGTTGGGATTGAAATCATAGAGCAGAAATTAGGTTTTTCCCTCTCTAGCATGTAGGTGGAGGTAGTTTTCTCTTATTTTATCTCCACCTACTAGTACTAAGACTCAAATAATGTAACTACCATATAAATGAGCTTTACTAGAGCTAGTAAAATTTTCCAGCCATCTCAGTTCCCTCTGTTATTTTCAGCCCAAATAGGTGATGAATGTAGTATTTCCCTGGTTTAGTATCACAGGGTGATCTGATCTGATCTTTAAGCCTCCTGAATTATTTTCCCTCTTTTCCACTGAAAAGAGTGCCCAGCACTTCCTCTTTCTATAACTTATTGATATGACCTTTGATAACTTCTATGTACAAAAGATGTTGTCAAAACATTGCCCTGATTTCCTCTTGTTTCCTACCAATCACTGCCCTGGAGGAGGCTTATTTCCATTTCCCTGATTGCAGATGAGCAGGAATTTCAGCTGCCATGTGTTGTTTCCTAACCCACCCTTGTTAATCAGAGAGGCACCCAGAGAGACCAGCTGTGTGCAACTCAACCTCAGACATTTAACTGAGATTTAGCTGCTGGGTTCCAGCTTGCCTGGGTCCCTTCTTGAGCCCCTCTCTCTCTCCCAGCAGAAATTCAGGGAGGGCAATACTTGTTCTCCCCAGCTGGTAAGGAAGAGGGTTCCATTGTGCATGTCCACACTCTGACTTTTTAGATTGGAAAGGTAAATTCTTTGTTTGAAGTGTGTTTTCTATTTCTAACTGAAAAACATTTGGTCGTCATTTGGTATCATTATGCTCTTGATGGATAAGGACTTAAAAATGAAAGGAGAGCTGGATCTTAAGCAGAACAATTGCTCTGAAGGATAGCTCCTACTGACTTGTAATGGTTATGAGGCTGAAGAAACCATTTGCTCTTGAATACTTAGCAGCTGATTCAACACAGGCTGATTAGATAAAGAAAAGAGAGTGGAAGGATAATAAATAAAAAGAGTGCTGTGATGAGAGTTCTAAGGAAATGAAAAACACTTTATTGATAATCAATCTCTGGTAGATTTTGATAATGAACTCCTGTATAATAAGCAGCCTATGTGCTCACCCTGCCACTGGAATTCTAATGAGGAAGATAATAGATCCAAATTAGAAGTTTGCCAGTGAGGCTGTTATTAAAACAATCAAACATTTTAAATGCA
The DNA here is from genome assembly GCF_035770615.1 of Melospiza melodia melodia. Classification (NCBI taxonomy): domain Eukaryota; kingdom Metazoa; phylum Chordata; class Aves; order Passeriformes; family Passerellidae; genus Melospiza; species Melospiza melodia. The sequence goes on along the minus strand of NC_086197.1, from coordinate 87,965,492 downwards.
AGTAAACAGAAGTTGGATCCCTATTTTGCTATTAGGTTATATACTATCTTCCTTTTTTCTGTATATATCCAAGTTACCCTTTGGATATATGCCTTTAAGGGTTTTATGACTACCTTCTTGAAACAGGTGAGACTATTGTGGATGAAATGAGATTAGACATTGACATAAGATCATGTAATTATGATGTATAGGGCAGGTAAAAATAAGTTTTCATGTCAAGACACAGAAATATGAAATAAGTTTTCATGTCAAGACACAGGGATATGAAAGTCCTTCTGCTGTTAAAGGTTATAAGCCCTATTGAGTTATGTTCTATTGCAAGGCACCAAGTACATACAAGGCACAGTAGTTAATAAATATATCTATCCACCCAGGGGTTAATCAGACCCTTTCTTGCAAATGACAGCTTTGATCATCCTCTTGCTGAGCTCTGCTGGAATAAGCATTGGCCAGAGCCATTCCCATGTTTGAACGGCAGTGTTTTCCCACCTCCTGACAATGCCCCTATGCTTAATTACTTGCCATAATTCTGCCTCAGTGGCTGTAATATCCTCCATCAACTGCTTCTCACCAGCCTGTTGAGAATCTGCCTTTCCACCTTATTGAGCTACTGTTTAGCTTGTCCCTTGTTATTCTCATTTTCTTTTTCCGATGAACTTACTGCATGATTGATTCTTGCTAATTCTGCCTGACAGTCTCTAATTGTTGCCAAAGAGGCTTGTCACACCACTTCAGCAATTTTATGCTTTGCTCTGGTCCCCCCTTCTGCCAGCACTGAAACCAGGGCCTGAGAGGTTGCCTGAAAGATGAAATGGGTCACCGTGGTTCCATGCACCATTTTATGTCTCAGCACTGTCTCCTCTTCCCTTTTGCAAATGCAGGTTAAGCAGCTGAGCAATTGGTCTGGAGGTGGAAGTGGATTTAATCTTTCCTGTTTCTTTGAATAATTCACAGTGAATTTAATATTTCAGCTTCTTCCACACTTGGCAGAGTACTCCATGTTTGGGAGTTGTGTGTTGGGAGGAAAACAAGGGGAAGGACATGAGAAAGGAAAAGAGAAGGACCAAACTGTTCACAGAATGCCTTAGATAGCTTCATTAATTTCAGTTTTCCCAGAGAGTGACCCTTTTAGGGTGAAAGATGACTCAATACAGAGCAAGTTTCATGTGTACATTTGTGGTAGATAATATGCTGGTCCTGATTTGAGAAAAGCCTTTGAAATTGAGCTTTGAAGCCTTGACTATGAAAGATCCTCAAGGAACCCCTGACCCCCCTCACCTCAGACCCTCCTGGAATGCCCTACCCAGGGCTCCAGGGTCTCAGCTCACCTCAGGACTGAGCACCTGGCCCATGCTACTCCTACAGTTACCCAGAACAATATCTTAAAAAATATATATAAAATTAATTGCAGTTCAGAAGACTGCAGCATAACCATAGTGTATGGACAGTTCCGTTTCCTCTGGAATTATGAAAAAATATCTGTGCAACTGATGAGTGAATTGTGCACAAATCACGATCAAGGGAAAAGATTTAGTAACTTTTAGTGCAGAAGATATTTAAGTATTAAAATTAAATATAAAACAGTAGCTGCTTCAGTATTTTTTATATGCATCAGTCTTCCATTTTACTGCTACCTCTTTTTGATGTGGACTCTTAAATTCATCTTGCAATTTCTGTTGTTCAGAGGAGACAGCTCACTTTTGAAGGAGACATGAAAGGTCTAAAGATGTGTGGTTGAATTGCTAGCAGTTTAATATCAGACAAAGATTTCTAGTGATTAAATAATATAACTTTTACTTACGTAGGAAAAGAGGGGGGAAAACTACATTACTGAAAACAAATTGAGTAGCACAAGGCATTAGAGGGAGATTGGTTTAATACTGTGTGAAAACAAGGGACTGACATTTTAGACATCATCTAATTTTTCCATTCAAGAGAATTTTGGGGCTGAGAAGGAGCAGAGTTCTTTAGGTTTTTATTAAATATGATTTGCATCAAATGTGGCTGCTCTACATATCAGACATATTTAAATAATGAAGATCTGTGCTAGCTCCACTCAGAACACAGTCTATGTAAAAACTGATGCTACTCAATGGGATTTTATGGAATTATGATAGTTGTGGTGGAATGTGAATCACCCTGAGCACTCTGCAAAAGCAAGGAGATTCCATGACACTAACTTCTTACGGAATATTTACTTTTTTCATACCAAAACTAGAAATTTTGTGGTTTTGTTCTCTACAGACCATGGTCATGTTAGTATCAGACTGAACCTTAATCTGCAGTCAAGGTACAACACAGCTTCTTCCTTTAGGGGTTTTATAGCTTCTCCTTCATAATTTTTCTTGAACATGCACCCCATTTTTGACAAAAGCACTGATTTCCACTAGTCCAATCACTTCTACAGACAATGTGCTCTTTCCTGTGTATCATTAATCCCATAAAGAAGTTCCCAAAGAAACGTCATTTATTCATGGTCCTTTCCTCATTCCTTGTGTGCATATAACAAATTCTTTAATGTTAATAGTCTACCATAATAACTATGGGATTTTTTTCAGCCTTCTTACTCCATTCCTTCTCACTAATTTTGTTCCAATTGAGCTGCAGTCCATGGGGGCCTCTCTCTATCAACAGTATTTAACAAAATGAGTGCTTAATAGGGTAAGACATGGTTAAGGGGAAGGGAAAATTCTAGGTGTTATAATAAAATTGGCAATGCAAATTAAAATGTCTTCTTTAGGGTCTATTTTTTTTTTCTGTGCAAGAAAAGCTGAAAAATACCTTGTATTTAGTCTTCTACACTCAGACTTGCATTTCAATATGCCTGAGGTAAAACTCAGAGATTGAGCATTTCCCTTCTTGGGTCACTGCATTAAGATACTCTGCCATCAGGAAGGATACTGTTAATGGCACTCATGTAGGATGGTTTTCCATTTAAGTGAACTATCATGACCAGTCTGCCTTTTTTACCCAACTCATACAGTTGACCTTCATCAAAACAATTTGCTTTCTACAGAAGATGAAACCAACAAGTGACACTTGCATTGTGAAATGAAAAAATACTGATAAATCATACATGACAAATGAAGTTCTAGAAAAGATTAGGGTTCTGTTTACCACTGTTCCCCGTGCTGAAGTAGATTCAATTTACTGTTCCCCTAGGAACAGTTACTGTAGGTCATGCAGTAAGGTATTGATTTTGCCAATTACTGAGGATAATATCATATATTTTTGAGTTGTCACATTATTTTTGAAACTTTTTTCTTGGTTACTAAACAAAAAAGTTTTTCATGCATATGCTTGTCAGACCTGTCAATTTAAAAACGAAATGTGTTTTATATAATTCTCCAAAAATAGAATCATGATTACTGTATAATATTCTTTTTGCATATAATTGATGGAATTTAGGTTATATTCATATATATATATTTAAGAACTTTTTTCAGAACTGCATTGTAACTAATTGGTCCTTAATAATTGTCCAAGATAATAGTTTGACTACAAGGAACTGATCTAATCATTTTTCTTGAGCTGAAATAACAAGTTCAGAATGGGTTGTTTACTCCTTAATTGAAGATACATCTTAAAACATCATTAAAGAAGAAAGAATCACTGGAAAATCAGAGGAAGACTGTACTAAGAAGGAATTATTTATTCCTAGATGAAAAGATTAATTTACACCTATTCCCAGCCAGAAGATAGCTGACTTTGAGAAAGAGTCTGAGGTAAACCAATGTAGGAACCCCAAATGATTCAAAACATTGCAGCACATTTTTATGCTTACTGCCTAAATATTACTAGCTGAAAGAGACACTTGTGACTTAGAGTGTGTCTTCTGCAGATGAATTAACTACCATATGGTAAATCTGCACCCAAGCTGATGGTTAAGCAGTATGGACATGAGGGTCAAGTCATGACTTCGAACTGCTTTACTCTTCATATAATCTTTTCCAGAATTTTCTTGAAATGTCCTTAGGGAACAGACCTTGAAAATAATTCATGTGCTAATTTTTAAATTTTCAGTAGACCTGATCACAATTAGAGCTGGAGTTAGCTCGAGAAAATGCTGAGCCCCTAGTAGACAACTTGTGGACTCACTTTATATTAAAACCTGGTCACTTCCTTTGGTGTCTTAGTTCAGAGATCTGAATTTTTTTAATCTTTTGTCCCAGCTATTGAGGTTTAGTTATTCTGAAAATGGTAGCATGAATTGCTGTCTTGATACTCCCCCTGAATTGCAAACAGGCTTATTTTGTCACTCGAATGTTTTTATAGTTGCCCATAACTTGCAATGTTCTGTCATTGCAGAGTTTGCCTCCTAAACTTTCAGAGGAAGTTGGACTTGCTTGTACCAAATCTATATGTGAATTTTTGACACAGAGGGAAGCACAGCAGTAAAAAAGATTTATACTCAGAGTTTATTACTGATGAATAGAATCATGCTGGAGTAAGCCTGGAAAAGACATGTTTACTGATAGTAAGTCTTCTGTTTAAAGCGGCAAGTCCCAAGTTTGATGGGATATGTGATATGCAAGCAGAAGACAAAGTTTTACTGAGGTCATGAAGTGAATATAGTTTTCAGAAGGATTTTTGAAGGAGTGCAGAAAAGTTAGTAATTTACCTCCAGCTGATATTCAGCAAAAACTGAGTGCCAAAGTTTCTTAAGCTCTCCTTTACATTTTGTGCTGCAACTTTACTGGAATTTTCTTGGATTTTTTTACCACCACAAGGAGAGGTTCAGCCTTTTTTCTTCCAATTTCCTTTACACTAGATGGGAAAATTTGCCAGTGTGCTTAGTTAAAGAGGGTGGGTGTTGTTCACGTTTATGAGATGCTTTGTTTCATTCACATGAAGAAAATGAAAATGTCCCTGTTCTATTGTCTGTGGGCTCCTTACTGAAAGTGTGCAGGGGCAGACTAGTTTTCATCATGAGAGAAGATTATTTGCTTGGAGATCATCCCTGTGTCAGGAACACAACTTATAGGTATTTTTGGAACTATAATTTCTTTTTGTTGATTTCAGAATATTTTTACGTTAAGATTTGCAGATCCAACTGACTTGCCTCCCCCTTCAAGCTCTAACTCTGTAGCCATTACACCTGCAAGCACTTCTGGTGCTCTTTTAGGATGCAGACTGGGATGGTTCAGCGGTGCAAGAGGCACGTTGGATGGCAGCTGTGCAACAGGGCTTTGATGCATCTAAACAATATCAACAAATAATAATTTGGTGCTTCTAAAAAATATCCCTAAAATAGTGCTCCAATGAATACATCAAACTCTCTGCCCTGGAGTATCTTCAGGGCTGTGGTGGAGTCAGCCTGCTAGAGTTCTTGGGGATCAAATGAGTCTCCTACTTCCCAAGTGGACTCCAGAGCTGATTTATCTGCAGGATGTCTGGCCCTGACTCTCTTTGCAGTCACTGGCTGCCCCATAAGCTCTTACTATGAGATTCGGAATGTACTCTTGCAGAGCAGGGGGAATAACCAATTACTTTTCCTTTCAAGACCTAAGGCAGCTCTGGGAATATCCATCCTGTGGTGGTGGTGAGTTGTAGGAAATCTAAACACAGGCTGAATGCTGGTTGCCTTAAAGGAAAAAAATAGATGATCTGCTGTATCCCAGGAGTGCCCGTGGTGTGCAGTGTCCAGCTCACACTACAGCCTCCTTGGCCAGTATGGACATTTGTGCATGTCTTCATGGTAACCAAGGTCCCTGGGCCAAAGCACCAAGAAAAGCACCATGAAAAGCTGGGAAGCAGCCTCAGCTGCACGGCGCAATAACATAACACTCTTTGATTATGTGCTCACTGTTCCGTGGTGGAGCAGATGCATGGGTGTTATGTTGCTCTCATTAGGGAAGATCTCATTTCAGTCCTTGCAAAACTTCATCCTATACAAGTTCAGATTTGATCCTCCTTGCAATTCTTAACAAAATACCCCTGGTATAGTCTTTTTTTTTTTTTTTTCCCCATTACTATCAAGCTCTTCTAAGGTTCACTGGACATGTTTTAAGTAATTTCAGTATGTGTTAAAAGAGAACCCTAAGAGCAGGGCAGGAAATCAGCCTATTATGGAGGATTTTAGTTGATTTTTTGAATTAATGTTTCAGATCACCATGCAGCAGTAGCTATAATTAAGTGTCAGAGAGTGAGGGCTAAATGCCTGAATAAAATATCTCATTGTATCATTGCACTTTTATAATAAGATTTACTTGTCAACTTTTAATATAATAATGTAACTAACAAGATAATTTACTTCTCAATGTAATGAAGATGTACAGAAGGCAGAGGCAGGACCTTGTGAGATGCCAGCTTAACTCTGTGGCTGAGCCTGCTGGGTAGCATGCACATATAATGAAGAAAAACCCTCCTGTACTGAAGGAGGGGGCGTAGGATGGATAGCGGATGAGGAAAGAGCAGGAGTAGGCATGAAGTTTGCATTTGGTACAGGAGTGAAAGATGAGAGAAAAACTGTGATAACAGAAGGCATAAGAGTCTGCTGGGGAAGATGATACTAAGTGTATTTCTCCAATTGGTAGAGCAAGACATTTCCATAATGTAAACTTTCAGAGAAAGAAGGTTAAAATAGCTAATTGCCTTGGTGTGGGCTGAGGAGATATGTATGGAAAGCTATCCCAGACTGTATGACACATGCTAAGTTGTCTGGCTGTGTAAGTTTAATGATGCCTTCCTTAGGAAAAAACAGGTCTACTGGGTGTCAACCAGGAAGACAGAAATCTTCATGAGTTTTCCCTCAGTTTAGCTACATCTGATAGAGTCTGTGATCTATAAAAATGTGAGAGCTGCTGAAAGAGGTTGTGAGGAATTATTTCCTACCATCTCATTTCTAAGACTATGTATGCACCAAGTCCTGGAAAGATCCTTCTTGTCACTGTTTCTAGGCCATGAGCAATGCCCCTCTCTTTGCCCTCTCTAACTTTCTGTCAGTGGAACTCTGTAGGGACAGACATGTATTTGCAAAGAAATAGAGGACTGCATTGCCATTCTGGCTGGCTTCAAAAATAACATAAGGAGTAGCAAAAATGAGACCTGCAAAGTCTGTGATTGCATCCTTCCTGGCTCCTTCCCTTAGATACTGGTGCTTTCAGTGACAACCAAAATCAAGCAAGGCAAATGGAGAAATGTCTCACCACGCCTGGAGTGGAGAAAAATATAGGTGCAGGTATGCTGGGGCTATGTTTAGCATCACTGAAGCAGGTGAATGGATGCAGGGTTCTCTCAGAGAGAGAATGGCACATCTTGAATTAATCTGTTAATTCTTATTAGCCCCAGGGTTTGGCCAAGTGCTGAGGGAGCTGGTTGTTGGTGTCGGTGCAGTTTTGTTCAGTGGGAACTGTTGCAGGGTAGGTTTCAGTCTGTGGGAGTGCTGGAGCAGGCTGTGAGGTGGTGGCAGGGTCTCTGTATCAGCGTGGTGGGAGAAGGAGCTGCTGTGATTATCATCCATGGTGCAGTGCAAGGCTGTGTTGTGAAAAGTACATCCCTTCTGTACAAAGCACTGTCTCTCAGTAATCTACACAGCCAGGCAATGCAGGAATAGCAATGGCACACCATGTAAGTGCATTCCTGAGCTATGTTGCATAAATATGAATGAGAGGGAGCATACTGCACTTTAAATATTTTGTACATTGTGCTGGGTGTTATGACAATGAGTGCACTGTGATACATTATTAAAAATGTGAGAAGTACCGTAACCTGCAAATGATGGTTTGTTTTTCCCTTAATAGCTGCCAGATGGTGTGGAACCATTTACACAACATCTGAGTGTTAGTGCATTTTAACCAGGGAATGAAGGATCCTGCTCAGTGCTTTTCTTTTCTTTTCTTTTATTTTCTTTTCTTTTCTTTTCTTTTCTTTTCTTTTCTTTTCTTTTCTTTTCTTTTCTTTTCTTTTCTTTTCTTTTCTTTTCTTTTCTTTTCTTTTCTTTTCTTTTCTTTTCTTTTCTTTTCTTTTCTTTTCTTTTCTTTTCTTTTCTTTTCTTTTCTTTTCTTTTCTTTTCTTTTCTTTTCTTTTCTTTTCTTTTCTTTTCTTTTCTTTTCTTCTTTACTACCTAGCCAGCATATTTGTGCTCCAGAAAATTAAGCCTACATAGTGTTACTTTATTTTGTATTTCCAAGTCACTTCAGGAACTTTGGTTTAAACAGAGAAAGAAGTTTCTCATTGTTGCTTTTATGACAGTGAAAAAATAGTGAAAGCTTTATTTACTATGATTATTTTGTTTCCTCACAGAGTATGATAAGATAGTGCTTGGAGATCCAACCAGACCACTTGTTTCAGGACTATTTTAAGATTTTAAGGGATCTCCTAGACATGAAGGAACATATGTACCACATAGATCTAATGACATAAGGCAACATTATGTTGTGTTTCTGTTTAAAACAGAGGACTTATAAAAGAGATCTTTCACTTGTATGCAATTCGATAAGCATACTGTTCCTAAACTAAGTAGGTTCTTAATCTTAGCTTGTTTGTATTTTCTTGGCTGAGATGGTGCCACAAAGCAGGTCACAAATGTGAGGTCAATATACTCAGACTGGGTCCAAGTCAGCTCTTCAAAGAGACCAGGAAGTCTTCAAAATCAGTAATGTTTTATTTGAATGGAATGTTACTTAAAGAAAATAAAGCTCTAAGCAAGTAGGGATCACAGACTGGAAGTTAAAATAAAAGAAAAATAATAATTTTACATGCAGCACTTAGATTTCTCACTGTGTCCCAGCCAATGAGTTCTTGCTTCTGAGCTTTACGGGAGTTAACATTGTAATGGTAGCTTAGAAAAAACTGCTGTGTCCCCTTTGGTCTCAGGGTATTCCTTTTCATTGCCTCTGAGGTCTGTCTGTGGTGTGATTCTTACATGCATCATAGCATGCATCTTGACCCTTTTCTTACTGAAGAAAATGTGAAATCCTGTCTTCTTCTGGAAGTTCTGTCACAATTAGTACAAAGCCATTTTTCTTCTTAAAGAAAATGTTTAAAACAAGTCAAATATACCCCCAAACACACCATGGATATTATGATGATGGAGATTTCAATTTTGCCTTCTGTAGTGAAGGCCAAGGCCACAACAACACTGTGGCATGCTTAGAAAAACCATAGCTAGTGCAAAATTGCCTTTCTTGGATACTGTTGGCAGTGCTGCCACCATAGCACATTCTTGTAGTGGGCTCCAGGGAAGCTGGGAAAAACTTCAGATACAAAGAACCACTAACACAGCTATTCCACTGGTGCTGACCTACATAAAAATCAGCAAAAATAGGTATATGTGGGCTACAGATGTTGCTGTTTGAGATGAACCCAAATGAACATTAAATCTTTTATGTTGCTGAAATCATAGATTTGATTCATTAACTGGCATTTTCCAGTCACCCTTTTCTAGGTTTGAGTTGTTTTTGCTATCTGTTTCTAGTTCCACTCATGCCAGTATATATCTTTCTGTATATAAATCCTGATATGTTCAATCCCATCAGTGTATTTGGTTACCTTTCCCTCTTAAATGAAAATAATCAATACAGCTTGATGATCAGCTTAGAGAAATTACCATTTTTCTTACTTTTTGTGGAAAAATGAAAAAAGAAAAAAGTTTTGTTAGATTTCTGGAGCTGGCACAGTCTTCCTCCTTTGAAAGTGTGGATTAAAGTAGTGACCTCTGCTGCAGGTACAAGGGAGAAGGGAAGGAGAACTGTTGCTCACCTTCATGGTTTCCAGCATTCTCCCACCTGTTCACGCTGTAGGAAGTCACCAACATTCAAAGTCAAATTCCTAAAGTATCTGAGCATTTGAAGTCTGCATTATAATATTGGCCAGTGTAAGTGACTTCTATCCGGTCTTGGAGAAGGGGAGGATGAGAGGAAAGGAGGAGATATTGTATTACACTGGGAGTCCATTAGGGTCACTCAACCTTACAGGATACATGTATTTTGATATAAATTGATACAGTACATCTTCCAGAAATACAGTTTTCACAGTGGGGAGAAGCTTGTGGGCAGGTAGTAAAATCCCTGCACTGACCAGAAACTGTTGTGAACATCTGTTCCCTGACTACTTAAATTATACTTGGACAGTTTGATGCATCTCTGGCATCCATCCCATGTGCTACCAGAATGAAAGCAGAAGAGAAGAAGAATGTAAAATCAAGATTCCTGTTGGGCTGTAATATTTCTGCTCTTTCTATTTTCTTCTCCATCCAGCAAATATCACATCTTTGTTTAGCAATATATGACATCCTTTCTTTCACTCTATTGTATTTGCAGCTGCCTGCTTACTTATTTTGTGTACATTACTTTGAGCCATGCAAGATTTCAACTTAATTAAAAGGCATGAAAAAAGAAAGAGAGAGATTTCTGTAGAAATATCTTCTTGTGGAATGTCTTGTTTAGTTAAATCTGCCCTACCAAACTATAATTACTGAAATAAATTATTCTTCCATGAATCTGATCTTTCAGTACTAACTTCACTTGAATTCTGCTGCATGACTTGTGTCATGCTCAGGGGTTTTATACAGCCTTGGAAATGAGGCTGGAAGGATGATTAGTTTGGGTGAAACTATTGTGGTGGCACACGGAAATGTGAATTGCCTTCAGCTTCCCCAGATATTACAGCAAAAGAACAATTAATTCCCATCCTCGTGTTAAAGCTACACTTGCTCAATTTTTAGACTGTAGTTATGCACTTGAAGTGTTATTGCAATGTGACAGATTTTCCATTCTGGCAAAAACAGTGCTTGATTTAACAAAAAGTGAAAATCAAAGCCAGTGCACAAATTCTAAACTCCATTTTAAAAGAGCAATAATCATTGATTAAGTCAAAATTATTAGTGTTGTTAAGGGCCTTTTTAATCGCAGTTTGGCTCAAAGATATAATCTCATTTTGGCATGCTCGCATGACAGTGGATTGGTGCCTGAGGGTTGGCTTTCCAGAACAGTAATTTGGAATGTGACTCATCTATCATTAGTTTAAGCACACATGAAAATATAGACCTTGTGTTTTATAGCAGTGGAGAAAGACTATAGCATGTAATAGCAGGTGTACCCCAACTGAGGGCCTTAGGAGATGCTCCAGATGATATTCTTCACTGCCAATGGCAGGGAAAGCCTTTTCTGCATACACTGGTATAAACCTGCTCCATACATAAAGAGGAACACATTGTGATTTCAGTAATTGTACTGGGCACAAAACACAACTGCTAGCTTGTATTCAAATACAATTCTGTAATCCTTTCCACAAGCTCAGAACTGCATTCAGCTGGGAAATCTGAGAATAGATTATGTGCCTTATGAGAAATGGAGTACAGTGAAAGACAGAATTATGTGCCTAATTCAACAAATATGTTAACACTGAAGATTTTTTTCCCCCCTGTGGGTAAAAAAATCCTGGCCACGAAAGGCAACCAAAGTTTCTATGCTAAGATACACATGCTGGTTCTGTCAGGTATGCTATCTGTCTTCCCAAACATTTAGGGCTTGCCCAAAACCTTTTTTTGCCATTCCTCTCCCTGCTTCCACTAAATCACTTTAATGCAATTCTTTGGTCTAATTTGCCATCAACTCATATATTGGTACAGGTATGAAAATTGAGTTTAAATGCAAAATTCTTCCACATTAATCCTTCACAGAATCATTAATTTATAAAACCAAAGCTTACTTCAATAAAAGGAAAAACTTGCAATATATATAAAAATACTTAAATACTACAATAAAACCCGAGAATCCTCTTATCTTCTAACCTGGATTTTATCTACTACTTGTCTCATATATCTGAGTGCCACACCTCCATAAATTAAGCAATCATATAGTTAAAAATGGAAATAATAGCAAAAGTCATCCTTTTCCTTTCCTCAATTTTTAAAACCAGTAACTAGGACCAATCAATGTAGGATGTGTGTGAAGGTATTTTTCATAGAAAAACTGAAGTTAAGCAGTTGTATTTTGTACTTTGTCTCTTCTGGGTGAAAGAAAACAGCTCCTTGTCTCTTCTGGAATGAGTTTTGTACCTGAGAATGGCAAAACAGGTTCACCTTACAGATTAGTACTCTTCAGTGGAAGCTAATGATCCTGGACTAAAAAGAAAAACAATAGCACAAAAAGGGAAAGAAAATACATAAGAGAAATCAAAATAAAAGAGCAAAGCTAAAAGCAAAGTATAAAGGACTTGCTGTGAATATTGAAATCAGTATGTGTTCCTTTATCTGTCCATGGGAATGTATAGACATACTAAAAAGATCTCAGAATAACGTTAGGATGGTATATAATAGGAAGCACATAGAAAAAAGAATTCCCTAAAACTCCTCAGAAAAAAACCAAAACAGAGGCAGGGAATGATTTCTATGTAAGAAGAGAAAAGTAACCTAGCACTTGTGACCTTGGAAAAGAAACACATGAGAAGGGATCTAGTAAATGATGTTTTGTATAGATTATTAGGCTAGCAGTGGTCATTGCAAAGTCGTGTAAAGTTAGTCACATCTCTGACCATCTCTAAGCATTTTGTTTCTCTGGAGGATTGAGACAGAAGCCAAGTGCCTGTTCATCTACACGCAGGTTCCTAATTAGATAACACACTCGTTTTTGCTAAAAAGGCACTTTTGAGCATGCTCAACTGATAGGAACTAGAGAAGGATCTAACAAGAGTGAAGGCCTGGGTAGGAAGGAAGGTTGGTAATTAGGTTTGCTGTCTGGCTCTTAGCAGGACAGAGATGCCTGGTAGGACTGAGGCAGGCTGCAGAGCACCCCAGCTTTATGCCGGCACAAAACAGTGATGTGCAATCTCCTATGTGCAGGATGGAAAGGCATTTTTACAGCTGTTGTGTGTCACACAGTCCATGGCTCTGTGTGTGATGAAGACATTTCCTGGGAATGGATGCCCTTCACATATGGTATTGCTGTCAAGGAGGTAGCTTCTTTAGGGTATTTTCTCAGTTCTTTTATTTCTGCATCTTTACTCAGGCACTGCTAGCAGGCTGCTGCTGGGAGAGCTCACTGAAGGAGCTGCGCCTGGTTCTCACTCTCACCTGTGTGGTGCTATCAATACAAACATTATCCTATCATCTCTCCCTTAAACTTCTGCAGGTATGGAGTAAAATGGAGAAAGGGGCAGACCTGATATGAAAAACAGGTCATTGTAATCAGCCCTTGAATTTAGCCAGAGAGGAGAAACCTGAGCCACCTCAGGGCAGTTCCATTCAATGTGTTTTTAAGCTGCTCCAGACAGTTTACACATGAAATATATTTATTAAATGTGCTGTAAAAATTGTTCTTCAATTTTTTATTAGCCTAATTAAGTATTAATATCCAATTTACTTTATATCTCAAACTTCAAAATCTAAGTTTTTGCTCACTACAATTTATTACAAAGAGTATTGTCATAATTATTTTGTTATGTTGAACGGGTATGCATCATTTAAAATGTAAATAGTTTTACCCAGAATAACAATCAAAGATAAGATTGGTGCACTTGCAAGTTATGATTCTATCTCCAAGAGAATCCATAAACTGCCCATTGTATATGTCAGGTGCACATGAAATATGAAAACCTGGAGTGGATCTTCACAGCTGCACTTGGGGTACCTGTACACTGTAATAATGTGTGTGCTTACAGCTTGATTGCCATCTGAGAGCCTCTGCTGGCTTTGGTGCAGTACCTGCTGCAGGTCTTGTGCCTCTGTACCAGGTATGGCAGCAGAGGATGCAAAACGTGTCTTTTAAATGCTGAGGTAATTATTTTGCAATTAACTCCCTGTTACTGCTGCTACACAGCTAATGTTGCCCATGGTAGTTTGCTTAGAAATAGCTGAAGAAATTCCTTGAGCTGAAATCACCGCTGACAGCAGTTTATAGATCAATAGGAATAAGAAGGTGATACTGCTCTTATTTTTCTGAAGGGAAGGAAAAAGGAACACTGGAATTAACTAGCTAGGGAGAAACTGGGAGGCTGATGGACTGCACATAGAATGGCCACTCAATAAATCTAAGGTCTAATGTAGGTTCTAGTGCACTCTTGCATGATGATTGTGTCACTTAACTCCTCTGAATCAGAGTTTTCGCGTTCTAAGGTAGAAGTAATTATATGCAGCTACCATATAATATCTGCAGAGAGATGTGCAGTTGAAAAGTATTACTGAGCCTATCAACAGGAAAAATGGGAGGTACTTAATAAATTTTAAGGCCAGAAGGGAACATCATGATCGTTTAACCTGTCCGACTGTGTTACTGAGGCCATAAAATTTCCTCTGTGTGATGTTTGAATTACTTCTGAAACTTGTAATTCCAGAAAGGCATTCAGACATTTTCTGCTCTTGATGAGAACACTTTTAGAATCTGTACCAGTAAGTTTTTCTAAAGGCAATAAATAGCAGCATATCTTTAGTATCCTAGGGAATACTGTGCTTCAAAACAGGAGGAAAAACCCATTTAAAACAGTGTGAAGATATTCTTTAAAGCAAAAATCCACAGTTTGTTTGAGTCAGTTGAAATATCCTCCTTGAATAAAATTGAAAATGTTAATTCTGTTCCCTCATCCTTCTTCCCTGTCTGTCTGAGCAGGGTGCTGGTGGAGATGGATGCCCCCATATGTACAGTGGGGTCTCTCCTGCAGCTGGGCTCTTACACCAACAGCTGTCCCTGGGTCCCAGTCTCCCTGTTTCTGGCACTTGGACATATCAGCCCCCAAAGCTGCAGCTTCATTCCAGCTGCTGGGACAGATGCTCTTACAACCCTGCACTGGTACACACACACAGCAGAGCCACTGGGCCTCCCTCCTGGAGCTGGGCTTGGCCACACAGCACATGCAGAGGCTGCCCTTCCTCCCACCTCCCTCCCAGAGACACACACACACCAATGCCCACCCACCTCTCACCCAGGACAAGAGCTAGAGAGGGGTTTAGCAAGAGGACAAGACACATTTCACTAATGGCGTGCAGGGCACAGCCAGATGAGTGTGCTGACCAGCCCCTGTTCATACATAACCCATCCTTTAATCCCCTTACTCTTCTATCTTTCTGTGTGTGTTCCTTCCCAAATCACCTTGATCCTTCTCTTCCTCCACCTCTGGTTCCCACCCTGAACATCCCATAATCAGTCCTATGCAATCCTGGACTGCTCTTCCTCTGCATCCCACAGTGCCTCCCCTGCCCTAGGCAGTGACCCCTCTGTGCTGGGGGAGCTGGAGCAGCTCCCACACCTTCATGGGGATGGATGTCCCAGTCCATGCTGCAGAGGCACTCCTGTGGCAGTCCTGGGTGGGGGCTGCTTCTCTGAATGGGATTTTGGAGTTTCTCCTCCTGCCTTGAGCCCCTGTGCTCCCTCATGGATGCAATCATGGGCCTGCATAGATGGGGCTGGCATGAGAAGGGGCAGGGCGTAATTTGAACTCCCCCTCCTACCTTTGTGCCTCTGTGCTCCTCTCTGTGTGTGCAGTCAAGCTTTTTATCCCATTACTTAACAATTGTATTATTGGAATGCATGGCAAAATCACTTTTTTCCCTCCTCATGTTTCTTTTCAAACAAGCAGTTTTCAAATTACTTAAGTGACGGTGAAACATTTCCTCTTAGGGAAATCCATATTAAAATATTAAATGGGAATGTTTCCAGCTGGCCTCTTTTAATAGTTTTTGTGGTGAAGATTTGTACCTTTTGAAAATACTTAAACAGCATATAAATCCTACTACCTCCTACTTGTGCTCCTAATAGGGAAAATCAGCTCACTCTGCACTAGTCATCTTTGCCAATTACTTTAGGATGGAGAATCTCTGTCTGGAGGTTCCTCAGTCTTTCTGTAGTTTATAGGGTGAATCTATACCTTAACTAAATGCCTAGATTTGAAATGGCTAAAACCAGGTAAGATGGTTCCCATCCTGCATATCATTTTGGAGGGAAAAATTAATATTTTTTTCCTACAATCACAGCTATGTGAAAATGTGGAGTGCTTTCCCACATAATTTCCAGAAATGTTTAGACTAAAAATGTCTGATCAAGCAGCTGCATTTCAGGAGGTCCCTTAGCCCATAAAAATAAACACTGGAAAATTATGCACCAGTTTTTGTACCTTTTATGATTTACAGGTGTAAAAGTCTGCCCAAACCCTTTGTCCTGCAAGGTATTTACCAATAAACAGGTGCTGACACTGCTGTGGATTGCACTGCAAATATGGCATGAGAAAATCCTGGTAAACCTCATACCACAAGTCTAAAATTTCTGCATCACCCCTTTGGCAGCCATTGGCCCTAAGCACAGCTGATTGGGACTGAGAGTGCTTCTTCTTCGGGCAACGTCCTTTCACAGTCCTGCATCTCCAGGTGCACTCTTCTCCACAGAGAGCTGACCTTACTGTGAGTGCCTGTGCCACAGGGATGTATTTTATTAGGTGTATTTTATTTGGTAGATGGGAAATAGTGCAGTGACAGTAACTGAAGATTTTTCTGTCAGTCACAACTAATATTTTCTTTCTTAGATACCCTACCCCATTCCTTATGCTTGCCACCTTGACGAGGTTCAGAATGATCAGGCAAACAAAAACTTTTTCAATTCTCTCTGCATCTTCCTGTTCAAGATTGACAGATATAATAACATCAAATAAAACTAGAGTGGGTGAGAAACACTGTTGTAAAGTTTAACTGTGGTTTAAAGCCAGCTGACTAAATAGCAGTGAAGAGAATTTTGCCAATTATCTCAGTCCCTAGCTGATTGAAAAATTAAATGGAAGTATCATCTTTGCTATAAATACAGCATTACTCTTCTGACATATAGAGAGAAGTTGCAGGAAGTGTAATGTATTTTTAGCAAGTTTAATTTAATGTTGAAAAATGTTACTTCTTGAAACATTAGGTATTTTATATACAGTTGTATAATTGAGGACCATGATTATCACAGCAAACATAATCTGATTACGAAGGTCCTTTTGTGGTCTATTACAGATACAAGTCTAATGTATGCCTTTTAGAACCTGTGTCAAAATGAGCGTGGCTATATGAGGCATTTGACTTGTGCCAGGAAAAACAAACCAGAAGGGTACCAAGATTAGAGAGGTGGTAACAGGATCTGCGCCCTGCGGAAAATCACAACCTCTTCTTGCTGCAGTGCTTCCTCTGGCTTGTACGAAGCGCGGTCCTGGCACACCCTGCCTGCTGCCCTGCCAGAATCTGGGGTGGCTGGAGTCCACCACAGCTGCCAGATGAGTGCAGTGCACTGACACAGGCGAGGCATTGCCCCCACCAGCTCCATTTTCTGCCAGCACAATGCAGAGGAAGGCATGACTCACCCTGCACATGCTTCCTGTATGAGTTTGATTAGCTAAGATCTTTTATATATAATTAAATTTTTAGAGAAGATGTATAATGGCCTGTGTTTTGCAGAGTAATAGGTTAGTTTGCTTATTCTCAGCTTCTTTGCTGAAGTTGGTAAAACTGAGTGTTCAGATCCCTTCTAAAAACAGACACACTTTAAGGATGAAGTCAGGCACATGCCTTGGTTTAAAAAATGCTGGTTGTTCTATCTTTTGGAGGGTATGAGAAATATGCATATATTTATAGCAAAATCCTCACCTTTTGTAGTCTTTACTGTTTTTTCTAATTTAAAAAATACGCTCTACTCAGAATATTTCCCAAAATCATTACATCTCAACATTGCTGTTGAAATCAGTACACGCTTCTTTCTAAAATGTCCTCTATTTTTAAAATCCATGTTCCTGATGGCTGAAATTCCTCTTGACTTGTAAAATAGCAGATGATCTTACGGGACATGATGCAATGCAGACTGCAGGGAGCCCAGTCCCTTCAGAGTAATGAGGAAATGAGAAGTATGGGCTGGTGATGTTTGGCCCTGATTGTGCTGCGTCCTGGTCTTTCAGCATAATGATTAAAAATTATTGGTTTTTTTTAGTTTGTTTGTTTGGTTGTTTTTTTTTTTTTTGTTTGTTTGTTGGTTTGGGGTTTTTGTTTTGTTGGTTTTGGTTTGGGTTTTTGGTTTTTTCCCCCTTTAGAATATTTGGATGTTTTCTGAATGGGTTTGCCATACAGCTCTAAAAACGGGCTACTGCACAGGTCATGCAGATATTTTGATTTGCATGCACATTGCAAATTCTACCCATTTTAGAAATATTTGGAGTACATATGCTGCCATGTAATTAAACCATGATCATTCCAGTGGAAGTGTTGTGCTCTGTCCGGCTCATAACATCGCTTGAAAAGAATTTTTTTGAAGAAGGTGTACATGACAGAGTGTGGAGAATATGATACATTTTTACAATTTATTGAACTTCACTTACATAATTCACTTTTTTGAAGTCCATAAATATTTATTTACAAATGCTTGACATCATGATGTGACTATATCACTTCTCATGTAGCCTAATGAGCATAAAAGAAATTAAAATTAGGGCATAAACCAAGAAAAGTCAAAAGAATCCTATAAAAATATCTAAGAAAATATATATAAGAAAATAAAATTGGACACATTTAAAAATAAATCTGACATGCTCTTCTCAGTCCACCCCACTGTGTCTAGGAGATACTGAACAGTGGGTGTTCTGTGATTGTTTTTCCAGAGGGAATCTCATTCTCAGGAAAGGTTCTGGGCTGATACAACCAGTATGCAAAAGGTATCTTCTTTTTTAAAATGTTCCACACATGAACTGCTGGAAAATCAAAAAAGTATAAGCTGCTGAGCTTCCTTTTCTTCTGGGAACTCAATGGAGAGAAGGACTTCCAGCATTCCACAGCATGGACTTTCTCTTTGTTTCCTTTCAATTCACTTTTAGCTTTTTGCCATTGGATCAAGTTCTAGATAAGAAAGTGAAAAGGTTTCCTTGCCTCTCTTGCCCTTAATTGTTCGATTTTTGGGAATTTCTGCACCTCGCATCTCCAACATAGGAACAGAAAGGGTTCTTAACGCTAAATCTCTCAACTAAGCATACCTTTTGTGAAGTGAAACATTTTGTCTAGAAAACATCTCATTACAGGCCAAGGAAAATCAAACAAACTTGGGATGCTGCTCCCTTCCATGAAAAATTGCAGGGAAGCCAACATCCTGGAAATGCATTTATTCACTTTTGTTTCCCAGTGCAAAAGAGCCAGTTCTCTAAAATAAAGGAGAAGAAGATTTAGCTAATCTTCCTCTGAAAGAGGTTTTTGTCTTTGCTACAAGAACAAGAAAGTTTTTGCACTGATCTCTTTGCAAGACCAAGGTCTACTACTGAATGAATTCTGATCAAAATCAATGTTAAACCTTTGCACATTGGTGTTTGCGAAAGACTTCAAGAAATAAATATCTATTTTCCTAGTAGAGAAAATAGAAAACATGAAAAACAGTCAAAAATAAGATTGTAGAGATTCTCATTTGAAATTCAACAGAAAAAAAATTAGATTACTCTAACTGCCCGATGTAGATGCTTACTTGAGATATGAGAGCAGTATTTTCTTCTAGCTGGATTTGAGATCTCTTTCCAAAAGCACTTTATCCTCTGCAGTAGGCATGAACATGGCAGTGTGAGCACAAGTATAGCATTGCATTCTACAGCTGGAACAAGCAAACAAAAAGCCTCTCTGTAATTGGATGCATACATTAATGCGATGGAGGGAGACCCTCTTGGCAGTGTCTCTGTGGCAGTGAAACAATATTACAGCCAGGAGCAGCTCTCTTCTTTTCTGTTCCACTCCATCTTATTGATACAAGCCTGTGTAATCAAGTTGTATATGAAGTGGATGCATCAGTTTAAGTTGCAAACATTATTTAAAATACTCAGTTAGTTGCATATTTCACATATTGGTGTGCTGTAATTATGCAGCTGTATTATGCTTCTCGTCCAGAAATTCCTGGAAACCTGAAATTGCTTGTTCCTTATTGTGGCCACAGGCTGTTGAAATTCAAATGAGCTTTTTGCTCAGCTGCAATTGTATTAAGTCTGCAGGACAGGCTGTGATGCCTGGATTGGAGGCAGGAGACAGCTCTTGTTAGGAAATGTGTGTCTGAGTGTATTGGTAGTAGTGAATGATAGCTAATCATCTGAAAGGAAGGCTCTTTAAGGGAGCGATGCCTCGCCAAGAGAGTAGGAACAATTCTGGGCCACATCCTTAGAAGTAATGAATTCTCATTTCTTTTCAATCTAGCAAATACCCTCTTTAAAGGTTAATTCTTAAATAGTCACTTGGGAACAGACATCTCCTTCAGTCTGATCTCTGTGAGTCAAGCAGACTGCTAAGAAACTTCAGTTTGTCTCTTTCATTGCCTGATGCCCCTTTGCTTCAGATTAAAACTGTTGATAAAGATAATTTCAGCTGCCTCATCTCCTGCGTATTCTGTAATTTCTGAATAAAGGAATGAGCCGAACTAAAAAACAATAGCAAAATGATATCTAGGAAAGTTACAACTGTTTTTCCCAAATTCCTCCCTGTTATATGGGGTAGTGATGCTTTCTTTTCTCTATCATTCTAGTGGCAAAATTGCCTTGGCTGAGCAAGGGACCATAAAGGCTGTTGGGGTGATACAGTAAATTATCATTTTCTCTTCTTCAGTGATCTGACTGAAGGCTGAGTATCAACTAAAGTATGTCTGTGACAATCAGAAAGGATGCTGTCCTTGTTCCATGGCCCTCACAGACCCAGATAATTACCCCTCTCTCCCATCTACAGCTCTGAAATTCTTGCAAAGATAAAACAGAATGAAATTATTTTGACACTGTTCATTCATCTGTATGAGCATAAAACAGGAAGGTTTGACAGGAAAATACATCAGAGACATATGATAAACTAATACTATCCAGATGAATGCAAGCGCTGCCTGGAATATAGAGATGGTGGGTAAATTGCTTGAAATGAGCCTTATTGATTTCACTCTGTGTTGATGGGACATATCTGGAAGACGAAGTTTCATTTAAACACTTGGTCACTGCAGCAATTAATTGAGCCCTGGGACAGTTCATGTAAAGGACTGGCTCTGATTCTTTAGGAGCTGGTGTCTATCTCTCTTAAATATGAAGCACGTTAATAGCAGAACAGCTAATTTATTATAATGGGATGGAAAAATATCATTGCACCCTCGTGGCCCAGATAATGTAGCATCAGGTTACTGCTCTGATGAATAAGGATGTTGATCAGTAGATGTAGGGCTTTCTAATCTTAGAAGAGATCAATTTCTTCTTCTTTATGAAGAATGATTCCTTTGCAGTGCTGCTGAGAGCTGTGGACATTTACAGCAGAGTTAATCACCCCCAGAACAATCCAACCATTACAGGTATTCTCAGCTGTTATTTTTCTTGCTATATAAATAAGCAATTATTTTGTAAAACAGGAAATGGAAGAGAAATTTGATTTCTGTTTCTGTACCTTGGTGGTATTTCTGTGCGCTTCTACTGCTCACATTGCATTTAAGGAAGAGCAGAGAGGGGAGAGGCTGTTTCTGGTGGGCTGATGGGAACATGTGGGATTTCCAGGCTGAGTGAGCTGTGTTTGGGTGGGCAGCCCAGAGAAAGGCTGGGGTTCAGTAGATGGCACTCTTCCCTCAGAGTCTGCTTCCTCCATGCCTAGGTTGAGCTGGTGTGGAGCTGGGAAAGGGACATGAGCTCAGTGCCCTCCACATCATGCAAGCACATTTTCCAAACTCCTTGCACACCTCTGGGAGTTGCTGGTTGTGGGCCTGGTGCTCTGTCAGCATTGTTTAGAGATGCCAGTTAGAAACCCCTTTTTTCCTGGCATTCTGGCCTCACAGCTCCCTGTTTGCCTTTTCTTGATTTTTAGAGGTGACTTGTGCCTGAGCACACAGAAGAGCACAGGGATGGAACACACACAGCTGATCCAGCTTTGGGAGCAACTATATCCCAGTTTGTCTCTCAACTAATATCCGAGATTTCTTTCAGTCAGGTTTCATAGTAGACCAAAAAATGACATAGAGACAGTGTTGATGAATGCCCTGAACAACTTTTTTTGGCCATCACCAAGGAATAGAATTATCATAGTATTACTGTATGAGTGACATTTAAGATGATACATTATGCTTTGCATAAAGACGGCTCCTAACATAAAAATCAATGTCTGGATTTTATTATGTCATTTAACTTAACTCTTGATTTTCATTAATTTGGGAAACGCTGCACTCCCAGCAGATACTCAAAAAGGAAAAGGCATCTTTGTCCTATATTGCAAGCACATAAATAGCAAATCTCCCCATGCCAAGATTCAGGTCTATTTGCAGAGAGTTCCCTGCTGTTCTCACTGCCCCTACTTTGGCTATGGTAATAAGATCTTCATGAATTAGGAATACTTCAATAATTTTCTGTAACATTTCTTTTCTTGTGGTCCCTCCTGACCTTGCTTCCATGCTCAGCCTGGGTCATGCTTAAGAGCTTACCCAAGACTTTCTTCAGCTGAAAAAAAGGTGAAGCAGCACCCTCTTGTCTCTCCTTACATTTGCAGATGTGCACTGAGGTAGTCCTGTACATTTAATCATGAAGAGAAACACAGCTGAAAATGAGGATGACTATTCTGCAGTAAATTCTGATTATCCCTTAATGTCAAACTGACATCTGACTGTGATCCAGCTTGTGAAAACCATCCTGAAAATTTGTTGAGGGAATAGAAAAATGACCTTTTTAATAAATGTCTTGTTTCAATAAGACCAAATGCTTTGATGACATTTTCTCTAGAATAGTTTCAAAATTATGAGGTAAATTTATATCAGATATTAGGAATAACTTCTTGACTGGTAAACTCACAAATGGAGTTTCATCCTCACAAAAGGATGAAACTCACAAAAAAGAAAATCTTGTGAGGCTAGATTAGACAAAGCTCTGCCAGGGATGCTCTATTTAAGTTGATTGTACCTAAAAAGCAGAGGAATGGACAGTCAGTTGCTGTCTTCAGGCAACTCCCAGCCTGTCAGTTCTGAGATACTCTGCAATAAAACACATTATCACTAGCAGTGAAAGAAAATGCTCTGAATTTCTCAAAATGAAATGTTTCAGCTATATCGAAAAGGAATGAGTAGACTATTTTTGTAAAACCTACAGATAGAAACATTCCTGCAAAAGTGCTTTGATTTAAGTAGGACACAATATTCCATCAGGAATTTTTTTAACCAGTTTTCCTCTTGGTCTCTTTGGGGAGTGCTTTGTTACACAACTGTAACTTTCACCAGAAGTTCTTCCCATGGCCTGGTCCTTGGGTGTTTGCTGCAGAAGTGGTTTCCCAGTTCGTGTGTTTGCTGGCCCAACGTGTTTGGATGGTAGCTCTGCAGGACCTCTTCTTGGTCTGGCTTGTCTGGCTCACAGCAGTGTGCAGCACCCTGGTCTGAGGAGAGAGTTCCTCACAGCAGCACAAACATTGCAAGAGAGAGGGAGGTCATGCTGCTGGGTTCCAGGTCATTGGCAGAATCCAACCCAGCAAAGGCTGTGTCTGTATTTGCAGAACCTTCTTTCTGTCCTGAAAACTTCAGCCAAGAAACTGTCAGTGTGGATCTAATTGCAGGTCAAATTGACAAACAACAGTATGCGCTTGACTCTCACCATTAATCTAATTTTATATTGTCTGCAACCAGAAGCCATGTCTCTTTATCAGAGAGTTTCACAGGCTATGTCTATAATAGTAAATAAAATAGGCAGGGGCAGGTCTACAGTCCTGAGGCCAGTTGGTGCTGCTTGGTGTGTGTCTAGCCAGAAGGAACTCTGCTCCCCTTCTCCCATAAATCAGGACTGCCACATCCAGGCTATCACTGCAGAGACCTCTGCCCTTGCTACCCCTGAGCCCTTCCTGGGCAATGTTTGAGACAGCAAAGCCAAAACCAGTGTTAGGGACTGTGGGTACCTGTTACCTTGGGGTAACAGCTGGGAAATGTTACTGTTGGGTGGAAACTTGCAGACCAGCACTTGGCATGTACCCTGACCTTCTTTAGTTCATTTCTGTAGCTGTAACCACATGTGAAGCCAAACCTGCTCTCAGTATTTTCTCCTCTCAGCATTTTGGTAAGATAAGGAAGGAAGGGCTATATTGACTTTCCATGCCTCCCTACCCTCACAGATAACACACAAAGAGGTGGTGTGGTTTGCCCAAGGTTATGCAAAAGTCTCGTAGAAAAACTAGAATGTCTATGCCAGGTTCCATGTCATACCAGACCACTATTGTTTAATTAAAAAAAATGTGCACAAACAGAACTCTGTTTTATGCAAGGATTTATTTTGTCTGTTGTCACAATGGACATGTGTAGTTTTTTAATACTTCAAAGTATGTGTACTTTAAAGTATTCTAAACCATATTTATAAAACTAAAAGAAACCTCAGAATAGATGGGAGATAATGAATTTTTAAAAATACTTCTCCCCTTAAAAATTTGATAAGATACAGTGTTATTTTTGCCTCCTGTTTGTTTAGAGTGGAAAATTTATTTCAATAAGAGTGGCAGCTCTTCACCCCCAAAATGTTCCATAATTATCAGCTAAAAGTGCAGAATCAACAGAAAAATCTGTTTTATTAATTGATCACAAACATAAATCGTTTAGACAGTACAACTCTACTTCCTGCTTGGGCACTTATCCAGGCAGAGCACAAGCTGAGATTTATTTCCTTTTCTTTAACTTTAATTGAATATACTGCCACAGATACTGTGCACAAATACGAAGCACAGCAACTGACTTAACTGCACATTTTTTTTTCCTTGGAAAGCGCGACTTTACACATCCCCTTAATACCACCACGGGTCCTGTGTAATCTCGCTGCCTTTCTCACTCGGGTTTTGGCAGGTGGGCTGTGTCAGACGGAGCAGCCGCGCTCCGAGGTGTTGCTGCTCTCGGCTGCCCGGGGCGCGGCGAGCGGCGCCTGCGGGGCGGCTCCGAGAGTGCGGACACCGGGGCGGCTCCGGCAGTGCGGGCACCGGGGCGGCTCAGGCAGTGCGGGCACCGGGGCGGCTCAGGCAGTGCGGGCACCGGGGCGGCTCCGGGAGTGCGGGCACCGGGGCGGCTCCGGGAGTGCGGGCACCGGGGCGGCTCAGGCAGTGCGGGCACCGGGGCGGCTCCGAGAGTGCGGGCACCGGGGCGGCTCAGGCAGTGCGGGCACCGGGGCGGCTCAGGCAGTGCGGGCACCGGGGCGGCTCAGGCAGTGCGGGCACCGGGGCGGCTCAGGCAGTGCGGGCACCGGGGCGGCTCCGGCAGTGCGGGCACCGGGGCGGCTCCGGGAGTGCGGGCACCGGGGCGGCTCCGGGAGTGCGGGCACCGGGGCGGCTCAGGCAGTGCGGGCACCGGGGCGGCTCAGGCAGTGCGGGCACCGGGGCGGCTCAGGCAGTGCGGGCACCGGGGCGGCTCCGGGAGTGCGGGTACCGGGGCGGCTCCGGGAGTGCGGGCACCGGGGCGGCTCCGGGAGTGCGGGCACCGGGGCGGCTCCGAGGGCCGGGAGCCCCATCCGTGTCCACAGCCCCATCCATGCCCAGAGCCCCATCCGTGCCCAGAGCCGCATCCGTGCCCACAGACCCATCCATGCCCACAGCCCCATCCATGCCCACAGTCCCATCCGTGCCCACATCCCCATCCGTGCCCACAGCCCCATCCATGCCCACAGTCCCATCCGTGCCCAGAGCCGCATCCGTGCCCACATCCCCATCCGTGCCCACAGCCCCATCCGTGCCCAGAGTCCCATCCATGCCCACAGTCCCATCCATGCCCACAGCCCCATCCATGCCAGGAGCCCCATCTGTGCCCAGAGCCCCATCTGTGCCCACAATCCTATCCATGCCCACAGCCCCATCTGTGCCCAGGGCCCCATCTGTGCCCACAGCCCCATCCATGCCCACAGCCCCATCCATGCCCACAGCCCCATCTGTGCCCACAGCCGCATCCATGCCCAAAGCCCCACCCATGCCCACAGCCCCATCTGTGCCCAGGGCCCCATCTGTGCCCGCAGCCCCATCCGTGCCCACAGCCCCATCCGTGCCCACAGCCCCATCCATGCCCACAGCCCCATCCGTGCCGGGAGCCCCATCCGTGCCCACAGCCCCATCCGTGCCGGGAGCCCCATCCGTGCCCGCAGCCCCATCCGTGCCCACAGCCCCATCTGTGCCCAGGGCCCCATCTGTGCTCACAGCCTCATCCGTGCCCACAGCCCCATCCGTGCTCACAGCCTCATCCGTGCCCACAGCCCCATCCGTGCCGGGAGCCCCATCCGTGCCCACAGCCCCATCCATGCCCAAAGCCCCATCCATGCCCACAGCCTCATCCGTGCCCACAGCCCCATCCATGCCCAGAGCCGGTACGTTCGTCTCTCATGCTCTGCCCCGGGAAGTCTGCTCTGCAGAGAGAGAGACAGATGGGGTGATAATGCCCTCAGCCACACTTTCTGGTCTGTCAGAACCCCCGGCTTCCTCTAGCAGCATCCCAGCACTGCCTCCACACTTACAAATTTTCTGTTGTAGTAATATCAGCACAAATTTCCCCGTGGCAAACTCCAAGCCACTTGTCTACCATGTGCACGCCCAAATGTTCAAAAACCCTAGCTGGACTCCCCCAGCCGTGCTGTGATAAAGCAAATTGAGCTCTGCAGTTTTGCCTTATGATATTCAAACTGTACAAGAATAAAAGATAGCAAATTAATTTTTTTTGTACATTTGGTAGGTTTTTTTTTTTTTTTTTTTGTTATGATAAAGCTGAATTTTCATGTATCTGCATGAATTCTTAGAGACACAGAGAACTGTTCTTCTGAGACCCTGGAGTGGATGGGGGCACTGCCAGACCAGTGCATGTTCAAGCTGTGGTCCCAATCAGTGCCACTGCCAGGCTCTGCATGGAGGACAAGGAGAGGGTTTTATCAGTAGATGGAGGGTCTGTGATTGCCCCCTGGAGCAGAGGTGATATCTCTTCTTTCCTGCAGGAAAGAGGGGCAAGGAAGAGCAGCATGGGGCTGAGGCAGAGGGAAGCTGCTGCCCGGGAGCTGTGTGGTCTCTGGGAGTGAGGGAGCTCATCAATCACCCTGCTCCATGTTAGCCCAGCCCTGTGGAAGCAGAGTGACGGCCACTGTCATCTCAGGGGACTAGCCTGCCCAGAAATTCTGCTCTTTGGCGCAGTCAGCATCCACTCTTTATAAATCAGACCCTACATGACTTGCTGCCTCTTCAGCTCAGTGTGTTGGTTTTGATCATTAGAGCCTCTCACTGTCTTTGTGCATTACTCCCTTCAGCTGGGAACTGTTTTCAGTGAGAGTCATCTGCTCTGGAGCTGATCCCAATCTCAGCCACAGATAGCATCAGTGAAATGGCAGGTGTAGACATAGAATCGTGATCAAGAAATAATGATTTAGAGGACTCTTCCACAGATCAATACATGTAAAGATATTTAAGAATGTGTTAATGCCACTTCAATAGACAGATTTTCTGAATGTTAATGGCAAATCATATTTTTTTCTTGGTAAAGATTTAACTTTCTTATGTGTGTTGTATTTACTTGTGCAATAAGTGTTAACAAACTAGCAGATATGTTTATTTCATTCTATAGTGTGTATCAAAGAGCTATTTATTCACTGAACAGTGATCATAAATTTGGTTTCCTTAGTGATTTCCCCTGTGTGCATGAACTCTGGTTTATGTTCAAATTATTTTCCCTGTTATATCAAATTATTTGTCTTCAGGGAAGATGGGTGGACTGAAGAGACACAGTAATATTTGTGATGGAAATCTGAAAAATGACTGCTTTTGTGATTATTTACAAGGCAGATATTGGAGAACTGTGTGTTCATTATGTTGTGCTGAAATTATAGGCTCAAAAATCTGGCTTTTATCCATTGAGATGGAATGAAGCAGGTATTAGTTCCAACACTTACAGTTGCCTATCAGGAAGATAGATGGAGGAAGAAATTCACAAAAATAAGGTTTTTTTCTAAAATTTCCCCTCTTCACATGGATTTTCTTCTCCTTAGTACTGTGACTCTGGAGACATGCCTTAGATCACTTCATGGTAATATCTTGTGTTGAACTGAGCAGCGTTCTTGTGAGTAAATGAGAGTAGGAACAGCCCCTTGGGGTTTCAGTATCCAGTATCAGGTTGTTTGAGGAGAAAAATCTTCTCTTCTTGCACACTTTATTCCTTCACATCCTTCATTTCTACCCAGAAGAAGGATTTTTGAAAGTATAGTAAGGACCTGGGATTTTCACACGAAGAAATATAGAAAAGGGAGAAGATAATTTTATGCCTTTAAGCATTAAAATCTTTCCTTGTTTTTTAAGAGCAAAGAAACTTGAATTATAAAGATGCAGGTTTATGTGAGGTTGCAACCATATTTGAGGCGGTACAAGTAGGATCTACATGATTTTGTAAAAGATGTTAGCAAATCCACAGACCCAATAATGTGTAATGCTCCTTGCTCTGCAACCTGTTGGGAGCTGTGCTGTGCTGACTCTCTTTGAGAAGAGATGGCTGACAGCACTGTGTTTTCTCTTTATCTGTAACTCTTGTTATTTTCCTTTAATACTAGAGTACAAATATGAGATAAATTACAGTACTGTCTTGGCTGTGTGTTCTTCCTGGGATGCAGTTCTCATTCCATGGGTGTGTTATGTTTGCTGTTTTAGTGGCGTTTGGGGGCTGTGATCATCACCTGCTCAGCTGTCCCAGGTGCTGCTGCACTTGCAGTGTTCATAAGAGTTGTAGAAGTGAGTCTTGAGGAGGGACTTGCAGATTTCAAGATAAAGCTTTGTTCCTTACAGAGCAAAGAAAGGCTGAAAATCTTCTGGAGGTCAAGTGGAGCATTAAGTAGCCCATGCCAAAAGCAGTATGATAGTGCAGGACATTGGCAAGGGGACGTGAGTTGAAGTTAGAAACAGAAGATACTCTTGTTCCTTTCCACACTTGTAGCAAAATGATGGTGTTCAGTTACCAAAAGTGTGACCGCCTTAGAAAATTCAGTGACTAAAAGAGCAAAGCAGCATTTTCTGCACTTTCACCTTCATTTTGTTGCTGTTCTGTGCATTCATCTTTGATTGCTCACACACTGAGTGACTGCAAAAAACCAAACAAACAAGCCCTAGAAGATCCAGTAATTTCTTTTTTTGCTTGCTTGCTTTTTTTATTATCCTGCTTTACCAAGATAAAAAAGTGAAAGGCATACAACATGGGAACATGACAGCTCAGGAGAGGATCAGAGAAGGTTTTCATGTAAAACAGCTCATTTTGGATTGACACAGGAATTGATTGTTTTAACGACTGAAAAAGTAAAGGATGCTTAAAGGCAAATTATGTGGTTTTTGATACATATAATTTCTGCAACTCATGTCTTGTAGTAGTGTTAGGATCTGATTCTATGCAAAACCTCATGATGGACAGTGAAGCTCATCTCAGATTTTCAAAATCCTATTGACTGTTTTGCTCTAGCATATTGTGACAACATAGTGACAATCATTTTGGCAGCCACATAGCCCCTAGATTTTCTAAAGTGGTCTAAGTGGCCAGCAGTTTATTAATGTTTCCATAAGGGTGCCATTATGCAGCTTGTTTCTGTGCTGATTTCCTAAGTAGGACACAGCAACTTTTGCAGTGGCAGTTCTTGTGGCAAGGGCTGAATGAAGTGTGTCACACCATGTGAGTTAATTTAACAGCAGTTCATTCCCCAGACAAATAAGAAAAGGCACTGGTGTATGTGAAAAAAGTCTTGAGCTATGGTCCTTTAATGTTGTTATAACAGTGTGGTAGTGTTTTAAAAAGGGGAAAGAAATTAAAATTCATAAACTTAGGACTTACATGGCAAAGCTGGCATAAGAATTAGAACAGTTGCTTAGTGCATTTGTTTTAAAATTACTAAGGAAACTTAAAGGATACTAGCTATTAGCAAATTATTTACTCAAGGTATCTCAAAATGCATGGTCATTTTAGCTTTTTAGCATGGTCATGATAGCTTTTGCCTTAGCTGCTTCCTAATGACCAGAAAAATCTTTGTTTTCTTATTTAAAGTTTCTCTGACTAGTTCACCATAATATCAAATAATTGTTGCTGAAGGGCAGTTAATGATCCAATATATAGCTATTGTAGCAAAACGATGTCTGTTAAGGAGGCAGTCTTTAAAAGAATAATTAACCAGTTTTCATGGAGCTCTGGCTGGTGGAAGTGCAGCTCCTTAGCATGATACTTGTTTAAGCTCATTTTAGGAGCAGTTTGAGTCAGACATTTGTTTTTCTCTAATGGACACTGGAAGTTTTCCACCACTGAACAAACAGATTTTCACAGTTCTAGCTGTTGTGTTCCTGAGCAGTGTTTCTCCTGAAAGGCTTTCCTACCAGCTGTGGACTTACAATTTATTATGTGATGCTGAAGCTCTAATGTCTTAGTTAACAGGCTGTTAATTATGTTAATTGTGCTTAGGAAAAGATTATTATGAAATTTAGTTAATAGTCCTTTGCAGTGCAAAAACATTGTAATATAGAGATATGAAGATATCACCATGGTGTCTCTTAGTGAATGAGAAAATGAAGAGATGAAAAGGATGCATTTCTTACTGCTGAAACCTTAGAAAAAAGAAAAAGTGAAATTTCAAAACAGATAATTTAATTGGTCTTGCTAGAGCCCATCCAGCCTCTGGTGCTGTTATGTTTTGTCCCATTGTCACTGACAGTCTTCAGAACATGATGGCATTCAAGGTGTAAAAACTGGGTAAGTATAGAAGTAATGAGAATGAAAATCTCTGAGGTAGATCCATGTCATAACATATTTCACTACAATGAATAACATAGGCAGATATTTCCATGATGAATAATGTGCTAATAAAGTACTGTGTTTGTAAAACTAGATTGAATGCAGCAAATTAGAGAGGGTTTAACAAGACATATGATATTATTATGGAGCTTATTTGTGCTTATTTGCAAGTCCTTGATAAATTTGCACTTGGAAATTTGGTACATAATGGCAATTCTGGAGTCACTTGGAAGAAGTGAAAGAGCCACGTGAAGATGCCCATGAGAAAACAGTTAGTTCTACAAAGTATAAATCCACAGTGTTTGTTGGAGTCTTATATATGCAATGCACATCTTTATGTAGGGTGGGAAGCCAGATGATTTTAATCCAGATTTATTAATCTTTTAAGTTATTCAAACTTGGCACATATACTCTCTGTCAGTTAGAAAATTGTGTTATTATAAAAAACATACTTTAATAAGAATTTTCTTTAAACTAATAGTTTCAGGATTTTCAAGAAAAAAAGTGGCAAATTAGTTTCCCTGTCTTGCCCTCAAATCCTCCACCATGCCTCCAGGTTTCAAGCAACAAATCAGTATTTATTAGGAGTCAGTAAGTTAGTGGGTATTATGCTTAGCATGCTATAAACTAGAAATTTATAGAATGGGCCTCTTAATGTAGAATCACAGAATGGTTTGTGTTGGGAGGGACTTTAAGGAACATCTGGTTCCAACCTCTTGTCATGGTCAGGGACACCTTCCCAGGGTTGCTCAAAGTCCCATCCAACCTTGAATACTTCCAGGGATGGGGCATCCACAGCTTCTCTGGGCATCATGTTCCAGTGCCTCACCATCCTCACAGTGAAGAATTTCTTCTTAATAGACTAAATCTACCCTCTTTCAGGTTAAAAACGTTCCCCCTTGTCCTGCCCCTACATGTCCCATCTCTCTCAGCCTGTCCTCACAGGAGAGGTGCTCCAGCCTTCTGACCCTCTGTGCTTACAGCAGGATTAGCTACAGAAAGATTCTCACAGTCAGAATCAGACATCTTTTAAATATCTGCAGGTGGGGAGATTCTAAAACATCTCTGGGCAACCTGCTCTGATGTTTGACCAATCTCGTATCAAAAAGTGTCTTGTGTTCAGATGAAATTTTCTATATTTTTGTGGCCATTTCCTCTGGCCCTCTGGATAGAACTAAGAACTTTACACCCTCCTGAAAGGGGTATCATTGATAAGGTTCCTTTGATGCTTCCCTTCTCCAGGCTGAACAGTCCCCATTCTTTGAGCCTTGTCTTGTGTGAAAGATGGTCCAGTGCAGAGCACATTCCTGGTCTGTGTTCAACCTGGTGTCCACAAGGACCTGATGACCCTTTTATGGCAAGCTGCTTTTCATCCAATTAGCCCCGTGCTGGTGCTTTAAGTTATACTTAAAATGAAATTTATTAAAAAAAAAAAAAAAAAAAAAGCAGCTAAAAGCAAGTATTTCAGGCTTTCTCTTCAAAACAGCATTTCTGCTTTTTTGGTTTTTTTCCTCCATTAAAGGGCCAGAACAGTAGCTGAGCTTCAGCAGTATGGTAGGTAAATCTTCACTGAGAATGCCAAAGCAGCATTATGTATAACATTTCAAATGCCATAAGGAAGCTTAGAATCAAAATATGTAGAAGTAGAGAAGAATTGTAATAAGCAGGTGAAAAAAAGACACGGATGATTTTATACTATAGCCAATTTAAGTTATATCTCTTACTTCTATGTGGGGTTTTTATTGTATGCTTTGGTTTCTTTAAGAATTACTTAAATAGCACAGAATAAGTCGCTCAGTTTTCAGTATTAGACATTGTCTTTCAGGTTCAGCTGAAGAAATGCAAAGGAATCAGTGATATAGTCCTAAGGCCAGATCTGGCATATGTAGAAGCAGAGATGTTGCTGCTCCTAGGCATTTTTGAGGGCCAAAAGGGCAGTTGACAACAGCTGGAGATGCACTCACTGCAGCCATCGTAACTGAGACTGTGAACTAGAAGTGAGGGAGGCATAATTTTCTTGTTTGGATTTGCCACTAACTTTGTTATGAGAAAACTTGGGCAACTAAAGGCACTACAACAATACACCAGACATTTCACATTTTGTTAACACACTGTTAGAAAGCAAAAGGCTTTCAGGAATCTTAAGCAAGATAACATTAATTATGAAAAACTATCTGACAAGAATCCATCATATCCCTGCTCAAACATTCCATGGCAATGCAAAAGGTTTTAAGAGCTGAATTAGTATACACTGCCAGTGGCGCATGCCAAAGAGGATATCTAGGAGGAAATTGAAGTTATGAACTGGTAAAACAGCAGCTGCACTGATAGCTCATGCTAGAGAGAGATTTGGCTGGTCTACCATTTAAATCTACCATATAAAGATCCAACTGCAAATCTTCAACAGAAATGTCATTTCAGTTTTCCTTTATGATGTGAAAGCTGAAATGTTGCTTATAAAGGCAGAGCCATTATCTGTCCAAGGTGTGCTTCTGGGCACCTAGAACAGTATGATAGAGAGTGAGTGTAAAGAATAATTGCATTGAACAGAAACACCTTGGAACTAGCAAGACAAAAGCAAGGAAAACAGGAATTAATATAGAAGATGGACTGAAGGCTTTTTTATTTGATTAGGTTTTGCTCCTATAAGATTTGATGTAGGAAATGATCTACAATCAAGATATTTGTCTTTTGTCCTTGATGCCTTATTTTGGTTTGAATATGTGTAGTATAGAGTGAATCTGTGCATCCAGAGTGTAGACAGTTTGTTTTATGATGTATTTTCTCTTTTGGCTTCAAAAGCAATAAGAGTATTTCCACTGTGAATTTTCAGGACTTGATGAGTTTTAAAAGCATTCTTCCCATGTGAGAGCATCAAATGAAGAACGGAATTACCAAGCTACAACAAAAAAGATTTTGTTTGCCAGATGAAACAAAAGGAATATAGCCTCTGCAACAACATAGTTAAAAGTTTAATTTATATGCAGCATAATTGATCTGAATCATAACAAAATAGAATAAATACCTTGGAGATTCCAAAGAAAATGTTAGTATTATTACTTGATTCAAATACCAAGTGATGGTAATATAAAAATATTTATTTTCACAACATGTTGCAAACATGACAGCTTGATAATATTCTTGATGATTATAGCTGACATTTTCTTTGAAAAATAATAAACAATATGATCTCCTGGAGCAATTACACAAATGATTATTGGTAATGTGCCCTGAGATATTCACAGAGAATAGCTCTCAGAATGGGGCCAGGGTTCCTCCAAGGCTGCTGTCGTGGGTTGACAAGTGCCTCCCATCTCTCACTGAGCAAGTAAGAACCTGAGCCGGAGAAGTGAGAAAAGAAGAATTTTCAGAAAAGACATAATGATTTTTGAAAAAGGCTGAGAATTACCATGCTTCAAGTAAAACACAGAAAGGCACAATGCCATTTTATGTTCAAATAAAGCTGATCCATTATGTTACACAGAACTCACAGAAACGTATTAAGCACTTAAGACTTCCACAGGATAAAGAGGTGCATATTCCACAGGATAAAGAGGTGCACTGCATATCTCATCAGTTACATACTTATTTCTGAGGAAAGCTAAGGACAATACTTTTATGTGCAGACATGATAACGCTGTAAATGCAGACAAATGATGTTTAAATCCCTGTAGGATGGTAAAGCTTCAAGGACAACAGTGTTTCACAAGAAATCTTGAAAAATCTTGAATGCCTCATGTCCTGAGCAATGAGGGGAAGTCAATATAGATACATTTTAACATACTGTACAGTCCTTTGCATGTCACCAAATGTGGATGAATGAATGCCTGTGCACAACAGCTGTAATATATGGCACAAATCTTAGGACTGTGAGCTGTAACAAAAAAGCCATGAGTAACTAAGCCACTATGCAGCATATCCTAAGTTCAGAATGCTTTTTCTTATGGGAGTTAGGGACTTAACAACCTATTAAAAAAACTTTGAAGAAATTAATTATTTTTTCATTAACTCAAATAATTTTATTAATTTATTTTATTTAATTAATTATTCACATAATTTATTAATTCATATTCATTTCTATCTAAATGAATGGGTTTTTTTATAAATAAGAAGTCTCTTAATGAGTTGTTTCATTCATGAACAAAACCTGATTATTAAAACCATGTATTTATGTTTGTGAATCTGCAGTTTGATGTTTAATAACTGAAAATATAATGTTGCAGTAGAGAAGTAGTAATGGCTAAAACTGTCTGTTAAAAGTTTTGTTGGAAGTACAGTTCTACATGGGCAATCCCTGTGCTGAAATGCATGTTAGGCACTTTATTATTGAAGAGAAACTATGGAATGTATAAGCTGTAAACTCAGCTAATCCCAGAGCAACATCCTGATCATTGTGATGTTGTTCACTAACCATTTCACCACTTGGAATTGGGGTACTGATATTTTCTTTGCTAGAGGATCACATGGGTTAAAGGGCTAATATTTTGTTCTTTATATGAAACTCTTCCTTTTGAAAACACACTTTTTTCCCCCTCCATGACTGTTTCTGGCACTAAAAGGTGGCAAGGCCCAATTTTTGTGTATGGTTTATGGTCTAGTAGTAGTTCTGCATAGGAAGAAATTGCCAGCTTGACACAATGAAAATAACTGCATCATGCTGATGCAGAAAGTCAAAAACTTGCATGTGGAGGAGATCATGCCTTTCACCAGCAGTCAAAAGTGTCACAAGAGTCTCTTCCTCAAACCTGCTACAGATCACAAGACTGTAAACAGGATGCTTTTGGGCCAAGCTAATGTCAGGACAAGAAAAAAATGGGCGCAAACTGAAAGACAGGAAACATTTTTTAATGTGAGAGTGAGTAAGGATGGATTCTCCATCCTTAGGGATGTTAAAGAGCTGTCTGGATTTTGCCCTGGACAGCCTGCATTTTGTAGCCCTGCTCGAGCAGGGGTTGCACCAGGGGACTGACAGAGGCTCTTTCTAGCCTTGACCGCGCTGTGACTCTGCAAGGACATCCTAGAGGTCATCTGTGTTAATGAATGAACTTTGTTGTCTCAATAAACATATGGTTCTGCTCTCAGTACAAGGAACAGTATTACAGACACAGGCTGTGATGCAGTCAGAATTTCTTGGCAATGCATATTTCTGTTTTGACTCCACACCAAACATTTGCCTTAAAGACATGATATTTATAAGAAAATCCTAAACCTTTTTTTGTCAATTCATACTCTTAGAAAATCCAGGTTTTACAATCTTTTGAGTGAGAGGAACAGAAGTTTTTACCAGACTGTTTTACTGGTATTATTCATATACAGTATTATAGGCAAACTTGATAATAGATGTATATAAAAAACACAGGTCAAACTCCTGCTGTACAGGTAATGCAAAATATTTCAGTGTAGGTTTAGTAGTCACAGGAAAGCATGAAGGAGAAGGTTAGTAGTTTGCTGCTGAGTATTCAGTCTACTGAACATAATAGCATTGACAGGTTGGGGTGGACTTATTAATTGCCCAGTCCAGATTTCAATTTCTCTTCTGACTGGGTGCAAAATGCATGTACCTTTAAGTAACTAATTTTTACAGACAACTGTGATAATTATAACCTGAAAGAGTGACTGCAGAAATAGGTAGTCATTTACATAAGCTACTGAACTTTCTGAACATGTATTTTCTCATCTTTTATTTGCAGACACATATATGTAAATTATTCTCTAAAAATCTAGGCTTACTATTAAAATTTCTTCATTTGTGAAACTGGACCATGTAGAAAGAAAAGACAAAAAGAATATAAATGAGTCCAGATAGATTTGCATAATGTGGGAATATCACTACATTTTAATATCTATTATAATGTTTCTGATACTTAATAAAATCAGGTTAGTGCCAGATTTTAGTAAAGGTCATCATAGTGCATTTTCATTTTATAGCTACAACATTTCCCCATTTATAAGGGTTATTTTAAACTGAATGAATTAAATGAATGAATGACATACTACAGAGGTAAATATTGAGGAAAGAGTATTATTATTTAAGTTAAAGGATGGTTTGGCAAAAGATCAAATGGCTTTACATTTGCCATGAATAAATTTAGAGGGGAAATTGGAAGAAGGCTCCTTATCCATCCAAGAAGTCAGTTTCTGGAACTGTCTGACAAAGAGGGAAGGGACTGAGTAATTTAAACTGATTTTTAAGTAATGTGATATACTTTGGAAAGGGATCACATATTAAATAGGAGATTTCATGAAGTGAGATTTGTCATAGGATCCTGGAAAGTCATTTTGTCCAGGGGCACAAGTTTGCCATGACAGTTTTCACATGCGCGGTGTGTTACTATTCCCAAATAAATGCTACTGCCAGAAAATAATTTAATTATGCCCATGTTGCTGAGTTTCTATTCAGCACTGGTTAGAAAGAAGCCATCAGTTTCCTATCTTGGTCTGTATTTGGCTTTCTTACAGTCTGCATTCACTGTCCTCTGAAGCCTTGGAGGTGAGCAAGTGGACGTGCATGGGGTGAAGTTGTACCTTTAATGGCTTTACATCCTTAGGGCTCTGGTTGCTGTGCTCTGATCACACGGTCAGTGTAAAGCTGGCAGTTGCCAGGTATGAGCTTAAGAGAAAATTCTTTCCTGAATTTAAATTAGCAGCAGTCCTGCAGTCTGTGTCTATCTTAGGACTCTCTCTGAGTTTTATTTAGCAACTAAAGCACCGGGACCTCTGGTATTAGCAAGATTCTCTCTTTTACCTAGGGCATAGTTCAGGCTTGGCTTGCTGAAGGAGCGTTGAGAAGATTTTTTATCCTTTGCTGCATGGTATACATGTCTTCAGACTTCTTTCAAACCAGACAGCTGTGGCATGGCTGCCTGAAATTTGGAAAACTGGACTCTGTGAAATGGCTAATTTCTCCCATGCTTTGTTCTCAAATGAGGTCATAATCTTACTTATTTTAAATAGTAAGTTTGAATTCCATTTCTTAGAAGTAATATGCATTCCTTAATTTTATAATTCTGTAACCATTTTCTTACAGAAGTTTTTCTTTTTGATCATCTTTCTTTGCCTTTGTACTCCCTACTTCACTATATCATTACATAGGTGAAAGGAGACACCTGAAATGGAAGCCTTGCCTTTGATTCTGATGTAGGAGGGAAGAAAAGAGGGTACACTGGAGTCAGTATTTATCAGTGGTTAAACCTTTACTCTTAAGCAAAAGGATCCCATGGAAGCCAGTTTGTGAAGTCTAATGACAAAACTGAAAAGACAGAATTGCATAGTACTTGCTTATGACACCTGCCTTTAGCAGTGTTTTGAGCTTCAAACCTACAAAACCAACAAAATGCCCTCCTGAATAAAGTCAGTTCTCTGCCTATTTTGAAATACTGCAGGCAGTGTAGTAAATACCACCCACTCTTTGCTTGTCTGAGGCCCACAGCTAGTCAGCAACACTGCCAATACCAATACCAATACCACAGTTTCCAGTTCTCATCTCTGTTTCTTATGCATTGAGTCTGGTAATATCATAATAAAATTATAATTCGTAGTGTTCCTGTTCTTTTTCATAATGTTCACCCATTAAAAATGTGAATGCATAAACCATAAAATTGTGAATTCAATATGAAATAATTCTGACCTTTTTTCTTCAGATTTGTCAAAGGACTCTAAAATGGCAGGCAAAGATTATCAACTTATGTATATTCTTTTTTAAGAGAATCTGCTATGATTACCTCCACTTTTCCCCCTCAAGATTTTGTTAAATCTGATCTTCTTCATTGTTCTGGCTTAAGATTTTCTTCTTCAGGGTGAGGGAAAACAACTCTCCTATTCCCTGTTGCAGAAATGAACTTTACAGTGCAAAGGCTGTCTAAACCCACATTCCAGCTGTCACTGAAAATTTTAGCATATTACAGCAAATAAACCAGTCTGCTGCTGAAAAATAAATTAGAATTAGAAGTGGTCAGAAATGCTTTGCCCTGCTCAGCTTGCCTGTGATATATGTGACAAATTTCAGTAAAAGAGGTTTTGATCGCAATTCCCATCAATACTTCACTTTCCAACAACAATATTTGAGTAGTTTGCCAGACCTATATAGCTTCTTGATTAGGAAACAATCTAGTTTGGAGAGAGGATTGAGATATGTAGTTCTTTTAATTTGTTTTCAAGGACATGAACTGTATTGTAAGGGATATAACAGAGAAAAGTAAAAAAAGGCCTGGGGGCTCCAATACAGTAAAAAGAGTTTCAGATGGCAGAAATGAGAATTAAAGCATGCAGGAGAAAATAAAATGGAAAACATATACTAAGTGGGATGGAAAGAGCAGTAAAGCTAAAAGAGACCTTAGGGAAGAGAGAGGACAGCAAATTAGACATGAATTTGTAATCTGATATTGAAGCAAAACAAGGCAATGAAATCTGAACTATTTATACAAAAGAAGTGCATCATAAAAATACTCCAAGTAAATGGAGTAAATATTTTTGCATTTATCTTTCTCTATAGAGGGTGTTAAATCCCATTTTATAAATAGAATTGCAAATACAGAGGGGAAAGAGGGTGAAAGGCTGGATCTGGCAAAATACAGGCCTGATTTTAAAATGTAAAAGTTAATTGCCACAAAAGATCTGCCTGTCTTAAGAGGAGACACATTACCCTTTAGGTATGTATATTTCTACAGATTGACTTAGTAGTGACCAATTTGGACAGCTGAACTTTTCCATAGATAAATTTTATAGAGGTGAATCATGTATTTTTGTTACTAAAAGACCTGAGAGAACTGAGATGAAAATGACACAAAAGGTCTAGAGTATCTAGAGATGCTTGCAAGGTTTGAAAAACTATTGAGAGAAGACTGAAGATCTCATAACAGTTAATAAGAACAGAAAAAAATGAAAGCTTTGAGGAATGTGAAAAAATATTTGAGATATAAATGTATATAATGAATAAAAGGGGATTGGGGGGGATTTAGTAGTGAGCAGCTTGTACACAAATCACACAGTCCAGCTCAGGGGAAGGAAAGGAAGAAGCTGCAGGGAGAAAATTGATCCTTCCATAAGGTACTTCTTTTTTTTCTACCTTCTCAGAGCTGTGACAGCATTGCAGCACTGTCAGAGCATTTATATCAGTTCAAAGGATATCCCTGTTGTTCCACATCTGAGTGCCATTTAATAGTTGCCTTCCTTAAACTGTCCCACTGTCTGAGGAAGTGGCATCTGGGTGCTGTGGTCAAACTCAGATGAGCTGCAACACTTTGCACACAACACCAAGTTTCTCAGAAAAACACTGCTTTTGTGGGTAACCGTCTCCTATGCCAAAATTGTTGATTTCCTGCTCTTTTAGCTTCTATTTATTGCAGATGCAAAGATATGTTAACCCTCAGGGTTTCATGATAACTAACACTTCATAGAAAAAAATCTGTGTGTATTTTCTAAAAATCGTTCCTTTATTTGTAACAAAATTGGAAATCTGTTATTTTCACAGTAGTTTTGAGAAGATGAGGTACTTTGTTTTGGTTTGGTTTAATGTTGAAGTATACATTTCCTAGTATAAATGATTTTATTGCTATCAATTTCATTTAGCCAGCATCTTTTAAAGCAATTCATTGCTTTTGCTTACTGAAAGATCAGTTTTGTCAACTTTAAACATGTTAACTTACACTTATGATGATGAAACTCAAATTAAGCCTGACATAATTAAGCTCTGAGGATATCACCCCCTTACCCTTCCATAACCCTGTGAAGCTGAACCATCCTGTCTTGTTGCATGCAGCCTTTTATACTGAATGAACAAAGCTGAGGTTGACACAAAATATATCCTGGAGTCAGACTAACAAAGCTCTTAAAATTACTCACCCAGACTCAAAATCTAATTATCTTTCAGCTTTCTTCCTTTTACCATGAGAATGGTCAATAAAGTGGGTGCAAAGCCAGCTCACAAATGACATTGCAGATGCTGCTGGCAGGAGAAGGAAAGGAGAGAGAATTTTCCAAACCTGAAAATAACCCTTGTCTCCAAAGTCACAGGTAAGCCTAGGCAGCATCAAGTTTGAAGGCAGTGTGGTATGGTTCGTGGTACACTGTTTAGTATGCACTGAGTGCACAGAGGGAAGAGCACGAGAGAAAAATAAATGGACTCAGTACAAAATAAATGGGTAACATACGGCTTTTGAGACTAAGACAACATTTCACTGCCTCTTACTGTTTATTTTATTTTAGGTTGAAGTACTTTATCCTTTATATTTCCAAGTTTCTATATTTGTCTGTGGAGCAGCTGGTGCTATTTGTTCTGGGTGATTTAATTTATTTATTGCTATGTATTCTAAAGACATGTAGCTCTATCTTCTAATGGTTTTACTGTGTGCTCTTTAAATTGAAACAGTTGATCAGGATTTTTTTTTTTTTTTTTTGCTACACCATCTCTTGAATTCTTTAAAAGAACAGTTGTATTTCAATGCATTTTTCTTAAAAAGGGAATTTAATCAAAGTGAAGGATAGATTTGAATAATGCTATTATATTCATTAAACATGAATATCAGGATGCTCAGGATTGCATAATTAGATTTTGTTCTTTGGTTATAATGTTCACAAAGTCTGCAAATATAGTTGCAAAATGATGTATGATCCAGAAAGATCCCAAATAAAGCTACTTTTCAATTGAATGTATTTGCTTTCAACAGTTTTCTCTGCTTTAGAACTGGATAACATTTCCTTTTTGCTCATGTTCTGTTGTGAGATGCAAAAACAAGAATGCAAAAACAAAGTAGGAGCTTTGTAAAAATAAATTTTTGCACTGCTAGTATAAATGTGCCTGTCCAGAAGTATTTTTATCTTAAAAATGAAAATATCAGTAGATATAACCTATCCTGACATCCATTCTGATCTGATTAGACTGAAAACACAGATCTGTTGATTGGGGAAAATTAGTTTCATAACCATGGTAGAAGGGGGATTTTACACTATAAAGAAGTTCAAGAAAGAAGAGAATGGTGGATCTATAATACTTAATTTTTCTGTGCTGCTTCAGGAATGAACGGAGAGCTGCAAGAAAGTTGTTATTGCTTGCAGACTGTATCTTTGATGCCTTTGAGAGGTAAATCAGCAGTAGTTCCTCATGTTCCTTATGCAAGACTCGGAATAGCAGGAGCCTTGCCACAGCTGACTCACACTTGCCCCGCTGATGCCATTGTTCAGCTCTTCGCCAGTGCCTAAACAATCAGCAGAGCCATTTACATTTACTCCAGGGCAGATAAAAGAAACTGCCAGCTGAAAGGAAAATCATATTAAGGTCTGAGAAAATAAAGATGCATGAGCATTCAGTCGAAGATGGAATGTGTTTTACACATTCACTTTGAATTCTTTTTTCACATTCTCTTTCAACCCATGTGGGGGATTTTTCATGTGCAAACCCAGGCATTTTTTAATTTTTTTTTTTTTTTTGTAGTTTTGGTGATTCTTTTTTCCTGCAGAAAATTTTTAAAATGCATGAAAATTCAGGGGAGAATTTTG
Source organism: Melospiza melodia melodia (assembly GCF_035770615.1). NCBI lineage: Eukaryota > Metazoa > Chordata > Aves > Passeriformes > Passerellidae > Melospiza > Melospiza melodia. The sequence goes on along the minus strand of NC_086197.1, from coordinate 87,923,355 downwards.
CATTAAAAACTCACTAGTTTAAGAATTTTTCTATCCTAGTATAATCAGGGAGCACATTTGAGGGAAAGTTTACAGGTGCTTAATGCACCACTTCTTCAGAAGTTCAGTATTTTTGTTGTTTGTTTTATTTTTTTTTTTAATGCAAAGCAATTTACAGTTGACCTTTGACTTTTCCTTTTTACAAAAAAGAATAGGGGCTTAAAATCAATTTATCACTCATATCCAGGGCTGGACTTTCAAAGCAGATCAGTTTGCTAAATAAGTAATCTGAAAATTTGACTGTAAGAGACACATCAGGAGCAGCTGTGCACTCTAATCACTACTGAGAAATCTGGTCTTTGTGTGCATCCAAGAGAGCGCCACATGTCTGATGTATCTTAGACCAATGCTCTGAGAGAAAACTTTGTGTTGTGGAGTTATTATCTGAAACCAGAAGCTGCTTTTTACAATTTATTTTGAACAACTTTATGGCTTGTGCATGTCGATATATTGACAGATATCACTCCAGCTGTGTTTCAGATATTTTATGTTTTTGAACAGAGGTTGTCAGTGAGTAGCAATTCTCTGTTGAACAAACACAGGAAAATCTGAAGAAGCACAAAGTATAATGCTTTGAACTGTCATATCTGTAGGCAGAACAATACAGCAAATGATTCTCTCTACTGTGTCAGAGCATCAACCCCTCTGAGGCATCAAATAAGGATAGAGCAAATGTTTAATGTTTGTTGGAGTGTAGGGAAGGATACCTGGCATTCAGATGATCTGAACTCCAAACTGGCCTGTAGAGAAGGGAAAACAGCTACACAAGCAGAAAAGTTTTGCTTCTCTTCCAGCTGCAGTATGAGGTTTTCTTTGGTGGTGTCTTTTAATCATTTCACAGTCCTAGAAAAAAAGCACCCTACAGAAATTCAAAGTATAAACTGCCATATTAAAAAGAGTAGCAGAGAAGCACAAGTACTCATGTATCTGAAAAAGCCATTTTATGAGTCTACAAAAAAGCATGTTTTTATGAGCGTCCAAAAAAATTCCTTAAGATGCAGTCCCTGAATGACATGCTCATGCCTTTCTTACACACTGCCCTTTGAGAAGCAGCACAGCAGAGAGCGAGATGAATCCAACTGGCCAGCTTAGAAGAGGAACTGTTTCTGTCAGAGCTGCATCAGAATTCAGTGGTCTGGCTCCCACTGATGGGAGAAAACAGCCCAGTTGTTGGTCAGAGGCTGCTCTTACTATCAGCAGCACTGTACCTGGCACAAATACTCTCAGCCTGTTGTAAATGTGCTGCTCTATGACTCAATGCCATTTGCTTTTTATTGCTGCACTGATGAGCCCCTGGAGGAAAGGGAGTTTACGAGACCCTCATGAGATTTGTGTCTGATGGCCTCTTGATAGCTCTGGGGCTCATATCACTTTGATCCCTCCAATTCAAATAGAGTAGGATGTGTTTTCCCCTGCTCTAGGCCTGCCTATATTCCAGCTGAATAAATATATCCTTGTTAATGTTCATTTGTGCATAGACTTGCATTTCTGCTTGTGACTGGATCTTGACTGGCAGCCCACTGGTGTGAATTCAGCCCCACTCCAAGCTCCGACCAGGCAAGCTTGCCAATATCTAAAGGTCTCATGTCTTTAGAGGGAGGATATGGTTCATAATCCATTACTATTTAATTTTATCCTCTCTGTTGATGCTGCTGTTGAGGGCACCAATTAGTTTCAATTGTGCAGGTGGTTTTAGCAGAGCAGACAGTTGGGCTAATGGGAAACGGGCTGTGATCATCTACCTCATTTCACAGAGCTAAGGAGCAACACTCTAATTTGAGCTGAGTTCAATTATTCTTGACTGGAACTTGCTTTAAACAAGCAACTTCGGTGCAAAAAGGCTGTCAGGGCCATCCAGTCTCTTAATTTCTGTTTGCAATTATAGATCTCTTCATCAAAAGTACTTGACAGTAACTGGCTTTGAAGCAGCCAATGAAACATCCCTGTTTGGCAACAGCTAATGGATGGTTCCTTCCCTGTACAACCATTTCAAAATTTAATTCTTGACAACTGTAGGGAAACCTCTTCCTGTAAAAAACCATACAGACAAATCATTTAATAAGAGCAATAACACTAGAAAAATTATCAAATGACCTCTTACATTGTTTTAGTCAGCTCATAGATTTATGTTTTCTTGTGTGCCCATGAGCCTGCATGGGCAATTAACAGTGCTTATCACTGTTTCCTGTCTTCTATTCTGGTTCTGAAAAGTGACAAACTTGAAGGTGACAAAAGGCAGAGGGAATAAAAGCAGAATAGAAGGTAGACAAAATTAAGGTGTAAATGTAAAATGTAACTACACAGATATGGTCACTGACAGCTGGTCATTTCCCCAGGAAAAGCCAGGGAGCTTGTGAGGGCACTCAAGAAGTCAATGTCCTTTTGGTCTTAGGAGGCAGTTCTTCTTGCCACACACAAGTACGTGGCTTAAAGGTCAGGCAACTGCCAGTCTATCTGATTTTCTCTTTCTGAAGCCTTTTGAAATAAGGCTGGCTCATCCTCACTGTCATCTTGTTTTTCTTTCTATTTCTCTGCAGGGCTCTGGTCCTGGATGTCCACACTAAAGACTTACTAGTTTGATCTCTGTTTATTCTTGAACTGTTCAAGTAAATCTTATTGGAACATTCAGGAAATTGTGCTTAGGACACAGAGAATAACTCCTTCCACAGGGTGCACCATGTCTCACTCTTCCTACCTGAGAACACACCTGAATAGGCCATGAATAGGAGCTCATGACACTTCCCTGAATGATAGAGATCATGCAGGGGAGCTGCCTTTAATGAACAGGTGATAAACACTGCAAGAGCACAGCACTAAGGGGTTGAGACAAGCTCTGGAGCCACTTTACCTCAATTCTATTACACCTCACCACCCCTGCTCAAGGGACTTAGAGCTGGGACAGTCACTCACCACCCAGCAACAGCCCCTTGGTCCCAGGGCCCCTCCCTGGTGACTGGCTGTGGGATGCATCATCACTGCAGACCCTGAGTGTCACTCAGTGATTCTGTACTGCTCTCCTGAGCGTCCCGAACCCAGTGGGACTCACACATGTGGGAACTGCTCCTCTGGCCCTCAGGAAAAAGGAAAGGGGAACTTCTCAGGGCTGTGGTGATGAAATGCCGGGAAACATCCCCAGCAAAGATGTCAGAGTTGATTTCTCCAGAGTGTAACACCTTCTGTATGAGTATGAACTAAATAAACATAGATTCTTTGAGATGGGGAAAAGATGAGTGAGGAAGATTAGTTTGAAGGCTGTATGATGAAGAGTGACATTGAAAAGAGACTGACCAGAAGTCTCTCTTGATACAAGGGCTTGGGGCAATGAAATTAAGCTGGAAAATAGTAGGTCCAAAGTAAGTAAAAGTCAGGCGTTCTTCAAATAGCAGGTAAGTAGTCTGTGAAATGCCTCACTACAGCATCTTGTGAATGTTAATGTCTTTGAAGAGCAACTGGACACATTGGCAAAAAAAGCTGTCAAAAGTTATTAGATATAATCACCTTTGCCTTATAATGCTCCTTTTGTTGGAGGTGAGAAAAACTCTCTTTTGAGAAGTGCTACTGGCTTTTAATTTCTCACATTCTCTGTTCATATCTATTTGTGGTCACTGTTGGAACCAGCATCCTGGGGTTTTGCTGCATGCTGACAAAGCCTTTCCATTTCACTTGAACCCTTTTCCAAAGGATGAGCCACATCATGCCAAGGCTCTCTGAACCTCAGATACTCTTAAAGGGCAGCAGGCAATATGCTCCAGTGATATCTGATAAATATTGTCCAGAGACCTGCATGAGAGGGTGCTCATCACACAGAGTGTGTTAAGCCGATGAGAAGATATGGTCCTTATCAGAGGGGCGTCTTCTGATAAAGTGTTAAATATTCTGAGCTAAAAATTTCTGTGCAGCTGTGTGTGTCACTTGATGCACATCATGGACATAGAGGGTCCATGCCAGCAGAATAATATGTAGTCTGTAAATGTGAATATAAGCTGATCCCTAGCAATTGAGCATGCATAGATATTTGTTCCTTTAAACTGAAGTCTGCATGGAGAAAAATCAAGAAAACAAGTGACCAAAAGAGTTTTCTGATCGACTAAATACCAAAATGGTATTGTTTGAGGATCATTTCTTCCTACAATAATAGAAATGTTATCCAAGTAGGAAAAAATTATTTTAAATTAATTGTTTTTCTCTTTTGAGTTCAAAAGTAAACAAGGCATTGAGAAAAACAAGGGGACTGTGTTGAAATTATTACTGTTGTTATTAAAAACAACTCTTTTGAGCCTGTGGCTATGTTGGAGGGAGTAATAAACATTTCAAAAATCAAGGGCTGATTTACAAGTGTTGAGCAACTGTGGTAAAAATTTTGAAGGAGCTCATGTTCTATTCAAACTATGATTAATCTCCCTTTTGTTTTTAAATTTAAATCCTATCAATTTTACTTTTAGGCAATGTTACTGTAGAAAGAAGTATAGCCAAGACAATTGTATTTTCCCTGTATGATATCTCTTCATGTGGTCAGGTTTGACATAGGGAAGGGGTGATTATGCTTTGTTTATCTAATACAGAATTTTAGGAAAATACCAACACAGAACTTTTAACTTAACTTCAGTAGTTTCCACTCTGAATAGAAAAATATAAATATTGTCTGATTTATTAAAGATGTCAACAAAGCATTAATAATCTGACAATTTAAAGGATTAACATGGTTAACATTCATTTTGGTTTTTCCTTAATCCCAGATCATAAAGGAATGGAACTAACTTTTATCTGACATCATGAAGACTGAGGCTGTTCTAAGCATGTTCACTCTGTCATTGAGAGAAAAGAATATCCTGAATGCTGAAGGCCACTGTGAAGAGAAATAATCTTGAACCATGGCATTTGATAAACAGTATTTATATCGCCCCAAAAGTAAATGGATTTGGAGATTAAGTGGTGATTGTTAGAAAAAACTAACTTAGAGTTTATTCTTCAAATGCGGTTATTATGTTGAGCCAACTGTATTCAAACTGTCTCAGAATATAGAGAACATGGGGTAAAATTATCCTTATGCCAACGAAAAAATTTGTTTATGTATGACATATTCCTTAATTATGTGAAACAATCAGGGGAATATTATTTGTCTTCTTGATGAAGAGACCAGCAGTTCAGTTACTTTCAGAAAATAGTAAAAAATACTTTCCTGATTCAGCACAGAGTTCATTCAAGCCTGTGAAAATTTATATTAATTTGATATATCATTGTTGTAAAAACTACACTGTACTAAGCTAACTAGCTTATGCAATAAAGTGTAATTTAGCGCTTTTATTTTCAAAGTATGTTTGTGTGTGAATTCATTCTCACATTGTAGTGCTTCCCTTTTTTTATGGTCACAATTAATATAAAACAATGCTTTTCTCTCCAAGAAAAAACAATTTAATATTATGGACACATCTGAAAGAAGATAATTGTGAAAAATAGTCCTATTGTTGTTTGGAGAGCTCTTGAACCATGCAAGTCCCAAACTGAATGTTTTTACTGAATCTGTTTTTCCCCTGGAGAAGTTAATGGAGATAGACCTTAATCTCAAGCACTGGAGGCTGCTCATCCCCAAGCAGAAACTCTTACAGACATCAGGAGAGACAGAGACCTCAGATCAGTGAGACAAAATCAATATGGGCCACTGCCTGCACCTGTGCTTGTGCAGTGGGGGAGCTGCAAGTCTGAATGCTGCATTCATCCTGCCTCGATGCACAGGGGAACGAGACCCTAAATTCTCTTTAACTTGGCTTTTTCAGTTTGCTGGAAAGGCATGGAACTCCTCCATCACATGTAGTTACACACTAATTAAACATGCAGAATCACAAAGACAACAATTTTCCACCAGGGGCATTGAACTTTGAAGAATATCCACTTTGTTATTTCCTTCTAGTGAGTTCCCAAACAAAAGCCTTTAAGCCACCAAAGCTTGGTTGTACTAGAAATACAAACTTAAGTGGCTTTTTAAGTAACACAATCTCAAAGTGACTGGCAATAAAAGTGTCTTATAAAAAAATTTCCTTTTCTTGCTGCAAGCCTTTGCATTTACACTTACATTCAGCCGACTCAGAAACTTTCTGTGTTGCCTCAAACTCTGCTCTGTGCCTTCTGGTCCTGGTGAGGATTCTGGCCACTGCCTCTGGGGGCTGATCACTGGCTTCTCCATGTGTTCTGCATCTGAACACATGCACCGCCCCTCAAAAAGAGAGCACTCTCCCATTCCTTTTAGAAATGTCATTTGACATCTGTTTTATTGAACAATATAAACATATTATAAAATGTAAACTTATTGAAGAATATAACATGCAGCTGAGGAGAAGCAAATCAAACATATGTAAGTATTTGTCTGGTAGGGGTTTGAAGTTGTGCACAGGTCAATGCTCAGTGTGAGCTGGCACTGCAGGGGGGGCTTCCCTCTGATACTGTAACAGAATGATCTATGCATACCCAAAATATATTTCTCCCACCTTAAATCACTGGGGGGTTTGTGGATGAGAAGGATATTTTCATGTATCAAAAGTGATCAGGAGCATGAGCAATTCTTCTGCTTCCCAATGGAGTCCAAGCTGAAGATTTCAACTTTTTTTGTTTTCACTATTCCAAAATTCATCCATATCTTTAAAATTTCAAGAGAGAAACATTATTGTGTATTTTATTTACATTTTATTTGTATTTCTAGAGAGTCCAAAAGAGATTTTACCTTCATTTTTATATTTTAATGGAATGGTTCCGCTTTTTCATGGGCTAACTTACAAAAAGATGTGGTTCTCCATCCGCCAAAAATGAGAAAGCACATAATTGACAATAGATAAACATAGATATAGATTATATAGATAAAAATGATATAGATATAGATTAGATATAGATATAGATAGATATGACAGTGGAGAGAATGTATTCCGTGCAGTGGAAGATATTTTAACTTAGTTTGTAGATGGAAGGTCAAACTCATCTCTGAAAGATGTCTACACATTTCCACTGAAGCTACTTGAAGTTACAGGTATTTCTCTGAGTTCAAAATATAGCCCTAAGATATTATCAGCCTTTCTCAAGAAGCTGAGCATGATAAAAGTCTGGGACAACTTAAAGTAGTAAGTCAAAAGTCAGTGTGAATTCTCTGTTGCAGAACTAGTGAGGGGAAAATAGAAATATGTTCTGCAATAATTTATAGGTTTGGAAGATTAATGGAGAAAAAGGTGCAGACATACAACAGAGATAAAAAGCAGTATTATCCAGGCCAACCCACACACAGAGATCAAAGTTAATTTGAAAACATAAGTGTTTAAAGAAAAAACAAAGAACAGCTAAAGTAAAGAAAGGGTAACACTGAAGAAAAGAAACAACACATTAAAAGAGATACTAGCAATTGCAGAAAAGAAGAACAGAAAAGTAAAAAGGAGAAAATGTCTCAGGAAGTTGCTGGTATCATTAAAAAGTATCTTGATGTGAGAGATATTTCAGAAAACCAGACTATTTGTCGGATGAAATTATGCACCAGTAGAAGGGAAACAAAATTACCAGTGGAAGCATTAAATCTGATGCAGTTGCATGGAAGTGTGGAGAAGGGAAAGTTCCAAGTAATCCAGATGCAAAAGTACATGACCATTGGGGAGAAACACAAACCCCTCTTGATCATGACACTGAGTTACAGCCTTGCATTAGAAAAGCTCCTGCCATTTTCCAAATTGCATGCACTTAGGACACTTTTCCAAATGTTTTAGAGATTACAGGGTTTGAAAAGGATGGCTATGAAATGGGGAAATGGAGGACATTAGCACACAGTATCAGAAAAAGCAACACGTCAGCTCCTCCTACTCCTGATCTTGCGTCTTCCTGCACAGCCTTCTGTAAAAATGCTGCTTTCTCTTTTGATAATGAATTCTCACCATGCCACAGCAGTTAAAAATGCTCATGGCCTTTCGATTACAAAGCAGGGAAAATCTTGTAGGATATAAGAAGGTGTCATGCCCACTTTTCTGGCATAAATGAAACCCAAAAAACACTGAAACACTTCAAAGGGAAATTGAGATCTTGGACAGAATTAGGAAAAACCTGTAAGAACAGATCAGTCTGAGAAAACCTGCTCTCAAGAAGAGCTTAGATGAATTTGATTTTATCTGTGCCAAGGTCAAGAAGTACTTGTACAAAGAGGAGAACTCAGACTCAATAGATCCATTGAAAAAAAGAGTAGTAGGATGCCATAGCTAATCAGAAACAGGAGAATAAGTATAAATAATAATAAGGAATTTTGTTCCTGTTTTTTTTTTTTAATTCTAGCTTGAAGTCTCTCAGGTAGCTACACTGCATGTTGGGAAGTCGTGGATTTTATGGCTGGGTCAGGTTTGATGGTATTTGGTATATGAGAAGTCAGATTATATGATCCTAACAACGCATCATTATATTTTATAATATACTTATTTAATTCTTATTTTATAAAAAGAGACATGTCTTTTTTTAAAGACTTACTACTGCAAAACTCTTTCTCTGTCACACTGTATTATATCTGACATATTTTCTTCTTTGATGAGATAGATTATTAACTTTGAATACATACAGGTTCTAGTGTTATTTAATGGACTTTCTCTGGCACCTATTGCTGCATTTTGACTGCTTGAAGAAGCATTGTGAACATCTAGATTAAAATAAGTTAGCAGGGGTAGTTATGCTTTCAGAGCTTTGTAGTTTAGTCATGACAGCACAGTAAGAGACATTTAACTAACTGCCCAGAAGATTTTGTGCTACTTAGAATTTAATCTGTATGCAGTCAGGCTCATATTTTCACCATGTTGAAAGGAAAGAGGCTCTCTTCCAGTCTGTGTTCCTGTGCATAGACATAGACACACACATAAACTTGCCATGACAATATATTTACATGCATGAAACACTTCTAAAAACAGTAACTGTGTCCATGAATGCTGAACCTAGTAATGCGTTCCTCTTCATTGAGTGGGTAGGAAGAAATTCTGTGGAATCACAAAATATTCTGAGTTGAAAAGAACTCACCAGGATCATCAAGTCCAGCTCCTGGCCCTGCACAGAACAGCCCCAAGAATCCCATCCATTTGCCTTCTTGAACTCGGTCAGGCTTGGTGCTGTGCCCACTTCCCTGGAAAAGTGCTGTAGGCTGCTTCACATGAAATCATTAGACAAACTGTAAGAATGCAAGAGACTTTCTTACACTTTGGAGGTATTTCTCTGTGTTATTGATTTTATGCTTCCTCTGTGACTCTTTGTGCTCAGTGTGATGAAGTCTACATCTTCTGTAAAAGGTATTCAGCAGTCCAATGTTTACATTGAACAGCAAGCAGCAATCCCTAAAACACTTTATTCTTTTTCTTCTCTGCATTCAGAGTGTTGTCAGGGCCTTCCTTTAGCCCACTGTTATTCTGCATGTTTATTCTGTCACTTACAAATGTGATCTGTTGAATGTCATACCAGTTTGGACAGTTAATATTTGCAGATGACTTGTGCATCTTAACTATTTCATTGAATTGAATTATATGTAGAGATTTAGGGGAGAAAGTTATGCCTTTAGTCCTTAATCAGATGACCTGTTAAATATGCAGTGGACTCTCAGGCATTTCTGAAAGCAATTTACAATCTTTACATGTATTTTCACCCAGCCTGATTGACAACCTTAACTATAAATGTAGCCATATGTAGCTTATCTTTCAGACTTCTTCCTTCAGTTATCTGCAGGAACACGACATCCCAGTTCCCACTTGAAATTTCAGCCCACCCAGGTATTTTTTGTTATATTGATCTGTGAGAACTTAAGAGATTCTTACTGTTTTTAGCAATATCCCTCGTTCAGCTGTGTACTGCATTTTTTTATTGTAGGCTAAAATCGCCCCCTTTTTATACATTATCATTCACCTGGATGGCCCTAAAGTGATGTCAGAAATACTTGTGCTTCCCCATTTTTTTTCCCCCAGGACATGCTCATATGTTGCCCATGAAATAATCTCAGAAAGTGTTGCACATTGAATGCCCTGGCCTCTGGGGTACAGTCAGTGCTTAGGGCACAGCACATGTTCAGAAGCTGATAACATACCTTTGTTTTTTTGAGTACCATTTCATGACATTTTGAGTTGACTGGGAATCCTGATGGTTATTGAAAGTGCTACTTTTCTCCTTCTGGGATTTATTGACTATCTCATCCAAAGCCTTTAATCTCCCACAAATGTTTATTCTTTCATTTGAACTATCTCATGAGGAACTGGGAAGAGTACACAGATAGTGTCATGCAGACCTTGTTCTCTGGAGCAAACAGCCTGCTCTGCTCCAAGGCCAGATCAATAAGGATGCTGAATTTTAGCTCTGGATTGGCAGTGAAGCTCTGCAGGAGGAAATTTTCCTCAGGCTGAATGGTAGAGTAGCAATTGTTTGGGTTATAGGTGGCTTTGGGACCTCATGGTCCCACTTTGGCACCACTATGTTTGATTTGGTATGAGAACTTTATTGCAGTCTCCTGAACCCTAACAGACTCTCAAATTCCTGTGTTTGTTGGTGTATCTTATTTTCTCCTGTTAAATCTATTCAGTTTCTTAGGAATAGTACTTGTTAGGGAAGAGTCATTAGAACTGGAACGAGGCAATTGCCCCTGCAGAGGCAAGGCTGAGTGTTAGATTTTACTCCCCTTTGGGGTTCTGGGATGTTTGATCCCTTGTCTTGGAGCCAATGGCTTCCTTACCAGGCTCTGGGATACTCTCAGCTGGTTCATCTGGATGAAAACAAAGAAATTGACTCTAACTTAGTAATGGCTAAGGCACTAAGCTGGGATAGGGCTTACTTTAGAGCACCCCCCTTCAGACCTCTTTTTTTCAGTGGATTATCAACCATCTTTATTATGTATGAGCATGAAGTGTCCTGGTAGGAATTGTGTATCAACTGAGTGCCAGCAAAGGTAACAATATGGTCAACGCACAGCACAAGGCGGAGACTGCAACACCAATCAGATCCCATGACTTACAGAGGCTCAAGCTCTTCCATTATATGGTCCTTCAAAGGATTTTGGCCTTTGACACACAGTTAGTTCTTACTGCAGAATTTAAGACAGTGTTGAAGGGGTCTTCATTCTTATATGGATTCTGCCAGGGTGTTTTGTGAATGTCTTTGACAAACTAAACATTGAGAAACATTTATTTCAACAAATAAATGCAACTCACAGACTGCTCTGCAGAAATGATGAGAGGGGTCAGTGGTGTATTCTCTTGAGCATTTCTGAGTCTTTATCTGCTTTTATAAGTGTCAGGGCTTAACCCCAGTCAGCAACTAAGCCTCATACAGCCATTTACTCAATCCCCCATAGTGGGACGGGGGAGAGAATTAAAAGGATAAAAATGAGTAAACTCGTAGGTTGAGATAAAGACAGTTCAATAGGGGAAGCAAAAGTAATGCACAAAGGGAAAGCAAAACAAGGAATTCATTCACGGCTTCCCTTGGGCAGGCAGGTGCTCAGCCATCCCTGGGAAAGCAGGGTTTCATCACATGCAATCATGATTTGGGAGGACAAGCAACATCATCCTTCCTCCTTCTTTCCCCAGTTTTATATGCTGAGAGTGATATATGGTCTGGAACATCCCTTGAGCCTGTTGGGATTGGCTGTTTTGGCTGTGTCCCCTCCCAACTTCTTGTCCAAAGGACAGCCTCATACTAATTACTGTGAGAAAATTAAACTACCCCACCCAAAACCAATACTTTTAGCCCTAGGACGTGAATGCACAAGGGATTTGTGCAGCAGCTGTACTGTTGTTCAGAGAAGGAAAAGAGAAAAGACTGAATCTGTCTTTGAAGTTAGAATCTGCAGAGCGACTGCGAGAGCATCCATAGAATGCAGTAATAGATCATAGGCCATATTATCTCCTTTTTCCTCATGTTTCTACTGTGTGCTTCATATAGATATGTGTATGATGAAAGTGCTGATACAGAGATCTTGTTAAATTATATATTTGCAGTAATTTATCTAAAACTGTGATACACTCTGCACCACAAGACTTAAAAGCTGTTACTGAGAAGATAGCACAATATAAATAAGACTCCAGTGATTTTGCAGTATTCAGGCTTGGTGGTGTCTAATTCAGTCTCAAATTCAGAGTAAAAATCTTAGTAGATGCATTTAAGATACCCTGATAACAAAAAATAAGATGAAAAGAAAGAAAAGCAGTGAATTGTAAAAGTCAGCAACTTGTAAGGCAATTTGTAGATATCAGGGTGAGCCAGAAAGATGCATGTCTATCCTACAAAATAGGTTTTCTTCTTCAGGCAGGAAAGCAGCATTACTTCCTTTTCCCCCTCCTTCATCTTTTCTTCCTTTAATACTATACAGCTGGACTGCACTCATTATTGTAATTTTTCTGTTTTCCTACCTTTTTTATTTGATTTCTTACAAAACATGTGATTATGAGGATAGATATCCCTGTCCTGCATGAAGCCTTATCTATCCTAAGCATCCAGTTAGACCTAAAATCTGAAACTCTTTCTAGACCATTTCCTGCTGCCATTCAGGCTTTTAAATTTTTTTTGTTTGTTTTTTTTTTTCTCATGAGTCAAAATACAGAACACATATAAGGTGAAATAAATTACTTTTGATGTCCTGAGCTAATAAGTCCTCTAGCACTGTGGAAAGATATGAAATGTTATGCATAGACTGTGAAGCATGAATTTAATATGTCCTTTTAGTTATTTTCCTGATGGCAACCTGCAGTATTTGAAACACTCTGACAACTCCCCCACCCCAATGAAGCTGTCAGAATACATTACCACTGTTCCAGTTGCTTCCACAACTCCTCAGCCCTGCAATGTATGTCCAATCCACTGTGTAGCATATGTATTATGCCTGTCATCAATTAGAACTGGATCACGTGAGCATATTTTCACAGATTCTGTGGGATCAACATGGCCTGCAGCTGTCCAGAGGAAAAAATCAATCCACAGCCTTAGGGGTGCAGCTTCTAGCACCAGGGACCTGGGTTCTGAATAGGTCTTTTCTTTTCTAGCCCCATAAGACTTGCACTGATGAAGACCACAGGGGCATTTGCTCCATCCTGATTTGCACCAGTTTAACTGAGATGGGAATTGAGGGCCAGGAAATGAAGCAAGTATTTGGTAACCAAGTGGGAATGCAATATCTTTGAACAAATGTGCTTACATTTTAGGCAGTTTCTGTTACATATATTGGCATTTCTAATCTACTAACAGAGAACATTTTAATTGTACTTGTCTTATCAAACCTGCATAAAACAGAAAATCTGCTGAGTTCTTCAAGATGCTCCTTTGTTTTAAGCACAGAGACATTTATTGCAGTCTTCCCAGCTTTATTAATAATGCTATTAATATTCTTTTTGCACAGAGCAGTAGAGAAAAAGTGCCTGGTACTCATGGGTGTTTCATTATTTAAAATGTAAATAAGAAAGGCTGCAAGAAATTAACCATCTCAGCAGGAAAAAAGGAACAAACCTTTAGTCTGACAGATATGGGCTTATCACTGTTTCCCTCATTACAGCATATGAAATACTTTATAGTCCTATATTTGTAACATCAACAAGAATATTTTTTCTTTGTTCATCCACAGAATTACCCACCTGCCTGTTTCTTTAGGAAAGGAATCTAGATGCAAATTTTCTGAATAGCCTGTAAATTCGTTTTATTTTTACAGAGTTATGAAAAAAACTTTCCTTGATTCACTCTTACCTTCTCCACGATTGAGCTGACTGGGTAGGGCAAGAAAAAGGCAAAGGTAAATGTATTTCACCTGTCACCATTGAGGCCTTGGGGAGCTCTGCATGTGGAGCTCTCTGTGGCATATATAAAAATATAAAAAGGAGGGACATGAAGCTTTCTTTTGGGCTTGTACACCTCAGAGGCTCTTGGTGGATAGGTCCATGTCAAACTAAGCTGAAAAGGATTTGAACTGGCTGGGATTTGACAGCTTTCATATCCTGGTTGCAGCCCTACACTCAGTGAGAATATCAAGCTGATAATTGGTATCCACATTATAAAAGATGTTTCTCTGCAGATTCTTCAGCTGAGCAGCACTGTTCTCCCAGCTAGTCCATGCTTGTTTTCAGGTCAAAGTGGTTTGAGAGCAGGTCCAAGTGACATGGGTCACCCTTCCCTGCTGGATAGTTTTGGATGTTGGATACCAGTGCATCACATATAGGATCCACAGCTGCTTTCCTGTTCTGTGGTTCTTGTCACTGGCACCTGCCCCAGGGTAGGCAAGGATTAGGTAGAGGGCAGATGTGCACCTCCCAAGTCTGCAATTGGTGATTTTGTACAGCAGTAAAGAACTTGGTCTAGTTACAAATGTCACAACTGCTTGAGGTTTGAAAATTGCATCACACCACTGCCTAGTCTTTCACACAATCATATAATTTTTTAGGTTAGAAAACACTGGTAGATGACTGAGTTCAACTATTAACACAGTACAGCCAAGTGCACCACTAAATGCCTCTTAGCCACATCTAAATGTGTTTTAAATAACTTCAGGAATGGTTAATCTACCCTTTCCTGGAGCACCCTGTTCCAGAGCTGGACAGCCCTTTTAGTGAAAAAATGTACCCTAATATCCTAACTTGAGGCCATTTCCTCTTGTCCTACTATTTGTTACTTGGGAGAAAATATCACCCCCACCAGGCTACAAATTCCTTTCAGGCAGTTAAAGAGATCAATAAGGTCTCCCCTGAGCCTCCTTTTCTCCAGGCTGAACAACCCCAGCTCCATCAGTTTCTCCTCATAAAACTTCAGCTCCAGACCCTTTACCAGCTCTGTTGCCCTTGTCTCCAGCATCTCAACATCTGTCTTGTCATGAGATCCCCAAAACTGAACACAGGGTTTGGGATGTGTCCTCCCCAGTGCAGAGTACTGGGGGCTGTACCTCTCTAGTCCTGCTGCTCACATTTTTCTGACACAGGCCAGGAAGCCATTGGCCTTCTTGGACACCTGGGCACACTCTGGCTTTTGTTCATCTGCTGTTGACCACTGCCCCCAGGTCCTTTTCTGCTGGGTCACTTTCCAACCCCTGTGACCCTGCCTGTAGTGCTGCAGGGGATTGTTATGACAGGAGTGCAGGGCCAGGCACTTGGCCTCACTGAACCCCAGGCTGCTGGCCTCCACCCATCAATCCAGCCTGTCCAGATCCCTCTGCAGAGTCTTCCTACCCTCCAAAAGATCAACGTTCCCACCCAGCTTGTTGTCATCTGCAAACTGACTGAGGTACACTTGATCCCCTTGTCCAGAACATCGCTCCTTCACTGGATAGTAATCATGGCCAAAAAGTGAAAATTAAAACAAGGCAGGTTACATACAATTACTGCAGATTTCAAGTGTGAGCTGCATTTCTTCATCCCTTAACAGAGGCTAAGTCAAGAAGCCTTTGGAAGCTGTATATCTAATCAGGGCTCCAGAACCTGCAGAGAGAACAGAGTTGGGCAGGATATGGATTTTACTGAGACTCTGCCTATTTCTAAAGTATTTAACAGCCGTACAAGATGCATCTTAAAAGTATTATAAAAAAAATCAGTGTAGCACAGAAGGCAGGGTAATTTTTGAGTCAAAAGTGTGAGGCAAGAGAAGCAATCATTTAATATTCACTTTTGAACTTTAGTTTGAATAATCCCAGTCTTGAGTAATACATATGTAGGGAATGATGGTGGATTTTGAGGGCTCATGCATAGGACTAAAACAAAATAAAGAAATTATGATTGTGGCAGATTTCAACACATGAGAAAGTGTTTGAACTGAAAGGTTATATTACAGAAGGCAAGTACTGCAAGGATACTTGTCTGAGTTAACATTTGCTTCTCAAAGGTTCAGCATCTTTTTAAAATAATGGGCAAGAAAAGGGTTGCCCCCTATTCACATCAACTGCATTAATTTACTGGTTTTCTCCATATGGTTATGGAACAACCTAAACTGTCCTCATGACAGACTTACATACTTTTTCAGCTGTGGAAACTATAGAAGAAATAATTCTCATCCTTTTATACTTCTCTTTTATTCTCTTTTTATAACTACCTTCAAAGACACTTTGTCATATAAAATTCTGACTAAAAAGGGAAATATTGGCTCATACTTTTCTGATCTTCTGGAGCTTCTGCTATTGTTGGAACTTTGAAGGAATGACTACTTTTGAATATTTTCCTTCTCAACCTCTTTTACTACCTGAATTGGGAGTGGTCGTGTTATTCTTTTTAACATTTGTTGGTATTGAGTGCTCAGAATCACTGAGGCAGTAATGTGGTGAGAAGAGAAACAAAGAAAGTAAATGCTGTTAAACTGGAATTATGGAGGAATTATTATATGACAATAAAATAGTAAGAATACCAGTTCTGAAGGTTACAAAATGCAAAGATAAGGCCACCTCTTCAGAAACATCCCTAAAATATTTGATAGCTTCACATAATGAACTAGATATTGCTGACACATCACTTGCCATCTTAAAATTTATCTGCCATATTGTCTATAAGGTATGCTATCCCTCTTCCAATTTATTGTTCAACACATGCAGTTAACTATTAATGGAAGGACAAAACTATATGGATTATTAAAAAAATTATATATAAGTCTGTCTACTTAAGTGCATGATAGCTGAAAGGTAGATTAATTTAGTATATGTCAATATATGGTAATCACTTGAATTATGCCACCAGAGCAAAAAGATCAAAATGATTCAACTTGAGTACCTAAGGTTAGGGACCCAAATTGTACCTGGGCAGCTGCTTTTCAGGGCTGTCAGGGGTTAAACATGCAGCTCACAATCTTCACTGAACTCAGCAAAGCCTGCCATTGCTAAGCATTCCTGAATTTTGTGCTACTCTGCCTAACTCTTGGCTTCAGTTTGAAAACTTTGTCCAGAGGTATGTGAGGGTTAAACATCCCTTCTGTCAGCTTGACTGAGATTTATTGTGTAATGCACTTCCTCCAAAGAAAGATGTTTAATGCTATTGATTGCAAGGTTGCCTACTTAAAATAGCATAATGTGACAGATGATGGATACCACATAGAGCAAAATTGTAAGGTAATTCAATATATGGGCATGTATGGTATGTATATCAGAGTAGCAGCTTCATTCTTCATGAGGGTGAGTTAGAAGGTCATCTATTTCACTTAAAGGCATTGAACGTTTTTGTTAGTTTGACAGCCATTATGGGCTTGATCCTGTTATCCAAGGCAGTCATTAAACTCCTATTGACCTAAAGTGGGTAGGAGTGGGGCCAAGCTTTAGAATATGCAAAGCAGACACTATGAGAAGAAAAAAAACCTGATGGATAATACTGCAGAGTGAAAAAAGCATTATGGTGGCTGCTATATATAAACAATAAAAATCCTAAGAAATCCCTGATGATTTCAAATGTTTTGTACCACAGTATTACTTCTGTTAAAAAATTTCCTTCTAAACTTAAGATTTTCTCAATCTTTATGCAACTTTGTACTGCTGTTATTTTGCATCATAGAGCATATTAACTGCTTACACTTTTTAACTCTCTGTTTATTCGTAGATAAGGGTAATTTGATGGTCTGTAAGCCTTACAAAAATCAGTGGCTTTAAGAGCATTTAGGCTAATTCTTAAATCTGTATTAGGAAAATCAGGTAGGAAGACTGCAAAGAATTTTTTTTTTTCTGGAAACAAGCACATTTACTAATGAAGAAGTCAGTAAAAGAGACAAATTTAGGAGAAAAAGAATACTTCTATTGTTGCAATTCATTTTGTGCTCCAGCACAAAACCAAACCCAAGCCATTTCTTCTTTTTTCAATCTGTCATGTGACATCAATCTCTTCCCTCCTTTTTTGCAGCTTCCTGTGAAACTTTGGGGTATTTGCTGCACATGCTTAGGAGTGCACAGAAAGAAGACTGGGACTGATCTGATGTACAAATGGGCTTCTGCTCTCTTGCTGATGCATATTTCAGCTTGGCACATCAACGCAGAGAGTTCTCATTTTCCAGGACACACTTGGGGAAGACTCAGCTGCAGGGCTAGACCAAGGGACCACTCCTTGTGGAGAGCCACTCCGTTATCCTGCTGATTCTGCTCCCTGAGCCACAGCAGCTCCTCAGTTGTTAGCAATGTTTTCCATGGCTATCTTTTGAGAAGCAGGACATGAGGAGGTAGAAGAATTGCTTCACTGAATGAATCTGCATTTAGGACATGGCCTGAAATGCCATGTAGCTCAGTGTTATTTCTGACTGCACAACGAGAATAACCCAAGATTTTATGCAGGATTTAGAGAGTCATCCCCATCTTTCACACTGAGGCCATTTTGGTTAACTGCTCTAAAACCAACACCTCAATGTTTTGTTTTCAGGAATCAACAGCATGTTACTTTTTAAAAATTGCACTTAGATATAACTCAGCTTTAGTATTTCACACTTATTCCAATAAAAAAAGAATAACTTCATGATCTGAGGTAATGTGATGAAATAGTAGGTCAGGTTTAAATCTAATATTACGTTCCTTGAAACACCCTGAAGCTTAAACTCAGAATAAGTTTATAGAAAACTTACTATGGTTTAAGCTCTGTTGCAGTTTTAATTCACAGTGAGGTTAAATGAGTAAATTATCTTATTTTTATAAGGCAGCAGAGGAAATGCAGAAGCTCAGAGAATGTTTGCTTTGGTTTTTGCTCATTCAAGCTAAGGAAGACAGAGAAGACTGCAAACACACCTGTCATAAATCATAGATATATTCAAAAAATATCCTGCAGAGTTAACACTTTCAGTTGGACAAATCATTACATGATGTTTTGCATCATTAATTTGAAAGGTTATTTTTTATGTAGTCTTATTTAAAAATACTTTAAATGAAAGGATATTTTGAAAAAAAAAGAAGTAAAATCTAGAAATGCAGTTTCAAGTGGATAAGTAAGTTCAAACAATACAAATATAGTACTCTAAGGACTTTCTTCGTTCCTTCTTTGTTTGCAATAATTTTAACCTTTTTACCTCTCCCAGAAGAGTCCAGGGAATTTAGCAAAGGGTATCCGATTTTCTGTAATCCTTTAATGAAGGCTTTGCTTGACTGTAGTTTGCCGTTAATCCAGGATCAATTAATTAATTAATTAATGAAATCTCATGTTGTTGCTTTGACATTTCCAAACATAGAAAAAAAGGTCAGAGTTGTTTCCTGAAATGCTACAAACAGATGAGAGAATTGTTTCTCCCCAGTTCACTTATCAGAAAGCACTTGGTTTATATTTAGAAAGCTTATTTATCATATAAATTTGTCTTAAATTCTGAGTACTGTTTTTTCTGTCTTGAGTTCCTTGTTATAAACATTTTATTATAAGCCTAAGATTTTCTATAACTTAGATCACTGCAGTGATTACTCAACTGTAACTAATTCTGATCTATTTAGGCTTGCACTGTTAAACTAAGTAGAAAGATTAATTGTTTCTTAATTATACACTTCAATAAAGTTACTACAGTATAATAAGTTTTGTCTACTAGAGAACAATTTTAGCAAGTGCTGTCTCCTTTTGTTCTTCAGGAGTTCAAGTCTATCATGTAAATTATCTGTCATCCAGCAGTTCTGGAGCTCTTTGTTATCATAATGCTTTTATTCTAATTCCGGAATTGTTTCAAAATGTGTGTCTGGACTACTTCCTTGTGCTCAAGATAAAAGGTAGTTTAGAGGTTTTCTTACTGTCCCTGGTACCTTCAGGAGGTTTTGACTTTTTAAGATCAGAGTCTCTCTGGAATCTTGAAGAGGAATACTAGAAAGGAATCCATGTTTTTAGCTGTTTCCAGTGCAATATAATTTTCTATTTGACAAGATCTAGATACATTTGATTATTTAAGAACATTTGTCACTGATACTTCAATTTTTTATTTAACTAGGTGTCTATTTTCAGTCTTTCTGTCATCCTTATTGTTCCATCTTCACTTTTTCTTCAGTTGTGAATAAGACAGACAGCTTGCTACTTTTCTTCCAGCCCTAATGGTCTCTGAGCCACTGCCTGTAAACTGACACAGGGAAAAAATTGCTCAAAGGACTTATGACACTTTAGAAGCTGTGATGGATGACTTTCAAGGTGGCTGCTGCCTTTTCCCTTTTTTCCCCATTCTTATTAGAACTGTGACGTTTTCCTTTCCATTAATTCTTTCTGAGTTGTGAAGAAAAAATAAGAGAATATTCAGAAAGACACACAGTAGCCTTTAAGGATTTAATTAATACATTTTCTGAGATATTTTGGTTAGCAATGGGTTTAAACCAGACCAGATGTTCTTTGCTTATGGCCCCAAACAAAAAATATACTCTGGGTTTTGATCACTGATTTACAGTCACCAAAAGTACCTAAATACAAAGTATTGGATACCCAGCTGGAAAACATGATCTTTAGAGGCAGAGCTAATAGCAATGGGAAAGTAAATCAGCTGAAATGCTCAGTGTTTTGTAAAACTGGTGGTTGTTTCAGAACTCACACAACATGTGAGTACACCTGCACACTCTCTGGGTTTTATGTGACTGGAAGAAGAGATTGGGAAAGACAGGGGTGAATCTGGAGCCTTCCTTACAACCAGTGGCCAGAAAAGGAAATTGCCCCTCTAGCAAGATTGTTGTTGCTCAGAACCAAATGTCTGATGGACTGCTTTCTGAGATTTATTCATTCTGCACTGGCTCTGCATGTAAGTTGACATTTAAAATGCATTAACAGAGTGCTACTTGATGTAGTGTATTATGCATCCTATCAGTTTTGAAATGGAGTTTAGCCTGTCAGCAAAATCCTCCTTGCTGTACTCAAATAAACTTAGTCAGTCTTGGATCAAGGTGGCTTAAGGGACCTACATAATTTTAATGCCTCTGTCATGTTTTTTCTTTATTTTTAATTGAGTCTGTCATACTTGGGTTCTGTAGGATCTTTCTCCATATGTGAACATACAGACATTCTCATTTGTGTCCACAGGGCTAAACTATTGATACAAAATAACTTTAATTCCTATGCTTACTTGATGTCTTTACTTATATGATGTTCCATGCTCTCTTCAACTCTTCATCTGTGCTTGATGACTAATCTTTTAGCACTCTGCAGCACACAGTGTTAAGTGATTTTTACCCCATACAATCAGATATTTCATTCTGAAAAAAAAAAATCAGATTTCAATATCACACCTCAATAAACATTAGAAAAAAACCCCAGCTTTTCTTAATGGTGTTGTACACCTCAGACCTGGATAACTTTTGATGGGATCTTTGGTGAGATCTGGTGATCAACTCAGTGATTACAATAGCAAGCTCAAGTAACATCATGTACAGGCAACTTCCCATCAACAATCCCTATTTTCTTATTATAATGACTAACATTTACAGAACAACTTGTTTTTTTGCTGTGTAAAAAAAAAATTCTTCACTGCTCAGGAATGAAGGACACCAAAGCCCACCTCTGAGGCATTTGCATTATATCCTGCCCTTATATTCAGATCCTTTTCCTGGTTTTTGGTGAGCTCTTCTTGCTTCAGAGAACATATTTTATATTTAGCAATTGAGAGTTTTTCTGGCTAGTGATTTGGATAATTGAGATGACTCTGTATATATTAATATTTACCAGGTTTTCATAGCAATCTTTCTTCCATGACTACTTCTGTATTTTTCCCCATTACTTATAAGGCATACATCACTAGTTTTTCATTCAGTAACATGACAGCTTCAAATCCTTCTGAGGCTCCATTGAATGAAAGGTTGTTATTCTTGTCAGTCTGTAGGGGCTTCCATTCTCTTCTCAAATGTGCAAACAGTGCATGCCCCTGTCATATTTCTTACCTCTGCAGTGAAATTTCTTTCTTCCTATACTCTAAGAGTTAATTTTCTTAAGTGGACAGTGGCAACATAAGGTTTCATTTGCATTCATTCTGGATGTTTCTTTTGAATTCACAATCTTTTAGACTTTCATGATTCACATATGTCAAGTTAATTCATCTCTTTGTTCATCTAGTGGATTGTTTGTCTAGTCTTTGTAGCCCCTCTTTTAGTTTTTATCTCTGTGGTTGAATTCATGGCCCTGATTTCAGAGTCACAGTGATATCTTACTGATTGCTCTGGAAAAGGGCCTCATGTGTGCCTTTGGAAGGAGAAATCATTTAAGAAAGAAATGTCTGCAGCTCATAGATTTTTATGAATGTCAGATTTTTTGGGGGATAATATGCACACAGTAAATACAGTCACTTTGTATGTGTACCTTATTCTATGACATGCAAATTTAATAAGGCAAAAAAATTTGCTTTACTTTACTTGTGAACTTTATTATATCTTTGCATGGCTGAGAGATCAGAGAACTTCTGTTAAGACATAATTCTGATGGATATTTTTTAAACTTGCTGTTCTTTTAAAGTGTTCATCAAAGATTGCTTGATATAAATTTGGATTATTTCTTGCATTAAGGCTGAATAAGCATTTTCAATAACATAGATAATACCACAAATTCTTGCTTGCAACCTTAGAAATTATTAACTTAATTTAGTTTGAATCTAATGTCTTCTGCACTAGAGTCATGCAAGGTTTAGCCTTGCTGCATGAACTTTGCTTCCTATTATAGGATATTCAATTTTTGCAAAACTCCAGTAGTTTTAATAGTTCCTAATAAAAGATGACAGTTTGTATTACAAATGAAAGGATCGTCCTCAAAAAAATGAGTGCAACTGAATAGGCAAAGATTTTGTTCTCCTTTAAAAGATATCACTAGTCTGATAATTATTGCTGACATAACTCATGGACAGAATCAAGTACCATCCTCAAAAGTATAGGTATTACATTTATGCATAAATAAAATATTGCTAGAACTAGGACTAGAAGTATGAGAAGGGAAGGAGTCATAGAACCCAATTTTAGAGACTAGGAGTTAGCTATTGAGTGAAAACTGGTCATTCTAGAATTCCTCTATAGGGCAATTAATTTTACTTATCCTTAAGTCTTATTATAAGATGACCTTTAAGAAGTGCTTACTTCTTTTCAGTAAGTACAGAAGAATCCTGGTTTGGCTGAACACCTTTTAATTAGGGGGATGAATCTCATTATCTTAGCACTAGATGATACCAATGGCTTCCAGCATTCAAAAGTAGTCTATACTTTAAACAGAAATATATGAGCAAGAAAAGAAAAACAGTTTTAATCGTGAAAACATCAGTTCTTCTAAATTAGATAAAATAAAGTTCTCTGTAGAAGAGTTCTCCATAGCTCTGGTGTTCTTACAAGGCTTATTTTCCTCAGTACTGACAAATCATCAGTTTAAATTCTTCCAAACATATTTATGTCTCTCTGGGAGAGACCCTTTCCAGCTGTGCTGGGGTGAGGACATGTTCCCTGCAGAGCTGAGCTCTCTGCTCTTCACAGCAATCTCCCATTGCCCACATGAACGGTGGGCACCCTGCTACATCCCTGCAGATGGGACTCCAACTGAGCATACCACAGGTGATTGTTGGGAAAGCACAAACCCCTCTCCCATCACTTTTTCTGAAGTGGTTTAACCTGACCCAGATAAAAACAGCTGGAGTAATGAGTCAGCCTGCCTCTCCACTGCCCAGCTGCAGTCTTTGAGCCCAGATTACAGACACAGTATACTGTAGAACCCCAAATCCCTTGAAATCTCACCAGCAAATGGATTCCAAGAAGTTCACCTATAAGTTTCACAGGGAATTTCCAGTCTCCATTTCATCATTTCCAGTTTACCACAGACACAACTCTGATCAATATGGCTAATGCAAATAACCACGAATAAGGGTTTGTAATCATGTTAGAAGTGAATGATAGAGCTGCACAGGCTGGAACTCCTGCTATTTGTCACCTTTATATTGTTGGGATGTGTGTGGAAAGAAACAGGGTATACTTCAGAGTCTTGGGGATTTTCAGAATTAAAACACTTAATGGGAACAGTGCTTAAAATTTGATATGCCCTACTCACATTACTTATTATTTTCTTTCTCCCTCTGCTTATAACTGTTCTGGCATGAGTCCTGAGGTGCCTGCCTCCTGCCTTTGTTCCTCGTGATCAGATCATGTTGTTTCAGAAATTTCCTGAAGTACCTAACAGATCTCACTCTTCAGTAGCAAGCACAATGGTTAGAAAATACAAGAACTTTTCTCCCCCATTTGGCTTGGTGCCCTGCTTATTTAAGCAGGTATTAAGCAGGTATATTAGATGTGAACCATAGCACTGCCTTCCTTTTTTCTGCCCTGCTTATAAAGGACAGCAACGAGCTGTCTCAGCTCTTTGACAAAACAACTGCAGGTGCTAGTCATGAAAATCACCTTCCTTGGTGGATCAATTTTCTCTCCCAATTCTCTCTCATTCTACAACTCTCCTAAGCACTTGACAGTATGTTGAGTGCTCATCTGTGGGCTGAGACTCCTAAAATTCATGTTGTGTTCAATATCTCTCACCAGATCTAATGCTGAGTATTTGTCTGCCTTACATCTTGCATTACCCCCATCTAGTCTCAGCCCACTTTGGGGCTTTTTTGGGGTGTTTGAGATGGATCAGATGCAACAGATGATTCAGCTACTCTCCTGACTGTGTACTCTATGTATCAGTTCTGCTTTAGATGAATGCACAAAGTTTTAACAACTTGTTCGGGGAGACTGTTTAAAAGCCAGATGTATTTCACAGTTAGGAAGACAGAATAGGTAAAGGTTACTTTTTCATGTTGTACAGGATCTAATTGTATACTGCTTACAATCTTACTGCTATTTTAAGATCATATAAGAATATAGATGTCCCCTGACAATTTTGCTTGTGTTTTTCTATTCCTTGAAATTGCAGATATTATGAGGAAGTAAATTGAATTCTCAAAATTTTACATTCACATAGTTACTAAAGGCATTGGCTTCTGCTTCCAAAAACAAGTGAACAGGTCTGTTGTTTATCATACAGAACTGTTTAATAGTTGAATGACCTTTGCATCAAATCCTGTATTTCATTTTTGCGCAAGTATAGGAACCTAATGCTAGCAAGGGAAATAGTAATTGAGGAATATCTTATGGAGAGACTTTTATCTTCTCTTTTTTTCCTTGTGAAAGTCTGTCTTCTCCTTTTAATTTTATGTCTAAAAAGAATATTAAAATATTTCAACACAAGACAGTACACTGCCAGTACAGACTGAAAACAAAATTTATCTAGGAAGAGTGAAATTCATGATTAATAGTCAAAATAGTGATTATGTAGAAAGCAGCATTGCAGCCAGCATTGTAAACTCACAGAAATCAGTACTGCACACACAAAAATCAGTCTAACAGTACCAGATAAAATGTTTTTTTGATGTTTTCCAGGTGGCTTGGTGTCTTCAAACAGAGAAGCTGATTTTTGTTGACAGAAATAGGTACTTTGCTGTGAAATGTGTTCAGATTTTAATGTGGCAATGGTACATTTAACCTGGAGCAAATATGTGAAAATGTCATCCAGGACAAAATTTGACAATTACTTTCCAAGCAGAACAAAATTCACGTTTTGCATGTAACATTTTTTTTCTATAAACTATGATTCTTACAGTCTTAAAATGGGAATTAATTAAACAGCTATCAAAACCACAGGAAAATTATCATATCCAAAGTGAAATATTTTTCCAATCACAGATATAAGGATTGGTAAATAAATGTTGCAATAACTTATGTAAATGAAGAAAATTATGAGCTGACTAGTTTACTGTTTATACAGCTCACAATTTGCCACCTGCCCAGAAATATGCCTACAGTTCTAATAAGTAGCATTGAATCTAGAATTTCCACAAATTCTGCATGTGTGTTTCTCCTCCATTTTTTAACTGAAGAAACTGGAACAGCACAAAATTATCTCAACTCTACTGGAATTTATGAAGTATTTTCCTCCAAGGTGACTAATTAGAATTAGAATTAGATCCTCCATGGGTTTGTTCACCTTGTAGAGATGCATGTGTATTTCTACTTGCTCCAGGGAGAGATTAGGGTGACTGAGGCCTCAGTTGTGGTTTTTTTTTTTATTTTAGACTGCAACAGGATTTATTTAATTTCCACACGATACTATTGCAATTATATCCTCTGCAATATCAGAACATCCTGTCCAGAGTTTGTGATCCCAAACAAATAAAATTAGTCAGGAAGTAGCTAAACTGGCCACCAGAGGTGATTTCCAGAATATCTATGAAGCAATTGAAATCAACCATATAGATGGGAAGTGAACCTCAGATTTTCCAGAGCCTGCTCCTTTGTTGATGAGTAAAGTAGCCACTGCTCATTCATACAATTCATACCACCATACTCAGTTTTATTCCTTACTTATGCTTTATTAAAATTCAGTGTCTTTTGATGCTTTTTTCCACATAGTGAATTTCATCTCTGTCACTATGTGTCATACATAGTACATTGGGAAATGGAAAGGCCTAAATTCTGTTGTGCAATAGAAAGTCAAAAGTACTTTTTCCCCATCAGTCCAACATCATTTAACAATTGATCAGTTGTAAGATAAAAAAGCTATCTTTCCTAAGATGCCCACATTTCCATAATTAAACATTTCAGTTGTCTGAGCTGTTGAGCAAGCCTGAAGAGCAAGGGTCCAGTTTCTCACTAAGGTGTAATATTGGTGCTGTATGCATCCCTTTGCCATGTGACAGTTCTGTATGCATTGCATAGGTGCTGACATTGTAAAGCATGCTGTCATTTATTCTCAGTCATTCTCTTCTTTTTTTTCCCATAGCAGAAACATATAATACATCTGGAATATGTCCTAAAATCAGTGCATGAAATTGTCTGCTGGTTTTATATAGAGAGTTCAGAACGTGTAAATTGTTAATATTTTCTATTATTTGGTGCCTTTGATTGAAGGCACTAACCACTATTTATTCAATACTTAAATACATCCATAATTCAGCATTATTCCATCTACTTAAAACTACTGCATATTTTTGTCGTATCTCAAATTCTATTACTGCCTCTGTTCCATGGAAGAACAGATTTTCTTTTAATCCCTGGAGACTGTGTGGTATTAAGAAGATGTTAGTGGTGAGAATAACTTTATTAAGCCTAATAAGTTATGAACAGAGTTTTATATATCCATAATGGTGCTCTTTATTTTAATAATCTTCCTTCACACTAAATTCTATATATCAATCCTACAATTCTAAAGAATCCAAAAGGTATTGCAAGAACCAGGAAAAGGCCCACAAAAAACCCACACAGGGTCATAAAGCATAGCTTTTTGGGAAGTCACAAACAAGCTGTGAAGCTGTACAGCAGCAGCAGAATTATGCATGGGTGCACTGGGAGGGAGCTGGACTCTGTGGTGTAGTGCAGCTCCATCCCACTGTTCTCTCCCAGCTTTGCTGACAAGCTGCTGCTGCCCTGAAGTGACCAAATCACATTTCTGATGTTTGAGGAAGGGCCCAGAGTACATCTTCCCCACCTGCCAGGGCAATCCCTTCCTGTGGAATGGGGTGGAAGGTGCCCCCATGATCCTGCCTGGATGGGGCTAATGAGCCCTGACCTGTTGGCCACCTTCCTGAGGTTACTGAGAGATGCTGTTTCCTCTAAAACAACAGGAACATGTTATTGAGGTTATTAGATTATGAGATTAGTCCCAAACTAAAGGAAAAAATTTCAGAGCATGGCACATTGAAACAAGTTTTCCAATGGTCAGCATCAGCCTTCTAAGTGATTTGATATTCCTTCTTGGAAAGTAAGTCAGTATAAATTATTTCTGTACTTTCATTGTGAATCCTTTTTCATTCATAAAATTACATTTTTCTGTATTCCAAGTAGTCCCATCAGGTGTGGAAGCAAATACACTAAGATCTGAGTTAGCTGTCTGATCTTGCTAAGAAGGTAACACACAGGAACATGACACCAGTTGATTTTAGATACCTCATTTTTTTTATGCTACCTGTGACACCTCACATCCAAAGTTTCCCATTTTAAATTTTGAAAAGTTTAATCTCAGAGAAAGCTTTATTCAATCATTGTGCTTTTAGATGAACAATGTGCACTCTTTTCCGTGAACTTTAATGCAATACCATTTTGTTTTCATGTATTTCTGCTTCACCAGTGCATTCCATTACGGTATTTTCAGAATCATAAATCAGAATACCTCTACTACACTGAGAATGTATTCCTTAATAAAATCTAGGAATGTCTATGTGGGGACTTTTTTGTTGTTGTTTCTTTTTTAATCTGTATGTTCTGAATTTTTTTTCTGAGTGAGTCTGTTGCAAAATTCCTTGAAGACTGATATTTGTAACACTGAAATCCTGGCAGTTGTTTCATACTGCTGCATACTTTTTAGCAATTAGGGTGCTGGTTCAGCAATGTCTACCCCATGAAAGACACAAATGAACTACAGTGATGCCAGGAGGCTTTGATACCCTGCACTTTCCAACATGACAGGCTGTCTTCGTGTTGTTACTTGGAACTCTGCATTCATCATTTTATATTTTCACTGTCAGAACATGAAATGTGACTCTGGTGGAAAGCTGGGATCTGATTTTTCAAATTATTAGTTGCCTTTGGTGAAATTTAGCCTTATTGCCACTCTTACAATCTACAGATGATGATCCCTGAGTATATTCAAAAAAATCTTTAGAGTAGAAACAAAAATGAATCATGGCAATTAAAATCCTCTCCCAGTTACAACAACTCTTTCATATATTCTTCTCTAAAATAATGTTTTAAATTCATAATACATTAAAAATTAAGTGCTGAAAGCACATTCAAAAACATTTTAAAAATGCTTTCACTTTTCACCTGTAATTAAGCCATCAATATTAGCAACCAGCTATGAAACTAATTTGGCTTATTGCATTACTCATCCTCATATTTTAATTATTGATTAACACTCTTACTGACTGTGAAAGGTTCCCTTTGAAACGTAATTGCTGCATTGTAACACTATGCTATGACTGTCTCCAAAATTATCTCTGCCACAAATTTTATTTATAATTAAAATAATATGTTTAAATTTGCATGGGGGCAGTCAGGCAAGTATCTTCATACTATATTCATATGTATTAAAGGATCATTTGTAATAGACAAGGGAATTAAACATCATGATATGGCTTATTTCTCCAGAAAATTAACTCAGTAGCCAAATGAGTATCTCATGGCTTTTGCCACCTGCTTGCCTTCCCTCATTGTCTGTATATCTCTTGAAAAGATAATATTTATCTGATTAAAATACAGTGTCCCTGGAAATAAAAATAAGAATAAAATTCTTCATCCTAGCAACACTCTGTTATCACCTTACCCTAAGTCAATCATAACAGGATGAAAAAATATTAATGTCCACATTAAGTTATCATATATGATATATTATTAATCTTATATTCGATTTTAACAGACTGTAGAATGTGTGAGTTTGGCTAAAGCTCTACTTCTAGTCTTGAAGAAGATTGTTTTCTAAGCATTTAGTTTGAAGAGACATGATGCAAAATGTTCATGTTTTTAACAAGCTTGAGTGATTACTGCTTAACAGCCAAAATTCCCTGCACACTCATGAAAACTATTTTTGAGCTACTGCAATGGACTCTAAGGAATGACAGTTTGTTGGTAACAGCACAGCAGCAGTTTCTTTTTTATCAGCTGGGTAGTGGATAAAGTTGAATATGTGGGTAAATATTCCCAAAATTGTTCATATTGTGTCTGGTCATCTGTAGTATTGAAATGAATAAGCTTACCTTGTCCATATCCCTTTATTTAAGCTATCAACCAAATTCAGTTTGTATTATCCATACCATAAATGATTTAGGGCAGGGACTGTGAAAATACAAAGTCCACTCCCCAATAAGCAATCAAAGTGTAACAAGAGAAAGTCAGAGACCCCAGCTAGAACTGAGTCAGTTACGAAGCCCAGAATATAGGTTGGAATGTACCTAAATTTGACTAGAACAAGAGGAAATATGTGGTTGTGAAAAGCACTTTTAGTAAGCAGTGACAACCAAGTTGGATAAGAATGGTACTGAGGGGCAGGAGACAGCTTGTATTATCACGGACTCTGTGTTGTTGAAGACTTAGGAAATGACAAAGCTGGTGTGCAAGCATGGGAAGGATGCAGGCACTGGGGCAGGCTGAGATGTCAGGGAATGTCGTGGTTGGAAGCGCAGTCACAAGGGGCTGTTGTAAGTCAGACAAGGTAATTTTTGTTGTTGTTGTTTATTTTCTGCCTATAAAACATGTTTCCACTGCTTTCTTATTTATGTTGCTTTTCAAACTTTCTTCTTTACAGAAGTAGTCAATAATCAGTGCTAGAAGTAGTTTGAGGATAATCAATATGCAGAAAGTATTTGTCTTAATCAGAAAATTTTGTTACCCCTTTCTTGCAGCAGTTATTCTTTTTCACTCTGTGTGTCTTCTGTTTTGTGTCATCTTTAACATCTGGAAATTTCTAAATACATAAGAATACATTTTTCTGTAGTTTGTTAGTAGACTAGAGCATATCCTTTTAAGGATCAATTAATCACCTTTTACTGTAGTGATATTTCCAATTTTTCTAAAATCAGAGAGTCAGATGTCAGCAAAGTAGTTTTAGGTCCAGTTTGTTTTGAGAAGTAGGGAATTATGAGACTAAACCAAAGATATTAAACTGAGATTTATCATCCCATCTTGTAGTCACTCACAAAAATCTTGTCCTTTTCTTTCTGTCAGTGTACTCCCCCCAAATTACCGACCTTTTTTTTAAATGAAAAAAAAAAAGTTAGCTACACAAAACAGTTTCATTAAAGGACTCTGCTTTCGGTAACCATATTCCCAACTCAGACAGGGTTACAGATCCAAACTTCCAAACAATGTATATTCTTACCTGGCAAAATAGGTGAATAAATTGAATTTCTGCAGCTGCTCCAGGTCTCAGACTTCACGCCGTCCTCCATCCTGACAAGTAATTACTTTTATGCAACTCCCCTGTGTGATTTAAAAGC
The DNA here is from genome assembly GCF_035770615.1 of Melospiza melodia melodia. NCBI lineage: Eukaryota > Metazoa > Chordata > Aves > Passeriformes > Passerellidae > Melospiza > Melospiza melodia. The sequence continues at coordinate 87,892,437 of NC_086197.1, read as the reverse complement.
TGTGCAATTTTTATAGAATGGCATATGTAGCCCAAATACTGATAATCAGCCCAGGGTGCCAGCTGACAAACTGTGTTTGTGGTGCTCTGCTGAGCAGGGATTTTCCTGTCCAACTACAAGAGCAAAGAAAATCACAGAATCTTAGAATCACAGAATATCCTGGGATGGAAAGGACCTTAAAGATCATCTCGATCCAACCTCCTGCCATGGGCAAGGACAACCTCTACCACACCACATTGCTCAGAACTCCATCCTTGAACACTTCCTGGGCTGGGGCATTCACAGCTTCTCTGGACAATCTGTTCCAATGTCTCACCACCCTCACAGCAAAGGATTTTTTTCTAACATGCAATCTAAACCTACCCTTTTTCAGTTGGAAGCCATTCCCCCTTATTGTATCAGTATATGCCCTTGTCAAAAGTCCCTCTCCAGCTTTGTTATAGGGCCCCTTTAGGTCAAATAAACGACATGGGTCACCTTTAACACTTCCTTAACCTGTCCCCTTGGGTTACAGAAGAAAGCTGTGTAGATTACATGGAGCTGATATAATAGACTTTAAAAATAACAAGTACTTTGTCTTTCAGATTTTCTGAGGTTTCATACATTTCTTAAGAATACAGTGGTCTTCAATACTTTGAAAAGATATTAATTTTATTCAACAGAACTTAAATTTATAGCAATGTTTTCATGAGTGTGGGCCTACATTGAAATGAAGTGCAAAAAATTAATCAAAGCAAATAGAAGCCTTTTTTGAAGACCACTTTCAGGTCCTACAAACTTAAAATGCCTATTCTACAAACATATTTTTTTCCTTTTGATGGAGTCTCTGAGTCTGTTTCCTGTAAAATTTATAATTCAAATTCTATTATTAAAATAGTTGCAATGATAAACATTCAACAAGCAATAGTTGCTAAGTTATTTCATTCATAGTATTAGGTGCTTTCAAGTACTTTAGCTGCAAATTAAAATATTCAAAGTACATATGCAATTGATCATTTACTCATTGCATAACTCATTCTCAGTTATTTTCCATTGCTGCTGCTGATAGGAATCTTTAGAAGGATGATTAATGTGTTCTAGATAGCATGCTAAAGCCACAAGATTTGCAGCTCCACACTTGCCAAAAGAGAGAAAATACTTCTGCTCTGTAGTGCATGTAATTAAGCATCCAGCTGTTGAAAATGTTATAAAATAATGAAGCATAATTGGAGAACTTTTAAGCAGGATTTCTTCTCTGTCTCATAGCAGCTGGTACAAATGGAAAAGCCTAGTAAACAAAAAATGGCATTGCTTCTTCCAGTCATGATTAACAAGAAACTGATATATGCATGCCCCTAAAAAAAGAAAATTCAACAGAGTAACTGAAGTAAATAAAAAGTGTGGAAGGGATCATCAGAACTATTGACTGTGAATAAATCACTAGAAGCATATACAGATAATGAAAGAAGTAATTTCCTATGACATTATCTGCTAAGCAATGACTTACCAACAGCAAACCTTCCAGAGAATAATGTGGCATTTTCTTGAATGCACAGCGATTAATGGCAAACAAAGTTCAGCTCCAAATTGTTTCCTTTTGAAAGCTTCTTTGTACTTTTGCAAGAGGCAACAATACCATGGTTTTGCACCTCTGCTGGTGTAAATCAGTATATCTCCAAGGGAGTCACCAATATGGTGCTCGTATTTATTTTATGAGATTTTAGGTCAAAGGAAGGAAGGTGAAATCAAAGAGCAATCCTTATTCATATGCACAGTTCCACAAATACCAAATAAACCTTGATATAGCTGCGCTATTAACCTTATGAATCTAAGAAAGGCCCAATATATGGAACACAGGAAACTTTCTCTTGAGCAGCCTGCAAAATGATACCCGCTGTCATGGTTTGACACTGGCACAATGCCAGTGCCCCCATGAGAATACCCTCTCCCTGGTGTCTGCTGTGAGATGTGACCAGGAATAAGCAAAGCAGGCTCTTACTTAGAAACAAAGAAAACTTTATTAACTAAACTACAAGAAAAGAAAAAAAACCACAAGGAAAATGAAAACCTTACAAAAGCATTTTCCTCCTCCTCCTCCTCCCCCCCCCCCCCCCACCCCCAAATTTCCCAATGCAATACATTCCCCCCAAAATCACCAACTCTCAGTCCGGCACCACCCTTTAGAATACTCAATCTGCAGTTCATCAAGAGGAGAGGAGTCCTTCTTGTACCATAGGCTTCCCCTGGAAACACGTTGAAACAAACCTCGTGTGTTTCCATGTCACTCAGCACCGCCCAGAAAATCTCACCACTGTGCATGGACCAGAGCTGCTTCTAGGGTTGTCTTTCAAGGATGCCTTGTCTCACTCCAAAAAGGCACAGTTTCTGCTTTGGGACATCTGTCCCCCCCAGATTTTCACCCCCTGGGGCCGAGGGGTACCCACACTGAACCCTCCTGGTTCTGAGGCACTGCCTCCCTCTAATTGCAGTCTCTGTGTCACAGTAATAAAAATGGTTTAGTCTATGGCCACACAAGAAAAGTCCAGCCAAAAGGACATCATCTCTCCCCCAACTCAAGAGTCTTCTGCACTTCCTTCATGGCCCATCCCTTCTTATCTCATCTCTTATCTCTCTTCTCATTCAGCTCCAGGAGGATCAGCATTTGCAAGGTTTCAATCATGCAAGAAAAGGGTTAAAAATTTCAGTGTCTGCTGTCCCAGAGCTCCAGAACTCCCACGCTACCGGGCACCTTCTCGCCGCACCCCCCACTTCTCCTCCTGGGCCGGCCGCTATCAAATTCAGACACAGTCTCTCTCCTCTCTTTCTCTCTTTCTCTCTCTCTCTCTCTCTCTCTCTCTCTCTCTCTCTCTCTCCTGGGGCAGGGGGGATGGCTGCCCGATGTCTCTTGGGGCTCCTCCACCCTTCCATCCTCAAGGGCCTCCTCCGTCACCCCCCATCTCTGTCCAGGCCCAGGCCTACCACATGGCTGCCCCTCCCAGGCCCAGCAGCAGCAGCAGCTGAACGGGAGAGGGAGATCCGACCTCTTCCCTCCAAGTCCCAAGAGAAACTCCCAGGGCCGAAGCTCTGGTTTTAACCCCTGTGTGTTCTCAGAGGTGTGTCCGAACCCCACTGCCCACATCAGGTGCCAATATTAAAATCTAAACACCTATTGGTGACCACAGCATATCCGAAAAAAAACCTACTTCCTGTCAAACCACGACACCCGCTCTGAGCAGGCCAAAGGATGGGACAGATCCTCTGTGTCACTGCATCTGTTTCTGCATCATATGAAGTCTTGAGTAACATATATATATAATGATTTGTTTCCTAAATTAGTTGCAATCCATGTTCAAATTATTTATAAATTTTCTATACTACAGTTAGAAAGCTGTCCCAGCACTGTACTTTTGCAAAGCTTGGATGAAAGCCTCTCATTTAACTGTGTATTTATTTGTGACTGCTGTACTTACATGCATTATACCCATGGGAATTGTTTCATGGGACCTCAAATCACACAAAAAAAGCTACTCTGCTCCATGCAATTAGGACTGAAAATTATTGTTTATTGTAGTAGTATCAGAAGGAACTGTGACCTAACTGGTCACAAATAGAAAACACTAGAGCACTGGAGATCATCTTCACAGAGAAAACCTAGGGAGAATGGTTTATATGATAGTTTTTGAATATATTTCCCTATATCTTGATTTGACATGATTACAGTATCTGCTTTCATCCATATATTTCATTCATCCACCATGTTTTAGTAGGAGGGCACTACCTTTCTTCATAAAGCAAGATTTCTGGAATGACGCAATCCTCTTCCTTTTGTTGAAGGCAAAATCCAGGGCTGGTGGATAGGTAGGCTGCCTGAACACCCAGAAGCACTGGTTTAGCTTTGTAGTTTGATGGATTGCTGGCAGTTTCACAATTCTTTAACCATTTCTGTCTAAGTCCTGACATTCCATGTAAGTCAGAATGGGATTTATTTAACTATTAGCATTTTTGCCTGCTAGCTTTCTTCAGACTTTTCCAAATCTCTCAAAAGCTGTTTAGCAGCTTTATAAATTGTGCTTGGCAAGGCAAATTTTTAGCAGTAGATTATATTTCTTTTTTTGAATTTTCCTGACTTTCTTAACCTCCATTTTCTGTGAAAACCAGACAGATTAAATACATTGAACATTACAAGACAATTCAGTTTCAAATTGTATTTAATATTTTTGTGTTTTTCAATAGGAACTTTTATTTTTCATGCTGCTTTACTTTTTTCTATCATAACAAGAATAAATTAATATAGCATATTGCTGGACCTGAAGTTTCTGTGCCATTAATGCTCAGATGATCATACTTTAGGCAGTGCTTCATATAGCCTAATTGTTTTATAGTAAATGCTGTACATTCCAAGTGGAAGAGGCCTTGAAAAGGCATATAAAATATGTAATTTCTGCCATATTTGAAAGGATAACATTAATCTTCCCATTGAAGCACATGCTTTTGTTAATATGAAACATTTCTCAGTGAGGATTTACATGTGTGAGTAGTCAATTGGTAGCTAACATAGCAAATATACTCTGAGAGAGGATAAAACTAATCTGAAAGCTGGTAGTGAAAACCTAATATTTAGGGAATAAATTCTCAAATTGATTTATCCCCATTATTTTTAAAGCCTTTTAAAAAAATTTTGTAAGACATTATCCTGAACCTTCCATCTTTGTTTTTAAAGGTGCAGTTTATATGTACAGTAGCTGTGCAGAAAATAGTCAAGGTATGACTGATGTATTGCTGCTTTGACTGCTGCTACTATTCCTTCTTGCATAATAGTGTACTACTCAGTGCAATTTGCAACACCTTGTGTAGTGAGGAACAAGATATTTTGTAATCCTTGTCTGTCTAATGAGAGGGAGAGCCAAGGGTGAGCTCTCTCAAAGTGAAATTCCTTTGACCTTTCTTTTCCATATGCCATTTAGGTAAATAATCTAAAAGTCCTCTATTGACTCTTTCTATAATAATTTGAGACTGAAACACTTGCGCAGTTGATTCAATTATCTGGTCTAAAGAGCTATCTGGCTATGATGACACAACCTCTAGGAGCAGACACCTTTTCCTATTTAATGTAGAAATACCAAGATGACATTTTTAGGCTAGACACCTTGTTTTCAGATGAGTGGATTTGGAGATGTGAATCCTACCACCATAGCCTAGTGGAATCTAGAAATCAAGACTCCCATTCACCTTTTTTCAGACAAGCTGTAGACTCAGACAGACATATTTGAAGTAACTTCATCCAGTTCCTCAATTTAAAGCTTTCAGTATAATCAGAAGAGTGAGGGTAACCTCATGTGATCTATCTTCTGTAAAGAGACATGTGCACTGGAGTGAATGTATGATAAATTTTACTTTCTTGCAAATATCCAGTCTTTTGCATGAATATATTTTAATTTAGAAATTTGAAATAAAACAAACAAATCAGTCACTTGTTCGTAATTGTCTGGCTTAACCAATAATATATGAATAAATTAGTGGAATTAACCCCGGGATTATAGCATCAAAAACACACTTAAAGAATAGCCCAAGCTCATTACAGTCCTGGCTTGCTCAAAAAATATATTTATGTTCTTACTTTCGTGTGTATCTATGAAAGGCACATTCAGTGATATTGAAAGTCATTAATGGATTTGAATTTGCTATATACTTTGTTATAGAACTCTTACTGTATTTCTGCTGTTACTGCAAATGTATAAGATGTATTTCCTGAGACACAGAATGTAGTAACATATTTCAACTGAATATATCTTGAGAAAAAAAATGCTTGTGGTAAGCTGCTGCATGAAAAAAAAGGAGTGGTAGCTTTAAAGTACACAAACCTAAACCACAATAATCCTAGTTGAGTTGGCCTGTGGTCCATATGTATCTTAGGGAAATCTCACACAGAAGGCACTCATAGTGTGGTCAGACACCCAAGTATTTTCTTATAGTATAGTGTTGAAATTTGAGTTGACTATAAGTCATCTCCAAACTGGAGGCCAGGTAATCACAGCTGTCTTCCTGCAGCCTTCTGGATCGAGGTGACTGCTTTTCTTTTGTGTTCAAACAGATACATTTTTGTTGGGTCTACAGAACGGAGGGTGTGAAATTTTGACTATCTGAAAAGTGTTACTGGGAAGCTATTATCACCACCTTAAAATGAACACTTTATTGCAGTTGTAGTCAATTAGTCTATCAGTCTCACTATAACCTAATGTGGAAATCCACTCTGAAGCTAGCAACACATGAGTCCCAAATCATCAATAGTAAGAGTTGTCATACCATTCAAGAATCTTAGGGTGACTTGTGCACGTGAACATGTCTGTACAGCAGACACAACATAAGGTCAGATTAATTCCACTCAAAACATTAAATATGGCCCAATTCATATTTTTGCATAACAAATATTTCTTGATTATGTTGTATCTTACAAATATTCCAAGAATAACCTTAGCTGTTGCTCATATGCAAGAATATTTGCTACTAATATAAGTTATAACTAAATACTTAAACAGTCACATTAGATTATAGCTTTTTTCAGTTCCTTTTCTTTATCCTCCTTACTCACAACAGGCATCTAGTCAAGGTCAAGTTTCCTATTAGTATGCTGAAACACACTGCTCTTGCTCAGGTGTTAGTCTAATAACTTGTGTGTGTGAGAGTTGTAAATCACGGCTACACTTAAAATTTGGCTTCTTGGTGTTAAGCAAAGCAGTTCACCGCCTCAATTTTGCTTTGCTTTGCTTGTATGATTAGAAGGGATCTTTTTATCTCCCTTCTAGGTTGGAGAGCTGATGTTGTCATATCTAAAATTCATATTTCTGAAGTAGAAAGTCTTTCTGATTTCAGAATCTTCTGGGGAAATTTTCTAGATCCTCTCTGTAGGCAGCATGGCAATACTGCCTATTTGTTCCAGATATATGAAGTACTGGAACTCATAGAACAGTAATTCAGGATATGAAGCGGAAGCTTAACATATAGTTTGGTTTTAGACCTATATGGGATGTCAAAAGCAGAGGTATTCATCCAGTGTAGTCAATATATTCCTGACACCAGTTCCAGTCATTTGTCTCATCCTCCATTCCAATTCATGCATCCAGCATTACCAGAAGGCCATGAGGAAGGAATCCTTCCAGCAGTTTGCACCATTTCTTCTATAGCTTTCACTTAGAAGCCTGCAAAACCCTCAACAAATGAGACCACAGCATTCCTCCCTATCACTTCTGAAGACTTTCACATTAAACTTTAAGACTTAAATGTTGTGAATAGCCAAGAAAAGCTTTCAGTTTCTTCATGCCAGTCTTTCCAATTTAAACATCTTTCTTTCTTCCATGATTTAACTTCCATTACAATCAAGTTTATCTATCTCTTAGAGTCACAAAAATTCTTGGAAAAGATAAGTCCAGTACAACTTAGTACAGGTTGGACATACCTGCCAGTTTCTGCAGAAAGCCCGAGGCAATGATATATACCAGGAAGTGTGTCTATTCGTCAGATATTATGGAATTATGAGCATGATACCTTCACTTGTTAATTGTTGTAGAGCATGTTAAAAGCCATACAGATGTGCAGATGTGCACAAATTACTTTGTGTGGCCTTTCACTTTTTTCCACATTTGAGTAGACCAAGGAACTTTTTATGTCTATATAGAACTACCATATATTTATGAGAAGAATCTCAGCATGAATTTCAAGTCTGGAGCATTCACTTAGTGGATGAATCTTTGTCTGAACAGAGCTTAATATACTCTTACACTTTTGAGGACATTTGCATTCAACTACACACACACTTTTTCTTTTATATTTTGTTATTTACATTATTTTGGTAAATGACAGGAAAAGGAAATGTCTATGTCAGAAAACAATTGATAGATTTTCTACTTGTTCTTCAAGTTTTGTTTGTATTTAATTTATTTCTTAGCTTAGTCTACTAGATTTCTTGACGCATTCAAAAATTTCTCATTGTATTATTCCTTGACTAAATATACTCTGAAACTTAAATTTTTTTCTCTTTTTTTCTTAAACAGGTGGTGGTCACTGTCTTTTTAAAAAGAAAAATTAAAGGAATGATCTTCGGTTAGATTAACACAAATTTGATTAAATATTCAGTTGTGAAACGTGGATGTTCTGCACAGTGTTTGCTACATGTTTCTTATCACGCTATTCTTCTTAAATTATTCATAGAGCATAAAGGTGCCTGTTCGGTTAACATTCAAGCTCAAATTGAATTTTATTTTGTTAATCTTATAGCTTCTTCCTAAGTACCTTGTGAGGGAATGTGATTTTAAGGGGAATAGATTCACTTTCATTTCTTCAGAAAAAAAGATCCTAAAATTCGTGACAGAGATACAAAAACCCAATAAGACAACTAAACCAGAACTGTAATACATAAGGCAAGTTGCACTGTTGAAACTGTGGCTGTAAAAAAAAGTGCAATATATTCTGTATTACCCAAGTGCACAGCCTTATAGAAAACCCCCAAAATTGCAGACAAAGAGACATGATTCTATTTGGTCAATTTTGTAGGAAATTTGTCGTGAAGTATATAATATCTTCTGTAACGCCAACAGTGCAGATCACAAAAAAACCAGGTATGTGCATGAGTGTGATAAATTCATTACATGGATGACAGTGTTGTTGATGAAGGGACATGCAATGCTGGACCTGATCCTTAAAAACAATGGAGAACTGGTTGAAGATTTTGGCTGTTGGCTGCAGGGGCCATGAGAGGTGAAAATCAGGATACTGAGAGGAAGGATGAAGGCAAACAGCAGGATTCCAACCTTGGAGTTCAGGAGAGTGAACTGTGACCTGTTAGGGCTGTGCTTGCAAGAATCCCATGGGAAACCACACTGGAGAGAGGGGAGTTCCAGGGGAGGTGGTTGGTTTGAAACTTTATCTCCTTGTCAAGAATGGTCCATTGCAATGAGCAGGAAATCAAGCCACTGTGACAGGACACATGCATGGTGAACAAATTGCTCCTGGTTCAAGTCATGCATGAAAAAAACACATGCAAGAGGTGGAAGCCCAGCCAGATGACCCAGGAGGAATGCAAAATCCCAGAATCACAGTGATCACTGCCTTTTCGCTGATCCTAAAATCACGAGCCAGACACAGTTAGGTAATAAAAAAGGGTTACCCCTATGTGGATCTTCAGGGGCACAACCTGCTAGGTGTAAAGCACCTGAAGATGTACATGTAACACAGAGCTCATACAATTTTTTTGTGTTTAGTAAATTAGCATAAATGACAGAATCCCCAATTAGAGACACAAGTAATAAGGTGATTCCTCCCTGGTCCAACCCTTTTCGCATCCCCTCCACTCCCCTTAGATAGCAACTGAATTTTTTTTCTGAAATTGTCTTGGAGAGCTAGTTTCAACCTTGGCTTCCCAGAGAATGTAACCATGGACTCCCAGCTTGGAGTTACTGGGGAATTTAATTTCTCTTTCTGTCTAGTAGAGTAGGTAAAATGCTAACTACAAATACTATAATGGGATGCAGAGCTACAAATGTAAATATAAAGAATATAGAGAATATATAAAAGCAAAAAAGGCAAAATCTATTCAGCATCAACAGAACAGCTGAAATCAGCAGGCACCTCTGGACATCAATTAGTCAAACTCTCCCGCTCAAAACAGTCACATCTGTAGAAAATGGCACAGGTCCATGTCCCAGTAAGCTTTGAATATGTCCAAGGATGGACACTCCACAACCTCTCTGTGCAGCCCATTTCTGTGTTCATTCACACTAAGTCAATGTCCATAGTCAGATACCTATGCTCTATGATCAAATATTTTAAAATGTTGTATTTAAATAATAAAATAAATAAAAAAAACCCCAAATAACAAATAATAAAAATATATTTTTAAATAAATAATAAAAAAACCCCAAACCCAAACCAACAACAGCAACAACAAAACAAACAAAAAAAAAAAAAGAAAAGAAAATGTGTACTTTTCCTTATAGCCAAGAGAGGGATCTAATCTCTATAGTATAGATACATTTTTTCACACCTACTTTACTGGGATTAAATAGCAGTGCCTAACTGATGTCTATAGAAGATGGTGAATAGTAGGTATCTTTGAAGGCCTCTAGAGAGAGTTCCTCTCTGCCTTGTTTTAGGTACTTAAATTAAGCAGACTGATGTCATCTCAGTGTGTGCCAATTATTAGAAATGGACCAATGTAGAAAAATGCAGAGAGGAAATTAATCTGGGAAGCCACAGCTTATTTCCCTTCCAACAGGGATTTCTTTTAACGAATGTGAATATTATGTAAGTTCAATAACAAGTTTCATTGAATAAATCAGTTTGTTCATTCTATCCCCCACAAATATCTATAAACCAAACAGGCTATAATTTTTAACTACATGCCGTCCCCTTCATCTACTTAGATGCATGGCTGAGCTACTGCTCAAGATTTAAAAATCTTGACACATGATGATCTAATCTTTTGCTTTTACAAGGTGAATAGTTGTACGAGCCACTTCTGCCATTATTATTCTGTTAAAAGCTGAACTCCATTGATTCCAATTTGTTGTTGCCTCACAAAAGTCATCGGCATGCGCTCATGGAACTACTGCAGAACTAATTTCTCTCCAGTCTACACTCTGAGTATGAATGCCCAGGCATAACACCTCATGCCTTAAAGGCAAAGTAAGAAAGGTAAGAAAGCCCCATGTCCTTTCACAGGGCTGCTAGTGTCCATGTTCTGTGCTTTGGTGATGCTTATCCAATACATCTGATAAAGAAGCATTTACCCTCTGGAGGCCAGGCCTACAACCAGCTATGGGTATAGTAACTGGACAATCTTCTCAAATGAAAATATAATTTACTGGTAGCAATAAAACTGAGTATAAATAAACCATTATAATCTGTTCTCATCCCAACAGTGGGCATAGTCAAAGTAGTTGTCCACATCCTATATTTTTACTGCATTTGCCTGCCTGTGAGACAGCAGCTTTCAAGTAAATTTGATGACTGTTAGTCTTTCTTTCCAGTGCACGAAAAAGAATCCTTATTGGGGAACAGGAAGCTTCAGAGATAACTGCAAAAGGGGAAAGTTTTTGCTACAAGACAGGTAGTAAGCAGGAGCCCATCAGAACCTAGTTTTCATCTGAGCTGTGTTATTAAGAAACTTCTTATTCTCACTTTAGAAATTACTTTTTTACTACCTTTTATTTTTCATTTTATTAAATCTTCCTTGTCCAGTGAATCAGGAAGAATGGTTTACACTGTTATTGCATGCATCTCCATTCTGTAAAGAAGATTATATCCTTGGTATGAAGAACAAGTAAGTATGACATAGTTTGCCCTATAGTACTCACTGTGGTACAGTAAATCCATCATACTGGGTAACATCTGTGGAATAGAAGTCCACAGCCGAGAGGGAAGGGCCTTTTTTAGTAATTATTTATTAGAGAGTCACTTTCTTTGACATTCAAAATTAGATTTAAAATGGCAAAAAGCCTATAATTTTGACTGTTTCTACCTACTTGGAGACATGGTTTACATGTGTTACTTGGCAGTGTTGGGTAAATGGTTGGGCTTGATCTTAAATGTCTTTTCTAACCAAAATGATTCTTTAATTGTAGCATTCTATAATTCTCACCTCTGCTTCATTCCATCAGTCTCTACTGCTTCTCAACAGCAGCCTTTTTACCCCTTGGGAACTGCATCTATCTTACTGTTAAATGCTGATGTGCTCTTTCCCTAAAAGAGTAAAATGAGATTAGAAACTTGGCTCTGTGAGATGATAGGAACTTGTCTGAAAAGAGCACTGTCATCCCATTTTAATCACCCTGAAATGTTTATCAAAAAATTTCTTCTTGTGCTTTATCTTTCTTATTTTTTGAGCCTTCTGCTGTTATACTTTCATAATACATTCATACAATGAATATCCAAGTAATTTTGTCACAGATGATACAAAAATGGTTTCACAGAGCAGAGCCACATTAATCTCAGTTTGTGAATTTGAGCATGCATCTCAGACTGAAAAAAATACTGTTGTAAGGAGACATATGGTATAGGGATAAGATACTGATATTCACTGCCTTTGCTATCTATGGAGAGAGTGACTATTTAATCCTTCCTACTTTAGAGATTTATTTAAAGAAAAAAAAAAGAATGAGATAAGTTGCTTTCAGGAAGTTCCTAATACTTTGACTACACAGTGATCTTATAATGCCCCTTAAGTTAGATACTCAACTTTTTAAGGGTCTAATGAATAGCAATGAATTAGATCCCAGTGAAACCAATAAATCTTCCTTGAATGAACCATATACTTGAACATTACTGAATGTTTTGATTTTGCTCATGCTGCTTCTCTTTCCTTGGTCTTGGTATGAAAAGACTGAATATTTCTAGTTTCCATTTGCACATAAAGCATGCACCACAAATAATTTTACCTCTTCACTAAGGCACCATTTAAAATTTTAAATGCTAAATGCAATGCAAAAAACTAATATTAGATATGGTCCTATTTTATTAGTTTTGACAAGTGATTCTTATCAGTTGAACTTTCTATCTTCTGTACTTGGAAAATGGATTCATTTTTCCTTTAAAGGTTATCATACCTTAAATTCAAGCAGTTTAGGGTGATCTTTTCAAATCAGTATGCTAGCTGCATTAAAATGGCCTTTGACTAAAAGTATTAAACCCTTCTGGTTGCAAGTTGAAAAATTTGTACTTTGTTAGATGTGCTATTATTCCCCATTCTTGCCACCAGACTCAAATCAATTCCTTACATATTAAAAGCCAGTAACCACATGGATTGTTAGAACCTATGAGATGAAAATTATGTTCCTCTTCTTCTGCCTGCAGGAGGAAATTGCCACGGCTTTGGTCTCCAGTAGCAAACCATCTTGAAAAAACTGATTCAGTCACAAGCCAAAAGAGGAGCAGGGAAATGATTAGGGGTTTATTTTTACTTGAAAATTCAACATTTACTCAGTGAACTCAAGTGCTGTGTTCACTAATTTATTTCTATAATTTTTCTTTTTTTCTTCTCTCTGTAGATACACACCCACAAGCCCATGGATTCATATATTCACAAAGTAGACAGTGAGAGCTTGCCATATGCAAGCATGCTGATTAAGGTTAAAACCACAAAATTGATTTTCTTTTCTCCTTGTCATTGCATACAAAATAACATTCATTCTTATAATGGGAACAATATTAAGTGGAAGTTCATTGCATTGACTCTTTCAAAAATCTGACTGAGATTAATGATAAATCTTCCTATTATCTAGTGGCCCCAGGGTATTTTAACAACATCAATAAAATAATCTTTAAAACAATATTTTATATCTGTTTTTTAAAAAAATCCTCAAAATTCTCATTTCATTCAGATATGCAGAAATCTCCATGTCTTCCAAAGCCAACTTTTCATGTCCAGCAGTTAAAGCCATATGTACATGTATGCACAATAACTAACATATTTTTTGTTTTTTCTATATTTCTCTCGACCACACCTTTAAGTTTGACAAATATTATATGTGATTGCATTTACAGATTCTTATGAATAGATATAAAATCTTTGCTTGACAGGTTACTTATGTCAGTTTATTGTCTCTGTTTTAGTAACAAAGAACAAGATGTAATAAAAATTTCACAGTAAATTTTGCTTATGAGTTTACTGATGGCAAACAATTTTATGCTGCCCTGAAGTGTGGGTTCAAGTGAAGAGGTACGTTACAGCACATAATTTATTCTCAGTAGTGGAAACACTTTTTCTCTGGACTGCCTGTATGCAATGAGAGTGCACTTGGCACTCAGCATGTGTTCATAGGGTACTTGTAAAGACAGATCTGGGGGTGAAAGGAGAGGAAGGAAAAAAAAAAGATAATTTTCTTCAGAGGAATTTTTTTGGGTAATTTAGAGAAGTTTTACTATGCATTTGTAGTCGGACTCATCAGTCAGACTATATAACAAGTAAAACTGTGTTCCCTAAATGCAATGTCTTCCTAAAGCTGAATCTTATAAAAGGAATAAGAATATCAAAGCTAAGTAATCTGATTAACATATTTTTATGTATTCATATATATTAACATTACATTTTTTCTTTAGAAAGGTATTCTTAAGCACGCAAAGTATATTAGAAGGAAGAGCTCTTTTTCACCCTATTTATCAGTTCAGGTGAAGTATATCAATGAAGCAGCAGGAAAAGTGCAGTGACTAAAGAAATGATTTATTGATACTTTAGGCTTGTTAAAGCAGGTTAATGTCAATGCAATTAACTTCTGGATCAAGTCAGTCGACTGCAAAGTGCAAGCTGACAGAATGGCTTTAAAACCACATCCCGAACAAAATGGGAGCATCAATGAGCATCCGGCCTCAGAGGAAGAAGCTGCTGGTGACAAGGCTGACCCTCTTTCAGTAAAAAAAATGATTTCTTTTGTGGGAAACTGTTCAAATAATGGCCAGTGAGCAGTATACTGTTCAAATAGTTTCAGACCTGCATAAAGAAAAAGAAGATGAGATAACAAGACAGTGTATAGAAATTAGAAAACTTGAAAGTAACAGCACTGCATGATCAGCAAGTGCCCAGGTTACAGGATGACAACTTCATTTGCAAAATATTAGATGCTAATTATATTGATTGGATGAAATTCTGCCGGGAAAGTGTATAAATTCTTCATAATTTACTCAATTATGTAATAAATTAACAGAGAAGTTTTTTAAGATATTCAGACTGTTTCTTAAAGTGAAAGTTAAAGTGTACGTAAACCATGGGAAGCTAAAATTAGCACCAAGAAAATTTAGAACTGTGAAAACGAGCTGTAAAGGAAAAGCAGATAATAAAAAATTTACCCTCTCATATTTCAGACAGTCATTTAAATAAATTTCCATGCGTAAAAGACCATATCACATTTCCAAAAGCAACTTTTCTGTTTCAATGTTTCATGATGATATTATAACAGCAATTGAATTCAGTCGCATATATTATATACTTGATAAGTTATTGCTCCTCCTGTAAGCGGTGGCCTACAAATTTTGATTATTTCCATTTATTTGCTGTCCATGGATAGTGGCAGCTGCCCTGTAGGACTCCAGTCTGTGCTATTGGTGATGTAGGAGAGCTTTATGAAACTCTGAAGTAGAGCTTCCACATGAAATGACAGCATGGGAATAAGAGAAAGGTTCTTGAATTAATTTCTCCAATCCCTACAATAAGAGGCACAGCGGGGTTGGAAGGTACAGAGTACAGGGCTGTCCTTCCTTTGATAACAGTAGCACTAAAGCATATTTGCTTATGCTAAAGAAGTGTTTCCACAAAGAGATCCCAGAGACCATCCTTCTTGTGTCAGCTTCCAAATCAGTTAAACAACCATTGGTCTTGAAGAATCAATAATTGGGTGTGTAGTTTTATTCTGTATGTTTTAAGAAGTTTGTCAAATACTGAGAACAATTAAAGTTAAGCTGGCAAAGGCCCCCAAAGGCTTGTTACAAGATTGGTCCTAAATACAAGAACCTTTCAGAGTCAGAAGGTTCTTGTATTTTAGTGCTATCATGCAGCACAGATAATGGAGAGGTGTAGTATTTACTTGGTTAACAGTCTTACAGGAAGTATTGAAAACTACCAAAATTGTGACTTAACTGACTTTTAATTTAGTGTTTCTACAAGTTCTGTATTTCAGTAATTAATTAAAAGATGTAACTTCCTAGATGTTTAGTGACATGAGAAGAGCTTAACTCAAGCTGAGGTATTGCAGTGCTATAGCTTTCCCCTTCCAGTAAAACCTATCAGGTTACACATCAAAGAAGAAAATTAAATCTTTGAGCCATAGAATAACATAGGTTGCAAAAGACTTCCAGAGGTCATCTAATCCAGCCTCCTGTTCCAAAAGAATAAGGTTGCTCATGATGATTTGCAGTCAAATTCTGCATATCCCTAAGGATGGAGTTCTACAGCCTTTTAGAGTCCATGTTTGACTATTCTCATGGCAGACTACTTCTTCCTTATAGCTTTTGTCCCCCCATGTTCCCATGTTGTATCTTAAGTTCATTCCTTTGTGTCCCAGTGCCTCTTTCCAATGAGTCATTAATTTTGTACTGATATAATACCCTCAATGTCCTTACAGACAAATGGTTTAATAATTTCGTTTTGTATCTTTCTGAGTACTAAATTTATGAAGTTCATTTTTTAATAAGTGGAATGAGTTCTGCATATTTTTTATTAAACAGAACTTCTTGTCCATGTATGTCTATTATTGGTCAAGTTCTGAACAATTACACCTCTGCCATAATTTTTATACCAATTGCCATGAACTTTCAACACATTACTCTGTGGCATTAAAGGCTGCAAGTGTTTGATGTCTCATTGCCCAACAGGTTTCACCAAAGTAAAAAGACAAATTTGTGTGTTCAGAGAAAAGTCTCTCCTAGAGTTATGCTCTTTTATGTCAGAGTGTTGTAATCAGTGTTATTTTATAGTTTTCAGAATTACCACAGGAATTTTGTTCAGAATTTGAAGTTTTCATCTCTAAGGTTTTTTTTTCCTTGTGAAGAATCTGAAGCAGTGACAACTTCTTGAGTATGTTATCGCTGAAGAAACCTGTATTTTAGAATTAGGCATTTGTTTTATGAGGATGAACAGAATAGTTGAGGCAAGGGGCATATCCTGGGACCTCTGTGAAGAACACCTACTGAACATGAATGTGGATTCTCCAGCAGCCTTTCTGATGCTGTCTGGGAAAAGAGGGGATGAGGTGTTGGGAATGGAACTGCTCCAAACTGCATGGCTCTATAGTCATCTTCCCTCTGGAGCAAACAGGCCTGTTCCTCAGGCCAGGTGTTGCTTCTCAAGTGTTACTTTGCACACCTTAGAATAAGATTTTCATCCTGTGTTTCTCTAGTTCTGTTTTGCATCAACTGTCTTCTTGAAGCACAACACAAATTTCTGGGGGCACCCTTGAATAAGTGCACCATACAATTCATCAGAATGCAGGCAGAGGATTCTACGCTCACATTTTTTATATAACATGGGAAAATCCAGATATGTGACATTGATAAAAGTCAGGGACTGAGAAGGCAAAGCTTTTTCAGCCCAAGTTGCTCTCACTTGTACCATAAAGAGATCTCAAAACACACAAGGATTAATTTTATAAAAATACATATTTTGTGACATAGCATATGCTCACCAAGGGACCCATATTAGCCAATCCTCTATCAACACTACTCTGGGCCTCTGTTACATCACTGTCTGGCTCTTCCATGCAACAGCAGGCAGACAACTGGGCCAATAAGGAAAAAGCAGAAGACAATTGACCCAATATTTTAGAAGTCAATTAAAACTAGGTTATTTTAAATTATATGTTTTAAATTGTATGTTCTTTAAAATCACATAATTATTAAGGTTGGAGAATACATCTAAGATGGTTGAGCCCAACCATTAACCCAGCACTGCCATGCTTACCACTATATCACATGTGCGATATCAATACATCTTTAGAACAATTCCAGGAACGTCATACCACCACTTACCTGGGCAGCCTATTCCAATCAATGTCTGACCACCCTTCCAGTGAAGAATTCTTTCCTAACATCCAATCTAAGCCTCCCCTGGCAAAATTTGAGGTCATTTCCTCTGGTCCTGTTACTTGTTACCTGGGAGAAGGGACAAACATTCACCTTGCTGCAACCTCCTTTCAGGGAGTTGGAAAAAGTTATAAAGTTTAAAACTTTAGTATTACTTAAAATACAATTTCAGTAAGCTAAAATTATAGCAAAACCAGAAAAAATGTGTTGATCAGACATAATTAGAAATTGTTTCACCTGAATTAGTTTGTTGTATTGTCTTCAACAATGTAGGTTTTGAAACATATGCTCCCTTTCAGAGATTCTGAGGGAATTTATACTAGGTCTACCTTATATGGCCACTGGATGTAACCATTATTCTTCCAAAGCCAAGCTTTCAATGCATATTTTCCAGCAATATATCAACTGGTTATAGAATGCAAGTTTACACATTTGAGCTGTCTCTAGTAATTTTCATTTGTTTTTATTTCATATTTCATATGGCATGTTAACAATACCTGCAATGGTAACAGCTACCCACTTTTATGTGTGCATGCTTTCTCTGTTTGTATTATGCTTGCTTTCTTGCTTTGCTTTTTCCAGAAAAATGCCTGACTTAAGGAGTTGCTAAGAACTTACTGTGACCTATTGCTCTCAGAGATATTTGATATCTGTTCTACTCAGTATGTATCCCAAATGTATAATTTATAGCAGAACAGAGGTAAATTGCCTGCCATGATAAGTCTTTGTTAGCTTGATTCATATTGTATCAATTCTCACAGAATTTTGTCAAATATTTTCAATTTTTTATTTGTTGTGCTTCTATAAGCAAGGAAGGTCAACCACATAAATGTGAGAGAAGTTTAGGTAAGAATACTAGAAATATGTTTTATATATTTTGTATTTGACACCCATGCATTGTTGAAAAGTACTTGTTTTCTAAAAATTTATGGGTTAACACCATAAGGAGAAGATGCCACTTCTACCTCATACTTCTACTTGTTTAAATGTCCATTGATATAAGGAATCTGACTGTTTAGTAATTTTAAGGTAAAGTATGCTTTTCAACTGATTCTTTTTTGTTGAAGGTACTGGCATGTTTTGGCTTGGTCTCAAAGTTCTTCTTGTCCTCTTGGTTTAGACATTACTGATAAATCCTTATGTTTTTGGAAGCATATATCAACAAGAAAAATTTCTGCACTGATAAGTTAACTCACACAATTTTGATAGTGACAAGAAAATTTTAAAAACCCTACAACTCCAAAACCAACAAGTAAACTTTATTGGCTTGCTGAATATGATTTTATTCTGTATCCATAAGTCCATTGTACCCGTACTGTCTTTAAATAATGAGAAAATGTTAAATAATACATACATGTTGTCTGAAATCTTATAGAAATCTGCATTTCAGGAAGTTTAAACTTAGTAGCATGAAACCTGGTAGTGTAAAGAAATTAAATTACAAAAGCCTAACTGAAGGAGAGAGTATTTTCTATCTGATGAGAAAATGCAAACAAAGTATACAAAGAATTTGTTGTTTATTTCTTGTTTTATTTCTGTATTTGAGTGCACTTAGAAATCCTCATCTTTTTTTATCCTGTTGCAATAAATTCTCCATCCATCTTTTCTGCAGTTTTCTTATGATAAATATTCATATAATTTATATATAATCCTTATGAGAAATAGATTTTAAATGAAATAGATAATTCATACTGACTTCCTACTGATTGCTTTCTTCACTTCCTTTCTTCCTGTTAGAGAAAAGTTGCAAGAAATATTCTTCTAATAATTATAAAATTAAACTAGGTCAATCTAAGTGAAAGAAGAATACATAATAAATCTTATGCTGCAAAGAAAAATCCTCAGGAAGCCAAGTTCTTGACCACTGCATTACTGCAAAAAGATCAGGGTCATCACATATCACTACCAGAAAATTGATACTGCCCATGGAAAAAATGTGTAGTATCTCAATGCATACTTTTAGAAAAAAGTACTAAATTGCAAATTATGTTACTCAGTCTTTTGGCAATTAAGTTTGCTGCTCTGTTAGTAGGTCACATACTATTCATCCACACAAGTTGTTACATGTTAAAATATGCAGTTAGAAGGGACCTGCAATGTTCATGTGAATGACTTCCTACAGTACAGGTAACCTGCAATGGTTAGTAATATAAGACCTCTCTTAATGATTGTGCTGCATAAGAGAAGATTAACAAATTCAATAAATAGAAGAGTAAATGTATGAGTTTTAAACAGCTTTATGTTTGCTGGACTTTCTTATTAGGTGATTTCCATTATCACATATATCACTTAGCATATTGATTTGAATATGACTTGTCAACTGACATTTCTATTCTAAGTGTCCTCCTTTGATTACTAAATGGAGATCTATTAAGCCAATAATTTTGAATCTGTGGTATTAAAAGTACCTCAATATGCAATTGTTAATAAAGCTAAGTGTTTGCATAATTAAACCTATAATTGTAAGTTGTCTTGTGGCTGAACCTGTATTATTCTGTGCAATTGCATTACACCAAAATAACAGGGACCAGTCCCTGATTTTAATACCTAGTTTTAGTACATAATAGTAGATGAAAAATTCTATAATGCTTTTGCTAAACTGCCATCACTTAATAACTTTTCAGGGTATGAGTCCACTGGTTATTTAATTTAGAAGATGTCTGTGTCTGTTCTTTAATCTACCGCTTGCTGGTGTATTACCATTAAAACTATGGGAATGACACCACGGCTCTTTGAGGAATGGCCTGTAACCTTCTGTTATATAACCTGGAATCACATTCACTTTTTCATGCTTGCATGGCATTGGTGGCTCATAGATATTCCATGACTGATTAATAGATCCAGCTGCTTTTCCTTCTTTATTGTTTCCAACTGAGAAGCTCCTAGATTATAGAAGAAATTCTCATTATTGGTCCCTGCATGAATGACCTTTACTTTCTGCAGTTGAATTTCATCCATATCTGTACTCCATTCCTTAGTGTCAGGGAGTCCTTCCATTACAAGAATCTGATCTTTCCCATGCTCACAGGGTTGCCAATTTTGTGTCAGCAAGTGAAATACTTTTACACTTTTCTTTCCAAGGGTAATAATGAAGATATTAAATGAGTGTTGATCAGTGCTTCATTGTCTACTCAGAACCTGATATTCTCTTACATATTTCTGAAATTTCCTTTTGAATCTGTCTTTATATATTTTACTGTTCTCATTATACTTCTCTTCTATCCCATTACCATTAATAATGTCTAATATGATACTGAGTGGTGCCAATACCTTATCTTACTGGAGTATATGTTTATGTTGTATAACATACACTGTAGTGTATATTTTTATATTACAAAATATATTCTTGCACTAAGTGCAATGAATTATTTTAAGTATCTGACAAGTTTGTTGTAACCTACCTCTGAGAAGCAGTCCTAGAGGAGAAAGACCGTGTCTAGATTCCTTCCTCAGTATCTGGAACAATTCTGTTGGATATCACCTGGGGCAGTTGTGTGTCTCAGTAGCTGCCCTAGTTTGGAGTACTCCCCTTGGTCTGTTCCATTTGAAATCTAGGCTGTGTCCCAGCATGGAAAGTGATCGATGTCTGTATATTTCTCCCTGTTTTTTTGAAGATTCCTGTCATCCCTGACCTCACAGTGTGCATGTTTATTCCTGGCAGATTTTATGCTGACTTTCCTCGGGATCTGTTGTAGTGGCAGATTTGTTAGTCCGCACCAAGGATTCTTAAGTCACAAAAACACTGCCCCTCATCTTAAAGCTCTATTCTGAGTTATTTCTCCTGTCTGTTAACTATTCTGCCTTCTCTTCTGTGTAATGTCTTTGTTTATACTTGAGCAATTTCTCCAAGCTATCTCCATTACTTCTTCTCTTATGGGACCAGCAGCTTCTCTCCTATCGTCCTATCTTCTCCTTCAGCATGTTATTCCTCATTACTGCCCACTGCAGCATAGCTGTCCCTAAACCAACTCTTAATCCTCCTGCCATTTTCTTACAGTCATTCTTTTTTTTGGTTTGTTGATCTGCCATTCAGCTTCCGCTATTCAGTAAATGCAGGCCATCAGATTTTTATGCTGCCTTCTCTCTTCCATTTATCTTGATATTCCTGTCTGGACTTCTGTTTTCCAAGCCCATGTCCAGTCTTCATTTCTCTTCTCCATGAGCCCCATGGGGAAAACTCACAAACCCAGGTTCTATCTGTCACTTGCTCAGGCAGAATGCACTTCTCACAGGTTTGTTGCTTTTTTGGTTGTGGGAAAAACAACCAACCTTGTTGGTTTTTTAAAATCTTTATCTTCCCTTTCTGGTGAGCTATTACTTGTTGCCTGAGTAACTGTTTGCACTCCTTACCTTGCTTTTAAAGCTAATCAAAGGTGGGTTAAAGTTGCTTTACACAAACTGTCATTTGTTTGGCTCATTAGTCAGAAATCTCCATGTTACAGTCTGATTTTTTATGTCTAGGAGTTTAGAATCATCATGACACCTAAAAATATAGCAACAAAAATTGAATTTAACAGGAAAAAAATACTTTTTTTCAAATAATTCCACTGCGTTTTAGCTGAAGACCATGGTAACATAAAAGTAGCCAATGAAGAAATTTTTTAGAAAATAGTTGCTGCTCCTCTTCTGCTCTGAATCAAAACCATCCATATATGCAGGTTTGTCTCCTATTTATCAGCAGAGGTGTCCTAGTAAATGCTTGCTGTTCAATGTTCTCCATATCTGTAAGATGCAATTCTCTACAGAACACCTGGAGAAGAATGTTGTAAAAGTAAATCATTGGAGACAAGGTGAAGTGTGTACTCTGTTTTTATAATGCATTTCAATGCCCTGTTCTTTCTCAAAGCAGGAAGCTGTAATGCAACAGATCTAAGTGATGAAAAGGCAAAATGATCTGCTTCTTTTAACAGAATTTCAATTCCTTTTTCTATGAAAACTCCTCTTGGAGACTGAATCTAACAGCTGTATTTCTGCAGTAAAGAATTTAGAAGTAGGAGTCAGAGGCTGAAGAATATAGTTTCTACTTTTTGGGGCTCATAATGAATTATTTAATAAAAAATGTCTAAATTCTAATGCACTCTCCAAAAGTACACATGTATTTATAATAATTTGTTGCAAACTTACTGAAACTAGAATTGTACCAAAATCTAAACGGTTGAGAATTCTGAAGAAACCTTAATCTTCAATATCATAACAACTTTAATCTTCCTTTACAAGTAATTGAGAAGAATCCTATTCCCTGAAAATTTCTTCCAACTCTGCAGTTGGGGAAAGAAAAGACCTATTTTCTTGGCATGAAATAGAAAATTTATCATTGTTTTACCTGAGGTGTGTTGACATCTATATTTTCTATCAAAATAAATATAGGAGAAAAACCATAGAGAGATAAAGCAAAATGACTTTCACAAGCATTAATTGCAATCTACAGAACTACTGTACTTTTAGATCCTTTTTAGATGTAGTTTAAACTGGTACAGCTTTTAACACTCTTGAAATATTTCTGTTCTGAAGAGCATATGGATGACATATAGGACCTGTTCTTTACAGTCATTCAAACAAAGTAAAATTTAAAAAGAAATTGTACTTAAAAGTACACACTATGCATATTATTCACATTGAAGACCTGGTTTTCACATACAATTGGAAGGATGGTAATTAGACAAACTAGACTACAATTCTTTGCTATCATACCCTGAAAAGCAAAAGGCTTTTCTTTCTTATTTTGCCACTAGGAATCTGTTTCAAATGGATTAGTGACTTTTTTTTTCCTACTAAATCTGTTAAATTCTTCAGAAGTTCTTTTGTCTAGTGGCTGAATAGTCCTTTCTGGAAAAATTTGAGTGCAACTACATTGTTGGATGAAGATTATGAAGATAAGTTACAAACTCTTTGATTATTTCCTAAGTTTTCTGCTGTATAATATGCAACCCAGGAGGGTTTTTTTTTACATTTTTATTACAAAAGCCTAAGTTCCAAATGGCTTTGTAAGTTCAATTCTGTTTCCATGCACTTTGATGATTCAATACAATCAAGACACTTTGGGATGAATTTTAAGAGTTATGCATGAAAAATAATCACATAGAGTTTGATCATAAATAAAGGAGGGTTTGTGTGTAGTTCCTACAGATTGCTTTGGAAGTTTACCCTTTCAGAAGTTCATAAGCTGCAGCAAAGAAAGGCCTCAAGGGCCAGACAGGAGTTCTAAAACTTTTTAAATGGTTTCTATAAGTTGCTCATTTTAAATTTCTGTAGATGTGACCCAAAGTCTGTCAAAGTAAATGCAGTTCTTTCACTTCTCTCCTGTAAATTTTAGACCAAAAAGATCCCTTAATTTTTAAAGAGAATGAAAGCATATGTTGGACTGATTTTGGACTCAAAATATTATTTCTTTTGAGAAATAATTAAGATAATTTTAATTAAATGCCTTATCATCACGTGAGTTGGACATTTAAATAATTTATTAATAGAAAGACTGTAATTGGAATATGAAGTGAGCCTATTAGGTATCAAGACTTCCTTTCATTTTCCCTATGAGGTAAACATAAAATTTTGCATTCTGCTTCTTGATATTGACATTTCTGAAGATTAAAACAAGTTAAAAAATCCCAAACAAACCAAACAAAATATCAGAAGCTGTTGAGCCAGTCCTGACACTGCTGTATTTTTTTAAGATGCAAGTTGTAGGAAGTACTAGGAAGAGTTACTTCCAAGGCTTGATTAACTCTTTGTATTTCTCAAGGATTTTGCCATAGATGGCAGAGAACACTGTAGGTAACTGAATTTTACTAACATTTTACATGATTGTGTAATATTTCTGGCATTTGCACCATATTGTATTAAGATTAATGATAACTGCTTCTGGGACACAGAGTTCTAAGGAAAGGAGACATAATGAAATGTAATGCTTCCTTATTTTCTTCCAAGATATTATGGTTCTATTAACTTTTATTTACAGTACAGTATTTGTTTTATTCTAAACCTGTAGAAGATATTACTTTTGGAGTGTTTAAGTCACAGTGGAGAACTGGAGCTGACATGCAATAATACAGAAATAGCCGCACTTTCACTTTTAACTTAATTTTTTTAACTTTTGAACAAAAAATGCTGTTGCTAGAGATGATTCAACTGTTCAAACTATGAGGATTTAAGATTTTAGCAGAAACTGTGGACCATTGTTCAGCTAACTAAAAGTATTGATGCCTACAAATTACTTCAGAGCTTAAAGGAATTAAACTAGCTGAAAAGCAAGTTGAAAAATTCATTGTGTGGAATTTATTCCACAAATTTAGTTAGAGCAGTCTAGATTACTGATTGCAGACACCTTCCCCTGAGAATTGATCTCTTCCTACTGTGAATTGCTCATGAACTGCTTTTCAGTTGATTAATTATAAATGTTGTGGGAATGGGGAAAGAACAGCCTCCACACAACTTAAATTTAGGCAACTAACTTAAGTGCCTGAGACAGCAGGCTAATCTACTAGGCTTCTTATATACTCAGTGGAAAAATAGGTAGACTCTTCCTCAGGGAGAATTTAGATAAATTTTTAAGCCCCTGCTCTGACTTGCAGTACTTTCATTTTTCTTTACAAATTCTAAGAATATTCTCAGCTGTTTCTGTCATCTGAAATGCATAATTTCCCTTAATATTCTGAATCAGTAATTTGCTCTTAAAGAAATTAGAAGCATACATTTGGTTGAAACATATTAAGGCAAAAATTTTGCTTAAGCATAGCAAAAATAGTACACAGATATGTTCAGCAAAACTGGCTCTTCTCTGGAAGTGTGTAGAGGGTAGAAGGGTCCAGCTGGCGCAGAAGACATCCTCCAAAGCCCTGCAATTAGTGTAGAATCATGGAAGGGTTTGGGTTGAAAGGAACCTTGAAGCTGTTCCAAACCCATACCATGGACAGGGACACCTTCCCCATGATAATCTTTTTCAGGGCCCCATCCAGCCTGGCCCTGAGCACTTCCAGGGGTGGGGTATCCATAGCCTCTCTGGGCAACCTGTATGGTGTCTCACACCCTCACAGTGAAGATATTCTTCCTAATATCTAGCCCAATCCTCTTCTATTTTGGTTTAAAGACTTTCACCCTTGTCCTATACCAATAGGGCATAGTTTGGGTCCATCCTTTTTAAAAATGACCTCTTTAAATACTGCAAGTACTGATGAAGAGATTAAACAGTACCTCTCAGTAAAAATCTCTAAGAGACACCACTCACCACTCTTCTTTCTCTGGACAATGAGCTGTTGACCTCTACTCTCTGGATAGGAACATCCAAATGATTCCTCATCCACTAACTAGCCCATGCATAAGAATCCATAGATGTATGATTTAGAGAGAAGGATGTAGTGGAGAATCATGTCAAAGGCCTTACAGAATTCCAGATAAATGAGACTGAGAGCTCTTCCCTTGTCCACTGATGTAGTCCCTCCATCATGGAAGGCGTCTGTGTTGGTCAGGCAGGACTTGCCCTTGGTGAAAGCATACTGGCTGTCCCAAATTGCCTTCCTGTCCTTCATGTGCCTTAGCCCAGCTTCTAGGTGAATCTGTTCCATCATCTTCCCAGGCACAGAGATGACGCTGACAGGTCAGTATTCTCAGAGTCCTTCTTCCTACCCTTTTAAAAATGGGTGCAATATTTAACTTTTTCCAGTCACCTGGGACTTCACTTCATGTGATGAGTTTTTGAATATCATGAAACTCATATAATGAGTTTTTGAGTGTCTTGGCAGCTACATCAACCAATTCCCTCAGGAGTTTGGGATGTATCCCATCAGGTTGCATAGGATTATTTTGTTCAGGTTGCTCAGGTGGTCATGAACCTGATTGTCACTTGGAGTGGGAAGCTTTGCTCTCCCATCCCCAATCTCAGTCTGTCTACTCAAGAAGTGTGGGAAGAGAGGTTACTTGTGAAGACTGAGGCAAAAATATGGTGAAATATCTCAGCCTTCTCCTCTTTTATTGTATTTATTTCTCATCAGGTGGGGTATACTTTCTTTGGCTTTCATATTTTGTCTAATATGCCTGTAGAAATTCTTATTATTATTTTCATCCCTTGCAAAGTTGTGTTTCAGCTGTGCCGTGGTCTTTTCAGCCCCAACCCTACACAGCTAAAGAGTGTCCATAGACTCTTCCCAAGATATCTGCCCCTGCTTCCATTGCCTGTGTAGCTGCCATATGTTAGAATAACAATAATGGAATTTCAACAAAGTTAATGGTATGGATAATTAATCAGCTTTTATAACAATATTTTGTAAGATATGTCATGACCAAAAGAAAAATCTACTAGGTTGCTGGACATACCATGTGTAGATGTGTTATCTCCACAGACACCATGTGCTAAACTGACCTAGCTGTACAGGCAGTGGTCTAGATATGAGTAGCTGTGCTGCAATTACTCTTTATTTTGCTATATGAAACCTAGACTTGAGGCAAATTTCCATTCTTAGTTTGAAGAACTGAAAAGCTGGGTTAAAAAAAGGGTAGTTTGGAGTTTGGTTGGTCTGATGCTGTCCCAAAAGTAGTTTACTAAAGATATGTTTTATTATTTTTTCTCTCTACCCATGTCAGCTGATCTCTTAGACGTAATGCTTGCAATATCAGTGCTTGAAGTTGTGATTTCAAAACTGGTTTTCAATTAAAAGTTACCAGTATTGACTTACTAGCTATACAAGTAACAAGCATCCAGATAAATCTTTATTTAAGCAAAATCTTACAAATCTCTGTTTCAGATTTTTGTTCAGATCTATAAAGTATTGTAAAATTTATTTTCTAACAGAGTTTGAGACCATTTCAGGAATCCAACTAGTAAAATGTAAGGATTTAATTATGTCCTCTCAGATCAGCAGAATACAAAGAATCTCAAAGAATCTCAGTTCACAAAAATAAATAACCATTTGTGGTAGTCCAAGGCACACTGGTGGGAAAACATGTGCAGAGGATTACATGCAGGAAAACCAGAAACAACAAAAACATGAGAAAAGGCAAGAAGAATGAGGGAACTATGGATCACTAAGGGCAATGAAAGTGTACAAGATGTTTTGAATCAAAATTCAAAACAATCTTGAAAAAACTGAAGTTACAGTCAGCAAAGAATGATATTTATAAGGGAAAAGAGAGCTGTCAAACAGGAATAATCTGCTTCATAATTAAAGAGGGAGGAACCAATTCTTCAGAGAAAGATTTTGAGCTATAGCTGTTAGCAAGCTGAATATAGGTCAGTAATGCCATGCTGAATGAAAGAAAACAAATCTGCAGAACATGCCAACACTTGTACAGCCTGTAAGCCATATGTATATCCTGAAGATAAGAATGGTTTGCACTTTTATCCAATCTGAAATAGTTATGGCAGTTTGTGTCGGCTTCTTTCTCTTTTCTCTGTGGGCTCTAATGAAAGTCCAGGTAACAACCATTAACTTCATTGCCGTATTTCCCTCCATTTCCTTTTCTGTGTTCTCTTTTTGTCTTCCATTTACCACTTCCTTTATAACTTAGATGTGTTTCCATGCTCTCAGACAATGAAAAACTCCTGACATTTTGGCTAGTAGTCCTGGAAATCTGCTATGTCTCACACATGTGAACTTCCAGCCTTTTGAATTGAAGAAGCAAAGTCCTCAAGGGACAGATTTTTGGATCTCACAAATTACTCTAGATTCCTTTCAAGAAAGTGGGCCTCCAACTCGTGATTAGTAGATACACGACTTCTCAGGAGCCATGGGTTTTGATTTTGCCATAGTTTGCCTTTATTAGGAATGGGAAGAAAAACACCTTTACATTTTCAGAGATAAGTCTCTTAAGCCTAAGTACTATGTTCCATTTGGGATGTGGATTTAGTTCTGGACAACTCATCTGAAACACACATTTCTGTCTGTGCCCTGAGGGATTTATTGGCAAAACTAGCCATCTATTACCATTATCTTGGGACTTCACACAGGGAGAATAGATACCATAAATCCTTGTTGTATAAAAGCCCAGAAGCTATAAGGTTTTACTGGACAACAAATAGAGCATCCCAAAAAATGCAAACATGTTTATTTTACTTAGAATGAAAGAACAGTCTGAGGGGAGCTTGGCTGGAAACCTCTTTGGAGACAGCCATTTTGCCCACCTCACACTAATCAATTACACATCACACCTTGCCCTTGCTCACTTTTTCTTAAAGACATAAAATTATTTTTCATGGGCCATGCAAAAGAACAGGAACTTCTATTTCTAATTGTTATGTCAATGACCTTGGGAGATTAGATCTAACAATAAAAGAAATTAACAAATGTATCCATAACATCACACTGCATTAGTTGTAATAGTCTGCAATTTAAATTTACACTACTCCTCCGGATTCATGTTTCTCAGCTGTCAGATAAAATTAAGATTGTACAAAGCCTCAATTAGTTCTGATTGTTTCTGTTAGTTTTTCCTTACTGGTCTCACAACAATTATTGCAGAACATCATATATTTACTTAAGCACAGTTTAAAATTTTCTTGTTAAAATTAGAAGATGATACCTACTCAGAACTTGTCAGTAAGAGGGTACACGGTGTTCACACTTGGAGGATTTGAGATGCCAAAAATACTCTTTGATTTGTGCTTCCTAAATTCTATTTTTGCTGTACATACTATTTTCCTTCCACTCCCATCATGCATACTTCATTCTGCCTAACCTCATTTGCAACAGGTATATTTTCAGCAGTTACTGTCACATCATCATAGTTATTTTACTATTATAGCTTATTGTACTGCATTTCCAACCAAATCATGCTCTAGCAAAGAAACAAAACATTACCACTTATCACAAATACTGGCTTTATCTTAAATTTTAAACAATAAAAATCTGATTAAAATTATTCTGGATATAAGGCTAGTTTTTATGCAGTATTATACCTGTATTACAGTTTACTTATCCAATAAGATTTTTCAATCTGTGCTGGCAGTTTGCATTTCTACAGAATCATAATGGGGCTAAAAAGCCACCATTGTTCTCAATGGAAAAATAAGTTTTACTACATTATGTCTTAAAAAAACTTACACATTTGTGAAGCTTAAATATTCAATTATTAAATATAAACCTGGAAGATGGCAAAACTGTTCTGTACCTACTCTTAAGTGTGTGAATAGGAACAGAATTCATATTTTTTCTTAGAGGTCATTACAAATGACCTCTAAGTCATTTGTAATTTATGTAAATCAGAAAACACCCAGAATAATAATTTTGTTATTAACTATGGCAGTTAAAATAAATTTTAAAAACCTTCACAAGATTCAAGTTTCCCACCTCATTTAAAAGACTTACAATGAAATTACTAAAAAACACAGACATTTGTATTTATTTACCAAAAAACCAAGCAACTTGTTGCTCATGTGGGATGTATCTCTAACATGCAGCTGTGCTGCTCCATATTAACCTTTCAACTTCCTTGATCCTTATTCAGAGGCAAGGGAGGCAACTGAAGATATCTAAGGTAACTTGCAATCACTGGTTCAAGGCACGAAAAAATACTATAGAACCTTATCCTGAAAGTCTATAGGGGCAATGCCTCTTATTTGGATCCCATGGAAACTTAATGTAACCTAAAGGTCATCAAGTTAATATTCATAATGAAGGTACATAAAACAGCTGAGTCCTCACATCTTGGGCCACTTTTAATTTGGGAAATGCTATTTCTTTCTAAATAAAATTAAAGCATCAGAATTATTCAGTAATTAACTGCTGTAAAATGATTCAATTTTTCTATTCTTGTTATATTAGAATTATAGAATTATAGAACAGTCCAAGTTTGAAGGGACCTCAGACGATCACCTGGTCCAACCTTTGATGGAAAGGGAACCTAGATGACATTATCCAGCACCCTATCCAATTGCATCTTGAAAACCTCCAGTGATGCCACAGGGAAGGGTATTCCAGTGAATGACTGCTCTTGCTGTAAAAAAATCTCATATCAAGAGAATGTTCTTGATACTTCACCTTGAAAGGGGAAGAAATCACTAAAATTTTTCATTTTATCATTTATATGGAGAGTTACGGAACCTGAGTCCTTTGGAAGCTCTGCAAGACTTTACAGGAAAGAAATTAGGGTTAAGCTTCTGCAATGCAGCATGCTGCTTTTGATCTCAGCTCCACATTGTTTTGCCTTGCTAACAAAGGGACTGGTATCACTGGATGAAAAATAATAGTCTGAAGACTTGATTCTTAGGTAGTCATCTATTTATGACCATAGGCTTTATTATCGCTACTCTTGAAGAGCAAAAGTGAGCCAGGATATGCTACCCATTAAGATGTCATGAAAAGCCCGTGGACAAGGTCCTGACCAAGATGAGATTGCCAAGCATGTTACTGGAAAAAAATCAATACATTAAATTCTACCAAAAAATTAAGCACTCCTCCTAGGAAATTGAATATGAACAAATCATTTAGTGTGATAAATTTAACAGCAGTAAGATGGCTGATTCAGATACTTGTAGGAAAAAGAGAACCACAGGAAAGCTGCTCAGGATAAGGAGCAGTACCAAAAGTTAAAATCATACAGATATACACACAACAGGGTATAGAAAGGAGGAAGAAAAAAATTTTGCCATCAACTTAACAATGAGGAAGTGTATTTATATTTTATCACGAAAATGCATGCCTTCCAAAAAGGAAGCCAAAGCAGTTTCAGGCAGGTTGTGGGACTGGTGCAAGATTTTGTGTAACTATGAAGTAAATGCTGACTTAACATCAATAGGAACTGAACAAGACTCAGAATGGATTTTTTCCATCCTTAGACTTATCAAGGAAATTGCTTGGGAAAATCCCTGTCAGGAAAAGCTATGCAGTTACAAAAAAAGCAAGGGAGATACTGCCATTATTGCAATTCACAAGCTTCACACATATCATAATGCTGTCAGGGCATTAATTGCTGAAAATAGACCTTGAGAATATGTTCTATGTCTACCTGATCTGCCAAAGACATTACCTGAGGAGGAAGAAGGAAGTTTTAGAATGACTCCAAGTACAATAGATCAGACATTCACCTTAAGAAGTTGAACAGAAAATACTGAGAATATGAAATAGAACTACACTGTGACTTCACAGGCTTCAATAGATCATTTGATTATTCATGGCAATGAATACTATAGACTGTAATGAAGACACTCAACATTAGCAAAAGAACAGTGACAACCATTGAAATCCTTTATTACAGTGCAGGGATAAAGTCCTTAAAGGCAACACACTGAGTAAGTAGTTCCATATAACAGCTGGTGTAAGAAAGTGATGTCTCCTATTGCCACATCTCTTCAATAGTTTCCTTGTCAAAGGACTCTGAAAACTTTGAAGGAGTGCTATCAGTTAGAGGTAGTAATAATACAGGTAATCTATCCTTTGAAGATGATGTAGATTTGATAGGAGGAATGGTACCAGTGCATGGAAAAGCAATGACGAAGCTGGGCAGCACAACAATGATGTATGGTATGGAGATCAGGACAAAAAATAGCAGTGTAATGACAATGAAGATTACTGACTCTGAAAAAGAAATAAATATCAAAAGCAAGAAAGTTGAATGGAGGGACTTATTCAAGTACCTTGGTACTACTACCATGAAAGACAGGAAACTTGAAACAGAAATCCAAAGAATTGCCCTCATGCTAGCAGGGCTCACAGTCCAAAATACAACCTGGAAAGACAAGAACAACTTTAGTAGATCCAAGAGAAGGAAAAAAAGGAACTTCTTAGAAATATTGTGTTCTCAAGAGCATGAACAGTGTGAAACAGGTGAAACTCAAACAGCAGTAGCAGAATGAAGAATTCAAGCCTTTGAATTCAGATGTCTCTGCAGAATTCAATAGATACCATGTACAATGCACAGAACTAACAGCTCTATTACTGGAAAGCAGGATCTGCAGTAATTGGATCCCATGAGCCTCTGCTAGCAGCAGTGAAAAGAGAGAAGCTGGAAAGGTTTGGCAGTGTGACTAAAGCAAAAGTCCTAGCAAACATAAATTTGCCAAGAAAAAGAATGAAAAGAGGAGGAGCTGTTTGTTGACAACCTGGTAAAAAACATCACCAGAAGTTGGACAGGCAAATCTCCAGCAGAACTTCTTCAAGCAGTTAAAACCACCTGAATGAAAGATTATGATTATCACCTTACTATGACCGAGCCAGCCAGATGAGGGGAAAGGGATTATTGCAGTACAAAATTCTGTTATAAACTCAATCAATACAGAATTTCTAGGAAGCCACATCACTGTCACTACATTTTATAAATAGCTAAGATGTAATTTTTTGTTCTTTACTGACTTTCTTCCTTCTTGTATTTGTTCAAGTGATATTTAATCATTTCCAGTCCTGCTCTTCCTTCCCCAGGTAAAAGGGAAAAGAATATTTGCTCAATATATTTCTGTTAGCAGATTAAGGACAAATCTGGCAGCTCAAGAGAGATGAAACTGTCACAACTTCATGTCCCCAGATTCATCAGTAGTGAGACTGAGCATATAATCCCTATGCACACCAGGAACAGGCACAAACATGTCTACACTGCATTTAAATCTACAGTGGTCTGTACAGATCAATAC
This sequence comes from Melospiza melodia melodia, assembly GCF_035770615.1. Lineage (NCBI taxonomy): Eukaryota > Metazoa > Chordata > Aves > Passeriformes > Passerellidae > Melospiza > Melospiza melodia. The sequence continues at coordinate 87,859,349 of NC_086197.1, read as the reverse complement.
AGAGAGAGAGACAGAGCACTTACACACAGGGAGCACAGAAAGCAATGGCCTCATTCTGCTTCCCTCTCTGCTGAGCAGGAAGAGGATCTGTTACTGAGGGTATGTATGTGTGCATAAACCCCTTCCCTCCCAGCTGGGCTTACACTCCCAGTCTGCTCAATAGCCAGCACCTGGACACACAAACTCCCGAGGCCACATGCTCTAGCAGCTGGTACAAATGCCCTCACAGATGCACACATACACAAAGAACCATTTGAAACTCCCCTGATCCCCAATAACCACCCCACAACCCATCCCTTTCTTTCTCATGGAGACCCCTAAGCTCCTAGATCACCAGTGACTTGGTGGCTCAGCTGGTTTGATCTTGGCTGGCACTCACACACTCAGTTTACACACTAGCTCCAGCGGTTGGCACCATGGACATCTGTGTCCCTGAGACCCGAGGTCCCACTCCAGTTTCTGGCACTGCATCCACCCCTGGGCTCTTGGCAGCTGCTTCCACTTCCAGCCTGTGGTCTGCCTGCAATCACAGAGGCACATGAGAGTCCCTCATCTGGGAAAGAGCAGAAAGGAACTTAGTAACAAAACAGGACAGTCTGTGCAAATCAGATGCAGGGCACAGACAACCAGGTTTACCAAACAGCAAATTATTTACATGCAACAATCCCTACTTCCTTCTTTAGTTTCCCACTGTTCTTCCTCCTCAAGCCACCTTGATTCCTCTCTTTTCCCACCTTTAATTCCACCCTTAACTTCCTGCAATAAATCTTGTGCAATCCCCAGGTGTTCTTCCCCTGCAGCACATAACATGTCCCATGCCTCTGGGCAATAACCCTTCAGTCCAAAAGATGTTTACCTGGTGATGGGTTTCATCTCTGGGCAATGAGACAGCAACTGTCCTGTAGGAGCCCTGGGAAGGGCCTTGACAGTGTGTTATTTCCTCTGAGACCTCAATTTGTGTTCCCTTCTCTCACTGTTCTCCTGTCTGGGTCTGTGGAGAAAGTCCCTTGATGGCTTGATGGATTTTGTGATGTTTCTGGGAGAAGCTGGGCCAAGGTTTTATTTGGGTTCCCCCACTGGCCTCTGCGCTCCTTTTTGGGCATGCAGACTAGATTTATTGCACAGTTTTAATTGGCTACTCTCATATGACATTACCTTTTCTTCTGCTGAGCAAGGTAAGAGGCTGTACTTGTTACTTCTACCTTTTATTCCAGTTTAATTTTAACTTTTGCTGTACAACCATCTTCTGTGTAAGCACCCCAGAGCAGGTTGTTTCTCAACCTGTTGGAGGCTGACACGGATTGAGTTTGTGTTTTTTCATGCCTTTTCTTCTGTAGGTGTATATCCAGCTGTAGTCTATCACTGCTGTATTCCTTTTCTCTGTGCTCCTTTTGTATCAGGAGAGCTAATATGAACATCTTTTGTCAGTGCAAAACTTGTGATGTTAACAGAATCCAGGAGACACTGGAACTGTGAAAGCCTGTAATTCAGATCATTAGACAGAAATGCGTCACCTCTGATGTTCCTGAGCTCCTCCAACTCAGCAACACCATCCTCACTGTACTTCTGTAGTTGAATTTCAAGCGGGATTCAATGTGCTGTCATGAAAACTCTTAGACAGCAGGAGCCATTGCTTGTGCAATCTCTGTTCCTAACTCACTGTATAGATATTCGTATTCAGCTGCGTCCTGCAATAAACCCAATGCACTTAAAAAAATATTTAATTAGCACACCATCACAAGGAATATATATTTAAAATTCATGCACAGTCTCTCTACCTGTGGTGCTTCATTTGAAATTTGAATGCTTTAATCTTTCTGCTATGCTGCACCATCCACACAGAAGTCTTGGGGGAGTCCTCTCAAACCCCCTCCTAATTTACTTTAAATTCATTAGTCCCCTAAAAGACTATCTGGCATGTGAATCACACAAAATATATTTTTTTCTTGATTCTTTGGTGATTCCTACTGAGCAAAGAAAATACAAAGTTTAACTAATTCTCAACAAAAGGTTATCGTGAGTAACCTAAATGTGGAATATTATCAAATAAGAAAAAGAAAATAAAGAAATCAGATTAATTTCTTTGATTTGCACTTTTTTTTCTTGCTTTGAATCTGCAAAAATAAATGAAAGTAAGATATAGCATGGACATTCTGTGTTATTTATGTGCAATAATAAAGAACAGATTTGCATTTTTTCCCCACAAAAGTGGAGTATTTGATGTGCAAGGCAGACTTGTAAAGACTGGAGATTCTCACCCAAGTCAGATTCTGACCTTGCAATCTTCATTTATGTTAATGGTCCCTCAGCTTCACCAGAAAGTCAATGGGACTATTCTTATCTGTAAATATTACTGCTGCATATAAGTATGGTACATCTTGTGGTATTTCTGCTTGAGTTGGATGAAGAGATAAAATTCTAATTACTGACAAATCCACATGCTGGCTTTTTCCTCTCCTGGTAGAAAAAAATAAAGCAAAAAAAACAAAGTGGGTCAAAAGTCGAAAAGAGCTGGATATTGTAAAGATAAAGTAAAAAAATCAATGACAAGCTGTACTAGAGATGTAAGCCACAAAGGAAAGGTTAGGTGGAAGATGGGAGTTCAACAGAACCATGGGAGACAAGAGCAATAATAGTTGGCAGCAAAATGTGAAAATTGGTTCAGAGATAAAGTACAACTGTTCAAAATAATGCCAACATGTATGACTGAAAAAAAATTTCTAGATACTTTTGGAAACATTTTAATTTTATGTATTCACCAACAGAAAACTCCCTAGTGGAACAAATACATTGGATCCATTTCCAAAACAACAGAATGGGTGCACAATCAGCCAAGTGCATAATGAGTATTGCTGTTTCCACAGCTTTATTTTCATCTGCCTGTGTGTGGTACTCTTGCAATAGTTTCTTGTTTTCTTTGTATGACTTTCCTGCACTCAATAAAAATCTCTACAGGCTTTTCCCATATCCTCTTTATTTCACTTATTTTTATTTTCTCTAATGCAGATACGGAAGAACCAAATGATCATTCATGAATAAAAATTCTAAGAAAATCTTTTCAGATGTCCTGAATAAAGCATCCAGTATTTTGTTTGCTTTGATGTGCTGTCAGTTATTTATTAAACCACAACAATTAAGATAAATATTTTGAGTATCAACAAGCACTGGGAATTCTAGCTGTGCTTCAGTACAAAAGATTTTAGCACTTTGTGCTGAAATGGGAATGGAGAAATTTGAAATGTTCAATGACCTGCAAGCTCCAATTCTATTTGCATTCTTTGCTGTTGTAGCATTATTTAGACAGTGTATGAAGTAAGGCATGTAAATGTCTAGCTGTTTAACTGTCTATGCAAGCTTTTTATTTCCTCTGTGAAATTTCTTTATCTCGCCCAAAGCTGCTATTTAGTCTTCTATATAAATGTACTTCTCATTATTTTAAGCAAATCTGAGGTTAGTAAGGGTCAATCATGATGTGGACTTGCTGGTAATTTGCAATTTCTAGAAGACTAGTGTACCTCAGCTTCTTCTAATTTTGAACTAATTTTAAAAATAACATTCCTAAACTCTCTTTTTATAAGCATCCCATTGGTTTAATGAGTTTCTGATGTCTGGCATCAGCTGAAGAGCTGACTAAGGTTTCTGACTGTGAATAAATTTGGTTTTGCTTTTTGAGTACAGCCAAATCTGTATTCTCTTCCCTAAAGTTTGACAGACAGGCAGACACACACACAGAAGTGGCAGTTCCTAGAGCAAGCTCACATAATTGCAAATGATTAAATTAACGGGGATTAGTTGGTTACTGATCTGAAATAAGATGCTCACCTGAAAAAGAGACCATTCCATCTCCTAACTCTGTCCACTTGGAATATAGAAGCAAAGATTAGCCCACCCTGCTCACTACATTAGTATATTCTACCAGCCATTAGCAATAAAAACACTTGTAGCTAGTTGCTGGCTGTTGGATTAATTTACCAGACTGCAAAAATATGGCATTTGGTAAATCTCTCATTGTATTCAAAGACAAGAGAAGCAGGGTCCTTTCCATATTGGTGATACATCCATGCTGAATGTAGTATTGAAAGTCTAAACTTTATACTCCTTTAATAATTTAAAAATTGTTACTCTGGCAGGAACGCATAGGTAATGTTTGTCCATTGTGAATACATAATATGGAGGTGAAGTGCCAAAGGATCAATTTGGTTTGTAGAATACAACATGTGGGCTGTGAATTTCTTTCCTCTCTAATCAATATTGCATAGATACTGAAAGCTGCCAGCATAAAAATTTTCAAAATTCTAAATGAGAGGACTCCTTGTATATGTTAAAAAAATTGTAGAAAACTGACTTAAAGTATTTAAAACTGAAAAAAATATTTTATAAACATGATCTGGGACAAAAAGAGAGAAAGAGAGAGAGAGAGAGAGAGCGAGCAAGAACTTTCCATTCATATCTTAAATGGTATCCAATGTTCCAATGATTTTCCCTGTGTTTTGGAAAATATACATCAGAAAATTGTGCTCTGAACATGTGCAGAAAGTAACCTTTCCTTCACTTCACATAAAAGCCTTCACAGATCCAAACCTTCAGCGTGCTTGCTCCAGTGAGAGTGTTTTTGTTCACAACACTGCAATGACTTTGGGTAAGTGTTAGAGGCAGAAAAGCTGCAAACTTGTGTTTTATATGACTTGCATTTGCTCACAGCAGATGGAATTGCACAGAAACTTTTACAAGTTCCTGAATATGTTGTCTCCCACTGGAGCCCAGCCTATGGTATTCCATCCTCAGAGCTTAACTGCACCATATAGTCCCAATGGCACTCTGTAAGTGAAAATGCATTTTCAGAGCGTTTCAGTGACCTCGATTGCACTAGGCAGGTGGGCCCATTTCAGATGTGCCAAAGCAGCAGATCTCTTAAAGAGCTGAAGTGCCCATTCCAAGTCTGTGATTTAAGTAATTTTAATTAATCTCTACTCTAGAGCACTGCTGCTTACTTCTCTGCCTTGCTTACATGTTTTTTACCTGCACTGCCAACATTTTAACTCAGCAAAGGCTAGACATTTATAACAAAATAAAAATTATTTGCAACATTTTATGTCAAAACCCCACCAATGTAAACATGGTGATGTCCATCACCATTCCCCTCACACATACAGCACACCCTCCAGCCCCTCAGATATTTAACTGGTGAAACTGTTGGAGAAGATGTAAGTGATAGTCTGCTAGGCATTTTTCTCCCAGACCATCACTGCATTTATTGCATATAAACAATGCTCCTGTTGCTCATGCCTGTTCCATATTGTTTAAAATGGATCTCATAATTTCCTCATCTTTCTATTCCCTCCAGTGTGCCTGGAGTTCTGATTAGTAATTTACCACAGAGTTCTATAACAGTGAATACTCTACTGCTGCTGTTAATTAAATCTGTGTGGGTAACTATTCACTCGCTAGAGACAATCATTGCAGCTAGATATTGTCAGGCCTGAGGCTTTGCTCTAATAGAATCTGTACATATCCCAGAGGTGATATGTTCTGTATCTGGAGAGGAAGCAGTGAGCCAGATCTTCTAACATACCCAGCCAGTGATTCAGTGAATGACTGCAAAGAGGACAAGCTTCAAAAGACAATGTTCCTGAGACTGAAAGATGGGCAGAATCAGAGCAAAACAGTATGGATATTTTATCATTCTTGATATAATGTAATCTCATAACCTGAGATTTAGCCCATGTTTCTTTTAACTTTAATTTGGGACACATGACTGACATGGAGTGCTTTAAGTTGTTAAAATTAATCATTTAGGGAGATGTCATACACTGTGAATGGTATTGTTATATTAGGAGCATAGATGAGTTGAGGACACACATGGTAAAAATGGTTTATAGCACAATACTGAAGAATTGCATAAAGGAGCTTTAAAGAAACTACTGACAATTTTCCATCAGTTAGTTTCAGTGGTGACCCATAAAACATTCTCCTGTCAGATAATGATAGCTTTTGCCATATTCAAGGGATTTTAGAACATGTGTCAGGAGGTTATACACATCACAGGGAAGCTGAACGTTTTTAAAGGTTACCATTGTCTTCATTAGCCCCATCACATTAACAACGGGACTGTTGCCTCCAGCAGGCAATTGCTGCCTCACGAGCTCTGCACATGAATTGCTGCAGTACAGGCATCTGCAACAAGGTCCAGCCTATTGTTAGGAGGCAATGCCTTAACTGGGTTACACAAATTGCTTAAGAATTATACAAAGCATATCATTTCTCCTTATTAAAAGCTATAAAAACTGTAGATTATCGTCCAGTCTACAAAGTGAGTGTTTAAAAATTATCTTTCTTCATACAGAGGTAATTATATTTTTATGTGCACATGGGGTTGTATAATAACTAATGAAACAAGTACTGGTATAATAGATGAAGAAAATACCTGGTTAGTAGGCAATGGAAATACTTCCCTTCAATTTTGGAAGATGTGGTAAGGTTTTTGCATGTATACATAATGCTAGTACACAGAATGCTTTACATGATCAGGGGCCAGTTTCACACACATCAATGTACCCATAGTTAACAGTCTGTTTTCCTTGTTCAGTACATAAAGGTGAACAGAATGAGAACTGATTTGTTACATATACCTGAATAGGTATACAGATATATAGATAATGAAACATATATATAATTATTAATATCTATCTTATATAAAATATATTTGATAAATAGTTATATATATCCAAAGAAGAGGACAACTAGATTATTAGGTATTATTACAAAGTCTGGAGACAAGAAGCTTCCTGGAAGTAGGTCATTGCCTAGAGTTGATATATCAAATGTCAACCATTTAAACTTTGGTTATCTAATCCAAATGGGTCATCTAAGCTACAGCTGTAGCCACTGCAGTAATAACCTCTGGAAGATTTATCACATCTATTGTGGGTATGTTATGGTTGTGCTTATGTCTCTTTATGCACCTGTCTATCACTGCAGTGCTCAGCAGAGCCACTGGAAGACCACACTGTTCAAGAAGAAAAGCCATGAGCAATTGACATGATTTCTCTTCTGAGCTCTTGACAGCTTCATCATTTTCTTATGTTCAGAGACTAGAAGAGCTTCATCAGGTTACAGTTTTGATCACTGGAGGGAACCAGAGGGGATTCATTGAGGTACTTTGATGTCAGCATGTACAGCTCAAAGTGCCTCTGTGGCAAATAAAAATTGCCAAGGGAAGTTGCTGTTGATGATGCAAATAAAACAAAGAATAAAGGGGTAACTTTGATGATTTAATAATTTGGGTTTAGCATAAGGATCTTGTAAGATCGTTGCAGAAGCTGGAGTGGAGAAAGTTATCTTCTGCTTGTTGACAAGCAGAGGAGCTCAGCACTTTCCACCGTGACTGTTTTTGATGCATGCTTATTTCAGAAGCACATTGTGAGGAAACTCTGGTAGACACAGACCCTGCAGGAGACTTGGTCACATTGTTCCTCTTTTATGTGACTTGTGTGGATTCTGTTTATCTGGCACACAGAAGTCAACAAGCACAGTAAGAATGGTATTGAACAACACTTGAAAAAGCCTGTGAATATATAACTGAGGATCAGTTCATGATGCATGTGCCTAAGAAAATATTTCCTGATTTATCCTATATTATTGCTTTTCTATGACATATAAGATATATTAAATATTGCATGAACAATTATTGTGTACAACTATACCAAATGAGACAGCAGTGAATTTAGAAGCATCCAGAAACAAGTAGAAAATGAACTGGAGGGCCTTTTTGTTGCTAAGTGGTAATTAATAACTAAAACCAGCCATGGTTATTTACTTTCCAGTATTGTTCTACAAAGTGCTCCTGGCTTTAACACATTGAAAAAATTAATAGATAGTTCAACTGAAAATTTTATGGAAAAATATTTGCTTTACAGTTCTCCTTTTAAGAAGGGGTTTCCGTAAATTTTTATTTGGTAGAACAAGCACCCAGAATCCTTTCTAGGGGAACATACTAGAAGTGTGGGAAACTCAAACCCTGAAGCCTTTGTAAATACTACTCAAAATGGTGTAGAGAGAGATTTCTAACAACAAAAAAAAAAAATTAATAGCTTTTTAAAAGCAATTCAAGATAAAAAGATTAATAGCTGTGTGCTTTCCTTCCTTCTTTTGCCATCTCTGTCATGAAGCACATTAGGGAGCTTCACAGTTTTCCTTTCTAGATCAGATTAATTTTTTTACTGTGATTAGCACCCAATTGAACTGTTCAGAGTGAGCACAAGAGGTGAAAAAAAGCATGATTTAGTGAAATTGCTAAGAAATACTTTGTGAGGGTTTTGCCTTGCAGAAGATGGGCAGAGCAAAAGAAGCTATATCTTGAAGACACCAATTCAAAAACAACATTGACAAAAATAAAAGTCAATTATAAAATTCTGCATTTAAGTTTATGAAAAGAAATCACAAAGAGAAATCAATAGTTTCATTGGTGTGATAATTTGTGTCCAGTATAATGATCTTTACATGCTTTGTATGTATATTAAGATGTACAAAAATGAAAAAAAGAGATTTTTTTCAGTCTGTCATGGGAAAGAAAGATTTGTTAATGTTTATTTTTCTATAACTCTAATTTACAAAGTAAGGTGACAAACTAGCAATTGCAGGATGAAAAAGACTAACAGTATCATTTTGCATTTTAGCTAAGATGTTGAGCCAGCAAATTACATATATCTGCAGCACAACAGGTTAATTTTGCTAGCCTGCACTCTCACTGTTCCACCTTAGAAAATTATAACTCATATTTTTTAAAAGAAATTCAAGGATTAGCTGTCAAACATATGAGAGAATCATAATTTCTGTAAGTTCATGAAAAATAAAAAAATATGCCAAGTTTTCTGCTTCATCAACAATAACTGTTGCCACACCAGGAGTTCAGGTTCATAACTCCTTAGAATCTGAACTCTTTATTTACCTTTAACAGAAGAGATTCTTACAGATATTGAAGTCTAACCTCCTTGATTTTTATATAAGCACTGAACTTTTGAATGCTGAATTTCATTCTGATTATTGTTCAGAATCTGCTTATAGTATTTCATTTTGGTTTAGACAAAATACTTACTTGTGTCCTATTCTTGAAGCCTGCATTCAACTGAACTTTATATGAGTACTTGAGCATCAGTAGTGCATTAATGAGTTGATGAATTTCTGAGTTGTTATCAAGCTGGATCACAAGTAACTTCCTTTGAGACCATCAGCCAGTTATCTACAAGACCTGAATCAAATGTTCCAGTGAAAGGTACAAAGAAAAGGGAAGTAAATGGACATGGAATAATATACCCTCTAGACAGATTTCTACAGGCTTTGTTGTACTCAGAAGCCCCAAAACCTTTTTTATATATATACATGAAAGTTGCTGTGGATAATCTCATGCTTTTTTAAAGAAGACACTATTAAATACTTTACAAACCTAATTTGCTTGGACATCAGCACTAGCAGCAAGAAACAGTGCTTTCAAGAACAGCACTAGCAGCAAGAAACAGTGCTTTCAAGAATGGTTTTCTTTCCTGTGTCATATCTGATTTGCTTAGGTAAGTGTTTAGAAAGATCCATTGAATTAAATCTTATGCAATAACATCAGTGTCTTTCCGATGTAATTCCAGGCCTTTTCTCTGTGATCTGTCAAGCAGTGAGATAAAAGCCCCACTATTGTTCTTTCTGATGATCTTGATTTGAGACCAAAAACGAGTGAGGGATTTCAATGCAATGTCAATAGACTCTTGGTTTTAGTGCATTCTTACTGAACTTTAGGCAGGTGATTGTGGTGCCCAGTTTGGGACCCTGTCTACCCACAGCTTTTGTATCAGCTGCTGAAGAGAAAGGAAGAGGAACATCTCAAAAGAGTGCTCCAGATCTTGGAGGGTCTGAGCTGCTCTCCAGAAGGGTCTAATGTCTCTTTCCTGATTACCAAGGCAGAAAGCCAAGGCAATAACCATCATGATCACTTGCCAGAGTGAGGGATGGTCCAAACAGGAGCAGCCCAATAACACATTCTGTGGTAGTTTAATAGAGTCTTATACATTCCCTGGTTCAACATGTATTAACAGTCCAGAAGAAATGTAAAAAGTTTAATTTTATTTCTATCAATCTATGAACTAAATGCTGTTTTCAAGCTAATAAAAAACTAAAAAGAGGAGAGGGATGGGACATGAACATCCCTTTGTACATTGTGCAATTATCCATTTTTAGGAACTCTTTTAAGACATGTTCAATACACTGACTCAAATAGGCAGAGCACTGAAAAGAGGCAGGAAAAAAGGAATCCAAAGGTGTTCAAAATGAAAATCAAACCATTTTTGGTTTGTGATACCTGGTATTGCAAAAGTAAATTCTAGATGAGTTTGAAAGCAAATTATGTACATTAACAAAATAAAGGGAGACTTAGTTATATGAGGAAAAGAGAGCATGTGGGATACAGAACTAAGATGCTGTGTACAACAAATGTTAACAGGCATGAAAGCCTGCTGGACTTGATGATCAGGTTGAAAGTAATGTATTAGAGAAATACAGAATCATAGAATGGTTTCAGCTGGAAAGAACCTGAAAGGTCATCTAGTTGCAGCCCTCCTGACATGAGCAGATTTGCCTTCCACTAGGCCAGGCTGCTCAACAATCCATCCCACGTGTCGTTGAACTCCTCTAGGGATGGAGCCTCCACAATTTTGCTGGGCAATGTTTTAGTGCCTCATCACTCACAGTAAATAATTTTTTCCTAATACTTAATCTAAACCTTCCTTCCTTCAGATTGAGGCCATTGCTTCTTGCCCCATCACTACATGCACTTGTCCAAAGCCCCTCTCCATCTTTCTTGTAAGCTCCCTTTAGATACTGGAAGGCTGCAGGAGGATCTCCCTGGAGCCTCCTTGTCTTCAGACTGAACAACCCAACTCTCTCAGCCTGTCTTCATAGAAGGGGTGCTCCTGACATCTCTCATCTTTTGGACTTTGTCCAACTCTCTTCATCAGGTCCTTCTTGTGTTTGGAGCTCCAGAGCTGGACACAGCTTTCCAGGTGGGGCCTCATGTGGACAGAAAAGAGGAGGAGAATTACCTCCCTTGTCTTGCTGGTCAAACTCATCTTGATTTTTTGCTAATTTTCCTGCTAAGGCAGCAGCAAAACAAAAGATTAGCCTTAAAATATTGTTGAAGATCTGCAGTATTACAGTAACATTTTCTGTGAGACAATTTTTGATGAACAAAAAAATTAAGAAATGCCTGAATTGAGATTTGCAGTGTAATCTAAACTGTATTTCAATGCACCTTTGTCCTATAGTTATTAATTGCACAGTAACATATGCCCTGATGTAGTCTACCTAAATTAGGCACTTACTGAAATACCTAAAACTCAAGAGTAGTTATTCAACATTCTGCTGATAGCCTGTCAGGAGGCAGGTAAGTTTTACATCTGATTCTGCCACTGCAGGAGCTGAAGGGTCCCTGGGGTGGTCTGTTTCATCCCACTGACCTCAGAAAAAGCAGAAAGTTGAGTCACCTCAATTAAGTGCCTACAGCATGATGGGATGAATAATGGCAGGAATAGGACTGATTCAGTTCAGAGAGGCATCTGTCAGAATGAATGGTGCAGGTTTAATGAGCAGCTAATCAATATTTGGTATTCTCACTGCTGGTAAGTGAGCGAGCGCATGTCATCTTTGCTGAACACATCTAATTTTGCTATCCATGTAGAATAATTAATTTCCTCATTAGTATTTCTGTGGTGCTCCTGACTGAAGTGTCTGAATTACTCATAAGATGAACTGGTGCATCTTCTTAATGCCTTGTAAAAGACGACACACAGAGGCAAAGACTGTCAGGATACACAATGCTCAGCACAGTAGCATCCAAGAGTTATCTACAACGCCCACAGCAAAACTCATGAGGTTGAATTATACTCCCTACTACTACTACTCCTTCAGTAGAAGACAGTGTTTTTTGACTGGAGCTTGCCTGCCAGGATTAGGGGTTTAGGAGGTCCATGCTGAACAGATAGGTAGTATAAAGGCATGGATGGGAATGTCTGAAGTTGAAGGTGGCTACCTTGGAAGTTCAGCAAGACTTCTCTGTTAAACCTCTTTTGAGTTTACTCATGTAGTCCATTCTCTCAATCAGGTATTTAGCATGTTCACCTCAAGAACTTGCCCACCCTACACCTAGAGATAGGAAGGAAGGACTTTAGTGTTCAAATCACCATATAAGTTACTTTTTAAGAGAATATGTATGGGGATGCCTGGCAGTAGTCTAAAGAATTCTTAATGCAGGACTTGTACATCAAGAAGGAGGGAATAAGAAGAAATATTTGCCACAAAATTAACATACCTAGCCCCAGGGAAATGTAATTTTTGGATCTCAAAGGGCTCTAATTAGGCCTTTTGAATCCTGTCTTTGCAGACTTGAATCCTTTGCAGAACATCTCCTTAAAGCCTTTTTGTGCCTGCGGTCATCTCAGATATCTAAGCAAGCTTGGCAGGGTTGTCCTGCATTCCTCCTAAATTCTGCCAAGAAGGCATTTCAGACACCTTCTGCTGCCTGAGAGTGCAGTCACAGTCTCACTGCCTGCTATTACCTAAAGACTAAGAGCATTCATGTGTGAAGCTAATCTGGGTCACCTGGCAAGGTGTAACTGACTGTAGTCTGTTATTCTTGTGTCCCTTCCCTTCTGCTCCAGGAAGGAATAAATCCGCAACCTTCTACACAAATTTTGTTTTATTATAAAGTACATTTTCATCCCCTTGGGAGCCCTATTTTCTTAGACAGAAGGCCACTGTTCACATAGTCCTGTCTCACTCCCATGCAAAATGTCACTGTTGCAGTGTTTTCACTTACCTACAACTATTTGTCCACTGCTTTCCAGGCTCTAACAGGAAACATATCCCAAAAATGCTTCTCATACCAGTTCCTAGTTTCAGTTTTTCACCTGCTCCCCATTCAGTAACGCATTTGAGTTTTATATTTCCCACCTGACCAGATCTGATGTTTCCTCCTGCATTTACCAGTTCTGAAGCTCTCTTATATATCACAGACCACTTACATCACTTCTGCCTATTAGTACTTTCCATTTCCAACCGTTGATTATGAAAAGAGAAAAAAAAAAATATACTAGGTCCATCTCTGAAAATGATGGCTTATATCATAACCGAAAGCAATGGCTTACACCATAACTGAAAACAAAGGGCTAACTATGAGACCTATTAAAATGAAAAGTTTTATCCTATGCATATCCAAATCAAGTAACATTCATACTTCAATGAATAAGATATGGGAGCAATTAGGTGCAATAAAACATGGGAGAAACAGGGCTAAGAAATTCTCAGAGTGCACCATAACGTTTATCTGATATGATCAGGGTTGCAGAAAGATAATATAGAATTTGTGGCATAGAGAGCTATAGGGAAATTGTCTTCAAGGCTCAGTAAGTGGAATTATCTCCTTTTTCCTTTTGAGGTAGACATACTGAGTTCAATGTCATTAGCTATATTTTGTAAGTCTTAGAGGAAAAAAGAAAGCCTGTGAGACTGAGGGTTTGGTTAACATGAAAGGCTGCTTACATTGACCTATATAGCCATAAATTGCAAAGCACTTCATAAAGCACTTCACCTCAGCTCCCACAGTTTGAAAATTCTTAGCTGCAGTTAGTAAACATCATCTTGAAAGAACATTATTGAATACATTGGGACCATGTAGAAGGAATTGTAGCAGAAACAGTGGCATATTTTGGGAATAACAGAGAGAAGCATGTGAAACATTACAAGCCTGTGTACTCAGATGATTGTACCACCTCAATCCAATATTAAGTCTTGCATGAGTTTGGCCAAATAGTGAACCATTTGAGCATAACCAATGGGAGATGTGGTCATTTGCTTTCCCCTGAGATTTTCCCAGGATGCAAAGTTGCTCCTAAAAATAAATAACTCACAAATTTTAAAGGTATATATAACACAAAATTAATATTTCTCTGGCCATTCATATAACTGAATTTTTTAATAAATACTTTTTTTCTTTTTAATTAGTAATATGAAGAGTGTAATGTATTTTTCTTCTTAGAAAAGTTTGTCATATGCAGCCAGAGGAAAACACACTGACAATTTTTTCTATATTAAAAAAGGAGTGGGGTTGCTGCTCTAACTACAACTCCTAAACAAATTCACTTAGTTGTGATTCTTGTTAAAGAAAAAAATTTCTAAAAACACTATTGTGAGTGACTTAAAATGTTTAAATTTAATGACTGTAAATAATAAAAATTTAACTGGCATTTTTAAATGTAGGAAAAAAAAGTTATTTCTTTTCCTACATTAAAATTTCAAAGCAGTTTTCAGTAGGCTTTTAGCATACTTAGGAACCATTTATGAAAAGATATATGTCTGTGTGTATTAAGAAGAGTTTATACTAATAATATTTTATTCACAAGAATCTAGATCAATATTCTGCATATGATGAGAGTGCTCTCTTGTCTTTGGTCTTCCCTTGCACACCACACTTTTTAAAGCCCAAGAGAAAGTTAATTTGAAAGAGCTAATAATTTCACACGTGTAAACTGTTAATACTTGCCTGTAGTGTTTCATTAGAGAAAACATTGTTATGCTGAATTATTACAGGAAATTGCTTAATACTATTTGACTACTTTTGCTGTTATCCAGTTAATGTATTATTTTCATTATTCAGGAGTTCTATAATTAATGAAGTGCTATTACACAAATGATGTGTTTAATGAACAATGTCAGACTTCAGTGGATAGATTCTTAATGATTTACATGGTGTGCCTAACATTGTTTAATACCAAAACAATATAAGAGATGAAAATGCCCAGTAAATATTATTTTTGGGGCATTCTGGTTTTGAGCATTTTTGAACAGAAATTGAGGTTATACTTAACAGAACCTTCACAGCAATACAGAGCTCTAGATTTTACCTGAGAAGTCTCTAAACCCCTCTTGCATTTTGAGTGATTTAAAGACTTTTGACTGTAAAGATTCAATCGATACTTCTTTCAAGAGCTTAAGATTCTGACACTTAGATAGGCTCATCCTGAAGCCAGAGATAAGACAATCAGCCAATTTGGAGTTAACAGCTCCTGACTGGCTTAAAAAAGGACAGTGAATTCTTTCCTTTATGCTCAGATGCCTGGCAGGTCTGTTCACAGGCAGAGGGAGAACTGGACCACAGCGCTCCTAAGGCAGAAATGCACAACTGTCACCTTTTCAAAGAGGAAATGAAGGTGATATGTGCTGTCCTAAAGGGATGTCAAGTCAGACTTGGACCGGGGAGCCACTCCTTTCTCATCTAATATGGGAAAGCATTCACACTTTGTGTGTGTGCTACATAAAGTCAGAGCAGCATGGACTAATAGTTTCCAATAGTTTACAAAGCATGCTCACTGTGATTTCGAAAACACCAACCAAAACCACTGCCCTTTACTAAAGCTCCTGAAAACCTCTTTTTTACCCTATTCCTGTTCACTAATCACATTTTATGTGGCACTAATTTATAAGTATTCATTTCTGAATAACTATTTCATCCAACCTCATACTATATGGAATCTAATCTATCCTAATCTAATCTAATCTAATCTAATCTAATCTAATCTAATCTAATCTAACCTAATCTAATCTAGTATAGATATAAATCTATATCTATCTATCTATCTATCTATCTATCTATCTATCTATCTATCTATCTATCTATCTATCTATCTATCTATATATCTATATATCTATCTATCTAGTAGATATAGTACATATCTAGTATAGATACTTTTTTGGTCCCCAAGTATTTTTTGTGCTAGTACTACCTACTGTCACCTCTTTTCGATCTCCTTGGATGGGATCAGAGAACGGATACTGTCACTCTGTAAATACAGCAGCTGACATTCTCAGACAGTGAAAATATGTGGATGCTGCTCTCCAGAGTTAGATGACAGCTTTGTGTATGCAATGCCTAAAATATTTTTTGAAAGTAATTTCTGGCATCTTGTTAAAAAAATAGCTAAAAGGAAGATATATATAAATATAAATTTTCTGGATATATTTTTAAAAGTAAAATGTGTCCTTTCTGGGTTAAATATGATGTACGAGAACTAGCAAGAAATAAACTTACTAAAGCAGTCTATGTCTTGCAAGAACATCTTAAAATTGATTTCAGTTTAAAAGAAGTGTGACTATGTGTTTGTATGCATGCAAATATAAAAATATTACAGAAGCATCATTGTTTAACAAAAAGCTTCAGGAGATACTTAATGACATACGATCAAAAAAAAAATCTCAAATTATGGCCTAACTACTTTGAGCATTAGCTTGCTAAGGAATTATGTCTGAGAACATAAAATATAAAATTAATATTTCTAGTTCAGTTAAAGCAATAACACAGTTATTCTCTTTTCAAGATAGAAAATGTGCAGAACCAGCAGTGCTCCAAAGTGTGCCCAGGTAGAAGCACATTAAGAAGACATTAGCAGTATGGAGTCCAGAGCAGCATGCCAGGCATGGCAGGCTCAGGGTTTGTGCTCAGGTGAGCTCAGCTCTGCTCAGACAGAAAAGGGCACGTGGTGAATTCTGAGAGCTTAAAAGGAAATGTTCTGAGCTTGAAATTAAATCCAAAAAGGGTGACAGAAAATAACAGATATAACAATAGCTCTCCAAAACAGCTTCTCACAGACTCCAAAAAACAAGGTTTATTTACATGAGGATACTTAAACATACATATTTACCAAATTTCTGTGGGATACATTTTTGTTCTTCCAGACAGAATGATATTTTTTTCAGTGCAAGAGTCACAGACATCAAGCAGTTAGTGGCCTGAAGATTGCTGTCTTATCTGTGTTTCTAAAGTTTAACGGAAATTTATTCTACAGAATGCCTTTATTTAGTAGCTCCAAAGGCATTCAAAAAATCTTTACAGAAAAAATAAGCTGATTACTTGCAAACATGCATAGTGGAACCAGTGTAAGCAAACAGGATTCTCAACACATGAGGAGTTGTGTTCCTCTGAAAAGAATAGTGCTGCTTGAGAATGGAGATGGCAACACAAAGAAGAAGCAAGAAAGTTAAGGACTGCAAATTATCCTATCCTATCCTATCCTATCCTATCCTATCCTATCCTATCCTATCCTATCCTATCCTATCCTATCCTATCCTATCCTATCCTATCCTATCCCATCCTATCCATGTAAGTTTATGAACTTATTTCTTACTCAGAGTGCCTGAACACTGGTCAGAGAGGTGTTCACTGCCGTGGCTATGTATTTGCTATATACACTTATGTTGTATTCTCCTCTTCCAGGGGAACAGCACAGTAGTAGTAGAAAGACCCTCACTTTTCTAGAGTTTTAGCCTTTCTTCCATCATTATTTTTTAATATGCACATCTTGTGGCATATTTATTAGAGAGGGCAAGGTAAAAGAAATATGGTCTGCACTGGGGGCAGTAGCAGAGGAAATCTGTGATGGCATGTTTTTCTGGAGGGTGTGGATAGAGGGTAGGGAGAACAGAGAGGGCGTTTTTGGATCAGCCTCTGAGAAATTCATGTCACCTTTATATCTGAGTTTTGGTCCTGCAGTAGAGAGCTCTGTTATACTGGAAGACTAGAGCTGTTGCTGATGCTTTTCATTTCTGAGCTGTAGATTTTTGTTCTGCTATCTTGGGCACAGGGCACACTAAGAAACCCCCTAAAAAATTATGGGCCCAACACCTTGAACTTGAGTATGGATTTTATTGAACGAGCATCAAACTTATTCTCATGTGGGATCAGATTTGATAATATGGCACCTGGTACATACCCCATTTAGCAAAAATTATTAAAGAAAATTCATCTACTGTGAAGGTATTGGTATTTCTTGTGACATATTACATATTACTTAGACAGTCTGCTGCACCTTCTGCACAGAAAGCACTGGATCAATGTGGGAGACCTGGTGTGGAAGGTAAGGCTCTTTAATCCAGATTCTCTGCCACATGAATGTGATTGCCCTGCCATGGTGCCAGGACAATCTGGGTGTCTGCAGAGTGATGTGCTCTAACACATGGATTTATCAGCATCAGAGTATTTTTCCTTGCCCATAAGCTCTGCTGTGAAGATTCACAGAAAATCTGTGTACCATAGCCTTCTTCCAAAGCACACCACTGGAAAATGAGCTTGATGTGTTCATGATGGCCTCTGTTGCTGGGAGATACATGGCTGCATTTGGTGACACTTGGAATTTCTTAGGCACTGAAGACATCACATCAAGGTATATCAGTAATCCTTGGCCAGCTGAGGATTACAGAAAGCACAAAGAGTTTATGCCAAGATTTGACTGCAATTTGGGGTGAAGGCTAAGTCTCAGTAGCTGAGGAATGAGACTTCATAACTCTTCAGAGACTGCTTTCTGAGATCAGTGAATAGTATAGGAACACTTCTGGAGTGTGGTCTGAGCTGATGACACCTAGATCTGTCCCTAGTTAAATGAGACTTTCATGAGAGAGTCATTAGGAGGTTTTGTGACTGAGAGACCTCTCTGACTATTCAGTGTACAGTACCACAGTTTATGAAACTCTTAAAAGCATGAAGTACCAAGCAAGGGGACATGGGCATTGATGGGAATTTGTTTGTGGAAGCAGTCTAGGTAAGTAAAACTGATTTGATTGAAAGGTGGGCATAGCCAAAATGCCAACATTTATGTCCCCCAAAAATCCCTGATGTGACTAAACTTGCATAGGTCGAGTCTGAGTTAAATCTAGACATGTATACTGCATTGAAACATGGGCACCAGAAACAGATCTCTCTGTTCTTACATCCTGCAAGGACTCTGCCAGAGATGCTCTGAGATTTCTGAGACTCTGTCTGCTTTAAACTTTAGTAGAGTGCTGACTTTTGCCAGAAGCCCCTGCTTAGTAAGTACAAGAATTGGCTTGCAGTGCTATTCAAGGGGTGGAATGAATTTCTAACAGAGTGCCCAGATGACTATGTTATAGGCAGGGTCCTGGAACAGATGGATTTTTATCATGGACAGGGTCTGCATGAAGCTACAATTACAGGATTCATGAGGTCAAAGGTGAAAAATTAAGTGACTGTGCTGGCATCTTAAAATTCAAATGGAGGTGGGAATTGAATCGTTTTAAGTAATCCCTGGATTATTTAGTTTATTTTTTTTTTATTCAACAGTTGTGAAATAAAAGATAGAGTAAGTATAGGTCGCTTTTATTGCAACCAGAAGTATGTGTCTCTGAGTGTGCAAATATGTATGCACATAGTAGAGAAAAAGAGATTGATTTGCCATGTTCAAGTACATTTCTGAATTTTCCCAAAACTGGTGATATAAATAGCGATTACATTCCATTGCTGAAATATCTCAGTTCTGTGGCACTTAGTTTTTCTGTGGTCATGAATTCTCTTTGTGCCATTCCTTATTTCAGACTGATGGACTTGACAGGGCAACACGTACTGTAACAAATGGGAGGAGATAGGCATCTGTAAAGTGTGGTCTCATTTACTCTTCTCTTCACTCAGGATGCACCTAGGGAAGGTAATACGTTTTACACTCTGTTCTGGTGGTGAATGATGATGCTCTGGATACTTTCTGATAGAATAAAAATAACTCAAAAGTTTTATTTGTGCCTTATAGTTTATTCTGTCAAAACTCAGTTTTAAAAGGCAAGAAACCCTACTTTTAGCAAAAAATTACTTTTTGTTTGATTTTATTTTAATCACATGGATAGAAGGTTTTGTATTGACCTGACATGAGTGAGATAGGATCTATCTGAGGTCTTCCTGGTTTCCTCTTGATATTATTGATTGTTTTTTGTGTTAAAATTAGCACTGGGCAATTTTCTAGGCAAAACCCAGCAGTTATTCTTTCCTGAAAATTTGCAGTTGTCTGTTGTTCATTTCAGCCCTAGCAACAGCAGAATATAAATGGCAAAGCACCAAGCTTATTGTCAGTATGCAGCTAATAAGACATCATAATTATTAGTTCAGATGTATACAATAGGATTTACATATTTCTGTAAGTTTGCCATGCTTCCTTGGCAACTGCTTGTTTTAATTACTTCCTTATAGGCCATATGAAAAAACTGGAATGTTAAAGGGAACTTTTTACTCTATTTCTCCAGGGAGGCCAAGCAAAATATGTTTTGAAATCACATCCTTGAAATCACATGAAATCACATCCTTGAAATAACTGTATCTTGGTTTGAAGCACTGGCTACTGCTAGGCAGCAGTTTCAGTATAAGAAAACTATCAGATAGAAATACCTCAAACTAACTTACTAGGGTTTGATTTTATTGCTTATCATAAAACTACACTGCAGCTATTCAAGAGAAGAATGTACTGAGCTTGTCTCTGTGAAAGCATCTGCAAAACTCCATCTTTTGTAACTGTTGTGTGTGAAGAAATTGATTAGTTCTGGCTCTTGTATCCAAAATCAGAGGCAAAGGTTTTGCGGCTGTTGAGTTTCTTATTGCTTTGTGGATAGCATTGATACTGTAAGCATGGAGGATGCTT
Source organism: Melospiza melodia melodia (assembly GCF_035770615.1). Classification (NCBI taxonomy): domain Eukaryota; kingdom Metazoa; phylum Chordata; class Aves; order Passeriformes; family Passerellidae; genus Melospiza; species Melospiza melodia. The sequence goes on along the minus strand of NC_086197.1, from coordinate 87,838,848 downwards.
TTGAGGTGGCTGAGCTCAGTTCCCTGCTCTCACAGCCCCCTTACACCCTAAGGAAGGAGTGGCTCCGAGTGCCCCGCTCTCAGTGCTTGCTCTGGCTTAGTGCCGGCACCTTGCTGGGACAGGATGCACACAAACACCTCCTGTCAGCCTCTGGCTTCCTTTGCAAAGGCAAGTTGACTGAAAAGGATTTTTGATGTACTGGTGTTGGCATACCCAGAATGAGGCACTCATTCACACTCAAAAAAAAAAAAAAAAGAAAATGCCTGTGTAGTTTAATCCTATGTATTTTAATAGTCTTCAAGAAGAGAGTCAGCAAATAAATAGTACTGCTATCTGAATGTCTCAGTGAGTTGGTCCTGATGCACACAAATTCTTCATCCAGAATTACAGGTTTATTTCTTGTTGCTTCTTTTTTGTTCACACCACAGCACCTGGTATTTTTCAAAGCACTAATAAGAACTCATCTTCGTAACCCAAAATGAAAGGGTCAGCATCAGCTCTGCCTCATTTGCAAGGAACTGAGACACAGAGGAATGAAAAACAACATTCACTTAAGATTCTAGATTATTGTAGCTCAATTGTTCAGATGGCTCCAGCTAATGTGAAGTACACCCACATGCATACAATAACTCTGTGTGTCCCTGAGGATGTTGGAAAAGAACTCAGAATTACAATTTGCACACATTTAGATTAAGACACATGTTTAAAGCACTGTAGCTGTTCCTGGGTAATTCTACCACAGGAAAAAAGTCCTAATTACTGGTGAGTACTGAAAGGATTTGTCTTGTGTTAAGAAGGGAATCTGGCAGTGATGGGATTTAAATTATTTAGCCCTGAAAGAGATAGGCTGGTTACTGAAAGCAAGAGAATTGTCAGGAATGAGATCTCTGTAATTGGTGAGAGTGAGAGGGAGAAAAGATGTGTACATCCAGCATTTGTGGCCTTCTGTAAGATAATAATGACCAACATAACATGACCTCACACACCGACCTCTGCCAGCAACTGGAACAGGCCCAGTGCATGCCAAACTTTGCTGTAAAGTTAAAATTAGTTTCCATGTGATATAGATAAACTGAGACTTCTTGAAAGACACATGAATTGGTTAAGCAAGGCCTGTTTTTAATGTAAATGGTGAAAATCAGATGTTCATCACTTGTTTTTACATCCCCATTACTTTCTCAAAGAAAATAAACAAGCTTCACAACCAGAAAGTCAATGTACAAAATTCATTTTTCCTCATGTCACTCTCTGAGTAGACTGAAAAATTTCTTTCAAAGATTTGCAGCTTCTTTTAGTCTGAGCCAGGCACACATCATGAAAAATGTACTTCTAAAGATTAAGATATAGAGAAAAATACAATGAAATCACTAAAAAACAAACCACAAAATTTAGACAAATTTGTGAAGAGCAACAATATTTTAATAGCTTTTGCTTTCTGGAGAAGAGTACTTAGACACGTTGTCTTTGATAGAATCTCCTGGGTTTATTGCCTTATTTGCGTGAATATTTTCTATGAACAGTGATGCAGAAACACTGACTTCATTAATGATACATACAGTTAATTTCTTGGCAAAATGTTTCTGAAGGAACCCATTGTGAGGAATTTGCTTTATGCAAAACAAGTCTTTATACCAAGGAGAAAAAATACATCATAGCCAGAAACAACAGCCCTTGTGCTAACCTCTGATTCTACTGACTGTGGCTGACTGGCCCCTCCAGTCTTAAGGAAAACATCTTCTAATTGAGAATTATTCTCAATATCATCCATTTTAAAAACAGGAGCCAAATCCAAGGGAAATATTTAGATTGAATGCCAACAAAACAGCAGCACAAAACCTGGCTTAGCTTCAGTTCATGAGGCTTAGATTTAATTGATAACCTTAACTATATTTATTAGATATTATTAGAGTTGACAATGATGTGTGAATGTAAGAAGGCATCACAATGAATGTGTTACAGGTTCAGGGGTTTAGTGGCCAGATAACTTGAAAACTTACCTAATAAGGAAAAGTCTTTCTAGGTTATATACATAACCCAAATCAATAGTTTGTTTACTTATGCTTTTGGGAATAACTGTGACACAATAATTTTTCTGTTTATAGTTTCCATCTGCAGAATATTTACCACAACCTTATTTTCTGGTTTCACATTAAATGAGGCATTGTTGTGCCTATATTTCTTCATTCAGATGGATTTACATTAGTGAATTCTCAAAATTTCTTGTGAAAAATGACTGTGTCATACACAACACTCAAAAGCTGTGTATAGGTCTTTTACACACAGGGCTGTGTGTACACCTCAAGCATAAAGGTACAAGTGGAATCTCAGAATGGAGAGACCACCCAACCTGTAAATGGTCTTGCATGGGTTTTTATACAGTCCATGGATGCTAAAACTAACAGAGAATAGAAACCATCACTGTAAAGAATTGGCAAGAATAGATTTTCTTTTTAATCTCTTACTGCTGCCTGAAATTCACTGAAAGCCTTTCTCTAAAACACAATTCTCTATAAAAAGTTGTACTTAGAATGAGACAAAGAGGATTAAATAATATCTGAATTTCTGTGCTTGTCACCATGGAGTATAAATTTACAGGATTAGTCAAATAAATGAGACATCATAATAAAGGAGCCCTCCAACCTATATCAGGAACTGCAGCTTACAATGTCTTTAATTACTCATCAGGTTCTAATTTCAAGTGCTCTATGCCTTTCCTTGAAAAGCTGTTCCTGGCTCAAATTTTTATCTTTATTGACTTTGAGGCTTACATAAGTGTTTTCCCAATGATTTGTGCTAAAGCTGCTCCTATGTAGAGTTTCAGTTTGTGGGAGATTTTGCCTGTTTGATATTCTGATTCTTTTCCCTTTGAAGTTCAGTAAAAGTCCTGCAATTAATGCCAGGGAGAACAGGATCTAAGGATAAATGAGGGTGTTGGGAGAGTCACTAAAAAATTACTTCTACATCCTTTGTCAGAGAAATAGTTCTGCATTGGTTTTTGGCCTCCAGCCTTTTTAAGCTCATCAGTCTCACATGCACATCAGAAAAACATTCTCTGCATCATTCCTAAAAGACATGTCCTTGAGCTTTGCTCATAAATTATGAATAAAACTGGAGATTATAGGATTACTAAAAAAAATGTGATGGGGTAAATCAGTACCTAAAAGGGAGATTGTGGTTGACTGTGCTGAAGGAAACAACAGGTCTTCCATTGTGGTGAAATTCCTTAACTTGACTTTGGTCTAATTATATTTAATGCATTAATTGTTATCCATTTAAAACTTTGAGAATGCACTAGCGGTAGTTGCATGCATTTAGAAAAATAATTCAATGTACTATGTGTAGTAATATAATCAATGAAATTTATTGTCTTGAGAACTGGAGATGCAGACAGGTGAGAAAAAATAATATTATTCAGTAGAAGCAAAAGCTGTGAAATTTCCTCTGCTTTCAACAGCTGATTAGATGGAAGCAGCAGGAGAAAAGAAAGAACTGGATGTTTTAGTGGACTACAAGATGTTTTGGAAAATAAAATTGTGAAAAAGTCCAGTGTTCAATGTTAATATCCCTTGAAATGCTGGATTTTCTCAGCTAGAAGAAAACTGAAGCCAGAACACATGCCTTCTTCCCTCTCCAGCTGTGTTGCTTGCAGAGGTAATGACCCCAGTCCTGCTCCCAGCTGCTAATCACTTTCTCCTTCACATTGTGATGTGTCTTCTAGCTCGTTTCAGCCAAATGAGCTAGGTTGTCTTAAAAAGTTTCAACTAAAGATGTAAATGAGCTCTCCCAGCTTATTTAACCAGAAATAAAAGACAATAATCACTTAACTGTCTTGCTGGCATAATCTAAGCAAGTGATAATCTATCAGGGTATTCTCCAACAAAAAGTAGAGCAGAAAATGGAATGTTAGCCTCTGGTTATCAATAGTAACTTTTTATGGCTGCCTTAAAAATAGAGAGCTCTGCACTCGCTGTAATTACAGGTGGAAGATAAGATATAACAACAGTCAACAACTACAGTGTGTCAAAATATAGTTGCCTTGCATTTGAGGGTCACTTTTGGTGAGACTGGAAAGCACAGATAAAATATTGGAAGACCTGAAGAAGAACACATTTTGTGACTGCTCATAAGAAATACAGAAGTCACCAAATCATACAGCCTCTAGTCTAATATCAATTCCCAGAAAAAGATTTTAGCAAGGAATCAAACCTATCTCTAAGCATGCAGAAGATAACAAGCAGATAAATAACAGACAGCGCTGAATTGTCAACAGTAAATCATGTCAAACCTGCCCAATTTCCTTCCATGACAGAACTGCAGGAACTGTGAAAAGGGGAAAAGCAATAGATGTCGTATAATGACTTTTGTAGGGCATTTGAAATTATCTCTTGTGACAATCTCATAAGCAAACTTTGGAGTCATAGTCCAGATGAAAACTACCAGGTGGGTGTTAGACAGCTTTGCTAACAGTACCCATGGAGTCCTTGGCAATATTTCACTGTCAAAAAAGAAGGAAGGGTCAGATGTGAATATACAGGTTTCTGTCATGGGTCTAGTTCTGTTCAATGTTTTTATTAACAAATTGAACTGAAATTGAATTGAAATGGAAAAGATGCTTATTAGATTTGCAGGTGTCATGAAACTGAGAGACATCACAAGGATGCAGACAGGATTAAAGTTCTAAATTATCTTGACAAATGGGAGAAATGGCCTAAAAATTGGATGAAATACAAGGTACAGCACTTAGGCAGAAATAATCTGCAAGATGAAACCAGTGTGGGAACAGCTGACTCACAAATACATTTCAAAAGAAGCCTGGGAGATACAGGGCAAAAGCAAGGTAAAGATTTTATGCCAATATCTGTATGTTGCATGAACATAGAAATGTGTACCAGTTGGAAAGATTATGGTGGCAAACAAAGAGATTGATGACTACTGAAAAAAATTATCCCAGATAAAAGATTGAACAAATGGGATTATCTATTTGAACTGCAGAAAAGATATACAAAGAAAATGATAACTGTATTCAGGTAATTTAAGTAATGTTGAAAAGAGAATGTATCTGCACTCCTTGTGAACAGTGCCTTCAGATGTAACAAGAAAGGCTGAGTTAAACATAGAGGAGAAAATCTAATCAACAGCAAGATTAAAGCACAGAAAACTCTGCAAGAAAGGCTGTGGAGTTCCACTCAAAAATTACACCTTCCAGGATTGGCACATACAGATGACCTTGCTGTGTGACAGGTCTTGATTGTGCCACAATTTTTAAGTGATGCAGTGACTATATAGCACAATAAAGAAGCATTCTTGACTTTTTATTTCATAAGAATGCTTCTTTATGAAAAGTGAGGTACTTCAGTAAAACCTAATAAGCAGTTTCATATATGGAAGCATTTCATTACAGAAATAGGTGTAGGCACAAGGAACTCCTGACATCAATTTATTAATAGTACTGTAATCTGAAACAACATAATGTCAATATGGAGGCTTAAGTTAGTGAAATGAAAATGATCTAATTGCAACCAAATATAGTAGACAAGGATTTCTTCTGCAACCTTTGGAGGGTCTCATGGGTGAAACTTAATGCCACTGTCTACAATTTTGGAAACAGAAATCAGACAGTAATTTCATACACAACAAACACTAATGAAAATACTTGGAATAAAAATCATTCAGCTTTGCTAAAAGTTTGGATATATAATGAAATAATTTTTTCTTTATTATCTTTCAAACCTTGATGTCAGACTTGATCTACTGTAAAAATCTCCTTATACGTAATAACAATCTGACTAAATCTCAGGGTTTTTTTCCATTATTATATAAATATAAATGCCATTAACTGCCTGAACCTCCATAGACTTATATCAGACTATGACAAAGATGTGTAAGAGGTATGATGTGGTAAAAATGTCATGAGAAGACAGTATAAAAGGGTGAGAAGATGTAGTGAAAATTTTACTATGTAAAAATTTTATTTTTCTCCTTAGTAACTATTGTTATGTGGATTTGTTTCTTAGGGAGGCTAAATGAAAAAGACAATTAATCAAGAATTGATCTTCTATAATATTATCCGTAGTTTGACTATTGTGTATATGTTCATTTTATCCTCTTAAATATTACGATATCTTAAAGGATGTATCAGTGTGAACCATTTGCTCAAGTATTCCCTGACATTAGATAGGAGCCCCTGACTCTTCCATCAATGGTAAACCAGCTGCTCCAGACTTCTCCCCTTGGTCTCAGGGATCTGGGATTTGTGGAGGTTGGTCTTGCTGCTTAAAAACTGCAGCTATTCTTTACTGTTCATAATGCTGGTATTATTTAAGTTGCAGTTGAGGGGGTGGGGGGGTTTACTGCCTTATACAAGGAACATGTTAATTTTGCTCATTCCAGCACTGTGAATGCTATCTCTGGATTTTATCTGAGGAGCTGGCAATATCTGTAGCAGACATCTGTTGGGGTGGACATATAGACTGACTGTCCCACAAACATTCTGTTGTCTGAAATGTAGGAAAATGCTAAAATGTATCTTAATGAACAAGAAATTCCATGTTTTCTTAAATGTGAAATTATCATGTCTCCTTCAGAAAATGTAGTGAGCTGTCCATTGTGTTTGTCTCTTTCAGTTCAATAATTTTGATTTTTTCTTTCTTTTAAACAATACAATTCTTTTATAATACATTGGATAAAAATTCAGATCCCTGTGTGACATATGAGTAAATGTGTTAATAAATCGTTAAAAATAAAACAAACAAGCAACCCAAAAGACAATCCATGAAATCTTAGCTTATCCTTGGAGACTTTGGAGGAAACTGAAGTTTAGGGAATTTGTGGGAGGTTAATATGAGATTTATTATATCCAATTTGAGACAACTCAGTAAAGAAAGATCCCATCAAACAGATTTACCCAGCAGCCTTGTTTCCCATGCCAACTGCAATTTATCTATAATATAGTATATTTTCCAGATCACTAGACACGTGTTTCATATGTAAGCTTTGCAAAGAATATATAAGTTGTTGCTTGTCAATTAGGCTCTACACAGATAAATGGCACATGCAAGGCAATAGTTGATATAATAAAATACTTTAGTTAGAGGACATTTGACCCAATTTTCTGAGAGAAAAGGCATCTTCTCCAAGCATGATTTTTATTTCCAGTTTTGAATTTATTAGGCATGAAAGCAATATTTCAAATACAGGATAAATTATAGTTACACTTTTCAACAAGGCATAATAATTGTTAGATTGCAAATGTTCTGTCTCATGGCATAAAAGAAACAATTTACAATACGTTGGCTGATAAATAATTACCCTTCTTTGAATTGTGCATGCAAAACTTTGTTAAACATATTTTCAATACCAAGAAAAAAAGACAATGAGTATTGCAAATAGATCAGGGAGACTGCAAACAGAAGAACACATATAAGCTCTTTGAGAAAAATAATCCCCCATTTTAGTGTAAAGTGCAACTATAGCATTTCATAATCGTAGAAATAAAAACCTCCTATTTCTGCAGAAAAATCTCAGCTTTTGAAAACTCTTCTATCACCTGAAATGAGCAGAAGATTCCCCTGGAATTCACATAGAATTCAGCTAACTCAATATGCTAAAAATTCCTAGAATTATTATCCAACAGCTTAAGACAGACATGCATACACTGAGGTGAAAATCTTCATAGTTGCTACTGAGAAACCTACTTAACCTTCACTAACAAAAATTAATTCTTTAGTGGGTCTTTTTTGCTTGACTTTACTATATAATGACATTTTTACAGTAACACAAGTAATAAGAGTTTGTTTGAAAAATAGTTTCAATCTTATCAAACAGTCATTGTGGTCTGTGGGGGAAAAGGAGTGGTATAGCAATATGTGCCTCAATCACTGGGCATGGTGTTCCACATTCCCAGTGCCATTATGCCCAGACAGAAAAGCAGGCTGTTTAGTCAATTACGTTGATTTTTGAAGCTTTTAGAATTTGTCCTCTGAAAAGACTGGCAATTGTCATTAAAATCCATCCAAATACTATCTGCAATAAGATGATGACACAGTGCTCACACCTACGGCCTCATTAGACCTGGCGTATTGTCTTACAGACAGTGGAAAGAAGAAGGAATCTGTGAAGACATCTGGAAGCCAGCACAGGAACTCAAGCTGTGCCTCACATCTCTGATGTCTGTGTGGGGGATTGAGAGCAGAAACAAAGGACACTTCATGCCAGACTTGGGCTGCCTAGCCTTCCTTCTGCTGTGGTTACATACCTAACAGAGAAAAACATTCACTTTTTCCAGCATATTATGGTGCCATAAGAACCCCAAAAGCCTTCATTCGGGGTCCTGATCATCTTGAGGAGGCTGGATCCCTCTAACCACTTAAATTACATGGTGTTTTGAGTGGTGCAGTGAGGACTCTGGGTTGGAGCAAGGAGACACCTGGAAGAAGAGGTCTCATTTGCACAGAAGGAAAAAGAGCTCTGTGCATATTTATGGGAAAATGTATCTGGAAAATAAAGAGATAGTCCTAGGCATGGCAATTGAAATATGAGATCTCATTCCCTTTCACTAACCTGCTCTTACTTCCTTTTTTTCCTGAGACATTGAACTAAGTAAGTTTCAGATATTATTTTCCTTCTAGCATTTGCAGCCCTGAGAAAGTCCCATAAACCAGCATTAGTACTCTGATATGAAGATCAGCTCTGGAATTGATCTGGATTACTCTGGCAACATCCATACTATATAAAAATTAATGGATAAGTTAGAAATTGTGTTGGTTAGTTAATCTGTGACTCTGACAATAAGATGGACATTAGTTTGGGGTTTTTATTGGCCTAAGGAACAGGAAACATTTATTTTTAGTCAACCATGGAGCACTACTGTGTGTATTGTTTGATGGCCTTTTTTATTGTACTGTGGTCATTATTCTGCAGTTTTTAGTGGTTTTGATCTATGAATCATTTATTTCCTCTTTTACTTAAACTTTGATGTCCAGATTTGCTCTGATGGCAATTATGCTTTTTGAATAATCATGAATTCTCAATGAGATTGCCTATGTTCAGAAAGCCAATACAAGATTTGTTGCTCATGCTGCCCAAATCACCACTTTAAATATCTATCATGCCACATCCAAACACTTCATTAACAAATAGCTTCTTACAGATCCATTGATTAAGGAATTCAATTTGCCAGGTCTCAGTTTTGCTTTCAAAATACAATGTACTCTTCAAGAAATGTAGCAGTTCAAGAAATGTGCAGCTCAAAAAACGACATTGAAAATATGCATTGTTTTGGCTGATTTAGCAACATTTCTAGAATTTGTCTGCATTCCTTTGTCATGCTGTTGTCACCATGGGCCCATACTCAGCAGCTCACTGTGTTATTTTCTCAGTGAATCTTAGACTTAGTCTGTCATAGGAAGGATTTGCCTATTTCCCCCTTTCTAAAATAGAGCTCTCCAAATTGAAATTAAGTTTATATATATGTGTAAAAAGGATTATATTAGTGAAAAATATTGTACTGTTGTGCAGTTTTTACAGTAATGTTTTGATGGCAAAAATAATTTCCAAATATGTCATAGATATTGCAACACAACTTTCCGAAACAACTTTTAGATTAAGGTGTATATGGTGTTATCAACATACTGATCAAATTAGTGTCTCCATCATCTGCTTGTTACATCCTGATTTTGAGCACATTTCTACACTGGGCTTCTTTCTTCGTTTTTGTATAAAAACAGTAATGTTACTAATAACATCATGCTGTTTAAAAGGCTAAGGCCCCACTCTAGAGCTCCCTAATACCTTTTATTCTGTTGTCATTTCAGGGTCATTCAGTTGGCTGCATTTGCTGTGAAAAACTTGGACCACTCTATTTTTTCATGATGTTGATCAGTGTGAGTGATTTTAAGCATATGTGTGAAATGTCAGTAAGTGCAAAGTATATCAGCAAAATCTAATATGGTCACACAATTGCTTTCATTACTAAAAATTCTTTACTAGATTAAAAGGACTTTTTGAGCCTTTTCTGGATGTACTTTGTTAGAAAGATGTTAATATTTTCCAAGATAATAATAAAAGTTTAAAAAATATCAAAAGTTTTTTCAAAGACAAGAAAGAAGCAGTAATGGAGACAAGAATGAATTGTCATCAAATGAGTTATATTAAAGAATTCTAGTGGTAAGAATATTAAGAGACTGAATCCTTATAAATGAGTGAGTTCCTATGAAAACATTTTAAAAAACCCCAAACATCTCAGCCTTTCCTCAGGGCCCTTAAGTAAATAAAACAACCTTGTAATGTCTCATAATATAATATAAAATAACATAACATCAAAACTGAAAAATAAAAACAAGCTGCCATTAGAAATGATTGGTGATAGGAGTTAAAAATGAAGGCATTTTCCTGGGAATAAAAGTAGAAACTTCCATACTTGAAATAATAACTGAATTGTTTTCCAGAAGATGTTGTCTAGTTCACCCTGAAGTAATGTGCTTCATTTGGGAATCGCTTGGTAAAAATAATGTCCTCCTTTATGCAGGGAGTCAGACAAAATTATCAGTGTTGTCCTTTCTAGGCTAAAGATCTATGAAACTTCCATGGACAATTTTCTTGTGATTTGGGAGCACTCAACACACAGCCATATTAAGGCACATAAAAATCATGTGAAAGTGTCAATGCAGCTCCCTGGAAGGTAAAGCAGAGGATCAAAATGTTCCTCTTTTGTCCCACAGTGATGCATGGATGAGATGCAGACTATGGTTAATTCCTAAGGCAGCCATGAGTGGGAATACATCTTGACTTTTCACTGAGATTGCATAGAATCCTCTTGCTACAGTAAGTACACTACTATTTGTTGTCCTCCGGTGAAGCTGAGTTTTAAAAATTGCTTAATTTTCCTTGTCAAGTTTTACTGTCATCATGTAATGAGAGGGTAAACTCAATATTATTTTCTATGCATTTCTGCTCATTTACCTATCAGAAATGAGAAAAGTTTTGATTTCTCTTGGCTAGATTCTTAAGAGTCAGTTGATAACTTTGGACATGCTCACTTTGAAGATTATGCAGTGATTCTTTAATATTTTCACTCTTCAATTTCAGATCTATACTTTTGATTTTTTCTTCTTCAAGTGGATTGCATAGTTATGAAAATTTTTAAAAATCCAGTTGCTCACAAAGAGTACTGTGCAGAATTTCATCATTAGTTCTAAGTAAGATTGGGAGAAAGACTTCCATTGTAATTATTTGTGGAAATAAAAAAAATTCTTGGGTAATAAATTTCACCAACAACCCAACTTCACCTCTAAAGCCCCCCAGCTGTAAAATTTGACCCTTTGCAAATTCATCAGTTTTTCAAGAGAAATGGAAAGTGTGACAAGAGAACATGCTATGTTTTCCAACATCTTGAACCTATACTTTACTAAAAAATTAATTTTAATTTTACAGTTTAGTGAAACCTTTATCAGAAAATGATCACAGAATCTCCATTTGCATTGTCTTTAAATCATAAGATATTTAAGTTAGTGTCTTTTTTAAATGTTTGTATTTGGGTAGTGCTAATAAATTCTAATTTCACAAATATCTTCTAACATCCTGCATTTCCTTCTGTTTCTGATTAGAAAATAGTGTAGAATTAATAAGAAAATCTTGTTTAAATGTAAAACCAAGCTGGTTTAAATATGAAGGCAAAAAAGTATAACAATTTTGCATGATGCACATATACTGTGTTTCCTAAAATGTTTAAATATTCACAGCATACACTTTAAGTCTTGCCTAGATTCTAAAAAAAATAAGTGTTAAGCCTCACTTAGAGTTCACCTTCTTTTGCTGATTCCTATTACAGTAAACGGCATTTTCACACATCTCAGTAATTTTCAAAGGTCATTTTATTGGCTCAAAATACATCTATTACAGAAATAGATTATGTAATCCATTTGCATTTCTTCTGTAGTTAATAAGAGTCCCAGTTACTTACACTTCACTTACAATGCATATGTATGGCATAGCAAATGATCAGGCCAAGATCTTCAATTAAGCCTGTATGAAATACATCTCACAGCCAAAATCTATTAGGACTTTTTGAGACAGCCTGTTGAATGGTGGCAGAGGAAAGGAAAGTGTGGCAGCTGCAACACTGAGAACAACAAAAAAATTTTGCATGATATTTTCTTTTATCTGACATGGGTGCAGTTTCATAGGATTCTTTGCATTTTCCAGCTACTGCTTCATGGTAGAATTAATCCTGTTTTTAAAGCATTCCACATGAAGTCTTTGCCTTAATAACTATTTAAGTAGGCATTAGAAATATAGTAATTTTTGAGGAGAAGTGTATGTATATCTATCTCATAGGAATATAAAATATTTTTCAGAAAAGTAAGACTTCTGTTTAAAACCCTGATATAAAATGACAAGAGCAGTGACAGTAAGAAAACAATAGTTAATATTTCTCTTCTTTGTTTTGCAAATTTTCCCTGGTAGAGGGCTTGACTTTTTATCTTCCAACTGGTTTTTATATTGTCTATTATTATAAAATTTCACTAGAAAAACACTGTGTACTTGTCAGTTGTCACTTATTAATGTAGTAAAATAACACAGGATAAAATCCCCATTGGTTATAGTAGATTAAAGAAGATCCATGAGGAACATTGTTTTCTTTCTGTATGACAGTGAAGATTGTATTTTATAAAAATATTCTTTAGGAATCAGGTTTTACTTAAACTCTTCATCATTGGATTAATCAAAGCTCTTAGGAAGAGATTAAATTTTTCATTAGTCTGTTGTTGTCCAGAGGTAAATATAAGCATATGCTCAAGTGCTGTAATGTGCTGGAATTCTACTTGCTTGATTTCATGTTGCTAAGTGGAAGAAATCACATGAGATTTGTGGATATAGTTGACATGTTCAGATTGCAATAGACATTTTTTTTAATGGGAACTTGAGCTGGAACATTGTTTCTTTTGCTTCAAGACACTTCAAACTGTTGGAGAATTTCTTGTTGGCATTCTTCATTTGTGTAGTTCTACTGGCTACAAAAGGCACTTTGACCCCTTTTGTGTCTTTTCCTTGAACAGGATTTTTAAACCACTGGAACAGAAAATGCAAAATAAGCCAGAGATTTCAATAAATTCTATTTGGGCTCTGTGCTTTGGGTTTTTTCATTCTATGCTAAAAAAAAGAAAAAAAAAGGAAATAGGGGGAAAAATGAAAAAAAAATATGAAACAGTTTTGCACAGAGAAAGACACTTCTTAATGCATTATGGTTGAATGTTTTTTTAGAGTGCCCACTGGGGAAGTTCACAAACTAGCAACATAACAAGTCCAGCTTGGACTTATTCATATTTAATGGGACTAACTTCAGAAGAGTTGATGAAGCGTTTATGTAAACCCCTCAGGCAGCTCACAATTGGCTATGTTAAATGAATCTGAATATATTTTGAAGAGACAATAAATACTCAATGCCTTGAAAGTATCTGGCTGAACTTGTGAAAAATCACAAGGGTATTTTTAGAAGTTTGTGTTGCTGCAGTATGATTGCTCTAAAACCTTAGCATAATTATAATGAAAATCACAGTTATGAACAGGGGAACTCATTTAGTTGAGCTCCAAGCTGTGGGGAAGTGAGCTGAGACCTAGAGAGAAACTTACAGGCATTGGCTATATGTTTCTTCCTCAACTTTTAAAATGTTTTTACTTAGAAAATGTAATTAAAATAACAATTATCAAGGGAGGAGGGACCAGAATCTAAGACTTCTCCCTGATGATACACACCGTCAGTGTGCTAGGTGCAGTGCATTGGGGAGCCACAAGGATAACTTTAATATTAAAAATGTTTATTCAGTTAGGAGATTTAAACTTCTGTGGAGCATGAGGAACAGAGAAAGAATGGTCTGGTAATCTGAGAATAGGTAGTAAAATATTTTTTTTGTAATTATCTGATCTAACCTAATGAATGCAGTTGGTCAAGCATCTTGTGTATGTTTTCTTTTCCATGTATTTTAAAATTTTTGCTCTTGATTATGACCATTCCCTCAATTTAAGAGTTAGGTTGTGATTTAGCAAATCAGCACAATCATTCTTCAAATATACTAGACTTTTGCACACAGCAGGCAAAATTCAGGAAAAGCTGATTGGAAGTGTTTATCAAAGTATTTAAGGTTTTGTTACCTGCTGTATAGCCCTGTTCATGTACTAAACAATAATTGTTACCCAGCACTTAGAAGAGAAAAGAAAAAGTGGACTGCTTGTACAATTTAGTAAGTCATTTGAGCTGCTGCACAACTGTTATTCTCTGATTAATGTAACTGCTGAAGCAGGGTACATGTAGATGATTATAAGCTTCATGCATTACATAATTATCAGGCTTTTCAGCATGAATAAAATCTTAAAATGATTTATGATTAAAACTATTTCGACAGGAATAGCAGAAGCTTAGATCATGACTTGAGCCTGCTACTCCTTAAGGGTTCTGCCATTGATTTAGAGAGATGTTAATAGAAGGTGGAAACTCACCATCCATTTATGGGAGACTCCTCTTGGTCTCACTGGACTGCCAGGCCTGAGCTCAATGACAGGGGTTTCATGTGCAATAACTAACTGCCCTTTCACTTCAGTTCAATGAGGAAGCCCTGAAGATAATTTATATTTTTTGCTCTATGTATTAACCTCTCTAACTTCAGACTGGGGTCAGTAAAGGGATTTAGGTGATAAAGTAGCTCTTAAACAGAAATAAGAAAAATAAACTTCTATATTAAAAAACAATTCAATCTCAGTGGCTTTCCAAACGCATCTTTGCCTAAAGTGCAGTGGTGGTTTGCTTCTTGTGTTTGGTGGGTTTGGGGGTTTTTTTGCCTTAGTTCCACAGGCTTCCAAAAATCTGCCCTCAGTCTTAATTGTGGTGGACAGGTCAGTGCCAATCACTGCAGTTATTCAGGATTTGTGAGTTCATCTGCCTTTACTAGGGTAAAGGTTCAATTTAGTCAGTGTTCTTGGATCAGATTGCCCCCACTACCTTCCTTCTCAAGGATGACTGAAGAGCTGCCAGCTCAATTTTAAAAGTAACTTACCAATTAAAGCACAAATCAGTAAACAAAGGCCCTGAATATAAGTTCTGCCTCACCCTGGAGTGTTCAAAACACATAATATTGACCTCCATGCATGTGTCATTCTCTCACTACTTCGAGATAGTTTGTTATTCAGCTCTTCTGTAAAATCTGTTCACGTTTAAAGGCGAATCAAAGTACTGACAGGTCCAGGAAGATTCTGCAGGAGTGAGAGTGGGATTAGGGCACAGGCTGGCTCACAGAGGATC
Organism: Melospiza melodia melodia; assembly: GCF_035770615.1. NCBI lineage: Eukaryota > Metazoa > Chordata > Aves > Passeriformes > Passerellidae > Melospiza > Melospiza melodia. Next base: position 87,823,556 of record NC_086197.1, on the reverse strand, counting down.
CAAGATGGCTTATGTGCATTTATTTGACTGCCCTTGAACAGAACACATACCACAGTACAGTCTAGGGTCATCCTGCTTCCTCAGTTCTCCTGCTTCCCTTGGTACCCCAATGAGTCCTGAGGTGCTCTGTGCATCCTGAACAAGTCATAGCAGAAGGAATGGAGACTGCAGACAAAGAGCACTAGAGCAGTAATGTGGAAAAAGGGCATCAAATACATCAATGTCAAATTAACTGGCCTGACAGATGGAGCACTGAATGTGATACAGCCTGACTTTTAGCAAAGTTTGCAACACACCTCCAAGTGACATTTTCATAAACAAAGCGGACAAGTGTGCTTTGTGTACACACAAACATTGCTAGATGAGTACACACTGTGGTGGAAAACTGCTTCTGGAGGAAATGTCACTTGTTTACTCCTCACCACAAAGATATTTCAGGGGAAATCTTGCAGAAATCTGCTCTGGATCTGAATCTGAATTTACTTGATGCTTTCCTTAATGGATCAGGTGATAGAGTAAGCAATATAATGCATTATGCTGGTAATTCATTCTAAAATAGCTGTTTTGTGGGGAGAGATGAGAATTCAAAACCATCTTAATAAACTGAAGTTATCATTTGATAGAAAGAAGATAAGATTCAAGACAAAGAGATTCAATACTGTGAATTAGGAGGAGCAGAATTAGAAAATGGAAACAGACTAAGCAACAATACTGCAAAAATGATTCCACAAAAATGTGATATTTTTTCAAAATTGAAAGGAAATATTTTAGTATGCCTCAACAAGGGTAGGGCATTCAAGATATACATGGTTCTAGACTGATAAAGATTTTTAAAGTTTTTTCTTGAGGGGGGGAGGAAACACATTTGGAGAAAGATATAAATTGGAAAGAACACAGAAGGTAACAAATATAATAAGAAATTTCAAGATGAGTTGAAAGAATTGGTTTGTTTGTCCTTAAAAAAGAAGACTAAAGAGAAATGTCAACCCACCATGTGAAAGAGATACTGAAAGAGAAACACATACATTTCTGAGATAATTATTTAGGCTAAATATTGATATAAATTTTAAAGTATGGAACTGAATATTAAAAAAAAACATGGAATATCATTCACTGGAAGTGAACTAAACCAAGGCAGGTAAGAGGTTTATTATGGCTAGTGGGCATGCACACACCTGCCCCAGAGCAGAGGTCAAGACTGCATCTACATGGATGTCATTATGCTGTTAGATGTTAAATAAATTATTGTTTTAAGGTGACTTGAAATTGTAATTTAGATAGCTTAATGTAGTCTTACATACTGAAAGTCTACAACTTTCTACAGAAAAAAAAGATTGCTTTGGTGAAGAGCCGATCATATCCTTACCACTAGAATGCAAGTACAGGGAAAAGGATGAGTTCTATTAACTGTATTGAGTATTTAGCTTTGCAGAAATGTAGGCAGAAAAAAATTAGGCCTCAGTTGTTTGTTCAGCATAAGCACATTACTGACATATAGTTTATGGTGCTGATTTTTAAGGAAAAGAGGGTCTGGTTAATTGGGGAATACACATAAAATACAGCAGTAGCTTTGCTTGGAACGTTTGGACTGGATACCAGCATTATTTTGGAATCAGCTATTTTGGTTAGCAGCCTGAACAATAAATTGCAATAAGAGCACCACCATGGTGAAGATGCTATCAAGTTGGTGTATATTTAAGTAAATATTTTGTCTAGCCAGTAAGAAAAGAGATACAACAAAACATTAAGAATTTTTATTTGAAAAAGAATGCACAATTGAAGCATAAATCAAAAACCTCAGAGGTTTAACAAGTAAATTAGAAGCACACTACTTCAGACCATGGTATTTTTTGCATCAGGATGTCTTCTTAATTGGGCTAAATAAAGGAGGTTTGAACATTGAACCAGACAAGTAAGCTTTTGACAGATTTTGCTTTGTGAAAGTGTTTTATTTCAATATTATCTATAGATTAACATAGTGCATTTGTCAGATTCTGCTGAAGTGAACCTTTGTCCTGTCACTCTGAAATGATTGTATTTCAGAGTGACAGGACAGAGTCAAACTCAGCACACGTCAGGCATGTTGAACAGACCTCACTTTATCTAACCTAATAATCACCTCAGACATTTCAGAGAAACATCACATGCTTCTGTTTATGGCCCTTGCTGCAGAGAAGATATTACATCCATTTATGTCATTTAAAACAAATCAACATCAAAGTGCTTTATTGATTTATAAATGACACAAAAATAACTGACAAACAGTGAACTACAGGTTGAGGGAGGATCAGTATCAGTAATACAACAGATAGACCCAAATTATGAATCAGAAAAATCAATTCACATGCACAATTATTTGAATATGCTTTTTAGCTGATGCTGAATGGTTCTAGTACATATGCATAAACACCCACACATCCATACACATCACAGGGGTCCTCACAGGCACACTGCTCTTCATATCCCCTCCTGGCATGCCATGTGGGTGACCTCTTGCAGCCCCTGGGAAGATGCAGGTCCCATTTTTCACCCCACAACACTTTTCTGTGCTCATCACAGGTAGAAAGCCTCACCAAGAATTTACCTGGTAGCCATATAGTATATGCACTGCCAGGACAAGTTCCTTAGCCAGGCAGTAAGCTTTAAAGAGCAATAAGCCCTTCTGAGTCAGTCCAGCTAGAGCTGGATAAAATCTAATAAATTTTCTAGGCTGTTTCTCTGCTAGTACTGAAATACTCCCCAAGGTACACTGCTATATTTTCCAGACTTAGTCCAGTATACTTTTATGTGCATCAGGAAATGTACCTTTTTGCCCATATTTTGTTTATTTTTTTATGGCTGGCTTGTGTTTAGGTACCAGTATGAAATGAAGACAATATCTCTTTTCTGAAAGTTCCTGGTAAATCCTACTGTTCTCAGGTGTCCCTTTGATATGAATATGAAACACAACCCAATAGCGAAATGAATGCCATGAATAACATTTTACCTAATGTGCAGCCTTGGCCTAAGATGAGGGAAGGGCCTGCTGGCAGCAGGCTGTGGGTACAGGGGCAGCATCTGAACAAACCTGGAGAGAGCACCTCTAACAGTTCTGTATTCCCCAGGATGATACATGCCAAACCAATTCTAGTACCAGCAATGAGAATGATCTACCTGAAATAAAAAGCTAAGGGAAAACTACAGAAATAAAACAGTGGTTGACAAGTAGAAATAAAAACATTGACAAAATTATGCCCCTGATTACATGTATGGCTCTTATAACTGGATGTAAAGTGCAGCTAGCTGCCCAGACACAACCTTCCTGTGCACTCAGAGCCTCCTCCAGGCACTGCTTCACATGCAGTAAAACACACAGACTTTGGCTTTTGTTCCTCATTGGCAGCTGCTGCATGATGAAATGCTCCAAACTTGCACAAGGATAGCTTCAAATCAGAACCTGCTCCAGCTGAAGTTACGTGAAAATCAGCTTTGGATTTCAAAGGCAGCGGGTAAGTTCAGAAAAAGTTGAAAGACTTAAGTGTACTCAATTTTGGCAAAGTATATGCAAATCTCTGATGAGACTTGATGCTGCTTGAGCTTTATGATCTACTACAGAAGACAAACCATTACAAATGAAGAGCCCTACAAACCACCTACTTATTTTTCTGAAAAGTGAATGCTTATCCTATTATGTTTTTTTAATTCATGAGTAGTGATTTCAGTTTACCTCTCTATTAAAAAATCAGCGGGGTGTCACTGCAAGTTCTGAGCTGATTCAGACATAAATTCTGGGTTTTTTCTGTGAAATGAATATTCTCTTAGTATTTGCCTCGGGATTATATTACTAAACAGTGAAATTAAATGAAAAGCCAATATAATTCTTCGTTTCTTTTTTACTTTTTTTTTCCTTTTTATTTAAGGAGAAAGGCTTAAAGAAATCGAGCAGTTTGTTTTCAAAATAGATACAATCCATTTCTTTAAAAAACCAAACCAAACCAAACCAAACCAAACCAAACCAAAATCCAAATTAATTTGATTCTCAAATCCTTCCCTCTTCCATCAGCTTCAAAATCCCTCATCAAACCACAGAGGAAGGCATAAAGGGTATAGGCAGTGCTGCAATAAAAATTTTCTTCATCTTTATCAATTGACAAAACCAAAGTTTAATAGAACTGGAAGTGGAGCTGTCCCTTTAGACACAGAATCACAGAATCACAGAATGGTTAAGGTTGCAACAATGGGTTGTCATCTGTTCAACCTCCTTGCTCAAACAGGATCAGCACATTGAACAAGATCACATCCAGATGGCTTGGTCCTTGAATATCTCTAGTTACACACCCTCTCTGGGCAACCTGTTCCAGTAAAGAAATTCTTCCTCATACTCAGATGGAACTTCCTGTGCATCAGGAACTTTCTGCCTGTGGTCCTATTTCTGCCTCTTGTCTCATTGCTTAGCGTCACTAAAAACCAGGCTCCATCCTTTTGGATGTGATTTTACAGAATCACAGAATCATTTAGGTTGTAAAAAACCTCTGAGGTCATTGAGTCACACCTTTGAACCTTCACAACCTTGCCAATCAGACCATAGCACTAAGTGCCATGTCCAGCTCTTCCTTGAACACTTCCAGGGGTGGTGACTCCCTCACCACCTGGGCAGCCCATTCCAATGTTGAACCATCCTTCAGTGAAAATATTCTTCCTGCTGTCCAATCTGAACCTCTCCTGTTGCAGCTTGAGGCTATTTCCTTTTGTCCTTTCACCAGCTGCCTGAGAGAAGAGGCTGACCCCCACCTGGCTACAACCTCCTTTCAGGCAGTTGTAGGGAGTAATAAGGTCTCCCCTGAGCATCCTCTTCTCCAGCTCCCTTATCTGCTTCTCACAGGCTTACCCTCCGGGCATTTCACCAGCTCCATGCCCTTCCCAGGGCAGACTTCAGCACCTCAATGTCTTTTTTGGAATGAGCAGCCCAGAACTGGACACAATGCTCCAGATCCAGCCTCACCAATGTTGAGTACAGAGGGACAATCGCTTCCATTGCTCTGCTGGCCATATTATTTCTGATTCAGGCAAGGATGCCATTGGTCTTCTTGGCCACCTGGACACACACTGACTCATGTTCAGCTGCTGTAAACCAGCACTCCTGGTCCTGTTCCACTGGGCAGCTTTCCAGCTACTCTGTTCTCAGCCTTCAGGGCTGCAGGGGCTTATTATGACCCAAGTGCAGGACCTGGCGTTTGCTCTTGTCGAACCTCATACCATTGGCCTCAGCCCATGAATCCAGCCTGTCCAGATCCCTCTGCAGACCCTTCTTACCCTCTGCAGATCAACTCTCTCACCCAGCTTGTAGCTGTTATTTGCAAACTGACTGAGTGTGCACTCAAATCTCTCATCTAGATCATCAGTAAAGATATTAAACAGGACTGGTCCCTTGGTAAACCTCACTAATGACAGTCTCTCTTCAGATACTTAGATTGATAAGGCTCCCACTCAGTCATTCCTTCTCAAGGCTGAGCAAGCCCATCTCTCTCAGCCTCTCCTTGTGAAAATAGGTGCTCCATTCCCTTCATCATCTTTGACATCCTCTGCCAGACCCACTTCAGGAGCTCCTTGTCTCTATTGTACTGAGGACCCCAGAACTGGACACAGAACTCCAGACGTGGCCTCACCAGAGCTGAGTAGAGGTGCAAGATCCTCTCTCAATCTTATTTTTCCTAATTATTCCTAATGCACCCCAGGACACCCTCTTCTTGGCCACAAGGACACACTGCTGACTCCTGGACAGCTTATTGTCCACCAGAACCCTCAGCTCCTTCTCTGCAGAGCCTCTTTCTGGCTGTCCAGCCCCCAGCCTGTGCTGGCTGTGGGGCTGTTCCTCCCCAGGTGCAGGAGGCTGCATTGGCCATTGTTGAATTTCAGGAGGCTCTGCTCTGCCCATGTCTCCAATGTGGTGAGGTCCCTTGGAAGGAACGCGCGGCACTCTGGGGTGTCAGCCACTCCTCCCAGCTCTGCATCCTCAGCAAACTTGCTGCAGAGGCATCTGCCCCTTTGTCCAAGCCATTGATGAATAAATTAAACAATTCTGGGCCCAGTACTGAACCTTGGGGGACACCAATAGTGTCTCTGTGTGACTGATTAGGACCCTCTGGGATCTTATTTCTTGAATATTTTATACTTGTTCAGCATGTGTAATTTAAGGCAACATGGGTGGAATATATAAAGTCTCTAAATCAGGGATTCAAAAAAGGGATTGAAAAGAGCAATTTTCTGCTTTATGTGAAATCCCCAGCAGCTTAGAAATTCAGTAGTAAGACTTCTTTTCAACACCAAACTTTCTACACTGATCTGTATTGTATTTGGAGGAATAAAATGGAAGTAAAGTTCAATAAATGTGAACTAAATTAAGCATGAAATGTTCCGCAACAGGAATACTGATATTGAAAATAATTTTAAATATCCAAAATTGGCAGCCAAAATTACAGAATAAATATTAATAATACTGTAGTATGAAAACAAAGAAAATTTGTTTACGTTATTTAAATCATAATTTCTCATTATTACTTATTATGTAAAGATTGTGTGATTGATATCAGTAGACTTTTTTTTCTCTTTCTCTCTTCTGAAAACCAGTGCAGTTCTGCAGCTGCCCAGGGTCAGACCACAGGTTTGTCTAGTCCAATAGCTAGTCTGCAGCAGTAGCAACCAGAAAAATCTTATAGAAAGATTAAGGGAAAATGGAAAATGTTATAAAGCAATTTTCCTTTATATCCTATCAGTTTCTGACAATCAGGAGGATTAAGAACTTCCGAGCTGCAGGTTAGGCACAAGACTCATTTTTAATAGCTGCGGACGGACTTTTCCCCATATACCAAACTAATCCCTTTTTCAATTCAACAAAGAATTTTGTGACATTCTTTTGTCTGAATTCAGCCTGTTATCAAATAATTTCAGTGGGTATGACCAGTTTTCTGTAGCAAAGGAAGTAGTGAATGATCATACCCTATTTCTCTCTCTTACCCACACATGAGAGAGTGATGTCCTGTCTCAATTGTCTTTTATCCAATAAAGACAACTAATTTATTCAGTCATTCCTATATGGAAATATGTTTTGAGTCACTGTTCTTTGTCCCTCTATACCTTCTAAGATGGGAGGGGTAGAATTCCTAGGGAAGATGGCATATTTGTTTACAAATTAAGTGTTTAGTCACATCTTGTCATCTGAGCTCCTTTTTAACTCATGGACATATATTAGCATCTCTAGAATCCTATCACCTGGACACTTTTAAATAAGGTGACTTATTGCATTTATTTTGCCCTTTTTTTTCAAATGTGGCAAAAGTTGAGCAAACTAATTTACATCCTAGAACATTTATGCAACTGATTTGATGAATAAATTCTAGCCTGGTTTCAGTGGTTTTATTAATACTATCTACATTTACCTTGTCTTTTGACAGCTACCAAGTGTTGAGTGGTTTCCAACAGAATGAATAACAAAGGTGTGCTAATTCTATAATTTATTCTTGTTGAGATTTTGTTTGATTCACCTGAAAACAAAACAACAAATGAGTGCAGTGTCAGATATAATTACATATCTGTAACTAGAAACTGAAAGCAAGATTTCTTTATAGTATTCACCAGAAAATTTTATCAAAATCACTAAATACATTTTATATTATTTTATGATAACAGTCCTGACAATATTTTTGTGAGATTTTTTGTATGTATTTATGAGAATATTTTATTTCTGTACTGAATTTCATATCAGTAATTATTTGTTTTTTCAAGTATTTGGCAGTTCTAAAATTATCCAGTTTAGACTTGTGCTTGCTATAATTATATATCTCAAAACAATAACAGCAACAAGCAAGGAATTCTAGAAGCAAGACAAGCAAGAATACAAGATGTATTCTCTCTTATATTGTCACATCAATATTCATATAAAATCCTTATCAGAAAAAATGTGATTTCTTTCCTTTTAAAAATAGCTTTAATGAATTTCCATGGCTTGCTGTCTAGCTTGTCTTAATTGTTGGGTTTTTTTACAGAGCAAGGGAGCAGCATCTAAGGGACAGTTTCTGGAAGTGTGAGAGGGCTTGGTGGTCCATACCTTTCAAATCTAAGACTGTGATTATGTGGACACTTTATTTTTCCTCTGCATTGATTTAAGAAGCAGCAACTGAAAAGTAAGGCTTTTGAATGGTGTTCTATCAGAGTGGTGTTCGGATACTAAAGGACTCCATAACCTCATTCCATTCCATGATCATCTAATCTAGTCCTCTGAACTGAAGTCAGTGTGTTTGCTGCTGGATTTTATAAAGAAGGGATATTTTGGAGAAGAGAAACATTACGGAGTTCACATGTCATTTGGTTTGGGGAATAGAATCTTGCACAAAAATAGTATGTGGAATTTTAAAATACTGTGATATTAATATGAACTATAATCAAACTTCTAATGCATTACTTTTTTGTCTTTCAGTAATGATCTTTACAAATAAGTGTAATTTTATATTCAGAAAGGATTAAGGATAAAGCAGGCTAGACCAGGAGTACACAACTAACATAATTTTGTTGTCATTATTGTTGTTTTAAAGGCAAAGTATTAGAATGACATTGAATGTTTCTGAAACAAATGAAGGACAAAAATGAAATACCAATTAATTATGATGTGTTAATGGAAAGTAAGTTTCTGTGTATATAGATGCTTTAATATGATATTTTCAATTTAGGGTCAATGTAAGCACAGTGGGTTGAAAGGAGATTTTTATGTATATAGCATTTTTTCTAACAAAGAGCATTTTCTGATGAGGCTAACAAAGAAGTTAAAGTAAAATAATCAAGAAAGGAAATTAAAGAAACTCAAATGGACTACTGTATCTTTTATGAAATGAGACAAGAGTCATTCATTTGAGAATTTACAATTATTCAGATAGAGTTTTCCTTTTCCATAAGAGACTGGACACGAGCATAGTCACTTCTCAGAGAACATTGGGAGGTTCCATGAATGAAGGAACTTAGAGCATGCTGTACCTTTAAGGGTAAATGAAAAGCATTTCTGATATTTGAGTATTAACTGGAAAAGGATAGCTTATTCATTTCTAATCTTCAAGACATTTTAGAAGTGAAAAATTTGAAATATACCCAAAGGAGACAGTGCCAAGATCAAAAGTGAGGGAGATGTCAAAAAAGAAACTCTCCAAAATACAAGACCTATTGTCTTTTAAGACAAACTTAGAATGCATGTAGTTCCAAAGGACTGTTAAATGTTCTATATAGGTTTAAGCTGTATTATTAAACTCTGGTCATGTATGAAAATAATGCAAAATAACAATTCCCTCTTTTTTTGCAGGAATGCTTGATTTTACACTCTGAAGTTTTTCCCATTATCACATAAATACTCTATCAGACATCCACCTGTAAGCATACATCAGCTTCCTTTGCCCTCTTTGGTCACTCTTTTCGAATTGTTGATGCAGAATGCTTATTTTATTTTTGGAATTGACGTATGGTGCCCATTTTGGCAGCAGGAACTGGACAAAATCCTCACTCATTGTCAACATGACTTTTCAAGGTTTCTGAAGATATTTTCAATTTTTTTTTGTGATTTTGTTAATGAACTGAAGTCAATTAGATTTGATTGTCTTGTCAGGGCTCCAAATTGCTTGAAATATATCACTAGCCATGAGCAGTTGCTTATACATTGCAGGGAATACAAATCTCTTAGCCTGTTTTCTATGATTTTCTCACTTATCTGACTAGAAATATGCTTTTGCCACTCTTATGCTAAATATGGCAGCACTGTTTGTCTTAAGCATTTCTTAATACCAAGTTCCCTAGAACTCTATCACATAAAGATTCTGGTTTTCAGAAATTAGGTCTTTGCACTGAATTGGAGAAATGCAAGTTAAAGTGTTGTTTTGTTGTTGTGGATGCTAGGAATAAAGGGAACTGCCTTAAGAAAATGAATACAGCAGACACCAGGAGATCATTTATACGGCTATGGAATGGTCTACAGGAAAAAAGAACCTACTACATAGTGGCTACACAATTTACAGATGAGTATTGAGTTATCTATTTATTTACTGGTGGTAAATAAATAGGTAATAGGAATTCTATTTCTAAGTGTGAAACCCATAGTTTGATTTTTCTATTGTCTGTTTATTTCTTGCCTATTTTTCCCTTTAGTTTGGGGTTGGATTGCTTTTTCTGTTTCATAGAATACTATTAAATGAGTTGATATGAAATACCTCAGCTATGCATTGGCCACCCCTGAGACTCTTTCACAAGCCATGGTCTGGCATTATAAAAATGTCTTTAGTGTTGGACTCATAAAGCTTCTGACAGAAAACCTACACTTGATTCTTTTGAAGTCAATATATATTGGTATGTACATATATCTCCTAGATTTGTGCTATGACATGGAATATGGTATCTCACATCTGGATAACAGAAAAGATAAATGCATATCATATTAGTGGTCTGAATTTGAGAAAAAAGAGTTGTACCTTACAATACTTAAGACAGTACTATCAAATGCAGAATTAATAAATTAACAGATATATTAGACATATTAATGGAATTTCAAAACTTTTCAGACATTCTTGCATCTTTTATAATTATTGTGAGAAACTGGAATTTCTTTAGCAGTCTACTGGGACACAAGAAAACAAAAAAATCAGAACTGTAGCAGTCTGAAATGCACTGTAAAAAAGAAAACAAAACATTGATCAGTGCTGTACTGCTTTAATGTGTTAACAAATATGAAAAGTGATGCCAAAGAGATCTGCTACACAGGTGTGCAGATTAGTTAGATATCTAGAGTTCCTCTATCATCAACACAGATGAACAAACTCTGTAAGACTCCAGCCTATCATACCTATATTAGAATTATTTTTTTTAAGGGATGAAGTCAATTGTATACTTGATTTCACTGACCACAAGGAAATTTGCTTAGCTGCAGGCATCTACACGGCAGATGTCCAGATTTAGTTACCTGAAAGCCATTGGGATTATTGGTGGGTTTTTTTTGGTTGTTTAGGGATATTTTGTTGGTTTTTTGTTTGTTTGTTTTTTAATTTTACAAATTTAACATGTTATAAAATAAAATATTTTGTTTGCTCAGGTTCTTTTTCATATTTTATTTCTCAGCCTTCCAGTCAGTTGAAAATATCTGTATTATAATCAAATTTCTAGCTGACATTTTCATATATTTCAAGCATATGTGAGACTGTATTAAGAAGAGAAAAATTCTATCCAGATTTTTTGAATGGTTTAAGGTCATTCTTTTTCCTTCTTCCTACAGCAAGCTGGGAATGTGGAGGGAGTGGATAAAGGGGAAGAGGTAGAAAGAGTCCAATCCATATTTCCTAGATCCCTCTTAAATTGTTCAGGTGATTAACTACCAGTGGTGTTACACTCAGTTTCAGGTCTAAATTTACCTAGCTTCAAAGGTTTTTTTCCTTTGAAGAATTTTCTTTTCCTTTCTCACAGTACAGTTCTACTGCAAAACACTTGATATGCAGTATATGTAGTAATTATACACTATTTCTGAAGATTTCATTGAATCTTAGTCTTGAAGCAATATGTTCTATCTACGGTCCTAGTCAAAATTAATTTTACACAATTTAAAATTCTCACGTTGAACATAGTTAGGTTTTCTTATTTTTCTGCTAGTAATTGAAATAATATTACTATTCAATTTGATCACCATAAAATATTTCTCATTATAATAAAAATTGGAGATTAGAGAGGATAAATAAAATACAGGTGATATTTATATTTTTGATCTGTCAGAAATACTAATGATAAAATTTTAATGCTTTGGGATTCAGAAATTGAATTCCTGTCTGGATAACTAAGCATTTTAATAAAGCTGCAATAAACATGAAAGAATTAAAAGCATTTACTTTGATTTTTCTTTTTAAATTCGTGTAGATTTAGTAGAGCCTTTGTTTTGTGTCTGTACCTTTTATTGAAGCAATATGGTGAAGGCAGGTTGGATATAACTAGAAACTGATGAATATTAGTTTGGTTAATGAAGGACAGAATATATAAGGAAAATATGGCAAAGTGAATTCTGTGTCAAACGTGAGTGCAGACAGATATCCAACTTTCATTGCTTTATTGGGAAAAACCCCAACCCTTATGAACACTGCTGATTTGAAAAGGAAACAAATTCACATCCTTGTATACGGGCACACACACCCACGCACAGGCTCTCGTCTGCCTCTGTGCAGGGGGGATTTGGATCCCACCTGTGCTGGCCTGATCACATCCCTCTGCTTCTCCTGCTCATTAGAGCTCATCCCAAGCAGGGAACTGCACTTTGTCTCCTTGATGTCAGTAGACTTCCCTTAGGATCAGGTATAAAGAAGGCTTGTTGTAAGTCTATCTAATTGAACTCTGTGAATAATTATTCCACTGATATAAGAGTGTATCTGTGTGTGAGAGAGAGAAAAAAGAAAAAAAAAAATAAAAGAAAAAAGAAAGAAGTACTATTCCTACTAATATACTTTCTATACATTTACCTGATTGCTTTTTCTGATTAGTTTCAGGATGTAGTTGAGTGCTTTATCTCTCTTTTTTATTCTTTTTAAAATCTTGGATCTAAGAAATTTCTCCTAATGATAGCTACATTTAAAGTAGCTTGCTTGAATAAAAGATTTTTTCCAGAACTCTGTATTTCCTGTTTAAACAACTATTTGGAAGTGTATTGTCCTCCAGGGTATCTAACTTCTAGTAAAATATTTTTGCCCATATAGACTTTATTGAATTGCATTGAATTTACTGTGCTTTCTCAACCTGAGTTTATTTGTCTGCTTCAGTCACACCTAATCAAGAGAATATTGAATTATCACCAGACTGTCTCATTTAGTTGGCTGTTGAAGCGCACCAAATATTAGTCATTTAGGGACCAGGACTAATGTTTATTTTCTACTTTTGAGTATTGAAGCAAATGAATAATCTGGATTTACAGATTGCAATAGCAAGGTCAGAAAATGTTAAGATAATTTTCGTGTTTATAGAATTATTAAAAGATTAAAAGATTATGTGTTAAAATGGTATGCAACAGAAGGAATGGGAACATAGAAAATTTGAAAAAAGGAGGTGATATTACTTTAAAACATATCCTATGCAACTGACCAAATGTTGTAACACTCCCCTATACAAAAATGCTATTCAATTTGCTTAGACTAAACACCTAAAGTGTTTAAGGTGAACATAAATTACCTGCTGGTAGAGGTAGGGCAACAGTTGATCAGCATAGAGAAAACTCATTAATTTTCACACCACTGATTTGCCAGCCTGTGTCACATTGCTTTCTTGCAGAGATTTAATGGCAGATCAAGGCAGTAGGAAGCTTCATATTACTAATTCTTCATTATTGAAATCATATGTGTGAACATAATGAAAACTTTATCTTTAACACTTAAAAGTAGACTACAGATGTAGGAATAAAACCAGTGCATTTTTTTTTTTGTGGCCATTTCTCTGATTTGTTGTCTCCTCGTGTCTGTATCTGGTTTCAAACTGGTTCTACATATTTATTACACTCAAAGTTTTTAGCTTTAAATTAGATTCATCCTTTCATTTATAGTTGGTGTCGTCTTCTATCCCATAATGCCTATATGGAATTACACCGGTGTGAAAGTTGAGCTAATGAGAGATGCTATAGCTCCTTTACAAGAATGCTTTGTATGGAAAGGTTATACTGGAATTTTGCAGATGTGGTAATCTGTAGAAGAATTATATCTCACCCAAAGAAAGCTGAACTCTTAATGGTGCATTGTGCACCACAGCTAAATAGGTCTTTCATTCCCAACTCTCCTTCTTAAACTGCAGTGTTTCATCATCCTTCCTGTTTAAAACTTTCCTGACAGTCAAGCCTGTTTTCATGTACTTCACTTAGATAAATCAAAAAATAATTCTTACTGGCTATTGGTTAAAATACTGAGGGAAACATACATGGTTTCAGTACTTCTTTTCTTGAATTTTAAACCTTCTAGGGCTAATTCTGATGATATTCAAGGAGAGTCGTTTCTTTTTTTTTTTTTTTTTCTGACAGAGACAATTTATAATGGATAATTTACATAATTACATGATAAATCAGATCAGGGTATGCTTTTATTGCGTTAAGCAAAACTATATCAGATACATTATAATGGAAGAAAAGTGGTTGTGTTACTTAGCTAGATTCAATTTAATATGCATTTTAATAACAGTAAGTTGTATTTACTCTTTTCCAAGTGTGGAAGCCACATTAACTCTAAAGAGAAAGCACTGATAGTAAATTGCTGCCAGGAAATCTTTGTAGCAATTCAGACCACTAGGTCTGCCAGGTGATAGGTTACAACAAACCTGCTTTCTGTGTCATCTGCTAACACTGCAAAGTAAAAAACAAAAGACAAAAACAACAAACAAACCATTTTTTTTACCTGACAAACAAAGTAAAAAACCTAAAAATAAGTAAATCCCATTCAAATAGAATTTTATATATGGCTTCAGAGAAAGGTTTTTGATATTTTCTGGCTGGTAACAGTTCTATTCTAAGAAAGGGAAATCATATATATAATATCTGTTTTAACATTTTAAAATATAGATAGATTCAAGAAGTCTACTCTGGACCTGAAGGCAAGGATGCATCATTGAGTTTGTTTGTTTATAGAATGAAACATGAAGCCTTAGAGAGCCTGATGCTGAAACTGTCAGTGTACCATGAATCACTGGTGCATAGGATAATGCATTATTTTTATATGCTTCTTCCTGAATAAAAATGACAACAAATAAGGAGAACAACTTAGCAGAATATGGAGGACACAAGCCAAAGCTGAAGCATTTCACTACAGTTCCTGAGGTCAGCTGCTTTCCAAAATATTCAGATTTGAAAGACACTAACAAACAAACAGTCTTATGGCAGTGGATTGTTTGAACATTTTGGTCAGAATTCCTTTGGATTGAAACAAGGTATGGCAGTCTTTAAATTATGTGCTCAATTATTCAATCATAATATATGAAGAATGCTGTTTCTCAGTCACAAACCAGCTCAGTGACTTTTAATCCCTATAAACCAGGCTGCTGAAGGGGAGCAATGAGCTAGACTGCTTGCATGCACAACTGGGTAACATATTTTTTCCACTGGAGGATTCTTCTATGAAATAGTAATAATAAAGCTATTGCAGAAAGTAGAGGTATCATATTGCTTTTTTCACTCTCCTGTGGGATTTATACCATTGCTGCTGCTGTGACAGTCTCTATTTCAACTGTGTAAGTGATTGTCTTGTGATATTTATACTTCCCCTCTTGTACCTTTGGTGCAACTTTGCAAGCAAGTAACTCAGTATATCAAGTCAATTTGAGGCAATCTCTGAGCTGTCCAATTGTGCAGTGTTCCATTGTTGCTACTCAGTGCCTCATTTGGTAGTTTTTCTCCCCAGATTTGAAATACACAATGCAGAAATTACATACATTATTTCCAAATATATCTTCTGTTTAGCTGTAATCTTCTGAGTTAATATGATTATTATTATTCTTGTGAGTGAAAGCAAAATGCTCCCCTAATCCTCATAAATTAAGAAACAACGTTTGTTTCACCATTTATTACAGTGTGCTTTTAGCCTAATAGCAATGTGCTGTAGGTGGTACTTACAACTTTTAGAGCATTTTGAGTAATTCAAGTAGGGCCCCTGTGACCTGTTGAGTGGTAGTTTTACTGCAGAAGATGCCTTTAGCTCTTTCTGATTTGCTTTTAAGAACAGCTCCTTTTTACAATATTAACGTGTTTACAAGGCCACAGCTCTTTGCCTTTAAGTTGTGGTAAATTGAGATACCCACAGACCAACTAAAGGAAAATATTAATTAATGTCAAAATTAGGTGTGAGAAACTCCTGCCTCCCAGATTTCTGTCTGATCCATGAGAGCAGGTGTCCCTTTGGAGCACCACAATTCTGAAAAGGATTCACTGACAGATGACAGGAGTTTGTTGTTTTACAGGAGAGCATTATAGAACAAGTGTGAGAGACTGAAATGTTATGCTTAATGGCTTAAACACTGTTATGAAGAACTTTTTGCCCACTATGGAAAAACTGTATAAAGAAGCTGCAACCACCTAAGACCACGCTTACCTGAATATACCTCCTGATGGGAACTTTGGACTGTGAGTTAATATGCATAAGGGATCTTGGCCACTCTCCCTTTTTCTATTTTTTCTCTGTCTCTCCTCACATTTACTGTTAAATAAAAGCCATACTATTGCCATTGACAAATGGTCTCCTTTGCACCTTAATTTGGGCAGAGGTATTTCTCTAATAATTTTAATAACCAGATCATAAGTCACTTTTTTAAAGAAGTCTATGGAGCAGTTAGGGACGGTATTGGAAAATTCTTTTGATTTCAGTGCAATGGTGTTTGATCTCTATATCTGTGATGAATATTCTTGTGCCAGGAAATGCTTATTTATTTACCTACGTCAGTGATTAATATGCACTAACAGATGTTTTAGTTCTGTGAACAAGGATTGTGTGTCAGAGCAAAGGGAAGTACATTATGACCTGATCACATGTTTGAGACCCTCTCAAGGAGAAGAGATGCATCAGAAGATCCAGAACCATATCCAAATAAGTCCATAGAAATAATTAGCCTAAATGCATGTATTCAGGCAATGTAATGAATATGTAATACAAATGTGATGAATATGTATTTAAGTTGCTGAGTATGCATTGCTTTATGAGCAATCCCCATACTTCCAGCACTGTTAATAATGTTGGCTTTCTAACATGTCAAACAGGTTGGAGATTTATTTCATATTTTTCAGTGACAAGAGGAGGAGGGAGGCATTGAAATGTGTGAGAGATTTGAGAACTAAATACTGGGCTGGCAAGAGTGTTACAGGGCAGTGAAGCAGTGCTTAGTGCTATTGCTAGTGGCTGCTTGGACTGTCTTCATGAGCACTGGGTGAATTGCTTTACTAGCAGTTGCTGTCAGTGGACATCAAAGAGTTTGGGACAACTGGCATTTTCAGAAGAAACAGGTAATTGAATAGGCTGAGCAGTGTGATAGGAAAACAATTGGGGAGCTTCTAAAAATACATGTCCTGTTACACTCACATTGTACATTTAAATAAGATCTCTCCTTGCAGCTATGAGCAGGAGTAAAATTAAAACAAAGACTTTTCTCAGGTAGTCTGTATGCATTAAATATTTAGTTCATGCTCACTTGATTTAACTGAGCATTAAAAAATAAGTCTTTTGATAATGCGAGAAAGATATTGCTACTCACAGTGAGTAGACAAGAAAGGATCTGCAGACGAACATTGTGCTGTTTGTTCATCTGTTATGTAACTAAGAGTATTTCTGAAACTTTGAAGAGGACATGGCCTACAAGGCTTTAAAAATAATGCATGCAGGAATTCAAAATTTCTATTAATGCAATGGTGGGTATTTAGATCATCATAACAATCATTGTGACTATAGCAATGAAACTGGTTGCTATAATATATTTTTAGTTTCAAGCCTTTGTAATTTTTGCAATTATGTTGAAAGCTCAAGACAGCCTTACCCAACATGAGAAAGATTTCAAATCTGTGTTTAGCCTTTCAAGACTGTGTTTGAGCGATTTACTAGAATGTTTAACTTTCAAAGAGAGTGCCCATTAGGAGCATTAGTGGGGGAGTGCATTGATTTATCAGCTCAAATTCTAGGCTTGAGTGAACTCAGGGAAAAAAGAAATGAAATAATTCAAATTGCAATCAAAATGTGAAAAAGCTACACTTTAATACTTCCAAAGTGTAAAATCACCCTTTTACATATCTGAACACTTTTTTCAATTTGAGAGAACTTAAATGTCACTCACTTTGGAGTCGATATCCACAGAATCAATTCTTCAGCAGATAATGAACAGCAACCAGTAACATGATTCAGTAATAGCTTTCAAATGAAATTATTTCTCAAGTTGACCTGGGAAGCAAAATAAGACCTCTCAAAGTTGGAAGATGAATAGGCAAGTTCACAGTTATTAAGTAGATTAACCAACTTTCTTAATAAAACTGTAGTTTATAAAAATTAACTTCTGAAGGAAGGTAATTTAAAAGAAAAATCAACATATTTTAGTATTACTTGTAAAGTGACGGGGCAGACTTCTGCTTTTTCCAGCATTAGAAGTTTGATCTAAATATATCCAAAGGAGGCCTGCAGTCTTAATGCCCACCTCCATACTGACGTAATTTTTTTTCCTTTATTCCATATCACAGTTTGGGATTAGTGTTGTTTACATTCCCCAATTTGTTATAAAACTTATTCTGTCACATTTTAACATCTATCATTTAATTTTTGCTGATACATATTCCCCTTTTACCAGGGGATGGATGGCCCTACTTGTCCCTTTACCAGCCATGAAAGTCTTTACATTGAAAGGCACCTTAGCCTGTCCTTGTGACCACATCGTTCCCTCTCCACATTCCTGCAGGGGTTCACCATCTGTGGTTCCACCAAATTCAGTACTGCTGCACTCTGCTATTCTGTTTCAATGACATTACCTGCCTTTACTTCAACACCTGTATTTCCCCCTGCTTTTTTCGGGGTGTTTTTTTTTTTTTTTTTAATTTTAATTCTCAAAATTCCTATGAAACTCTTATTTCTTGTCATTTTCTCTCTGTATTTAGACTAAAGATTTATTAGCCAAGGACTGTTTCTAATATTATACATGCACAGTGCCCAGTTCAATAAGGTTCTTATTGATGTGTGAACATCTCTGCTTTATACATGTGAGCCTGAATAACCCATTCAGTAAAGGCACATCAGACTACAGAGCAAAACCACATAAAAATATGGAGTGGCCAGCACCTGTGCTACTGTCTCTGATCTTCCAGTGTGAATAACCAGGTAAGATCATGGCTGAGCTGCCTGCTGTTGGTACTTGGCAGGTCACCAGAGCAAAGCTTGAGCTCAGTGTCAGATCTACTGCAGTTTCTTATCAGCTCAGCTGAGACCCCTATCCATAAAGATGCTGAAAACAAGTGAAAAATAACATAGCCAGTAATTAAGTCTTCCTGGACTGGAACTGGATAAGGATAATTCCTGAAATGATACTGTTGTGTGAGTTGAACTTCAATCCACTTGCTGACTGATGCAGAAAGGATCTACAGACAAGCTCTTTCTATAAGTTTGGATTTCTGTCACTGTGAAGACATCTCTTCTCCTTAAGGCTTGTGAGGGTAAGGAAAAGGACCTGAATGCTCCTGCTGCCTTAGGAATAAAAGAAAACACAAGAAGGAGAACCTTTTGATGCTTTTTGGTCCTATTTTGCAGCTGAGCCTGTATGCATTTGAACTTTACATTTGCTTTTCCCTACTGAGTGTGGCAGCACCTCTTCCACAGATGCCTACAAGAGAAATAATAAAAAAAATTTCCATGTATCTGAATACTTAAGGAAAAATGCTCAAGGTGCTGCTGAGTAAGTGGATATGAAGATAGGTATCTCAGGCTATTTCTGCTCAGAGAGGGTATTCACAGGTCCTTCCAACCATTTCCTCTCCACTCACTTGTGTTTAAGAGGTCTCTTTAATTCTTTTGAGTTTAATGCATTTTAAAATCTTCTTGGTAACACAAAGCTAAAAATGGAATTCTCTAGCTAATAAAAGTACCTTAACTCTTATTAGTATCTTGGCACTCTCTCTAGGTTGTGAATCTGTTGGGACTAATTTACTGGGGCCCTATTATTGAGGTATTAATCATATCAGACTTCCAGCCATGTCTGTCAATTGCTCAAAATATGTGTAACATTATTCTTTTTCACATGCAGTGTCTCCAAATTTCCAACTGTCAGATAAGAAAGAAAAAAATGATGTGGCACTCCTTTGGAATTCAAATGTAATACCACATTCATTCCCATTCTAGCACATTTAAGACATTGTGAGCCTAATTCTCTGTGGGAGTATATTAGTGCAGCCTCACTTATACCACCAGCAGGCTCTGCTGATTGACGTCAGCTGAGAAACTCTGCAAGGCACACGAGTAACAAGCACAAACCTTGAGAAAATAGGACCCTTTCACCTCTTTGCCTTCATTTGTCAACTCCAGGTTAGGGGTCCTTGCTACTCTAACACTGACTCTTTTCTCAATGAGTTTTTTAACACCTTTCCTAGCCTAGGAGATTCTCTCTTTTCTTCCACGGTGGAGGAAACTTGTTCAGAAAACACTTCAGAACAGGAAGATTTCAGCTGTCAAGTCTACAGATGGTAGGGATACATTCAATGTTTATAATATTCAGAATAAAGTTATTGGTGATCCTAAAAGTTAGAAATACGCTAATTAAAACAGTAAATATACTAAATAAAATAGTAATATTGTTTTAACTACCAAAAGATTTTCCTCTCTTTGACTCTTTCATTACTGGTATTATTTGTCCCACAAAATTTCTGCTGCTTTTGTCATTTACACAAGCCCTGAAGACAAAGAACCATGAACCTTCCAACAAATAAATAAATAAATTACTTCACATCCTACCTGCTGGCTTTATTTCCCCATAGATCACACTCATCTCTAATTCCAGTGGTTTCTTTTTCTACTTTAGTCCACCCATATTCAACATAGCACTGGGTAACACACTGACCTTATGATATCTAATCCCTTAATCTGCTCATTTTGTTTATGAGGGTCCAAGAGACTGGGGTAGAATCTCCAGGCTTGCATGCTGTTGGTCCTGTCTGTACAAGTTTGCTATTATATGGTACTTTCCTGGCCTCACACATTACTCAGGTGCTAGCACAGAGCAACGTCTCAGAGCTTCTACTCCTCATTGAACTGAGATCACAACCACTTTTTTCCTCCCAAGGTAAACTTGTCTCTTCCTCTACTACCTTTTATTCACCAGAAGGTAGAAGATGGGTTTGTACATTTTAGTTCTTCAGACTTTACCTCAACTCAGATTATTACATGCCAAGATTTTTTTACAACTTGAGGCAGCTCTACTTCTACTCTGTTAAAACTCATTTTCTCACAAGTTATACACAAGACAACACTTTTTTAGAGGTTTCTGCTAGGAGAAGCAGCCATTTTTAGCCCTGAAATCACCCTGGTGCCTTAGGTTGTATTTTCAATGTCATAACTGACCCCATTGTTCTAAGCCAAATGCAACCTCAGCAGCAGCTACCTAGCTGGGATACACACTTTGATAGGTCTTTCTAGCAGGCAGACAGCTCCTGTCTGGGTCATCTGTACCCATCATCACATGCTACCACTATCCATGGTTATATTGGCAAAAGAGCATTCCTTTGTTATGCTTTCCCTGGCAATTCAGGGCTACAAATCTCATTTGTGTAGTGATGCTCACCAGAAGGGTTCTGTATCTGTGAAGATACGTGCAGCAGTGCCTACACACTACATGCTGGTGAGGAGCTCTGCAGGTGCAAATACAGAGTAGATAGTGCATTAGTGTAACCCACCTGTCCTTTCTGCAGACAGGAACAAAAAAGAGAGTTTATATCAATACACATAAACTTGCAGCAAGACCCATCATATACATAAGTCCCAACTCTGTAGGTTGAACTTCCACAGCTATAAACACCATTATGCACTGCAGTTTTCTCATCCATATTCTACTATTCCTTCTCTAATAGTAAACCACTCCTTTCTTATCTCTCTCTTTTCATTCAATCAGTGGTTTTTCCACTTTTTTTCAGCCTCCTGTCTCCCCTCCATCTTGTGCTAAGTCCTGTGGTACAGGGACTCTCATTTTCTGGGGTCAGGTTTATTCCTGAGAATTGCTTTTTTTTATCCTAAAAATAGTGTTTATCTTTTGTGATACAACTTTCTCCTCTTTTATTCCTCCCCCTTCCCTCCTCTTTAATAAGCACTTTATATCTCCTTCTGGTGAGTATTTTGTGTTGCCAATAAAGTCTTCCTTGTCTGTCTACAGCATTCTGCTCTTCTTCCTCCTTAGGGAACTGACCATGTTTCCGTCCCCAAAAATTCAACAAGGTGAAGATGCTAATTTTTTTTTTTTCAGAAACAATGCAAAAAAGCATGAATTAAAAAAATAAAGATGCTGCTGGCACATCACACACCACTTAGAAAATTCACAGTTACAAGATCCTGCTAATACAGGCTGGTCAGGTCTGTAGGTGTACGAGCAAGTCCTGCTGTGCCAGTCAACTGCTTGCTGCTTTCAGTCTGTGGAATTGGGACTTAAACACAAGACAGTCTGTGCTGCTGGCCCCTCATACCTGTCTGAGGATACAGATGCTTTGGTCTGCAGCTGCACAGAAGTGTGAGCCAACAGAAATTCAGTCTGGACAACTGGGAGGTTTGGGCTTGAACATGAACTTGAAAGCAAGGTAACATGACAGCAGAAGACACCTGAGGAGGGAAATTTCTTGCATGGCATATGTGCTGCCGCTCTCCTCAGTTAATCTTGATGGGAGTGGGAGTGTAACTAATCCAACTGTGAAGTGGTAAGACTTCACAACTTTTGTATGTTTTCCCAAATACTGTAAAATAGATGAAAAGTCAAGCCAATACAAATGAATTATAGGGTAGGTGAGCTTGATATTCCTGTTCAGTCAGAAAATTGTATACCTGTCAAATGTTGACATGACAACCCTCATTTGTATATAAAAGCAAAATCATCTCTTAAGCTGATTAATTTCTGAAATTAATTAAGTCATTGGAAATCAAAAATATTGAACATATAAACAAAAGATGCAAAAAAAAAACCCCTTCTCAATATTTTGACTAGCCATCTTCATGTTTATTAAGTTTCTATTGAATGTAGAATTTTGGCTTAGAACATTTCCTGTATTAAAATTCTGTTATTGAGAAACTATGTAGTAGCCTTTGGCATCAGTGAGTAAAATTCATGCATGTTATAAGAAAAGGGCAGCTTGACTGATAAGAAGGAAAAATATTACTTATTCTATGTTAAGATTTATCAAGTGTTATTGCTTTTTTGTTTTTCACTTCTACAACTTAGTCTATGTGATCTACAACTGTATAATGTCTACAAATGGATTGGTGGTTTGTTAGTAATCCTCAATGGCTACAATATGCATGCAGCACTTCTGAAAGACCTCCACTGAAACAATCTCATTAAAATTCTTCTCTTACATTTGTCTAATTTTTATTAAACACATAAAAATGACCTCTGTCATTCTCAATGCTCCTAGCTTTTATCTAAATAGCTGAGTACATTGTTCATGTTTTCTGTTTCCTTTGTACCTGGTAATCTGATTTTTAAAAATGCAGCATACTTTAATTAAAGAAACGTGTACATTTTTGCAAGGGAAGATAATAATAACTGCATTATAGTAGAAACTTGTTAATTTGCATTAATGATAGGGAGAGCTATGGTGAATTACAGAATTTTGCAAATTAGCATCAAAGTGAATAAATAATGAAAACCAGAGAGTAGTTAATCCACAGAAGTTTCATTAATTCCTTTTACGCGTTGTTATTTGGCTATAATTATCTGCTTTTTTTTTTTTTTTTTTTTTTTTTTTTTTTTTTTAATTAAGAGCTAGTGGAATATCTGATGTGTTAGGATGCTAACAATTATTTCTGCTTCACCAAGTTTACAGTCAAGAAGATACCTGCAGAAAAACAAGTGACAATTCTGGAAAACACACAGGTGAGCCTGACCTGTTATTCTTGCTCATCATCATCCATATCCATTGCTGAGGTCTTCCAGCAATGAGCATGATAATGTTCGTATGCATATTGGAACACAACCCATAGAAAGAAAGTCTTTAAAGTACACACTGAAAGAAATTGAAAGGAGTATTGGACTGTTCATACATAAGTGGAATGCACACTATTGAGGTTTTGATGTACGATGCAATTAAAATGAAACATCATAGTGTAGTTTCCTTTAAATGTAAAATAATTCAAAGGTGAATATGAATGTACCTTTTAGACTCTTGCAAATAGGTCCTGATATCTTAAAAAACTATGGCAGATTGTGTTTTGGATAGCAAAGGAGATATTTCATGCTAGTTTTTTACAGGATCATAGAATTGGTAAAGCCACCCAGTCTGACCTCCGTGTTCAAGCAGAGTCTTCCTAGAGCACGTTGCTCAGGATTGTGTTCATATGGCATGTAATGGGTTAAATAATACTGGGCTCAATATTGAACCTTGGGGAACACCCCTAGTGACAAGTCTTCAACCTGTGCCACTGATAACAACCCTCTGAACACCGCCAGTTCTCGATCCACCTCATTCTCCACTCACTCATCTCACCCTCCCTGAGCTCACCTAGGCGGATGTCATGGGAAACATTGTTGAAAGCCTTTCTGAAGTCCAGCAAGGCAACACCCACTGCTCTCCCCTCAAGTCTCCAGCCAGTTGTCCCATCGTGGAAAGTAATCAGGCTGGTTAAGTAAGACTTCCCTTTGGTGCTTGCATACTGACTGCTCCTGATCCCCTTTTTGTCTTAAAATGTCCTCCAGAACAGGGTGCTCCAGGTGAGGCTAACTGGTCTGTTGCTCCTCTCCCTTTTTGAAGACTAAGGCGGCATTTACTTTATTCCAGTCCCCAGGCCCCTCTCCTGACTGCCATGGCCTTTCAAAGATAAGAGTGCTATAACAATGATGTGTGCCAGTTGTCTTGGCACCTTTTGGCAAATCCCACCAGAGCCCATGGAGTTGTGGATGTCAAATTTGACTAAATGGTCTCTAGCCTGAATCTCCTCAAACAATGGAAAGTCACCCTTCCTCCAGACCCTCTCCATGGTCTTCTGGGTCAGGGATTCCTGAGGGCTGGCCTTGTTGGTGAAGACTGACAGAAAGAAGGTGTTCAGTATCTCAGCTTTATTTGAAACTTCTGCTGCAGAGTTAGTGGTGGGTCCACACTTTCTTTAGTATTCCTTTTTTTATTAATTTAAATTACATTGAAATTGAATTATATTCAATTACTTGAAAAAGTTCTTGTTGTCCTTGACATCCTTAGCCATATTTAGTTCCAAAGGGGCCTTGGCCTTTCTCATTTCATTTCTGTATACTCTGATAACTTCCCTATATTCATCCCAGGTATCCTGTCCCCTACACCTCATGTATCTCCTGCTTATGTGTGAGTTTTCATAGGAGTTTCTTGTTCATCCATGCAGGTCTCCTGCCTCTTTTGTTAAATTGCTCATCCATTCTCTGGGGCACATTTCCATATGATTATTTCAAGAAGATTCCTGAAGAGGGCAAAGTTAGCTGTCCTGAAGCTCCGGTGGGTAATCTTTACATTGCTCAGCTCCTTGCAGGTATTGAACTCCTTGATCTTGTGGTTACTGTAGTCAAGGCTTCCCCCGGTGCTCACATACCCAGACTTTCCTTGTTTGTCACCATAAGGTCCAGCAGCTGGCTCCTCTATTGCTTATGATTGTCTTTTAACGTACAAGAATTGTGGAGAGAAAAAAGTGACGGGATTTATTTTGTTTTTACCAAAATGTAAAAATTAGGGCAGTAACACTACAACAAATTCCATCTTATACTGCTCCAGTTACATTGGCACTGAACATTCAGTCCATTTGATTGCGTCTGACCCAGAAATGATTGGTTCACTGTTGTCATTCTGATATGTCTAAACTAGAAGTGATTGTGGTTTTTTCACTTTTGGTATAAATTTTGACCCAGATACTGTGCTGGGGCACAGCATGTCACAGTAGTACAGATGGTGTTGGCCACACTGTCCCACAAATGGCTTTGTAAGCCGCCCTTACCTTGCTTTCAGCTTGCCAAATGCTCAGGCTACCTCCAGCCTCCAACTGCCAACTGTTCCATCAAACCTTCTTCTGCCTGACTGTGGATTGTCAGGACAGAACCTAATTGAAAAAGAAGCATGGAGAATGTGAGGAAGGCACAGGCACCTCTTCAGGTGAACCCCTGCTCTGCTAAATTATCTAATTCTATGTTTGTTCCCAGGCAACCCCAGGCTGGGAACAAGTACTTTGTTTACACTTCAGATAAGACCCAGACTCTCCTGAGCAAGCTATGTCCTTCTGAGAAAAAAAATCATGGAATAGTTCGAGCGATAGCTCACTTGGGATTTCCATTCCCCTGTGTAGGATGGACAAGAGCATTGGTAAGACTGTTTCTATGGAAGCATCTTACCTGGTTACTGCACAGCTACCAAGTATTAGTTACCTCTGTAATTGATGTGGGGCTTTTTTGTGGGCTGGTCCAGAAAAACATGGCACACGTTCATGATAAATGTCCTCAAGGTGTTCACATCTGCATTATCTAAATGCTAGCTACTATTTCAGCCAACCTGATCACATTTGAATAAACTGCAGTGGTCACTGAAGTACTCTTACTACAGCGCTGTTGGATACTTCACTGGTTGACATCACACTGGTTACTTCATACAGCTATGACAATCCCCTCTGATAACTTTAAAGTGATGATTATAACATATTTCATTTAGATTTGGACATGTCTGTCCTAATCTGTGATGCCGATGAACTTTCCGAGCAATTCTGTGACCATATCCTCCCACAAGTAGAGGTTCTGTTGATACAGTTGTCCTTTGTTTGTTTGGATGGCAGTGTGTCTCTTCTTTATTGCCATGAGTGGTGTGTACCAGAACTGCTAGTTGATGAATGATGAATCTGTGAGACTGTGTGTGCTCCTACAGCTTCTGCTCTACCATCCCCTACTCAGAATGGTTCCACCCTGATCACCCTGATGCATGAATTCATACAAGCAAACTGTGGAGCAGAAAAACAGACTATTAAAAAAAAAAAAAACAAAACTGTTTCACATCTAAGTAACTGCAATATTAATTCATTTATGGCAGTATGGGCAGACAATATATCTGACTTTGTAATATGCTGGAACATTCTGGATTATTTGTCCAAGTCTGCAGCAGCTGCTGAGAAAAAGCACCTGTGAAGGAACAGTGCCTGCACTAATACTTGATTTATCTGAAAATGGATCACTTGAACAGCACAGATCATGAAAATGAGATAGCAAAGAACTAAGTGCTTGGGAAGATGGGAAATAGGTGCAGTGCAGGAACAGATATTAGGTATACAGAGGGTTATTCAGGCTCCAAGTGTAGAGGAATGAAGGCAAAGCATGATGGGATTTATTATAGTTGGATTTAGTTCAAGGAGCTTTCTCTCCAGTAAGATGTTAATTTCACAAAAGATTTCATGAATCTCAGTCTCCCGTTAAACAAAATAACAGTCAGAAAATAGAGCAGATGCAGTAAGCCATTAAAAACAGAGACTCATTTGATATGGATTTTTCTTGTTACTTTAGTGTTCCACTTAATAAAAAACCTAATATGGAAAACACTGTAAATATGTCACTCATCATAAAGCTGCTTTAAACAAGGAGAATGTAGTGACATAGCAGGACGAGTGTAGGCACTAAAATAACATACACGGTAATTCTGCTCTCTCATCCAAAGCTGAAGAAAATGAAGTGATAGTAAGACTACAATGGCTGCAATCATTTTTATTTTATTCATGCTCCACTGAAGTTTGATGCACATGCTCCTGCCTGTACTACACATTTGTGTTAGATAACTGGAAGTATTTTAGTAATGGGAATAGATATGTGTGAATGCAGGATTAAAACTTCCTTTCTTCTCTCAATGCTATTTATATTTCAAACCTTCTCGTGTCTACTCATGCCATGGCAAAATGTAGCACTCATTTTAGTAATTGTGTTTTTCATTGTCATCCTACTTGTTTTCTGAGTGTACTTCCATAAGTTTTTGTCTTTGATATTTTATTTCAACATGTTTATCACAACACTCCATCTCAGTTCTTTTCAGTTGAATATCTGACATGGAGCTGTTGCCTCTCTTCACATCTTTTTACTTCATTTTTCCCTTTTTATTATTTTTTTTGTTCTTTATCTTATTCTTCTTTCCAGTTATTTTTGAGTCCCCTTTCCCTTTCTTCCTTCCACTCAGCTCTTTATCTATACTTCTTTTTCCTACTGAATGCTCTTTTTCTCTCTTGACTCCTCTCCTTTCTTTTCTCATTAGCTGCTCAGGCAGACATTTCTCATTTGTGTTTTCTTTTCTTCCCATTCCATCATTTGTTTGATTTTATACCCATAGAAATATCCTCAAACGTACCAAAATGGAGGGGAACTCATAAGCAGATGGTGGAGAACTGAATAACTGAGAAAGGGGAAAAGGGCAAACCATGAAATAGGAAAGTGTGGTGGTTTACAGGCAAAGATGGTCCATTTGGTGGCTAAATGGCATTGCCTAACACATATCATTGAAATCACTGTATCTTCCTTTCTGAGAATGAGCTCTGGGTCTAACGTGGGCCCAGCTGGTGGGATCATGGTGATAATGACACCTGGGTGGTGGATTTGATACCCTTATGGGCCATTCACTTTAGATCTGGACTAGATCCTTGTGAAACTCTTCTAACTCAGAAAATACTGTGAAATCTCTATGGTGACGTGGATAGCTTTATCTGAGACAAGGGGCATAAGGTTGCTCTTTCTGTAAGCTCCATAACAAAGTAGAGACATTTGTTTTTATTTTTTTCTTCTTAAGCTGCCCTCAATACCTCTGAGTTTTCTTCTTATATGCTTTCCTTTGTGCAGCTCAGTGTTGTGAACAAATGCAATATCTGTTGGTGTTTTGTCAAAACGTCATTCCAGAAACCACTTGGTGGATAGCAAGGCTCTGCTAAACCTGATATATGGTATCATGCATGATGTTTTATTACTAAAATTTTCTGAAAGATTTTCATAGAGCTGCATATAGTACCTACCATATAATAATGATGTCATACAGTATGGCATTTCAGGAGCTGGTGCAACAGCTAAGTATGGCCCAATTAGTGCAATAACTTTGGAGCAGCAGAATCAATGTAAAAATCTCTGATGGAATTCCTGTGAGGGTAAGAAAGGGCAAGTAAGCAGGCATAATGTATTGCTATTAATCAGTAAACATTATGATGCTGGTATAACATCTCCTCAAGCAGCCCTAGTACAACATATGCTGCATTAGTAGCAGATGTCACAAATTCTGAGGCCTTATACAACGTGAACTATCTTTACAAAAAATTAAAAAATGCCTTCCATTTGAAAAATATATCCATAACTTAGCATTTTCTCTGCTCTTGTTAGGAAACTTCGAATACTAGTATTGTATTTTATTGGGGAGAAAGTCAACAGAACAAGCCAAAAACACAGTATACATCACACATACGTCACATTGTGAAGGAAATACTTTCCAGTATGCATTAGTTTTATTAGTTTATTGTAGAGCAGTGTATTTAGGTGGGAGCAAGAGGCACTATAGACAGTGGGTAGATGGGGGCTGCAATGATAGTGAGAATATCTAATGCAACATTCTCTTCACACTAGATGCTGAAATTGTACTTCTCTGGAAAAATACTGTTATTAACATTGTGTCTGAAAAGAGTGTGCTTAGCTTATTATACAAATGAAGTCTGGATGATGCTTTTAAAGTCAGGTTTCCTTTACTGTATGACTTAGTCAGTGTCTAAGAAAAAAATGAATGAGAAGGTGTCAGTGTTTACATTGCGACTGTTTAGTTGTTTGAAGTTATATGCTTAATTTTTTTGTTTTAGATTGATTTTCATATTAAGATCCTGATGATGTAATTAGCTATAGATACTTAAGGTGTTCATATTCTTTGTGACGTTTTTAAAATTATGGTCTAAAAAAAAAGACTGATAGGAGGGTAGGGGAAAGGATAAAAAAAAGAGTGATAGGGGAAAACTATCTTGGAGAAATAAAAATCCACTGGATCATATCAGATAAAACTGGTATGGGGACATTGCTTCTTTATATACAACATCCCTGATATATGTACTGGAATGTATGTGTTCAAGGTAAATATTTAGATTTTGCAAATATGTTTGGAAAAAAATAGAAAGAGAATTACAAGCATGAAATTAGTTGGGAAGCCTCCCACCCCTTCCATTCTGTAGAGAATGTTAGAGAGTTTAGAACCTTAATGTATTCAGTAAAATTAAGGTGATAAATGCATGAACTTGTTTTTTAATTTCTTCCCTGAAAGATAATAAATTTTATTTTGTCTGACTGTAGGATAAAATTGTCAAGATGAATAGTTGCCATGCAAAATATGTCTGTCCATAGCCTGAGCAAAACATAAAAAGAATCTGATCATAATTTATAAACTTGCTCATGGCCAGTAAATTTCTGACACCAGAGAGCTTTTGAATCTAGTTTAAGAATGCAAAATGTAGATTTTTCTCCAAGTGAAAGAAATTTAGACAAAAAATAGTTCCAAAAATTAAAGGAATTTAATCCTGTCTTCTTGCTAGGGCACAAAAATCACTTCTAGCTGACTTCACTACCATACATTGCAGTTATGTTTACCAATAGTTCTGTCTGCTGAGATTTATTCATTCCCTGGATGTAGGTTTGAATAAGTAAGAGGTGGATATCATTATGCTTATAGTAAAGCCATGGGTACTCTGAAGAATATAAGGTACTATGAGAGGGACCTTAAATTCACTGATAGAATCATTTAAACTGGGAGTGAGAGCAGAGGCCCAGTTGTTGCAGACAGAGATGCCTGGCCCTGCCCAAGGGCTCCATTTTCCTTTGTAATCTCCAATGCAGAAATGAACACCCTGTATGGGCAACAGACCAGTAGCAGAAAACTGCTTCTGACAGTCTGGGATTCTCACTGCATGAGCATCAGAGCAGTGGATGTTATACTGACCTGAAGTGAGACTTTGAGCCATTATCTGATGAGACAGCTCTTATTTGGAATTTCCTCAGAAAATTGCTATTCATATCAAAAGAAATTTTCTTTTTATTTTTTTTATTCTCCTTCTATTTATGAGAATATATGTTTGGCGCTTATAGCACAGTGAATGATTTGACACAGACTTTCTGAATATTGCTGGAGAAGAAAGAAGTTTTAGGAAGTATGATAATGTGCTAGTGGTCTGAGCCACAGCTATCGTTATTTGCAAAAATTGGACTCTTTAACTAAAGAATTGCATAAAAATAATTGTCCTGATTCTTCCTGCTACTATTATTAAGGACATACTGCTGAAAAGATAAAATATGTTTCCATTCAGCCATAACTCTGAAGAAAATTAAACATATACCCCAAAATGAAATACGTCTAAAAGGGGGAAGTGGGGGTAGGGGCAAGTAAATCAGAACTATTTAGGAAGTTTTTTAAGGATCCCCCTGAGTCACTGTTTTCTATCTTTGAACCAGATTTAGGATGAAAGAATGTGTTGAAAAGATAAAAGTATTGTTTCAATATTGATAGGGGAAAAAATGCAAGATGAAAATATCAAAAGGTCAGTGTCTCTGACGTCACACCTGGATAGAATGTCCTGTTGGGTTGTGGAGAATTCCCTTACCTTTAAATGAAAAAGTGCTACTATGATGACAATAAATCATCAAGTAAATCTGTTCAAGTCTTGTTTATAAAATAATTGAACTTAAACTGACCTAAAAAGACATTGCATTGATAAAATATTTTCCTGAGAAATATGTGGCTCTGGAACAATGCGGTTCATTCATGTTTAAAAATAAGTCTACAAAAAATCAGTGTGGTATGGACTAAATGAACTAAAGACAGGCTAAGTTATGTGTGTACAAGACTATTGCTAATGGAAAACTCGACCAAATAAACATTTTCTTCCTTATGGGTTAATGCAGGTTATTTGTCCTGGCCCACTGTCACTCATTCTCCTTATCAATGTCCTAGAGAAAAAGTGAAATATTTAAGACTGCCAAATATGCCAGCTATGGGTTTTGAAAACAAAAGTGATCAAGGGCAGCTGTTGTAGCAAGAGATGTGCATTCAAACAATGCATATTTTAATGTACATATATTCAAAGTCTTTGATCTTAGTCCAAAGGAAACTCACTGCTCTAAAGCATACTTCTTTCCTTGCATGATTTTGTAAATATTCTTGAAAATTTGAGAATTTTCAAACCCTTTAGAAAGATAAAATGAGTGCACTCATGTTCTGCATCCGTTTCCCTTACCTTATTAAGTCATGAAAAGCATGCAGATTTCAAGCAATATCTTTTGGATAGGACAAGATGAGTTGTTCTTAGAGAAAGTTAGTAGGAAGCAAACAAGCCTTATGGATCAGGAGGGATTTTGTCATACTCATTAATCTTGATTTTCCCATCTAATTGCGCATGTCCTTTTTGCCCTTTTCTCCTGAAATGCAAGAATTCTTTGTGTCTGAAGGGGACCAGTTTCTGTCTGAATAAGTGTTTGAAAACCAGCTTCCACAAATCCATCACCTTCAAAAGAAGTGTTACAATTAAATTATAAAATGCTGAAATTGTGTTCTTCCCTGTGATAGAGACAGAAAAGAACAAGGCTCTGCCACCTGCGTCAAGAAACTTACTCCAACAATTCATTTGGCACCTTCTATGATGTTTTGAACTTTCAGCTGTCAAAGACTTCCATGAGTTATTTTACAGCATCCTGAAGTGAATTTTAGGCTTTGTTTGTAATGTACTTAGCGAAGGAACATAGGCTGAATTTTCTTAAGTAGTTTCTTTCTGCTTAAGAAATCAGTCAGTGTCTTCCCATATGATTCTGTAGAATTGAGATCCAACGAATAAAATATTCCACTTCATCATAAAATATGATGTTTATTAAATGCACATTTCAAAAAATTACTGGATACGTGCAGAGATTGCAGTATTATTAGGTAGGACTGGATTAATCTGCCTGGTTCTAGTAGAGTTTATTTGTAAAACATGACTTATTATGCTGTTGTAGGATGTGCTATACTGGCACTGCAGCCCACACTTTTATAGTGACGATTACAGCTTTCAGCAGTCAAGCGACAAACTCCATAAAAGTACTCTGAAATTGCATTTTTTGAAATTCCATCCCTGCCCACAACTATAAACTCTGAGGAACAGAAATTTTAATAAAATAACTCAGGAGTATTTAATTTTCCTCTACTCTGGATCTGGTACCTTATTACACCTATTCTGTAAGCTATTAAATGTTCAGTCCTGTAAAGCCTGCACTTGGTGTTCAGAATGGGCAGAGATGCCAAGGTATGACTGAAGAAAGCATGGAAAAGGAGAGGTGCAAAATGCTCTTGTGTTAGTTACTACTTCAAATGAGAATGCCCAATCCTACTCTCTGTATTCACAGTAACAGGAGGCAGAGATGAAGGAATAGAGTTGATTTAATTGTGCAAACATAAATAAAATTTTCAGGCCAGGAAAAAAAAACCCATTGCATAAACACTAGACCATTTTCTAGTACATCCAGCCACCTAGAGAAGGAGCTCATCATCACATTATGACATAAAATCAATGTCTTGCAAAAGTCAGAAATAAGATCATGAAAGAGCAATGTGTTGTGTCTACAAAGGTTGCATATATCCAGTTTGGTATTTAGGATATCAGACTTGGTGAAGGGAAAAAAAATAAAAAAAATCTTTCTTATTCAGAAGTGTGCAACAGTGTGAGACAAAATAGGCATTTAACAGGCCTCTGTTTATGTTTTTATTGAGATGAATTTGGATGGGTTTGAAGATCTCTACTTTCTGCAATGATCACTCCAATGAAGTACTTAGAAAATCATGTTT
The DNA here is from genome assembly GCF_035770615.1 of Melospiza melodia melodia. Taxonomy (NCBI): domain Eukaryota; kingdom Metazoa; phylum Chordata; class Aves; order Passeriformes; family Passerellidae; genus Melospiza; species Melospiza melodia. Next base: position 87,790,042 of record NC_086197.1, on the reverse strand, counting down.
TAGCAATATTTCTGTTATGACAGTAATTGGTAAAAAGAAGTAAAACTGGAGAACCCTTGTGGATATTGAGGGAGCAATATTTATTACATCTCAATAACATTTTCTAGGGTACTACTTGCACAACCCTGACCCTGTAAAAGGAGAGAGGATCTTGAGCTCTCTTATACTGGGGAAAAAATCCTAGGGATTATTTATTTGTAGTAACTTTTGGAAGATTTATATAATTATAAGTTAAACTGGTAAAGAAATGTTGATGCAACAGGAAAATTACTGCATTATTCCATAGGATTGACATAATACAAACCTCATAAAATGAAGTAATTGTTCAGTGTAGTGGATCTTTTTTGCATTTGTCAGTCCTTTACTTAATTATATTAATGTAACCTATCTGTATTCAATTCATCTGCTCTGGAGTACCAGGGATGTATTTGGAGGCATCCACTTTGTATCTCAATCTGTTGTTGTTGTTGTAAGTGCTGTAATTCAGCTGCAAGTCACCGACTGATAATTCCCCTGGGAGGGAATGTCTCCTGTTGCTCCACTCAGCCTCAGCAGAAAACAGGGGTGTGTGTGTGTGTGTGTGTGTGTGTGTGCACTGAAAACTCTGCCTCAGTATACATATTTCCATCCAGGTCTGGGATCTATTCAGAGATATGGCTGAACCAGATCTACAATAAACACACAAGTGATATTAAGGCTGCAGTGTGAATTTGTGCATGACATATTATTCTGAAGGGTTATGTAAAAGCAAAACATTTGGAGGGGACGAAGAGTAGGTAAATTTCCTAAATCTCCACGGGGTATACAGACTTCTACACACAAAGTTCCAACACATCTTTATTAAAGTATTTTAAATTTATGCTGGTGCTTGTCTTCCCAGCAACACATATTTCACTGATTGTTTTTGTCCAACTGAATTCTTTCTAGTAACTTCCTTTTGACTACTGATATCACTAAGATATCAGTGTACTGATATCTTGTAATACTGATATCACTAAGAATTTCAAAATCAGTTCCTGAAAATTGGATTCCACCTGATAAGATGAAAATAGGATGAGATGAAAAAAGTGATAATCGAGATAGGAAGCTATGAAGTCAGCAAACCTTTCTAAGAAGAAATTAAACCCCGCAGTTACCAGTCTGGTGATCTGGTGGTGGTGGACAATACACTGATTTCATAACAGCTCTGCAATTGAAGCAGCATCACTAAGGTTAGGTCCTGCTGTACTGCACTGCACCCACACACGTCCCTGCTCTGCTTCCCCCTCCACTGTGCCCCTGCCTGCCTCACACATTACTCACCACAGTCTCAAGGAAAGGCTGTCCTGGGACAGCTTTGGTTTTGGAACAGAGGTGATGTGGCTTTGACAGAAGCTGTATATAATTTATTCCTAATTTGTTCTTGCTCTTGGGTTTTAGCGTATTTTGCATTCAAATCTTGACTAGTAGATTTTGTAATTGCCTCTGAAATTCTATATGATAACAAAAGGTTTTGCAGAAGGAGAACCTAATAGCAGTAAAAAGAGACCTACAAAATGCTCACCAAGATGAAACTGTCCTTTGCTGAAAAGGCTGGTAAAAGACTCATCTCCTTCATGCTTCCTGCACTTGGACAATATCAGTGAGAGATGAGTGCTTCCACTGAAAGATGCTATTCCCCGGTGCATGACAGAGTTGTCTTCATCTCAAAACTGAAATGTATAAACTAGGGGAGAAGGGGAAAGAACAATCTGCATAGTTCTCCTGAAACAAAATCTACAAAATCTGCAAATCTATGGCTTCCAATGTTTGGCAGAAGGGAGGTAGCACATTAATCTTTTTCCTCTTGCATAATACCTTTAAAATCTGTAATTACAACGTGCCTTGCCGTTCCTTAAACATTTGTGTTTATTTCATAGGTGTGACCACTGAATGTGATTTACAGTTTGAAAGTCATTAGTCTTTTATCTTAATTTTAAAGAAAAGTATCAAAAGGAAATTAAAGCCCTGTACTGAAGAGCAGAAGACATCCACAATTTTGTGAGAATGGCATGGTGATAGTGAGAGCATTTTATGTTTCCCTCATGTGCAGTCTTACCTAGTGCCAGTAACAGTATAGTATTGGGTTAGATAGACATAATACCTGATCCTGAGTAGTAATACCTTTTTTGTCCTGACTTTATAAGTGATATATTTTTGAAAAGTTGGTTATTGATGTTTGCCACTGAAAACTCTGATTTCAGGATATCCCCTTGGGCTGTGACGACAGGTAAGGATGTCAGACTTCTGGATGACAGAAATCTCTCCAGACTTTTCAAGTTAACTGATTCACACATCCCTCATGGTCCCAAATATATGCTTAAAATAAAATGTGCACAGCTCTAAACAAGTTCTTGTAGTGAGAAGTTGTGGTGAGTTTAGCACAGGAGTATTTAACCTTTATGAAAAAAACAAAATGTCTAGGCCTATACACAACACTGCAGTAATGTCTTCAAACATCTCATCATTATGAAATATCTTCTATAAATTATCCATCTGGAGATCAGCTGGTGTTGTTGACACTGTGAAATGTACAGCTGAAATAAGCAGGACCATATTTTTAAAGTCATTACATATTATTTTAAAAAATCAGTCAAGAGACAAGAAGATTTTATAAAATTCATATACATATATGCATTAATTTTATGTGTGTATATATATATATATATATATATATATATATGTATAAACAAACATGCACACACACACACACACACACACACACAAAGTATTTGTGAACTCTGAAATAAATGTTCTGAAATCAAGTAAACAGCTCCAGTATATCTGACAGGTGTTTGAAGGAACCACAGTTGAACTGTAAGGCAGCTGACTACTGATACTTCCAAACAAAATTAATTCAACTGTTGCAATTTTGCACAAGTTCCATGGGAGTTTAAGAGGTTGCTTTTTATTGTTAGTGTGTTTTAATTAATTCAGCTGTTCTAGATAGATTATTTGAATGCAGATACTACCACAAGTAACATATAAGAAAATAAGATACAGCCCAAATAAGTGTAAATCCACCTTCATGAAACTAATACAACTTCCTGTCATTCTCACTATAAAAAACCACTGTGGTTAATCATGTGAAAATATTGGTGCTTTCTCCTAGGAAATGTGACAAGAACCTTGATGGCATAGAAATTAGATAGGGAAAATGCCATTTCTTCAGTGTCAGACTAACTGCTTCTGCAAGAAATATTGGACGCAGAATATGGGGTTTTTTGTTTGCTGCAATGATGTTTTTCTCATAGTTCACTTCGGGTTTTTTTTCAGCTGAGAACGAGATTTAACTATGTAAATATTAAACATAGTTTTCAGTCTCTTTTTATTTCTCTGATTCCTCTGTGTTGCTTTCTATCCTAATAAGTATGCACTAAGTGCAGGACTAATTTTTGGAAAATACAACTGAAAGTGAATTTCAGACAGACTATGGTTTCAAGCTGTATTTATCAGGACTTTGTGTGGCCCTCTTTTGAGGATTTCCTTGAGATCCACAGTAGAGGCCAAGCTCAGTTCAGAACACGATAGTTTTGAGTATTTATAGCAGAAAAACCTACAGTAGTCTGCCCACTCTGAGACCTCCAGGGCTGCAAATGACTCCTGATGTGCAGCCACAACTGTTTGCAAACCTTGCATTTGGTGTTAGGAACAGGTAGCACAACACATTGGGGCTTTATGGGCTGTTTCTTGAACCAGAGGACCAAAAGAATATGGGGAATGACTGGTTAGAGAAAGGCAGTTGTAGGACGTTTTATCCCTTGTGTCTCTGAAGGACTGGAAACCAAAAAATGTGTAGTGGGAGAATCTGGGTTGGAATCAGATCCCAGAGACAGAGAGGGAATGACTAATGAGGTTGGTGCTGGACTCCAGGAAGACCAGGACTGGCTGAAATATAGGAGAAAGAATTAATGAAAATGGATAGGAAAATCAAGATGCGTGACATGTAAAATTGGTGAGGAGTTAAGCATGCGGAGAAGCAAAATAGCCAGAGAAATGGACTGAGTCAAGGAATTGGGAAAGAAAGGTGAGAATAAACTATGGAGTGGGAGTGAGGCTAATTTCAAATTGGGACTAATTTCAGCAGAAGAAAAGCAAAGAAATGTAGAGTGTAAGACTGGCTGAAATGATTGACAAAAGACTGAATAAAAAGCTGATTGCAAGTGGGAGGGTTGGAGGGACTGTAAGAGATGAGGGAAATGCAGGCTGGGACTGGAATTGAAGACTAAACCAACAAAAAATAGAATTTTCTGGGAAAATGTGCTTGATTTGTCATGAGAAGCCTGTGAGAGCATGCTCATGGAACAGTGAAGTGAGCTGGCATACCCTGGTGGGAATAAAAGGGAATCAGAACTAAGAAATGTGTTAGGAGGCTCAAATGTGGCACCAAAGAAAAGTGGAGTCCATGGAGTGATTTAGTTCTGTCTATCAGCTACTTTTGTGAAATCTGCCTGTCAGGTGTCCCATAGCTGATCAATATAGGACCTTACAGAGGTTAATAATTGGACCTTACAGAGGTTACTTATTCTGTTAGAACAGATAACAAAAATGGGCATGGATGAGCTATATTTCAATTCAAAATTGCAAATAGAATATACAGGTGAGAAGGAAATTAATTTTAATTTTGTAAAAAACATATTGCAAGGAGTTTTTCTTGTTAGATATAGGTTAATTAAAATATAGGTTAAAATAATTTGTGAATAGTGCAAACTTCATCATGTAAAATTAAAACAATGTCATAATGTATCACATTGCTGGGCAAGCTCAACCAAATTCCTTCCTAGCAAGTTTGTTTTTTTTTTTCCCCATGAGTGTACATTTCACTTCTTTCTCCTTTATGAGTAAGGTTATCTCAGTGGATTATCTGAGTACAAATACACTGTTTCTAGGCTGGTAAACAGAACATTAATCTTATTAGAAAATTCATATATACAAAGCCAAATGTAATAGTGGGAAAGAAACGAAAACAATGGAAAATATTTTCATGGCCCTTGCATTCCTATTTTGCAGGGCAATCACCTGCCTCTGTATTAGCTTGGTCCACCAATAAAGTTATTATCCTGTTTCCTGTAGTACCTTTCAATTTTTAGTTTGTCTTGTGAGAAGGACAGCTGGAATGTTGAGTATTGGAAAAGCTGGTCTCTGTGGGAGCTCAGTAGCCCAGGAAGGTCAGTGCCCAGGAAGTCAAGGCAGCTGGACTATCCAAAGATAACCAGCGTGAGGAGATGGGCAATGTGGGCATTTACCAGCTGGGCAGCCCGTGAAGGAAAGGAGAGAGGCACCAGGAGACTGTCCAAGTAGGAAACACAAGTGTTCTGCCAATGTGTTCTGCCTGTGAATGCAAGAGCTTTGAGGAATACATGGCATTGTAGGTGATACCATGGCAGAAAGCTTGATGATTTGGCTGCCAGTCTTGGATTAGTGATTTCCGTTGAAAACTGTGACCAGCCTTTGGGATTTGTTTATAATTGTATCACTGGGGCCTGATAGACAGTCCCCTATCCGCTACTCTAACCTTTGCCAGAATTGTGGCAAGATCAGCATGCTGAAGACAATGTGGCTCTTGGCAATGTTACAACAAGAACAGTTTCCTTGGCAAGCTAAACCAGAATTTTGTTAGCCAGGAAATATGATTAGTTTGATAGAAAATTGGAGAAATAATGTGAAGGAAGGAAACAAATCAGGAAGGAAGGGTAATAATGGGAACCCAGTTCCAACAGGTGGCATTATGCAAAAATCAGCTAAATTTAATCAAGTGTTTTATTTTTCTGGCCTAGTCCACTCAGGATGCCTGATGTGGTGAGGAACATTCAAATACAGATATGCCCAATCCTAAAATCATAGGAAATGGTCGTCTGGAAAAAAGAAGAAATGAAATTGAGACATCAGCATGTATTTGATCACTGTCTAATTAACACTGCCTGACAAGTGACATTCCACTCTCATAAACATCAATAAATCTAACACTTTTTGGAAATATTACAACAAGTGTACCTTCCAGAGGTATCTCAGCTTATTCCAGTATTATGTAATGTTCTCACAAGAAGCCTGCAAGTCTGTTTATTGCACACCTTTAAATTTTGGCAATCTATTTTGCATGTTTGTTGGTTTGTTTTTTTTTTTTTTCATATCCCTCTTTTGCCTGCCTAATACAAAATTTCATGTAACAGGCTGAACCAGCCCTGGAATTGTGAGCTGGCATTTGTTATTTTGGACTACTTATCACACAGTCTTTTTGCACATTCTCTCTCTAGAAGGAGAGCGAACTTTGTAAGTGCATCAGCTCTAACAATTGAAATGTGGGCAGGTGATGAAAGGCTGTTACAATTCACTGAGCATTTTTCATTCCTTCTGCAGACTCATGTAAGTCATCTCCTTCCCTACCACTCCTCCATAATGTCCCAGTCCCATAGATAATTTTTCTAGACAGGATGCCCTTTCCAGCACTTGAGAAAAACAAAACATGGCAAACCAAAACCCCAAATATCCATTGGAATCATTGGGGAGAAGATACAGCTCACCTGAGATGGTTTTTGTTATCACAGGTTAACTTCCATACTATGGGATGTCCAATCTGAAAGTTCAAAATGAAAGATAAACTGTTTTGAATACTTTGACCAAATATGACTGAATTATTAACCCTGAAAAAACACTGTCTAGAATGAAACAGAATAACAAATATGTTTTCTTCCTTCATCTAACGTTTCTAGCTGTGATTTTTGTCACTTAGCTAAGGTGGTATGTTTCTGAGGCTTGCAGCAGCCTCATTCATCTTTGTCCATAGCTGTTTCAAAATCATGTTTTCTGCTTTAATGATTAGATTTTCCATTTCAGTGCTATGTGTCTGCTTGTGTACTTGTCCCTTCTGTGCATGCCTTGTCAATGTAATTAAACATTACAAATGCCCATTTCAGTGTACTCTGGAGGACAATACTCCCAGCAGCACTGCCAGATGAGATCCTCCAGCTCATATCACTGTAGTTAATGCACAGACCTTTCAGCAACTGGCACAAGTGAGCATATCCCTCCTCTCATCCACCAGGCTGAATCCAAATGTTTTGTTTCCTTTGGCCAGCTTTAATGCTCATTCTTCTCACATGGGTCTTGTTTTGAAATAGCGAGTTCTAACGGGCTCTGTAGCCTTTCTGTCTCACAGCAGAAAATATGTTTAGAAACAGTCCTCAATAAAGGCAGCTGGCAACTCATGGAAATGAATGAGGCAGAACACAGACAGTAGGGAGGCTGAGAAGACAAGAAGGTGGGAAAAAGAAATTATTACTTTAGACAGTTATTTCTCTTTGCTGACTTAAAACTTTGCTTGGTTGATAATTAGATTTTCATAGTGCGGGGTAATTTTGTGTTTCCAGTTTGGAAGACTGAAGTAGCTTCAGTAGTTTTTAAGGAGCTCCTATGTAGGCCCCAGGCTGCCCATGAACATTAAAGATTTCTTCCCCACCCTTTTCCATCCCATGACAGAATAGCTGGCCTGAGTTCTTCACACAGAAAGAGGAGACAAAACTATTCCTCATCATCTACTGCTGGTAGCTGCAATACTTATGGACTTTGAAATAAGATTGTAATTGGTGTATCTGAGAGATGAGCTTGCATCTAAACTCAGTAAACAATTTCTGGGTTTTAACTCTCCTGCCATAAATGCTGCTTATCTGAAACAATCATTTGTTTAAGTGATAACACAGAAAAGAATTAATCAAGTACACCATTCATCGGTGATATTATGGACTTCAAAACAACTCTAAAGAGAAATCAGTGGTTGTAACTAATGCTTTTATGCAGTTTAAAATATATATTGCTGACATAGAGAATAGAGAGAAGCAGAAAATGCAAAAGTTGTCGTGTTACAGTTCTTGGGTCAAACTTGAGAAAAGATAGGACTGGGTGTTTTAATCTTCCTAATTTATGATCTATCTGCTCATTTTACTGCATTCAGCTGTCAAAGAGAATATGTTCTTCTGCTACAGAAGACGGCAAAGTTCCTCTGTGGAATTGCTCTGGGTTTTTCCTGTGAGAAGGTGTTTCCTGTAAGAAGACAGTGTGGCAGATTCTGACCAGGGTGTACTGATTAGTGGTTATCTTCTGATGTAAGTTTTTTTCTGAGATGATTATTTTGAGAAGGGGTAGTAATTTTCCTAAAAACAGATAAAAATTTCACTACAGGTGTCAGTTGCTTGTGAAAGATAATTTTACATTGCAAACACTTAGGAAGGGGTTTGCCTAAGTTCAACTGAAGAAGAGCAATGACACTCCTTTTGAGTTCAAAGTCTCTGCCTGTATAAAACCTCATAAGATTAAAATAACATAGAGTGAGTAAGGAGAGAAGTAAGGCATGTCCGAGTGAGTAAGGGGTCTCTTCATGAAAAGGCTGTCCCTGTTGTTACAGAGTATGCACCTCAGTCAGTCAGTCAGTCAGTCAGTCACTCTTTAACAGGAATAATTGACAAGTGAGACCTGTGGATAAAAAAGCTTTCCCTTCCACCTTCATCCTTCTACCCTACCATTTCATCCTTTCACCAGGTTTCACTAGATAGCTTCTTCTACCAGTACAGACATGGATGTTAAGAGGCAATTCACACTTTTGAACCAACTTTTCTTTGCCTAGGATCATGTGGACTTCCCTCTCAGGCCTATCTGGTCATGGATTCTCCTTTACAGTTTTCTTACAAGTTGTGACTCTAAAAAATAAATTCAGGTTTGGGGTAGACAGTGTCAGATGAGGGATAGCCCCTAGTTCAGGGTGGCTCCATTTTTCTGTGAGGAGACCTGAGTTTGCTTTAGCTCTATTACACCAGCTTGAAAGCTACAGCATCTGAGAGTGAAATACTCTGCCCATGCTTTTGGCACAATATGCTAACCCCTGGGGGTGAGCTAAGTGGGAACTGGATATACCAAGGCTGTGAGGGATCTCTGCGTTGGACAATGTGCATGGGGAAGGTGTGGCCCCATGCCGGCCCATCTGTGAACCTGGAGCATCCTGAAGGCAAAGCGTGTGTGAGTGAAACTGCCCCAGAAAGTGCAATTCTCCAGTCCAACTAAGCCTCAACTTGACTTCTTAAACTTCAGTTTGCTTGTGAATTAGTGAGCTCCAATAAGCTGTTTCTGAATATGATCTTTTCCTTGCACTGTTGCATGAAAACCTCCTTCATCCTATGCAGGAGAGTTGCAAAGAGCACCAACTAATGAAATAGAGGTAATTGATTTAATAAATTAAAAAATCTATTTCCCTTTTTTTTTCCCAGAAAGGTCTTGCAAGGATAACTCAGGGTAAAGAGGGCAGAGGAAAAGAGAGATTTCCTGATGAGATTTGTATTTACTTCCTGGGGCAAATGTTCTTTGAAATAATTTAAAGCAGCAAAATAAGCCAGTACATCTAAGCAAACTAGTAAGCGTTTTTTATCAGTAGCATTTACATAATGAATCACAGTCTGTGTCACAAATCAGGAGAGAGCAAGATTCTGCTGTATATTGTTTGCTATCTCTCTCTTGCCCAGTATTCATTCTGCAATGCTTTGTGCTTGTGTTTTGTTAAAATAAAATGTTAGGCACACTTAAATATATCTAATAATTTTATTAAAAATATGTGAAAAGCAAATTTTATTTCTATTTTTAAAATTGTGGTAATGAATAGAAAGAAAGAAAAGCATATCTTGATGTAGTTTGAATTTGGAGGATTTACCAAACCAATTTCCAGCAATATTTTGAAGTGCCTTATACTCTCTATTTTAATAAAATCTGCCAATATCTAGGACATTGAAACAGTGAAACATTGAAACATTGGCTTCTGGCCAAGATATAATTTAAATTCAGAAGAGTTTATGGGCCTGTGAATTTAAACAGTTGTGGTGCAGTTTTCAACCGGCTCTGCAGATATGATGAAGGTTTATGCTACCCCTCTCTGTTTCTGACATTTTTAAGCAATTTCTTTCCTGTTTTCTGTAATTTGATTTTTCTCCACTTCTGTTTTCCTCTACCCATCCATCTCCTCCTCCAAGCTTATCTTTAATGTCAGCTGAAGACCAGCATGGAAAGATATGATTACATTAGAATAAATTTGTCTGATTTTTATTATGACGACAGAGATGAAGCTTATTTGTCTCTTGGGGATAATGATTAAATGTCTCCTTGCTTTTGCATTGAAGAAAAAGAATCTGAAGTTGAACAGCAATGCTGAATGTTTGCCCATGGGTCTATTTATCTTGACAATTTAACTCACAACTGCACAAATTACCAGTATATAATAGAAATATTTCTATAAAAATCTATTTTTTTAAAATTTGACTTTATAAACATATGAAATTTAAGACAAAATTGAAACGATCTTCCTTGTTTAATTATAAAGTTGCTGCTTGATATTTCTCTCAGAAGAGATAATTTTTCACACAACTAATTGCTACTATGGTGTATGACAGATTGCCTTTTGACATTTTGCAACAGCAAATGCATAAAGGCAAAACAAGTACATTTTTGCAGGTTTTCTAACCACAAATAGCACATACCTCATGAGCTCTGAACAGACTTAAAGTATCACCCGTCAGCAGCTAACATGCTGGGATAAATGGAGGAGCAGAGAGTACTAGATAGGCACACTTATGCTGTGCTGTTTAACCTAGAATCCAGGTCTTTTTTTCTTTTCCCAGCAGCTCATGTTAGAGTTCAGTGCTGATGAGGTGATACAGGGTGTTGGTCGGCGCTGTGAATAAGCACAGTTAAAGGGATTTTACAATGAAAGCCTCTCATGGCTCCTCAGGCATCCCGCATGGTCTGAGGGTGCACTTGTTCCTGCAGCAGTTCCTGAGATGATAGCAGGGAAATTTTCCATTCTGTGCAGTCCTGAGAGAAGATAAAAGAGACAAATAATTGTTTTTAATTTTTGTTAAATATTAAATCATGTCTCTAAATTTTCCTTCTGTAGCTTAAATGATATTTAGGTTACTTCAACAGAATTTGACTAACTCCACATACACCTCATACCCTTTTCAGACAGTGCTTATATGGGAAATTTTATGAAAACTATTGATTTTTTAGTTAGTCAGCATATTATCTCATAGCTTACAGAAGTGACAATCACGATGGCAATAAAACAAAAAGGAAATACAGTCTTTCATCACAAATAAAAGATACAGAAATTACTTAAATCTTTTATGCTTGTAATATTGAGATCAGTAATACTTTTTGAAATTTAAAGATCTCTTAATTTATTGCATTATTTTTTTTTATCATAGTCTTCTTGAATTTTAAAGGATGCAAGATGTTGTAATTTCAATCTTCTGTCTGTATTAGGAAGATACTCAGTTCTATCAATATAAACATTGATATTTTATTCAACACAAAAAGATTGTTAATATGCAGTCTGAGACAATGTAAATCTTCATGTTTTTTGGAGCATGAAGGTGGTGTATATTGAATACTTTCATAGGATGTATTTTAATCTATCTATGATTCAAGAATGTTTTGAGAGGAACACAACAAAGCTGTAATTCTGTCAGACTGTCTTCTAGACTTGATGTGGCACAGAACTGAGTTTCAGCATTTGGCTGTGTCAGTGAGAGGGGGTAATCAGCCTTGGACAGTTCAGGTCTCTGTGTATCACAAACGTGCTCGTTGCCATGATATCTGCTCCAGCCAGGGGAAGCAATTGGTTAATCAGAAAACTTGGAATGATGCAAAGTTACCCGAAAATTTTGAAGATCCAAAAGTAGAAATGCTGAAATGTAGCATGTGCAAGTAAAAGCCATGATAGGTGTGTAAGAGGTAATTGACCAAACCAGTAGAGCTGGTACTATTCATGTTTTTCAACTTTCGTCTATATTGTGTTCTGTGTGTATGTTTGCACATAAAACCAATTGTTGTATGAAATTATCTCTTTATTGTTTTTAGTTTACTATAAGCATAGCTACTACATTAAAATTCTTTCCAAGCTGTGCTGACAGCAGGGGCTGTGGTGTAGCCAGGTGTGTTGACTCTGCATCTCTGCATTGGCACCACAGAGGAGTCTTCTCATGCAGACCTTACACCTGGCTTAATTACCATTTCTCATGCAAAAGTGTGGAGTCTGTCCTCAATGGGCCATGAGACGCCCCTGGCAGGGGATCCCTGGCTGTTGAGGCAGGTGTTTTGTAGTCATGGTCCATTCCACAGCCATGCTGGAGTTTCCAGGTGGAGAGGCGCACTCAGGCGCGCTGGGCACTCAGCCTGGTGCCGTCCCTAGCAGCAGGCGATGCTGCTTGGCAGGCACTGGGGCCAGGCTGGGGCTTTCTGAGCTGGTGATGACCAGGAGCGCTCACTGCCCACACAGTGTGTGAGGTGTGATGCCCTCCAGATGGCAAATCTTGCTGTGCCACCTGGGGCACTGCCATGCTCCACTGGGCGCTCCAACAGCTACACAATATTTGTAACTGGGGAATGTGGTATTGCAGTGTCCTCAGGGTGCATCAACAATTCAGTGTAAATGCAGCTGCAGGCAATTGTAGTGCAGGTATGTCCCCTGAGAACACCATTAACTTTATTGATGATTTAGCTGCTTAAAACTCTGCATATCCTTGAAGAAGGAGTCAACATTATACAGCACTGGATTATGCTGGCTTGGTAGGTGGCTGTTTTCAAAAATCCAGGACTTGATTTTGTATTCCAGTATTTATTGTTACATTGGGTTTCCTTGCTGTCAAGTGCTCTTGTGACCTGATCACTTCTTTACATCTATTTACATTCTGTTAGAGAGCTATAACCTTATGGTGAGCAAAGAGCAATAGGCAGGCTATTTGGCGGCACAATAAATTTTTCTGGTGAACTGAGGCCATATTTTCTGCTTGTTTGGCCAGAGTGGCTCTTGTTTCCATGGTCTATAGAATCTATCTCTTCTGTTTTGCAAAGACAATATATATTAAGAGTGTTTTCAAAGTAGTTCTCAAGAAATGTATGGGAAAGAAAGGAAGGAAGACAAGAAAAAGAAGAAAACTTGGAAATCTACTTCTGACAGTTGTAATTCAGTGATAATATTCCAGAGTCATAGACAAAGTTAATAGAACTGGAAATTGTATTAGCCATACCTATATATTTCTGTTACTTTCTGTCCATTTTTCTTTTATATTCATATTATACTGCTTACTGAGATTATGATTGTGATGTTCTATCTTTATTACTTTGTGGCCTAACTTTTCAAGTCTGAGCTTTCACGGACTAAACAATAAATTTTGCTGCAACAACCTCACTTAATTCCCCTATAAAACTGACGCTTCCTGACGCTTGTTCACTGATCTGTACTATAAATATGGCAGCCATAAATTTTAGAATTTTGTCTCATATGGTACATACAAAACAATAATAAAAGTCTATAAAACAGGAAGCAGTAAGACGAGATTATTCAGTAGTAACTGCGTCTAATTCTGTTCCCCAAATAAAAAAGTATAATTCAAAAATGCCTTGAAAGGCAACATTTCCCAAATTTACATTTGCAATATGACTGATTACTAAATTTCCTCTTTAGCTGCTGCTTGAGGACTAAAGTGTTATTGGGAAAACGTATGGATGGAGGGAAGGGTAATGAGGAACAAGACCTCTGTCAGTACATGTGTGAGCTGTGGAGCTGTGTGTGAAGCAGCAAAATTAGTTACCCTCCTCTGAAAAAGTAGGGAGAGACAGACATGTCTTCCTCCACTGACAGTGAATGCAGTCCTGCCATGGGATCCATAGTTAATGGATGATACTGCCTAGCATGAAGCAAGGAGGGGAGAAAGGAAAGCTGTTTTTCTGAAAATGAATCTTCCTATATTAAAAACTCTTGCCAGATTTTCTCATACATTGGACATAAATACCAGCCAAAGTTCAACTTTCATTTTGTAATAGTCTGTTGCCCTCTAGATTCCAGATGTGCACTTCTGATAGCAAAAATGACAAAGCTCAGCTTCTGATTAACACTAACGATGCAACTGTGAATTGGCACTGTGACAATACAAATGTCTTTTGGACTGCTTCAGCTTTTTACCTTAGACCTACCCCAATCTGTCTCCGCCTGAGACATTCAGGTAGTGACTTTCCCTTACCAAATTCCTGGCGGGATTTATATAGTTTTTCCCCATTCCTTTATTTAGTTTTTCTTGGGCTGTCTTGAACCATACACTCTGTACAGTTAGATTGTTATTTTGTACCATCAGTGGCTTGAATAGAGACATCTTAAAAACAAAGATGTGGAAAGTGAGAAATCAATAGCCAATGATTAATGTATCATTGGGAGATAGTGTACAAGATTATATACAGAGAGAAAATTGGGAACCAACTTTGAAAGTTGGTTATCCTCCTGTCTTCATCCCAGGTTTGTCAATGGTATGGATGACGGATCTAGTTTTCCAGAATATATTTATAATTAATAATTTCAAGTCTTGCAATAAGTTCTAGATAAAAAGGGCTGGATCACAAGAGCCAGTTTCAGCAGGAAAAATGATCTTCATTCTTTCAGCATCTATGCTGGCTGTTGGATATGTTGTGAAATATTCTTCATTTAGCCTTTTTAAGCCTGTAAGAGATCTTATTAGTTTTAAACATAAGATTATTCACAATTTGATTAAATTAAGAGAAGTCCAAGAAGGCAAGTGTATCTTTATTCAAATAGAACCGAATCTTGTCCTATAAATATGTAAGTGCCTGCATGATGTCATTGTGCAAAATTATGTAAAATATGTGAATCCCAGAGAGCTCTTAATAGTCCTACTGAAAAAATGTTACCTTAAGGATTCAGGAAGTTAAATCAGCTAAAATTAGGCACACCACAGAACTGGTTTCCATCAATTTTCTTTGCAATTTATTCTGGTTGTTCAAATATCATAAAAGTGAAAGGTAAAAAATGGATGGATGAACTGACAGATGGATATGAAAAATCAGAAAATTAGTTTAAATTTCAGGATTTTAATAAATTAAGCACGACAAGCATAACACAGGAATGCATTATTTATTTTGTTCATTTAGCTTTGTTTTTATTATAAAAAATTGTCAGTACATATTGGAAATCTCATTTATTGCAGAATAAAAGAACATGAAGCTGGCATCTGATGATGCCAAACCCAGAGCTGCAAGAAAACACACATTCTGCTGGCAGGATTAGTATGTGATTTAGAAAAATATGGTCATGATTTAAGAAAGTTTTGCACAATTTTGCTACTAAACTGACAAAATAGTCTTTAACCGATAATGTTCTCTCCCCTCCCATTATTATTATTAGACTTTATGTAGATAATATCAACAATAAAATTAAGCCATTTTGAACTAATAATTTTCATGCTGTTTGGTTAGGTGCTGGATAACATTTGGATATCTTTGTGTTATTCAGGGATAATGCATCATCAAATGTAAGCCATGACATGAACTTCTGGAGATTTTGTATATTATTTCACAGTGAAAAGAGTGTTGTGCATATCAGAATTTAGGAGAGGACCTCTACATGTAATTATTTTTCCATTCTCTCCTAAATGAATACATATGTAAACATTTATTCCAAAATAGGAAGTTAGTTTCTTTGGTCTTGGACTGTATATTTTGATATACTGGCATCAAAAATTTTTATAGCCTGTTTTGGCTGCCAGGATAATCAAGTGTCAATATGTCTAACTATTCATTGATAGAACAATATTTTCAGCTTTCCAATCGCTGAAGAGCTAAGTAAATACACAAATAATTTTCACATCTTTGTTGATCTAGTTAATTATAGTGTAGAGAGAAAGACTAGCAGCTGTCCTGCATATGTTTCATTTTTTTCCTCTTTTTTCTCCCTCCTGATTTGAGCCTCACATGACTTCTTAAGTATTTTGGAGGCTAATAGGCTGATCCAACTCTTTTTATCCATAGCAATCCATGGATATTATAACCCTCACAATAAAAACTGAAAAAAGATGCTAGAAATATCTCTAGTATGAAAGTAAAATCCCAAAAGAAAACAGATGCTGGGTGAATATCTTTTGGTGAACTATTTTTAAAGAGCTTGGACAATTAGAAGTAAAAATTTGGGCACCAAAATCTTTTAACTCATGCAGGCCAAACGTACACTGCAATAGATTAGCCCATACAATGGTGTTGATTTTTAAACCAAATTTGAAGTCCATAATTGCTTGTTTTACTTTTTTATAATTGTCAGCAGAGCTGGAGAGTGATATATTTTTCTTAATGGTAAGCTAATGAAATTCCAGACAGGCCCACAAATTGAGATTGCCATTAAAAGACCCAACAGTTGCATTGAATGGGATATATTTTGGAAACTACTATTTGTTGAACAAGTGTGGGTTCTTCTAGGTAAATAATCAGCTTGACTGTGCTTTACAAAAGTACAAATAAAAAAAAAAAACCAAAACAAAAAAAAAGGAAAAATACAGATATTTCAAAATGAACATTAAAAATAATTTTATATATATATATTGAATTTGGCCTAAATATGCTGACAGTCAGGCTTCAAGTTCTGTACAAACTTGAGAGTAGAACATAGTTTATGAAAGTTCCTATTTATATTGTGTCATCTGTTGGATCACATTTTACTGATCTAAAGACTGCTTTTCTTTTTGATATGCTGCAAATCTTTACAAGACTTCATAATTTGACAAGTCACTTTTGTAGCACTAGAAAAGAAATGGCTTTTATTAAAGAAATCAACAGCTGACAAAAATTCGTAAGGCAAACTTAGGTCAATGAGGTGAAAGTACAAACAAATCCAAATATATCCATGAAGAAAACTGAAAAGAGAAGTTAAACAATTCCTGCTGCTGGGAATTCACCTGCCAAGTTTTAGCCATGAGCAAGTTTGGCATGTGGAATTAGTTGGTTTTCTAGACTACTTCTCTAGCAACTGGAAAAAGACCAGCACTTCTGGTAAATATTTAATTCCAAGTTGCTTAAAAGACCTCACCTGTAATGAATATTTGGCATATTTAATCAGCTTCTAAAGTGCTTCAAATAAAAAATAAAACCTTGACAAAAAGCATTCTGGGAAATACTATGTATGTTGAGTAAATAAACCAAATTGCTTATTTCCACTGCCATGAAAAACAGTAAAATGTGTTTTGTTAAATGCATCAACAACAAAAGGAGAGCCAAGGAAAATCTGAATTACTTAATTGGATGCAAAGTGGGGAACATTGCCACTAAGGATGTGGAAAAGGCTGGGGTATTTAATGCCTTCTTTACTTCAGTCTTTGATAATATGAGTGGTTACCCTCAAGGCATCTGGCCCCCTGGGATGGGAGTCAGGGACAGGGAGCAGAAGAAATTCTCTGCAAGCAGGGAGGAAGCAGTCAATGACAACTAGATGCTCAGAACTGGAACTGGGTGGGATTAGTCCAAGATCACTGAGGGAGCTGACAGAAGAGCTTGCCATGATCTCTTTCATTTATTATCTGTCCTGGCTAACCAAGGAGATCTCAGATGACTGGAGCTTGGCCGATGTGACACCCATCCACAAAAAGGACTGGAAGGAGGATCTGGGGAGCTACAAGCATGTTTGTCTTAATTTTTAGAATCATAGACCAGTCCAGGTTAAGAATGAGCATTAAAGATTGTCTTGTCCAACCTTTTGTTGGAAAGGAAGCCTAGAATACAGAATCAGGATCACAGAATCATGGAATATTCTGAGTTGGAAGGAATCCACTTTAGGACCTTGTCCAATTGCATCTTGAAAACCTCCAGTGATGAACACTCTACCATGTACAAGTGTATGAACATTCTAATTGTAAAAAGTTTCTTCTTGTTATGGTCCAGTTATTAAAATATGGAGGAATTCCTCACCCCAAATTAAGGTGCAAATGAGACCATATGCCAGTGACAATGTTATGGATTTTATTTGATAGTAACTATGAGGGAAAGAAAAGGGGACAGGAAGAAATAGGGAAAGAGGAGCTTGGGGGATATGAGGATAGAGAGAGTGAGATGGAGACAGACTAGGTAGAAAGTAACACCACTCCAGAGATCCTGATGGCATTCCATTGATCCTCATCTTCTGCTCTTCTTGGTGGTGAAGGTCCCCAAAAAGCATAGAATCCAATGGGTTAATATGGGCTCAGTCCAGGTGGCAATGTCCAGGTACATCTCCCCTGGGCAGGAGGGGGGGACAGTCTCTAGCAACAGACTGGATCTGTTACATCTCGTGCAGTCCTGTGGTGCAAGGCCTCTGGGGAGCAATGGGGGGTGTCTTTGATGGATTATGACATCCCTCATCTTCCTTTCACATCAATGTCCTGTGGATTTGGCCTGTGGGTTTGGGTGTTCAGCTGGGCCAGTTTGTGAACGGGAGGATGGGTGTTCAGTGCCCCCGACCAGAGGTCACACGTCAAACTTCCTCCCCCTCACCCTCATTTTGGGAGGTGGGTCTGTGTAAACCTGGCTTCTGTGGGCTGTGGCTTCCCCAACCCAAACCCAGCCAGAGGTGACTCAGCATGGATCCTGGGTTTGGTTCTCTTCTGGATACCTTTCCCCCAGCCTTGTTTGTTTTTTTCCTAGGCCTGGTGATTGAAGAATTGTTTTCCATTTATCTAACCAGTAGTCTGACTTCCAGTCCAAAGTTCTAGTCAGGCATCCTTTAGAGAGGGATGGTCTTTATACAGTTTACAACTTTATATCAATGTTTGAGGCACGAGATATTTCAGTCTCTGACGCTTCTATGAAGTTGAAACTCTTCACAGTGCAACTGGTACCCATTGGCCCTCAGATTCTCAGTGTGGCTCCTTGAGAAGGGAGAGGACAACCTTTGTCCTCTTCAAGTACAGGAATACTTAATAAAAAATTTTAAAAAAGTAAATACTTCATAAAAGGAGCGTATTCCTGAGCTTTCTCTTCTCCAGGGAGAAGACCCCTAACTTTTACAGTCTTTCCTCAAAGGGCAGGCTATCCATTGAAAAATGGCAAATTTACTTTCAAATGAATTCGAAAATAGCATCCCACTCATACTGTAGTTGCTTAGACAGCTTTCTTTCAGCAACCTCTCAGGCAGAAGTGTTAATTCTTCTTCAGGATTGTTTTCAGACAAACCAAAATATCTTTGAAAAATATCCAATTTCTTTCAGTGTATGGTGTACTGTTTTATTCTCTTTGGTATAATAAGGTCTTAATGTAGATGACTAGGTCACTACTGTTCATCAGTGCTTACATGAACATCTGGTGATGGGATGGAATATGCTTATCTTATAATATTAATGTTAAACTTTATAGAAGAGTCATCAAAATTCTCTTAAGAATGAAAAAAAAGGCAATGACTGAAATTTGATATTTATTTTTGTCAGCTTTGTTTCAATGACTGGAACATTTATATCATATAGGCGATTTTTACACAGAAGCACTCTTTGTTTACTGCTCAAGAAACAACGTGAAATATTATCTGTTAGATTTCATTAAAATCTCCTTAATATAATGGAAGACTAAAGTCACCCTGGAAGAAGGCAGGGGAGGGACTTTTTACAAGGGCTTGTAGTGACAGGACAAGAGGGAATGGCCTTGAGCTGAAGAAGTGTAGGTTTAGATTACATATTAGGAAGAAAATCTTTATTGTGAGGGTGATGAGCAGTGGGGAAAGCTGCCTAGAGCAGTTGTGGATTCCTCATTCCTGGAAGTGTTCAAAGCCAGGTTGGATGGGGCCCTTGGTTTAGTGGAAGGTGTCCCTGACCGTGGCAGGGTGTCAGATCTAAAGTGTCTTTAAGGTCCCTTCCAAGTTGAGTAATTCTATGAATGTCTTGCAGATGTGAAGATGTTGGTTCCTGTGTCAATGGAATAAGCCATCATAATGCATCAGTCCACCATCTCCTGCTGTAAGTCTATCTGTCACTACCCAGAGATAACCCAGCCTTGCAATAATTGAAAAAATAAGTGATTATGGTATTTTACATCATGTAAAACAAGCAATAATTAGTGCTAATTAATTGATTGACATAGTCATCTGTATTCATGTTCTTCACACATTGAGGAAGGAGAGGCTGCATTACAGTGCAAAAATTGTCATAATGTATACACACTATGCACTTTTCTACTTTTCAAGGCAATTGACTCACAGTAAGATGGCAACCTCCAGTTGGGTATCACTTTTTCCTGAACAAAAGTTTCACAGCTTCAAACAACACCCATTAAATTTATGAAACCCTGCCGATAAGCTATATATATATATATATATATATAAATTTTAAATAAGCAAAGGCAAAATTGTGTTTTCATCAGCAATTTTAATTATCAACTGAGCTTTGTATGTTGTGAGCAGTATTTACCAATAATAGAAGCTTAACTGAATGATGCACAGTGAGAAATGTTTGTATTGGCTCTTACCAAAAGAGTAGGAGCAAGATGGCCCTGGTAAATTCATTGAATGCTTTTCACTAAGATTTCCATGGTTCTTTTACTTTCCCTTGAACTCAGCAAAATAAGAAAAGTCCGAATAATCATCATACATTCTTAATCAAATTATGATTAAATAGTATTGGGATAGTTTTTAAGACTAGGTTTAAGTTGGTGTCTCGGGGATAGGTAGCCATAATAACCTTTCCAGCATTTAGTATTTTCTGCAGTATTGATAATATATTGCTACAGTTAACTGTTAGTCTTGATTTTAAGGCTACAGGCTTCAAAAGGCCAGATTGCCTGAGGACTAAGAAAAAAATCTCTGTGATTTGAAAATGAATGTTCATACCTCAAAAAGACTCAAATGCATTTATGCAGGTAATTAAAGAGGGAATTCAGACTGGATTTAAGACTGCTGACTTAGAGTTAATAATATAGATTTGTGTTCCAAAAGACTTTAAGTGCAAATATCAGCCCTTTGATGGGATATTACTATTGTTAATTTTTGTCTTGCATGATGTCATTTACTCAACAACCTGATTCAACAAGTGTGTAATAAGGTCAATTGGCCTGACTAAAAAAAAATAAAGACACAAATAAAGATTACATTCTGAACTGAAGTAAAAAGAAGGAGGAAGAAGAAATTGACCTTCAACATTTTGCTAGGGAAATTGCCCATCTGATAACCATAAATTAAAAATATAAAATGAAAGCACCCTTCTCCCAGTATACTAAAATACACTGCTTGCTTCATGTCTTTTCTTCTATGAATTTATGTAGGCATAATACTCTAAATCATGAAGATATAAAGCAGTACAGTTTTGCTTGGCACTTCAGTGCATAAAACTAAAAAGCACTTTGCTGCATTCTCAAATATTTTTCTCAAATACAGACTAGAA
The DNA here is from genome assembly GCF_035770615.1 of Melospiza melodia melodia. Classification (NCBI taxonomy): domain Eukaryota; kingdom Metazoa; phylum Chordata; class Aves; order Passeriformes; family Passerellidae; genus Melospiza; species Melospiza melodia. The sequence goes on along the minus strand of NC_086197.1, from coordinate 87,768,821 downwards.
AGTAAAACATATCACTTAATCACTTTGCCTCTTTAGGTGGTTAGTACTCTAAAATCTTTCTCTTTGTTACACATTATAAAAATAAACATTATTTTTTGTGATAATATTAAAGGAAATACTGGTGAATATGCAGTCGAGAGTTGATACAGCAGATAGTGAAAGCTGTATTGCACAAATAAGTCACTCCATAAAAATGTGCTACTCAATACTTCTGATGATAATTGAATGCTATTATGATGCATCCTATACCTCATATGCTATCATATTCATTATCATATTATCATATTACCATATGTGTAATCATATTAAAGTATTAACATCTGAAGTTCACATTTTGACAACTTTTTTTTTCTGAAAGTTAAATTTACAAATCTTTTTCGGCCCACAGGGCAACAATGCCACTTTTTGGCTTTTACTTTACCTTCTCAAAGAACTGATATTTTGTGACTCAGCATGAACATTTTAGGTCAATGCTGCTAGAGTTGCTGCCTTGAAAATGTTATCTTATTATTACTTTTTAATTTTTTTTTTTTTAATAAAAGTAGAGAGATTCTACTAAAATAAGATACAGAAGCATAAGATTTCCAGCCTTTTGCCATTTTGATCAGACACCAGGATGGCTGGAACTCATTAGGGAAGAAAAATATGAAATGCTGCTGATATTGATATTGACTACAGATCTACAGAAGGTGGACATATATCTAGGAATATTTTATTTTTTAATCTTCAGTATTTCAGTTAGGGAAAGTAATGTTCCTGCTGGAAAAAAAAAGAAAGTAAACAAGATGAACTTAGCAAACTTATTGTAGAGATATTGCAAGTAGGCTGCAGGAATAATGAGCAAAAATAGAAGCAAAAGGTGCCCCAAGGGACTAAATTAAAGCCAAAAATGTGTAATCTCATTTTCAGTTATTTGCAAGTCTCATTTTAATGAGTTCCAAGTGAAGGTATGGTGTGAGTATGAAGCCCTCAGACATCACTATATCCATAAAGAGAGTGAAGAAATGTCTCAGAATGCCCATGTTTTTAAAGAATCTCTATATTTAGGGCTTTGCTGATCCCTGATATTCTTCTACAGCTAGCCAGCTCTCAGGCAGTCTGACAGCAAGCTCTGAGTCACAGGATGGTCATGGGGAATTAATATTTTTTCATTGCAACAGACCTGCAATGGACTTCTTTCAGCAGATCTCTTTGTGACTGTAGTTAGGATTCCTTTGCAAGTCCTTCTTGATTCTGTTTGCTGAGTCCTGCATAGTTTCTAACAGAATAGGAGAGGTATGAGACTCACACTGTCACTGGACCTCTGGGAGAATAATGAAGGGATTTATCTTGTACAAAGTCTTCAGGAGAGCACGCTCCTTTGTAGAGTTCATGATAATTTGTGTAGAAAAAGAAAGGGGGAAAAATGATAACATTCTTGTAACAATAGTCATGTGCAAATAGCTACAGAGAGGCCAGAGGGAATGAAGCATTAAGCTCCCCAAAGGCTCAGGAGCTATTAAGCTGTTGCTATTACTTATCTAAGTAATATAGGTGTAAGGATAGAACAATACAGTTTTTATTTCCTTTTCAGCACAGGAAATGGTACTTTGGAGAAAATAATATAGGTCAGTATGTCAAAAAAAATCACACTCCATAAAATAGGGTTTGTCATCTATGCAATTGGTCACTATATTTCAAGAATCTGTTCGCATGGAAGACAGGATGTTATTCATCATTGGATAAATCAGCCTCCTTTACTTATGAATTCTGATACCTTAAGGTGTTTGTGTTTCCTTTAAATTTAATATATGGCATTCATTTCCTGGAATTATAGTGACCAATTAATGTACTTTTGTATAGCTTTTCACTTTTAAACAGGCAAAATTAATTTCTACAAACTTCATTTACCTTAGCAACAATGCATAGGGGTTATTTGTCTCACTAATTTTTGAACAATAAAAGTTAGAATATAAATGTTTTTCTTTTTATTCAGTCCTTTACAATTCAAAGGAGAAAATATCTGAAATTATTAATCTGAATAATTGTATAAATTAATTATAGAAATCATTTTTTCAGGCTCAGATATAGAGTGTGATTTCTGCTGAAACTTAAATATATAGTTATTATATATATATATATGTACTATATATAACTTTTTTCAAGCACTTCCTCTAGTGTTGGGATATTACTTCTAAACAAATGGCAATTGAACAGGAAGACCAGTTCCTTTAAGACATGAGTTCAAAATCAGGAAATACTAGAGGATTATTGTTCTGAATGCTAAAATATGTAAGAGTCAACATATTTTTATATCACTAGCTTTACTGGATGTGAACCACTCGCAACAGTGATTGACCTCAGTTTTTCCAAAACTGCTCAGTACTTCTGCAGATGCTGGCAAACACATAGTTGAGACTTGAACAAAAATAGAACACCAGAAAGAAAGAAATTATTTCCCAACTTGTACAAAAGAAGGTAATTCACAAAAAGCATCAGAATTTTAATTCTAAAATTCTGAATTTTGAACTTAGAAGAATTTTTCCTTCTATCACTTTCATATCAGTAATATTACCATATTAATGGTCTCATTTCAAGTTAAATGTAATGTTACACTATCTAAAAAGATCAGGTAACTTAATAGAAATGGCTTATTTTTTTAATTTCACTGATGGAAATTAGGTGTTTAATTGCATTTTAGAATCTGAACATATTATGTAAGTTTACAGTCATCATATAAACAATGATATATGTACTGACAATCAGTTAATAATGTTACATGTAAAATACAGTCTGAATACCTCTTAAATCATAGAAAGGCTTGGCAAGATGTACTTCAGTTTTAAAATACCTGATAAACTTGCTATAAAACTTATTTACAACAACCCTGAACAGAACACTACAAATATGTATTTGGAAATAATCTAGGATTTTGTGAGATGGAATCAATAATTACTGAAATCTATTTCATCTCTGGTTTAAGATTCAATAGTGCATTACAGTGGTTGTTCAAATTAGGGAAATAATTCAACAGCTACATGATATATCTGAGACTGCTCTAATTGTGGCTGCTCAGGTAGTTTATCCAACACTACAACAGATTTCCCATCTGAAATGGATTCAGTACATGCCCTTTTGAAAAATTTATGGTTTAATGCAAACCCTTCTTATTTCCCATATAAAGAATAAGGCTAATTTTCAAAAATAGCCAAAAATTGAAAATAAAGAACTCAAAATTTGACATTCTGGTCTTTTTTAAATAAAGATTTTGGTGTTCCTCTGTGACTAACCTAACACAAATTAAGATTCCATACAGGATTACATAGAAACTGTTCTCATTAAATGCCATTAGGAGCCTTTTAGAAAAACTACTGGATTCAGCAGCCTTACTGAGTGCAAGTGAAATGCTAAAAATATTTGGAAATGCACATGAAGTGTTCAACAAGATAATGTAACCCCTCTGAGCCTTTTAATTTCTTTACTGATGTTGTTTAAAAGGAGGAAAGAGTAGAGTCATCCCGTTGGATTCAAGGGTAGTAAATCACATGTTTACAAATTTTACACACAATGTGCTCACTTGAATGCCCAGAATGATTGTTGGATATCTGTGCTGTATTCCAAAGATTAATTTCACTATTCGTTGTGATAAATGAAGTCATTCTGTAAAGTTGCCACTACCAGCACCATGAAGTCTGTTAAATTTATCATTAGTTTGAATTATTTGGCTCCTGTTTTAAACCAAAACTTTAAAATATTATCACATGGGCATGTTAGTATTTTATTGTGAGATTTCATTCTTGTAAGGATTATTTTCCTGTTTAATCTCTCAGCACCATAGGCAATATGCTAGGTGTGATTCACTGTCTATGAACTTCCAAGATTACACTATATGATGTCATTCTGAAAAGGTGCTGGAACAACTGACTTTGTTTTGTTTCCCCTTCTTCTGTCAACATTTACATTATTTTTGAAAATGTGCCTTTTTGAAAAAAGCCACGTCATTTTTGTGCAGAATCCTTTGCCACATACGCACAACAATCTATGTTAATTACAGAGTATTTACTCTAGATTTTAGAATAATCAAAGTGTGCTGGCACTTCTGTTAACAATAGAAAGCAAATGATATTTGAAGTTTATAAAGGCAAAATCTCTTAAAAATATTAATTTTACTTTTTAAAGGTGTTATTTTTCTAAAGACTTCTGACTACTTTTTGGAGGAGATTTACTCACATGGAGTTTTTTTATCACTTTATTTCAAGAAAAGCCACCAACTGTATTCCTTTAAATAGCAACCTTAAATGCACTGGTGGAGCTGAGCTATTCAAAGAACGGCTGTTTCACAGTGCACCAGACGTGTTGACTGTTTTAAAAATTTGCTGTTTCTAATATCTGTGCCCATTGTAATTTATGCCTTACAGTAGGCACAGATATTAGACAAGACATTCAAGAAAATCAACCAATTGAAAACTGTAAATCTAGAGCACCATCCTATGTGTACTTGCTATTTATTTATTTATTTTGCAGTAAGATGCATTGCAATGAAGTGTGAAATTGATGGCTAGACACTTTTCTCCCCATTAATCACACAGTGTCAGTCTGTGCCATCTAGGAGCCCCCATCATTGACTTGGTCAAGATAATCAGGAGCTGTACAAATAACAGCAAGGGTGCAACAACACAGCTCAGGCTAGGGGAAGGGGCTGTGAATGAGTACATTTCCTAATCCAGTGGGCTGGGACTCCACAAGAATTGTTACAGCTCTTTGACACAACCTTGCTGATTTTCACAATAGTCTGATCCAGGGTTACACTGCTATCCCATTCCATTAATGATCTTGGCAGTTAAACCCCTGGCTGAGGGAAGAGATTGCACACACTGAGGGCCCTCAAAAATATTTCTCAGTATCTTACAACTTCAATCTTCAGTCATTCTGTTCAGTTTATAAAACTATTGCCATCTTTATGTGTTTCTTTTATGTAATGTCTATATCACATTTTGTTTACATACTGTATACTATGTTAATATTTTCCAACAATTTTCTTCTTAATTCAATGCTTTGCATTTTTTGGGAAAAACAGACTGAACTTGACTTTTTCTTGGTTAAACGCCTCTGAGGATTAACAATCAGGAGTAAAGACACTTTATGTAAGTCCCATGAATTAAATCCTTGTCATCAGTCAAGGAAAGGCAGTACTTTTTATACCAGTTGTTATTGCTGAGAATAAAACAAAATTTCAGAATCATGAGTTCTGCTTCAGAGCTGAAATAGAAATTTGTATGAAACCCTTCATTGTGACTGAATTAGATTAAAGAAATCTTTTTTGTTGAATATCTATTGCGAACTATTGTTGCTCTCCAGTTCTGTTAAAATATAGAGCAATAATACTGATAACCCAATCCAAGGCTCAAATACTGCTTGAACGTTTCAGAAGAAACATAGGATCCGCATGCTATTTTATAACTTCACTGAAACAGATTGGAAATCTTCAGTATGTCACACCTAGACCAGACGGTGATAGTGTGACAATCAAAACCCGTCCTCAGACAGGGAAGTGTAGATCGGTGCCACCTGATAAATAAATGTGTTACTTCCAATTCTATTACAGAAGTAGTGAAAATGTGTCACATTAGCTTAACATTGATTCATTGAATGCCTTAGAGGAACACTGGCAGATTGCTTTAATTAACAGATGTACGAAGGCTGCTGATGTTTTTCAAAGTGAAATTTCCTTGCCTCTTGCTGCAACCTATCAGGCTGTCATTCTCAGGTGACAGAATGACAAGATATCAGACCAACTGCTATAAAAGCTTTTCATTCTCAGTACTGTGTCTAAATATCTGTGTTAACAATATGTTCTTCTTCACAACCATATTTTAGTCTTTAGTCTTACAGAAAAAATAAGCAGTGACTTCCTGTCAAAAAAAGTCAACTGTTGGATCTTTTGACTTTTCCCACAAGATGAAGTAGACTGATTATAATATTCTTTTGCTCAAACATTTATTTCATTTAAGCAACAAACTCCCTACATGAATGAATTACATGTATGCAGGTCTGCTTCCTGATTTCCGCTCGCCTGACCTTGTAAAAATCAAAAGGCATGCATGATATCCAATCTAACACAGACATCCACCTTAAACTCAAACTTTAGATGTCTAGTAAGAGTTTCTCTAATGCTATATCTTTATATGTATTTCAAGTATTCACAAAAAAATCTAGTTACTGAGATGCTTACATCAGGCAGGCAGAAATCCTTCTGCAGGACTTAAAAAGTCACCTTGGTACTAATACTGAAACACCCAATCCTTCAGTAGCTCAGATCTGTTCTGAAATTTGAACGGCTGGACTTAAATTTTAGGTTCAGTTCCAATTCTATTCAGAAGCATGAATTAACAAATCCTGATGTTTTGTATATCTGCATGTGTGTATATGTATCTGGGAGAAAGGAAGCTCTGTCTCCTCAGCTTATAAATCATTCCAAAGGATGAGGTAATAATATCTCCTTCAGGCCAGCTGTGATGAGATCATTGTCATTTTGAGGAAAAAACAGAAGAAGAGAGAATTACAAGTTTTGTTGCATGTGACATACTCATTGTTGAGGTTGATGAGTTGGCCTCAGATATGTGCAGACAGGGTGCTGTTCATGCAGAGCTGTGTCCCAGACCATGTCATCCATGAGAAGAATGCCTTGGAGCAGATTGAACGAAACTTTAAAAAAACATCCTATTTCATTCTGCATGTTAGAACTGTTTACATGCCCAAGGCCTTGAAAAAGATCATTTCAGACCTTCATATTTCTCTGTCTCTCTCCCCATATATCTATTTATCTAGCAAAGGCTTAAGTGTGTAAATAAATATGATTGCTGATGAGGGCACAGCTTACAGGAGCAGTATGAAACATGAACAAGAGGGAAATCTAGTCCAGTAGTCACAATAATTTGGATATTGGTCACTGAGTACTTGCCTTAAGTCAGTTATATTCAAGAGGCGATAGACATATTCAATTTAATTTCTCTTTGTGGTGTTGATGAAAAGCCATGGCTGAAAACAATTTGTTATTGGGAAAATTCTCTGTATACAAATGAAATGTTCTGTTTTGGTAAACAGCCAAGAATACTAGCAAGATTGTTTGTATTGTCCCACAGGCTTTGAGACATTCCAGTTACACCACACAGGAAGGTGACCATGACACTTAGAGGTAATTCTTGGCAGTTTTCCTGAGCTCTATTAACTTTCATAAGGAAAATGACTGCAGCAAAAGAACAGGTAGAGAAACATGTCTGAATGGAAACCAAGTGTTAAAGAATTCAATATTACAACTATAAACACAGATGCTTCAAGATATGTATTTGATTTGCATTGTTATAACCTCTCCAATAACTGATGTATCATTGAATTACATGGAAATATGTATTCAATGGAAAAAAATGCATAATAGCAATATAAAATGGATTGGCTTTCTTTCTAGCTAATGAAAGACTTGTCATAACTAGTGTTTAAAAAAAATCAAAGAAAAGTTGTGGAAGCAACAGTAATTTCCAGGAAAATTAAAGTTGTATGCACATAAACCTAAGTAATTCCTGAGAAAGCCAGACTCTTATATAACAGAAATAGTTTTGTCAATAATAAAATGTATCTGAAGACCATTTACCTGCTTTATTGACCAATGATGAAGTATAGATGAGAAATTAAAACTATGATAAATTGAAAGATTTTTAGCTGAGTACCATCACATAACACATTCACCAGATTTAATTTTCTTAAGGTGGCATGTCTTAAGTCATTTTTCTCAGGACACCAAAGTTAACACATTTCATAATACTCTGAAAAAGCACATCCAAGAAGTATTTTTAAAAACAGAAAATTGTCTTTAAAATGTCTTTTTACCTTGAATATTTTCACAGATAACTACCTGGGAAATCTTACCATCAAATTATTTTTTTAAATTTTCTTTTCAAAATATTTTTCATGTTCAGATGATGAAATTCAATATTTTAGCCTATGTGTATGTTAATTTGTTTTAACATATTTTGTGTGATAGAAAAAGACATAGTTTGGGTAAACAGTCATTCAACTTAAAATGAGGTGAAAAGCAAGAGATTTGGGAACAAATTTTTTTTTTAATGATAAAATTTAAAGACAGAATTTGCATTTTAGGAAAGAATTCCAAAAAGAAACAGATATGGAAAAGAAGGAAAAGAGGAAGAAGGAGAAAGTTGGAGGAAAGAAAATAAAAGAACAAGAGACTTAATGTCACCTCAAGAATGCAGCGAGGATAAGATTTCTCTCAACTTAGGCTCCTAGAGCGTCTGTGATTTGTGTCACGACCCTAAAAATCAATGGCAAATGGTATGTCTGGATTCCTGGTTTGTCCTCAGTATTACACAGTTAAATATACCTTGACCTATTTCTTAGCCTCATTTATTTGAAAAATTAATAAGCTAAAAAAAAAAAAAGAAAAATATTTTTGTAGTTTAATTTTATTAATTACTCCACAATGCAAGATAAAAAAATCATCTAGCTGACAGTCAAAATAAAGAGAAAAATATATTGGGTTTCCATTTATGCGTTAATCTTCTTATCTTGCACTTGATCACACTGTTCGACTCCTTCATTAAGTCCAACCAGAGACAACACCAAAGTGCCTCACAGAGTAAAACAGATCAATGACTCAGGGTCCCATACTGGGAGAGGCCTGACCCCAAACACTTTCATTTGGTATCCTGCTGAAATCTTTACGATTTTTCTTTGCCTTTTCTTTCCCCTTCACTTAATTACTGGCTTGTTTCTGCATTATTTATTCTTCTAGCTTATGTGAACATGTGAAATGGGGCATGTCTCATTGCAGCACTAAAAAAGAATGTTTTCTTAGAAAGAACTTTGTAAAGACAGAAGTGCCATAGCTGCCTATTCTTGTTAGTAAAAGACAAAATTTCTTTGTGTTCTTTCACAAATAACTGGTTCGTATCTCATAGGTATTGAGCTTGGATTCATATAATTTGCTTTGCTGGATGAAATCATGATTTGTTTTAATGATTAATCATCCTGGCAGGTCTCATCTACTCATATTTACATACATTACATCATGCCCTAACTTAAATAATTTCATCTACTCCCCTAGTTTATATAGAAATTAGAAGCCTTCCAGCTTGATTTTAAGGACTTTCTATAATTGTATTCCTGCCTAATTTTGGAGCCTTGTTTTCTATTTTCCTATTCACTTGAATTTATCTGGTCACAGACTTTCCCCTAAAGTCACTGTGTACTTACTATGTGTGAAATTCTTGGGAGGGAATTGTCTCTTAAAACTGTCACCTTATAGATTTTAAAAAATTTATCTCTGAATCCTTAAGAGAGTTAGGAATTTGCACCTTTTCATTCAAGACCTATTCAACTGTCTCTAAAGAATACTTCTATTAATGCTGCTCAATAGTAAGTAAACTATAACTGATGTAGGATCTCATTCCCAGATATTCTCCAGCTGAACAATGCTGTCATCACAGACCTGTCAACACACACTTTCATGTGATTTTAAATAATTTTTTAAAAAATATGGATAGTATAATTTTGCCTTTGTAGAGAGAAAACTGCAGGAGGGCATGGGGAAATTTCAGTATATGTTCTGTCAGCACAGTTACACTGCAGTGAGTACAGGAGTTAAGTATAAAATAGCTGTAAGCTATTTTAGATATATGAGGAAATAAGCCACGCATCATCCCATGATTAAAGGGATACAAGCATTGTTTGTGTGCAGTGTTAGCTCCCCATGTTCCAAGATACAGATCAAAAAATCTTTGAGAATGCATGATAAAATTTCTGTTCATTACTACTTCTTGTATGTTCAGTTCATCAAATTGCTTTAATATTTAGTAACTGAATGTCTTAAGAACAGCAAGTGGGGAAAAAATATATAGATCTGAAAGACTGTATTATTCCTCCAAATGAAAGGTGGAAAGAACTCTCCAAGTTTCTTAAAGGCACATAGAGAGCAAATCCAAGTGTCATTTTGCTGAAATCAGCAACTGTTGTTACAATGTACGTAAATGACATACACATCCTAGCTGGCCATTTCAATATATGAACACCTATCAGAGACTGAAATAGTTAATGGCTTAAACATTTTAAGATCACCAAAAGACTTCTGTCTACTGTAGCAAACTGCAAAGAAACAGCTGCTCATCTATTGAAGCCCACCGCCCTGTGTATGCCTATTGATCTGGACCTCAAAAGGACCCTGAGATAAGATAAGGTGGTTCTGTTGTTCAGCTACCCCAGGTTAAAGAGAAGAAAGTATCTGCAAGTGTAAGAGATGGAACTGCTAACCTTGACCACTGCAGTAAACCCCAGGTGCTTTAGGGGACTGGTGCTAGTGACTCAAGCAACTGGTTGGGTGCTTTGCTAGTGATGCACACAGTGGCCTCCCAGCTGCAGAGGGCTGTGCCTACCTGAAGAGACAAACTGGTATTTCAGATAAGGGAAATGGCTGATAAAAGGCATGATAAGACATCATCCTGTGCTACTGGGGACATTTCCACCTAGACTCTGTACAACAGAAACCCAATGAAAGAGGAGTCTTGTGGACTCCCTATCCCACCCCATTTCATGGGTAGTCTGCAACCACTGAGAAGACCAGAAGGAGAGGCTCATTGGGATGTCATGAGAATCTATGGAGTGGTGATATCTTTTTTCTACTTAATCTGCATCTCTTTCACTCTCTTTCTTTCCTCTCCCCCCACCCAGCCCCTTTCTCCATCTCTCTCTCACTCTCTCTCTCTCTTCCTCATTTAATGTTAAATAAAATCTGTGCTATTGACTTCAGCATATGGTCTCATTTGCACCTTGAATTAGGAACAGGAATCTCTCTAATAATTTTAATAATCGGATCTTAAGGATGCCATCCTTATTTCAGATCTCTTCCCTCTGCTGATAATCTTAGGAAGGTTCTTTGTGCTATTTTGCAATAGATCATGGGTGAACGCAATTTACTTCACTTGTTGGTAAATTATATGCAAAAGAGTAATGAAAGCATCTAAACTAAATGAGAATATCCATAGTATCAGGTCATATGATTAGTAACAAAAGCTTTTAAAAAGGATAAAGATGTAAAGTTCTGTATTTGGGGATCTTTACCGAGTCTCTAAAATGTTTTGTATATCTGTTCCTATATAAATTTATCATGCCTTAGCCTCTTCCCCTATTTTTGCTTTTCCCTCACTCATGTTATTCAATACACAGAAGAAACACAAAGGATATTTTCATCCAAAAATATCAGCTCTTCTCTGAAGAGATGAAAACATCCCTACCATCTCATAAGAGTGTTTTGTTTACTTTTACTCTTATTTTTAATCACTAATAGTTTTAAATTACATGGAGATATCCAATTATGAATAGCAATAGACATAATGACATCCCTGGGCCTTTACAGAAAATCTCCTAAGTTGTTCTCCTTTTGTAAATAACAAAAAAAGAGAAAACAATTAGAGGAAATGATCCATTATTCCATAAAGTTCACAGGGGCAAAAATTTCAGCCCTTTCTGCATCCCTAAAATAAACAAATAGAAGTGAATTGAACACAGGGGAGGAACTTCATTACATTTCCTAATAACAGCATATTTGAGAGCCCATTAAGAGCAATACCCAAATAGTCTCCCCTGTCAAGATGTCATTTCAGAGAAAAAACAGAGGAATGAAAAAAGGATAAAGCTTTTGGAAAGATGGCATTTTCCTTTTTTATTGTTATGACTCCTTTTATTAATGTGTGTTAATGCTGTCCAAAAGGACATTATCCATCAGTTCTTTTGCTTAAAGAGCCATGACCACTCCTAAATACATTTACATGCCCATAATATAATGGGCTACATATACATACACCAGTACTTATTTTTCACTAAATGTAAAAATTTCTGCTTTCTAAACATGGGGGCAGGCATGGATTCTCCTCAGAAATACAGGTTTAGATGTACAGAGGGCATGAAGCAGGATGCAAGCTGAGGCAGGCATCTCTGTGCAGCCTTTTTCTCAACTAGTACTAACTCTGGAGGAACCTTTGGGTGTTTTATTGTTATCATATTCAACAGTTCTGTGATTATCTCATATGTAAATCTCAACTAGATGCAGAAATTGTGATTCTGTCACATATCTTTCACAAGAGATAGTGGCAAAGAGATCTTGTCTGTGATCAGACGCTGCAGAAAAATTCAGTGTTATACTTTCTTTCAGAGCATGGCAACAGTAAAAGTAGGAATCCTTTCCTGGATTGGAGAGTTTCCAATCAACTCTCCTTCCTCTATCTCACTAGTTCAGAATTTTGGTACTCTAACACAGATCTTGTGACTATTTACTCATTTAGGCACTGTGAGCATTAGATTGGTCTGGTAGAAGCTCTAGTTCCCGCCCATTAAAGTTTTATCGGTGCATCTAATATTTATTGGGTATGAGCAAACCTCTCTATCCTGCACTAATTTGGAATGAGACACACCTGTGTTCTAGTTTGTTGGTATGGTTTATACATTAAACTGCCTTCCCGTGTCACTCTCACAGCCACCAGTTTTTCTATCTCCCCTACCACGTTGCATTACGTTTATGAATGGTACAGATTTCGACATATGCATTTGTGTATCACATATACTTTTAAAATATCAAGAATTGCTTGTAAAACTTCATAATGCTGCAAAGTTGATGTTGACCAGATAGTTCTAAAATTCACTGCACAGGAGGATATTCCAAGAATAAAATAGTTTCATTATTGTTGAGATTTTTGTATTCTGCGTTTCAGGGAAGATAAGTTGTATTCAACCTTGACTTGTCCTCATAATTTGTTCGTAGCTTATTTATTCTAAAAATTGTTTGCATTTTATAGTATTTTCAAATTAACAGTAAGTTTAAGTAAACCATATTTAAATTACCAACAATGATTGTTTTCATATAATGAAAAAAGCCTAATACAATTCCTCTGGGTGATATAATTTATAAGGTCTTGAGGATACATTTCGTAACAGTCTATGGGGACAAATTGCTATGCAAATTTATAGAATTTTAATCATAGACAGAAATTCAAATATTACTCCCAAGAGTCATAACTTGCTTCATTCAAGACTATGAGAAGGTGACAGAGTTGGGTCAAACTTACTGCAGATTTGCTCAGAATCCTCGTGGGAAACTAAAGAAATAATGGTTTCTATAGCAACTAAGTGCATCAACATTATGTTTATTAATTACACATATGAACAGCAGAAACTGCAGGAAAAAAGCCCATGATGAGTCAGGACCTCACACTAGGACCAAGAAGCTATTACTGCAATGAGAATTGTGAGTTGCTTTGTTCTGTCTTAGTATGAAACAACAGCAGTAAAGCAGAAGCAGCTAATCAGATACCTGCTGTCTGCATGTGCGACTTTATGTCACAGCTGGAGGATTAGATAAAAATACTGTAACATATGAATGCAGTCACCTGGGTTGCTTGATTTGGTTTGTTTTCCCTTCTGCCCCCCCTTTAATTATCTTCCTGTTAGGTAGATTTCATCATAGTATTTGGGACTGTGGATGTGCTTTCACTGTCCATAGGGCAGGATTTGGTACCATAGGACTCAGTCTTTATACTTTGTTTTTTTTAATGGGAACTATTGACCATGAAACCACTGATATATTAGCACCATACAATGAATAGTAACTACCAGTACCTGGCCCTGTAGGTTCATTCATACTCTTGTCTTTTGCCAGTGATATTAAATGCTTTCTGCAGTATGCCACATTTACTATTTCCTATTTTCTCTTACCCATTACTTCTATAATTTTGTCTCTATTATGGAACAAGCAATCAATTTTTCTGGTAACATCATTTCTTTGTATACCTGATCTGCTTTCTACTTGTATAATCATTATGTTCTCTTACAAGCCTTTTCCCATCCAACCTTTCCCTTTCTATAATTTTCTTTTTAATATCGTCTCTTAAATTACAAGAAAAAACTTTCAGGAAATGCTAGAGATGGTGCTATTATGAAAGTGCAATGACATTTTTTATTTTCTTTGCTGCTTTTTAATTTTTTGGGAGATTGGGATAAAGAAAATGCTTGGAACTTTAAAGATCTTAATGATGGATTTCAGCACAATCAAACAGCATGACTAGAATTAAATGGCAGCTGACACTAGCAATAATAATTGCAGCAAAGAAAGCAAAACTGCAGCATGCCTGTGAACTGAATGACCTGTTGCTGCTAGCAGTGGTTTTCCCAAGGAAGAAAGATGAAGTACAGCAGGGTGAATTCTAATAGGAGTAGGAGCTCTGCCAAAGTGATTTCTGTGTTAAGCTTCTCCTCTGCCCCCCTGTTTTGGAGCTGTTCTGTTTGACAGACTGCAAGCAGATGCACCTGATACAATTTCTCAGTGCTGGGGTTCTGGCAGGCTGGTCCCTTACCCTTTACCTGTTCCATCCTTGGTACCTGCCTTCACCAGGATCCTTACCAGCAAGGCTGTCTGCAGCCACGTGCAGGGGAAACCTGGGGCTGGCTGGGGAGCATTTCCAGCTCATTGGAAGACAGATGTAAGCTCATGTTGACCATAAATCAAGCTCACCTTCCAAACCAGGGCAAATCTGTATCATGCCAAAGCCTAGGTAATATGCACTGCTTGCTGTGCTTCACATTGTGCCAGCCTGCTGATCTGGGGGATGAAGCACGAGTGCAGCCAGCACAAGACTGTTTAGAGGCACATACTTTAGTCCAGGTACTACTTTAAAATAATCTAAAACAGTAAAGGGACCAGAATGGAGGTGAAAATTTTTCTTGGTACGCCTCCAAGTTTTGAACTGTTTCTGTTGCTAACTAAACTGTCATGCAACTAGAGCCCATCACATTTGCTACAGCTGTGTGGGCGTTAAGAGTCAAAGAAAAAAGCTCTGACAGAGCCTCATGATATTATTGCCAGCTTTTGAGGAAAGCTAATAAAAACAACAGCTGGGGCTGGCAAACAAAATCTAAAATCTAGTATGGAATAACACTGGAAAAAAGGAAAAAGTTTTAGTTTGTTTTTTTCCTAATTTCTTTTTTTTTTTTTTTTTTTCAAAGACTCATTGCAGCCTGCTTCTGGTAGAGAAAATCCTCAGCATTGCATTAGAGAGACAGCTATGGGTACATGATAGGTTCCAGTATGTACCAGTTAGTTATTTACCAGTTGCTGTCAATGAACCTTAAACAGCCTTCAGCTCAGCCAAGCACACCCTATTTTACCTTGAATAATGATGCACTAGGAATGCATAGAAATAAATTGTAGGATTACATATCCCTGTTGAAAACTCATACACTTGGCTACCTGATCAGCTCATAATTTTTATGTAAGAAACTTATCTGTACAAGAACTCTATGGAAACAAGATGAAAAAACATCCCTGTCTCTCGTTGTGCTCACAGCCCAACTCTTCAGACAAGTGTGGATTGCTTGCCACAGAAAAATGTGCATCAGTTCACAGAGAATGTCTTTTAAAAACTCACAAAGAAAAGCAGAGAATAAATAATAAATGATAATAGCATATAACTCAAAGATCTTTAGATCTCCAAATGCTTTATGTAGCTATCTTCATGACAAAGAGACATTGGGACAAAGAGAGGCGGAGAAATTTACTCTGCATCACACAGCAGATCATTAGCAAGACCAGGAATAGTAGCATGTATCCTGAGACCAAATCCACTGCCCTATCATCAGGACCCATTGTGCCTTCCATTGCTGGCAGATAATGAATGTGAGGGAGAAAAAGCACTGGCAATCCTAAGTTACAGTTTGTCAAATATAGCCCAGCTGTTTTGCATCTGAGGTCTAGAGAAAAGCTTGCTTAATAAATTCCAAGATTTTCTAGCTGATCCTTCATTTGGGTAGTTTGACAAAAAAAAAAAAAAAAAACAACAAACAAACAAAAAAACCCAAAAAATAAAAACAAAACAAAACAAAAAAACTATGAAAATAAAACTGGTATTCAAAGCCTGCTTGTTAAGTTTTTAAATTTCTTTCCAAAAGCATTGTCTCTTTAAAATTTTGAACAAATCAAGCCAGTTGGAGAAATTTGTGCCAATAAATATGTCTAAATGAATACGACTTAGTTGCAAATATAGCTTCATGTGATCAGGATCTACAAGCCAGCATTTTTGAATTTAAGAGTTGTTGCTGTTCCCATAAGTCTGGGAGATTTTTTGCTATTTTAGAAGACATGCATTTTTTTAAAAACATATGTTTCTTAAGGAGGCTACATTACAGAGGACAGCTAAATTTGTTTTTCATTGTAGAAGTAACCCAGTGGGTCCAAAGAATTTTATGCTGGAGATGTTGCATAAATTAATCAAAAAAATGCATAGGACAGTGGAAAAATTCTGGAGATTTTCAGTACCATTCACATAAGACTTAGGTAGAAGTGCTAATATAGCTATTGTCCCCATTGAGTCTTATTAAAGCCACCCTAGAGATATAAAGAAGCAGACTGTGACCATGAGTAGATAACTAGCTCTAATAGTAACGGGAAATGTCACTAAATGTCATTAGAGCCTGACATGACCTAAATGATGGCAGTATGTTTAGTATAATGGAAGGCTATAATGAGGATATGGCATTTTCTTTAAGGACAGTAGCAGATTCAGACCAGTAAATTAATTCAGTAGTAATGGCCAGCTGAGTAGGAAAGTAACTGCCTGTGCTGCCAAAACCCCTTTAGATTCATAGCAAACCTACAAACATAAAACCTTTGAAAGAAAAGAAAAGCAATCACCTTTATGAGGTGCAACAAGAGGTTGAAGCACAGATGGGGAGAAAAGCATTCTAGTAAATCCTGTTTCTTTCACAGTTTCCCAACAGGTATATAACTAAAGTTCCTAGCAAATAGAGTGAATTTAAATTTTTTCAGAAGAACCACAGAAGTCCCAGTAATTATACAAATCCCATGGAAGTCTTTTATTTCAAGTGGAAAACCATGGAATCCATGTTATTCCAGAAATTCATTTATCCTTCTGAGTTCACTGTCTGAACAGGGAAATGAATACTACCAGGCAGGGTCTAAAGACTAGCTGTAGCCCACCTTTAAAGCAGAAGCATTATGTTTGAAGAGATAGACATGAAAGATGCCCTTGCCATTAGGAAAATTACAGTTTGCTGTGGATTTATTTTTTGCTTGAGTGGTTGGTTTGTTTTGTACCTTTAAAAGCTGTGATAAAGGGGAAGTGCTTCTGAATAAGGAGAAGCGACAAAAACAGTTACAGTAAAAAATAAACAGAATGGAAATGTAAAGAATAATTTAGCAGTGGGGAGGCTTTTAAATAGTTATGCTCTTTGGTCCCAATCATCAAATTATAAATAAATGGATTTTCAAATGTCCTTAGAATCGCTCAGTAAATATCAGGGATAACAACCATAAGAAATCACTAGTATTCACAGTTCCTTATCTTAAGTCTACTTTTCAATAGTCATGCTGAAATTAGAAACAATAGAAGCTGTTTTACCAAACTGGAGTTATAAGATGGTGGGTCAAGTGTGTTCTTGAAGCAACTCTACTGAAATCACTGACTCAACACTAGGAACGACTTTAGCTTCATATGCTCAGCCTTTGGAGGGACAAAGATCTCTGTGGCCTTATGCACCAAAGAGCAGGACCAAAGCTTTTAGGGAGACAGCAATTGAAAATTGTGGGGAAATTGGAAGCACGTCAGGTTTTTGTTAAATGTTAGTGTTGAAAATCTTTATCTGCATGTTAAAAAACCTGAAGTCAGACAATAAAATTTTAAAAATTAAGAAAAATAAAAATTAGTTTTTCAAATTCCTTATCTTTTTGCATATTCTAGGCTGTATGGCTACTGGGCAAAATGCAGCACTCAGGTCTGTAGAGCTTCCAGTGTTTTTAATAAGAGTGGGAACAAGCACGATGTCAGTAGCTGAGACCATTTATAAGAGAAAATCTGTGATTTCTTCAGCCCTTGAAAAGTATTTGGCAACTGAGATTGTGAAGCTTTTGTGGTGCTTTTGTACACAGAAGGTTACTTTATCTCCTCGCTCTGTAAAATAAATTATAGTTATGACTTATTCCATTAAAAAAAGATATATAACAGGAAAGAAAGCCTATTGCCTTTTGGTATTTGTTCTCCCAACTTAGAATAAACCCCGGCTTCTTTCAAGTTGCTAAGAAAGGATGTTGGGGATAGATGGCTGATATTCTGGAAAACACAGAATTCTGCTGTATTGCTTTTCAGGGGATGATGAGATGGCAAGCAACACACAAAATTCGTGACAGTAGATACCTAGCAGTAAATGTGTGGCTCTGGAGATTCAGGGATCATCTCTATTGTTGCCTAGGCAGGAAACACTGGAAAATTGTCTTGCTTCCAAAACATACATTTATCCAGGGCTGAATAAAAACAGAAGACAGTGCCTAAACTGGGTGACCTTGAACCTATGGTAACCAGAATATGGACATGAAAACTGAAACATCTTTTGTTTGCCATGATTGTGTCACTTGCTTAGATTGCTACTCATATAGACAAGTTTTATCCTTGGTCAGACCCCACTTTGGGAGTCTGTAATTGCAGTCATACCAGAGAAAAAGAGTGGTTTCAATCCAACAGTTCTTCTTCATGTTTTCTGCAGTCTTTGTTGAAGGTGTGTGATAAAGATATCTTTTTAGGGGTGAGATTAAAAAGAATTATTTCAGTCAGCAAAAGAAAAGAAAGCAAGAATTCAGCCTCATGCAAAGAAGCACACAGCAACTCTGTTGTAGTACACAAGGGAAGCTCATTCAATGAGACTTTCTCTGGAGGTCATAGTATATAATTGTTGTTTGTCCATTCCTTGTTGTCACAGCTTTGGAAATAACCTCCTGAAATCCAGTAATTCAGAGCCCTCTCCATCCACTGGACACAATAGTTATTGTCATCCTGAGATAAAGGAAAAACGAGAGACCTAGATGTGTTATGATCAATTTAGGTACCTTAGGACATGAAATATTAGAATTAAGCACTTGGGCTTGGGTGGGATATCTAAAAAACTGGCAGAAGAAAAAGTGATCTTTAAGCAGAATGCCTCAATTCCCCCAGCTGCAGGGATGGTATGGTGTTACTTTACAGGATCATCCAACCCACAAAGTTAGGCTTGGACTTTATTTGACTAAATATGGAGTTTATAGACAGTAGTTACCCAAAGGCATCAAAACTTTCTGATACTGAAGATGAACACTGTCAGCTCAGGTGTATCTCTCTCAATATTGACAGCCAGGTTAAAGAGTGAAGCTCCACATAAGAGATGGGCTACTACCATCGCAGATTAGGGTTTCTTTGAGTGTATTAAAGCAAATTAAATTAGGTATTATGAGAAGCTTTTGAACAGATGAGACGATATCTAGTACTTTTAGATACCTGCAGCATTAGATGGTTTAAGCAATGCAGTTCTTGTCTAGAGTCTAGCAGAGCTTAAGGTGATCTGGTCCCAGTGTAGGTAGGGTTAGTCAGAGTAATCTGTATAGAAACAACATTCAGCATTATGAGTATCATCAAGCTGGGTTATAAATTGTGATAAACATTGCAAATGCCAACTTCTACAGAACAAAATATTTTCAGGAGCTCTAAAATAGATATTTAGAACATAATATACTATTATAGACTGAAAGACAAAGACAAAAAAAGAACATTATTTGTCACCGACGACATATCTAATTTGTTTAAAAGATTGATCCTTGTTATTGCTATTAGTGTTTTTTCCTCTTAAACTGAGGCAGCTGATTATTCATCTGCCTTTAAAAGTATGGGTTTCAGACTAGTTTTACTTAATAACTAACATGTTAAGTGCTAAAGAAAAAGAGATTTGTAAATGACTGTCACTCTCCTGTTGTGTTACTGACCCACATCTGATTACAAAGTGCATTTGTCACAGTGATTTGAAAGGTCAAGAGAAATTTTTTGCTTTGCAAAAACAAGTCACTAGGCAAGACTAAGTTAAGATACACAGAAAATAAAACCAGCTGCTAACATTTCCATCCAACAAAGGGAATTTCATCATTTTGTCCACTCTCATGTTTTTCTTAGGTTTACTGGTTGACTATAAAAGGTCGACATTTATCCAGTCTTACTACAGATTGATATTAGAAATGACAGCAGTTTCCTGCATTTACCAAAAGAAATATCCAGACATAAGGGAAGATGCCATTAATTTACAAAAATGTTGACATTTTTAACAGAGACCATTACACAGACTTACAAGAGCGAATATACATTTACACACAACAGATTTGTTTCATAATACAGTACTTGCTCAGTTTAATTTGCTCTTCATCTATGAATTTACCTATTTGCGTGTTCCTCCTATCATTATACTATAAATAAACTCAAAAGCATTTTGGTCTAGAGGAGGTTTCCTTAGAAACTTACCATTTAATATTATTGGTGCTTTTTTCCCAAAGTGTGATTATTTACTTTTATATGAATCACAGCTATGTTTATCTTTTCTGCTTGCATTTTTGCTATAACCATTTACAAATTACACTATTTAGAAATGGTTATTTGGTATGCAGGAAGTCTTTGTATTTTATCTTTCATGACAGAAATCCTGGAACAGAAAATTATTTCCTTCCCATTTGACAGAATTGAAGACCAATGGCAAAAGTTTCCTCCTGTAGAACTTTGAGAGGAGGCAGTATGTTTACTGTTTGCATACACAACTTTGAGAAATTCACATATATTGCTATCAGTTTTCAAACCAGCAGATTACTCACATATTTAATGTGTGAGTAGTCACAGATAATTCTACAAAAATTCCCACCTGCCTAGAAATAACTGTGTACTTAAGGGCTTTACGGATGGTAATGAGGAATCAAGTCACATCATCTCCCATCCATCTTAAGAGAAGAAATATGGATATCTCTTGCCTGTACCATCACATTTTCCTGTTTTGCTTTTTTTTTTTTAGCAGTCCACCCAGGGATCTCATTATTCAGAAAAAATGTCCACTCTTTCTTATTTCGGCATTTTTTGAAATGTGGTTATTTTAATCCTGTATTTTTCAGTAGCATTGGGAGAAAAGAAAATCTCAGAAGGGACTAAGTATTTCTTTTTCTGCACCTTATTTTCTGCACACACTATTTTATGGCATTCTTAGCCACAAAACTTATCAAAGAGCAATAAATCACTGAAATGCAGCATAGTCTGTGATATTTTATGAGAATTTTCAACATTTTGAGTGACAGGAGCCATGATCTTGAAGTTTTGTTTCCTTAGTGTTTAGGTAATTTTTTTTGCACGGGGAATAATAAATGAACTGAATGGACCATTCCTAGCATGAATGAACTTTAGTGCTGTTTCAAGTCACATACATGCTGAAGTGTTCCATTGAATTGGCAATGACTTAATTTTGAATTATCTTAAAACGTTAGTAAGTTAAAAACAGGGAAAGAATCTTGGATCTTTGTACAGTGAAATACCAAATTTCAATACTGCAATTTATACTCCAGAAAAGTAGATGTTTCTGAAATTATCTGAAATAATTTTGTTCTTTCTCTTTTGTAAATGTTGTTGTTCTCTCTAGTTCTTTCTTCTCTAGTATAATTTGCAGGCTAGTTTGAGACCTTGATATCAGTAGGGCCAGCTTCACTTTACAATAACATCTATAAGATAAAGATGAAAACCAATTCCACCACATGAATTAATCAGAACAACTGTGATATGAAAAATGTTGTGCTGTTTTTCTGCTTTTTCTCCACTACATCTGCATGTAGCTACAACAACTTGTTAGTGGACCTTAGGGATCTGAATACTGCGTACAAGAGTTGGTATATGTCAATTATTATGTTGAGTGATGAAACTGCCTTGTATCATTTCATTTGTGGATATGAACAGCAGGTGAATGTTATAGTTTCTGCTTTCCAATTATAAATCACACCGACTGAAATCTCAGTTCTCTGAGTAAGGGCTGTAAAAGCAGTGGAGTGTAAGGAGACTACTGTTTCTTGTGAAAAGGAGGCTGAAATTAGGTTTATTGATGTGGCTTCTTTCTGCACCTCCCTGCCATAGTTAGCTTTTAAGACCAAAATTGAAAAATTATTGGATAAAGAAGCTGAATGGAAAGAAAATAAAACATCTGACTACAAAGACTGTATTTAGGAGTATAAACCAGAAATAGGTCCAACACTGATACATTCAAGTGAGAGTAATGTGAGGTTCACTTTGAGTTTTCCATATATGAGCTTTCTCAAGATGAAAAAGTAAAAGGATATGGTAATGGTAACAGGACTCTCTTTCCAATCCGATTTCTGGCATAGACTAAGCCTTTCTTTAAATACTTAAAATTTTGAGATCCTCCTTGAACTGCATCTGTGAAGATTGTGGCACTTGAGTCTGCAGTCTAGACTAACGTGGATGGACAAAGGCTGAGATTCTTCACAAACAGAAAGTTGTTGGTCGTAACAGGATGTAGCTAACAACATGAAAAGGACTGGATTCAGTTACTGAAGGAAAGTATTCAGAATCAGAATGTTTGTTTTCTGAAATAGGTAATCTGCTAGCCATATTTGTAGTCTAGTTTCAGGCTCCCCACTGTACTTACTGAAGTGAGCTCCCCACATACCACAAGGGATTGGGGGATGGAAGGCACAGTGCAGAAGCTAAAGTCCACTTATTTAGGTAAATCTGAACAATAAAAGAATGAAGGTGGACACAGTGTTCTCTGCAGTCACTTAAAGGAAGGCTGTAGAGGAGATGAGGCAACTTGCACATGCAGAGAAAGGACGAAAAAGTCAAGTCCACCAGTATCAAAAAAAAGGAAATTCTGTAAATATTAAAAAAAAAATAAGATCACCATCAAGGCCTCTAACACAGGAACAGTTGCACAGAGATTCTTCATTCTTAGACACACTCGAATGACTGGGCAAAGTCTGGCTATGTGATTGGAGTGGCCCTTTGAGTTTGGGAACAGAGGGGAGGAAAGGTTGGATTTGAGATTTCCAGAAGCATCTTCTGACCTGAATCTCTCAGTCTCTAATTCTCACTCTCTTAGTTTATGATGCTATTCTTCAAGTTCATGGTTTCTGTTTCTCCCATTTTTGAAATTTGGGGGAGGGACTGGGAAGGGGTGACTTATTCTAGTCATGAGCACATACGGTAATTTCTCCTAATGATATAGTAACTTACTCTTCTTCTCCATGCAGTTTTGTCTAGTAAGGGTTATGAAAATTGTCACTGAGTGGGTGTAAGTCACATCATATTAGTTACCTTATGTGTATGTGTCTCATAGGAAACTATTTTTAGATTTTTTTAATCCTATTGACAAGGACCAATTTGAATTTATCTCTGTTCCCACCAACAAGTATGAGAAAAGAAAGAACAATATTCAGTTCTTACCTAGTTTTTCAGAGTTATAGCAATCTGAGGTGTACATTTACTGACTGCATAAGAGTTACATACTAATGAAGTCCCAAGACAGATCTACCAACTAAGGCATAGAGTAGCAGAATACTGTGCTTCATTATGTCTCATCTGTGGTGCATTATGCAGCTTCAAAAAGAGATGTGCAGATTTTTGAAGCAAGCAGCCTAAGAATGTTTGTCTTCACTTTGTCTAGCCTTTTGTTTACACAATAACAAATGCGCAGAACAGTTCAAAGGTCAAAATTGACTGGGAAAAATCTCTGTAGAAGATTTGCTGCCACTAAAAAAACAAACAAACATAGGAAGTATTTAATAGAATTCTGAAATTATTCTTTTCAGCTCACAGAATTTTTAACTAACTTGCTTAAAGCAGTGAAATTACACATCACAAAATCTTGGACTTTTTTACGAGAGGGAATTAGTAATACATTGTAAAGGTTGTATCAAAATTTTGTAGCTACATAATTGATACCATCTGGTGTTTCAGAAAAGACATCTGATTTGGGATGAACTCTGACAATCACAGGTCAGTATCAGGAAAACATTTCTAGTTTACCAAAACCATAAATATAAGACACTGAACTTTTCAGCTCACTATATGAAGTCTTGTGCATGTAATTATGTATTTGCTTGATTTAAAAGTTATTTTTACATTGGAATATCAGAAACTTACACTTCCAATTTCTTTTTACGTACACTCACACTCTTTTTTAATATTTTTTTCTTTTATGTTCATCTATTTTAGCTC
Organism: Melospiza melodia melodia; assembly: GCF_035770615.1. NCBI lineage: Eukaryota > Metazoa > Chordata > Aves > Passeriformes > Passerellidae > Melospiza > Melospiza melodia. The sequence continues at coordinate 87,744,723 of NC_086197.1, read as the reverse complement.
AGGAAATATTTTTGGTCCATCTGGTTTCCCTCTGTATAAGTCTGGAAATTTGAATTGTTATGCAGCATGAAGCTCTACTTCTTTTATTTTTTGAAGATAAAATGTTTACAGTGACTCCACTGACTGGACTCCACATTGCTTGTGCAAAGGCTATCTGGTTTCTCTGCAATTATGATTCAATGATTCTGGTTCCAGATGTAATAACTTTTGCTGCTCCGTTTTAAAATTCATAATTAGATTTTAAAAGTTATGCAGATTATTACCAAAAATCTGTGAATAACTGCCCCAATGAAATAGCAGGAAGGAATCTCAAGGGAATTAGGAAATGGCTCTTTGTCATGTTCTGGTAAGCCATTGCCAACAGCCAGTTCCACCTTCACTCTCAACCACAGTTAGTGACTTTTGGTTTGTCAGCACCTGAATGAGAGCAAGATGAATAAAATTACACGCAACTGGGGAAAAATCTGGGCCTTTTAGTAGTTTTACTAGTTAACTGCAATCTTATCACTGTAGTCAGAGCTTGGGAAACTGAGAAAGAAGTGAAGTTTTGAGTTCACTTCCAACATCGCTTGTATCATGTCTCTAGAGTTTGCAAAAAGTATCAGATCAGAAAGATCATATTTTGGAATCTCTTTGCATGGGTCTAAATGACTATACACAGCAAAAAGGAAGCCCTCAGGATCACAGTAACTTTTAGATAAGCCCCAAGTGCCTTGCAGTTTAATACTGTCCTATTCTAACTAGATGAGCTTACCCATCCCTAGACAGACACAAGAGTCATCTGCTTTTGATAATGTCAGTTGGGATTTTCCAGTCGCGCATCTCAGTAGGGATGTGGGCTGCTCAGCTTACAGAGTGCAAAGAGAACAGATCCTTTTCAGAGAAACCTACAAGGCCCAGGGGATGAGACTAGTGTGGGAGAGGCTTGATTTAGACAAATCTGACAAGTCCAATTCCCTAGACATGTCAAAGAGCTGGAAAGCAGACAGCAGTGAACAGATCCAGGATTGTAGCTGGGAACGGCAAAAGGCAAGCGCCAGGTGTTTTCTAGACATAGTGCTCACTTTTACTGTTCTTGTAATCAAATTTGTGTCTGCTGGCTTTTGAAGAAAATACTGAGTGCTCTTACACTACTGAAGATATCAAAAAGGTGAGAGGGAAATGTATTGCCAAAATAAGGATGTAAAATGTGGGCAAAATGTAAAATTTTCCATTGAAAACATAATAGTACAGTTGAGGGAAATTGCTTTCTAGTTCCCCAGTACAAAAATAAGTAAGGTTTGATGCCACACTCATTGATGTTATTTTATTAAAGCCTCTAGAAGGTGAGAGTCAAACAGGGCATAAACAATCCTTTTATGACAGCAAGGAAATTGAGAGTAACAAAGAAAAAGGAAAAGGACTGTGGCTCTTTTATGCCTACATTTGCTGTTTGCTTTTCTTTTTCTGTTTCATTTTTGTTTTGTGTTTTAACTCATCATATTTACTTTTTTCTAAGTGGCTTCAAATATATTAATATATATTAAAGCCTAACACTAGGATCAAGCTAATTTTGGATTTTGTATCTAGTCTTTTTGGCAAGGGGAGGGTGAAATGGGAGAAAGATTTAATTAAGTGTCTGTTGCCAGGATTCAAATGAACTGTAATTAATTTCTGGTCATGAAAATTTTATGTTCTCTATAATAACAACGGCAAAAAATTATTACTGTATTTGCTGAACCATTTTTAACGTGTGAGAGAAAAAATCTCAGATTTCAGCTGAAGAGCCTGATCCTTAATACAGAAAAACACCTATGCTTGAGTGACCTAGCTAATGTTGAATACAAGGGAAAATTCTCAGTGCCCCAAACATAACTGCTAAACAAATATGTGTCTACAAGCTTTTTATCACGCCTCCCTGGAAAATGGAACAAATGGTTCTGTAGCTGAATAAAGCTGTTTCTCTGCTCCACTGCTCTTATCCAAGATATGGCCTCTATTCTTGAGTGGACACCAAAAATCTTTAAAAATTCACAGAGACAAAAGAGCATTTTAATGGGTCTACTTCTTTATGTCTTATTGCACATTTCTCCTATGTATATTATGAAATATCTTGCAATATATAAAGATAACAAGTACCATGTCTTGAGTATAGACAACTACAAGAATTGTCAACATTTGGGCCTTTTTATTGTCAATGACAAATATGATATTAACAGTAAGTTCCTTTGCAAGTCTGAGATGTCTGACTGACATTAAAGTAGCTTCTTCCATTGAATTACACTACCATTAATCATCTCAGCTAATTCAATAAAAACAATGTCAATACGATAAAACACTTTTTCTTATTGAATTAATGAGGGTGGTTGGTTACTAATAGGATATGACTGCATTAGGGAAATGTTTAAAGTAACATGATAGATTAACAAGGAAACATTTAATAAAGTTTTCATATAAATTTTAACTCATTCCAAACCCTATGAGGAAGGAAGGAAATTCATATTATGAGGATAGCCACTGCATAAACTTGCTGAATATCATCACTTTTCTATTTCCCTTGACAGTGTGTAAACTAAGACACACGACTGGCCCTTTCTTGATTTTCTGTTTTCTTGTTTATAAAACGTGAAGAATTGCACCCACCCTTTGTTCAGTGCTATAAGATTTCCCAATAGAAATACTGAATATGAGCCATAGATTATTCATATGTAGAGAGGTTTTATCTTTCTATGAGAAAAGATGCTGTAAACAGACCTCAAATAATGTTTGTTTCTCTAGCCTTAGGCAACTCACTTATGGCCCTTCAAAAGTTGCTTAAATTTAAATTTTCCACTGGCTTAAGTTAATGGAATATCTGAGTAGCAGTATCTCTGCAATTCAGGCTGTTCACTTTAAGCTGAGCCTTAAGCTTAGTTTTTTCAGCTGTAAAGTAGTTGCAACAATACTTGTTTCTATCCACACTGACTTCAGAATTAGTAACCTCATGACCAAATGAATTTGACCATGAGAATGTGTTAAAAATAATAAGCTCATTTGTTTATTGGAAGGCAAAATAGTAACTTCCTGAGGACGTCTAAACAATGCAAAGTAACATAGCTGCTGTAAGATGAGAGCAGAGTAATATAATTGTTTGTGGAAGAGCTTTACCTTTCCTTTTGTGCCCACATGTGTCCAGTGTATCAGTCAAGTCAATGAGGAGGTGCTGAAGGGACAGCAATTCCAGCTCTAGGACACTGAATGCATTTAACATTGGGCATGGACTGATACCAGCCATGAATGGGTAAATAAGATCTCTCTGCCATTACATCTTGAGAAAAACCCTCATCCATGCAAGTGGTTCTCTTTACCTGAGTTTGATTTCAGTTTTGCTGCATGTGATAAATGTAATAATGTGATAAATCCTATTTTATGTGGTATGAGGTTCATAGTGGTGCTAAATAGAATTACCTTCTTATTGGAGAGAAATTAAAACTTGTATAATTTTGCAATGTGTAACTCAAATTTTCTATCCATCTCTGGCTTCAACCTGCCTATGGCACACACAGCACACCATGTTGTGATGACATACCATGCACTTATGAAAACACAGATTATGAAATCGGTAATTTTCTTCAAATTAATATATCATAGCATGTTTGGCACATAAATAATACAAAAAATTAATAAAGTACTTTACAGTTTTTCATTTATAGGCCTTCCTAATGTTGTGGAAGTAGTAAAATTAACATATCCCAAATTTATATTTTTTTCAGGATTTTGGGGTAGCAAGGGGGGTTTTTTTATTACTTTTTGTTTAAACAGAAAACCAAAGGAAAGTTATTAAGTTTTTACAAAATCTAAGTCCAGTATTGGAGATTGATTTACTTTATTATTTTGAGCCCCGATAAACCTCATAAAGCAAAGTTATTGTAAGAAGCATCAAATCTGAAAAGTGTTTTAGCCTAATAAGAAGAAGGATGTTAAAAAAGAAAAGAGCACTGATTATAATGCTATGTAAAAGAATGTTACTCTTATACAGAAGACAATTCTACTGTTTTGGAAGCTTAAGATAATTCAAAATGCAAAAGATGCAAAGCAATTAAGAAAGTGCTATTGAATTGTATTGCTTCTGTCATAGCAATATCCAGTAAAATACTAATTGTTCTGATGATTTATAGTTGTTTTAGAAGACTGACTTTCTGAATTTCTCACACACACTGTGACTTTTGATGGAAAATTATATCCAGGGTCTTCATTTGCTAAATAAATAAAAAGAGATGAGCAGACAGGGTGAAATTTTAATATAATGTATTTGTAGTAGTCTGAATTCTATTTTAAAATCAATGTTTTGACATGGCCAAGCACTGTTTTATAAGATACATGTTTGTAAAAGTCCTCCTACTAAAAACTTCTAAAACTAACCAGAACACAGTTACAATATCTCTGAACAATTGAATCCATCTTTGTTTTGCTTTGTTTCATTTTTTTCTTGACATGTAGGCATATATTAAAAATTTTTAACAGTCTTTAGCATTTTCAAACCCTGATAGGCCATATCGTGCACAAATTTTCTTAGGCTTCATTCCCATTAGTAATATCACAATGGAAAAATACCCCTACAAAGTTAGTGTTAAATATTTGTTTTGTATACTCACAATGACTTGTGTTTTTATTAAGCAAATCACAAGTAATGGGCAATATTAAAGGTATACATTTATCTGTAATTAATAATCTTCCATGAAAATAATAATGCTAAAGAATTTATGTGTGTGCATCACTATCAAGTTTTAAGCTTCATCCCATATGCTTTGCAAAAGATTCATCGCAGTCAAAGTCTCAAGTACTTCCTTTCACAGCATGTATGAAGAGCTACAAGTTTTTTAAGAATTCCTAATAATCTGCTGTTTTCAATATTTATCAAGGCTCCAGCAACTACTACTTCTCTCTCGGTGCTTTTTCACCACTCTACTACTTTTATCTTACTAGAATTTGCCAATTAAATCTGGACAGCTGTAAATGGTGTTCCAAAAAGGAATCCCTTCTTTCTAAAATTTAAATAACCTGGAGACCTCAGTTAGAAAAAGAGATCAGTACTTAAACATGTACATTCCCCTGTTTAGTGCCACTTTGAGAGCTTTAAAAAGTCTTGATAACTCTTAAAGGCAGAATGATCTTGAATGTTTTACAACACAACTGATATTTAATTAGCCTCAAATCTGTGCTAGAAAGACAAGTTTGTATACCCAGAGCACTACTCTATCCAAGAGTGAGTATATTAGGGTTTATATTGCCATTTCATTTCTCAGTGGTACATCTTATGGAATGCTGTGTTTGGGGCAGAGGGAAAGCAGTCAACTGGAAAGGACTCTGGTGAGACCACAGTACAAAAATGTAATTCAAGGACAGCAAATAAAAATGTTAAGATGACACTTTGTTGTTGCTGCTCTTTGACACATTATTGTTGAGATTTAACATTCATATTTGTATGCACATGTCAGCATCTCTTTCTGGATATTTTCAAACTGTGGATGACTTATGTAGATGTCTACTTTCATGCCACAGAGATGCAAGTACCAGACAAGTGGGAATACATATTACCTGCCTGCCCTAAAATTTCACATAATAGCATATAGATAGGTCCAAAGTTGTAATAGGTGAAATTTCCACTTCCAAAATACAAAGTGGAATTTAAAAGTGGAATTAGTATTTAAAAATATCACAGAGACAGTGGAATACCCTCTTTGCACTCCAGGTTTTTAGCCTATGAATCAGGAATATGAGTTATTTTAGTTGTTTGATATGTAGTGGGAGAAAAATCTAGTGGGTTACATCCCTGACTTTTACCACCAAAACCATAATTTATAGCAGTAACAAAGTCCTCAGAAGGTCTCCTCACCCCACAGGATAGACTCCACTAAGGTTTTCTCTGTGAAAAAATCTGGTTTTTACTGTGTCAATCTGATTCAGTAAATTGGGGTTTAATACTGCTGGGATGGCTTCATTTTCTATGGCTCTTAAAGTCATCACTTGTTCTAACAATATGTAAGGAAGGATCCAGGAAAAAGAAATAGGAAATATTTGAGATGTGGAATTTCTTTCTATAGTGCCATTAGTGTAATTAAAATAATAAACACTTCATTTCTATAAAGATGTGTAAAGTGGCTGTTGTAATAATGGAATGTTACTCCAAAATTAAAACAAGTCTGGATTATCCTCATGAATATTTCTATCCTCCAACAAACTGAATTGAACATTTCTGCATCGCTGACTTTGTCAGCTGTTGTCAAATCTCTGAGTGTGTGTCAAGGGAGGACATCAGGAAAAAAAAAATAGACAGCTTTTTTTCCTCCTGACAAAATTAACTTTTCTTTATATTCCAGAAGTTGCTAGACTTTTACAGCGATTGTAAAATGAAAAAAAAATATTAATTTGGATCAAAATAACAGATGGGAGTCTTTATCCTCTGTTCCTCCAACCCAAAATGTTAAACTAGGATTTTTTTTCTCAAAGAATCACAGAATCAATTAGTTTAAGACCTCTGACGTCATTGAGTCCAACCTATGACCTATCACCACCTTGCCAACTGGGCCATGGCACTGAATGCCATTTGCAGTCTTTTCTTACACTCTTCCAGGGACAATAACTCTGCTGTCTCCTGGGGCACTCCATTCCAATGTTTAATTACCCTTCCTGTAAAAAAATTCTTCCTGATGTCCAACCTGAATCTCCCCTGGCACAGCTTTAAGACTGTGTCCTCTTGTCCTGTAATTTGCTGCCTGGGGGAAGAGGCTGACCCCCACCTGGCTGCAACCTCCTTTCAGGCAGTTGCAGGGAGGGATAAGGTCTCCTCCGAGCCTCCTTTTCTCCAGGCTAAAGATTTTGCTTTAAACCTTAGATTTTATTGCATGGAGCTTGTCATATACAAAATCATTCCTCCAGAATATGCTCTGTCTTAATTCAGTTGAGTAACATGCCTTTTTTTTCTCTGTTAAATTACCTAGGAATATTTATTATCTCCAGCAAGGACTTAATATATGATCTTAATTATAAAATACTCTTAGATAAAACTTGTCAAGCTCACAATAAATGGATGTAACTCCCCATGTCTCTGATTAGCAAAGTAAATATAATTAAAATTACTATAGTCCCTAAATTTAATTATCTATTCATGAACATTCCTTTATTTCTTTTAGCATAATTTAAAAAAAACCCCACAACTTTATTACATATTTTAAAGATTCCTCTGACTATATAAAATACCAGGTTAGGTATAAAAGCATCAACTTTATCTCTTTAAAGCAAACTACTTTAATCAGACTTTTGCTGAATTGCAGGCTCAATAAATATATATATATATAGACAGAATTCATCAAGGCTCTACTTAGAGCTGGAGCTAGGGAGACAGTGAAGACTAATTTAAAGTACTGCCAGAGAAGTTATTCACCCATTTCATTTATCCTTGAAGATTCCTAATAGATTTTTGGCCTTGGCTGATTAACAGGATTGGAGAACAAACAAAAGAACCTTGTGCAATTACTTTGACTGCAAGGGGAAGATCTAAATGTAACCTAATGCAGCAAGATGAAGTAGGTAGGGTTTGGGGCCCTTTGTAGGAGAATGTAAATGTCTGTTTCTTTGCAAATAACTGATAAAAAGATTCACTGTGATGTTTCACAAATGGCCTTTCTAGAAGAAATATCTCATTCAGCACTTTCCATTGACTATGGACTATTAAATATGTTTTGGGGTCCGAATCTGGCTTTCACTTCCCATCTTTCTGTGACTGAATTTCTCAGGGCTCTTAATTTGGCAAAACTGTTTGCCTGGTCTCAGCTAATGTCCCCCTCGCCACATAATGCTTTCTTTTTGGGGTTCATCAAGAGTTGTAAACACTGAACTTTAGACGCATACATTAAGAACTTACATGCTATAAAAATTGCAAAATATAGAGATTTTGAAATTTCTAATGCTACACAAGTGTCAAATAATGTTCACCATATTTTTAGATTGACAAAATAGAAGAAAAATGCCATTTTTTTCATCATGAATTAAAAGAACACAAACTATAAGCACTAGGTTTTGTTTTTTTGTTTTTTTTTTTTTTTTTGTGTGTTACTCTGCCTGTCTTATCATCTTACCTGCTCCCTGAAGAGGAAGATAAAAATATCAGTAATATCATCCAAGAAAGCATATGAGACAAAAAGTTTCTGCCATACTTGACTCCTCTTCTGAGTTTAACCTTGTGGGTGGGACCCACTTAAGGCTTTTTGAGGGCAGTCTACAAGATGTTTATGTTGTTCTGTTCTTCAGACATCTTTGTGAGAGTTCCCTGAATAGTCCTCTTTACATCATACCTTACAGCAGCACACAGAACTCTCTCTCCATCTGTGAGCATGTCACTCTGACTATACAGATACCTGATTTTTTCAGAATCCTTCAGTGAAAATACATTTCAGGCGGCAGCAGGCATTTTGCCAAAGCTATTCTGCATGTAAACATTGTTAGGATGTCTGATCCAGCAGTGGGAAGTCACTTCCTTCAGATCTGAGAGACCTGGTTTAAATCTTTTCTTTGCAGTATGCATAGCAGATAGCCCTTGACCTAAGCTTGACCTAAGCTTGCTAGGGCTCAGATGAGAATTGCCATGTTCAGCCCCAAAGCTCAATTCAGTTATCACCAAGTGAATAAAATTGTCTCAGTGCCTGGTGGCATTTTCCAGACTATGCCTGTGATTATCTATTTTTGGAGATGTTGAACACCTAAAACCCTTAAACCTTGGTGGGACTGTAACATAGGTATTTCTCTGTATCTTCCAAGCAAGAGATAAACTAGTACTCATCCTTGAGGTGCTTCTCATTGAGTTGACACCACAAACTGTAACAGGTCAGTATCCACATTTTATACAGTGCTTCAGTGCTTGGGTGTACATCCAAGATACCAGAGCACTGTGACAAATCGCTCACTCTGCTGCAACTCTCAGGATGTTATGCATTCCAGTAGTTTCTAGTATGTAAGAGACATATACCACCACCCATAAATGCTTTAATGGGACACCAGTCCACAGTGCCTCATTGTGCTCTAGCTCCTCAACAGCAAAATGGTGAAGCAGAATTTTGTTAATTTATGTGTGGTCAGGATGCTTCACGTAAGCCTTTGCAGTGTGGAGATATTTAGGCAATGCTAATTAAATCCCTCTGGAAAACGTAAGTTATTTGCTTGAATATTTTTGCAGCTCATGGCTGAGTCTGTAATGCCTTTGTTTTCAGGTACATTTTTCCATCTAGAAGAAAAGCTACTGATGTAGAGGTAGGTTATTGTCATTTTCAGTATTATGTCCCTGAATTTTGAGGCACTTGGAAAAAAATGTGTCTTTCTCTCTCTGTAGATGTTTTTTTACAATTTCTTGGTTTTTTCTTATCCCATGGAGTGTTTCTATGTAAAAAAGGCACTTTCAGGAATTTCATTAATGTATTGGGAGGTCCAGTGTACTGATGCTGAACTCTATTCCCAGAACTATCAGCAATCTGTCAGAGGCAAGGTTTCCTGGAATAACATCAGAACCCTTGCCTGTTATGGAATGGAATTAGGAATGGTGTTAGTCTTTCTCTAGCAAATTGTATTTAAGGCTAGTTTGCTCTGAAATAGACAATTGTTTAGAAACCCCAGAGGCATAGGCACGTTACTAAATCTTGGGCATCTAGACTGATCCTAACGTTGGGACTGCTGTATAACAAGACTATCTGGTACATCTGCAATTTTATACAGTGGTGGAATTTGAGTAGAGGGAAGGGTGAAATGAGCATGAAGGGAAGGCTGCAACTCTCCTCACTGGCAGATGACAAAAAAACCTGAAATATGTATTTTCCAAATATTTTTCTAAGCATTAATTGATGATAAATAAAGCAAGTAAAAAACCTCAAGGTTCTGTATCTTTTATTTTATTGCAAATTAGAATGAGTAGCTCAAACTGGAGTCTTTTGTGGAATGAAATTAGCAATAAAAAGGATCTGTGAAGAAAAAAATAATAATTTCTGAAGAATTTAAACACATGTTCATGAATATGAAATAATAAATGTGAAACAAAATATTTTGACATTGGTGAAGTTAAATATTTTAACACCAATAATATGAATGAGAAAGTCGCAAGAGTTCTCTTTGACACTATTTTTGTCATCAATATGATACCTTTCTAATAAGCAAAATTATTTGATTACAAAAAAGCAGCCTTTTCTGCAGGATTTTTTCTTCTGCTGTGTATCGCTTAACATAAAAAAGTCTGAAAATAATAATGAAACCTACTGTCCTTGCCTTATTAATTCCTGGGGAAAAAAAAAATGGTCATATATGTTAAGTCCTAAACTGTTTAAACCTTGAGAATGCTAGGGAAGCTTCTTCAGAAAAACAAAAATCAAGAACAGCTGAGGGGATGACAGTGAAAGAAAAAAAGGTGGATCCATGCTTCAGTAGCTTTTGAGGGGCTCATTTCTCAATCTTATTCTCAGCCGTTTCACATATTTGCTCTCTTTGGCAATTAGCTGTCAAAGAAGGGTGTTTTGTCTAAGTAATAGTCTTGACTGTTACCAATTGATCCAAATTTATATAATGAAGAACTGAGTGTCTTTTCACAGTCTCTACTCAGAATTGTTTTTAATTAGCACTTAGTGGGCATCATAGCAGAACAAAGGCTAAAATAAAAGTAATCATTTTGATTTTTCTCTTTTATATTATAGCGGATAAACATAGCTTGAGAGATCTTTGTCTCTAAACATTAAAAAGTACACTGTGATTTATGCCAAGTAGAACCCAGTCTGAAGGATCTTTTACCTCTGTGATTGCCTTTGTTTTACTTAATGCAATTAACTAGATGCATGCCAAAATACGGATTATGCGCAATGAGAACACTGATTGTACTGGTAGCATTTATTTTCATTCTTTTTCAAAAGAAATTGATTTTTTAATGTAGATTCTTTCCACCTTTAACTGTGGTGATGACTGTCACATGGCAGAGTATAATCACACAGGATAAACACAATCTGTGCACTAGTTGTCTTTGCTTTTTTTTCCCCTTACAACATCTAAAGGAAGTGACATATTGACTGTTTAGGTATACCCTCATATTCCCTGTTTTCTACGACTAGTGACAGTCTGTAGGAGTGAAGCATTATCCACTTCAGAGGAAGATCAAGTTAAGAATCACTTAAGCAAGAATGAATGTACACAAGTGCATGTGATCAGATAAGGTGAATCAGATAAGGCTACTGAAGGGATTGCTTGACACCATTGTGAACCTTTTCATCATTTTCAAGAGTTTAAGATGATTGGAAAGGTTCCTGATGGATAAAAAAAGGCAGACATCAAGCTTACTCTAAAGATTATAAAATAGATATCTGATATCAAGCAGCCTATCTTCAGTCTCTAGGAATTATAACCAAATCTTCTCAGAAGCTGTGGCCAAACTACTGACAGACCATAAAAATGGGAACAGCCAGCATGACCAGGAACAAATCATACCATACCAACCTGATTGCCTTCTTACATGAGGTGACCAGCTGTAGAGATGAGGAGCAGCAGTGGATGAGATTTACCATGAATTTAGCAAGACTTTTGGCACAGTCTCCTATAGTATTGGTACAGTTAAATTGGAGAGACAATGCTCCTGGATTATTTTTTTCTTGCTGTGTTGCCTATCTTTCCAGCAGAAAGAAAGAAAACTACTCTTTCAACTGGAGTAGTTGAAGTCTTCTATGAGGACCAGAGCAGAGAACATGAGGGCACTCTTATTTGTAGTGGGCATTGTCAACTTCTTGCTGGTCACCTAGCCTGATGCCCACTCCAGTGTCACTCTTTAATCTGTATCCATAAACTCTCAGTTGGCTCATCGTCCTTCTGGAGGCAGGAGAATGATTCCTATGAGTCTACATTTCTATATATCATAGTACACAGTCTGCTCCTTTTCAACTTTAGGTTATGCAACTCTTCTTCTCACACTGATATGTGATCTGGAGTTAATGCCCATTCTCTTTCTTCTCTACACGTCAAAGTGTTCTTTTTAATTCTATTTCTAAATCTCTCACTGCAACAGTTAATTTTTGTCACCTGGCTTTATCTTAGAATTTAACTGTTTCAAACCTTTCTTGACAATGATATAACCTACTAGTTAATGGATGACAGAACCGCTGCAAGCCCTCAGGAAACCTGCAGATGTGTGGGTGTTTGAACATCCCAAGCAGTCCACTAGGGTCTTCTACCACTTAGTTACCATGTGTGCCTTGGAGTCTTTAAGTCCACTCAGAATGCAGGTATTTCAGGTAAAAATATCTGTAAAATAAAGAGAAGTTTCTGAAGTTCTGAGTCTCCTTTGAAGTGTCAAGAAATAAGAATCCCAGGGCCAGATAGCTATAGTTAATTTTTAAAACCCTCTGACTGATTACTTATCTGGACATTCCAGTTGAATTCTTTGTTGTTAGATTTTTGGTGGGAGATTATAATTGTTTAAATATTCTCATGTCTGAATTGCTGAAGTGGAAAAACTAATGCTCCAAGAAGTGAACATATCTGGTACCTTGGCAGCAATATAATCTGATTCCACGGTAACTTTAAATTATAGTTGCAATCAGAACATCTTTATGTTTCTGTATAAAGGGGCCAAGTAAAGTGGGAGCTTGAGTGACCTGAGTGACTACTGTATACTGAAGTATTCAATTACAGAACATGTGAATACTTTTTCAGGTTGCTAACGCTTAAATTACAGTTGTGCTAAAAATAGCAGTCCAGTTGGTTTCCATGACAAACAATATCATAGAATGGTAGGATGAATCATGCCTGTTAATGTTTGCTTAAGTGTCTCTATATCTATCTATATATAGATATATAGAGATGTATATATACAAAATCCCAAGCCAGAACTCAAGTGTCAGAGAGAGAAAGCAGAAGAATAAAATTGGGGAAAGTGTAAGATCATTATTAGAAATATAAAAAATAAGTAATGAAATTAGAAGCAGTTTAAGTTCCTTCACTCTTAAAGCTGAAGTCACGTTGCTGCTATGCTGATGCTCCTATGCCATATTGATAAGTTCATGTAATATTCAGCAGTCATTTACTGCTCAGCCTCTTGTATATGCCACAAGGTGCCCAGCTTGGATCTTCCTTACACACTGAATTAGTTTTGTTTTCAAAGAAAACCAGGATTGATGTAGAATGTGTAATATTATACTATTACTCTGCATGAGTCAATGTGTGCATGCAGGCCGGAAAGACAGTCTTGACCAGGCCTGCACAAAATGAAGAGTGACAAGAAGGTCAAAAGAGCTGATTCTCCCTCCCTATTCTGCTCTTGTGAGACTCCACCTGGAGTCCTGCACCCCAGTCCAAGGCTCCCAGCATGAGGAAAATGACCTCTTGGAGCCAGTCCAGAGCAGGGCCACAGAGATGATCTGAAGCACCCCTCCCATGAAGACAAGCTGAGAGATTTGGGGTTGTTCAGCCTGGAGAAGAGAAGGCTCTGGTGATGTCTTTTTCTCTCCTCCTAGAATTATGAGTCAGACACAGTTAAGGGGGTTTTACCTTGTTTAATAAGAGTCCTTAGGTGCACAACCTGTCAAGGTGGAAAACACTAGAGAATGCACGCAGCGCGTGACGTATCCACAGTATTTATAGACTTTGCAAATCAGTGTATCTGACAAAGGTTTTCCAACAAGAAGCATAATAGATAAAGTAATGTCCCCCTATTCTGGCAACTTGTAGAGCCTGGCTGCCTCAGCATGGGGCTTGTATCCTGTTTACAAAAATATGTCCTAGATAGCTGGTTTCAACCTTGGTTTCTAGAGGGAGCCAAGATAGTGTAAGGCTTCAGGCCTTCAACTGGGAGACTTGTAGAATATCTTGTCCTTCTGCCTAGGGAAAGACCACAACTAAGTTACAGTAGCAGGCTACAAATATGGAAATTAAATACAAGTAATTTATATGGGGCATATAAAAGAAAAGGCCAAAAAAACCACCATGGCATCACTGGAGGGATCTTAGAGCAGCCTTCCAGTACCTGAGGGGTGCCTACAAGAGAGCTGGAGCTGGGCTTTTGCAAGGCCCTGTAATGATAGGGCAAGGAGGAGTCGATTTAAGCTGAAGGAGGGTAAGTTTAGGTTAGATATTGGGAAAACCCTCTTCACTGTGTGGCCAGTGAGGCAATGCTGGAACAGGTTGCCCAGAGTAGCTGTGGATTCCCCATCCCTGGAAGTCTGCAAGGCTGAGTTAGGTGGGGGCCTAGGTGACCTGGTCCAGTGAAAGTTCCCTGCCCATGGCAGCAATGTTTGAACCAGATGATCTTTGAGGTTTCTTCCAACATAACCGAAACCATTCCATGATTCCATGCTCTCTTGTGAGCAGTAGTCTGTGCTTGAGCACTTGGGTTTAACAAGTGTAATGAGCAGCAAGGGGACAAGTACATCAGGAACTCATATTGATTGATATCCCTGAGCCTGAAAATTATATTCTAGTTCTAATTTCATCCAGTGATATGCATCACTTTTGGTTTATATTTTTTCCAAACTGATTTATATTTTTTAAAGAACACCTTTGGATTTAAAGAGACTCTGAGTATAACAGTTTTCATGCAGTGTATTTACCTGACTGCTGAAATTTAAGCATGTATTTGAGAACTATTTTGAAGCAAAGTATGTTTTTTATTTAATTTCAATAAAGTTTTAGTACTGTAGAAGAAGAATAAAGCAGCAACAAATTAAGTTTAAATGATGAACACATATCTCTGCAATATGAAAGGATAAAATATGTAGGGGTTTTGTGATTGCAAGTAATTGGGAATATGATTTTAATATGATTACAAGTAATTTAGTGCTTTCCAAATTGTGCAATAATAGATTATCAGACAATGAATCTGAAATATTCCAGTGGTTTTGGTTTTTGCAATAAATTGAGATAATTTAAACCCTTAATTGAACATGTAAAAAACTTATTTTATTTGACCTTCCTTTGATTTGAGAAAGGTGTATCAGTCATGGGGTGCAAAAAAGCATGATGTATTCAAGGTGTCATCATAATTCTTCTGACCTTCTGAAAGTTTAAAAATGTCAAAAACCACACTGGTATCTGGAAACATAGCTATTGACAAATTCTAGTCTGCTGTTCTATCTCTGTTCCTCACGTAAAATACATGAGAAAATACTGGATATTAAAGAATCTAACCATAAAGGCCTAAAAAAACCCCTGTACCTGGATTCTATTAATAGCGGTAATGGAGGACCACACTAGAGATTATAGGCTTTGCATAGTTTATTGACTGGGTTGATGGAAGGCAATTTGTATTATTGCTATTTGTATTGCTGGTTTAATAAATAAATTAATAACAGTGTTAACGTGTTAATGTTAGCATATTTTAAACAAATAGTTTAATTCTATTACTTTAGTAATTTTAGCTTCTGTTATTATTGCATTTTCATAATAAAGCAAGTCTTGGTTTCAATAGTTTAAGTCATCTGCTTCTTGAAGCTGTTATTTTCAAGCTGTCTTAGTTTTTTTCTGTTTACCATTTGTATTATAAAACATTCCTGATGAGAAACTCTTATTCATTCGTGTAGTTCTTTCTCATAATTGTTAGCAGTTATCATATACCTCTGATGTGATAATGCTTTAAATATGCAAGGATTTTTTCAAAGTTAAAAGCTAGCACAGATCATCATAGTCAGCTTTAATTCATGTATGGTCTGAAGGTCATAAAATCAAGAGCGAGATATGGAAAGGGGAGATGATAGAAAAGGCCTAAAATAATAAAACATGCAATGAGATCTGAGCAACAGGAGATATCACTAGGCAAATACAGTCTTCATTATAATTTCTGGCTGCTTGAGTAAGTTTCTTTTTTATTTTAATGTTAAAATATGCTATAATATCCATCATTCTTTTTACATTCATAGATAACATCCAAAGGAGGAAAATCTTGCTACACTTATCTTATCCATAGCCCGTTCCTCTTTTAGCTAATTAAAATATGTGTTTTTTTAAACTAAGTAAAATAGATTGAAAACAGTTTTCAAAATCAAATTTGAATCAAGGAAACATTATGGGAAGGTTTGACATCTGGGTAGGTTTTGCAAAATTGGAGAAAAAGAGCAAACAAAATTTTTCTGATCTTACAGATAAAGTACTTTCTATTTCTTCAATGAGTTGCAGTATTGAAAAGGGTGATTTCACTAACTTTTCTTGAGCCTTATGAAATAAAAGAGCATTCAGTTGTGAGGAGCTGAGAAGGTACCAAAACTGAAATCAGGGGTAAAACAAAAATAAAAAAAAGTGATGTAAAGACAGAAAAGGAAGATATTAAAAACATTCAAGATTTTGCCTTGGAGAAGATGAAATGGAAATCTATGATGAACCTGATCTGGTGAGATCAAGGGCTGGGGCATCACCTGGAGTACTCAGCAACTCCATTTTATTTGATTTACTAAGTATTGGGAACAAATTGGAGGACATTTTGCTAAGTAAAAGAAGATGAATGAAACTTCATTTTCAAATCGAAGAGAAAAATGTTGGTCTTAAAACTATTGTGAAATAGAAAGCAAAAGGTTTAGATATTCACAGTGTTCAAGAGCTGAAAATATTTTCCGAGAACACAGGTCAGTATTTTCAGAATCTTAAGAGTTCAATACTATTACAAAAATAAGACACATAGACTGTGCCTATGTTTAATATGTTAGTGGCAATTTGTCATAACAGACACTGAAGGCATCTAGAACAGAAATTTATATCTGAATGGGCCAACCTAGTTAATATAGTCGATGGAGTTTGGGATGATACATCACTTAATGAAACTGACATTTAAATATATTTGATGAATCAGAAACCACACAAAGTAAATATTTTATTTATCAACTACAAAGAGACCAAAGGGTAGCCATTTGGAATGACTAAAGGATTCATGGATTCAGAGTAGCTTTTGAAATTAATCATGCATCTCAGTAAAATGCTGAAATGAATCTAAATGTTGGATACTGACTTTAAAACTGCATTTATTTTTAGTGCATTTAATCAATGAGAAAACTAAAATAATTCAGTTATAAGCATATATTTGGTAACATATACTAAAATCCCTTTGGTAAAAAATAGTTGAAAATGTTTCAATCCACATAAAGAAAGGAAGAGTAAAGAATTTAGAAGTTTCTAAAATTATAGATACCTAAATTTTAAGAAAACCCAAAAAACTCTATAAATTTTATGATAACCTAACTCTTCTTTTTTAACCATAAATGTATTGATTTTCATTATTTCTATATGTTTTAATAGCATACCATGACCCTAAGAAAACAGCTTACCATTTAATATGTTTAATGTGCCAAGCTCTGGTTACATGGTACTTGTCACTACCTTTTTTAATTTAGCATAGATATCAAATTGAAAGAACATACCAGAAGAATATTTTTGACAGCAGATTTTGAATAACATATTCTTTTGCAATATAACTGAGTTGCCCTCTGCTAGCTGGGATCATACCACAGTTCCCAGAAAAAGAAACATAACATTACAAAAGCATAATATTTCAACGAGCACCTTAAAAGAATGACCTGTGAAATATATTTGCATCACCTAAAGAATAAATACCCTTAAATGGAAGAACAAGTTAAAGAGTTAGTTTTAAGGCACTAACTGAACACCTAGTATGGTTATCCATCTTCTCTCCACTGACTCTAGTATCATCTCTCTGCCTTGATAGTGGCAAATAAATTGATAGATATCATTAATGGGTGAGTAGCAAGTAGAAAAAATAGGCAAGATTAATCTGTCTTGAAATGGCAGGGCTGAATTGTTAGGATTATTAATGAAATAAATAATCCAAAATGAAGTAACTATCATTAGGTATCAGTTTCTGTTTTTTTACCTCTGCATAATTTAGAAAATGTATTTGTAATTCTAAAATATCTTGTTCATGTGCTTTCTCAAACTGGTCAGAATTAGAAATGTAAGATACTCAAAATTTCAGCAATTACAAGTAGATTTTGTCCAGACTACTGTTTTTAGGAAGACATAGATTTCTGAAATCATGGGTTTATTTGTACCCTGTGGGATGTTTGCTTAACAATTGTTTCCAGTAAGAGAAAAAGACTGAAATGTTCTGTAAATTAAGAGTTTGCATTTCCTTTTTCAAATGCAGATAACAACTTCATACCTATTTGCTGAACAGAATAAAAAATAAACAAAGGGAATTATGTTCACTTACTAACACCTCTCTGTGAAAACTGAGAGGATATTTTTTGGTTGGAATGCACTTGAATGGTTAATAAGGACTCATGTTTTGTGCTATGTCCCTTATAATCTAAGAACATCATTTACTGGGTTAGTGAAATCTGACTGCCTGGATCAAGGTGACTCATTTTGTGACAATCAAAATTGAACAGAAAGGAGAAGTAACCTGAGCTCTTCTTACAAAAAAGATCTAGTCATGAGAGCATTTTTCTCTTCCATTCCAGAAAAGGTGTCATTGCAGTCTTCAACAAGCTCTTTATCCAAATGTTACTGTACTCATAGGAGTGAGGCTGCCTTAAGTGAAAAAGATGAGAGACATAGAAAAAACTTACATCAAATGCTGTGATATTTGCCTTGCTACTTTCACTGTATACAATGTGTGTTCATGACATTATTGAAGCCCATGACTGGATTCTATCTTGCAGCACTTCTCCCTTTTACAAACCATACTGCAAGAATTTTCTATACATCTCAAATCTTCAACAAATGTCTGTCTTCTAAAGCTTAGAGAGGCATAGCAAAAAGTTCACAGAAAATATATTGTGCAGCAGCTCATGGTTATCTGTAAAATATGTCTGCTTTCTCTGGCCTATTGAATTACTGAATATCAGTCCTTTATTCCAGTGCCAGCACTGCAAACAAGGAACTGACCCATTACAGTCAATAGAGTCAAACATGGTAAGAGATGATGTGACAGGAGAATCATATCCTTGATCATTGTCTCCTTCCTTCACAAAGAAAGACCATTTTAGGTTTTAATCTAAATTCATTATTGGCCCTGGATTTTGGTTGTTGTACACAGAGTCAGCTCAAGTGTATTAATAATTAGTGATCTTCCAGTGGGACACACCTCTTGTATTGTATCCATGAAAAAAATACTGCTGAGAGCACTGATTATGTTCCATTCCCCTCCTATCATCTTTATGTTATTTATTGTCATCACTTGTAATGGCACTATTGTTCTCAAAATATCATGTCCTTTTCCATCCAGCGTGTGATATTTTCCTACTTATGAAGATGTTCCTTTCTAGCAAATCTTTCCTATTATATTGTTTGGAGTTATGTATAGGCCCATTTCTGTCCCTGCTGTTGAGCACTTTCACTTGTAGCTGAGATTAACAAGAGCACTCAACATCTTCAGCAAAAACTCTTTGCCTTGCAAGATTGATCCTTTTGTTGTTTCCTTGCAAGAGTGATACTTTTTTTCCTTTCTCCTTCATCCTGTCATTTCTGTACTTCTATAGAACAGGGAAGGGTCAACTCCTCCTCCATCCCCTTTTCACTACTCTTTCATTTGCAGAGGAAAGAAAGTTTTGCAAAAGACAGAAAAATATCTGTATAATGCAGGACCAATGCTCTCCTGTTGCATACGACCCAGGACGTCCCTCTCCCTAAGTTCCAGTGTAGAGGGGGTCATGGCATGCTATCATTTTGAAAAATGTCCTGGAGATCAATGCAGGCCAGTTACAAGCATTGAGCAGCAAATGTGCTAGTCTGCGTTGGGAAGGGACCATGTATTTTTGACAGGCAGCATACCAAAACTTTGCTCTTGGCCTTCTGTGATCACAGATATGTGCTTGCATACCTACTCACCTCTGAGACATGGACCAAAGAGCCTTATGATTTGTTTCACTTGCGAAATTTTTGAAAATTCATATATCAAAAATTTTGCTGATTCCAAATAGAGATTTGATGTTATTTACTGGCAAAGTAAATAGGCCCATATAACAGGATTTTGAGGCAGCAAAAATTCCCCCACCCGCACAAAACCCAAAAGATTCTGAAATGTGATCAGGGATTAATAAATTGTGACATTATGTGTAAAAAGGGATTTCAAGTCTTTCATGTTCTGTATTCAACATATCTTTTATTTAGAAAATCTTGATGAAGCCTGAGGTTTCCTTCATTTCTCTCTAGTAAAATTTATCTTTGATTTGTAAGGAAAGCATGCTCCATAAAGGCAATAAAAATTTGAATTATTTTGTTGTGTACTCAAACAAGTGAATATGTTATGCTTTCACTGAATTTCCAAAATGTTCTCAGCAGTTTTATCATCCACATAAAATGCCTGGTGCTACACATTGTATGGAAAATTTCCATATGGAGGAGTGCTAAGTGGAAGATTATGAGTGTTTTAGTAACCCTGGTTCTGGAAGGCAGATTTGAAGAAGTGCAGCTTTGCATTACAGGAAACAGGTACAACATTTTGAAACTGAATCAGCTGCATACTAATCAGGACTCTTTCAAATAAATCATACCAGCCTTATGTCATATACCTACATATTCACCATATCATTGTATGCATTGTGCTGTTAAACTGCTGGATCAATTT
This sequence comes from Melospiza melodia melodia, assembly GCF_035770615.1. Taxonomy (NCBI): domain Eukaryota; kingdom Metazoa; phylum Chordata; class Aves; order Passeriformes; family Passerellidae; genus Melospiza; species Melospiza melodia. The sequence continues at coordinate 87,724,184 of NC_086197.1, read as the reverse complement.
TTAGAGTAGAAGAGTGTCAGGCCAATGTCTTGGTACATATTTGTATTGCTTACTAATTTCTTACAAAGGTAAAAAAGAACTCAAGGTTATATGATACTTCTACAGTCTCTTTACTAGATATTCAGATGCTTGTGTTTGCTTTTATTGGAGAAGTACTTCTTTATGTAGTAGCTCAAGCTAAATGAGTGGATTGTCAGTGTCAACTGCTTTTCTTTGCTGTTTTAAATACTTTCATGTAGCTAAGCATCTGAGTGACACAGAAAATCTATTTTAAAATCAAATCTACAGTGATTGCACAGTTAGATATTTACACAATGTTCTGCTGCTCTGCATATTTATCTTTGACCTTCCACAGTTACCAAGTACATAATTCTCCATCTCACTTAAAATGAAACAGCCAGATGGAAAAATGGTGAGTCTAAGTCACATGTATGACCTAGCTATGGACCCTGTGAAGGACAGAATGGCCTTTCTTTTTAGAAGCATTCTCATTTCTGATTTGTTTCAGTTAGTATTTATCTGAAAATTGTAAAAGTGAAGACTTGTTGTTATAGTCAAAACATAGTACAAGTTCATAGATATATCAAAGAACTAAATATTTTTTAAAATCTCACTCAGCTTTTGAAGTTATACTTCCAAAGAGTTTAATACTCATTTTTAAATTTCTCTAGGATGGGTCAAGTGCAAAATCAAAATTGTACTTCTGTTAAATGTACACAGTAGTGAAGGAACTCACAGGTTATTGAAGTAAAGCTCATCATTTGCCTTCTCTGGTCCCTTTTAATTCAGTTACCCTACCTCACACACAGCATAACATTTGGCAGTGTATTTTTAAGAGTCTTAAGATGGGAATGTTCTCAGAGCAGAGGAAATTAAGCATCATTCCTTTTATTTCTTCATCATAAAAGGGTATGACAGTTTCTCATGGGTGTCCAGGCCTCAGCTTTTTTATCATCACCTCAAAAATCAACTGGCAATTAATGCAGATCATAAATCACAGGTATACTATAATGAAAAAATGCTGGTCCCCCAGATCCAAACCTACATCATTATCACACAATTATGTAACAGGGAGAAGCTTCTCCATTTTAGCAAGTAGATGGATGTTTGGAAGTTTGAAAGTATGTTTGCTGTTTTTTTCAACAAATATATTTCCACAGACACAGCATAAATTAGGATCTTTGTGCTAACTTTTAGGGGACAAAAATCTTATTACCAAAGGAACCAAAGAATGGTTGAGTCTGGGACCTCTGAAGATCATCTGGTCCAGCCAGGCCACCCTAAAGCCCCTTCTCCAGACCCATGGTCAGATGGCTTTTCAATTTCTCTAAGGACGGAGATCCCCCAGCCTCTCTGGCAGGCTGTGCCAGTGCTCAGTCACCTTCTCAGGGAGGAGGTGTTTCCTGGTGTTCAGAGGAAACCTCCTGAGTTTCAGTTTGTGCCCATTGCCTCTGGTCCTGTCACTGGGCACTGCTAGGAGAGCCTGGCTCTCTCTTTGTACCTTCTCATCAGGTGTTTAAATACCTTGATGTGATTACCCTGAGCCTTCTTCTCTTTACCAGGTGAACAGTCCCTGTTCTCTCAACTTTTCCTCACAGGGATGTCCCTTCAACACCTTTGTGGCCCTTCATTGGACCCTCTCCAGTACATCCATGCCCAGAACTGGACACACCACTCCTGGTGTGGCCTCACCAGTGCTGAGGTGAAGGGAAGGATGACATTCAGGATGACACCCCTCAGCCAGACAGCAATACTTTGCCAAATGCAGCACAGGATACCATTTACCTTCTCTGCAGCAAGAGCCCATTGCTGCCTAATGTTCAACCAAGACCTGCAGGTCTTCTTCTGCCAAGCTACTTTCCAGCTCGGTGTTGTGCTCTTTTTTTCTCCCCCAGTCCCATCACAGAGCAAGAATTTCTGGGTTTGGATACTCACAATAAAATTTATCACAGATTTATATTAAAGTACAAAAGTTATAGAAGGTATTTCTCATAAACTCTTAAAAATTGTAAGTTCCTGAATCTTATGCAAAAATTCCTTCAAAACACATCTAATGGATGGAAAAAGCTTAGCAGCTGTATTTTATCCCAAAATTGTACAAGATTATCCAAAACTTACTTGTATTTTTCCACAAGTCCTACCCAGCAATGGTAATAATATTTGTCATACCATTACGTAAATTTTCTTTTCAGGAAGTTCAAGGATGTGCAAAATATAATAATTTTGCATTGAAAAGGTAGTTGAAACTTCTCTTAGATTTTGATGGATGTTTTAGTGAAATAAAGTTTTTGTTTTATCTATAACTCTGTGAACATCCTTAATACTTATTATGGGGTTTCCATCCTGAAGTTCACTGTGAATTGCTGAATATCACCTATTATACATGCTAAACATGATATAAAAGACTTGACTATTCCTCTTTGTAAAGATGTGCTGTTGATCCTGAATTGATAATTTTTACTGCTTTCCTGAGCTATTTTGAACCAGCCCTCTAAGCTGAAGTATGGTGGGGATGCCAGAGTGAACCTTATACTAAAATTTTGTAATGGGGAAAGCAGTGGTTTCTTACTACATCTGTCAAGTTGAATCAATTGTCTGGTTGTTGGTTTAGATTGTAAACATTTGTGGACATGAGCATATTCACATATATATTAGGTCTGAAATGGGACTTTTGAGAACTACAATAATAACAGTAATAATACAACTGATAATTCTCATGGCTATTAAATTAAATGGTAACTGTGATGATAAAGAGGATTAAAATTTCCCACTAACATTATGCAATTATACTGAAGAGAGACAAGAGGATTTCTGTAGTCTGACTGAAATGAATAAAACTTCAAAATATGAAATAATTGTGATTGGAGGTCAGAAAAAGCCTTTGACAAGATTCCAGGGAATTAAGTCCTTTCCATTTTTAAGAAAAGATTTTGGTATTGGGATTTCTGTAGATATAAAAAATTAAAATTATTAGAACCCTTTTTTTCCAATTTTGTATCCCAAGAAGCACATTGCTTTTAATGTTCTATTGGTTGAGATAATGTGCAGTAAGTTAAATTGACTGTATAAAATGTGATGTTTAGATCTTATGTAAGAGAAGTGGGAAACATCTAAAATATTCCGGTGTGTTTGCCAAAAGAGGATTTCTAAAACATGAAAAATGTGTGAAAATGAAAGAGTAAGTACAATGTAGTAAATGTAATATTACTTATGTGTTATTTTTAAAAGTATCAGAAAAAGTAAAAGTAAATCCACACAATGCATCATTTAGTGTTTGGATTTTTAAAATACATTTGAATACACTTTTTACAGGATCCTGTGAATGTTGATAAAAATGGAATAGATATTAAATTGTTTAACCAAAGGAAACCTAAAAATTATGTTAGAATTTATTTTGTTATTCCTATTACTGTCTTCTTGTGTCAAACCACCAGAAGAATATTTAATGCACAGGACTTAGTTTGCTGGATGCTCTATAAACACTGAGAAACTTGGCATTTTCCATACTCTAGTTGGAAGGCATAGAAACTGATATGTAGGTCAGTGATCTTGCTGGGGAAGTGGGAGAATTCTGAGCTTCTGAAACATAAAGCACAAGACTCCTGTGAGTCACAAACAATCCATTCTGCGAAAGACAGGCTGCAATTAAAGAAAAATGAGTTGACATGTGTGCTCATTCATATCATAAAAATATGAAATAATTTCAATTCCTTTAAAGGAGAGGCAAACAGAATAGGACTGAGCAGGCTGTGAGGACAATTGCGGTAGTCCAGGCATCAGTTAAAGCATAAGAACTATTTTGTGATGTGTTCAGAGGAGAAATTGTAGGATAAACTTTTGGGTCTAAATACAAAAAAGGACTGGAGCATCAACCCAAGGCCTCACTGCTCATCAGCAGGTCCAGGCTGACGTTTCCCAGCTAATATGCATTCACACACACACACCACACTGCCCACCTGGTCTGGGAAAGATCCAGGCACTATTTTTCCCCAGCTGCTGGCACCTAGAACACAGACTGTACCCTCAGGTCTTGTCTCAGCCATTGGCACTGATCCCCTCATCTACTCACACCTGTCCCCCCAGGAGCTGGTTTTGGGACCTGCATTGTTCTCCCCGCACAGGTGGAGGTTAAAGAACCCACTCATTCCAGCCATCGACACTGAGACCCCACTTGCTCCCACAGGGACCCCACAGGTCAGGGACACCTCCATCCTGGTCTGGCTCCAGGATCTGGCAGCAATTTTCACTTGCACACATACAGGTCTCACTGGTAGCCGGCACCAAGTCTTTGCAACACGCACACACAGAGGGTAGAGTGGGATTATGCTGACAGATATTACAGAAAAAGATTTTTAAAAAAGAGAGGACAGAGGGCAGTGCTCAGGTGCAGGACTCAGTCAGAGAAGCTCACTGACTGGCTCTGTTTTACACAGAACTGTACCTTTTGTACCTTTATGTCTAACCCCCTATTTATTCCTCCTGGCTCCTTCTTCTCCCTGTGCATTCCTTATAGATTTGTACAGCTCCAAACAGATTCCCACACCCCTCCCAGTCTGGGGTTCTCCTGGTTTACAGTCTTACCAGTTACAAAGTTGAGACTGAGCTTCCCGAAAGTTGCACATTTAATTTCTTGAAAGCCCATCAATTAATATGAGTTGTGGCTCTCTATGTCCTCCTTGTTTATGGCTTTCTATTTTACTTCTCTCTTTCTGCATTGGAAAATGTCCTTGATCAAGTACTTTAAAAGAGCAGACCTTTTCCTTCCACATACCCTTACTGAACTCTTCTATGAAAGGAGTATTTGTCTCCTGGGTCCCACTGGGACTCAGGATTGAGATTCAGCAAAAGAACTTGTACCTCTCTTGGCCAAAATCAAGAGGTCTCTCAAAACACTTCCATGTCCCTTGAGGGTCTAAAACTTCATAGGTAGACGACAAACATCTATGTTTGTGTGCACCTCTGTGCATCATTTTCCAAAATTTGAGGGATTTTTAAAATCTGGTTAATAAGTTGGAACAAAAAAAATATCCCAATACAGTAATAGGCAGATGATATAAAAAGTCCCTAAAGCAAGCCAAAAGTTACAGTAACAAATATGTCAGATTGAAGATGTCATATACAAACATACAAATTCCAGCCAGCCCTTTCTCGGTAGAGTCTTGCTGCCCTTTCCCTAGGGCCCACATTTAGATCCTGTCTTTGCAACGAAGGTGCTGCAGATTGAAACCAGGAGGAAGATGATTGCCTCCAGCCTAAAGGTATCTCAAACCAAACATCAATATTGCCACAAATTAACACAGATTTCATTACTACTTTGCATATATTGACAGAATCAATATTGCTGTGCATTTGCTTCTTCACTTTGGTGCTTTATATTTTTTGACAAGCAGGAGGGAAAAACAGAGAGAGTTGGAATAAAAATTAGATGATAATTTACATTTTTCTAAACACTTTCCCTGTTTGAAGCATGGTATTGAAACTGCCACGATATGATACTACCGTGCAAGGTATTATTGATGGCATTGTTAATCATTTTGGTTTAAAGTAGGTTCTGCAAGAAGTAGTAAGTGTCATGTGTAACTTGCCACTGCCTGATGTCAAAAAATAATATTGTTTTTGCTAAGAAATATTGTTATGTATGAACTGCCTTGTGGTAATGCATTTCTTACTGTGAAGAGCTGTTATGTTATCACTACTGATTTCCCTTCCAGGTGTAGGTAAATTTAAAACCATGGAAGCAATTGTTATGTCATCTTCGAATCTTCACTCAAGTCTCCATAATTACATGGCCTGCTGCCTGAGATGAGCCAAAAATGTCAGTTTTTTAGTTTCAAGCTTATTTTTACAAATCTGCAATTTTTGAATAAAATATTTGTGACTCAAATATTGAAATTGTATAGTTCCTTTACTCTGAAATGCATAGGTCCTTCACTCTAAAGTGTAAAACAGGTAACAGGCCACTCCCATCACTTTATTCAAAGTATAAATTATGGGTGCTGCCCCTCTTTCATCAGTGCCCATTTTATACCATCACATTTCTATTTGATCAAATTGAATGATTTTAAATAAGAGAGAGTTTTATGGCTCAGTTTGCTGCCTTTCTGTTCATCAAAGAAAGGGAATGGGTCATGGGAATTTCCTGTGGAGGGATAGAATGTAAGAGAATAGTGGAGAAGGCAATCTCACCCCTGAGGAGTTGCAGCTGTACCAATCACCAAAGATTAGGAAGAGACCTGACCTTAAAAGGCCACAGCTGTGTCCAGTGAGGATGAGTGCTACAGAAGAGTGGCTTAGCTGGATGAGAAAGCAGTTGGCTGTACTGTGAGGAAGAAGGAATCAGTGCTGTGGGGATATGCCCATGGGAAATCATCGAGAAGGTATGGAACTTTTGCAATAAGATGACAACAGTTTCCAGTGGGCTGGAACTTGTCTTAGATAATAGCTGATGCTTGAGGATTTAAAAGGCTTTTTCTTTTTCTCACTAGGTATAAAGCTGTGGTTTCTCGTGTGGATGAGTTGGTGAAGTTTGCATGGTCCTCCCAAATGTGCATTCAATCTCAAAGTCTTTTGGGGGGGCTGTTTTGGGGATAATTTTAAGAAAAAGGGAAGTACATGAGATGTGTACTCACAAAGTGAAATAAAGGACAGATACACAACTACTTTAATATTAATTAGGCCAGCTCTCTCTTGTGGCTCTGCTGCTTGGCTTAGGAATCACACTAAGAGATGTCAGTGCCGAAGCACATCACAGTGCTTCTTGTTCCCAAGAGTCAATCTTGTAAGATACTAAATAAGTGCCTGCCATTTTAAAAGCAATGGCAATTGGAAATGAAAATAAAATGTATACCATAAAGATCAAGTTGAAGAACATTTTAAAGTGCTGTTTTATATAGAAGAAACCATAGAGAAAGCCACGGGTCAAAATCAATCAGTTTTTAAAAGATTGCTACTGGCATATTTGAGGGATTACATAACCACAAGTCATTAAATTAAAAAAATTACTATGATGTATTTTTGGTGGCTTCGTGCCACAAATTCTCAACCATTTCAAAGCTGAAATACAAGGGAAACATCATGTTTTATTACTTCCAGTGAGCCACACCTTTAAACCATCAGTTTGATCATTACAGAGGCTACTGAGAATTGGTTCCAGAAGACAAATATAGGTCACTGCAAACTGTTGCTATGTAGGCAAATGCCAGAATGTATTTCTGCTCTTATTGTGCTGCTTGTTTGAGAAAGTCATACCTCTGATGGAAGGCAAAACCTGCCAGTCCTGCAGAATTTGCAGAAGTGCCTTTTTAGCTTAAACCAATACTTCAGTTGGTCCCGTTTGCTACTTTGAAAAATAAGTAGCATCCAGTGCTTTTGAGAAAGGTGAAGAAAATTTTGTAATGTGCAACTGACCAGAGTGAAAATGTATTCCTGACCTTGGGCAGCCTAGTGTTTGAGTTACGCTCTAAAAAATAAATATCTGCATGGTCTGTATTTTTTACTTTTTTTTCTATGCAGCACTGGGCAATTTTTTGCACATTTATACTTTTGAAATACATTTTTGAATGAGGAGGTTTTTATGTTATTTTTTTTTTTTTTTTTTTTGCCTGGGCACTGGTCAAGGTTTGATTAAGTACATATCTCTTTTTCTATTCTAGATTCTATTTACATTGAAGAGTACCTTAAAATCTCGAGCACAACAAAAATATATGTATCTTCATGTAATCTCAGTTTCCCATGCAGGCTGGAATATGAGGATGTGACACGTCCTTTTTTATTATTAACATTTTTTGTGATACTAATTTAAGTTTGTCTCAGATTTCATAGTGTGATCTGGCAGACAGACTGGAGCAGGCAGTATCCAGATCATAGAGCTGCCAAAACACTCTTCAGTTGTGTGAAAGAAGCCACTTTTCAGGCAAAGTCAGCCCATCACAGGAAGCACATTGAGCAAGACAGTGCGAGTTCCAGCTTGAACAAAATTGTATTTCTATGTTGAAAACAATATTTTGTCTTAATTTAGGTGTTTGCTTATTATTTATTTCACCAAAAAGTGGCATAGTTTAAACTTCTCAATCTCTAAAGCAGTTATAGTGCCTATCTAAAGACCATAGAAAAAAGTGCCCCATGACTACCAGATTAAGGACAAGATGAACCTTTGTAATGCTGCACAGAAGCAGGGAGGAGAACACAGGGAAAACAAAGAAGCCTTTTATCCACTCATCCTCACATTGCACTCAAGGGAAGTCCCAGACTCTAAGAGGTTCTACATCCTGTAGAAAAAGGCACATCCAGACTACATATGAAGAGGGAGGCAGAGATTTTGTCCATATTCCTTGCAGGCAGGGCTCCAGAACGAGAGAAGATCCTTGAAGAGGCAGTGTCCTTCCCCTGTCCCTCTCCATTGTTCCTCAGCTGACACAGAGCTAAATGGAACATGGAAAAACTATGTGAAGTGCAAAGACTCTAATCCTGCAATACTTTAGGGAAACAGGAAATACATTTTGCTGGATTTTCAAGTGTAATTTTCACAGAGATGTGTGTAACAAATGGCTTTATGGAAGAAAACCTATTTCCCAAGTCAGAGAAACAGAAAGATTTTGGTATGCATCTGTGTTATCTGCTATTATCTGTTCAGAAAAATGTGCTTCAGGAGAGCTGACATGGAAGATTAATGACAGACGCAAATTACAAATAGTAATTTTTTTACATGTTGTGGTGGTTTGGGCTTTTCTCTATAGTAGCTATAGAGAAAATATACAATATATTTTCTCTATTGTAGCTAGTGTGGGGGTATATTTTGGATTTGTGCTGGAAATGGTGTTGATAATACAGGGATGTTTCGGCTAATTCTGAGAAGTGCCTACAGAGAATCAAGGCCTTTTATGCTGCCTGCCCTGACCCACCAGCAAGGAGTCTGGGGATGCACAAGGATTTGGGAGAGGAAAGAGCCAGGACAGCTGAGCCGGACTATAATCCAGACCACGGGGTATCATGCTCAGAGCTGGGGGAAGGAGAGGGAAGTGAGGGATGTTCCTAAGCAGCCATCATGCACAATGGAGGCCTGCTTTCCAGGAGAGGGCTGAATACCCCTTCCCTTGGACAGGCAGGTGAATGAATTCCCACTTTTGCTTTGGTTGCATGCACAACTTTGCTTTACCTATTAAACTCTCTTTATCTCAACCCACAACTTTTCTCACAACTTAACCCTTCCAATTGCCTCCCCCATTACACTGCAGAGAAGAAAGTGAGTGGCTGTGTGAGGCTTCATTTCTGACAGGGGTTATGAGAGTCATAAATTTGGCAGTAAAATTGTGAGAATACTGAGGAAAGCTTTAAACCTGTGATTTTTAAAAATCCTATTGAAGAAACTTGAAGGAACCTTTTGCAAATTCTGTATTAATTCAGTTACCATCCATGTCTGTAAGTCAGAGAGTTCACTGGAAATATTTGAAAAATAGTGATGTATTATATAATATTAGCTTTTTCTACTAAACAGATATTTAGCTTGTCTGATATTGTGTGTGTCTATATGTGAACAATTTGCACTAGAAGTATTTGATTCAGCTACATGCCCAGTGGCTTACGTCTTAAAATAAGAAAGGGCAACCTTCTTCCTCAATTATTTTCTCCCTAAATTCTGTGAAATTATTATGATAGAAAAACAAAGATGATTGTATGCCCAAAACCAAAATCAAACAAGCCCATCTCATCCCCCCCCAAAAAATCAAGTTTTTCCTTAATATATGTTGATGGGCAAAGTTACTCAAAAAATACACAGTCTGAAATGAAGAAAATTTTAGTTTGAAGACTCAGAGTATTTCAAATTCTTTTGATCAAAAGGAAAAAAGGTCATTTGTGATTCTAAAGAACTGGTGATAGCAATTACAGGAAACATAATATATGCTGCTTCTCCTCAGAAAATTATAGCTTCTTTCAAAAGCATTAGAGTAAAATAGAAAACAGTCAGGTAATTCTGTACACAGTGTTCCCACTAAATTACATATTATATAGGAGCAACTGAGATGAGCTCCTGGATAAATTCAAGTAGATGGTGAGATTTTTTAGCCACTGATTGGATGACCTTTACTGAACTTTGTTCAATAAATCCTGTTAAGGGATCTTTTCATTTTCTCTGCAATTCCACAAAAAAATATCAACCAACTTAAATAAAACCTACTGCTTTAAAAAGCTGTATGTCTTTTGTAAAACAGAGTTGGAAACACATCCATTTTATATTTGACATTTAGTTTCATGTGTACATAATTGCGGTAATAGCTCACTTACATGAACATCCTACCCATAGGAAAACCTTTGCTTTTGAATTCCATGCGTATATTATATATACATGTATATGTATACAAGAAACCGCTTGTAAATGATTTTTTTTTTTTTTTTGGTGGGGGGGAGGGAAGTGGTGGTGAAATTAGTGTGCCCTGTGTACAGATTTAGGTAGTTTCAGGAAATAGTTTGTCAGTTTACAGCTAATTAATGAAAGAAACAGAGGCTATATGATTCCAAGACAGGGCAATGACATTAAAACACTCATTCTGTATTATCTTCATAGAACAGCTGCATTGTCACACAACAGCATCTTAAGTCATTAATTTATCTAGGCCATCTGATGAAACCCAGGGTGTGAAGAGCAAAATGGTGAATGAAAGTATCATGGCAAGATACGCAGGTCTTACAGCACCAGCTTCTGTAACAGAGAAAGCCATTCAGACCCCTTTATACCAGCTGAAACACGATCTAAGTAGTTACTGAGACCAAGAAATGGCTCATAACAACTCTTTCTTTTCTTTCTATCAAATTAGCTATTTATAGGTTCCTACCCTGGCAGACAGACTTTTATTACAAGGAACTGTAAAATCAACAACAATGATGCAATCCCTCAAAGCCAATCCAAACCAAGCCAAATGAAAAAAGAAAACCACAAAGAAGTTTACTAGATATTGTTATATGTTATACCACATGATTTAAAAATCTGTAAATTTTCACTTCTAGTTTTTGGAAGGAACATCTTTTGAAAGCTCAGCTTCACTGAGTTAAAATTTAGACCTTGTGTCCTAGTTGCATTTCTTCTAATATGGTGCAAAATGTGCACCATATCACAAGAAATCAAAAAAAGGTAAGGGCATACAGCTGCTATTATGTGCAATAATTATTACCATTCCAGTACTTTCTCAATCAGGCAAGGAATATTTGGATTAACTTTACAGGTTGTTAACATTCAATTAGAGAAAGTACAGTTCTGTGTTTGAACCGGGAATATGTGTTTTATATTTCCTCACTGTGTAAAATTTGTTGGTTTATAAAAACTAATTTTAGTGTAATAATTATTTGCCATATTTTCAAAGCTAAATAAGTTCTGATCTTAATGTGGATTATTGCAAAGAAAAATTGTACAATACAGAAACAGGATATATATATGCATATATATTTTTATTCTAGGTTAATATATACATCATCTTAACATGTCTCTTGAACAAACACAAATCAAAGTCTACAACCTTCATGATTTTTTTCATGGTTAGCCAAATGAATCTTCACATAGAATATGCAGATTTTTCTTGTAGACCTGCACATAAATTAGTTCAATTTCTATTGAAGTAGTCCTTCATCAATCAGTAACACCCCAGGGGCCAGTTATTACTGTTGCAGAAATTCATCTTTAAAGCAGAGTAATGTTTCATCATTATATTTGTGTCATGATTACTCTGACAGGTTAATTTCAAAGATAAGTTATTGAGCATTCAGGAGTATTTGTCAAACAGACAAATGAAAACATTGTGTATATTCATTTTCTGGAACAAGAAGGCAGAACTCTTGAAGAGTTGACAATGACTGAAGTTGAAAATATTTGCTACATTCTGTGTCAGGAATTTCTTAACACTTAACAACGGAAAGAAATAAAAAGTAAAAGGAGTCTTTCAAAATTCTGTGAAATTCTCATGGCCCAGATAATACTTGTGTTGTTCTGGCTCCCCGAGTTATAGAAGTATTGCCAAAACCAGAACAGAGCTACTTTTTGCTTTTGAAGCATTCAGAAATACATTTATTTTTCCACACTTGTCACATAAGTAGAATGGTCTTTAAACACTTTACCTAGAGGATTTCTACATAAAATCTTATGGATATAACATCCAACATGCCATAGTACAGTACTGTCAGCAGGCTCAGTTAAATGCAGTGATTGTGTGAAGTAGGCATCAGGATGGGAGGAAATAAATACTCAGGGCCATTGTTGAGTCACCAGCCCCAGGGGTATTTAGAAGACACGTAGATGTGGTCCTTGGGTACATGATTTAGTGGTGGACTTGGCAGTGCTGAGTTAACATCACAGAGTCAATGACATTAAAGGTCTTTTCTAGCCTATAGGATTCCATGGTTCTATTCTATGATTATTCAGTTTCTAAGAATTCAGAAAATACCCTCTGAACATGTCAGCTCACAACTACTTATAAGAGCAAAGTTTCTATGAAGTGCCAAAAAGTTATGCCATAAAAATCAGGTCTTGTCCCAGGCACGTCACAATGGAAGAGTCTAAAATCTTGAATTGGATTTGAAAAAATCTGGTCAATATTTATAACTGCTTATGAATGATTGCATGGGAAAAAGAATGGCAATTGCTAAAAATAATCTTCCCCATAAATTTATGAGGGTGCATATTTATGTCTTTAACACTACTATCTAGCTTGTAATTCATCAAACTTGGGATTCTATACGATTTAGCACTGAATTAATTTTTCCGTGATGGTGTGTAACATATCTGTTGAACTTCCCTTTAAGCTAGTTACCCACTACAAATGAAAGACAAAAAAAGGCCCCAGGAAGGATGTTATTGGGAACTGTTCTTAGCATAGTGTTGCAAGTTTTCTTGTAATTGAGCAGCTTTCAAAATGAACAGGTCTGTAAAACTTAAAGAATGTGTTTGTGATCACTAGGTACTGTAAGTACCTAAAACAGAACTGCTACATGCATTCCCAAATATATCATTGTATCTTTTGAATCAACTTGCTTGCCTTTGTGGTTTAGAATATATCCATATATCTTGAGATCTTAATTAAAATGAGTCTGTCTAGAAGCTTGAGGTTGCACATGACAATAAAGTCGCACATGACAATAAAGACATGACTGAAAAAGTTGTGAATAGAACTTAAAAATAGATTTTTAAATGCAGCTACATCTATCCCCCAGCAGTTACATCTTTAGCTTTTATTCCCTTCTCCTGAAATCCTGGTTCCACTGACTGTAGTGAAGCCTATTTCTCCCAGCTGGTATCTCTGAAGCGGTTACAGACTTAAAATATACAAACACACATTCACTAAACACACCTGGAAACTTTTTTTTCCCCTGAGACTGTGTCAGTAAACATCTCTTTTGACAGGATTCTGGAAAGTATTTGTGCATGATTGCATGCTTCAAATTCAGGATTGTTTCTTGGATGGATAGTCAGGGCAATTTTGTGAAAGAAAACAGAGGAAGGCTTAGCAGAGCTGGATAAGCTCCAGCAAATGCATTTGATGTGTAGAACTTTTTTCCTCTATTCTTTTCAAAACTTTTAGCTTCTGTTAATCTTTGTATTACTGCATTTTCAATTGCCTTTCTCACAGACAATATGAAATATAAGGATTCTGATATTTTGATCTGATGTTTGATCCACATTACTTGTTTTAGACTAGATCAAGCAGCACTGTCTATCCAGGTGCCAGGACAGCAAGATCTGTTGGTTTCTACACCTACACGGGTTGTCCTTTCAGTCATCCATGACTCATGCAAAGTGAGGAGTGGAGGCTTCAGCTGGGAACTACAAATGAATTTGCAAAAATTCATTTTTTTAACCAAGAATTTTGACATGTGATGAAATGACCATAAGCCCTTTAAAATGTCCTTTTCCAAATTAATCAAGCATGATATAACACTCTTGTATTCTGCTCCACCAATGCTGTGATGAAGACAGGAAAACATTTATCAGTGTCATATCTTTCTTCCCAAAAAAAAGCCATAAGAAAAAAAGAATGCCCCATTTGTGAAACAAGGCCTTAAGCAGGATGGTATATTGATACAGGAGGTACCTTATGCTCTGTGACCACCACTTACCTTCTCTATGTGCTGTAATCAGCAAAAGGTGTAACGAAACATTCTGTTCCTGCTTGGAATAGCAGAAAAGTGGCCCTCATGGCACATTACTGCAACGTGCCCTAACCAGTCTGACATGAGGAAGCAGCTACTTTTATTGTGAAAGTGGTGTGTCCATTCCTTAATTCTTTATTATTAGTTGTGTCCATACAGGAGACCTAATAAGGAGCAGGGTCCTCTTATCCCTAGCTTTATACCTATAATGAGAAAATAGTCCTACCCTGTAACAGAAAGGTCAGGATTTAACAATATAGCTGTTGCAATAATTTTGCCCTAATTCCATGGTAACAAGATAGTCAACTGCTTTTTGTGTTTGCTGCACCATCACAGAAAGCAAGATGATTGACTTCAGCAAAGAATAATTGAAAGATGAGTGCTTCTTTCTTCATGTAATGTGGTACAGTCCTTTCTTATTTGGATCAACATTCAATTTAAAATAGATTTTTCTGTAGCATTTGCAGGTCAGTGAGCAAAAGCTTTTCTCCTTGAAATACAGGAGCAACTTCTCAATTTCCTGTGATGTATATAGATATACATGGCAAAACAACTACTTTGGCTGCACAGAAAAATTGCATTTGAGGCAATTTTTGGCAGAGTAAGAAAGGAAAAGTGAAGCGGTCTAAATTAATGAAAAATGATGGAAAAGTTTGGAAGGCTATAAATGTGAGTTGGTATTGTACAGTGATTGTCTAAATGTAATATTGCTATATAAAATTGTTTAAATATTGTAAAGGCTTTTGACCTGTATAGGGCACTGTTGAATGATATCTTGTACAGAATTAATTCAGTGGAAGTCTGCACACATGCAGGAGGGTAAGTAGACAGCAGACCACTACATTCTCTTTGCAAGCAGAACCACTGGCTTTAATGCCATGGGTTCTCCCAAGTTATTTGTAGAGGTCTAATCAGGCTCATAAAAAATGAGGCTTTAGGTCAACAACAGCATATTCTCTGAGAGAGGGGAATAAAGGTGATATCGTTTGTTAGGCATTGGGGGAACTGCAGAAAATCAGACACACTTTTGTCAGCTCATGAATATTATAAAGGATCAAATCTGAGCTGCTGCACAGCAGAAGCAAAAAAAAATGGGAGATTACTGGGTAAGACATAGCAGGAGGTAGGATTTCTTTACTCTTTCTCTCTGTGCCTCCAAACACATAAATTTAAATTAAAAAACAGGCTATGGTAATAAGTCTTACCTGCATCCTCCATATGGTATTGGCTCAGGATCTGACAGCACACTCCATCCACAAATACAGAGGATGAACTGCTCCAAGATCTGTTTCTTTGCCAACATTTCTTCCACCTTTCATCTCATACACCTCATATGTCTCATTTCACCCCTCGTCTCATGCACTTACTCCTCCAGCAATATGCAGTGCTCTGACTATGCTAAAGACTTCCTGCCAACCTGCTTCCTTTTGTTCTCTTCATAGTGGAAGAGGAAGCTTTCATTCAGTTTTGTAGAGGACAAAAAAATACATTCAGCCAGTATCTGGTTCACAAATAACCTCATTTCCTCTTGTTCATGAAATTGAGTGTCACCTTAAAAGTCCAACATGACCCAGCAATGTGTACTCACAGCCCAGAAAGCCAACCGTATCCTCTGTGCATCAAAAGAACTGTGACAGGAAAGTAAAAAGAGCTGATTCTCACCTCGGCCCATCTCTCATGGGACCCCACCTGGTGTCCTGTGCCCAGCTCTGGTTGGCCCCAACATAAGAAGCACTTGGGTCTGCTGAAGTGCAGAGGAGGAACATGAACATGATCAGAGGGCTGGAGTGCCTCTCCTGTGGAGACAGGCTGAGGGAGCCAGAGCTGTTCAGCTTGGAGAAGGCGTTGGGTGGATTTTACAGCACCTTCCAGTACCTGAAGTGGCTGTTCAGGAAAGCCAGTGAGGGACGCGCTCAATATAAGGGACTGTCTCGGTACAAGGACTTGTAGTGATGGGAGAAGAGGAAATGGCTTCAGTCAGAGAGAAGGTAAATTTAGACGAGAATTAAGGAAGACATTCTTTACTGTGAGGGCAGTGCAACACTGGAACAGGTTACCCAGAGAAGAAGTGTGCAAGGCCGGGTTGGATGGGGCTTTGAACAAACTGTGGAAGGTGTTGCTAACAGTGGTGTCTTGAAAACAGATGATTTTTAAAGTCCCTTCCAACTCAAACTTTATAATTTTTACATGTTCTTTTAAGAATGAGTTTTAAGGGCTATTGTAGTCATACAGTCATTAAATGGTTACAGTTACATAGTTGAATTTGTCCCACGTGCTGACGAAAATGTATTTATGCTGGCTTCTGACTGAGAACAGAAAACTCACAGGAAAATTCTGGGAAAGACAAAAGCCTATCAAACATGTATAGTTATTTATAGGAGTAAGGAGAAGGTGGATTCACTGAAATAGAGAAGGGAAGCCTCAGAGGATCAATGTCCTTATGCCAATGTCAACTCTCAGAGTATTCAATGTTTTGATTCAAAAAATCATTTTAATTAGGACATCTGATTCCTCCTCATTTTTTTCCAAATGGTTGTGAGCTCACTTTTTATACAATATAATGTTTAATATTAATCTTAATTTATTATGTGTAAAGTAGTCAATAATGCATATCATATAGATGTCTTCTCTGTGCTTCATTTAAGAAACTACAGTGTGTGGAATAGATCATTACTTGAGGTAAACAGCAAGTCAGTTTGATTTACACTAGCTGAAAGTGTGGCTTGGTAACTGTAAATCAGAGGCTTATATAATCAGGTCAAATACAATCAGAAGTGAATTTAGGGTAATTAAAAACTTTCTGTCTTCAATTTCAGCCAAACAGAACCTCCAGTGTTTTCATTACTATAAAACTAAACACAGGGAAAGATGCAGGATGATTATTAATCAATAAGAACACTTTGTCTTGGAATCTAGTGACTCATAGAAGGATTTAGGGGTCATTGTGGCTAATCAGCATGAGATTTTAGCACAGTACTGCAGTGAAAGGGCCTAAGGAAATCTTTGTACAGACAGATATATGGTGGATAATACAAAAGGAAAAAAAAGCAATTTGGCCTCTTTACATGCCAGAGGAAAAATTCCTACTGGAATGCTGTCTCCCATGTCAATGTCCTTGCAGCAAGCAAGATATGGTAAGATTGGACACAGTTTAAACAAGAGGTATGTGGAGGTCAAGCACTGGACATAAACCCTATGAAGTAAAACTGAGGTTACTGATACCCAAGAGGTCCCATCATTACTCCATGTGTACCACAGGGTGCTACCGTTCAAGGAAAAACGTGTTGGGGTATGACAGAGTGGCAGTCCTGGCAGTAGTGACCACGAAACACTGGAAATCAAGATCTCGAGGGATGGAAGACAGAGAATAGTAGAGCACAGATTCTGGACTTCAAAAAATTATGGTTGTGCAAGGATCTCAAACACAGGAGAAAGTTACAATGACCCAATGAGCATGATTTGTTTTCAAACATGAGATGAGCCATCTAACCACACAGGGGAACTAAATGCTTTAACACGTGATGATATCAGTTCAGGTGCATCCCAGGGGAAAAAAACAAAAAACCAATCAAAATGGAAAACTACTTTTTCTTGTGCAACTTGTTGCCTGATTTTGAAATCTAGAGAGCCTCTAGAAAACAGTCTTTTAACAGTCTTTTAATTATGTCTCTAATTTCACAGTTATACCAAGCTTCTAAAAAAAACAAAAAAAAACCACAAAAAAGAAAAAAGTGAAAAAAAATACTCCTTCCTACAAAATAGTGTCAAACTTAAAGTGAAACTCATGTTTTCATAATCTATTTTCATAAGTCAGAAAGTATTTCAAAATAAAATATATACATTAACAAAGAAATTTTTAATGTTTTCAAGGCATATAAAATTATCATGATATACAGTTATGAAGGAAATTATGCAAGATTTTAATAGTGTTTATTTCCTGAATTATTAGAAACTTTTTTATTTTAAGTTAAGAGTGAAGGCTCTAAGTCTTTGGCACAATTGGAAGCATTCCTTCTTCTAATCTTGATAAAAAGTTTTTAAAAACATGTACAATTTAAAGATTTTAATTTCTTCCTGTTTTAAGTTCCTAGGTTTCTCAATTGTGTATTAAAACAATTCCAACAGAATGGATGATAATTTCTTCTTTCTGGCCAAGGAGGTTTATCAGTTTTGGAAAACATATTATAGGGGCAATTAGATTGCAATGATTGTAGAAGACAAGCACAGAACTTTCACATTCAGAGCAGCAATGCTGAAAAACAACACCAGCAAAGAAAAAAAAATAGTAATATACCACACAGTAGTTGTGGAAAAATTTCCACATCGTTTTTGTGGAAAAAATCAGTAACAATTTAAATATTTTTTCAGTAGATAAACATCTAATCACAAAGAGGTTTTCAAATATTTTCTCCAAGTTACTTGGGCTTATTTCAGAACAGAGAGTTATAGTCCGTGATCATCCCTCACTCAGGGAATTATGATATTATTTTCTTAGTGTTATCATTCAGATAGGTTACCAAAGACAACAGCCTGTCTGGGCAGCTGGAATATCAGTGAATGGAACACGCTCAGTAAGGATGAATGCAGTCTTTTATCTAGAGGAAGATATCCCTGCCCATGGCAGGGGATCGGAACTAGATGATCTTTAAGGTCCCTTCCAACCCACATTTTTCTATGACTGTATGATCTTGGACTTCTCTGCCAACAGTTGTGAACTTCTAAAATATATTAGGAATTGCTTGTTCTTAAAAAATTTATTCTTGTGATGACAAGCTATTACTCTGAAACGTTCAAAGTGAGTTTTAACTGACAGGAGCAAAACTTAAAACAAATTCATCATTCTGTTTGACCTCAACATAATGCTTAAACAATGAGAGATGACAGAGTGTGAGTAATGAAGCTATAATTCACACCTTGTGCATGAGTAGGTACAACAGTGGAGCCTGAGTGTTGTTAAATTCACAAAGTGTAAAATATTATACCATAACTCAACAACCAGTCAACTCTTAATTTAAACAAATAAATAGAATTGGAACAAGGTAAAAAATCGTCAAGCTGCAAAACTGATAATACAGCTTGGTAATTATGTGTAATATTACATCAAAAAAGAAGTGTTTCTAGTATTCTTTACTCATATGGAAAAGATAAACAACATTTTCCTGTAGGTTTTCAGAGGATTCAGAAGTGCTTATCTACAAGCTGCCAGACCAGGTGAGCTCTGAGCGACATGTGCTGTGCTTGTGCTGAGCTGCTGTGAGGTGCATGGATAAGTGTTCAGCAGAAGCTGGGGCAGAGCTACCCCAGACAGGAGAGTTAAACATTTGTGCAGAGATAGGAAAACAACAAGGGGACGATTTTAAAATTCTTGGTTCTGAAAAAATAAGTGATATGTGATGTGGGTAACACAGAGGTGTACTAACAATGACCTTCTTCAGTTTTTATTTATAGCATCCAAGTTACTGACTGCTGCTTGAAATAAGTAGTCAGTCATGGACACTCAGTAGTAAGTGTCCGTGGATCTTTTCAAGAACTATTTATGAATTTGGCCTTCAGCACAAAGGGAGGACAAAAAGCTGGAGGAATTCCATTTACAACTGGGGTTTTTAACATACCTTCACAGTTTGTTAAACTACTGCTTTTTCATTAGTCCAGTTCAGAGTAATAATTTCACTGAAAGTTTTGTGTAAGAATCATTGTTTTCTGGTAATGTGTGTTTATTATTACTTAGGAGATACATTCATTTTTTTACCAAACTTTATAAAATAATCATGAATGTATATTTGTTTAAAATGTGACTAATACATTTTTTTATACTCACAATATAAAATAGGTAATACACTCAACAGTTCAAAGAAAACACAAATTGCAGGTTTCATTATAATCTGTGGGCAGTTGGTTTGGCAAAAATGGCCTAGAGATAATTATCTAACCTCCCTCCTCTTTTGTAAAGTATTTTTAGAAAAAAATACCTCAACATAAAAAGGCAACCAGTGGTTCTAACACTTCAGACTGCTAAAACAATTTTATGCAATATTATCAGTTAAAATTTGTATAATTGAACACTTAGAACAAGTGTTACAAGACAAGAGCTGGAAACTTCTCTCCTTTCTTCAGAAGAACATGACAAATGAATAGTCATGGAAATTAAGCACTTTCCATTGCACCAAGAACACAATATAGTGGAAGACAAATCAGATAAGAAGCAAAATAATTAGTCATCAGTCCAATAGTAAGTAACTCAGCCTCTGATCTGAAACAGGAGCTTGAATAAGAAAACTTGAAAAAAAAGGATCAAGTGTGCTCTGTTCTTAAACAGCAGGACAACACTTGGAAAAAACTCTTTGGATTGACAGAATTACCATAGTGTTTCTTGTCATTTACATTAAGAAGAACTACAGGATTTTTGGGTACCAAGAATGGAATGCAACATTGGAAAGTACATGACATATCACTAATTTTATTTTTTAATATTTAATATAGATTTTAGTACCATGGAATAATTTAGGTTGGAAAAGACTGGTGAGTTAAACCATTAACCCAGCACTGTCTAGTCCAGTGCTAAACCGTGTCCAGTGCCACATCTACATATATTTTAAATATCTCCATGGATGGTGAATCAATCACTTACTTGGGCAGCCTGTTTCAGTGTTTGACAACCCTTATAATGAAGAAATTCTTTCCCAATATCCAATTTAAGTCTCTCTTGGTTCAACTTAAGGCCATCTCTTCTTGTCCTGTTACTTACTTGGGAGAATTAACCAATCCACATCTCACAACAACCTCCTTTTAGGCAGTTGTAGAGAACAATAAGGTCACCCTTGAGCCTCCTTTTCTCCAGGCTAAACAGCCACAACTCTCTCAGCAGCTCTTCATAAGTCTTGTTATCCAGATCCTTTAGCAGCTTTTTTGCTCTCCTCTGGCTGCCTTTGCCCTTCTTTGGACATTAAATTTGGATTTTAAACATAAATATTTAAATAATGTATTTGCTTTCTCTTTAATTTTGTTTCCTCACAGTCTCTAGTCTTTTCATGTAAATTTCCTAAATTGTATGTTTTGTCTTTCCCAAAATATCAGCATAGGGATAGTAAATGTAATTTTCCTGATTTATTAGAGATGCTCAAAAGTTACGAAATGCATATGTATGCATTTGTGCATCCCTTTTGATTTATAGAATTATAGACAAATTCAATGGCTATCATAAATGTCTACTTTATGTCTTATTGTCTCACATACAAAAGACCCCCAGAGAAACATTTATAGGGGCTTGTTTGTAGTGCAATACATTAACATGGAGAACCTACCTATTACTAATTAGCAATTTCCAGTATTTTAAGACCTTACATCATCTCACATGAACAAAAGAGCAGCTTTCCAGCAAGGACAATGGGATTGGTATATGAAAATGACACAGAAGAGTGCACAGAATTACAAAAGTTGCTGTGGGAGTTAGGAGACTTTCCCTAGACATTAGGAACCATTTTTAACTGGTGATAATTCTAGAGAAAATGTGACAAGACCATGAATACAACAGATTAGATGAATAATTGACAACAATTAGAATGTCACAGTGGTAACAAATTTTAGAAAATATTAATTTAGCAGGATTTAAAGATGAAGATTAGGTTATCTGTTAGATATTTATAGTCTTTTTATTGAAGTATTATTGGTTTTGCATATATTGGGTTTTAAGAAAAGATGCTGTTGGGTTTTAAGAAAAGATGCTGCGCTCTGTCTTTTTTAAATTTAAAAGCATCAAATTAATTTGATGCTTTTAAATGGCTCCATGAAATGGATATGCCTTAGTGACCATTATGAAATTATTCTGTTTAATAGTTTTAACATAGATCTTTAATAGCTAGTTAGAAGTGTTAGATACATTCACTGTTTGTACCTAACACTGTTAATTGTTTTCACTCCAATGAGTGATTTCTGATTGCTTTCTTTGCCACAAGGGTGCACTGCTGGCTTGTGGCCATCTCATTGTCCTCCTAGGCTCGCCCCTCAGAGCTGCTTTCCAGCCTCTAGAAATCCAAATGTGAGCTGGTGCATGGAGTTATTCCTCCCAAGTACAGGAGATCCATGCATCTTGTCCACATAAGAAAGAAACATATTTCCACGGCTTTTAAATGTGTAACCTATAGGCTGTTCATTCAAGTACATTTTTGAGATTTAAGAAAAGCAGTGTAATTTCTACAGAGAGAAAAGGAAGCTATCGTTAAGAATCTGAAATTGCACTTTTCTTGAGCTTTGTGAGGTTCCTGTTTTTCCGTTTCTCCAACCTCTTGAGATTCCTCTGGATGGCACATCCATCTAGTCTATCTGCCCCTCCTTCCAGTTTTGTTTGCAAAGCTCCTGAGTGTAGTGTCACTTTATCCTGATTATTGATGAAGACATAGAACACGACTTGCCCCTAGGGTACGCCAATGGTGACTGCTTTCCAGGCAAAGTTCGTGCTGCTAATTACAACTGTTTAAGCCCAACAGTGCATCCAGTTTTCATTGTGCCTCACTGTCCACTTGTCTAGCCTGTATTTTATCAGTTTGTCAATGGGGATATTAAAGTAGTCAGTGATGAAAGCCTTGCTAAAGTCAAGATAAATATCTCCTTATCCACTGATTCAGTCATTTCATTATAGAAGGCTATCAGCTTGGTAAGGCAGTATTTTGCTTTTAGAAAGTCTAAGCTGTTCAACTTCCAGACACGTTCTTGTCCTTCTCAAACAAAACTTGAGTTTTATCAGGACATGCTTGTTCATCTGCAGGCTTCCTGCCTCCTTGGATTTATTTTCTGCTCATAGGGATGGGCCATTCTTGAGCTAGAACAATGTGATACTGGAAAGGATGAGGTAATCCCTCCTGTCTCCAAGATGATCTCTCATAGATTCCTGCAAGAAGAACCTTGACCAGGTCAAAGACTGCTGCCCTGCTGTCCAGAATTGTGATTCTACTCTTTGTCTTGTTCCTTTCTCTCAGGATCCTGGATTCCATCATCTTATGATCACAGCAGCCAAAGCTACCTTCAAACCTTTACATTCCTCAAAAGATCATTTTTGTATGTAAATATAATATCCAACAGAGAACCCACCCTATATCCATATCCAAATCCATGCCTGCAACGCTTCACTGCAGGTGTGTGAGCTATCCCAACACGTCTGTGATCCTAACTATATCTGCCCTGAATCTTTATGTGGACCTCTAGTTCCTCCCTGTGTATCCCATTCTCTGTGCATTAGTGTACTGGCTCGTCAGAGAAGCACTGAGTGATGCAGATTTTTCAGGAAAATACAAAGATACTAAGAAGAAAATACCACCCTTAAGGTTCTCTTACCACCTCTTCCATTTGTGTGCATAGGCTTGGAGTGGGACTTCCTCCCTGTTTTGTTGTCTATAAGGCATTTCATGCCCACATCACCTTTCTTCCCTTGCTTGAAAACATGATGCACTATTTCTTCACTTGTTTGTGAGTTGTCAGATCCCTCATCCCATCACCCTTGTGTGAAAGGTTTCTTAACTAGATTGTCCAGTCTCTTAGCACTGCTTTTCTTAAACACATGGTATATGCAAACTCAAAAAGAGTGGCCATAAATGACATAATTATTGTTTCCTGGAAAACATTCAAGTATTCCTGATTTTTTCCTAATCCTTTCCAAGATCTTAGCCTTATCTGAGTAGTAGATAAATAGTAAATATGAGATGAGGATACAAAACAAATGAAACTAAATGTATCTGTTGACCTAAACTGAGCCAGGCATTAGCAATTTTTAGTTTTTCCAGTAGAACATATTTTAATAACAGATTTAAGAGAAGATCCTGAGGTTACATTACAGTCATATATAAAGAGTTCTTTCTAGGGTTTTTTTTGTCTTGCAATATTAACTACCACTTTCTCTCCTCAAAATGATGGCAAGTATTAGCCAGCCAGGTTTCAAGTATTATTGCTAAATATGCCTAAATGTTGTTATTTTTTTCCTCCTGGCCGGGCAGTGCTCTTAAAACAACTATGAGTTAAAATTCCCCATGCAAAAACATCACAATACAAAAATTCCCATATTTAAATCAAGACAAATTCTACCTTCCTTCAAATTAGGGAAGGCTGCATAGTTCATATCTTTGACCATTCAGAGAAGAATACAAGTTGTAATGCAGGTCATAAGTCACACCTCCAGTCCAAAGCAGGGCCAGACATATTTTCTCAGACTTCTATGCACTCAATTCTTGACAACATCCAAGGACAGAGATTACAGTCTTCCTGCAACCCAGTTTTCAATGATTTCCCCTTTGCTTGAGCTTTGTGAGGTTCCTCTTTTTCTATTTCTCCAACCTCTTGAGAATCCTCTGGATGGCATATCCAACTAGTTTATCTACCCCTCATTCCAGGTTTACAAAGCTCCTGAGTAAAATATATGCCTTATCCGGATCATTAAGAAAGACATTAGACAGTATTTACTCCTAGGCTAATTTCATCTCCTTTTCAGAAGGAAAAGGAAAATTTCTGGACAGAGACATGATATGGATAATGAAAAAAAAATAAAGAAAACCTTTGCAAAACATCTTACTTTCAGGAAGGGAGAGAAAATTTTACTATTTCAATGGGGATCAATTTTGGCAAGATTTGGTCCATAATCCTGCACTTCACTGAATCCCATGCCTTTTGATGATCTTTTTTTTCAGTATCCATGCCGTGTCTCTCATATTGTCCCCACAGAGTTGTGCTCCTTGCCTTCTTCCCGAGCTTTTGCAGCATCTGTGCAGTTAGTTTTGGCTAGTTTGATCCTTTGCACTGCACCTCGTTCCACCTAGACCATTTTCTTGTAGTCACTAAATTTCTACATTTTCTTATTTTTTTTCTTCGATTGCAGATCCTTGGATGATATCTCTGTTCCAGAGTGTTTGTAAGTCCTTCTTTTCTACTTCCAGTATTTTAATGGGGATCAATTTTGGCAAGATTTGGTGCATGTCCCAGCACTTGATGGCATACAGGCCTTTTCATGGCTTTTGACTTTGGCAAAGATTTTTTTTTTTTTTTAAGTATCCATGTCATGTCCCTCATATCTTCCCCTCCAAGTTGTGTCTTCCTCCTTGACTTTTTCCCCTGCTTTTGCAACATCTATGAGCTTAGTTTTGGCCTGTTTTGGTCCTTTGGATTGCACCTGATATAATCCTGGTCCATTTTCTTGTAGTCACTAAATTTCCCAAATTTGTTTTTTTTCTCCTCCAATTGCATTTTCTTTGATCTTATCTCCATTCCAGAGTGTTTTTAAGTCCTCCTTTTCTGTTTCCAGGATTTCAATGGGGATAAATTTTGCAAGCTTCGCTCCATGTCCCTGCACTTCATGGCATCTCATGCTTTTTGATGGCTGTGACTTCGGTGAAGAATTTTTTTCCCCAGTATCCATGCCATGTCTCTGATATCTTCCCCTCAAAGTTTGTCTTCCTCATTGTTTTTTTCCCCTGCATTTTTACAGTACCTGTGCAGCTACTTTTGTCATGTTTTGGTCCTTTGCACTGCACCTCATTTCCTCCCAGGCCATTTGTTATCTTTTAAATGTTACACTGATTTCAGCAATAATTATATATTATTTTTAAGTCATGATAATTAGTGTTTGGAAGGGTGTAAGATATTGAAGTTTGTTTAATTAGCAAAGAAAAAAATACATCTGAAATACCAAGGATAACTCATGAAATCTAAGTTCCTTTTTATTTTTACCATTAGATTGCTACTACTTTTTATATTTCATAACATGAAAGAGACTGTGATGGTTTGGTTTTTGAAATTAGAGTTCAATAAATTGAGCTCTCACTAAAAGATTTTCATATTTAAACTTTGTTGAGACATGCAAGTAATTGCTAAATTTTAGTGTGTATTACAGGATATGTAGATTACCAGAATGAGAAAGGTTAGGCTATATCTCAAACAATCATTTTGCCTATATTTATTTAGGAATTGATTTCTGATATTAATCTTGTCATTTACTTTAGAAAGGGAAGACTGAGCTGGATTCTTTCTTTTTTCCTCCCAGAGTTTGTCCTTAGGAGTCACTTCATCAGAGTAGAGTATAATGATGAAAAAGTCTCTTGTACACAGCTCTTTTATCTGTAGGTAAGACTTATCCATCATTAAGCTCTGCAGCTGCTTTCTCCTCCTGTTTCTTCTCCAGAAGAACATGCAGACGTAGGAGTTGGAAACTCAGAGAAAGAGGTCAATGAGAAGGACTCAGTCTTCCCATTGAAAAAATAAGATTTTTTTTCTGACTGTGAACACTGCAACTAGGGTCCATGCTTTTGTAATCTGAGAGACTTTTACCGTGTACATTACATGGACTATACTTGCAGCCTGTCTGGAAAGTAAACTTGGGCCAAAATGTAGGCACTCAGTCACTACAGAAGAGATTCAGAGATCAACTGGTGACAATGTGACTGGAGACAAGAGTCAGGTCCCCAGACAAAGAGGAAGCTAAATACAAGAAATAACTATTTTAAAGCTCTAGCTTTAAAAAGGAGAAACAGTCAATATGGAGAAAATAGCAGACTGTGTATAAAAAGCAAATCAGAAATTCCTTTAAATATTTTACTATAAAATGATATGTCAACGTATATATCAAGGAATAAATGTACCATCAGCTGGGAAAATAAACTGGGAAATGCACCATGAACTGGGAAAAGAAGCTATTATGATCAGGCTGGTTTTAATCTCTTCTTGTGCCTGAACTTTTATCATCTACTACAAACCATTGGATCAGTGGCAGGAGAGTGAGCTAAGATAATTGCTCTCATCTATGATAATTCTAGACCTGACACTGGTGAGGAGAAGTTACGTACATGCCTCTAAGCCTGCTTCTTTTGCTTTGCTCTAAAACTTTACTTCAGGGCTCTAAAATTAAATGGGAAGAGATTTATTATATTTATTTTTAAGCCATATTTTTATGTTTTTTTCAGACTACTCAATAACTTTTTACTCAATTCCAGGATACATGCTTGTCCTTTGGAGCTGTGTCCATGTCTGTGAGAGAGAAAAGCTTAAAAAAATTGAGTTCTTGAAGGCATGTGTTATGAAATACAAAAAAATATTGCTTTAAGGTTGATTATTTCTCCTTATTTTCCAAGCAGAAGTAAATCACAAATCTGTTCTACATATGAAAGGCATAGCAGTATGAAATTTAGATGAAAGTTTTAAGCTGTATGAAATTCTTTTAAACTTTTTGAGATGTGCATATATTTAAAAAAACAGAGAAATCAAATGAACACAATTATTTAGAGTATTGTTGCTTAGTGCCTTGGCAATGCTGTTTATTTTTTGAAAGTATACGCATTACTTTCTGTCAGCTAATACTTTAAAAATAAGAAGAAAGGGCTTTTTACCACTAAAAAAGCCCTGAATTGCACTTGACAAATAGTCTGCACTCAAATATTCTTTATAGGAGATAATTGGAAGAAGTCATTTTAAGTCCCAGTAGCTGTATCAAACTGAGGGCTACTTACAGAAATATCCTTTCCCTGAAGCTGCAGCAATGAACAGTAGTACATACGTGGCAGCTGGAGCTAAGATGAAGTGTGCTTCTACCCCAACTATAACGCAAGTGGGAATAGTAGGTACAAGCTCTGTACTATATGCCAAAAGTGCAGTAACTTGAAGAGCTATGCTGAACACTGATAAAACATATTCTCAGTACAAAAATAGGATGCAAAGCATGCAGTAGGAGGCTTGCTGTGGCAAAAATAATAGTAGAAAGAAGAAAGCGTGTTCTTCTGTTTCTTATCTAATGATTTCAGTTTATAGTAAAGAAGTTAATTGAGCACACCCTATTGACATTCAGATTTTAAACTTTAGGAGCTTTAACTTAGACATGTAACTTATGGATAAATTTTAGGATGTAATTGAAAATATAATCTTTAATTCCCTGAATAACCAGAAGAGACAGATGCCTTTGAAGACCTTTACAGAGACAGTCTTTCTGCCTAAGTGTTCAGTCATACACAAGCACAACCTTTTTTCAATGGATTTTCAAAAGCATCCTCCTCTCTCCAGTTATTATTGACACTTTATTCGAGTGCATTGATTTTCTCCACTATCATCTACATTTTAGGCATAAGAGCATTGAGAGAGCCATGCAGGTTAGTCAAGAAAACTCACCATGCTTTGTTAGTGGAACTGGAGCAAATACATTGGTGCAGAGGCATACAATTTGTACCTATCCCAGGAATTAACAAAATTACATGCTTATTAACTAAACGGTATTATTAGCTTCAAAAACGTTGGACCTAAATATGTCAGACTCAGCTGAAACATGACCATAAACTTGTTCAGTGTTCTTTTGGGATGCTCCAAATACATAAATGGCTATTATTATATTCCTAGGTACTAGCCAGAGAGGTAATAATTTTTCTCTCATAGCTTAAGAGGTGCAAGGAAAGAAATTACAAAAGGACAAATCTAATTAATTTATTCTCTACAACAGCATAAGAAGAAGGTATTACTGCATACAAAAGTATAATACTCAGGGTTGCAGACATTTTCTGGGATGGTATATTGGACTCCTCTCCTTGGATTGGATGTGCAAATTTTTCTGATAATGTTTTTAGTTGATTTGAAACTAAATATGAAATATGACAAAGATTAAATTTTACTCTTCTCAGGAAACATACAGATGTAGAATTATACTGACCTAATGGCATCCCTAACTGGGATATTTTCTGGTGTTCCTATTATGTGAGAAAGAGATTCTCCAGGAGAGTTTATGTTACTGAGACAGGATGCCTTCTCACTCAAAGATGTTTTAGTGAGACAGAAGTTTTTGAACAGAAATTAGAAGTGAGTGCACATTAATTATTTTCAGAATAGAAATTAATAAGGAGAGTAATGAACTGTACAGGCTGAAGTGAATTTTTGAGCATAGGTACAATCTTCTCTATGAAAAAATGCTGGGTTTAGCTTCAAGTTGCATCAGATCACCACAATTTACAAACACTACATTCATTACCAAACTTTCATGAAGTTGTGCACCCTGGGGAAAGAAAACACAGGAGAAAAACTGATTCATAGAAATACATAGCTTATGTAGCTTTTCCACCCTGCAAAAAATGTTTCAGGAAGGTTAATTCTTCAACTTTAGCTTTTGCTTGAAACATTTTCTGAGTTTTGTCTACATGGTATTTAACACAACTCTTAAGCAAGTACCTGGTTGGCAATTATTTCTTCATCCTGAAACAGTTGCCTTTGGATTTAAAGATATTTAAATTGCTAATTGCTAGGATCACTTTCATTTTACATTCCATCTCAATGGCAAAACAGATAGTATAAATATTTTAGAAATGGACTTTATAATAAATCAAAGGTAGCTATTAAGGAACAGTTGTTTAAATCCATAAAGATGCTTTCTCCAGTTGTGCCATCTCTTTCAAAGTTTGGAGAGGAATGCTGTGTTTGGAAAATTAAGGTTGTGAGTTCTTTGGGTAGAAAGGGGTCTGTCTGGCTTAGATGCCTGTCACCAAAATTTCACGTGCTTAGGACTTGGTTTACAACCTAGGCTGTTAGATTGTTAATCTAACAACAGGTTAAGTACTTCTCAAGGCACAAATTCCAGATGCTTATGAGTACAGGAAACAAGGGGAAATATATCTCCAGTGTTTTGGAGTTCAGTCTGAATAGACTTTGAGGAGCAATCTTATGAAGGGAAATGCTGCTGTTTCAGGGACGTTGCCTGGCTTCTGCTCTCTGGGTACACAGTGGAGCCATCCAAGGGTAGTGTCAGCAGAAGGTCATGAGACATCTTCACTGAAAGCCACTTTGTAGCCCAAAATGAAAGAACCATATTGACAGCAGAGACATCTGTGGTGAGGACACCTAACTGAATATACCTCAGGTTACTTCATAGAAAAGATATGCATTTTCTATCAGAACAGTATTAATAAATATAGAAGTCTTTTAGGCATACAGGGTACAAGTGAGCATCTTCCCAAACTTTCCTCTTCCTTTCCTGCTGACAGCCTTCAACACATTAGAAACTAGAATTTCTTTCTGGGATGTAAGACTATGTTCTGTAGGTCAAATATGCTTCTGTTGGTCAGAGGAGATTGAAACTGCATTCACAAAACAATTTATTTGCCTGAATGGCTACCCTTCTTAGTCCCTTTTTGCTGTGGGTGTGTTGGATGACTGAATCTTTCTCAGAAGAAAAAAAAAATTCCAAAAGATCCCCAAGACTTCAAGCCTCCAAACCGAAACAACAATAAAAACCCTAACCCACCTTTCCAACAACAAGATCACCACCACACAACCATGTGTACCTCATTTAATATGTATATTACATCTCAAAAAGCATGGTATTGGTGCATAATGTACTTCTTTTTTCCAGTACTGTTATGCCTTGAGGTAATACTACTAGCATATTGAGAATTGGACTTAGTGGGGGACTATTACAAGAAGTTTGAGTATTCTACTCCAAAAACTTCAGTTTTATTCCATTGTAGGAAATCCTTATGGTAACCTACCAGGAGACTTTCAAGACCAGTTAAGAATGTTTTAAGGTGTATCTGCTAAATTTTGTTTCTTTGCTTATAATTCCATACTTCAAATTTATGTTTTCAATTACCTGAATTTAGAAATAATGAGAATAAAACTGCAGTACATAATTTCTTCCCTGAAAGTTGTATTTCATATAAATATTTCATACCAATTATTGCATGTAGGCCTACAATTCCTGCATGTATTGTTCCAAAATCATTTGCTAGAGCAGCTCTTCATTTCAACAGGTTTCATTTTTTCCCTCCCTCTTCTAGATTCAGTTGGGGGAAAAAAGGTCACAGTACTGGCTTACTTTTTTTTGGTTTAATCCTAATATTTGTCACACACAAAAGGCTTTTTTCCAGTGTAATGCATTAGAGAAAAATGCCATCTGCATTGTGAAGTTCATCTAATTATGAAGACTAAATCTGTAGTGTACAAACTAACAAAGGCCCTTGTTGATTTTGCAAATATTTCTTATGCTTTCTATATTAATACACACTTCTGTCAGAGATTGAACACACTTTTGGATCATTTTTGTAAGCCCAGAATTAGATTTCAGTACTTTTACCTCATGTCATAGAAGACTTCAAGCAGGTTATCTGTTACCACATGAATTTTTCAGAATTATATTCACATTTTTAAATCATATATTAGAGCAGCCTCCTCAGTCTCTCTGCTAACTTATTTTCTATTATTGTCACTTTCACCTGAGGGTATCCTTTTATGGTGATCCATGACAATATTGGTTACATATATAGAAACAAAGTATTTGGCAACTATGCATTAGAGTTTGAGACAATTTCATCATTGTGAATACTGATAGTAAATTTAGATTAGGATTTAGAGAGACAGAGGGGGTATAGTAGAGGTCCCCAGTAATTACAGAGCAGCCTGTAGCATTTGTTTACAAGCATCAGTCTGAAACAACCTTTATCTGATGCCTGAAATGTGGATGCCAGTCTTTATCTGAAAGATTTCTAGATATGCTATTTCTTATCTCATACTAGACTATATCCTCAGGTGGAAGATAATGAGAAATGTGAGCCAAGGTTTTCAATTAAATTTACTGAGCCCTCATAACTGAGTTCTTATAATAACAAAAAATAAAGTAATAAATACTAGCAGCCAGAAAGAAAACATAGATCTGAATCTGTGAGAGAAATTATGAGCACTCCTTGTATTCACCATCACTTCTACATTTGGAGGAGTGATCTTTAGAAATTTCTACGGCTCGTGTATGGATTTCATTCTCATGTAAACCAGAACACTAGTGGGAAAATGTAACTGGAATGTTAACCATGGTATGCAGGCAGAAATGGGAGATTGAAAGTGCTCCCTGATATTCTAGCATAAATTCCCATTATTTCAGCTGAGACTTAATATTTATTTCAGAAACCTAACAACAATGCAAATAAGCAATTCTGAAGTAAAATTAAAATGTTCCAGAAAGCATAGCAATTCCAGGCGATCATCTAAAATACCCAATTACCTGAGTTAGTCAGATGATGCAAGGTCTACCTTCTTCTAAAACATATTGAACTCCACATTCATACTGGATCATATCTGGATCAGATTCATACCGAGACAGGCTTGCAGAAGGCAAAGTGTTAGCACCAGTGCTACTTACTCATTTAACACTGTGGCATAATCACATGAATATGAAACATCAAATCATGCATGCATATTTGCAGGGACCTTAAACATCTGTGAGATCCAGTAATATCTATCTATCTATCTATCTATCTATCTATCTATCTATCTATCTATCTATCTATCTATCTATCTATCTATCTATCTATCTTTTTGCAAAATTTCCTTTTATAGCAATTGGAAAATGCTCAAAGGAAATGGAGTGTCATTCCAAATCATAGACATTTTCATTGGCTTAACATTTGCTTTCTTACCCTTCATTTACCTTAAGAAAATAAAAGTCAAACTCAGCAAACTGAACTGCTCCATTAGAAATGGCTGATACTCCAGTCCTACAATTCAAGACCCAACAACCTGCTGGAAGGAAAATCATGGAGCTCAACAAGAGGAATTACAAAGTCTTGCATCTCAAGAGTAATGATCCCACTAACCGGTACAGGTTGAGGAAGCCTGTCTGGGAAGGAGCTCTGCAGGAAAGGACCAGGGATTTGGGTGGAAACCAAGTTGACCACAGTCAGCAATATGCCCCTGTGAAAAGATCAGCTGCTGCCTTTTAGGCCACAATAGGTTGCCAGCAGGTTGAGGGAGATGATCCTTCCCCTCAGCTCAGTCCTGGTAAGAAATCTGGGGTGGTACATCCAGTTTGGGCTCTGACTACAAGAAATACATGGATTAAAGGGAGTTCTCTTCATGGAACACTTCATAGAGGGGGTGGCTGAGAGAGCTGAAGGAGATAAGGCTCTGCGACAATTTTATCCATGCACATAAAAGCTTGATGGGAGACTAAAAATTAAAGAGCCAGAGTCCTCTCAGTAGTGCTCAGTGAAAGAACAACGGGTATCAGACACAAAATTAATTACGAAATAAATCCACTTTTTTAGTATGAGTGTGATCAAACCCTGGAATAAGTTGCCCAAGGAAGTGGTGGAGTCTTTATTTTCAGAAGTGTTCAAGACCAGATCACAAAATACTGAGCAAGCTGCTCTAGCTAACCCCGTTTTGAGAAAGGATATTGGAATACATGATCTCCAGAGGTCTTTCCCACCCTCAACTACCTTGTGATTCTTTGATTTTAAGGTTCTTAAGTCTGTTATTTCACTAAAGTTTCACTGAAGTTTTAATGCATTATTCACTCTTCCTGTACTTATTTTTCTGATAATTTCTGTTCTGTGAATGGTACACTGGATGAGTTTGCTCTCAGAACAGATGAATCTAAGTCTTAAAATGAGAATTGCAGTAGAAGTCTGTGAGTAGTAGTTATTGATGATGAGCTATTAATCTGCTTTTTAAATTTCTTAATTCACTTCTTAAAAACACTTCTATGACAGCAATATATTGTTAATAACAGAGGAAGTGAACACCACTGACATTAGTTTTCCAAAGTAAATGAATATTTATACACTTTTTTTTCAAAATTCTCCACATTCTAGTCATGTCCAAATTTTGTACTATTTTCCTAAATGGAAGATTTTTCTTTTGTATGAAATCTTCTTCCACCAATGGAGGAAAGAATGAGTTAATTAATTTTTTAGAACTTCATCACATTGTGGTATGCAGAAAGGAATCTTAGGGAAAAAGAAGGTGCATATCTGCATGTGTACATTCAAACCAATAAAAGGAAAAAACCAACAAAATAGATAATTCACCTTAAATATCTTGTATGTCTTTCAAGAGACACTGTGAGGAATATTTTCAAGGTATACTGCCCCTTGTTAGGAAACATTAATGCTTCCAGGGAAGATATGGAATCTCCAGGAAGGAAATTAGAAATTATTGCCATTTGCTTTCCTCTATTTTTTTTAAGTTCTCCAC
Source organism: Melospiza melodia melodia (assembly GCF_035770615.1). Lineage (NCBI taxonomy): Eukaryota > Metazoa > Chordata > Aves > Passeriformes > Passerellidae > Melospiza > Melospiza melodia. The sequence goes on along the minus strand of NC_086197.1, from coordinate 87,690,089 downwards.
AGGAACAGAGTAAAGAGAAATAAAATGTTATTTTAAATCCACTGAAGAGATTTTGTGGCATCTCCTCTTTTAACCTTCCTGATCTCCTGTACTACGATCTGTGTTGAAGCTGAGGAAAGAAACATTTCTTAAATTTGCTTTAATAACCACTATTTGGAGGGAGTTCTCATAAATATTTTGCAAATACAGATCTGTCATATTCAAATTTGCATTAATCCGATCTAAGACTTTGTAGAAAAATAAATCCAGCTAATTCATTCAAGACATTACGCTGCATAACATCTGCATTAAACACATGAATTAAATATGTGACACCAATGGCATTATAAGATTAAGATGAATATGTAAGCAGAAGCAGCCATGGTTGTTTAAAGTTTTACACAGTCTAAATTGCAAGGTCATTTCCATAGTGATGAAATCAAAGTGAAAAAAACCACGAACACTTCATTTTTTTTCAGTTTGTGTCTATATTTTATTAATATGCACTCAGATTTTTTACTCTTTCCCTTGCTAAAACCAACTCTCTGTATTTCTTTTCATAAAATGGAAAAGGACATGATACTTATCTAAAATGTCAAAGTGATTTATATAGTAAATTGTGAGTTATACAATAAGTTTTGAAAGTTACAAGTGCCATTTCTAAACCTGCAGGTTTGATATAATGCTTGTATTTCCTAAAAGTAAAGTGAATCACTTGAGAGAAATTATCTGCATATTGAAGAAATATTTGTAGAAACACTATCTGAAAAGCACAATATATTTTTAATATATTGGTAATCTTGAATCAATTAATCTTACTTTATAGTGTTAAATCTCCATATGTTTACCTAGAATTAATTTATGCCTCTAATCAAGAACTTTTGAGTTCTATTTTAAAGGCAGACAGAGGGAAGTGAAGCTTTCCCATTACTCACCTAAAACTGTACAGGCATTCTGTGTATATGTTTGTGTATATATATATATATTTATATATATATAAAGACTTAGACTAGCTAAACTGGAAACCACAGTTATACTTATCTAACAGATGTCAAAATGGAGAAGTGAATTACTGTCACTTCTGGAGAAACTGAACAGTAAGTTCAGAAGCTAAACCAGGATATTGGCCTCCAGGATGAATTCAAAGCCCCATTTCAAACTATTTCAATATTTCAAAATATTTCAGAAGCCATTTCCAAATCTGATCTCATTTATGACCAATTGTCTCACATATATTCTTATTTCAAGCTATCTGAAATTTCTTATATTTGTTATATGAAAGGATTAGGTAGTGAGATCATTGTTCGGTTTACTTTCCATCTAAACCAAAAAGACCTATACAAATTCAGTTCAAAATTCTCAGTAAAACTGTATGAAGAATCATAGCTCAAGCATTTTGCTCTCTACATACATAGAGAAATCTGCCTTTTTAAAATTAAATTTCAGAAGTACACAGATGTTCAAGGGTATAATCTTCAACTTATTAAATAAACTCTATTCTTTTTCTTGTTAACAATAAATATTGGCTTGTAGGAAAATAGATTCCAATGGATGAAAAAGATTTATTTTTGCAATTTTAAAATTTTAACGTGATGTAAGAAGAAATGAATAAAAATAATACTGGTACCTAGGTTATACATAAAAAAAATGAGTCTGTTGATTATATATGTTAGAACAGAATAATATTTTCCTACTCATAAGACAGTACATTATTTAAATTAACATTACCCTATTGTAATAGTCACCATTTCTTGATGCATGCTTGAAAAAAAAAATCACTTTTAATATTACAGCTTGTTTCCTAGGTAGCTTTAGATGTAATCTCTGAAATGCCCCTTCTCACCTTGTTCCAGTTTCACCTGATCTACAGGATCTGCTGTCCAGCAGATTTTCTTCCTGGGACCCAGCTGATCTCCACGCTTCTTCTTGGGGTCCAAACTGACCACGTTTTACTGCAGGTTTTAGAATTATTTCCTCTGAACTACTTTTTAAAATAAAGTGAATTTATGTGTATTAGCCTTAAGTTAAAACAATTTGGGAAGAGCATGTTCTTTCACATCTAAAATACAATTAAACATATACCTCCATAACCTGTTACTTGTTTTTATCAGTTAAATTTTTCAAACTACCACCTAGAACTCAACTGTATGATTGGACCTCATCTAGTGGAAGGTTAGTTGAAATGAAATGATCTTTATGAAGCCCCTCCAAGTCAAACCCTCCAGTGATGCTATGATTTTCTTGCTTAATTCAATTTTTAAAAATTTCTTTTTTCAGGTGAATCCTTTACAGATTCTTCATACGGAGTTTGTAGAAGTATTTTTGAAGGAGGAAATAACTGAAACAACGCTGCTTGCCTAGCTTTAGCAGCTGTCATCTTGGGAGGGTTACCTCTACTCCCTCTCCCCCATTTTAATTAGTTTGCTTCTTTCTTGAGCTCTACTGACCTAGAAATCTGGGGCATTAGCAGAAGAACATAGTGGGTAAAATACTCTTTTAATCTGTGCAGACAAGGATAAGTGTTGTGCACAGGCTGCAGAAGCTGAGTCAAATCAGAGTTCAAGTTTGAATAGAGAGAATATTCCAGTGTGAAAAACCTGAGTTATAAAGGTAAATTTGAATTCCCCCAGACTTTTCACTCTTTATCAAAGCTTACAAGTTAGAGAGTCCCTTGATACAAAGAGACATTCGGAGAAGTTCTTGATGTGAAACAGCTGATTTTGAATCTTTTACGCATTCTTTATAGTGAAAGTAGCATTTTGAATACTAGCTACTAAATGTCAAGTCTTTCTGAGAAAATGGAAGGATCATAATTCTTCCCAAAAGTCATTTCAGTTCTCCCTATGGATAGAAGAGTATGAAAATTTGCTCCTGGAAACTAGATTATCAAACTTGTCTGGAAACAGGTAAAAAATGGCAAAAGAAGTATCACCCAAATTAATAAGAAAAACCTGGGTTAAAAAGAAATGTATTTCTCTTACAAATTCCAAGCTACAAAAACAACCTGTGGACACAGGAAATGAACAAGGTTTTAAAGTGTCTTTATCTATGAATCGCAGGACATTGTGGAAGACAAACTCTTCTGCTGAGAGCAAGGTAAGTTTCTCATCCATGTATTTTATCCTAATTTCTAGAACAAATTCAGAACTACTGTATATACTCTGAAGTCTTCACAGTGCAAGGCAAACAGTATGTGAAAAATGTTCCTCTAAACAACTGGCATAATCTTCTGCTAATTTTTCTTAATCCAGTTTGCTTCCCTTCTGTTTTAATGAACAATTCCTTCCTGGGAGAAAAAAAGGCTCCAAGTGTTTTAAGGTTCAGAACATTTTAACATATTTGGTCTCCAAAAATCAGATTTTTAATGTTGTTTTAGAAGGAAAGTTAAATGAGACTTAGATTGACTCTGCTCTTTGGTATCTCTGGCATCAGGAATTTATGGGGCTGGGAGATATCAAAAATATCCAGTTAGCTCTGAATGGGTGAGTAGGCCTGAGGTAACGTATCCACAAAATGTTTGTGCAGGAGCTATTGCTAGATGGAGCAGAGATGCACTCAAAATGCATGAGTTAATCATTCAAAGAGAAGGTCAGAGGTGATTGGCTTATGTCTTATCTAGTTAAATGTGTAGATCTCTTTCATTTTTGCTGCACTGGGTATAAAATTTTTTCCTGTATTGTGATATTGCAAGGAAGCATGCAAAGGGAAAGTTCAGATAAGCTGCATAATTGGTATAACCTAATTCCTATGAGTTGTACCTAGAAAGCTGGTAGGTGTTTGCAGTGTTAGCTATTCACACTAAGCGTTGTTTAGTGATCCATTTTTAATAATTATTACTGATTTTATTAAATCTTATAAGGGAATCAGAACTCTCAGATCTCATTTTCCATTAAGTTCTTCAATGCATGAAAAGCAAGGGAATGGTTAAGCTCAAATTTCTCCAGGAGAGATATCTGCCTTTTCCAGAATTGTACTTAACATAAAAGTAAGAAAAATATTTTGCTTTTAAATAGCATTATGTATATAATGTTCATTATCACATTTTTCTCCCAATAAACTTGCAATTACTTCTAAATAATTCATGAGAAATAAACAAAAGTGGAGTTTTCCAAAGGAATTTTGAAACAACTGTGACTATTAAATTAACTATTAAGAAAGAATTAGTTGAAAGACAGGAGGTTCAGATTAGATGTTAGGAAGAAATTCTTTATTGTGAGAGTTGTGAAGCACTGGCAGAGGTTTCCCAGAGCAGTTAGGGATACCCCACCCCTGGAAGTGTTCAAGCCAGGCTAAATGGGCTCTGAGCAACCTGGTCTAGTGGGGGGGTGGAACCAGGTGATGTTCAATGTCCCTTCCAATCCAAACCATTGTATGATTCTATGATGCTCACTATTATTTGATTTACCTTTGGAACACACACATTAGGACGCTAATTGCCATCTTTAAACAATGCGCATCATAACTTAGTTCAAGATTTTAAAAGCTTCTTGGTTTTCCGTTATCCACTTTTTCCAAGATGCAGAAAATATCCTCTCCTAGAAACCAGGTCATTTCTCAGCATCGTGAAAAAGATGTATTTCTTTTCCCATTACTTTGAAATCTCTCAGACATGTCATTTTTAGTACTATTATGGCTTCAGTTAATTCAAAATTGAAATATTTTGCTCATGAAAAGTGTTAGGACAGTGAGCAGAGAGGATGAAATTGCATCGAGCTCTATTTTACTATGAAGCATGGGAGCAGTCCTCCAAAAGCAGATCAAAGGCCTGTATTATCCTAACCTCGATAAATATATAGCTCCTATGTCTACCTGTGGATTTAGGCATTCCACATGCCTTCACTCCACTACATAAAAAACAAATGTACTTCCACAACTTTTTCATGTATAAGTTATTGACTATTTATTCAAGCATATTTTTGATAATTAGGAAATGCAGATTTAATTCCTACAGAGAGATGAGGTAGCATCTTTAACAATGGAGTACATAATTCTTTATGGCTTTTGCCCTTAGCTCCTTTCACCTCAATTCTATCTCCTTCAAACCTTGTGAGAATGATTGCAATAAATATAATAAGTTACTGAGGTGCTGTCATGAGGGTGCCTTATATACAGCATAATAAAATGGATAGGTTAAGATTAAAGATTACACTACTTCCTAATGATATAATTAGAAAGCTTTTAAATTTAAATAAAACACCACCCAGTGCCTATCTCTGGCTTTTTGTGTGACCTAAAAGACACTTAACTGTGGAGACCATTAAGAACCCGTTGAATAAAATGCGAATAGCAAGAAACCAATCAGTGCTGTAAATATGAATGTACACTCCTCTGCCACTTGTCGTCATTTGAAGAATTTAGTGTTTCTCCTCTAGCAGCCAGAAACTATTATCTCTGTTATGGTGATGCCTTCTAGACCTCAGCAAGTGAAATGATCTTTTCTCTCAATCCATATGATAATACGCTGTGATAATTATGGCCTATAAGCAACTGAACTCTGTACTTTCACTGTGGCAGCAGAGACCAGGGCAGATCCAGGCAAATTAACCTCTTGTACTAAACAAAACAAAACAAAACAAAACAAAACAAAAAAAAAAAAAAAAAAAAAAAAAAAAAGAAAAAAAAGAGAAGTTATTTACTTACTTATTTTTAAACCCTCAGAATATCAACAACTGTGCTTTTGTTACCTATAAGGCTGCAGAAAAAAATACATGGCAGAAGTAGTTCCACTGCCTGGGCTTTCAATAATGCTGTTTTGAAGTCAAAGACAATCACTGCAAATGTAGCACATCTCACTCCCTTATTCTTGCTGAGCTGTAATAGAACACTGCATAAAATCTTTATGTCACTATGGATCATACAGAACTATGATTTCCAGTTTTCAAGCCTCTTCTTTCTTGTGAGATAGCTATAAAACACACATGTTCTGAAGAAGAAGGCGGCTGCAGAAAGGACATCTTTTCTATAATTGAGCAAAAATGCAGGGAGCAAAATCTACTGGCAGACTATGTGTATCATACTAGGGATTTCAAAGTTCAAAGTTAGTGCCTCATTAGTGGCCTGATATTGTAGACATTTTGGGAGTAATTGGTTGTAGTGAGTTTTCTTGGGTTGGTGCAATTTTATTCATAGCAACTCATGATTATGTGCTTTGTATTTGTAACTGAAGCAGTGTGGATAACAAATAAATGTTTTTTTCTGAACAGTGCACAGCATCAAGGTTTTCTCTGTTTCATACTCTACTTGTTCCACCCTCTTTCCCTGTGAGTGGTCTTGGGGTGGGCAAGAGCTTGAAGGGGGCACAGAATTATAGGTATTTTTAACATAGGAAAGTTAGACACAACAGCATTCTGGATCCTCGCCAACAAATTCATTTTGATGTGGGCTAAAGGGGAGAACTTTAGACCAGGAATGAATGCCACATATACAGAGTGAAAACTGCCTCATATTTACCAGAGTCAAGAGAGGATTTAGCAGGAAAAGAGTAATGATACACAATGAATTTGGAAAAAGGGCTAGTACCACTCGCAGAGGGGTAAATGAGGGAAGTGAGGTGATGCTTGGATTTAGCATGTGAAACAATACTGTTGGAATCATGTATACAGCTGTGCAGTACCCACTGTTAAAAAGAAACAGAAAATGTCATTATTAAAAAGAATATTATTGCAAGAGAATATCTTGAAATACAACAAGACCTGGTGACTCAATTAGGTGCATAAGCATTTTCACAAGAAAGAGTAGCCATGTGCTACAAGAGATTTTTATCTAGCCAAGATACATAGACAAGAACATAACATTTACTAGGAAAAAAAAAGTCAGAAAAATTCAAGGAGCACTCAAAACAGTTACTTGTTGGAACACATCACAGAGGATAATTTTCATATCTTAGTGTCTTCATGTCAAAACTCAATTTCTCTCCGGAACATGTACTTCCATCAAACATGTATTACTTGTTTAAGACAGGAGTAAGTGAAATTTTATATCCTGTGACCTAGTTGCGTTTCCCATTGCAAAATAAAATAAGCACCAAAATTGTCCTGCTGGATATAGACTAAGAGAAGACTGTCACATCAGTTCTGAATAACGAAACTATTTTTGCTTCTTCTATTGCAAAGCTACTCACCAGCCTTCCCAAGTTTATTTTCAGTGTCATCTCTGAAACTTGCAATAGAGTCTATTTGAGATAGTATCAAAATTTTTTCTTTTCTATTTGTATGTACTGAAAAGACTTTTTTTAAAGAAACCGCTCCATAAATGTTGGCTTTTTACTGACCTGTGTGGTATATTTAGAATTCCTTCTTTGATCGGTTTGACCATAACTACATCTTATGCAGCATGAACTGAGCTTTCAGATTTAGTCAAAAGTCACTATTTTTTCTACTATAATGACTCTGGCACTAAGAGCCATAAAGATGAAATCTTATTAATTTCCTTGCTTTTGTCCCTTGTCCTAACATACGTGCATCTCCTAAATGATGTGATAATTCACTGTAGCTGCAATTCATTAGTTTGAATTTAAGTTCTTTCAGCTGAAGTGAGAAAGTATGTTTGAAAATTGCCTGCTAGGGATTAGTGCATTCCTAATACTATAGCAAAACCTTTCCCTTAATGACAAAATCTTCTAAGTTAGTTGTTAGTGTCATAACAATCATAACAATCACAGGTAGAATTCAAATTTGGATAAATATAGATGTCCATAGGTACAGCACCATGTAGCTGGAGTAGCTGTCGCTACAAAGGCCATGAAACTCCTGTAGATTTTTTGGTTAAGTCTGCCAGTCATGACACTAAATGCATATTCCTGTGTACCTGAATCATTCATTGTGCTTCCATTCATCAGTTCTTTTAATGTACACTGGCTCTGTGTTGTGCTTTAGATTTTTCACCAAGACAGTGTTGGTAGCACACCAGTGTTTTAGTTGTTGCTGAGTAAAGGTTTATAAGTTTCTCACTCTGCCACCAGTCATCTGGAGATAGGCAAGAGGTTGGGTGGGAATGCAGCTGGGACAGCTGGTCCAAGCTGACCAAAGGAATAATCCATACTGTATGACATAATATGTAAAAAACTAGGGTGGGATGTGGGGTTTGCAAGGGGTAATGTTTTCAAAGTAGCTATTACTCAGAGACTGGCTGGGAATTGGCCTGGTGAGAGATGATCTTTTACATCATTTGGGTTTTAATCCTCCTTTACTTATTAAGCCGTCTTTATCCTGACCTATGACTTTTTCTCACATTTGTTCTTCCCCTGCTACAGGGGCAAATGAGTAAGCAAGTAGAGGGTAAGTAAGTAAGTAGAGGGTGTGTAGGTGGCAGAAAACGAAATACAGCACATGTAGTGTCATGCAGAAAAACTACTAATGACATTCAAGAGTCCAGCAGTTTGAAGCCTCTTGAGAAAAGGAGTGCTCTCAGTGCCTTAGTAATTAATTGCACCTCCAAAAGTTGTGGGCTCCTGGAGTGGGGTGATCCTGCCAAGGGAGGGGAAATGAGCCAGATCTTAACCCACTGAAATGCCCCAACATTTAAATGTTAAGGGTTTACCTGTACTCTGGGTTAAACACACAAGAGAAACACTGACCAGGTGTTCTCAAGAGGTCTAAACTACTTTACTGGCAAAATAATCAAGCAACTTTGGCAAAAGGTTTAGTATAACATCAAACCAACATAAACCACTTAGCATTACTATGGCACATTCAATTTACCAAACTCTAAACCTGTTCAATGTGAATTTAGAAAACTTTTAACTCGTTTGATGTGCTGTTACACAAAAACGTTCCAAGAAAAAGGAATTTGAAGAAAGACAGAAAAGATATAGAAAACCACACATATAGCTACTACCTCCTTGGTTCCAGCAGCGTCCAAAGAGAAAGTCCAAGCAGAAAGCGAGCCAGGACACACGCTTACCCCATACTCAGCCTTAAAACCCCCTGGGGCCTCCATGGGCCTCCCCCTAGGGGGGACTTCTGGTCATTCGGCCACTCAGGAGCAGGGTTAGGTGAGAATGGGACACTGCCCCAAAATGTCTTGAGACATCAATTTTTCCCAATCTCTGACACTCAGTTACCTCCATGACAGGAAAAAGGCAACTACAGCACCACATGTTGGTACCTAGAGGCAGCCAAAAAGCCAGGTAAAGAATCAGTAGGGAACACCAATTATCACTTTTATGTCTTTGTGAAAAACTCAATAGAAACTTAAATGAGACTCTGAATTGGCAATAATCTGTCAAACAGGTATGTTGGAACAAAATAATTTTAGGTATAATACTAGTATTTTGCACCAATGTTTAAAAATGTGCTCAGGGTGGAGGTTTATCTAAAGCTTGTCATTAACTCCATTGACTTCCAACTAGAACGAACCTGACTGTAATGGAAACCTGAGAACCTGACTCATATAAAGACATCAAAATTACGAATACCTAAAAGCTTGATAAAATAAATCCAATCCAACATCTAAGCTTATCTGTCTTCATTACCTCACACAAAATTAGCAGAACCTGTGTGAGTCTTGGGTGCCCAAAATCAAGTGAGATAAATCTCACCATTTCTAAAGAAAGAGCACAGAAATTTTCTTTCATATCAGAGTGATATGGTACAAACCCCAAAATGTTTCTGTCTATCAATATGAAATGGTGAAAAAATGTACAGCTTGCATGGTATATATAGTACATATAGACATACACACTGCCTGGTACAGAGAAAGGTCAAAGAACACCAGCCCAGCAAGACTTTTTGCCATTTTGAACTGGGAGTCAAAATCTTCCTGTCCATGTCTTTAATCATCTTTTGGTTTTGCCTGGAGGGTGTCTCTATTACCCATAGATGAAAATTGAACATATACTCAATCAATGAATGCAGAAATGCAATGCCTTTGCAATTCTGATTTTATGCTGTGTCTAGTTAAAAATCAAAGTTCAACACTATACTTAATTATAAAGAAAGAATAAAGAAAATGTATGCCAAAAACCAGTTTGATATTAGCAAAATACCCAGTAGATCCTAATACGACTTCATTATCATAGTTTCTTAAATCTCAAATCACAGGAGGCTGAGATCAGTCAGAAAAGCCAAACAGGGAAAGCAGTCTGGGTCAGTCTAATTTGAATTTACTCTCTGATGCAAAAGGTATCTTAAAAAAAGCTTGTAATATCTGCTACTTTTAAAAGTTTTTCTTTAAATTTAAAATGATCCTTGAACATTGCATTGCCAGGTAGTTTAAGAAGCTGCTCATCATTCCAAAGGTTTTCATGAATAAACTTTAAAGATCTAATCCTGACAATAGCCATATTCCCTTAAATCATTCTGATAATGTCGTTCCCATTTTAACTAACAGCAATTTATGAGTAACCACCACCAGGCACGTCCAATCTGAATTGCCTAATGAAAAAATAGAACTTAACTATACAAATCTGTATAATTGCATGTATCAGTAAAATAAGAATTAAGGTAGCAAATTTTATTTCTCACAAAAAAATTGGTAAATAATTCAGTGTAATATGAAAGTATTCTTTACATAGGCACTTTAGTTGTCAAACTCTCAGCAGTCCTGCAGATATGAATGACCCCAAACTCCTACTCTTCTGCAGAACTAATCTGTGGGTCTTATAACTTATTCATACAGGTGTAATTACAACAGTTATAATGACAGTTATTAACCATCATTTGATATCTTTGTAGGTGTGTGGATGAGTGTTGCCTTCAAATGTCAGTGAATAATTCAGATTTTTCTGCAAATAGCACCCTGTAAACACCTTATACCCTGCCTCCCACGTGTCCAATCCCACCTGTTTATGGCCCAGGGGTCCAAGCTTTGACATGGCCCAACTCAGGAACCTCAGTTTATACCTCTGAAAAAATATTTAAACTGTGAATATTACTAATGAGAGAGTTTATACATGTCATCACACAAGAGAAGAAAGGTAAAGATAGAAAGAGAGCATTGGAATAGAGATCATTAGCTTTTCAAGGGCTAAAGAAGAAAAGGCAAAGACATTTAATAATGTTTTTTTGGGGCAAGGAGCATAATACTGCTTACACTAGCCTCTCCTTCCATCCTGGCAATCTTTTGTGTGAACTAGCTAACAGAGATGCTTTACGTTTTCAAAATGAACATGTTCTTCCTGCAGAGTATCCTTACATATGGCCAAAAAAAGCACCTGAAGAAAATGATGGTGATAATAAGATCATTTTCAAAGTACCTTTTTTAGGCTATTTAATGATAAAAAGTTATGTGAGTCCTTTAATCAAACTTTAGACATCTGTAATATAGACATCTTCACTAGACAAACCTGAGATAATTGTTTCCTCTTGAGTCAAGGAAGAAAAATAAGCAATTTCAGGGTACAATTCAACTGACCTATTTTAAACATCAATCTTAGGTGAAATCAATACTGCCTTAGAAGTACCTCCTTTTCTCACTGTTGACAAAAAGGGGAGCCCTAGAGGATTACCATGAAGGGTAATCCTACATGTAGATGTACCCTTTGAAAACGTTTTGGATTAGATGGCCTCCACTCAGATCTGTGAATCTGTATGATTTGTTAAAATCAGCACATGATTAGTTCAGCTCTCTGTAAGGACAGAGAGAGATTCAGTGTGAAGCTCAGACAGACAATCTTCATTTTAATAGATGTTTCCTTATCTTAAAGCTTTCTTAAAGAACTGAATTTAGTAATAGGCTCAGTAGTTGGAGAAACACATCTTTTTACCTATTAGTACCTCAGGAAATTTCATATTTTCTATCAATCCATACCAAGAAGGCATGCTGTATTTTTTAGTTCCAGTGCTCTCCTTCATTTTATCCTATCACCCTTTCATTTGATGACAGCACCTAATTTTTCAGGCTTTGCTTCCCTACTTACCATCCCTTTACTGTAACTGGAGTACTGAATACCATGATCTCAGCATTAACCAGATAAGGGGATGAATCATGTAGCAGGTTTTCTGATCAAGTAGCTATTCACTGAAGGCAATCATAATCTGGCTAAATATGTAATGTATCACAGGGACCTTGAATAAATATGCACTGCAGCACTATAAATCTTACCACATGTTTAGACATACTCAAGAGTTTCCTTGATCACTTAACTCTGACTCTGGTAAACAACATATGGTAACTGTGATAGAGTATATTTTCTGTAATTGAATCCTTTAATGTTATTTCCTATGGGATCAGACACTTCAGGTCAAGTTTGGAGGAGACACACACAAAATGCTGTAAATTACACCCTCAGATCAATGTAAAGAAAAGGTCTCAGTAAAAAATCTCAGAATTTGGCCCCATGGTTATTGTGCTCTGATTATTTGAAGCATGTGTTGTAAAACAATGAATACCACTGTACCTTGCAGGACGTGGGCTGTTTTGATGTCATTGCCCTGGGAAACGCCTTCAGAGGAGGTTTTTGCAGTGCAGCTATTGTTTCTAGCTGATGACCTTGATGGCTCAATGGACAGGCTGGAGGGAAAAGAACAGGGTTACACTGACCATGCATGGTCTTCCCCTGTGTCTGCCTTTTCTTCCACTGCACAGTGAGAAAGACTTCGTGTTTCAGGTCCTAACTTTGCACACTTACATACTCTATTTGCTAAATCCTCTTATGAAAAGTGAGTCTGTTTTTTTGTTTTTGAGTGTTTTCAGACTATTTAGGCTGAAGGCAGTATAACTTGGCCCTGCCCTCATCCTCAGTAATATCCTATATGGTATTATGTGAGAAGCCTCTGGTCATAAAAAATAACAAAACAAGTTATAGATCACACCCCAAAGCCTGGTTGGGTTTCACAGGTGATGAGGTGGAGTTACATAAGAGACCCTGGAACTGCAAGCTGCACAGATTTGGAGGGAGGAGGGAATCAGGAAGAGGGAATCACAGACCTTTTGTGCAGTACAGTCTGGCAAAGTCAACAGCAGCTAGGTAACCATGTGAATATGTGAGAAGAACAAGGTAACTACTTGAACAAGACTTTTTGTGGGAACCTTTGAGGCAGTAACCCAAATCTGTCATTCACACACACATAAAACCTTCTGACATTTTCTCTGGAAAAATTGGTTGCTTTCACAACAATAAGACACTCAGATGAACAAATTAGCCATCCTGTGAATACATTATTCAGTGGTATCACTGTGCCATGTCCATTCCAGGCCCAAAGGCATCCTCATATACTCATCACTTTCTGGCACAGACTTCTTGGAAGCATGCTAATGACAGTGCTTTGTCTTAACACTAGTCTTAATACTAGCACCTTACTGCTCTGCTACAGGGAATGTCATTTTCTTGCCTAACAACTCTGTGACCCTGTTGTTTTGCTATCCCACAATCAGAGAATCACTGAGGTTGTCAGGAATCTCAGGAGATCATATGGGCAAACCCCCCTGCTCAGAACAGGGTCACCTAGAGCCAGCTCTTCAGGCCCTCACTGCTCTCTCTTCCACTCATTATCTCCTCATTTTTTAGTGAGGTTGCTATGGAGGATGATTTGAAAAACCTTGCTAAGGTCAAAACAATCTACCTAGGCTGCTCTTCCCTTGTCCACCAAGCCACTCATTTCATCATGGAAGGCTATCAGGTTTGCCAGGCAGGATTTCCTATTCAGAAATCCATGGTGACAACTTCCAATCGCTTCCAGCCCTGGAAGGGGTTTGCAGGGCTATATGCTCCTTCACTTTCTCAGTGATCAAAGTCAACTGGCCTGTAGCTCATCCATTCCTCCTTCTTGCTTTCTTCCAGTCTTGGAGAGCTTCCTCAGTCTTCCCAAGAGTGGTTTTGCAATGATATTGGCCATCTCTATTTGCACTTGTGGATTAATTCCTTCAGGTCCCATGCACTTCCATCATAACATTTGTTTAAATGTTTCCTTTCTTGATCCTTCTCTGTTGAAAGCAGTGCTTCATTTCTCCAAAAAGTGCCTTCTTCTTGCTTTTTTTCTTCATGCAGTCTGTAAAAAGATTATTTTGTAACAAAATTGATACTGTAAGTAAAAGAAAGGATGGACCTTCCTAAATTCTTTACTGGAATTTATTGCATAAATTCCATCTGCATTCAGCCATCAGAAAATCCTAGACAGAAATGGAAGAGAGTACTGAACTGACATGAAGGAACAACATAATGACAAAGCTTGCCTCCTCTTTCATCTCTTTTGCAGCTTTCAGCTTTGCTGTTTTATGCTTCTGTTGACTTAAATGTTTTTAAATAATTGCTTGATAATTGGGTCAAGGCCCACAGCCTTTGATGTAGTTCTTCTAGAAATTTCAATTTAGGGTACTGACACTCAGAAAAGATCCATTTTTTTCAGTCTGCAATATATGTATATGCAGACATCTATATTATATATATATAAGCATTTAACAGCATGTGCAGTATTCATTTTCTAAATGGGGTGTATATTTTTTGTTATTTTGTTTGTTTAGTTTTTCAGTAAAATATCTAAGCTACAAACACTACATAAAATTTACACAAAGAGAAGTCATCAGTGTTTTGTCTCCTTGAGCTTAGGTCATTCTGATCTTCTTGAATTCATTTGGCTAAATGATGTAACCCATTTTATAAGAATGTCCTACAGATGCTGCAATATAGTTTACTGCTTCACAATAAAATGAAATAAAAAATTAATGCTTTTTGATTCATTATCTCTTGAGAACAGTTTTCATGAGGCTATGATGAAAATTCCTTTTCTATTCTGTCTGAAGAAAATTTGGAGCTGCAACAGATAAAAGCTTTTGTTCTCTATTTATTTGACTGCTTTGGAATGTTTTCTTTCAGAAAAATATGTTCAGAGCACAAAATTCTTCTTTTTAACACCTTGAAATATTGTGAACTGTTTCAAGATACTAAATAACAGTGACTATAGAGCTAAAATTTAATGTAACACATTGCATAAGATAGTATGTTTTCCTTTGAAGTAAAATTCATCACCAATTCTGGAATAACTACATTGAGAGATATGGAATGGGAAAGTATAAAGGAAGAAAACAGCTAGATCAGCTAAAGTGTTTTACTTTATTGATGTTTTAAAATTTTACTAGCTCTTCCAACAAATCAAAACTTACTGTTAAACATCTACATTATATTTCGATATCCTAATGTGATTTAATTACAAGAGAGGTATAACCTCCTGCAGGAGTGCTGCTTGTAACTGCTAATGAGCAAGAGGCAATAAAATATCCTTTATAAATCAATATGTGAGAAATTAAATATGAGTGCTTGGACTTGGTTGGCCCTATATCTAATGGAACTATGAAAGACATGATTAATTAGAAAGGTGTTTTAGAAAGGTTAATTAGTTTACTTTTTAAATTATCTGCTGAGATAATGTGTTGGCTAAGAAAAAATTCCTGCATCACAAATTAGCCAATGATTTTTCTGAAGATTCAGAATAAACATATTTTGGACAGCAGGTAAATCTGTTTATTATCTGGCAATGTTTTTCATTGGTGACATTTATTACATCTCTTGTCTTTAGTTATTATTGTAGGGTTAATATAAATAAGAATTTCAGGTTTGGATTATCATTTTTAATCCTCTTAAAAGTAATTCAACTTAGGTTTTTTTGGTTGGTTGGTCGGTTGGTTGGTTGATTGGTTGGTTTTATAATATAGTTTTTTAGGGAAATCATATACCTGGAATAATATCTCAATTGACTGGCAAAAATTTAACCCATAAAACATATTCAAATGAATGTGTAATTTGAGTATAAAAGTAGAGGAAACAAATGAAAAAAGATGTAAAGTATTAAAATACTATAAAAATATTGATTAGCTTGAGAGGGAGTTTTCTTAGCTCAAATAAAGATAATTTTCAGGAATTTTTTAAAAAGTACTAAGGTAGATGTGAGGAGACATAAGGAGAAGTGTGGAAGAAGGGAAATGAGTGTGTATTTTTGAAAGCATCTATGAAGGAAATGTCATCACTGTCAAAATCTGAGAACTTTGCACACTAAATACTTTAGTAGTAACAAAGTATAGTATAGTATAGTATAGTATAGTATAGTATAGTATAGTATAGTATAGTATAGTATAGTATAGTATAGTATAGTAGTATAGATGAAATTATATTTCATTATACACTAGCCCCACTTTCAAGGGCTAGTGAAAACCCTTGGAACAAAGATAAGCAGTTCCTGTTTGTAAGACAAAAAATCTAGGGAGTTAATGCAGGGAGACGGATCTTGTGGACAAAGGAAATGAACGAGCAGTGTCCTCAGTAGAAACAGCCACATTTACAGCTGTGGAAGGCAAGGAAAGCCTGTACAGTAGATGATTTGCAATGCTGGTAAGAATCTCAACTGCATCTACTTGGACAGAAGGATAGAAACAATAATATTTATTCAAAACTTGGGTGAACAATTCTATTAAGTATTCATAGTCAAAGCTAATATTTCTGTTATAAATTTAAGCAATAGTAACTCAGTGCTGTTGTCTGCAGAAGAAAAGTAATTAACAAAATGATCTGAAGAATGAGAAATACTCAGATGGCTATGTCATATGTCAGTTACTGAATGAGGGTTTATGAACATTCACAAGATTTTAGGAAAACATCAGAGTACTAAAAAGTGACCTTTAAATATGCAGATAAATATGTGAATACAAATCTCATTTTCATTGAACAGTGGCATAAATCTTACATTTGATTCATTGCAACTCACTAAAAGAATAAGCAAAAATTAGCTACAGGCATACATAAAACAATGAACCTTATTTATTATTTATAACTTCTGGGAAATGTATTGATCACTAGCTAAATAGATAAGAAACAAATCTGCAGAGCAGAATGACAGAGGCAGAGGGTCATCATAAAATTAACTCTGCAGCAGTTTCCTATTTTTTAGAGCTGATTCAAATATTTAAGAGATTTGATTTAGACAAAAATTGAAAGTGCATTGGATCATTGTAGACTAGGCTGCTCCTGGCAGGATCTTACCACATAAAGATTTTCTTTCTTATGTTGAAATAAGATCTTAACCCAATTCTTCTATATCCTCTCTATAACATGAAAACATGGATGTATTTTTTGTTTCTCTTGTATTTACCATCAACACGATTTAACAATGCAATTTCCTTAATCTGAAGCTATTTTTAGAATTTTTATATTTTCAGTTATGTCTTTGATTTCTCACTATCAGTTTCCAATATTCACTTCAGAGTATGTTATTTCCATTCACCACTCTCTCTACGTTTTCAATTTTCCTCTTATCTTCTTGCAGTCTAGGACCAAAGCTCTCAAATTCTATCTCCATAGCAATGTATGCTGTTTAAATTACATTTCACCATTTACTAATACTCACAAAGGGTTGGTGTGGGATTTTTCTTTTTATTCTTTTTTTTTTTTCAACTTAGAGCCTAAAATTATCAGATAAATCCAGTGTGAGGATCGTCTTTCAGTGAGGGGACACCAAAGAAATTAATTTCTCTCAGTGGAAAGTTAGAAATCAAGATTCAAAGTTATCTGAAAATTAAAATTTAGGTTTTAGAGCATATCTGTCATGCTTGTCTCTTTCATCATGACATTAATAAAAAAAGTGGGAAAATTATAAAATAGAGGTAAGCAGAAGCATCAGCAGTTCAAGAAACATATTAGATGTATTAGATGTTGATTTTATAAATAGTACTGGAATCTGGATTTTTTATGTAAATAATTCCACACAAGCATTGTGGTTTAACCCTAACCAGCCACTAGGGCCCACACAGCTCACAGCTGCTTGCTCACTTCCCGCCAGCAGGACCAGGGAGACAATCTGAAGCATAGAAAAAACCTGTGAGTTTAGATAAAGATATTCTAATAGGGAAAGCAAAAGCCGTGCATGCAAAAAAAGAAAACAAGGAATTAATCTGCTTCCCATGGGCACGCAGATGTTCAGCTGTCCCCAGGACAGCAGGGCCCCATCACAAGTAATAGTGACTTGAGAAGACAAGCACTATATATCCAAATGTCCCCCTCTTCCTCCTTCTTCCTCCCATTTTATATGCTGAGCATGATGTCCCATGGTCTGGAATATCCCTCTGGTTATTTGGGTCACCTGCCCGGTCTGTGTCTCCTCCTAACCTGCCATGCACCTCTAACTCCCTTGCCAGCGTGGCTGTACAAAAAGCAGAAAAGGCTTTGGCTCTGTGTAAGCCCTGCTCAGCAATAGCAAAAAACATCTCTGTCATCAATCCTTTGTTCAGCACAAATCACAAACACTGCCTCATACCAGTCACTGTGAAGGAAACTGACCACTGCAGCCAAAACCAGCACAAGGCAAATATTTACCAACTTATGAAAAACATGGCTGTGAGAAAAGAGCTGACAAAGGAGTTGGAAGCCCAGAACCATCCACCCCATCAGACTTTCCATACCAAATAATGGAAAAGACCAGAGAGGTGAGATTTAACAACAAAAAAATACCCACAAAAAGCAATCTGAAACCTGCCAATTGACTTTTCAGTGAAGGGAGTGTTCACACAGTTTTGTCTGCACCAAACTGGGTAATAAAACATGTCTAAAAAATGAGAGATATTCAAGAGGACTGAGGGGACTATAAGAGTTCACAATTTCCTAAAAACTTTGCTGCTGAGTGATTCTACATCGTTATTCTTGAAATTTAATCTACAATATTGTAGCTTGAGCTGAATACTTTGTCTCTCATGATCTAGGACGCTGTGAGTCTTGTTTTGTAGTGGTTTTCTGCAATCTGGAGGGTTTGAAAGTATCCAATTAAAAAATAAAGGAACTTTGTAAATAAAAAGAGAAGTGAAAATTTTCATCTCTATTATTTAGATTTTCCCCTAATGTAAGTTATTGGGGAAAATCCATATGACAGAACAAATTGTTTTAAGGCCATTAGATTTTTTCCTTTTACATTTTTGCTTAATGATTTTACCAAAAATGTTCCAAACTTACAAAATCATTCCCTTAGGATATCTTCCTTAATTCTTTGCTGAGAAAGTATATTTTGTAAAGAACAGGACAGCTTTTTTATTTAAACATGTAATTTATATCCATCAGATTTTCTTTATTGTTAGATTGCGTGTTTGGGGGGTTCATTTGTTTGTTTTGAGATGATTGAGCTTTTAACTGCAGTCCTGTGCTATATGAAAAATCTGTTCCTTATCCTCTTCCCTCAACTCATAATGAGATCACAGCTGAGTATTCCGTGAGGAATTTTTGAATTTCTTTTCATAAATGAAATAATTATTATCTAAGGAACTACTTTCTACAGTTCCTACATTGACATTGGGTACTGCCTGCTGGGCACAATTCAGGCTAAATCTTCATGCAAATATTTTTTTCAATATGGGATGAAAATAAGAGTGACCTTTTCCATTTTGAAAGGTTTATGAATGAATTCCAGCATCTCTTCAATGGTTGACTTAAAGGGAAACACATGGCAAACACGAGTTATGGTAGACACATATGGCAAATTTAATTTTTTTGTTCACTGATGTGTTGAGTTTGGTCTGCCATCAGTGAGATAGACAAAGGAAAATAGTCCCTGAAAATTCAGGCAATTGCTCCATCGTAGTCTGTTATAAGCTTAAAAATGTGCTTTGTTCTGACCACTAACCTCATTGCTCATTAATGGGTTTACTGTGGTCTTACCGGTAAGATCGTGCAATAGCTGGTGTGATGCCAAATGATAACTAGAACAACTCATAACTCTTATTACCTCTCATGTGTGAATGTTCCCTGTTTAAGGGCTACAAGAACTCAGGACAATGGAGTCTAAAGAAAAAGTGTTGTTTTTTAGTTTTCTTACATCCAACTCCTTTGCTCTGATTATTGAAAGAAGATTAATTAACTCTATACAGGAAAAGTGTATCTGTGAGTTGAAGATTTGACTTCCATTTATGATGAATCATAATGTCATCATAAGAAATGTCTTTATGGATTTCTTAATTAATATGAATAGAGTAATTCTAATCTGAATATTCGATGTTGCTTATGAAGAAATAGATGATTTTAACTGATTTTCAAGCTAAATAAACTGCAATTAATTTAATAAAGTAATACAGCCATTTAGTATAAGCCACTTTGGGAGTACTACAGTGAAAGTATTAATAAATGTAATGCCTAAGTATCACACTATGCAGTACATAAAACTGAGCAGGTACATGCCAACTTTCAAGATTTGGGCCCACAGAATCTTACATTTTTATTCAACAAGTAGTTTTCAGTTGAGCTTTTCCAGAGAAAAGAAATTTCTTTCCCTGTTCAAATTAAAATATGTAAAGTCTGGAAAAAAACAATAAATTGAAATTTTTGAAGGGCTTATGGCAAAAAGACAAAATGCCAAAACATTCAGTGTATAGTGCAAGAAGAATGATAAGTCACAGAGCACAAATTACCTCAAGGATATTATTTATGATGTATCTATTTTGTCAGGGAATTTGAACTCATGACCCAGGTTTTGGAAAGTGCTGGGCTTGCCTACTGAGTCACAGAAAAATCTCATTTACTGTCAGTAGTAGTCATTTTAAACTCAGCTGGGAAAGCTTTCAGACAAAAGGCCTTCACCTTGAAAGATTAAACTGAGGATACTATTAAATGAAAAAATCAATGACAACTAGTTAAATAAAAAAGGATCTCTCAAATGAAGATAAATAATTGGCTGAATTTGTCCCTCGTGTATCTCTGTTTCTTTCATTAGAGACACACCAGGACTGGGTTTGTCTCTGTATGCAGCAGAACACTGAAGACAAGCAAATAAAAAAATATACTGTATAATACAAAATGACAAGCAGTCACCTAGGGAAGTGTTGAGGTTAAAACTTGCTTCATAGTTGCAGATTTCTAAAAAAGATCTGAATTATCACTATTTTCATTTGAAAAACATCAACCAAGCATTGTACAGCAAGGACTATATTTTATGTCATAGGTTCTTGGAGTTTCAAGTCAAGGAAAATGAGAAGCAAATCCGAATTTAGTTTTAAATAACACAGAAATCTGAAACAATAAAGACCATTCTAATAGTGAGCACAGTCAGCTGAGTTCTAGATTATTAGAGGATAAAACCCCAAACCTTTTATATATGTGTGTGTATATAATTTAAAAATAGAAAATAAGCATATTCAAAAAAAAGGGAAAAGCAACAGCTAGCAGGGTAAACTGCTTACAGTAGGCAGAAAGATTGAATAGGTATGAGAAACAGCATATAATAGACTTGTTTCTCAAAATAAAATGGAATAAAGATTCAACTTTTTTTATCTTCATGCAATGTTATGCTTCACAAATCCTTCAGTAGTCTCAGAGTCAAAAACTGTGAATAAATGTGATCTAGTCCATACATCCTAGTGTGATTTTCAGAAAGCTTATGATAAGGTTGCTTGCCGCATTCTGAGAGACATAAAACTGCTGTGAGAAAAGAGATATATCCTTTTATGCATTAATGATTCTTTAAAATAGAGAAAAAATACAAATAAGTGGCAATTTTTCAGTTGAGGATAACATGGTGGAAATTCTTATCCTCAGGGATATGAATGTGATACATAAACTCTTCAATATAGTCATAAAATATCAAGGAAAAGGTGGTGATTATTGAGGTAGTAAAATTTGCAAATGATAAATAATTACTGAAGATCATTAACTTGAAGCAAACTGTGAAGAACTAAAAAAGAATTTCATGTCACTATCTGATGAAACAAATCTAGAAGGAAAGAAAATTCCTATCACCTAACATAAAATATTATACATAAGAGAAAAAAAACACCCTATTTGTTACTGTCAGTCAGAAGAATCAAGGCTGAGGTGAGTAATTCTTAAATGATGGCTTTTGAGTGCTATTTAGCAGCCATAGTGGGAAACAAAAAGCTGGAAACTTTGGAAACTTTTGTTCCTCTGTTAGGAACAGAATAGGAAGCAAACCAGAAAATATGATTAGGTTACCGTGCAAATGGATGGTGTGTTCATGTATGGGATGCATTTCAGTGTAAAATTCTAGTTGTCCAGGCTCCAAAGAGATATAGTGGAATTAGAAAAGAGAGAGAAGAGGATGATGGGCTGAAGAAACGATTACCAGCTCTTCAGCTTGGAACAGAACTGTGGGTATCAGTCCATAGACACTGAGTTCACTGCTTTTCACAGCTTTCAATCTGAAAAGTAAACCCTTGAAGTTGTCACATGTGGTCTACAGCAAATGAAAAAATATTTTTTTCACACAGTTTATTTACGATATGAAGTTCCAGATGAAATATGTCAAAAGGCTTTTATGCAGAGCTAATAAAAGAAATGTCCATCTGAGTTTTGTCTCGATAAAAGATTCACAGAGTCCTTAAAGCATTGACAATGGCGATTTGGGACACTATCACAGAGAAGTTTCAACATATACATCTGCTGTGTCTTCAGGGCCCAGATCTCTTCAGTCCAACTCTAGGCCTCTGAGTTGGCTTAAGTGCCTTTAGATGTTCCTGTACATTAAAGAAAAACAAAACTTTTGTACTGAATTCTGCAAGCCCGAAATTGCTTAGGTCATACTTTCACGATGTAAAATAATTGGTGAATAGAACACCTTCAGAGGTGTTATGCTATGCCTACCTTCTCTCCCAATATTCAGCTACTTACTTCTAGCCCCGCAGTGAGGCAGGTATCAGCTGAGCCCTACAAAGACACATTTAGTTTGGGGTTAGAAATGAAATCAAGTTAGTGATTCATCCCAAGAGAGCCTGTGTTTTTTTTTCTTTTTTCCTTTTTTTTCCTTGAAAGTTGCAGCAATTCCACAGCCTTGTTCACGGTTCATCCCATGAAAGGCTAGTGCCAGAGCAGCTGAGAGGGAAGGAAGTTAGTTACAGCACAGTGCTGGAAAGAGACAGGTTGGAAATATCTTTGTTCAGTAGTGCCATCCACTTTACAGTATAAAACCATAGCCTCCAACAACTCAGCTGGATAAGATGAATCATTAATTCAAAGCTTGTACAAAGTATTCAGCATATTCAGATGTAGGATTCATTCAAGCTAGACTTCAAAAATGTGTGGTCTGACCCCTTATAGGTGCTCTCCTGTAAGTGTTTAACTGAAAAAACTGAAGTTAAAGGGGTCTGTAATTATATTCTTGGAGTTGGCTGTTCCTGTGATTTAATGGTTTTGATCTGCAGATAACACATGGAAGAATTACAATGCAGCACAGAAAAGTGTTATTCATATGGAAAAGACCAGACTGTGTGTCATTTGTAAGAGGTATCAGATGTACCATTGCTAGTATTGTTCTTTTGGTGAATGTAGATAGTCTGTGTCAAATGGAAGCCATGGCATGGTACAAGTCTCTGGACTTCATTTTTCATTTAAAAATTTTCATAGTTGTTTTTGTTTCTGATTACTAGGTGGTAAGGGGGAAAATTATTCTCCAGACACCTTTTGGGCTTTACGTGTAAATTTTATGCAAGGTTGTTTTCTTATTTATGTCTACATTCTGTGAACACTGGGGATTTTTAAGAACAGACTTCTATTTATCTGCAAATTATAAGAATTCAGATACCCAAATACCCAAGCATAAAAGAAAATCTGTGTCTGTATGACCTTGCCATTAAAGAAAATACACCAATTATGAACAGTTATCTACTAGGCATAGTCAGTTCATAGTCAGTTTTTGTCAGAATTCATGGGACTTCCTTTTCTTTTAGAAAAAAACCAATTTTATTCTATTCCTGTTCAACATGACTCTTCCACTGCATTGTGTCACTTTATGTTTGGTTCCACTGCAGACTGATGTGATAATATCAGGCGTAAGCCAATGGCAAGTCATGAGCAAGAGAGGTGAAAGCTCTCTCTCATGTTGGGAACTACTTCCATTATTCAGTACTGAAAAAATTCATCTGATCATAATTGTCTGCTTGTTCTGACATCTCTATGAATTTAATATAAACATAGCCATATGTACCTGAATTTTAATTCAAAGTTGAAATTCACACTTAGATATTCATGGGAGCTGTATTTTTCAAAAGCTGTTAATTATTAATGACAGATTCACATAAGATAGTTTGAATTTTAGAGTTTTGAACTCTTCTGGTTAATTTTTATACCACTTTCTGGACTTCTATAAATTGATGAAGTAGTTTCCCCACTTGTTTTCAAGACATACATATTCTACAATGGATCTGATAGATTTAATTTTCCTCTCAGTAGGATTTTACATTGGCAGATAAAAAAGTGTTGGTAGGAGTATCAACATTGTCCTTAAATAAAAAAATTAAAAATAAATTATATACATTCAGAAATCAACCAGTGAACAATTTAAAAAGAGAACAGATTTTACAGCTTGTTGATGTAATTGGATATTCAAACAGGCCTCCAGGATGCTGAGTGCCTTCTTTATTTTATTCAAAAATTAAGCTTTCAAGACTGAATGAACTATTTAAATATGCCATGCTAAAGTTTACTTGACTATAGAGGTACTTCAAATTTAGGGATGTTTTCTTTTTTTGCTGTAAAGATTTCTAAGCACCTCACAAAGGTTTCTAGATTTCAGAAAAGAAAAGAAAGTGAATGTCTCATGAGCTGCAAGGGAAAGCAGATAACTGATAGCTCCAATGTACATTGAACCACAAGACCAGACAGATTTTATTAATCTGAAAGAAACAAACTATATTTTTATACTGTCAAACATATCGTTTTATGGTAATTAAGAGGCTTCTTTTACGATTATTGGAATATGAGCTGGAGCCACATGGTTTTATATGTTTGGCAGCAGTGCAGAGTGTTTCATCTGTAGTACTGTGTTTACAAAGGTCAGTACAAATGTTAACCTTCCTGACCTTTAAAAACTCAGACCTTTGCCAAACACTAAGAAATGTTCAGTGACCAGTTTATTCTTCAAGAATTTCAATATACTGAATGTGGTCCTGCAAGGTTAGCTTATCTAACAGTACACCAGCATAAATATGAAAGATAGCTGACCCGTAAGATTAGAACTTCTAGGATAAATAAATGTTGGCACATGATGCTGAATTCTTGTTTTAGAATTGAAATTATGACTTCACAGAAATCATGTAAACTTGGACTGCTGTGTCTCCCTAGGGTTTCAGTGACAGGGACAATAATGTAAAAGATAACCAGATAAGAAATAGTTATTAAAACCAGATCTTTCTCCATGTCGTGGCCCTGGGCTCTATTCTTTTTCATTCTTCTCATAGCAGAAACCATCGATGTACTGAAATCACAACACAATCATTATATAGCAATTGCAATACACAGCTGAATCAGAACACTAAGATGATTACTATTACTGGTCTCTATATGCCAACTATCATGATGCTGAGCATCCACAGACAGGGGAAAAGAATATGTAGGTAGAGCAAATTCAAGACTCTTGCTCTCTTCAAAGTTCCTTTTGTTTGTTTCTCTGTTTTTGTGCTCTGTATTGGACTCAGCCACACATACACTTGCCCCGTACTGCTCTGCCTAGCTCAGATTCCTTTTGTGTTGAGTTTTCTTTCCAACAGCTATGGTCACTCCTGGTACTTTTCCCTGAGCTTCAGGAACCCATCTTCTCTGAACCGTCTTCCATTGTTGGGGTGTGTGGGTAACTCATAGTCCAGCTCTCTTTCATTGCTCTTTGTTGCACAGCAAAGAATGCAAACACTAGCAAAAAAACCCTTGTTAATTCAATGGGCTCTAGGTCTTTCTTAAGACCGAGAAAATGGCTTATGTACCACTGATTTCAAACAAATAGAAACAGTTTTTGACAAAGAAGCCAAACTATCTTTTTGTCCACTTCAGTTTTACTGATTTTCATTTTCCTGTTTTAGAGGGATTTGGAGGTTTTGTGTTTGGGTTTGTTTATTTTGTCTCTCATGTTTTGGGTTGACTAAAGATAGACCTACTGAAATGCAATAGAATTGATTGTGCTTACAAAAGGATACAGCTTCATTTGTAAAAAACATTTCTTAATGTAGTGAAGTAAGTAAAGTACCCAGAAAATGAAGGTTGGAACTTTAACCTGTAGGAAGATGAGTAGTGTGGAAGACTGTATGCCTTTAGCGATAAAAATCTTACCAAAACTAAAGTCATTATGAAGAGTCTTTGGGTAATTAAAATACTTTTAATTTGAAAATGCAGTAAGAGATTTTGTGATCTGTGATTTGCAGTAAGTGTTATAGGATTTTAGTGTTAGTCATCACAGACAGATTGCATCTCTAGTCGGAAAATATCTGTATGATCACATTGTGGTACAGCTCTTTAGTTTGTACAGATTAGAGACTTCATTTTTATTAGCTATGACTCTAGCCCAAAGGACAAGCTTTGATAAAAGAGCTAGTGGTCAGCAGCAAAAGATGAACAGACAAATGTAGGCTTCAAGGGATTGGTACAAGAAAACTACAGGCACGCACCTGAAGGCTTCAAAACTATCCTGTGTAAGTTGCTGAAAGGCTGTGAATCATATTGCATTAAAAAATGCTCAGTACACCTTTGATCATTTGCACTGTACATTCAATACAGATGAATAATTTAAATGCTGAGCCTGTAAAAGACAGGCACAGCATTCTGCAGTAATTTTTTCTTATACTGTCTTTAAGTAGTGCAAGAACACCCTTTTACCTCCACCTTTTATTCAGGTAAAAAAACTCCAATAATTTTAGCCTTGTATCCATGCCTCATCATAACTTGTAATGCCAACCTTCCTACAGTTCTAGCACTCCTCTACACCTGTAAACAAGCTGGACATATTTAGATCCCAGGTACCAGACAGGATTCACCTGAGACTGTGGAAAGAAATGGACAATATGAGATGGACAATGTAATTGTGAGAATGTCATTAACTATGGATGGAGCACTCTGATATTTAGAAATGGAAATACTACTGTATCTATCTTAGAAATGGATGATAAGGAACTACAAGTTGATACATTTCACTTTACTCCCTGGAAAGACCAAGCAGCCCATCCTCTTGGAATGCATTTCCAAGTAAATGAAGCATAAGATAATCAGAAGTAACCATCAAGGATGGTTGACTGGCTGGGTGGATGAAGGATGAGTGGTGGTCCCCAAGGGTTTTCACACCATCTCCCCCCATGCCATTGTTTGAAAGCTGGATGTATGTACTGGATGAGCTGACTGGTTTGTAAGTTGCAGTGCTGGTGGCACTGCCAGGCTCAGCCAGCTGTAATCAAAGGCTGGGTGTTCATCTGGTGACCTGGAAAGAATATAGGACTTGAAGAATTAGAGCCAAGAAACACAATACTCAACACATTTAAAGGTGATCTGGGTGATCATACACAGTACTTTTGGAGAAAATTTGCAGATAACTCTAATGTAAAAGGTGTCTGACCCTTCAGTTCAGAGGGACTTTGATAAATTTGAGGATTAGGCTGAATGAAATCTAAGTTCAGTCAGAAAAAACCCATACCTCTTGAGTCAAAATCTGATGCATCTGTTTACAGACTTTAGTGATATCCTACTCCATATGGGGAAATTCACAATGTGCTCTAGATATTTTCTTCTATCCCTTTCCCATCCTAAGGTGATTTTACTTTTAAAATAATGTAAAGATGAGATCTTGATGGCCAAGGTGCATATTTCTGTGAAACTAGGTGCAGCTGTGGTGGTTTACTAATACAACACTGGACAAAGAGGCTGATTGCTGCAATGTCTGTTCTCTTATTGCTATACCTGTGCAGACCAGACATTTCTCTGCACCATAATAGGTTTTGCCTAGATTGCCTGCAAATAATGTGGACAATGCAACCAGCAAACACATTGAATAGGGCTTATCATAACCTGTGTCAGTTCTCTTCCAACACCTCATCTCATCTAGATGAGGACAGAAAATGAGAGAAAAAATGCATTACATCAAGTACCCTTGTTTGATTGATCTGTGTGGCTTGGACAAGAAAAAAAAATGGTGTTTTTCTGGGCTGTGGATGCACATTTATGAGTCATGTTGAACTTCTTGTCAACCAACCCCTCCAAGACCCGCTCCTCAATCAACTCTTGGCCCAGTCTGTATTCGTGCTCAGGATTGTTCTGAGGCGCAGGACTTGGACTTGGCCTTGTAGATTCACAAGGGCTGATCTTGTCACTGATCACCAATGGAAAGAAGGTGGTTGATAACCCTGCCTTCCCATGTCTTCTGTTATCAGGGCCTCCCTTCCATTTAGTAATTTAGTTGTAATTTAGTAGTAGGCCCACATTTTCCTTAGTTTTCCTTCTGCTACTGATGTATTTTAAGAAGGTCTTTTTGTTGTCCTTAACATTCACGGCCAAATTTAAATCCAGATGGGCCTTGTCTTTGTTGTCTTATTTCTACTTATATGCAAAGATTACAAAATTCTGAATTGGAATGGGAAAAATTAACATCTGACAAGTTGCTTACATATGCACTGAATGCATGCTGTTTTCAACAGACACGTATTCGAAACTCAAAAATTTTATCATGTTATGCTATTTTTCCAGTTATTTACAAATATTAAAAATTCATTTACACAGAGGTGATTAAGGTAGAGGTATATGATATAATATCTTTTATATTATATTTATTTTAATTTATTTTTTTATATGTCTTTCAGTTAGTCTTTTGAACTAGAAAATATTCTGCCCCACCTACATGGTCCATAAACCTCTCCTTATTGTGTAGCAGTATCTTAGAGTCCATCTGTTCAGGAATGAATGGAAGGACAACCACCAAAGCCCAGTGAGACTATGATACAAAGCATCAATTAGCTGAAATTTTGTGTTCAGTTTTACAAGCATGTAATGATAAATAAGATGATCAGTACTTTCAAAATGAGGATGGAATGACCTTCATATTTCTGGATTAAACGGATTAATTTGTACCATTGTGCTCTGGCTTTCCTTCCTAGTTGAGCAGCCTTGTTACATCTTCTATTTAAGTAGGTCACAATTTATTAAAAAAAAAAGTCTAGATTTAGAACCATTGGTAAGTTAATGGGATTTTCAGGAATGCAAAGCTTCTGACGAAAATGAGTTGGCAAAATCAGCAATTAAAAAAATTCAACTTATTGCTGTCTACATGTGGATGTAATAATAGACTTATATATCTTTAGACAGCATTTTAGGCTCCTGTGTTTGTAAAACTTGGTCTTAATGATGCTATTGAAATGCTATTATCGGATTAGAGCCTGGATCATGTTCACCTTGAAAGAACCACTGAAAACTTATGGAAAACATAATTACCACAGAAACCAGTATTATGATTTCAAGAGGATAATTATAAAGAGCAGATAAACTCCTGAGAAACCAAGATCCTATTTTCATGTAAATGTTACCACTTATAATAAGTGAAGGGAAAATGACCTGGAAAAACTGTGGAAAGAAGAAATTGTTTTTAATAGGTTGTCTCTCAGAGTATGCTGTGACCTGTCTTATGATCTTTAGCTCCTTTGTTCTTTTCCTGCGGGTTCTGTAAAAGAAAAAGCCCCAGTATTTATTTTGGGAAACTGGAACCAGTAGTTTTTCTTTTTTTTTCCCTCCTGTCACAGCAAGCACAGCTCTCATGTACAGATCAGGGATTTTATTTATTCAACAAGTTATATCATCCTTCAAGAGTTGGAGTTTTTCTTCACTGAATACTGATTTTGTTCCTAGAGTATTACACCAATGATCAAACATGGCTGCCAGATCAATGAAAGAAAATACACTGACCTCAAAAAGACACTTCAGTTATTGGAACAAAGAAAACCCACTGATTGTTCAGAATTCAGGCCCCAGACTGGATTTGCAAGAGAAGAGCTGAGTGCTTTCTATCGCTCTGCTGCACTTTGCAAGGGGAAAGGTTTGGAATGACTTCCATGCAGTCTCAGTCTGAGCTGAGAGAAACAAAGACTGGGGGGTCAGGCCTTATGACTCCATGGCATTAGCACAAAGGGCACTGTTTCATTTCTGATACCTCTGGAATGCTGAGGTAATACTTTTTTTAGGGAAATGTTTGTCTCAGTAGAAAATCCTTTGATATTTATTTTATTTTTTTTTTCCAGTGTTGGTAGAACTCAGCTACCATCAGCAAGGAAGAAGAGAGAGCTCCTCTACTCAGAACATTTTTCTTTACTTATACCAGTTTCAGGTAATATGAGTATAGAGAACAGTCAGAAAAAAAACATTTCCAGAACCTCTGTGTTTCTGGCAAAAGAATTGAGTTGGATGTGCTTATTTATACTTTTTAATTGAATGGATTTTTTTTTAATGAAATTCTTGAGTGAATTTGACCTAAATTTAAAATATTTTTTTTCTGACAGCTTAAATCCACCAATAAATAGATTCAAAACTTTCAGTTTTTCTTTATTTATGTATTTTATATATTGAGGAATATTTATATGAAATGGAAGAATGGTAATATTTGCTCTAGAAGAATTTTTTTATGTACTTTGGGTTTTTTGAGCTTCTACCTATACAATACAAATCTAATTTACAACAGCCTGAGTCAAAACACCACAATATCAGGGGTTGTCAAAATCTCCTTTCAACTTTTTTTGTTTGAATTTTTATTTCATTTTTTACTGTTTGTGTTGTTTCAGCTGTTAAACTCTGATTTATGGAGGCAGTGCAGTAAATCACTGAATTACTCTGAGAAATTACCTTATTTTACATTCTATAAGACTCCATTTCAAAAAGTAAATTCAAAAACATTTTACTTTCCTGAGTGACTGGTTGACAGCTTGTTCTGCTGAGCTTGAAGTCTTTTAAACAGATCACAGGTGAGGATACATTTCTTGCAATACAAAATGCTCCGGAAAACAGACAAAGAAACAAGAGGGCAAACTATGCATTGCTAAAAGCCTGTAATACCAGCCGTGCTTACCCATCTTCTTTTTGTTAGTCTTAACCGTGACTTCCAATTATCCAAAGTACATAGCAGAGGCAAATCAAAGCCAAAAAGAAAACAATGCAAACATATAGAGACTACTGTAGAAAACATGGTCTCTAGAGCTTCAGGAATTTGAAACAATTATCTCAGTAATATTTCGCTGTTACCTAACTGCATAAAATCTGTGAGTAAACTACTTTGATTTGCAGCTGCTGTCTGTATCAAACAAAATATACTTGCAAACAAGAAAACACTGCTTTTTGGTTGTTTGGGTTTTTTAAATAATTAAATATGCAAATATTCTCAGGTTTGAAGCAGGCACTGACAATGTTACTCCAGGATGTTTAATTCCATTGAACTGTGTTTGAGCATTAAGAAAGCATACTCCTAATTTCATAGACATTAACTACTACAAAAACATGATATAGTCAGAACAACACAATTGGGTTATTTTCCTGACTAAACTGTGGTGCTCATGGCTGAACCACAGTTTACCACAGACAGCTCTGATCAAATAATTGCAATCTTTTTTTACCAACTTTAAAATTTCTCAAATTCTTCTCTGTTTTTTTCTACCACAATCTCATCCCAATAAACAGCCCTTTCAGTTTAGTACCACCACCACCTTGGTCTCAGTTTTGTTTGCTATATCTGTATCTATGCTATTATTTCTGATATTCTGATACCCATTTTGTTACTTCTGACACCAGTTCTGGCATTTCTGGTATGGTTGCATAGGTCCTCCTGGCCTTACACATCATTATTGCTGGGGTTACATAGGAGTTGATGGCTTGAAAAGCCAAACTACACAAAACATCCCCAATACTACTTTGATTATTCTCTGATATAGTTGTATAAAGAGTATGGCTAGAGAAAATAGTTTGCAGAACCAGGTGAGTAAAGGCAGTGTCTAATTTTTATGAGCAAATTATATTTGGAGGGATTCCACAAGAGGGGCTATAGCAGTCTGTGCAGTTTTCTACAGGCACTGAAAATAGCAAACTCCAAATAAAACATAAGTAGTAATCAATCATAATTTGTTTCAAGCCATCTTATCCCATGTTTTTTCTTAATTCCATGCTACATTTTGCTGAGATCCAGCCTGAAATGGGGAATCTTGGTAGGCAAAAGAGTAATCTGCAATGTCCCATATGCCTATTTACTGAAACAAACAAACAAACCAAAAGCAAATAAACGATCAAAACCCCAAACAAACAAACTAAAATCACAGAACCACAGAATATTCTGAGATTTAAGAGACCCATAAAGAGCATTGAGTCCAAACCCTTAAATAAATGTCCTGTACCAGCTATTTTATTCTTATTAAATGTTTCATTGTAAAACTCTTTTGATGGCCAAGCCTTTCAAGTGACCTAGTAGGATCAATCTGCTCCAGAACAAAACTCTCTTAATAATAGTTTAGCTTCATCAGCACTTTCCGCAATAAAGTTACTTTTATTTATTTGGAGTCTTTCCTGCCTCCTGATCTGTATAACTTTCAGCATTTAACTTAAAAATGAACCTAAAATAGTTTAGTAGTTTATCCATAGTTTACACAGCAGCCAAAAGCATTAATGTGCACTGCTTTACTGAATTAAAAAAAATGAAACTATAGCACTTTGGGTTATCATGTTCCAGCATATTTATTTTCAAATTGAAATTGAAAGAAAAACCCAACCAAAAACCAGATTGATCCATAGGTATGCTTGTTAGACAATAAAGCCCATAGGAAAGAAAATTCCTAGAACTTACTGCAATGATAATAGATAAGAAGATTACACAGATGCTAAGATCTGACAAAAATACCTTTGCATACCCTACATCAAACTATCAAAGATGTTTCATGACACTCACCTCTTTTAGTCTTCAAAAGCTAAAACTTCTAGCCACTGCATACAATCATTCCTACAAGCATCAGCCAGTGTTTTAGGGTGTTCCCTTTCCCTATTTTTTTTTTTTAAGCATACCCTCATACTTGCTGACTTTCTCAATCACCTCCTGAACACAACTGCCTGGCTGTGGCCACCCTGGACATTAAAAGGGCAAGTGCCTTACTATGCACCTCCTAAATAATGTTTGTCTTCAACTTTTGCAATAAAACAATGTTTCTATAATTAAACAGTGTTTTGGGGGGGGGGGGGCATAACACAAATGAATAATCAGAAAAAAATTGGAGAAGAATTTTATTAATTTTCTTCAGTTTTGGAAGAGGTGGTAGACCCTTGACCTGGGCAGTTAAAGCCAGGTGGAATTTTGCAGTTGCCTAATATATTTCACAAAACTTTGCTGAGCATGATAGTTTGTACTTGGATGAGCAATATCTTCCAGAAATACATGCAGACTTCACATGAAGGCTTTAAAATGTGACATTATGTGTAGCTGTCTGTGCTAGTCTCTGAATAAACTGATAAAGAGAAGGGTACTTTGACAGTACTGAACACTGAGTACTCCTATTCCAACAATTCTCAAATTAACTTTTGATGTGGCTGTTTTCTTGTCCCAAGCAAGTTTCACATTTTCAATAAATTGAAAAAATCTACATTCTAGTTGTAGAAATGAAGTTTTGGAGAATCACCTGTAGACTCTAGAGACTGCTCTCAATCTTAATAAAATTGTCAGCAGAGTTCCTTACTGAGTAATGTTTAAAGGATTTCTGGAAATACATCAGATGCCCAAAAACATTTCAGGAAAAAAAAAAAAGGGAAAAAGAAATTCTGAGAAAAAAACTGGAGATAATGGAAGTTGCTATTTATAAGGTCCATTATTAAAAAAAAAAAAACAGAAAGAAAGAAAATGCGCTGCAAAAGATACTGTAGCATTACACATGAATAAACATTAATTAAGAACATTAAACTTGATTAAGGAAAATTCAACCTATTGTACAGATCAAGGTTTCAAGTACTGTTTATCACATGTATACTAATAAAGACATTTTACATGTGTTTAGATAAGACCTAAATAAATATTTGTGCCTTTAAGTTCTTCATATTATAGGGAAACTATTCAAGTTTCCATTTTCAATTGATCTTAATGCAGTTAGACTAATTTGCAAAGCATTCTACTACTACACAATATTGTACACAATACCTAATAGAAAATATGTTCAAACAGGAATATGTATTATGACTACTAAAGCACAGCATTTAAAGATTCAAATACATATAAGTGAATAAATTTGCTAAAAGGTTTCTCTGAACATCTGAACATTTTAGTGATTTATTTTGCCCTTGGAAGGACAAAACTGTGATTTGATTGAAATGGTATCTCTTTCTTTAAGGAAAGAAAATTGTCATGGAGCAGAATATTAATCATGTTTTTACCCAACAATTGTTAGCTTCATTGGTGTTTTGCCTATCACCAAATTTTGAGACTTCAAAGAGATGACAAATTATAATTCATTGATTCCAGTTGTTGTCATTTGTAACTGACACATTGCGAAGGTAGAATTAATCATTTGATTGATTGAGATTCGTTTTAACAATGGGGCTTCAAACTGGGTTGTCTCTGTTTCCCTCAGAATAATTTTGGTTTACCTTATAAGCTGTTTTCATGCCAGCAGAAATAATTTACAATTTGACATCGACTCTCCTCCACTTTTATCTATATTTCATTGTTTTCTTTTATTGATTTTCTTTGCTTTGTTTTCCTAATCTTAATCATGCGAAACTGAACGTAATATCAGGGTGAAATAGAGTAACATAGCCATAAAAATCAAGGATTTCTTTAAAGAGGTTTTACTTCCTAGAAGTTCATTTCTTTCTTTCTTCTTGCCTTTCTGTCCTTCAATGCCTGGAGTGAAAACTATTCAGAGCAGCTATTTCATAGCCATTTCATATAAATTCCTTCTCAGGGAAAACAAAAATCCTTATGTTTTTGCTTCATCCAAAAAAGAAAAGTAATTGACTTCTAAAAGCTTTCCTCTGTCAAGACCTTATCTTATAGATGCTTTAAATCATTATTGTAAATAATAATTTGGCTGCCTAGGCTGAGCTTAAATGAAAATTCATGCAAGCATTCCCTTAGAGTCCTGAAGAACTCTGAGTACTAGTTTTAAAGAACTTTTCAATGAAGCTTCAAAGAGTTCCCTGCTATGCTTCACTACTGTATGGGATGATTTGGCATTGAATATCTGGGATATAAGTTCAGACATATTCAGGTAATTAACTCCAGATAACTAACTCTGAAGAATTTGAGAAGCTCTTCCCCAATAATTGGCTTCAGTGTGTTTGAGGAAAAATAGGAAATCTAAGGGGAACCTGGGGAAATGTAGCTCCAGATCCTATAATAGTAAATATTGCGTGGGGATTACACATACAAGTAACAGCCAGACTTCCCCCTTAAGATTTGTCCCGTGGTCTGTAAGAATCACAGGCAATTCATTTACATAGCTTCAGAATAGAAACAGCTCACCAATTTCTCATTCAGAATGTTGCAAAGACAGAGGTATTTCTAGGGCTAACAGGTTTTTTTTCACAGCACTTTGACTTCCCAAACCAGCAAATCAGAGCTTTATAGCTGAAAATTCACCCAATCTCTACCTTTTAAAAACAAAAAATAAAAACCTAACTTGAAAAAGAAGAGGAAAAAACCCAACCAATCAACCAACCGAGAAACCCAAACCCCAAAACACCAAGAGAAACTATAAACATTTTCTTAATGAAGATATTCAATGGCCAGTTTTGGACTCTTTCCTTATTATCGTTCAATTGCTATGCTGGATAATAAGAATTTGAGGTTTTATTCTAAACAAGTTAAGAAGAAGGAGATTACTCCATCTATTTGAAAATCAGCTGATATCCTATGACAAAGCTTACCCCATAGAATTCTGTAATATAACACGGGTGAGCTGGATTTGGGAGGAGAGGCCTGGCCTTGAATATAAAGTGCAACTTACTCTATTGGGAGGGGAGGGAGGGGAGTAGAATAGTACTTTGCTTGGTTTTATATAAAACCAACTAATTTTAAATTTTGTACATCTCTATTTGATATTTTAGTTACAAATAAAAGCTTTGTTTAAAACAGGTGGGATTGTCATTTGAATTCAAACAACTTTTAATGGTTTCATTTAAGTCAGTATCGATTCAGAACAGTTACCTATTCAATACTGAGAATTAGTACAAATACATAGTTTGGTGAGGAGACAATAAAACAGAGGATGTAAAGCCAAAATAAGAAAGATATCTTTATTGAAAGAACTATAGACTCATGGAATTGATAGAATCATAGAATAGTCTGGGTTGGAAGGGACCTAAAATATAACTAACTGAGTTCTAAGAGATAATGAAATGAGAGCCGTGAAGGGGAAAAAAAGAATAAGATTTTAAGAATACATTTTGCTCTTGCCATATAATCCAGCACCCTTTTTGTATGCGGCACAATAAAAACAAAGATGGCATCTTAGAAAATTTGCTGGGACATTTTAAAGCAAAATGCCATTTCTATGAAGAAATGGGTTTAGATGGGGAAAAAAGAAAAAAACCTACAACCCAGATGAAGGCACTGCTTTGCAAAATTCTTACAGTAAATCAGAAGGCTCAGAGATATACAAACTCTTTGTCAATACAGGGTTTCCATGGTGTGTAGATGCAACTGTGTGTTACAAACTCATGACAAAAATCCATCACACACAGTTAAACTTGCAGGTATGATTGCACAGTGCTTTGTTGTAGCCCTCCAGAGAATTACAGAAACATTTTCTTCTATATCAGTGTAAGAAATATCCTGTTATTTTATGATGTGGATAAGTGATATGCACATAATTTCCAAACAGCTTTTCATTTTCCAGCCCTCATGGTGCTGAAAAAAAGACACCCGAAGACAGAAAAGGTAATCTGGGCTGCTGCCAATAGCTATGCAGTTTTAGAAACTTTCTGAAACAGGCACCTACAAAATTCCTTTTGTAACAAATGGGAGTCCCTTCTAATATGTTTTTTTTAAACAAAGCTAATCTCTGCTGTGTCTGCAATATGTTATCATGCCACCCAGCTATCACATTAATTTTTACTCTCTAGCTTAGAAATACTTGCTTATTAAACAATAAAGAGTTCTGAAGTGCCTTAGTATTTAGTTCCAAGGAGTAGGCTTTCCATATACCACACACTCTGCTTCTACCTGGCTGTACAATATATGCTTGTAGCTTGTTGGAACTGGACAGATGCACTAATTGAGACATGTAAGTGTTCTTGCAAAGGATCTCTGATGAAGTGATATCAGCTATCAGTTGAAGAGGTATCAAATCAGACAAGTGAGGCTCAATCTCCACAGCAAGTAGTCAGAATAATGATGTAAAATGCAATAAAAGTTTGGTATTTCTACTCCCACGTCCAAGCTCAAATATCTTGAAGAAATCATAAGTGTTTTCCATTATGAATGTTGTGTGCTAGTTTTGCAAGCTAAATTAGGCACCATGCATTTTGAAGGATTTGAGTACCAGAACTAACACTAATGAGAGGGCTGAAACTTCATCTTTTTGAGAAACTGATTGTCAATCACCACTGTATTGATTACAATTCTGCATTTTGACCCACAAGTTTTGGCATGTGCTCAGTTTGCAAATAATATGAAAGGTTACAAGGACTCTTCTACAAACCATGCTTTAATATTCAAGACGGCAAAAATGGGAAAGTCTCACTTTAGTCAGAAATATTTTCAGTTTCCACAAGGAATATTACTTCTTTTTCTGTTGTTTTATTTTCCACAGTCTGTTCATCAAATACTTTTAGAAACTTTTTAACTAAAAAGCTGCGGCATCCCTTCTGACTGCAGCAGAACACTTAATTGGGCCTTTACCTTTTCCAGTGCCACTGCACTTGATGCTCACTCTTATCCTATATGATGTTTTAGTCAGTTAGAACAAGGTTTATCAGCACAATAAGCAGTGTCATCTATAGGAAAGATTATATCACAAAAACTAGCATTTTTTGGTTATATTGTCAGCTCAAGCATGGGACTTGGACAAATAATTTCATTTCTTCCTTCATTAAGTGTGGATAACTTTACAAAGGGCATCCTCTATGACACAGGAATAGATCTAATATTTTTATACCCTACCTCCTTTTTCTGTGTGCACTACCTGGTACATGACAGCTTATGAAAAAGTCAAGTCTTTATAGCTCCACTGGGATAGGATAAACTGTCCATTGATCAGATTTTCTCAAGTTAATTCTCTGTAAGACAATATCTTCCCTACAAGATTGCATGTTCAGAGGGCACAGAGTAGCCAGACAGATTCTTCAGTGAAGCTAAGAACAAAAGTTTTCTGAGCAAAGATCTATATCCACAATAGTATTATCTAAAATCTTGTTAGCCTTTTCCAGAGACCTGTGCAACCTTCCCAGCTTCACTCACTACTGGGTTCTGAGAGAGCCCTGAGTCTGGCTCCTTGCTTAAATGGTTTTGCAATTTACAGCCAGTTTAGCTGCACAATTTCTCTTGACCCTTTAATGTGCTAGTGTGGTGAACTCAGCAGAGGATCACAAGCAGAGAACATAAATGAATAGCTGTTGATTATTCCTGGAGTTTTGGTAGAGGGCTATTTATCCCAAGCCGTTTTTTTGCTTTTGTCTTTGCTTCCTAATAGCCTTCTTGACATTTTAATCAAACAAAGAGCATCCTAGTGATTAGGCTATGCATGAAACAACTTCATTTCTGCCTTTATTAAAATTCCCAAATCTATTTATTCTTATAATTCACAGTATGTGACTAAGGGGAGCAAAATATTCTCTGCTTATGGAAACATTTGGCAAACATTGGGCCTGAAAGCCCTATTTTTATTGTGAGGAAAAAAAATCACTAAAAACTCAGCTGAGATATTTGTCAACAAGCCTAATTTTTTTAAAGCACTGATTAATTAGCTTGAATAATTCCAACTAAACAAGAAAAATACATTAGAATACAAATGTTAGTGCTTAAAAAAAATCCCAATGCATCTCCTATGCAGTAATTTTTATTACTAAAAAGAGGGTTGTTAAACAAGTAGCCTATGAGAAAACACTAACAGGTGGAATGTAAAAAGCATCCACATGGGGTATTTGTCATATTCTCCAGCAACCAGATAGCAAATTAAGTTTATAAGTCCAGCCTCTTTCTTATATCATACTATTAAGATCTCCATATTTTGCTACTTTAGTAGACATTCTGTGGAGCTGGTATCCTGTTGAGATCTGTACTCATGTAAAGAAGGAACATGAATAGAAATTTCATGGAAAATTCATGTGGAAATTTCCCAATGTCTTGGGTTTTAATGTCATGGCCTATCTGTACTGTTCGTTTTCCAAATATTGTTATATTTTCTTCCAGTATGCAGGATTTAATATACAATGTAATCTAAAAAATTAAAGAAAAAGTATTTGTCCAAAATTAGGTGGTATAAGGTACTAAATTTGATATCTCCTGTACCTTTGTAGGCATTCCCAAAAACTTCTAAAAACTCCAAATATGTATAGAAGTATATTTATTGAGGAATTATTATTTCATTAAATGAATTTTTCTATGTTTATAAAGAAGTACTAATGTTAAATTAAGCAAATTAATTAGCAAACATCCAAATAAAAATACATAGCACACATCTCATGTAAGCTGTGTCAAGCATGCCTCTGCAGACCCAATGGATATTTTTGAATTAAATATGCCAGAAGGATGGCTAATGTATTGCCAGAAATTTTTCTGCTGTTATAGAGATGAGCATAGGTGCACAGGAGATGCCTGTGCTATGGAGAAGGGAATTTGGGCATTCTGTTAGTCTGTGACTGGAAAAGGCATGTCTAGGGCAGGCAGGCTGGCTGGGCTGGAGGTTGTCCATGTGAGATTTGTGCAATGGTTCAACAAATCCATGCTTCATTCTAACTCTCTTGCTACTATCAAATATTACATGTTGATTTTTTTATTCTTTTTACTTTGGAAAGCATGACATGGGCTATCTCTCCATAGGGACAGCTGTAGACCACTGTTTGACACTCTAATAGGTCACTACAGTGAAACTCTTCTCTGTCCAGGGCTTCTGACAGAGTCCTTCCAGCAAACATTGCTCCTGTTATGCTCCTTTGTAAAGTTCCTACAATGTCCCTTTCCTTTATCTTCTAGTGCAATAGTGATTCCTACAATCTCAACACAGCTCCAGGATCTCACACCAATGAAAGCACTACTCTCCATTCTCTGAAAGCAATGATAATATCTCAGAAATTCTTCTGAATATTAAGCTCTGAGAGGAGAGGAGAGGAAAGCTCTCCAAATTAATTAGAGTAATAAAATTCAATTGTCTAAAGTCTTGTAGGTTTTTTGGGTTTGTTCTTTTGAATTTGGTTGCTTGGGATTTGTTTTTTGGGTTTTTTTTGATTGGTTGGTTGGTTTTTTGTTCGTTTATTTTGCATAAGCTTAAATCCAAAGAGACATATGTCTTTAAGTCTGGTTTCTGAGATCAATCATTTTCTGCCAAAATGCTCCTGTTTTCAAAGTTGGTTAGGATCAGATGCTTCTGAAAATAGACCTGTGCTGACCAATTATTGCTCTTATATAAGCTTTAGTACTTCTTTAAAGACTGAGCCTGTCAAGAATTTAATTTGACAAGCTGAATCATACCAGATCACATATGATGGATTTCAAACTAAATTGCATCTGACCATCTGTACACAGTAGAAGAGCACATCTTTATGGAATTCCTCATGTCTTCAGTTTTTCTTTTTGCAAATATACTGTTTCATGCTGTACTTCAAGAGATTTATTTTGACAGAGATATTGTCTTCTCTGTTATGGCTTTTAAAGTGCAGAAAGGCTGAACTATAAAAAACTCTTTCCTAAAAGCACAAATTTGCCGTAAATTATAAAGAATGAAAACAAGACATTATTTGGTATTTTGTCCTGTTGGAAGAGGATTTTTAAACTCCATCTTTACTCCAAGTCTGTATTGCAGCAGTAGACCAAATTACAAAATAGTTTGCTCAAATCCACAAAGTCAAGTAATATTTTTTACAAACAGAATTCCTTTAGTGATTCTCCCCTAGATATAAAATATATCTAGTTTATACTCTTTTCCATGACTGCATAATATGCAGTAAAAGCTTAGGTAACAGGAATTTTAATTTCAAATAAAGGAGGACTTGAAGTTCTCTGTAAAATTCAGGGGGATAGAGTTTGGGATGGTCTGGCAGCATTTCTAAATGTCACAACAACAATGACAGGTTTATTCATATGTTCTGGGAATCAGTATGTTTTAGGGTTTGATTAATCCTATAGTAGACCTCTCCAGTCTCTCATATGGTTGTATGGGGACAGGAGATATGGAACAGCTATTGAAAAAACCTTTGGATCAAAGAGTCACAAAAATTTTCTAACATTTGGCTGAATGTCTCTGACTTCATTTAAACACATTTTTCCATAACTTCCCATTCTCCTGATACTGATCAAATCTGAGATATTTTTTCCTCAAATTAACGAGCTGCTAAATGAGTTTGCACACATTTTAATGTGCATGCTGATACGTTCTGAAGATGTGAAAATAACTACTAGACATTTTATGAACTATTTCTGGATCTCAAAAAATAACTCTCTAATATGCTTGTACAGTTATCTATCTGCAAAAGCACAAACTCCTACTTTTGAAAATGAAGTGGACAGATTTCCCTGTGTAGGAGCACCTTTCTTTGTGATACAGTTCTTCCTACCCATTAGGGATTGATCTATTACTTCATTACAGTCTGCTCTGACAGCTAAACTGTTCTTTATACTCCTTTCTTAGTTGTACCTTCTCCAATTTTCTTTACATACAAATGAATATCCATGAACTTTTCCTGAGCTCTTAATATTTTCCCAATTATTGTTTCACTGTTTCCCAATCATGAGGCCTGGAGTGGCTGATACTTCTACAGTTTGGTAGAGAACTGTAAATTACATGGAAAATTATCTGTAAATTCCCTCTAATGTCAATAGAGAGGAAGAGACATTTCCAGAGCTTTGGGCCATGAAATAATTCCTCTGTTTTTTTATTAGACATAAGAATGCTTGTTTTTGTACTCCAGCAGGTTATTGAATTCTCTGCAGATCATCAAGGTTTAAAGAGAAATGCTATGCATGGCAAATTTTAATATCAGTGATAGGATTATGCAACAAATACCAGTTAAATTGCTTGACCATTCTCGTGGCCTTTGAACCTGTCTTTAAAGCTATCTGTTGTGCTATATTTTGGCAGTTTGTTTGCATGACAACAATATTGAATTGGACAGTAGAAATATTCGGGGAACAAGACATGAATGCCAACTATCTGGGCTTCTGTAAAGTCTTTGACATGGACTCCAGCAACACCCTTCTCAATAAATTGGAGAAGTATGGATTTGATAGATGGACTGTTCCATGGATGAGGAATTGGTTGAATGTACTCATCAAAAGAGTGGAGGTCAGTGGCTCAATGTCCTGATGGAGATAGCGATGATGCTGTCCCTCAGGGGTCTGTACTGGCACTGGGACTGTTTCATATCTTCACCAGTGACACAGTGGGATCCAAGTGCACCCTTGCAAGGTTGCAGATGACACCAAGCTAAGCTGAGCAGTGCAGTTGACATGCATGAGGGATGGGATGCCATGCAGAGGGAGATGGATTCATGTGACAAGTGGGTGCATGGAAAGGTCCTGAAGTTCAGTAAGGCCAAGTGAAAAGTGCTGCACTTGGGTCAGGGCAATCCCCAGTATCAACCCAGGCTGAGGGATGAATGAATTGAGGGCCTGCATGGCCTGGTCGTGCTGGTGAATGGAAAGCTCAACACAAACTCACAGCGTGCACCAGAAAGCTGACCGTATCCTGGACTGCACCTAAAGAAGCATTGCCACCAGGGTAGGGGAGGTGATTTTCTCCCTCTCCTTTGTTCCTGAGAAGTCCCATCTGCGTCCAGATCTGGCGTCCTCAGCACAGGAAAGACATACTGGAGCAAGTCCAGCATAGGGACAAAAAATGATCACAAGGTTGCAGGACCTCTGTGATGAGGCCAGGCCAAGGGATCTGGATTTGTTCAACCAGAAGGAAGGAAGGCTCCAGGGAAATCTTATTGCCTCCCTTCAATAAATTTAGAGGGTTTAAATAAAGGGGGGCAAATTCAGACTACACATAAAGAAAACAGTTTACAATGGAGGTGGTGAAACACTGGAACAGGTTGCCCAGCAAGATAGTTAATGCCCCATTCCTGGAAACATACAAGGTTAAGTTGGACGGAGCTCTGGGAAATCTGATCTAGTTGAAGATGTCATTGCTCATTGCAGGGGAGTTGAATTAAATGACCTTTAAAGGTGTCTCCCAAGCCAAACTCTTCTATGATCTTATGACTATGAACTAAGGTTTTTCTGAGATTCACATGTTTAAAAAAAGTAGGGGGGAGAGTAAATGAAAGGGTGACCACTGTTGACTTATGGCCTTTCCAAACACTAACTCTGCTCTGACAAGAAATTACTATGATGCCTTGCCAGCCACAAAATTCCACCTTTAGCCATTTTGATAGCAGAACTCAATCATTTCAAGTTCTCTATATATGAAGTACAGCTCCTTTTATCTTGAAATGAACTTGCATTTCTTCACTGATACATAGGGAGTTAAAAGGTCTAAGTGTAATTATTACTATAGAAAAGGAAGCATAAAATAAGTGTCTTTCTGAGATCTGCATTTGAAGGATTTAGATCTCTGCTTTTG
The DNA here is from genome assembly GCF_035770615.1 of Melospiza melodia melodia. Lineage (NCBI taxonomy): Eukaryota > Metazoa > Chordata > Aves > Passeriformes > Passerellidae > Melospiza > Melospiza melodia. The sequence goes on along the minus strand of NC_086197.1, from coordinate 87,646,727 downwards.
ATCATATTGCATGCCTTATGTATCCATAAATTCTTTAGATTTCCTGGAAGAAAAAAAAATTACTGTAACATACAGTAAAAGAAAAAATAAATTTATATTGAAAAATGTATTATATAAAGAAAAAAGGTGAGATAAGTCACAGATTTTTACCTGGTCTGTATTTTCTGTCAATTGAGCTGAGGATCTAAGTGTAGGTCTCTCAAAGACATAAAATTTAGGAGAAAAAAAGCCCTTCTATGCTTTTACAAAGCTTCTAGACTTCTGTGCAGAAAACTCTTAAAACACTTTGGAGCCTACCTCTATCAAGTCATAGGAAAACCAGGATGACAGTTTGTACAGGCACACTGCAGGCTCCGGAGTTAGGTATTTGATGCAGGAAAATCTCAAAATCTCAAGAGGGTTCTGTTGTTGAAAGGGAAATAATAAATTTGAAGATAAGCCTACACTATGTTTTTTCAAACAACTAATTATGAGTCAATCTTGTCCTTTAAGGAAAAGAATAACATGGTGTTTAATGCACCCTCCCCAAAGAGTCGTGAAGCAAGACTCATGTTTGACTCATTTTCTCTGCTATAGCTTAACCCCACAAATTCTACCTCTCCAGGCAGCATTATAATCTCTAGGACTGCTAGTTACTAGCTGTGTAGAAGGGAAAGCAGGAAGAGAGATTCTTCAGACCTTATCTCAGAGGTGTTTCAGTGTACAGAAAACTATAAAAGCTGTGGGGAAGGAGATGGAGAGGAGAGGAGAGGAGAGGAGAGGAGAGGAGAGGAGAGGAGAGGAGAGGAGAGGAGAGGAGAGGAGAGGAGAGGAGAGGAGAGGAGAGGAGAGGAGAGGAGAGGAGAGGAGAGGAGAGGAGAGGAGAGGAGAGGAGAGGAGAGGAGAGGAGAGGAGAGGAGAGGAGAGGAGAGGAGAGGAGAGGAGAGGAGAGGAGAGGAGAGGAGAGGAGAGGAGAGGAGAGGAGAGGAGAGGAGAGGAGAGGAAGATTCCCTACTTTGCCAATAAAAGCATTTACTCAGGGAAAATATTTGTAAATTGCATGCCTATTGTAACCTTTTATAATCTTGCTAAAAGTGTGCCAATTACTATTAACTCTGATGTATGACAACTATGGCACTATGAAATGGAATCAGGTGAATAATAAATTTCTTATAGATGATGAAACTATGTTTTTATGAGTTCATTTAACAGCAGTACTAAAATTGCAGAGGGAAAGGCATACAGCATCTTCTGACAAGTGAGATTATAAAGAAGCAGCTGCCCACTTTTATATCAAAGATATTTATTGGGTAGTATACCAGAAATACTTTCTAATTCTGCTATTTTCCACAAATATGAGTCTCCTATTATATAGCACAGTGGAAAAATACATGCCTACATGCTCTACAGTGGCATATCTATGACGAAGAATTGAATCAGAGCACCAGCAACCAAAGAAAAAATGTGACTCACAATATGGTATGTGTTTACACCTCATGAGACATTTTGATGTAGGGGCCCCCAGTGTATCAGTTTTTGAAACACAAGAGAGTATTTTTGCATAGCAGTGTGACATTCAGCTATAGCAGCTTTTAGGGGCACTTCAGTATGCTGCCTGGTAGACCCACACTAAGCCAAAATTATCTTTGGCATAACTGATTAATTGTACTATATTTAGTGTTTATCTCAGTTATGCCAATGAAGGGAGAAGCAAGTCTTGCTGCTACAGGACATAGAAAAATCCATGTCTAAATATATCTAAATATTAAAAAATATTTTTAAGAAGAAATAGCTCTAAAGAGTTTTCCAAATCTACACGTGAAGGAAAAAGGGAAATAATAGTTTTTTTAAAAATTTCAGGAAGAGCAGATCTCTATTGATTCTGTTTTCTGTTGTTTTTTTTTTTTTTTTTTTTTGTTTGTTTGTTTTTTTTTGGTCTGCTAGACAAACCCATAATACTGGCCCCAAATTTTCTCAGGCAAAGATTTTCATGATGCTTCGCACCACTGCCCCTAAGCAGCACCTTTTATGTCCCTGCTGCCTCCTGGGCATTTAAACTCAGCTTCCACTCCCTGCCCCAGAGTGCCCTTCACAGTGTCCTGGTCTGTCACCTGGGAAGGAGTCAGAGCTGTGCCATGGCTGTGTCTGACCTTCCTGCACGCTGATTGATCTGACAACTGCAGGTTCCACTTGCCCGGTCACTTGCTTCCAGTGGGGATTGACAATGGCCAAGTTTTCCCTGCCTTCCTCCCAAGTTAAGCCTCTCTCATCCCCTTGCAGAATGTATTCACCTCTGTTTAAAATTTAAATGGAAATGGCAAGTTAGGCTGACAGATGGGCACTGTGATCATGTGACAGGTGGGCAAAAATACTCTACAACTCAGTACAAAAAGAGTAAAGAGGTAATTTGGCAATTTACAGTTTCTGTTTTGCGTGACTTTCATCATTTCACTGTCTCTTATGGCACAAATAGTGATTCTAGATGCTGGAGTCCCAGAGAACTCCTAATCTGGGCTACTTTTGTATTACAAGATTGTTCTTTTAAGCAGACAAATTGAATTAAGTTCTTTACAAAGAAAAAGGAGAGAAAGAGAAGGTCATGTACTGTAAGACTATACAAGGCTTGGAAAAATGCTTAAACTGGTTTGGAAAATTTTAAAGAGATTACAGCCTGTTGATCAAATTTGATAAAAGCTCTGATCTGTTTGATTTGTTGACTATAAGCAGTGCCTGGGGATATCTTTATGTAATAGTCCATTTCAGGTTGTGGAAATTCAGTTTATCAGATCTTCTGGAAAATAGATTTTAAATAATCAGTTTTGAGGACCTGCCAACTCTGTCTTTTGTACTGTGTAAGCATCACTTAGTTTTGGCTTTTAGTCCATCCTCTTTCTGGCAGTCCTTTCTATGATACAAAGAGATTAACAACCTGTCAAAGCAGGAAACAAAAAAGTTTTTTCTTTTTAAGAAAAAAAAAATAAAAGTAATTTTATCTCTTAATACAAAATTCTTATTTAGGCTTCTTTGTCCTCTTTGAAATTTACATCAAACCTATCAAAATGTGTATCTCACAACTAAAGAAAAAAATATTAACCAGAAAACTTTCCCAGCCCATCTGCAGAACACAATGCACTAAGTCATACCACAATGTTGTCTCCTTTTTTTTTATCAGATGTTACAAAGAATTTTTATTCAGTTTATATGTTGCATTGTTAGATATTTTACGTGTTCCGAATTATTTTGATGCAATGAAAGAACTATAAAAAACCCCCATATTATGTCTAGAACCAGTTTCCACTGCTGAAATCAGTGAATTAGATCACTCAGAAATAACCTAAAATATCTTTAATGGTGTTATAGTGCCAAAACCTATTTAAATTCTGTGGGTGTTTTGTAATTAACCTCTCTTGAAAGTATGGAAACTAATCTCACTGTCTTTTGTTCTAATCCAGTGCAGGGATGTCACCCTTCTCACTTAGATTACCAACTTCTTTATCAATACATATTCAATGTATTCCCATAAGACAGGTTAGTAACTGCCTTATACATGGCCAAACTTACTTAACCATTTAAAAAGCCTTCTCAGGGTCATTCAATGATTGAAGACTGGACTTTTGACTGGCAGTTTCTTTGTGTAGCTAAGTGGGTACACTTACTCACTAACCTTAAATTCTATTACCCATTCAACGTTGGCTTTTCAGTGACAGCCAGTTGCACTATTTCTAGTGTCAGACAAATAATTGCAGTTGGAATTACCTGATAGGGTGTGGTTGGGACCTTCCTCTTGCACGGCTCATGTCTTCTGTGGCCATCTCTAAGACATGATTTTATAGAATCATAGAAGTATTTAGGTTGGGAAAGACCTTTGACTCAGTCTCACAGTCTCTCCAATAAGGAGGCTGAGTGCCTGCTCCTGACAGAGAGTTTACACGATACAGAATATATGTACACATATTTATACATCTGTTCAACACAAAGAACAGACACATAGAGCACTCACATGAACACAGAGAGCAATGGCTCATCGTGCTTCCAGCTTTGGCTGAGCAGGAAGTCTGCTAGAGGGAGGATTTGCAAGGTTCAGGCCGGATGCTGGGCTCATTCACCCAGCCTGACCAGTTGCAGTTTCTGGATCCTGGCCTTCTCAGATGCTGGCATATCCACACACCCCCTTAATCCTGAGCACTCCCTGCTGGCTCATGCAGCTTGATCTTCACCAGTGATCCCACACTCGCTCACACACCTGCGCTCACTCCAGTTCACACCACAGACACATACACACATGTGGTCAATGGGGTGCAGAGCCTCTTCCTAGAAAACAACTGAAGGAAGTTAACAAGGAGACATGACAGATGGCAATGATCAGGGTCAGGGCATGGCCAGAGAGTGTACTGACCAGCTCCTTCTTACCTGCAAATGGACTCTTCTATTCCCTTACATCCTCTATTTCCATACTTGTTTCTTCCCAAATCACATAAATACTCCCCTTTTCCCCACCTTTGTTCACTCCTTGAAACATGCCTTAATAAATTCTGTGTGATTGCAATATATTCTTTCACCACCTGTATCTCAAACCCCTCAGCAGGAAGTTCCTTTAGTTTTAAAGGTGATCCAGGGATCTGGGCCTAATGATTCATTGTGAAGGGTTTCGAACATGGACAATGGGGCTGAGGCTCTGCTAGGACTATTCTGGGAGTATGAAAGACAAGGTTCTTACTCCTTGGAAGTTGTAATTTGGATTCCCTGTCTGGCATTGTGCTGGTGTTCCACACGTGGCTTATGCAGATAAACTTGATGGGTTGATGGCTCCTGGGCAATGGGCCTGGGAGCAGACACAGCACATTCTCTGCATCCCAGATTTTGAAATCCAGAACCTCTGTCTGACACTGTTCATTAGAGCACCCTGCAAAATACTCTGAAATCCTGGTTGGCCAGATTGGGCGCCTTATTTGGAAGACATGGTCCCACATCCAGTCCTTGCACTTGCGCTGTCTGGTGGACAGGGAAAATAGAGAATAGGGAAAACAACCAAACAAAACTCCAAAAGGTTATGTCTGAACTGCCTCCTTTTGTAAGGCAAAATAATTTTACTGGGGAGATATTTCCATTCCCTTCTTGCCATGCACGTCCTATTCCTAATCTAGAAAGTTCCTACACGTAATTTTCATCAAATAACGCTTTTCATCTGCTAGCGTATACCAAGTCTAGTTATGTTATCTCCAATTTAATAGGTGAGGAGACTAGTAGAGTAAGAAGAGAGGACACTTCTAGAATTTTATAAGCGCTCCTTCTAGAACTCCTACTCTTGTGGCTCTTAAAATCCAAATGGCATATGATAGTATATATATTAGGGTGAGTTTGTGGTGGTATAGAGAGAGAAAGCATAGCTCTAATGTCTCCCATGCAGCCAAAGCAAGATTTAGGTATTTTTTTCAGTCTAAGGAATTGATTCCATTCTGATAAAGTCCACCACCCCCATACCCTCTAACTGCTCCCTTCCACCTTGACAAATGGGAAGGTACTGAGGTTTCCACTTCATGTGACATTTTGTATTTTTTAAAGGTTTGTGTTTTGGGTTTTTTTAGATCTTTTTGACAGAGAAATTTGGACTAGGAGAATTTACCTGTTTGTAAATTCTCATGCAAGGGCATGAAAATGGAGGGGAAAATGGTGTCACTCTTTTCTATCACAAATATGGAAAATAGATAAGTTCATTCTTTTCTCCTTTATTGAAGATGCCATTTTCTTAATCACATATTCAAACAGATAAAATATCAATTGAAGGAAAGATTCTCCACCCCTCTCACCATCTAAATTAAAAAATAAATAAATAAAAAGAAGGGATATGTTTAATATAAACACTGTTAACCCTACTTTCTTGCAGTTTTACATTCCTGCTAAAGAATCTAAAATTGTATCTCTATAAAAAGGAAAGACTAATCAATTATAAAATGGGATTTTCTTGTAAATATTCAATTTGATTGCACTTCACTAAGGAGCAGGAATAGAAGTCCATGTTATAAAAGTTGCAGCTTCAACACTCTTTTAATGTGGATAGGAATTGCTTCAGACCAGGACAAAAGACCACACACAAAATCTGCCCACTGGACAGACAGAATCAACATATTTGATTAATTAGCTCACTTTCTGACTTTTTGAGTACAAATTTGTCTCCTGATGCCTAGTTTTGCAAGTCTGGAATGCAGACATATACCTCTGAGCCAGTTGTCTAGACTCCCTTTATTATGAATGTTGGGAAGTGGGAACTTTTAGAGTGTAATTAATATGACCCAGTTTAAATGTCTTCCTCATGATAAGAGGAATAATAACTCAGAATTGCCTTTTTTATGTTGACTATAAAAAGACTTCAGAGACATAACTCAGGTATTGGTGTTTACCTGGTAGATGCACAATACAAGTCAGATGAAACTTCTCCCAAATGTCTGTTTAATCAAACCATTTTCCACACATGTGGAACATAAATACTTCTTGCCTTAATAACTCAAAACATTATTTTTTTAAAAAGTAAATCTGATCCAAGTGAAGATGGGATCTTGTCTCTACCTGTTATTCTGGAATGCATGAAACAATTTTGATATAAAATAAAGTAGTTTTTGAGAAATTCATACAAAAGTGCTATTTAAAATATGCTAGCCAGGATGAACACACAGGGAACTTTAATTAGGTGTCTCAGACTAGGAAGTTTGATAAGGTTTAAAAAAGAAGAAAGTGAATAGCAAGTGGAGATTTTAAACTCTCAGAAGTTGCAGTTTGCAAGTAGGTCTAGCTAAAATGTCATCCCAATAGGGCATAGTAACTAAAAAATTGGAACAGAAAGTCTGTGAAGAAGCAGATGCCAGAAGCTGAGGACTTGACAAGACATTGGACATTGCATTGGACATGTGTGCAAACCCCAGATTATCTTCCTTGGAATCTGCCATTTTGTAACTCTTCAGACCAAGACTATATTTGGAACAACAAAATGAAAACACCAGAAAATAAACAGCAAGTTTCTTGGGTTTATTTATATGCAGACAAATAAGCAAGCCAATACTTTGTTATGTAAGTCCAGAGAGTCTGGAACTATAATTCTAAAACTGAACACCTCCATTCTTATCTATTAGTTATAGTCATAACACTATAATATTTTCTTTTGAGTGAAATATTTTGTTGCTGAGCAACTCATGCAAAAACACCCCAACAATTAACAATACATCCATGGTTGCATGCATATCACGGTCACACAGAAGACATTATATTATTTTGAAAAGGTGTATGTGCTGTGCTTGTACAGTATTCTGTTCTGAGGGTTCATGTACCCAGAACTGAGCTGGCAAAGAACTTCAACAATTGCACTTGCTTTGCAGCTGTTCTTTGGAAGAGTTTTTGGAACACCTTTTAGAAAGTCCCGTAGCTAAGTCCAGTCTCCTCTTTGCTTATGTTTCTTAAATATCAGGCTACTGAAGTCCGCTTCTCTACAGCACTTAATTTAATGGAGTATGAATTCTCCTGAAGCGTTAAGGATTTAAGCTGCAATTATCGCAGGCTGAATCCTGTTTTTCAAAATCCATTTTCCAATTGGCTGGTTGGAATTTCGATAGTGATATTACCATATTCATGCCCAAGTCCCCCATGGAGCACTTATGTCACTGCTAGCCATTTCTTTATCATTTCTAGTTAATGCAACAGGGTTCTGTACACATATTAGAGGTTTAAAATTTACAAAATTTAGTGCATATTTTCCAAAAGCCAAGGCTACAGGACCCACAGAAGTGTCATAATGTTTTTTCCTTTGCTTTTATTCCAAAACCTACCTCATGTTCTGGGAGAGATATAACCACTTAGATGCTGGCAGACACCACCAGTTCAGCTGTCCACTTTGCCCTTTATCACTGCCCCATGATTTCTTTGTTTCAGGTGTCACATCATCTACAAAGATGTCACCATTCTAATGGCATTCAAGATGAATCATGGAGACTATATAAGAAATTATCACACCAACATCTGGCAAAACATATAAAAGGACTATGCAGAAAGGCCAGTTTCCAGAGCACTCTTCCTTACCTTGTCCTTGGAATCAGGCAGTGAAATGGAAACATTTCTATCAGATGTTAAATGGATGCCAACGGAGCAGATACATCTGTCAGAATATTACCAGCTCACAATAATATGATAATTTGATATTTGAAAGATTATTTGAACTTGAAATCTGCTATATCATCCACTTGACTAAAGGAGATGAAGATCCATTACAGTCAGTACCAGGTCTTCATGTTCAATAAAGATATCAGACCATGCTCTTACACACAAGAAACTGTAAGCTCCAAATGTACATTTAGAAAAAAAAAAATCACTTCCTTATTAATAGCCATTAATTAACTATAACTTAATTGCATGTATTAAAGTAAGTACCTTTGAATTAAGCCATATCTTTGTTTCAGATATGAAATTCAAAGATTTTCTTTTTAACCCTTTTGTCAGCTGCAGCGTTTAAAATCCAAATAATGAACAGCACTTTCCTCTGTGGAGCTGAGATTTTCTTGTGATTTCATAAAAGAATTAGATTTAGATTCTAACTGTAGTGGGTCTTTCTTTGTGAATAAAGTACCCAACAATGTGTTACCAGTCTGACAATATGTCCAGTTCTTAATAACTTCTGCTAGCAGTTTGTTAGCATCTCAAAGGGCCCAGTGTTTGATCAGTCACACATTTGCTATTCTTAAGAGATTCTGCTGTGTGACCAATAATTGCCAAACATGAAGCAAAGTTTCACACATTTAGGTACAAACCACACTGCTCTGCTATCAGATAGGAAGAATATGGATAGAAATCAATCCAATGTCATAGGGCGTTCTTGCTGATGGTGAACTTCAGTTTAAAAGGCAATTCTATGCTTTATCTCTGGGATGTTTTTTCAATTTGTAAGGTCTTTCTTCTTTTGAAAGATAAAAACCAACTACACTTATGAAAATCTCCATTTTCCAGGGTGGCAGCCCACAACATTGATCCAATGTACTTAGGACATGGAAATTCTGATTAGTACCTAATTTTTTTCCTTTTTTTATAAATATTCTGAAAATTAATACCTTCTAAATACCTTCTAAATATCACTTGGATGCAAATTTGTAGAAGAAAGCTTTGTATTCATTCTTGTGTAGTCTGTGCAGACAGTATGATGCAGCAGCAGATATTTCTAAATAAATAAACTGTTTGAGATGTTCTACAGCAGGAACTTGATGAACTGATAAATTCCAGTTTTGGTAATATTCTTCTGCTTACTTAAAAAAACCTTTCACATTCAATCTCAAAAAAAGTAAAAATTACACTGCAGAAGTATGTGAAATGACTCCTGTCTGCACAAGCTAGTAAATATCTCTACATTCATATGCATGACTATAACAATTCATTAAAAGCTGAAAAGAAGTAATGAATGTGATAGCTTTGTGAGAGAGAAATTAGGCTATTGCAGCCAATTTGCTGGTAAGACAAGGAAAAGAATTAAATCCTTTTAGTCCGGCACAGAACATTCTCTTAACTTGTTTTGTAAGAAAGAAAAAAAATTCATAAATGATTATCAAGACATCTGCATCTGTCAGTATTTAATTTTCAGAAATACGTGTCTGTGTTTCTTCTCAAGTACTTTTTTTTTTTTAAATAACATTTTTACTCTTCACTCATTCATTGCTCTTTCTTGATTGCCCTTCTGAACACACCACGCTGTCCTTAAAACTGGAAAGAACTGTGATTTCTTTCCCTTAGTTTGAGAAAATCACATACAGTTCTCATAAGACACAGAAAACTTCAGTAATGGCAGATTTGCATAACTTTTAATTTAGGAGAAAATTCCTATGGGTCTTTCAACTCCAGTTCTAAAATCACTGTATAGTCACTGGGTAGGCTTTATATATTGCTGTCTTTTATAACTTCGGATTCATACTGCACAACAATTAATACAAGCTATGTTCATGAGGCAGTTATTTCTACATAAAATAATAATAATAATAATAATAATAATAATAATAATAATAATAATAATAATAATAAGAAGAAGAAGAAGAAGAAGAAGAAGAAGAAGAAGAAGAAGAAGTATAAGTATAAGTATAAGTATAAGTATAATAATAATAAGTATAATTATAATTATAATAATCTGTCATAGTCCAAACATGTGGAATCTTGCTTTTAAGAAGGAATATGTGAAATTACTTTAATCTTTATTTTGAAGACATATTTATATTTAGAATCTAAAATTCTTTCATCGGCTGCTCTTCTTTTCCTTTCTACTGAAGTCAATAAAAGAACTTTATTAGGAAGAAATTTCATTACAGTATAAATATCAGCTGACAAATAAGTCTCATTTGTAAACTGGCTGATGTTACTGACACACATGTCTGAAAATACTTTTCTGATCAGCTTGGAAAATACAGATGTCTCAGAAAGATTTCTCGATGCATATTCTGCATTCTGAAAATCTGATGCAGTAAACATCTGATTTTAGCTTCAGCTTGCATGTGGTCTGGAAAGTGTAGCATATAAATAAGTAACTTATATGGGTACTCAATAGTTACAATGCAAAAATTATTACATTCCTGAAATATTAGCTGTTAAATAGGAGAATATTTCATATCTTCCTCTCAGAAGGAAACATGTTTGAGTGTGATACATAGGAAGATTTAGTCACACAGCCTAGTCTTAATTTCTTCTTATTTTAGTCTCAAAATATTTCTTCCAAGTGTTTTAACCTAATTCTAAACAATCTATTTTTGGTATTAAATTGTGAAAAATTAAAGAAAATAATTACAATAGGATTTTGAAAACTGAGAAAAAATTTTAGGCAACAGGAAAAAATATTTGATTTCTAGTTAAAGTGAGAATTTTCCTTTAACAAAAATTTAGATCTTCTTTTAGTTAGTTTTGGTTCTATGGAAAAACTCTGACTTTGCCCCAAATAAATAAAAATCCATGTCTTTCTAACCGAATTCTAAAAAAAAAAAAAAAAAGTATGTAAAAAAATTAAAATGTGTCAGTCCTATAATAGGCTAGAGAATAGAACAGCAATTCAGGTAATGGGGTCTGTTTTCAGATCCTTGCTTTGTCCAAGACATTTAAAGAGTCCAATAGTGATTGTCCTATGATACTGATCAGAATCTAATTAGAAATTTAAGATCCCTTTAGTAATAGCATTTCAAGCAAGTAGAGTATTGTTTGAATTCTCCAGAGTATCTTGTAGTCTTTCAGTAGACTGGAAAACAAAAACAAAACCAATACCAATCCAAATTCAGTAGTGGTTTTGCCTTGAGACTTTTATATATTGGAGCATTCTATTTTTATTAGTCAGCACATACTGGCATCAACCAAAACAGAAGAAAATATTTTTTCAGTATCTATATTGTGAAACCTTCAACTCTTTTGCCACCCAGTAATCAGGACAGTCAAGAACATCCTGAGTCTTGTTCCCTGCAATAAAACCCCATGTTTTCTCTGTTAAATCATCAAGCAAGTAGGAAGACGGCTTTGAAGCATTTACCTGGTTGCTGTTGCTTAGGAAACAAGCAGCTCAGTATTAACAGATATTCATCACTGAAGGTTCACATTAACTAGTGAAAGAAAAGGTGGCCTCGTATGCATTTTCAACAAAATCAACACTTGGATCATTCACTAAGTATAACACTATGGGGAGTTATTGCCACTCAATGAAAACTTCAGGAATAATAGAGTAGTTAGCGCTATTATACTACCCAATAATGCTGTGGAAAACGATACGGTAAGTTACTGCTTTCAATTTTAGTGAAAACAATGGCACTTGAAATACATGGTTTAAGAGCAAGGAGCATTTTTCCAGTTATTTTGAGATAGCTGGCACTAGGAATATTGTGTTGTCTCTGAAAAACAGGTGTATGCAAAACTGTAGATAATTGCTTTCCAAAATTGGTTCCAGGGCCCTCTTCCTACTTTGAAAGGAATATTTATATAAGTAGTGTATTTTGTTTGATTGATTAATTACAGTGAATGCAAGACAATTGTTTACTTTTGGTTGATGGCATGTGAGATCATGTTCAGATCTGCTCCTTGCTCATGTTAGAAGGCTGTAATAAAACCAAGGCACAACCTGATAATAGAGACTTGCCATATAGGAGTAAGGCTATTATGAAGGCTGCTTTAAAAGTGCCACATTAGTCTATAAATTTTTTAAAAAACCCCGTAAACGATACCATTTTAATGATAAACTATGAAGCTATTGATTTCTAAGATAACCTTTATAAATTCTATGCAGTGTTGGGCACCATGCTCATGAGCATTGCACTCTTTTAATTCCGAGCATTGTATTCTTTTAATTCCATAGGAGTTAAGCACCATTTTCAGTGGTCCTTGTCATATGTGTGAACAATGTCACAGACAATTTTAGAGACTGGTTTCCTCTTACCACTCTCACCTGAGAAGCCAAGAGGTTTTTCTAGAAAAATGTCTTTTCAAGACTCAAAACTTCTACTGTATCCTTTCTTTGCTGTGCATTGAAGGTGACTTCATTTCCTGCCTTCTCTCAGTCCCGTTGGAGCTGCTTGGTTTGCCATTTTGTCCATGTCCTATCTACCTACTAGGACACAAAGTGCTCATTAGGACACATGCTTATTCTCTGAATTCTAATTACCTATCCCCCTTCATCTTCTTTACTTCCTTTTTTGTTCTTAATCCCTCTATTTTTTTAATATAGAAAAACAATGAAACAACAAAAACCTCCCACCCCACAAAAAAACCCCAAGCAACCAACTTAAAACCCCAACTGAAAAAAACAAACCTAGGAAAAAAAACAAGAAACACTTTCAAACCACAATTTGGGGGGATTAACTGGTTTGTTTCTACAAATATATCCAGGAAAATACATTATCAGATGCATGATGTACTACTAAAAAAACCCAAGCAACTCCAACACCTATTTCTAAGAGACTAGAGTAACAGATAATATTTTTTGTTCCTATTAAACAATACTGGATGAAAATTTCTAAAACAATGTGCTGTGTAGAAGATACTCATCTGTCAGGAAATGCAACAAACTATTACAATCTGTCAAATGTGAAAATAGCTGCTTTTAACAAAGAATGTCCAGCAACCTTATTTCTCTATTACCTTAGCCCTCTATCTTTAGATAAGTATTTACCTGTATATAATTTGAGAAACAGGTGACTGTTTATCTTTACTAAACCTTTTGTGATTCCTTAATGGGAGCAAACCTAATTAAGAAACATTATTGGGTATCAGACATTTATGCTACTAGATGAAGCATAATTTGCTGATTTAAACAACAAAATATGAAACTGTCATAGACTGGTTTGAGCAATACTACCTGCTCTTCTGTTCTTGTCTTAAAATAAAGGTCATATTTGCTTAGTAACAATGAGGTTACAGCTACATATCTTAATTTAGAATATTTTGTTACTTGATGGTGTCATTCCTCTGAAGATTTCAAGATGTTGAAAGAAATCAAGGAGAAATTAGAGGCTCACTTGCACAGGGAAAATATTGTGTTCTAAGGTGGACTGTGAATGCACAGTGCACCATCAGTTCTATTTCTTACTCTCAAGATGGAGGATCTGGCATGTATTTGTAGCAGAAGTACTTAGAGCACTCTGAATGTTGTAGGTATCTCTGGGATTCCTATCACATCAGCAGCTTGCACAAATATTCCAGTGAGATGACTAAAGGAGCAAATATGATATCTGGAAGCACATGATGGAAAGTAAACATACTTAAGAAGCATGGGATACATCTGAGTTACCTTTTAAAAATACCATGTGAAACACTCCAAAGCTGTCTGTGGTACTACCACAAGTAGAAATGTGGCTAACAAACATCCTAGACTGTCCTGCAGTGTCTATGTATTGTTTTCTGTGGGGCAAACTTGAATTTTCTGAGAAATGTATGGTTTCTGATTTAGAATATTAAAATAACCCATCATTTTTTAAAAGCTAATCTCTGTAATGCAGAATTAGAGACAACAAACTCTTTTTGCACTCACAAGGAGTTTCAAAATTATTCCATCTTTTCTGATAAGTCAATAGCATACCCACTAGCTGTTTGATAGCTGTCTACCTGTGATAGCAGCTGACCCTCTGTACTGTGATGCTAACTATAGAAACACAATTTTGGTTGGATAGTAAGCATCCTGAAGCATTTGAAGACTACAGAAATTCTCTCACTATAATTAGCAGATAAGAACTGCACAATGCATCCTTTACACTGAATGCTAACAATTGCACATAAGCTACATAACAGCCCTTTGGTGGGAGAAAGATGCAGTAAACTTTTCTTTCCCTGTCTTTCTGCAGAGACTCTCAAATAAACATCTGAGGATAATGTTTTATCATTTTTCACCCAGACACAGGTTACAGCCTCTTTCCATGATATGTTCCAGTGCTTGACTACTGTCATTGTTCAGATTGTTGCTAATGCCAGTTTGGAATTTCCCCTGCTGCAATTTGTGCCTACTGGCTTCTCTTGCACCTTCAAGAAGAGTTTGACTTGATCTTCATGCCCTTACACAGGGTAGCTGTAGGTAGCAATAACATCCCCATAACATGTTCTTAAGACTGAACAAATCCAGTTTCCACAGACCTTGCACATTTTGTCTCATCCTCTTAAACTTCTTGACAGCTGTCCATGGAACTCAAACATATGCATCACAAACTTTCTTCTACTGGGGACCCAACCTAGATACAGTACTCTTGGTGTTATCAGTAGTGTTCTTTGGAGGGAAAAAATCACATCCTTCAGTCTATTGCTTATATTCATGCTAATATAGTATAGTATGTGGTTGACCACCTTCACTATAACAACATGTCTTCAGTTCCACCTGATTTTTTTCTGGAAAGCCCTTCCCTAATCAGTAAGTCACCAGACAATATTGTTATTTAAGTTTATTCCATCCCAAATGCAGGACTTGACACTTGCCTTGTTGGTCACAAGGATTTTGGCCACTCATTTCTCCACCTGTCATTTTTTTACAGTAGGTGATGCACCCCCTGACAGTGACTCTCAGCATTCCCTTAGGTTCTGAAATGCCCAAGCCAGGCCTTCATTGTTAAAAACAGAGGTAAAGACCATTTTCTAGGTGTTCTGTCAGTAAGCTCAATGCCTCAGATTTTCCATAGTCTTCCTTTTGCTTTCAGAGTGAAATCCCTGGCATGTGTAGGTTCTTCCCAAGAAGCACACTTCTGCTTCCTTCTTCTGTATATATTGGGATTTTTGTTGTTTTTTTGTACTTCAGCTCAATTCATCAGTACTGCCATACTGGTCTACTACGGTTGCTTGACTTTCTGTACACCAAAATGAATGATTCTTGTGCTTTGAAGAGCACTTGCAGAATATCAGCCAGATCTTCCAAGCTTCTTTTTTCTTCAGAGAAGTTTCCAATGATATTCTTTCAAGCCTATCCCTGAGTAAGCAGAAATCTTCTTTCCTAAAGTCCATGGTTGTGATATTCATATTCATCTTGCTCACTTCTCTTAAGGAACTAAACTCCTCTATCTTGGAAGCATTTTTTTCCTGCTGTCAAATTGGCTGTTTACCTTACAAACCTTTAAAAGGAAGACTCAGTCATTCCTTAATCATACACTGAAAGTTCAGTGGCCTTCCCCTGACAGCAGCCAGATCATTATCTTGTGTCTAAAAATAAACCTTGATGCTCCCCAGACGTAGCTTGTGCTCTCCAGTATTGTCCTTCTGGCATATGTCAGCATGATAAAGCCCTCTGTGAGAGCCATGGCCTGTAACAGCAAAGCTTCCAGTAGCAAGGTGCACGACAATGTCACACACTCCATGCTGCTGCATCCCCGGATCCTTGCCCACAAGCTCCCCGAGGCTTGTTAGCCCCTCCAAAGAACAGGTCAGTTCACTTAATCTCTTGCTTTGTATAGAGAATGACTCATCCAACTCATCTTCCTGGACAGACCATCCTCATGAGGAAGTGTGACAAAATCATTCATTCCAACAGATTGATGCACAGACCTAACTACAGAACTCTCGAAGGGATGAGCAACTTTCCATTCTAGTCATGTGATCTACACAAATGGGATCCTAAATTTTATTTCTATTCTGCTGAGCATAAGATAAGCTTTTTACATTATGCAACAGTAAACCAGATGTCCTGTTATTTTTGCTCAGTTTTTTGACATTTGTGATAAAAGCATCAGCTCTTCAGAGCATGGTTACTTCAGCATGTGTGTGAAGGAACCTCCCACCAGGACTGAGAGAATTCACAAGTTCAATTAGACTGGTGTGTTAGAAGACATGTAAGACAATATAATAATATTAGTGCCATGGTTTAACCCCAGCTAGCAACCAAGTACCATTGCAGATGCTCACTCACTTCTCTTTCCCTCCCTCCCAGAAACTGGGAGAAGAGGGTAAAAAAAGAAAATAAAACTCTTGGATTGAGGTAAGAACAGTTTAATAATAGGAAAAAAAAGAGAAAAGCTACACCACAGTGTTTAGAAATGCTTTCATAAGACAAATGATTAATACACTCTAGAACAGGGAAAAAAATGAATTAAGGTTGTAATAATTTATTACAGTTCACTGGGAACATTTTTAGTGCTTAAATACATTTCAGTTTCAAGATTAATTGAATTATGATTACACTAATCTATTCCATTCAGGGCTTTCCTGTGAGTCCATGGCCATTTAAGGGAAAATTAACATGTTTGTTTAAAACTACCACATTAGGAGTATAAAAGTTTATGTGCAAGTTTTCTCTTTCTCATGCAGCAAAGAATAGATAATTTTTGATAAAATTTTGACAAGAGTTAATGAAATTTTTATGAGTTTCTAATTTGAAGTATATTAATGTGTCACAGTGGAAGTGCTCTTTAAATATTAAAATTCTGAAAATGTATTCAAAAGCGTATGGTACATCTAAAAATAATTTTATCATCCAAAGTTAACGAGGAAGCTGTGTGCTATGGCACTCTAATTGTAATGTGTACTGTACTTTTCAGCCCTACTAGAGACTTAGGCCCAAGCAGCTATCACAGGAGACAACTCCCACTAAAACCATCTGCAAACCGTGGCTTCTGAAGGCAAAGCCACAGGGAACAGCAGCAGGGAGCATTAAGCAGAAGCGTGGTAATACTGAGCCACCATTGTGGTGATTTCCTGAGAGCTTGCAGAACTTATATCTGTTCCTTTTTGGATTTAACAAAGCCACTTATCCTCTTGCCAGCCAAAAGAGAAAACTTCCAAGTGCATCGGACAACAGGGAATGGTCTTTTAATTGATTAGTAAGAAATGCTGGATCACCTGTGAGTCACAGTTTGTAGAAAATAAGAAAAAATATTTAAAGCTTCAATAACAATGTATCAGAAGACAAATAACTTTTTCCCCCCCTCCGTCCTCAAAAGATTGGCAGTTCTTATTCACATTCTTTCAAACTTCTTGGTGCTTCTGCATTGTCCAGTAAAGAATATGCCAGAAAGGATTTGCAAATTGAGTCAATTCTATATGGGATTAAAAACAGTTTTGAGATAGTTAAGCAAGCTTTTTTATACACATAAGGCCACTGTTGAAGAAATTTTTACAGAGGCAAACAGAAGAGGACAAAAGTGCAAATTCAATTAGTGGGCTGTGAAGCTATGAGTATGTTTAAAAAAATCCATTCTTATGATTTTTACTGGGAAAAAAAGTGGAGGACTTATATTCTTTCTCATAGTGTTTTGGGAAGTTTGATTCTATGTAAGCAGAAAATATATTCTAGGCATTCAGCCAAGACAGAGAATGGCAGAAGAGACAACCAAAGGGAAAATGAAGAGAGACTGTCAGAGTGCAGAGTCCAAGAGAGGGGAATTTAATTAGGTAGCAAGCCATTATGTAAACATTTAGATGGGATTGGTGAATATTCAGAATTTAGTTTCTCATCAAAAAGTGAATAGGAAGTGACAGCTAGACTACCAACAGATGCTGAACGGGCAGCTAGAGATATGGAAAAATCATCTAGATAGAGAAGATAAGCATTAAATTAGAAGTTAAAAAACAATAACTGGCATGGGAACTATAATTAGTTTCTTAATATTTTTTTACTGCTTTTCAGCTGAGAGCAGTTTTCCTTGGTACAAAGAGATAGTTAAACTAGCATTCTCCAAAATGTTCTTTATTAAAGAAAAAAATTACAATATGTGTGGAAGGGACATTTCAAAACTTGTGATCAGACACAGAAAAGAATAAGTTCATTCTGATTTAGCAACCGTGATAAGCAAACAGTTTAAGTAAAGTAGGTATTTAACTGCTTCTGCTAGCAAATGTTAGTACAAATTCAGCACTTTTAAAGATATTTGGCTTTTAAGCAATTGGGGCATAGATTCATTGGAGCTTCATACAGGTTTTTTACAACAGTAAACTTCTATCAAATGCATCTATGCCAGTGAGGAATTCTGCACCTAAAATATGCAACTACACCTCAAATTTTCTAAAACATGTATTCTATTAATTAAAAAGAGTAAAAATACTGATGTGCATTAAAAAGGAATGTGCAGTATCAATCATGGAAGAATTATTTGGTGTTGCAGTGCATTGTTAGATTTATGGGGAAGAATGGGAAAAATCTCCTTGCCTTCTCTCAGGTTTGTTTTTTTTCTCAGTGACCCCATGTCTCATAATTTCATGGAAAGACAATGGATCATTTCCCTCCCATTTATATCTCTCCTGTCTGATATTATAGTTTTTAAAATATACCTTGTAATGTTATTTAACTTGGTGCCCAGATGCAGGATGTCTACTTATTCTGAGATTCTTGTAAATAAATCACTTTTTCAAGAGTGAATGCTGCAAAGCCAGGTTTAAATGAAGCACCTAACGTTTTTAAATTTTGAAATGTCTCAATAACATTGCTACACAGGGTAAAACTGAGAACATTGATATCCAAAATTAAAGGAGTAGATTATTGCTCCTCTACAAATCACCTTCCATAAATCTTGAGGGATAGAGCATCTATTAGAGAAATCAAGATTTGAATAGACAAAATATATCTAAGATCTAAAAATATGGCAGTTTTTATATGACTAATGTTGCTTCAGTTTACTAGTCTTCCTCACAAACGATGAAGAAACTTAAAAATATTTAAAACTCCACAGAGTAAATGTTCCTAAATAACAATATTCTCCCCAAGTGTAGAACTAGCCACTTTCCTTTGTTAAACTTCTCAAAATTACTCTGTCCAATTCTTCAGCTGGTCCAGATTCCTTTGAATGGTAGCAGGAACTTCAAATGAATCAGCCATAACCCCTATTCTCCATCTGGTATCATCCATAAACTCAATGAGGGTGCAGTCTGTCCAATCATCCAGCTCATGCCTGAGGATGTAAAGCAGTATTGGCCCTGAAATCAACCCCTGGGTGCACCATGAGTGACTGGTCTCAGTTTGTGCTGATCATAATCCCTTGAGTTCAGCCAGTTTTCAATCCTCCTCAATGTTAACTTATCCTGCCCATACACAAATACATCTAATTTTTTTTTTCAACTTGTAGAACAAGGGGAACTGAAGAAATAAAGAATTTAAACATCTTTATATATGTACCATATGACACTGCAAATTTTTACATTTTATTCCACTTCCCAATATACTTGTTGTTTCCCACCTCACCCCTTCCTTTGTAATATCTGTAGAACAATGAATTTTAACCACGCTTTCCTCTTTACATTGAATTTTGCAACCATTTTTTCTCAGGTTGTAGACTGAATATGTATCTCTGATTAAGAACTTTGATTCTTTGGTCTATAATTATTCAATAAGGGAGTTCTTTTGCTACTTTATATCAAGATATATAAAGACTGTTTGTGGTATACATTGTGAATTACACATGTCAAAATGTGTATAATGAGGAAGAGCCATAATTTAAATTATCCTGGTTCTGAGACTGTCATTTAGCAATTTCTGGCAGAAAGTCATGAGGCATTTAACATCTTGAATAAATAATGCAGCTTACTTCCTTTAAAACACACTGATCTATGTGAACAAATATTGCACTACCAGGAAGAACAAGTATAAACCTGCTCTGTTCCTTAGATATTCAGATATCTTTCTATTAGAAAGAAAATTATCTGAATAACCACAAAATCCTATTGTGTATCCTTTCATAGTTTGCACTTGTCATCTCACCCTAAATTTTTTTTTTTCTTCTCTCTTCTCCTCATTCCTTGGCTACTTCCTACTCACTACACTGGCATACAGACATGAAGGAATTTTCACATTAGCAAAACCCTTAGAGATTGTTCTTCATGTGCTTTCATGAGTAAAACATTAAATAAAAAAACAGCCAGATGGAATCCTTTGATTCTGTTAATTTTATTTCTGGTTAATTAAGAAAGTTTAGCTGGCTGAAGGATAAAGAAAATATTTTTTTATCTACCACCTAAAAAAGAAAAAAGAAAGAAAGAAAAAGGCAAAAAAAAAAAAAGGTGAATTATCATTATGCTTGCAGTTTTGGAGAGATTTTAAACACATATGTTAGCCTGATTTAAGAGAGTTTCTAGGGAGAATGTTAAAAGGCCTATTTCAATCATTGGGATCACTTGTGATGCTGCAGCAGTGGGAAATGTCACAGAAGAAATGCATAGGACTGAAAGCAGAGGAAGGTCCTGAATAAGCTTTATGCAGGAATCAATAACCACAAACACCAGGAGTGTATGTGCTGTACCTGCTACAGTACATTAATTACTTCTCACAATTGGATAAGGAACGAAAACAAAAGGGTACAGAGTAGGAACAGATTTAAACTCTTGGCTCTAAACAACTAAGGATAAAAAAAGAACTTCGGTTGTGCAGGTGCTAAAGTTTAATGAGATTGGGGCATGTACAACATGAATAAAAGACACCGAGGATCCTTGCAGAAGCAAAGTTACTTTTTTCTCTACATTGTGGACCAATATTATAAAATTAGGTGTAGAGGAGGACCTTTAACAGGAATTTAAAAAAATTTTTGAAGATCAGCTGATAAAATATCAGTAGACCATAGCAGACAGACTGTCAGAAGACAGACAGCTTTTAGAAAAGCTATTCTGTTCAAACTTATGTCTGACTAGAAGGGATATGTACAGCAAAAATGATCAATTAAATTGGCAATTAAAGTGAATTGGTTATACTGGGGTGTAAAATTCATGTTGAAGGAACCAAGTAGAATATTTTGAATCATTAAGAACAGGAAATAGTAGAAATAGAGGGATTTTTTCTTTATTTTTCTTTTACTTATGGTTCTATTAAATTGTTGTTGTCATATTAAGAAATGAAGCAAGCACAAAAATCTAGGAAGACACAGAGATTTTGAAACATGTTTTGCAAATGACATTACTTTTTCTTTGAAAATGCTGACCAGATAAGCTTTTTGAAGAATTAGGCACTTATAGGATGACAAAGAATCAAAAACTTTCAGTGAAAGTTGGATGAAATATTTTTCTTGGACTTGGTTTTGAACAGGAATGTTAGTGCTTTTTGTTTACTTATTAATTTGCAATTTTACTGAGATAGTCCAAATATGCCTCTGTCTTTACAATAATTGCAAATTATAATTGCAATAAAATTTCAGCATGATTCAATTTTGCATGTATGTGTATAAATTTGCCTTTCCTTTCAAGTTTTATTCCCAAGACATAGATAATAAATAGAGCATCTACTTTCCTAATTCGAAGCAATACTACAAAATAAATGAGGTTTTGGTTAATCTATAATATTTGGTATAAAATTAATCATGACCAATATAAGAAAAGAATCTGACTAGCTATGCTTAGCTTTTGAGAAGAAAACCTAAACAAGCATAACAACAGGATTAGAAATCATCAATTATTTCTTTTGTAAATGCTGTGTTGGAGAAAATCTTATTTGAAGGCTAAGACATTTACTACTAAGGACAAAACTAAATGAGAACTGACCTAGGAGAACTGACTTCAGTCTTGCTGAAATCACATATAGCTAAAACTCTGCCAGTGTTTTAACCCTCTTTATAGGATATGCTATCTGTGTAAAAGAGCTGCATGCGTTGAAACTTGGTTTTTTACTTTATCAGGTCTGTGGTAATTCTGTGGTAAAAAACACAGTTTTCACTGAGGATCTTATATCAGTGCCATCAGAAACAACAGCTATTTTCTGTTTTCTGAAATTGTTCAAGATTGAGATATTAAAGAGATGTGAAATTCTACTCTTAATTTGACCCTCTTTCTGATGAGGTCAATCAGGATTGTGTATGAGTCACTTAAAGAAATGAGCCCTCATGGAGTGCTTTGGAAAATCATATAATTTTTCCATCATTCATGCAGTTAACTATGCCCTACGGTGTAATGAAGTAACACAGGGGTCAGGATAATATAAATTCTCCTTAAGCTGAAGTAGCATCTTGTATGTTTTCTAAATATATGAGAAGCCATTTTACCATATGAAAGAGAGGGGAAAAGATGGAGAGGACTGGTGAAGAGGAAATAATATTGGTATATAGATGGACTGAAAAGAGAAGCTGTAAATTTCTTTCCAGCTTGTGTTAACTCTGAGAAGGAGTTTTGAAAGAAATTAGAATCTGGTGAGTCTGACTCTCAGATGGTAGCTCCCTCCACTCTCCTTGCCTAAAAGATGCATAAAGGTGAGTTCACCAGGTCAGCCAGGAAGCTCAATATAGCATTCTACTTAGGTAAAGAAATATGTCCTACAAGTAGTTTAGATTGGCTATCACTTAGTTTATGAATTGTATGTGGAAAGTTGTGACTTTACTTGTAATAGATGCATATTTTTATGTTATAAGCAATATTTTACATATGGTGTGTGTACTTATTTATTGCCCTCTTGTTTCACACATCAGATTTCAAGTTGCAGGGAGTATAGAATCATAGTATCATTGAATCATTTAGCTTGGAAAAGGCCTTTAAGATCATTGAGTCCAACTTTTAACCCAGCACTGCGAAGTCTACCCCTAAACCATGCTCCTAAGGGCCACATCTACATGTTTTTTGAATACCTTCAGGGATGGTGACTCAACTACTTACTTCCCTGAACAGCCTGTTCTAGTTTTTCCTCATATCCAATCTAAACCTCCTTTGTTGCAACTTGAAGTAATTTTCTTTTGTCCTATTCCTTGTTACTTGGCAGAAGAGGCTCACCCCCACTTCTCTCCAACCTCCTTTCAGACAGTTGTAGTGAACAAGAAGGGTCCCTTGAGCCTCTTTTCCTCCACATTAAACAATCCCAGCTCCTTCAGCTGTTCCTTATAAGACTTGGGCTTAAGACCCTTCACCAGCTCTGTTGTCCTTCTCTGGACTAACTCCAGCACCTCAGAGTCTTTCTTGTAGTGAGGGATCCAGAATTGAGCACAGGATTTCTGGTGCGGCCTCACCAGTGCTGAGCACAGAAAGAGAATCACTGCCCTGGTCCTGCTGGCCACACTATTTCTGATACAGACCAGGATGCCAGTGGCTCTTTTGGCCACCTGGGTGTTCAATGGCTCCTGTTTCAGTAAGCTGTCAACCACCACCCCCAGGTATTTCTCACTGGGCAGCTCTCCAGCCACTCTGCCCCAAGCCTATAGTATTCCATGGATTTGTGGTGACCAGACTTGGCCTTGTTGAACTTTCTATATTTGTCCTTGGCCCACTGATCCAGTCTGCCCAGATGTCTTTGCAGAGCCTCCCTATCATCTAGCAAAACAAGACCCGTGCCCAATTTGGCATCATCCGCCAACTGGCTGAGACTGCTCTCGATCCCCTTGTTCAGATCATCAGTGAAAGTCTTGAAGAGGACTGGCCCCAGTAGTGTGTGTGCACTGGGGAATGCCATTCTATAACGTTACAGTTCTGACAGGAAAAGTGAAAATATGTTGCTGAAAATCTGGCAAGGAATTGCTAAATTTTGAGTAAAAATAGTAAGGATATGAGCAATCTGAAAGACAGCATAGCAACATCGCACTTCAGAAGGCAGTTGATTTGATTGGTCATGAACTTCTGTGAGTGTGACAACATTAAGATTTTTGTCAGACTAATAAGCAAGCAAATAAAAACAAAGAAACAAACAAAAACTCTACAACCAACCAGAGCATAAAAAATTGGCTTTCTCCTCACATCTACAGCACTCTATATTTTATTTCTCATTATTTGATATAGACAGTTCCCCCCTTCTTCAAAACATATTTTATCTATCAGAAACAAAAATTCTAGTGAGATGAGTATACAGCAGAGAATATCTTACATTCTGCTCTTGCAACCCAAGATTTCTGGACCAGCTGGCCTTAGGGCTAGTTTTGCTTCTTGGGTTTGGCCATAAAAAGAATATCAAAGTATTCTCTGCAAGTCAAATAATGACTGTACTCCAGTACAAGGATTACTCTTCTTTTTGTCTTGGAGAAACCTCTGAGTCAATACACACAGCATCAACAGGAGACCCAATATAAGGTTTTGTGATTTGCAGATACAAAACATTTCCAAGAAGTTCTACAGAAAAAAGTAAAATGTGGGAAACACAAACCAAATCCTCAGCCTTGAGAGAACAAAAGTGGAGATATCCGAATGTGGTCTGAATGGGCTTCCAGATTTGGACATACCGGCTCTCAGCAACAACTGAAGTTGAGAGTTTCTACAGTAGAAGAAAAAGTTGGGTTGCTTGAAGACAAGAATGCAGTGAGTATGCAGATTCTCTGCTTACTTATCTGAAATACTTCCCTTTACTACAATGGAGCTGTTCAATCATGCAGTTCAAATGGTATCAAGATCACACTGCAGGCAATAAAGGGAAATTCTCCTTTTGTCTTGCAATAAAGACAAATCTGGGAAGGAGTTCTGGAAGTAATTTCCTTCTCTCATTCTGAACAGAAGCCTCAAATGATGGCAAAGGAAATTTGCGTGTGGTAAGACTTAGTGAAAACTAGTCAGGATTTCATACTTGACCTAAAAAGAAGGTTAAACATAGATTTTTTTTTTGCATATAGAAATTATCCACTGTAACTTGCTATTAATTGTGTTACAGATATTTAGTTTGCTTTTCCAACAGTTATATAGAATGGAAAATCTAAAAAGACCTCATATCATAATTAGAGGAATAGAAATTGAGTGAGCTTGGAAGATTATTTCATTTTTTTAACTTGAAATTACGAGCTTAAACCTTGTATTAAAAATATAAAGAACTACATAAAATATCCTATGATGTTGGTATATTGTTAAGATTGACCATATTTGAGTTGTTTTACAGTTCTTTGTGAAGCAAGGGAAGAACTATATAGCACATGGCATTTTAATATATGCTAGAAATGTTGTAAGTACTCTGTGACATGAGGTAAATGTGCCTGAGTAAAATGAGCAGATGAAATTGTTTCATTATTGAAGCTGTGTTTGCCCAAAACTATATGTACATGTAGGCCTTTCCCAAAAACTAGATCAGAGTAAGACTCAATACAAGATTAAATCCAAGTAAAAAAATAATCTTTCTTTATTCTATTTCACACTTTCAGTTTGCACCTCCTGTATAACCAAACTTCCCTTTGAATACCTGGCAGAATTTTGTACCTTCCGTTCAATTTTGCCTCTTCAAGCATCAGAATCTGTGCTACCTCCTCCTTTTCCTTTCCTTTCCTGGACTCCAACCTGTGAGTGTTCAATGATTTTTCATGCCAATGTTTTTCACTCTGAATTGCCATTGTTCTTTAGTCTAATGAAAACTTGAGCAGTTCCAGACCTTCAAGTTGAAGTAAGATGAGGCAAATATATCTTATGTTGTCCAGCACAGATGTAGCATGAGTTTAGGGTGAGTTTAACAGATGAGTCTGTGGTTGAATTTCACTAGTTAGAATTACTTGTCTCTTTTCTTTATTTTTCTTATTTTATTTCTTTTTAACTTTTCTTTCGTGGTTTGGGAGTTTTGTATGTTCGTTTCTTTGTTTCTTTGTTTTTGATTGGAAACGAAGCAATGAAGACTGAATTTGGGGCAGAATCACAAAAGCGCGTAACAAAACATTTTATTATTTCTGAGAAATGAAAATAAATTTATTTGGCTTGATTGAACTTCATCAACTGTTCATTTTTGGTTTGGCTGACTACAGTCACAAATATTCCAGACATTTATTTGGTACCAGAGGAGACTTAGGGCGTTTGTCTCTCAACTCTTAGGGCTTCCTACACTTCAATTATACTTGTTCAGAAAACTGCTTTTAGTCTGGCTCAGAAAGAAAGAAAAAAAATTTTTTAAAATCAGAAGAAAATAGATTTAACAGAATAACAGAATAAATTTCAAAATCAGACTGGCAAACTGGACTAGCACTGCCTGAAAAATGAGATGTTTAGATTTATTTCATCTGCATTAAATCTTTAAGTCTGCTAATAATTTCAGGTTCAGATACTATTTTCCACTGACTATATACAATTTAAGATAATAAGACAGAAATTAAACTAGGGAAGATGTATATTGAGGAACTGATCCACCTATCCCAAATAAGATTAATTCAAGAAAAAATGGATAGCATTTTGAGGGAACATAATATTGACATAGAATATAGTTAGGATGAGCTCAGTAATCTATGATTAGACTTCCCAAAAAACATTTGCTTTGAAACTCTCAGGAAATCAAATTTATTTCCAGCTTCAAGTGAGAAATATTTTAAGCATTTATTTGATGCAAATTTTATTTTTTCAGCTGCAATGTTCAGTACTCTGCTGACAGAGCTTAGATATTACTTAGGGTTTGAGTTATTAATTAATTTGAGCAACTAATTCAGAGCTGGTAATGTATTTGATGGATTTTACTCTCTTCAGTGCATAAATTTTCAATAAGCAAGCTATGATTTTTCTCTAATTTGTTCAGTATTTGAAATTATTACCCAATAAATATATTTTGAAAATTCCTGGATGGTAAATGGCTTGGAAGGAGATAATTTGAAAAGATGTGTGTTTACCACGTGGTCTAGAAAAAACATTTTCCATACCTGTCAATTTTCTTTTCTACCTAAAAAGCTTTAATTCTTGTCAGGAGAAGAAAAGATATACATTAAAATCTTTTTAGATGGTGCACACTCAGAGATTTCTGTTCCTCCCACTTTTTACCAAACTTTGTCATATACATCAGCAAACAAACAAATCCTTGAAATTTCAATAGTAATTAAATCCCTTTTTGCTGTTAAATAACTAGGGGAGAGTGAGACCCACAAAGCTGACTTGAAAGATATCATAATGTATCTCCAACATAATCTTGGAAAGTCATCCAAAGCATCTCTTGTCAAAGCACTTTCTTATATTTTTTCTGAACAATAGACCAAAAAAATAATTTTATAATGATATGATATTAAAATCTCTCTCTATATAGACTTAATATTTTACCTGTTTGAAGACTTTTTTATTTAAATACCTTTTCATTTGAACATCAAGTAACTGAATACTTTTAACTCTGGGGTTTTTTTCTGCTGACTTTTTCACATATAGAAACATGAAACAGTTTATTCTGTAAAGGGATATTTTGTTTTGTCAGTACCTTTTGTAGTTCCTTCACTGTCCTAAGTTTTCCCTGTGTGTTTGCAGCATAACTTGTCTGTGTTGAGAAAAGCCAGGACAGAATTATTCTTGTGTCCCAACAGAGAAAGGATCCCAGACCAGATGTCTCCTCCTGAGACCTCTAATCTAGAGCTCAATGCACACATGAAAAAGTGAGTTCTCTGCAAAATACAGTGGTCATCATTTTTCTTTTACCAAAAGCTTAGAGGTGTGACACAGAAATCTAAATCTCTGTGGGGTGAATAGATCTTTCACAGCTTGCAGGAGCTACTGCAGATAGAAAAATAAAATAAAGCAACAATGATGCTTTCATCCATGCT
Source organism: Melospiza melodia melodia (assembly GCF_035770615.1). Classification (NCBI taxonomy): domain Eukaryota; kingdom Metazoa; phylum Chordata; class Aves; order Passeriformes; family Passerellidae; genus Melospiza; species Melospiza melodia. The sequence continues at coordinate 87,618,942 of NC_086197.1, read as the reverse complement.
TCAGAAGGAGTAATTCTTGCTGGGTTTTTGCTTTTTAAAAAAATAAATTATAAATCAGACCCTTCTTTTTAAATAAAATATTTAATATTTTAATATTTCTGAGATTTTTTTTCTGCAACATTATTGACATAGCCAAGTATATATTTTGCTAAGAGTTCTGCTTTCTGCTACTTTGATTAAAATTGCTTTTAATGAAGAGTTATTAAAACTCATGTTTTTATAAAAATAATCAAAAATTACATATCATAAAACTAAGCCTTAAAGCATCTAAGGCACTGGGTGAATCTGCCTTCTGATCTAGATGTGTTGAGTCTGTTCCTGAAAAAAATAGATTAAAGGCATTTTCGAATTACATTATAATATTAAAAGTTCAAATATTAAATTGCATTTTGATATGTATGCTGATATATAATATGTACTAAATTGAAAAAGTTAAGAAAATTATTCAACAATTTCACCCATATCTTTCTTGTCATTCCTTCCTTAGATATGTGATCCAGTGAAGGAAGCAGAGAGATGTTTTTGTTATCATCTGACCATTTGAAGAAAAAACATTAAAATTTGTTTACTGATCTGCAAAATCCTCATGATGTTATTCATAAAGGCTACATCAATTTTCTTGTTTTTTCTCCATGGGAAATTGTGGAACTCAGCTACTCTGTACAGTCTTCAATACTTTTCTGTTCCCTCTCAGCACAGCTCTGTGGTGAAATCAACAAGGCAGATAATCCCCCACTGTAAGAATACCCTTTAGATGCTGCAGATTAATGTTCAACATCTTCAACCACTGCTCTGGGTAAGTAACAATTTACTCACTTTTCTGTACTCAAACTCTTGTGAAGCCTTTCCTGACTTGCCTCTGTGCTACAGATCCAACAGTTACATGGGTTAAATTCAATGAGAGGCTATTTTGAACAAAAGAAGAGTAAAAGATTCAGGCTGTCCTTTTCTGATGACGGAAGCATATCTTTGTGAAAGACCTGAGTGGGATTTTTGCAAAATTCCATTATTCATTTCAGTGCAATAATAAAATAACTGTATGAAGCCAGCAATCAATAGTTTAGCATACAGCTTTGATGAACTGTTTCTTCCTGCTTCCAATTTATACCTTAAAGAGGAGCTTTGCCTGTGGAGTTCACTGTGTCCAACTAATACACCAATTAGCTACTGTGACAAGGTTCTGCATTATCAAAAATCAAAGCTTTCCATAGAGAATAATCTTCTTATTGTGAAAAGCTGGTCAGGGAGACAGTCAATGAAAGACCAAGGATATATACGCTCAGTATTAATCTCAATGTAGATTATGCACATTAAATAAGGATAGGAAGAGCATAGCCTCTGGACAGGACAGCAGTATCTTTTGAAGTAAGCTACTGAAAAAAACCCACTTAAAATGTTTAAATTATTAATGCTAAACACTGCACACTGTGATTTCTTTCAAAAAAGAGATTTTTACATTCTAGGATTTTGGTTGAGAAAGTGGTCCGAGTTATTAAAAAATGATAAGGTCTGTTGGATTTATCTCTTTACTTATATTTTGATTAATAATTCTGTTATTATAGTATTTTTAAATGTAGTCACTCCATTTTTTAAAATACTTGAGCAAAAATACAATTGCAGAAATTACAGTTCTCAGATGGAGGGTTGACCTTGTTTGGCTGTTAGAATCTTGCCTAGCTGCTCTCTTACTCCCCCTCCTCAAAAGGACAGGGGAAGAAAGTAAGGTTGAAAACATTATGCCCCACGAGGAAAACAGAGATTGCTCGCTATTTACCATCATGGGCAAAACAGATCAACTTGGGAGAAATCAATTTAAGGTATTTTCCCTTAAAATAGACTCAGAAAGTGAGAACCAAAAACTTAAAACATCTTCCTACCTTCCCCCTAGACTCATTCCTTTATTCCCAACTCCTCTATTTTCCTACCTCCAATGAATGCAGAGGAGTGGCAAAACGAGGGGTTGAGGTTGATCCAAAACATTTCTCTCTGCTTCTCATTTCTCCTCTCAATTTTCCCTTGCACCAGTGTGGGTGCTTTCTATTGGCTACTGTTCTTCAGGATAATGCTGCTTCAGTCTGGTCTCTCCATGTGATCTAAGAAATATCCACCTACTCCAGCGTGTGTTCCTCCCTGGCCCGCAAGGATGACATCCTTCCTGTCCTTCTTCACTGACCTTGATGCCTCAAACTTGTTTCCTCCTCACTTTTCACTGTCCTCTGTTTTTTTTTTTTTTAATCCTTTCTTAATGTTTTCCTGGACACACCACCAGCTTGGCTGATAGGTTAAGCCATGTCCTGTGGAGGGTGTGATGCAGAGCTCTGGGTCTGGTCGTGTCCAGCACGGAGCAGTCCCTGGCCTCTGCTCAAAGAGGAATATTGTAAAGCTGATGCTCTGGTCAGGGAAGATTGATATGAACGCCAAAGGCATTACAGAGCACTCAAAATAAGCTTTTCTGACCAGCCCTCTCCTTCCTTCATTGTATGCCATATAGAAAAGATCTGGCACATATAATTACCAGCATATGGAAAATCAGAGCTGTGTTCATGAGTTGCTACTTTTAAATTGGAAGAAACCTTTTTCCATTCCCCCCTTTGGCAGACTTCCTCAGTTTTGTGGTATTTATCTTCTGATGCAGAAAAAAAAGTGATTAACCAGAGCAGAACATGACAATCCAAATTATTGTGTGATCACACTAAAAATATTAGAGCATTAGAACCTCTAACACAGAGGGCTTGGGCTGAAATTTGACCTGTGTCTCACAGCTGTGCCCCAGTTAATGGGGATAAAATTAATGGGGTTAGTTACTCACTTCTGTTCTTATGGTCTGAAATCTGACCAGGTTAATGTATAAATATTTTTTGTTTGAGTGCCTTCGCTATGCCTTTCATTCCTGTAAGTTTTGGAGTTGACTGAACTTAACTGTTTCACATGCTGGCTTTTGACTTAATGTATTCCAAACAGAAAAAATATTTGGCAGATTACCCAAGAAACGGAATCTGCTTACCATGAAAATTGAAATCAGTCTCTGGCAGATCGCATATCTAATGGTGAAACGAAGGAAAACTAATTGTTAGGAAACGTGAGCGTGAAAATTTCCCATTAACTCACTCACACAACTGGAGAAGAAGGGCTGCTTTACTTGCTTAAGAATTTCTCATGTTTGGTATACCCTGAACTGGCAAGCATGTTTTGACAGTGATGAGGTAACGCTTCTCAGTAGAGCCTGGGCAATTTACAAAATCATTCTTTCCTTGATAGAAAATGGAGGTCAACTGCTATAATTTTTCTTATATGTCTGTTAATTCCCTGGGCAATTTGCAGTAAATTTCCTTCTCCTGCTTTTTAGTTGTTCGAAGCATTAGACTATTTTCTGAACTATGTAATGCTGGCTTATATGGACCAACAGAAGACTTTATTTTGAAGGGAGAGATATATTCAATTACACTTGAAGCAGAAGCTTTACTTTTAGTACCCAACAGAATGAAATGTGTGATTTATATCAGATAGTAGGTGAAGGACTCATATTTTACACATTCAAGACATAACCAGTTCTCATAATTTTCCTTGGTCTCTCAGATATCCTGATATGTTTATTAATTTTCTATTATTTAATGTTTGTTCACTGTAAACTTAAGGCATCCAAACCATGAGAATAGGGTCAAACATTATGTTAATGTGACAAAGAGAAAAAAGTCACAGTGGTTTTTTTTATCATCAGGCTTCCAAAATATCAGCAACCTCTTTTTCCACTGCCTTGACCTGCTTTGCACATGCCCAAGTAGGATTAAAATTACTGGAGAAAGTAATTTTATAGAAGTGTGTATGTTTATTGAAAACACAAAGGGACCTGTTTTGCATCTCTTTTATGTTAAAGCATAATATTTAAACAATTTCTAGCTCAGACATTATCAAATTAATTACTTAACTTTTCTTAAAATATATTTATCAAGTGAAACCAATAAAAATCCCTTCTGTGGGTGCACTAACCCAAAGATCAGTATACTCTGATAATTTATTTGTTCAACCTAAAATTACTTCCTAAATCAAATTACAAGATTTCTACCAACATAACTAGATCAGTTCTAAATAGTTTTTTTTAGATTGGTACAATTCTTTAATATACACAGGCACAGATATCTGTGTGCAGTATAAATTTCTCGAAAATATTACTAACAACTATGTTTTATTCTGAATTATAATTCAGATATCTCTATGTATTTCTTGTGAATTTAACCCTTGGCTCATGCAAGGTGACAAAGTGGATATTTGTTCAGATTAGAATTACATTTATGATTCTTTAATCATAAATGATTTACGATTTCAAGGGAAGGATTTTACTCCTAAACAAATCACTAAGGTACTTTTAAAGGCAAGCAATTGGACTTGGCACGAGGTGTTTTAGAGAATATATAAAAACTAAATTACATGTGAAATTGCGAGTGAAATGAATTTGCAGATGTCTGAAAAACAGAAGGTTGCCTAACAATTCCCCAAGTTTACTAACCACCTTGCCTAGGACGTATGTTCTTTCTTGGAAAAAAAACCAAAACAGCTATGCCTGCCAGTCTGGGTTCACCACACTGCTGGGATTGTATTTGAAAACGTTTAATGAAGGTGAGAAGGGAAGTGTTGGGCACAGTGTCACAGTGCTCTCAGGACAACTCTGAAGACCCTTCTTATCCCTGGATACAACAGAATAATCTGCATTTACAGAGTGGAAAATACATCCTGCCTTTCAAACAGGGGTAGGAGGGGGACCCTTGAAGTCTGTGGCGATCATTAGGGCTGGGCTTGATTCACTCAGACATTGACACTGTAACATTATATTATGTCATTTGGATGAAAACAATTTACAAATTAAAAGTTTTGATCCAAAGATAAAACTGATAAAAAAGGTCAGAATTAATGAGATCCTTCAGAAGTCAAAATACCACTAGTATATGCTGAAAAATTATTTAAGATGCTTGAGAAATACATACTTTTATAGCATGTTTTTCATGTTGCATAGGTTAAATGAATCAAAATCATATCTCTGCATGGATGAATTGCTCCTTCTCTTGCCTGAAATTGTTTGGGATTACTCAAGCTTTAGGAGATCTCTTTTTTTTTTCTATTTCCATGTACTTAAAACCAGGATGAACAGAAATAATGGCAGAGACCTATAATATTCACTGCATGCCCTTTCCCAGCTGACTGCTTACTTTGAAACCATTCCCAGCACTGCTGGCTATGCCCTTTAAGCAAACTCTGAAAAAGCAGATAATGCCTACACTGCCTGAAGAGCTACTTCCCTCTATGATCCTTTTATTCCAATAAAGACACAAGGTAAACACAAAACAAGGTGAAAACAGAAATACAGAGCTTTACTTTCCAACTCACTACCTAATTTTTCCTCGCTTATTTTTCAAAACACTTTCTTTGCTTTACCTGGAAATTATTATCCAGAACTAAAAGCTAAATAAAAAATTAGTAGGTCACAGAAACTGTCAGAAGCCAGTCGCTTCTCCTTCGAAAGAGCTGCTGTGCAGTGTTTGCTATTGAAGTCCACAGCACCCATGGTTTGCATGTTTGAGTGCCCTGCTGGCTCTCCAGAGCAGAGCAGCAGGTGGAGCAGAAGGAGAGTGTAACTTACACAAAGGCACAAGCCAAACAAAGCTGCTTGGTCTAATTTTAAGCTTACAAGAACTGAAAATGTGTCTTTTAAATATATAGGTTAAGTTTCTGGAAGTATAAAGGATCTATTCCATTTTAAGAACTGATAAAATAGTTCACCATTTCAAAACAAGTTATTAGTATTTTTATTGTGAGTTAATTGTTTATGAAACATTAAATACAACACTGCTTAGACTTGTCCTTTGAATAATACACCCAGCCATTTGCATACCTGCAATGGATTTCCATCCATTTGTACCTTAAAAACATCTACAGAGTTTATAATATCTAATGATTTTTTATAAGATAGTTACTTAAAGGTTTTTGGCATTTTCAAGGAAATACACATGAAGAAAAACCACTGCATCCTATTACAAAAATCACAAAAATTCTGAACAGTAGATTACTTGTTCTTTGATTGTGTATGGCAAATTTTCCACCATGTTTGTATTAAAGAACTCAGTTGTGCAAACACTTTCAGTATTCTTTTTTATATTTCCAAGTGAGGCAGGACTTCTTAACTAAAATGTATTTACTCTATTTTCACAAAATAAAGAGTCTGTAAAAAGTTAATTGGTGCTATCCTTGAATAAGGTGTTATATCTTTTTCCAGACTAATCTCTCATAATAAAAATTTGCTGTCCATGAAAATCACTCAGCTTTGCTTGTTATATCACTCTGTTCTTATGGATGGCTAATGATGAAGTAGAACATAGGCGATACTGAGAATACTGGCTGTTAACATTATCTACTTAAACTTCATCTATTTAAAATTTTTGGTTTATGCCAAGGCAAATGAAATTTTAGGGATTACAGAGCTACAAAAATATGTGTATATACAAACACACCTGGACTCACATACCACTTGTTCCATTGACCCTAAAGTCCATTTTGATAAAACCCTGGATATGCTTGTGCACAATATAATCTTTCCATATTTTCACAGTAATGACCCAATGATCTTTCCTCCTCAAAATCTTCCACTTTAAGTTAAAAATTTGAGTTTAGATGTGGATTTTTACTTATTAGAGAGGTATTACTTCTGAGGTTTTGTTTTTTCCTCCAAAGGAGGATAGTGTCATATACACAAAGCACCCATATCTTCCACCTGAGCAAAATTAATGACCACAAAGTCTGGAAATTCCAGCACACTGACATCTTCAAACTCTGTTCTTACAGTTGTGCTGCACAAGTTGGGGTTTTTAGTGTTTTCTACTGATAACACCACCATTAAATTTCTGAGCGCTTTAGGCAAGATTGGACAGTTATCATATAAACTTCTGTGTAAACTAAACCAACATAAACAAAAAAAAAAAAACTCCACTATGACCATTTCAGCAATTCACAATACTTAGATCAAGCCAAGAGGAACCTTATATAGACATAACTGAACACGTTGAAATATTCACTGTTGTAGTTAACATCTCAGAACAAAATACTAAGACAGAGAAAAATAAAATTATTTCAAACAAAGCCGAGGATAAGGGCAGGATTTAATACCTCAATGTCAAAACATTTTCATACAAGTTACAATAACTGGGAAATGAGTCTTTAAAGCTAAGAAATTAATGGTTTATATTTTGAGAAAAACCCCAACATTTTAAGAAAGATGCGTACAATTAAGACTCTGACTTCACCTTAGCTCTGGTTTCTTATGGTGTCACAAAATAAAAACATCACAGACATTACAGTATCTTCTCATGTACTATGATTTTTATTTTTAAAGGCAAGTATTATTGCCTTATAATACAAGCTGTACTGCTTCATTTCTCCAGCACAGCTTATGTTTAGAAATGCAGTGGTGTGGTGATGCTTCCCAAACTAGTGTGTAGATACAAACACTTTAAAATGCTATTTTTAGGTGTCCAGTAGTAAATATTTTCAACCTACAGGAACAATTTCTTTTACATCATTAAAAGCAAAAGAACATTTTTATATGTGGACTACTTAGAAAGTAACCTATATGCAAGGAAATCCTCAAGGTGAGGTGTTTGCATTAATTTTATGTCACAACACAAAGGTAACTACACCAGAATGATTCATGTTCTTGTTTTTAAATGTTCTTTCTAGGCTCCCAAACATTTGATATAATGAATGCCAATGGTTAGCTTTATTGCAACCTATTTTCTAGGGATTTTATTTATTAAAAGAATCATAATAATTCAATCTCTGTAAAAAAGTCTGAAAAAAATGGACAGACAGCACAGAGATTCTATTTTGAAGTCTCAGTTTTAAATTTGTCCTAATTTGAGAACTTACAGCTTATTTGCAAGTATTGAAAAGGTTTGTTATGTTCTTAAAGTGTGAATTGGCAATTTTAGGGACGACCTTATACGTTCTTCTAACCTTTTGTTTAGTAGTAAAGCAGCATAATACCACGACATTTCAATACAAATGAAAATGTCAAAGAACAATGTAAAGCATTTTCATCTCCGTAAATGAAATGACATGAATGACATGTCTCCACTTAATCTTTTTCTTGTTTGTACTTTTTGCTTGTTCAGTGATCCACATAAACTTGCATTTTCTCCAAGTTAAATCACCTGGTCTAACCCTCAAGCCATTTGTTCCAATTCCAGGTGTGTTTTTACTTTTACAGTATTTGAAGAACTTCAGGCACAGGCTAAGGAACACACAGGGTAAATACATACATAATATCGGGCGATTTTGTATCATCTTGCTGAACCATAAATTTTCAGACAAAGGAAAATATTGGCTTAGGCAACTTGACTTTCAACTGTTCTATATCCTTGAAACCAGAATACAGAGGATTCTCGTGGATGTGTGAATGTGTGTACTGCATGTGATATCCATGATCAGACTTTAAGCAAGTGAAAGCTGATACGTGAGTTTTGAGAGAAATATCTATTTATTTCCCTGCTGCTCTAGTTTCTGCTACTTTGTTTTTTTCATCATAGTATTCAGTCCCACAGAGCACATCACCTTTAACAGACTGCAGAGTTACTAGATAACAGCATGTGCCAATTTAAAATCAATCAGGTCTGTGTCTTACCATGCTCCCTTCCCTTCCTTTACCGCTTCTCATGAGCAAAGGTCTAGCTAAATTATGGCAGCAGCTGGCAGGGAATGAGGAACAAGTTTCTTTAATGATGAATCTGAGACAGCAGTTTAAAACAGACCAAGGAGTTCCCTCTGAGAGTTTGAAACAAGAACATCCCCAATGGATGCAGATCCTTGGGCACCTTAGCTGAAGGTGAATGACCTTTTGGCATCCTGGGAGGAAGTTCTCTCACAATAGGGACTCTTTTATTAGTGATACATCACTGTCAGAGAAGGAAAGTGTTCAAGATGATACTTCTGTAAGCCCCCTTATGTCCACAAAAAGCAGCATTAGTCATTGTTATTTCCTGTTTAGTGGTGTGCCAGGTATAATGACTGTTCCTCTTTACAGGTATTCACACCTTCTCTGTGTATTATGGCTATCTGAATTTATTCTTCTTGCAGGCTTTGCAGAAGAAATTGCAATGTTGAAGGCACGGCAGTGGGCAGACAGTCAGGATGGCCAAACAGGCATGGAGATGCTTTCTCAGAGATGCAGGGAGGAAGCTGTGTAGGAAAGCAGTAGAGGAATGACAAAAGTGAGGCTGAATGAAACTGCAAACGGCCACTTTTTGCAAAAATGAAAAGAAACAGAATATTCATCCAAGATCTGGGGCATCTGCATATGTCTACTTTCTTTGCTGCACATCTGCATTCAGATCTTCATTTGTCATACCATGATTAAGTAGTGTAACATTAGCTGTCGTAAACTGGACTTCACTCACAGTTTGAAGATTTCACTTTGACTCTGAACACTTACCATGATTTTGAAAGGGTGACAAATTAACCCACTATTTGAACCCTAATTTTTCAATTGACATATGTGTCTGTGGTGTATTAATATCTGATATTACTAGAAATACTAATGCATGATACCAATTTAGTTGAAAATATGAAAAGCTGTAATTCGTGGAATTCACTTGTATTAAACAGTGATAGACTTGTCAGAGGACTACACAGACCTCTTGTTTGTGCTGCCTAAGGTTACACATGCTTCCACATGAAACAAGTACCTTGCCATCTCACAGCTGAATAAACATCCATCTGGGAGCAGAAATAAGATAGCAGAATAAAACAGTTTTGCTAAAATGAAAATTTTTCATTTTTTTAACACCAATACTTAATTCACTGAAGTTTTTTTCAGAAGAAAGTTGAAATAAATTTTGCATTTTGTACTTCATTTCTCTAAAGTCAGCTTAGAGAGTGTTTGAGTGGGGAAGGGCAGCTAGAACTGGGAAGAGCTGAAAGAAGCTGGAAGATAAAGCTGGAGTTTACACCAAATTAATCAGGCTAGAGCTGGATGCAGATGTTTACAAAGGAAACCCAGGTGAGCAGAAGGCTGGCAAGGGAATAACCTTGAGGTTATTGTGCCTCCAGAGCCCAAATATCTGTGTCCAACTATTCTTCAGTGGTTAGCAAAAGGCTCAAACACTCCCATTTCTTTATGCATTGCAGCACACCAATGTCAATTACCTGCTGTTGTCACTGGCTTTTATGATAATTACCTGAAGAAGCCAAAGAGTTAAAATTTTTCAGTCCAGGGGTGGACAAATTATATGCATGATTGTACTTGTTTTGGCTGGGGTAGGGTTAATTTTCTTCATAGTGGCTGGAATGGGACTGGGTTTTTGATTTGTGCTGAACACAGGGTGGATAATACAGGGATGTTTTTGTCATTGCTCAGCAGGGCTTACACAGAGCCAAGGCCCTTTCTGCTTTTTGTGCTTCCACTTTGGTGAGGGAGTTGGGGGTGCACAGGAGGCTGGGAGGAGACACGGCCAGGACAGGTGACACAAAGTGGCCAAAGGGACATTCCAGACCATGGGACATCAGGCTCAGTGTATAAAGTGGGGGTAAGAATGAGGAAGGGAGGGATGTTTGGAGTGCTGGTGTATTGGCCATATGATGGAGCTCTGATCTCCTGGGGATGAGTGAACACCTGCCTGCCTGTGGGAAGCAGTGAGTCAGTCTCTTGTTTTGCTTTGCCTCTGTGCATGACTTTTCCTTTCCCTCTTAAACTGTCTTTATCTCAACCCAAAACTTTCCTATCTTTTACCCTTCCAATTCTCTCCTGCTGGTGGGGCAGTGAGCAAGCAGATGTGTGGTACTTGGTTGCTGACTGGGATTAAATCAAAAGAAATATGTATTATGATGGCATAATCATAATACACCCTTTTTCTAAAGTTTGTTCTTTAGAACAGAAGGAAAATGGATGTTATATTTAGTATTAGTATGTATTCATTGCACAGCAAAGGTGTCCCCAAAATTTAGATATTGACCCCGTACAAGTGTGCATTTTCATGTCTTTTTCCAGTGTATTTTGTAGTAACACTTAATTTACATGTCCATGTCAAGACACTTCAATGAAATTCCTGAACCATTTCTTCCATGAACCTGTGTCAGGGCTGGCTTTGCAGGAGTAATGCCTTTACTCTGTAGAATCCATTCAATTTTTGTTTTCAGAGGTTGCAATATATATAAGAATGTACAGGCTGGAAGGAGATGGAAAGAAAGGTTTCATCACATAGCTGTGTCAAATGTCACTGACACCAAACTTTCTACAGCATATACTACCCCTTATATTCTTAAGAATGGTACAGTGATGAAATACTATTTCTGAAAAAAATCATATAGAAAAAATCCAGGAAACAGTTTTTTTGGAATCAAAACATAGTGCTGAAGTCAGAGGCATTTGAAACGTGCAAGTAAATGAGCCATGAAACCTAAGCAAGCAAAGAGGAGAAAACAAAATATTAACTTTTTGCTCGTTAAGGGATCAGATATTCTGTGCAGTGAATGTAGGGATAGTTCTATGAAAATTGCAGTTTACATTCTGCACTTTAGTTCTGTATCATAATACATTTGCATACAGCAGCCAAATTAAGCCAGTACTAACAAACTTAATTAAGACAATCAGTACTTTTCGGATTGATATTGTACATACTGCATATTTTTATGTATAAATGGTGTTTGCAGCTGCCTGATACACAGTTGTATGGCACCCTACCACTTGAAATAGATATTTTGAAGCTTCCACAAAGTAGTCAATGGTGTGAATCAAAGTTATTCCTCAATTTCAAATTTTTTTCCATAGGCACTCCTAATTTTCTGTTTGCCTGTCTGGTGAGTCAATATGCTCTGCTCAGAATAAAGCTGAAGAGTGCAGGCAGAAGTGAAGGTATAATAGGCCCTGAAACTCATCTCCTTAAAACAGATGCATTTCTAATTGCTCCATTGTCAGCTCATAAACCTGAGAAGCTTAGGAGGGTTTTAGACTCTGAACAAATCTACCTTAGAATAGCTTTTAAATTAAAAGAAAAAAAATCCACACACATGAGAACATAGTAAAATAATTCCCATTTTAGACAATTGTGGGTATTTATGACTAAAAGAAACAGCACATACTCTTACAGAGTGAAATATCATACAAATTTATAAAGAGAGCTGAAATTTTAAGACCATGTGAAGACTCTAAAAGGGCTTCTCTCCAGCAGATCCAGTATCCTACTCCTCTTGACAGCTGCAGGAACTTGTGTTTCCAATATAATTTGACTTCTGAAGATACAAGCCACAGTGTTTGGCTGGGGAAGAATAACAAAGAACTTGTTACAATTACATCCTTTCCTTTCAAAGACATGAAAGGACCTGCAGAAATTTTCAACCAGTACCATGACAGCAACAAAACCAATGTTTCTTGAAAATCAATAGTGTGGTGAACACAGAGAGTAGAGAAGCAAAATTCTTGAGTGACTGTTTAAAGGTCTTTCCTTATACTTTGCACAACTAACAGTAGTATGTGGAACCTCTATTCCTGTGAATAAAGTAATTTTTAAAATAAAAAAAATTACAGGATCTTTCTTATGCTGCAGTGACCAAAACTGTCCCCAGCACTCGAGGTGAGGCCACCTCATTGCAAAGCAGAGCAGGACAATCCCCTCCCTTGCCTGGCTGGCCGTGCTGTGCCTGATCCCCAGGACATGGATGGCCCTCCTGGCTGCCAGGGCACTTCTGACTAATTTCAACTTTCCATCATCGAGGATCCCCAGGTCCCTTTCCATGGTACTGCTTTCCAACCTCTCAATTCCCAGTCTGAACATACATCCAGGGTTGCCCCATCCCAGGTGCAGAAACCATCACTTTGTGTTGTTGGATGTCTTCATAGTTGGTGATTGCTCAGTCCTTTAATTAATATGGTCTCTCTACAGAACATCTCTGCTTCCATGGAATTCAACAGCTCTTCTTCTTTTGCTTCATCTGCCAACTTTTTTTAGTATCCCTTTGAGCCCCACATGAACATGTGGAAGAGGCAGCCATAAGAGTTCCAGCCTGTCACTCCCTGTAGACTAATATTTTAGGTCCTGTCTTGGCAATAAATACTGTTGGGAGGAAAGGGTTAAAAGGGGGAGAATGACAAAGAGGATGGTAAATTCACTCAAGGGGCCTTGCAACTGGGAATATTAAAGCCTGGAAAACATTAGTGTGGGAAAACTTCATTTATTATGCCTAATGCTGTGTGTCCTCTCTTTTGAGAAGCAGAATTCCTGTGTAGAGACAACCCTCTCTTACCAACCTGCTTAGGCCACCTATTGAGAGAGATCAAAAGGTGGTTCAAAAGGTTTGTCACTCAGAGTGTGGTGCCAAACTGTGGTGTGCGGTGAGACCCTTGGACAGATGGGGCAGGCAGCAGGGTCTGCTAGGACATCCCAACTCTGACAGTGCCTGTGTCTCGACTCTCTGTGTGTCTCTGCAGCCCAGCATGGGCTGAGGATGTTGAGTAAGAGAGATAATGAAATAAACCTACTATTTGCACTTCAGCTGTGGTTCTGTGATCACCCTGGTTACCTGCATGTGTTGAGTCACACAAATGCCAAGACCCTGCAACAGGGTGGACCAGAAAGAAGAATTTAAAAAGGGGAGTTGCCCTTTATAAATTTGTTCTGACCACTGGACTATGTGAAATTAAAGGAATTGTACTAAAACCTCAGTGCTACTTACTCTGGTGATGGCAGAATTTAGGTTCTGACTAATAGAGTAGTCTCTATCTCTACAACACATTCACCTGCAAGGCAGAAGACAATTGTCTTCTCTCTAGTATTATGTCTCACCTTTTGCAATTTATCTTTGACCTAAATTTACCAATGAGCAATTGAATGCTTACATTTTATTATCCAAAGACGTTTCTTTGTAAATGTTTTTGTTTGTTGTTTTTTTTTTAATGCTTGCAAAAACAATATGACTTCTAATTCATGAATGCTTTATTTCTTTCACTTAAACACTGAAAAATATTATCGTATGACTTGTCCTTCTTTGTTTCTGAATGATAATTTGAATCGTATCAGCAAAATGTTACAGAGATAGTAGAACTAATACACTTTAAAATATTCATTGAAGTCATCCAGTTTTAGCAAAATCTATTATTTCTATACAAGTGTTAATCCTTTCTAGGGTAGTTACATCTTAACCATCTTGCCATCTTTAAACCCCATTTAAGTATGCAATTTTAGTGTTTTTACATTCTCAGAATCCTCAATATGTCAGATAGTACATTTGCTATATTTCTTACCTGTCATTTCACAGAGGAAAGCAGCAGTTTAATTACTCATAGTTATTAATAACATAGTTTAGTAACCAAAATGGACAAAGGATGTCTTTCAAGAGGGAGAATTGCTACTGAGAACAGCATCATAGCCAAATCATCCACATGTTACTGATTCCCAGGTGGATGTTCAGGTACCTGAAAGGCAGTGATTGGATCAGATACCTCCAGGGGTAGAAATTGCTGAGACTGGCAGTAGGTCACCAGGTCCAAGGTGTCTGAGGAAGAAAGCTGAACCAGTCTGCTGAGAGATTGCTAATTATTAAGGAAATAGCATTGCTGTTCCTCTCTGCCCTCGGGGAAAAGTCAGCAGCAGGGCCATGTCAGAGATAAATGGCTGTTAAGATCTGCCTGCAGAGGGATTCAGCATGTGGAGGTCAGTCTCAAGCAGGTGATTTTGAGATGAGGTGATTTTTTATTTCCCTTCTGAGAAGGCCATCCAGCAAACTGATGTCTGAAGAGATGCTCTGTTTCCCTTTGCTAACTCAGCATGAATGGTGGATTATTACACAGGTAAGTACAGGCATTTCACTCACATCTAAGGACAGCTCACACCACCGAGTGGGAAAAATTATTTTCCTCTTCTGGTAACTTAAGCTATGATATTAAAGAAAAAAAAATCAGCACTTGAATTATAGAAAATCTGCAATGCACAAGTGGAAATAAATCAATAAAATATCTTTCCTAACAAAATATGCAGTTTATTACAACACTGGATACTATATTGCTTTTTCCTGAATAGAAAGAAGGTGGATGTCTCTGTTTCATATCAGCATATTTCTATCTTGCAATAAATTGTATCTATAAATGATTTAGACTGTAACTTGTCAACAGAGAAATGTGCACTGGAAGCAAGCAATGTATGTGTATATATAAAGGGAATATACACATATTTGTACTATGAAAGTAAAAGAGGGGTAGCAGATGACCAAAAGGATATATAAGGGAAGTCTTTTGCATAGCTAGTCAAAGAAAAAAGGAATAACAGGAACAATAAAAATATTTTACATAGAAATTAACTATAATTTTATAATAGCTGTTTTAACATACACATAATAATGAAATTCTCTTAGTCTCCTGTAGAAAGAGGTTAATTGTTTTTCAGAAAACTACCATGAGGTATTATTAAAATGGGGCATTTATTAGAGAACTAACAGTAAAAATAAATATGTATGGTAGTTCACTTGTCATAGAGAAATTGCATAAAATTGCTGAATAATTTCTGGTCAGCAGAAAATTTTGGTAAAAAATTATACTGTTAGGCAGACTTTTTAGGTAAAACTCAAGAAGTTACAGAATGGGCAAATAAAAATATTGTATGTGAAGTAATATAGATTCTAAGCCCATGTCTAGGCAAGCAACAAATCAAATAGTGCTGTGGTTGACTTGCCTCTGAGCTATATTCTTGAGAAATACAACATTCTGGCACACAGACCAATATTTCTATGCACAATCAGCCATATCCCACAAGGAATACACAGTATTTGATGTAAAATCAGATACACTATTCTTCACAGTGGATGAATTTTCATTTATGCCCACTGACTATTTCACTAAAGTAAAATTTCTCCAAAAGAAAAATGTTGCAAATAGTTAAAACATTGCTCGTAAAATGCCTCAGAGGCTTTTCTCCTCTTATTCTTTGTTCTTTACAAGTGAATAGTTAAACTATTAGCAATTAACATTACTCTATTTTAGCTAAGGAAAAAGAATTAACTTGAAAAGCTGGACCCATAGAATTAGGTCTAGAACTCATTTCTCAGATAGTCACTACTAATATATAGTTTTCAATCTATAATGAAAATCAAATGGAGATTTTACTCAAACAACAGAGTCTTGTGAAATATAAGAATAATTTACTGATTTTTCTCTTGTTTTTATACAATTAATGAAAACACAGCACTTTAATGTCAGTTTTCAAAATTTGTATCAGGAAGTAATATCCTGATTGGAGGACTGATTTTAAAGGGAATGTGTCAAATAATCTAATTGAACACATTGACACTCACAAATAATATATCTTTTCTTTGTATCAAAATAGTTTCTTCAACACTGCTGTTTACAATTTCTGTTACTATTCTGTTTGTGCAATTTAGAGTCTGTCTATTAATTGAGGACAATTTCTTGCACAGTAAGAAAAATAAATGAATGTTATGTGTTATAAGCATTTTTGTAAACATAAATGCAGTAAATAGATCAAAGAATTTTAACATGATTTTCTTGAAGAGTGAGAAAAAAGTACTGGAATTGGAAAAAACCCCAGATTTACCATATGAATTTAAATGTTAATAATCATGAAGTGCTATCATGCTGATTGTTGGAGAATTACAATGAAAGAGTAGAAAGTCAACACCTATCCTAAAAGACTCTTCTTGAAGTTTTCATTTTTATCTACTGTAATAGGCTGAATTTTAAAGCCAGCGATATAGATTACTCCAGTATCATTCTCAGTGAAACAATAATTTCTCATACACTGATATAGTAATTTCTGTATTAGTACTGTGCTTGCAATAGAAAACAAATTGTGAAAGAGACTGCAAATGATGTTGGCAATGACAGACTTGAATTTCTCTATACAGTTGTTGAAATAAAGAAACCCTACTACTTGGAGCTACTCTGATCCTTGGTCTAGCAGGACCTGCAGAACAACTGAAATAGAAGTTTTTGCTGAAAATAAAATGTTTATGGACATGAATGTGCATTTAGGTTTTCCCGAAGCTTTTGGGCCATGATTCCACAAATTAGTGTATTTTGCTGGGTTTTTTCCTCTATGCCACACATACTGTCTGTTTTTGATGAAGAAGTACATTAGTACTGATCCTGTCAACAAAGTATTTGTCAAGCTACTTCTTGGTAGAATATTTTTGTATGAGTCAACCAGCTTTTAAACCACTCAAACAGCACTGGGCATTCAATTTTGACAAATGTCAATTATAAGTCAAATAACAAACTATAAGTCTTACCTTTATTTAGCCAAATTTAATAAAGCTATTTTCCATTATTTTCTGTTGTTTGTAATTATTCTGCACTAGCATGTTCTATAAATGTAATTCTTCAAATAAGAATTTGACCAAAGCTTTTCAAGAAATAAGCAGAGAATTTTGATTCTTAATATTACACCTAATTTAAATCTCCCATTATTTTTCATGTTTGTGTAAGAACAGGCTGAAAGTAAATAAAACTATATTGAAGTTATGCAATTAATGTTAGTTACATTTTAAGTTTCATATGACTGATTCTTAAGAACCTTTATTCTTTAAATTGCTGCAAAGGGTTCACTTCAGTGTTACTTGACCAAGAAGGCACTGGCATAAAAACACTGAATGTTGTATTTGAAATACTGTTTTTCAAACTGTGTTTTTCAGAGTGGTGATATGACTTTACTTGGGATACAATTTCTCCTCTGCACTTTTTAATTTTTGATCTCAAAGGTTAGGAAACCTTCCTTGGTGGTAAGACAAACCTTTTTGCATGGAGATTCAACCAATCTGAGCTTTGAACAACAGGAAAGATAGGTGCAGCATAGAGATTGATATTTATTCCTAGACATCTGCATAATGTGGTCTGTCTTTGAAAATTTAGTCGTTTAATTATTGCTTTATTTGTATCTCAGTTGTTGTTTTTAATTATTCAAAAAAGAGTTCCTGGTATAGAATGTATTCCTTTTAGAATACCACTCAACTTCCAGTGCATCAGTTGGATATTTCCCTATTTTCAGATCCACAAATTAAAAAGTTCACTATTTTAGGATATTTTTATTTTTCTTAAGGCTAAATTTATTTATGGCAGAAAGCACTACACTGAACACATGCCAAAAGAAATCTGGACTAAATCTGGAAGACAACAGTTGGGATCCTCTTTCTACAATTCTATGTAGAAATGCTAGAACAGAGAGAAATTTTTGACATGTAATTCAAGAGGTGTTGCTGCAACTTCATAACTTGATTTGACTCTGTTCCTTTCTTGTGCGAATGCATATGATTAGGATACAAAAGAAGGATGGACAACTTAAAATTCACAACATGAAATACAGCCTCTATGCACCGACAGCAAGCAATTAAAAACCCTGCAACCTTCAATTTGCTGGTGGTCACATGCATCTCCAGAGACTGACAAGAGTGGAAGTCTACACAGTGAATGTGCTCTGACTGTGGATCATATAATTTCCAATATTTTGCTATTACCTTTGCTAAAACGTTTTACCTATCATTTCCTTTAAGTGGCACAGAAAGGCTGCACAATGTTTTAATCATTGAATGTACCCAGCTGACTTGAGAAGAATGCAGCTGCTGTAGGTATCACATAGATCTCATGTGAGTACAAGTATATTTTTCAAAGTATGATATGATAGCATATAAAAGAAGACATACTAGCAAGTACAGTTTCATAATAATAAGGAAATACTCCTCTCCCATTTAATCCTGACTATGTTTTGTTATTATACTATGCACTTGTGCCCAGGCACTGGCTTCAGGGGCTGCAGGAGGTCTCTGTGAGGAGAGGCAGGGAGAAATCTGGGCTGGACACAGCTGGATCCAGAGGGCTCCAACCCACTCACTGCAGTGCATGGCTGGGCCCCTCAGCCAGGATGGAAGTGCTCCAGGAAAATAATTAAGGGCAAAATCCCCTTTCAAAAGAGTTATGGTCTGATCATAACCCCTCTTTCCTCATCAGTCTTGCATAGCTCAGGGACAGAAAAGAGGTAAAAGAGAAGAGGAAGGAGTGAAGATGAGACTGGGAATATGTGTGTGTGTGTGTGTGTGCGCACATGTGTGTGTGTACGTGCATGCAGGTGTTTTAGTTTTTGTCACTATCCAAACCTGTTTTAATTGGCAGCAATGTAATTTTCCCCTAGGCCCAATTCATGGTTTTTTTTTGCCATGATGACAATTGTTAAATGATCTCCCTGTCTTTATGTTGACTCATTCACTTCCCTCACTCTGAGAGAAGGATCACATGAGTGTAGAGACAGCTCTCTGATCTACAAGAAATTATTTCATCTCACTCAAGTAAGTTTGGCAACAAAAAGGCAAATGAACTATTCTGATTTGGAATTAGAATAGGAGAGAGAGGTCAGGGGGTTTAGGCTTTATTACTTTTGGTGACTAAATAAAAATTTGTAAGCCAGCTGGCAAGGATGCTTTTGCCCTG
Organism: Melospiza melodia melodia; assembly: GCF_035770615.1. NCBI lineage: Eukaryota > Metazoa > Chordata > Aves > Passeriformes > Passerellidae > Melospiza > Melospiza melodia. The sequence goes on along the minus strand of NC_086197.1, from coordinate 87,599,483 downwards.
CTTAGAAGTCTTCAGTCCTTGAATAGAGTCCTGTGGTCCTAAAAACCAAGCTGTTTTGTTCCCAAGTGCTATTACTGCATAACTGCTACTATGAGGTCAAGCATCTACAAAATACCTAGCCTAACTGACTTGAACTTCGAGCTGAGAGAATCTGCAGCAACAGGTGTCATGTTTTCATTTTCTATTTATACTTCTGTCCAAAATGGGAAGGCAATCATCCCCATTATTTAACACTACCTAGACACATCATTTGATCTATCTACACCCTAACAAAAGGATTTAGCTTCTGAAACGAAAATTTTCTAGGGGAATCACTGCATGCAGCTTGAGGAAAATGTTTACTGAAATGCATGAAGGCCATTTGGAATTTTCATGACACTTCGCTGTAAGTGGTTCTACCCTACTTGACGACCCACATTTTCCTTTTATGTAGCACAACCTGTTCAACAAAACCACACATAATCACCAAGTAGTCAGAGACTCCTAACATCAGTGGCAGACCTGATTCAGTGTGTCACATTGCTGAGCCTACTAAATCACTGAGCTGTGCAGCAGAGAGATTAAATCTCCCTCAACACTTTCGATAGCGTGTCCTTTCAGTGACAGCCACTATGAAGGGGCCAAGGATTCCACTGCGACAGTCGTAACAGGGAGCAGCATCTCTGACATGAAGGCTCAGGAGAAGACAAGATGACAGAGAAAACAAAGGCGGAGGTCAGATCTAAATCTATTAAATTTCATTAGTCACAGCATTCTTCACTTCTTTCCTAACTTGAGGGCTGTCCACCTTCTTGTGGTTGGCAGGAAAACTACAGGCATTTTGTCTGAGCCCGTTAACCTATTTGGGATCTTAAATCTCTGTTAAAATGAAAATGCATATGATGATTGGAAAGATTATGAGAGAATCTTAATTTTAATAAAATTTCACATGAATAGATGAACCCTTCACAGAAACATAAACAGATAAATTAAAGATACAGACTTTAGAAATAAGATATAAACCTAAGAAATAGATATTAGCCCCTCAGCCAAATGTAACCACTTCTTAAGGAACAAATATATCCCATAGTAGTTTGTTGCTTTGGTCAAAAATATTTTAATTAATTCGATTTATATCAAATTATGTTCCCTGTAGTAGGAAGCTGTGAAAAAGAGAAAACAGCGAGAAATATAATTATAGGAAAATGTTAATCAAGATAAATAATAACATGTTAATAGCAATGATTGACATAATAGGAAGATTCTTAGTAGTCATCACATAATACACACTGTTCAAATGGATGGTACTCCTCCAGTTACCTTTAAAGATTGTTTTGAGACTTAACAACATAAGGCTTCCAGAAAAATCTTATGGTGGACAGCAGCCATAGCCCTGCTCCCTGGACAACTAACATGAACACATCTGAACACTGCAGACCTCAGGACTATTTCTGACCTGAAGTCTGTCCTCTGAGAAAAACAACAGAGAGATACATAATGAAATATTGAACCAAAGAGAATTTCATACACAGTCAAAACTTAATTTTCCATCTGCGTCAACCTATTTCCTTTCAATCTTTAAAAGTGATCCTGAAGAACATCATGCTGGACTGTGTTTTGTGTTTTAAAACTGCAGCCTATTAAGAGTTTGCTTGCTTGCAAGCAGGTGTCTATTTCTACAGTGATTTTCTCTGTTATTTTTTAGCTCTGTTCCTCATAGTATTTGGCTCTTCAAATGCTTTTGTCAAGACTGTGTATCAGGGTATTGCACCAAATTGCCTGCTGTATTTTCTGAGAGAAAATGGAGAAGTAATAGTGAACTAGAGCTAATGTTGAGGATAATGGGTTCCAAATTACTATTAAAGTATGGAGCTGCTTAAAACAGGGTAATTAAATGTTCAATCTTGTGGAATTAATTGAACAGAACAGATAATACATTGTTTAGGCATTCTGAAAAATCTTATAATATGATGTATTACCGTTGTCCTGTAGTTCCCCTTGAAAAACACAGCATATGCTGATAAATAACATTGTCTATAATACTATAAAAACCTTTGTTTTTAACCATTTACATTAGTAACTTTAGAAAGCCAGAGATCTCACTAATGTATTAAGTATTTTAACCTACCGTTAAAATTAGTCCCAGATACTAGCATTTACTCAAAACAAAAAGAAACACATCTAATATGTAAAGCTAAGTCACATGCATTTTTAGCAACATTGAATTCTTAGCAGTCTAAGTATAGATTTTGCAAATACTGAAAAAAATATAGTATTGTGGAAAATATCACTAATATTACAATTGTTACACTCACTATTCTTAATATATACTCCTTTTTCTACTTTTTCAGTCACACTTCTAGTGTTTCTGAGTGGTTTATCCTTGACATGTGGTGAAAGGCTTACAGCAAGATAATAATTTCCCAAGCCTCTCATAGGGAAGATCATGATGGTGACAGTTTCTTCCTTTCTTTTTAATACAGGACATTTTTATACATTAGAGCTGTTTTAAAATTTTTTCTCTCATACTTACTGTTTCTCTTTTATCTGTCCACACCTCCATGTTACATCTATATTTGCTAGATATAGCCTGTCTTAATTATATCAGATACTTGTTCTTCATTCTCAAAACCGATTTTACGTCATTCTCGATCTCAATTTTTTCATCTGGCTTACATCTCAGCGGTTTCTAGTTTCATCTTGTGTCTCAGCTATCCTCTTTAAGTTTTACTCCTCAGCACTGCATTCTGGATCCTCACTTTCAAGGCCTTTGCTGAAACACCACACTTGCATTCTGCACTACATCATTATTCTAGAGTTACAAGTATTAAATCATATGCTGAATATATAATTCTATGCAGAGCAATTTTCTTCTAAAGATATAAGTGCATGGTTGTTCCTCAAAATTATATAATGAAAAATAGAACTGATCAGACCTGGTCATTATAAAATGGTCTTTATATCTAAAGAAGTTGAAACAAAATCCCTTGTAGGCCAGAAGATCTTTAGATAAAGCCTGGCAAGTCTCATCTCTGATCCTATGATCTGTTAAAAAGTGGTGGCAACACTACATTTCCTGTGCTACAGGGCTACATTAATAACTGCCAAGGACTGTTGCTCTCAGAAAATATTCCTGATATATTATTGGTGATGTCCTTGCCTTCAACCTGTCTGTCAAGTTGATTTTTTTGTCTCTTAAATACCTTATATAAACTCCTGGCCTACACTGTTTGTTTTCTGAATACTAATAGTATCACTTTCCCTTCTAACTCTATCTGAGGTGCATGAATGAAGAATTAACATTTATCTAAATAACTTAATCCTTGCACACAGGTTTTTTGACAAGTTTATTTTCTGACTGCAGTTCATCTTGGAGAAAAATCTGCCTCCAAATTCAGGAAGGGTGAATTTTGGGGTAAAACACTTGATTGTTCTCAAGAATTTAAGTGCTCAAATGAAAATTGCAGTACTTGCTTTAGCTTCTTTCCAGACAGACAATTATCAGTGTGCCTAAACCATAGTCCCAGCCAGCTCAACACTGATTGAAGAGAAGCACCCTGCTGAGTTAGCAGCACTTCTGCATAAAGGGAAGATATGCACAGAGATTGCAAATCGTGTTGGATTTGTGCCAAATCCAGAGCAAGGTGGTCAGTCACAGAGACTGTGAACTCCTGCCTCCCCCTCTTTTCACTCATTCCTATTAGGAAGTTTCTCTTTTCTAACCTAAATTTTTTATATAGACACTTGAGGAGCAAATATTTCCTCTGTCAAATTACAAAAATAAAGTTAAAAAAGTGAGGAAAAATGAGCAAATTATTATGTGACTACTTTCCAAGCATACTGGAACAAGAGGACTGTAATATAAAACTAAGATGAGATTGAGGCTTAATCCTCTCAACAAATTTAGATGCTACTTCTTATGTAACAGTGCCACAAGAGTATGACTATTCAAGTTTTTGTCCTGAATAGATCTTGAATTCTTAGGGTAAGTTCTGGGCTTCCTCTGGTTAAAACAACAAGTTGTGAGAAATTTTAGGCTGTGCTAAATCAATCTGCACCTCATGACACACAGAGTTTTTTAGTAACTGTTTTATGACCTTGTTCTCTTTTTCATCTAAATATTTTCCTTTACAAAGAAGAAATAATTACATTATTAATTTATAAATTCATTAGTTAAATGAGTATGCTTGAGGCTTAAAATTCTGTTTAGTAAGGACAAGTGACCTTGTTTACCACAGAGACTGTGTCCTGTAACACTGAAAACTTGTGGGCTTCATGGGAAAAATGCATTTGCTGACAGACTGTGGACCCCTGTGGGAAAGGAATACATTAGCTTCAACTGTTTTTATTAAAAATAGGTTCTCTAAAGAAAGAATGAACTCATTGAACTTTTCTACGGGTATCACTAAAAATGAATCCATAGTTTGTATTTGGTTATATGTCTGAGATTTTTTAAATGAAGGCAAACCTTATCCTGCAGGCATCCTGCCTCCTGCAGTCCTTGTCTTCTCTGCAGGCATATAATTGTACTGCTCATAATTCATTAAGTCAGCACATATGGTCATATCCACATTCAAAAAAAACTACTGACAGAAAGAGTGACACATCTGAAAGGACTGTGTGTTCTCCTCAATATGGAGTTTGAAGAGGACATCAGAGTGAGTATTGCCATTATCAGACTTCTTGCTAAATAGTTATGGAACTGTGACATTAGAACTTCTGATAAAGAAAGAAAATTATTGTGAAAATTCAATCTAGGCAAAAGATAATGAAAGAAAATAAATGAGTTTCTGATGTTCATGAGATACAAAACAAAGATATGAAAATTAACTTTCCTGCCTACAAAGCAGAGTTTCCACTCATATTAATTCATATCCTATATTTATTTAGAAACTCCCAACCAAGTCACATTTTATTTTTTTAATCTATACAATTCATATTCCTGTAGAATACAGGACCATTATCAGACTCCTTTACAAAGGCTACATGATTACTCAAGCTAACAATGACAAAAATAATTATCATTAGATTGCTCAGTACCCTCCCTGAAATTCCTAACAAGTTTTTAAACAGTACCAAGAGACTGATTCTTGCAGCCGAATTGAGGGCAGAGACAGAAATAATTGATGTTTCTTTGACAATAACAAATAAAAATTTTAAATTACAAGGGAGGATTTGAATCAATTTAAGAAGAAATTGAACGCCCTGGCAAGAGAGATCATACATTGTTGCGAGTCAAAACCAGACTGTCCTAATAGAGTCTGTTAAAAGCTAACAAAATGAACTTTGCTCTAATTTAAAGGCACCCTAATGAAATCAGCTAACAGAGGGAGTTGTATACCTTTTTAATTTTGTAGAGAATTGTGGGGAAATTTCCTTGCACTACTTCTGGTTTTATCATTATTTTCACAACATAAAGTGAATAACTACTTCTAGGTCTGGTACATTTCACTCATTTGAATTCCCTAAGTCTTAGTCTAAAGCCAAGACACCATTTTGCTTTTCCCCTTCCTTCCATGACTTTGGGACCTAAATCCATTTGCAATGTTTTAGAAAACTTCTTTGAAGTGCAGGCATAAATACAGCCCCAAGAATAATATTCTAAACATTTTTGTTATAATTATTTTTTGCATTTTTTACCATGCTGAAAAGTATCTTTTTCTAATCTAAGATTCCAGAAACATTGATGAATAGCTGGATGTATCTAACAGACATTGTTACTTCTCATTTCAGAGGACGTATTTCAAGTTCTGATGGAGAGGGAAGGTTTGGGATTTTCCACTTTCAGAACATAATGTCCTCCTGAAGTGACAATGTGATCAGATTCAGGTCCTTCACTTCTACCCAGTGATGCTATTGTATATGAGAGTAGGTTAAGATCCATTAAGTCCAGATTTAGGAAAAGGATAAAATATTTTTGTCTGGATTGATTTCTTGCTTTGATCCTGGTCATTAATTGTAAAACATTAGGGATTAGAGGGTTCCAGCAGGATGTGCATGGTACCACATGCATCCATGGTAGGAGACAGCACCTGCTCCAATGAGACCCTGTTTCCCAAAGGAGTAATAAATAATTAGTTACAAACCATCTTAAATTTATTATTTATTTAACAGTGTTTATTAAATTAGAGGGCAGAAATACATGGAGTTCAGTGAGAAAATGCATCCACGTCATTCATATTTTTAGCATACCTTGTCAAAAGGTAAAAAAACTCCTTGGAAATTCAGTCATTCCTCCAAAAAGTCCCCACCAAAAGCAGTGGCCAACATCTTTGGTTTGACATGAAGAAAAATTCCATGGATAGTGCTGTGATCCGTCTGCTGGCTGAAACCTGTTTGGGGACAGCTGCACACCCTGGACAGGCTCAGCTGATCCTCCTTAAGCTGTGCCTGATTTTGTTGATTTGTGCATTCAGAGCTCTCTTTTGCTCTTTCCTGAGTTAGACCAGTGATTAATGGCCAGTTCCCATTAATCCTTCCTTCTCCACACTGAGCAGCTACCAGATTTGTCCCTACCTACCTGGTAAAACTTTAAGTCATAACAAGACATGCAATGGGAGAAAATTTGCTGTTGCATTCATTAAGGCAATTTGCCAAGGACAAGAACTAGTAAAATGGATGACCCAAGAGAAGATTCCAGAAGATTCACAGTGTCATGACTAGTAGTAAAATCAGAAGACTGCAGCAGACTATCAATATACCCTTTAGTAGAAACTGGGAAATGCAAGGCAGAACAGATCAGTAAATATTTGAAGAAGATACTCTATGGTTACTTTACATCAAAAGTGAAAGAAAAAATTTTCTTCCCCTTCCTTTCTCAAGCTTTTTTAATCTAGAAAAAAGAAAAAATGCTCCTTACACATCATCTGCCAGAAGTTTTATTGTATATTTAAAAGAAAATTCACAAAAATTATTTAAAAGGCATTTAAAGATGTCTAAAGACTATAAAAATAATTGAAAACAAAACCAAGTCTCATAAGTAATCCTTGCTGCGCTCTTCTTTTACAATTCTGATGGTAAAAGAATTACTAAACATGAGAAAATTACTAAACTGTAATTTTCTCATGAAATTACAGTTTAGTAAATCAAACCAATGTCTTTAATTCATGAAACACATAAATGTTCCTGAAGCAGAGTCAGGAACCTAGAACCCATCATGAGGCAGTTGATTATGTGCCCTCATTTTTTTCCTTCATATACCCTGGATCTTGATCACTTTTTTACACAGTAATAAAGCAGCCACAGGACATATAGGTGATCCACACCACTTTCTTCCTCTATCTCCAGGTAGATTATTTTGAAATGTGATGGACACAATGCCCTCATCATTTTGAAATGATGCAGAAAATTCTTCCCTGATGGAAATTTCTATGTATAAGTTCTAGGTCTAGGCAGGCAGCGGGCAGGTGCCAAATGGTACCCTTTTCTCATTCAAATTATTCTGGACAGGTATGCTAATGACCAAGTGGAGGTGTTTAAAGATTTTTTTTTTTTTTCAGGCCAAAGCTTGGCAATACTGAACTCTAAGCCGTCTCAAGTTTGATGGCTGCAAAGAGTGTTCTGTACTAGGCTGCATCAGCCTAGGAAGTTTACAAATGCTCTGTTTTAAAGTACTTAAGAACATTTCTGACCTTATCACTGAAAAGGACCTGATAATATAATGCACTCATCCAACATGTATTTTTCAGGAGCTTCCATTCACGGATTGAATTGCAATGAATTCAGTGTTCCCCAAAGAATGCTGAAAAATCTGCTCATGGACCTTGAGTACACCTAGGAATTGTTAAGACACAATACATGGGTACTATTAAAAGTACAGGATAATAGATGTGGAAGATTAGACATGTCCAAAGAAAAGAAAAACCTTTAAAAATGTCAGCCACAGTCAGAATATTCTTGTTCATATTACTTACTGCTGTATAAAAATTCTGGCATTTAATCATTAAGTACAAGATTTTAAAGATGTGATAAATCTGTACCAGCAATTTGTACCAGCACTTCAGCCAGAGAGAAAACTTGGCAAAAACATCTGAGGAAGAGAGATAGACACAGATCTCAATCACAATGTTAATCACACTATAATTATCGTTGCTCAGATTGGCATAAGAATAATCATTAGATATTAAACTGCAGTGTTCTGTCTCAAAAATCTAATAAGGAATATGTTTGATCAATATGCAGAATCATTATCCAGATTGACAGTACTATTTTCCCTTTTGTTTAATTGATAAGAAAAATCTGTATCCTCATCAAAATAGCAGTAACAGAAAGTTTTATATTCTTAATTAACTTGGATTTTTCAGAAAATATGAAGGAAGAAAAAACACAACGGTTCAAAGGAAGGCAGTTGAAGACAATTTGTTTTTTTCAAGAAAGATATTTGATTCTCAATAAAGTCCTGCCAGTAGAAGGTCTTTAAATAGATAGCTCTCCTTAGTGTTAAATGTGTAATATTTTTTTTAGTACCTATTTCATTTCAGTTTTCAATGGCCAGTTCCCGACTTAATTTTCTTTCCCACTATTATGTTGAACACCTGGCAGATATCAAACACTGCGCTCCATGCAGATTTGGATACTACACATCAGGCATGGGAGTCAAGATACTGAGGTATCCAAATTTAGGTGTATAAGCTCCTGCTCTAGTCCAAGGACACCACAGCAAGCATTTGTAAAAGAGCAGTTCAACTGACTGGACATGAGAAGTAGAAGTCAACATATTTAAATGTTGATCTCTGCATGGAGACACTACAGTCAATAGAAGCTAGAAAACAATTCAGTTCTGCAGAAAGAGCATTAGGAGCTCTATACTGTTGCTCAGACTAATGCTCCTTGGGACAGATTACAAACTGAGGCAGCATGATACAGATAGGTATGGCATGGTACCAGGAGGAAAGCAGGAAAACTGTCTTCTGCAGATTCAGGCCAGGAAGAATATTTCAAGAATCCTAATATCATTGGGTGCTTGTTACTTATGTTACTAACTCATTAATAGTGTTGTTGCACTCTGATACTGCTGGATAAAAAGCGAGAAAAACTTAATTTATTGGAATCTTGTTGTGTTGTAATACTTGCACAGAGGATCCGATCTCCAGTCATCTTCTGTGACTAACTATCACAATTCATCACTGTTGGTACATTTAAAATGCACACAAAACATCTCCTAAACTTCTACATAGAAAAACTGTCCTATGCAACTATTTCTGCTGGAAGAGTTTCTTCTGTTCTCTCAAGTATCTCACCTGGACACAATTCAGTCATGTCAGTAGCAGGAATGACCTGGGTGAGTTCTTTGAAGACTCCATACAGAATGCTAATCAACACAGGCATCCAAACTGAACTAGCCAGAAAAAGAGATGCCAAGCTGTCCAAAGCTTGCATCTGAAGGGCCTCTGTAACTATTAGTGAAATATGTTATTGTGAATGTTCAAACAGTCACCCATCTCAAGCCATTGTCTCAAGCCTGTTCATTAATTAATTTATGCAGGTGACTGACTGCAATGTTCCCAGATAACCCAAAGAATTAACTATTTATGCGTAATGGTGAGCAGAGACCTGAAATCCTGCTCCCCAGCAGTTATGACTGAAGAACACATACTTACAACTCACAGCTTAAGTCTCATTGCTCTTGGCAGTGTTTAACAACAAAAACTATAAAAGCATAAACTATTAAAGCTGTGTAATTTTTAAAAATGGTTTATAAAGGAAGGATAGTCCCTTTGGTATCAACCACAATAACTGATATGGCAGAGCACACAAAGCGTGCAACAGCAACTATCTGAATGCTTAGTGAAATGACAGAAAAATAATTAATAATACTTACAATAAATCAATGGAATGATGCCAAATCCCATTGGATTATACTTCAGAAAAATGATACATAGGTAGCTACAGATATAATACATTTTGGTACTTGTTGCAAGAAAGTTTTGTTTACTGGTGTGATTGGACAAACTGAGAGTTAGGACTGAGCTCTGAAAATATTTATACAATCTTAATTTTCAATTAAAAATTTATAATTTATTCTACTTCTCTAACTATGTCAAATAGGGTATCTTCTCTTTTAATAGACTTAGAAATCCCAAATCAAATTTGTTGCATTACTCAACATAAAATAGATTTGCATAATGTTAACAATTGGAACTAAACTCGCATGACTCACATAGTCACTAGCAGTTTGTGAAACAGAAAAGCTCAAAGAAAACAAGGACTATCAATATTTTAAAGTTTATCAGATGTTCAGCTAGTGTCTACTTTTGCAAGTGTTTTTCTTGCACTATTTTCTTGCAAGTGTTTTTCTTAAACACTAATTATATGACATTTTCCAACTATAGGCTGCGCATTTATAGTATATGAGAACTGAAGAGGAGATTAATTTCTCTGAAGGCATAATAAGAACTTTGTTCTTGCCCCCACTGAATTCAATGGGAATTTTGCCATCAGCTTCAATGAAAGCAGGTTGAGGTTTTAGATAGTTGACACAGAACATATTTTAAAGCCACCTGTGCAAATGCGACCACTGAGCCACCTTCTGTTGCTGCTGTTCCACAGAATCTTTACTCTCCAATGGTATATTGCTTTCACCTATGAGCATTGATTAAACTCATCATCTGCACATTTTTAACCAGGAATCACACTTTTTACACTTAATCTCTGCTAGAATTAAGAACTTTGATGAAATGATCTATTTTGAATTTTTCATGATTTATCTCAGACAGTGTATGTGAAAGGGATCACATTTATATGAAAAGTTCACATAAGAAGAAAATCTGGGATGCCGCAAAAATATGGCTGTTAAAAAGGTGGGGATTGGGATTTTTTGGAAATGAGGAAACATGTATTTTCAGTTTTCCATATTTACTTTACAATTGTACTAAGAAGACTCTAAATATTGAGGTCAAGTTCACATATTTTCAGAGGGATAACAGCCATCCACATAGCTGTACCTTTCAGTTATTTGAATAAATGAGAAAAAATATAAATTTCAATTTTTTAAATGTAGGCAGACTATTGTTTAATATTACTACAAAATAATTAGAAGAATGGGTTCTTGCTTGTCATTACATATTAATGAAAGTTTAGGTAGTATGTTTGCAACTCTTCAGCCAGGATACTCTTTCCAGCATTCAATCCTCTATTTTCATTTGGACTGTCTTAATGGCCTCTTTTGCAACAATATCAACTGTTCTCTTGTAAAAATTCTGCCTTATTTTACTGTAAAGAGAATTGCAGAAGTATTTGGAAATTACACAGTTTTTAATATGAAAGAGTTTTCATGAAGTTTTGATGCAAGGCCTTAGGGATCAACACCAGGGGAGGGGATAGGGCGTGTAGTTTGCTGCTAATATGGAATGATTTGGGTTTGCAGCCAATTATTAGAACAATGCAAATCATTGAAGATTTTTTTATACTGTATGGTGCTCAAATCTCAGACTTTGGTGCCCCATATAAAATCTAAATGACAAAACATGTAGGATTTTAAGGTGGGCTTTTTGGAATAAATAGTATATATCACATTCTAGTAAAGAGGCTGTATTATAGAATTGCATTACAAACATAAAACTAATTTCTACCTTACTGATGAGTACTTACTGTCTCTGTGAAGAAAGTATTCATCACATGTACTGAAAAATAATGCTGATAATACTGAAATTATTGAGTTTTTATTTAAGAACACCAAAAAACTATTTAGCAGCTGCAAACAAAGGAGTAATGGACAATGAGTTGGTTCTGTGAAGTCACAATACTGACGCTGTTGATTTAAAAATAGGTAAAAGGTTAATGTGGACATATGAGACTATTATTTATCAACTTTGTTATTTTGTCTCACAGTTTGTAACAGCTAAAATATTTTGAAACTCTTAGACTAAACTATACAATCTGTACACAGTCAATGCTCAGTGGAATATTAAGGGAAAGGCAGTCAAATACAGACAGCATAAACATTGATCAAGGATGCTAATAAATTATAATTAATTTTCTGCAGATTTCATTTGCCTCATGAAACACTGAATGCATTATAATTTTCTGATAAAAAAAACTCCTATGATTTTTCATTTCTTAGAGAGAAGTTCCAGTGAAGTGAGTGTGGCTTTCTGCAATTTGATACAGAATCAGGACCACTAATTTCAATGACATCTGACACAGAATCTTACCCCTATGTATTGGTTTTTTCTTGTAATTTTTTTCATTCAATACTGTGTGTTGTGATGGAAAAAAAATCCAAATTAAAAAAAAATCCAAAAAAATACACAAACAACAGGAAAAAAATGCTAAATCATCCAGTGTGACATCAGCTGTATATTCTTCCATGCATAAATGGTGTACTTATAGGTGTATTTATAGGTATGACTGAAATTGTAAACTTTTAAAGCCCCTAAGAGACAGGCAGACACAAAATTGGACATGAGTGTTGTATGCCCAACATTTAGTTCCTGAATTTCTGCTGGTAGAAATTCTGAGTTACACTCCTTCTCCCTATTTGCAGTGAGCAAGGAGTTAAAAAAATTTTAATAATCTGCTAAGTGAAAGGCCACTTCTCTCAGTCAATTTAATGTTCTTGGCCATAAGCTGGAGGCTTCACAATGATTTAACCTCAGCCTTGGGATGTACTGGTAATTGTCATGTGCAGCTGTGGTTTGGTTTCACCTGTGACTTCAAAGCATGGAAGTGTAAGGCAAGGCTCAGGAGGGCTTTTTCCTGTAGTTTTACTCTTTTTCTGCAGTGACTTATTTTGATGTAGCTTAATGCTGATTCTGTAATGGTCTAACTATACCTGATATAGGTCTAAGAAAAGTGAGGAATGGCTGCATAATGAACATGTGGGCTAAAAAGGAAAGAAAGGTCAATAGGTCTTTTTAAGAACACATGAAAACAACTCCAAGCAGACTGAACAGGTGGAAGAAATCTCCACCATCAATGTCAGGGAGATTGTGGTAAAGAATAAGGGAACGTGGTGGCACATATGTGAACCCCCTTCTCATTCATTCTTCTCATTTTTCTTGAAGATTAACCCCATCATCCTTACCATCCAGAAGGATAGTAAAAGTGTGAGCACAAAGCGTGGACAGTTTTTTGTACAAGAATTGTAAATATCCTGAAATAAAAGTTTTAAGAAACTTTGTATTAGAACTACTGCTGTATTTTTGTTAGGCTGTTAGCGCTTCAATTAAGATAATAAAAGGTTCTTGAATCTACATACAAATGAAATTATTTTTTGCTCTCAACATTATTTTGAGTGGAAAAAACACGATAGAATTATTAACAGAGAAATATAAGGAATAAGGTGATAAATCCCACTTCTGAGAGGTGAAATTGTGTGTTATTCAGTAAAATCAGGAGCTTTGTTACAATATGATTCCATATATCTCTCTAAGAAGCAGACTTTGCCAGATTTAAAATCTATTTAATTATTACATTTATTATTTTAACCTTATTTCTTACAGATTGTATTGTTAATGTGTATACTCAATGGCTAGTCCTGAAATTGAGCAAGGGCTCTACACTGGTCAATGACTATGTCTGTTAAAATAGAACTTAGCAAATATTTTACACAAGAGAACTGTTTCCCAGCCAAAGCCCAGGCACAAGTTCAAACAATACATCACACATCAAGAACTGTGTTAACAAGGAAGTATGAACAAGCTCAACCCATTTTGGTAAGAAAGAGAGGGAAAAATGTATAATGTGAACTTATCCTTCCATTTATCCTCAGGGCCACAGAATAATTCCTTGCCTTTTTAAATTACTAATACATATTTAGCCTGTGCCTTGCCAAACATGCCTTCCCAACAATGACTCCCAACTTTTCTTACCTTTTAAAAAACTGGATGGTGAAATACTAGAGACTCTAAAATTATTATGATTGAGGGAAAAGATTTTAGCTTAAGCTCTACTTCTTTTTCTTTTTTCTTTTTTCTTTTTTTTTTTTTTTTTTGTTACTATGCTCTAATATTGGAGCATTATGTCCCAATCAAAGGAAAAGCTTCAGAGATGGCATTTTCATAGACTGTAGAGTCAATCAGGTGCAAAATAAATCCACAGCTTTTCTTAGTTTTAGAACTAATTGTTTCACAGAAACAAAGCAGGATGACCTTCTGTAAAGCACTGTCAGTGATGCTGCTGTACTGCTTTCTTCTTTTTATAAAATACCTCACTGGCTAACTCATTTCCCCAGAACAGAAGAGACCTAGGGTCAGTGCCAGTTTCTGTCTCAGGGAATACAAACTCTCATCTCTTATCTCCTTGGCAAATGCAATAATCAACAAGATAGTTTATTTATAACAGCAGGGAGTGTCTCTCATCTTGTTGATTCTGTACAGAAAAGATTATCTGGGATAGAGAAAAAGCAAAGGACAAAGAACAAAAGAGAGTGAGAAATGTTTCTTAAACATTCCTTGTGAAATGAAGGAAGTTGCCAATATCAAGATTTACATAAAAGACAATCCATTTTATTCAGGACTACTTATAATGAAACACAAAAAAGATTGTTAGAGCTAAGGTTGGAAATCAGATTATCTCCTCACCCACAGGTTCTTTGGTCTGAAATCTACCTCTGAAGTTGTACCTCTGCAAAATGAAACTTAAATTCATTTTGCAGAGGCATAATTTCAGTGGTAGGGGCTACAGATTGATAAATCCGCACAAAGAAACCCAGCATATGGCTCTTGTTGGGAACAAGCCATAGAATAAACAACATTTAGGTTGAATTCTGCCAAGGCACAGTGAGGTGAGGCTGGCCATGCCCTCAGCAGTATGTGTAGTTCCACAGGTCTGGACACAGAGAGCAAGGGTGGTCGTGGTCAGGCTGGAGATCAGCCTGCACTGTGCATCCTGGTTCTGCCCCAGGGAGAGGGCTGTAGGAGGGCAGAGCACGTCCCAGGATCCCTGCAGGAGAAGAACCACTTACAGAGCCCTGTTTGGGAGCTGGACCAGCACCCAGGCATTACTGTACAGCATCCCTGAGGCTGGTAGGGCCCTGGGTGTATGGTTAGGATTGGTGGTACCAGGAATGACTGGGAAGGAAGAGTAAACCCCTTCATGGGACTAAAGTCCAGGGCAGATTTCCTTTAGGCCCTTGTGACTGAGATCTGCTATGTCATGTACAAGGAGTCTAATTTCTGAGCTAAAGCAGAAAAAGGAAAACAACACTTTGTTGAGCAGAGAGGTGTTAGAACGGCATGCTTGGATTTAGCCATCAGAAATCCACCTCACTTCAGTGAAGGCTTCTATGTTCTCTTACAAGTAAGGATAATTCCCTGAAGCAATTCTGAACATTTCCTCCCTGCCCTGCAATATCTATGACTGTAAAACCTGAGCCATTTTTAAATCCTCTAGAATTATGCAGGAAGGTAACACTGTGAGAACTTGGACTGATTTACCACCTTCTCTGCACACTTATTTCTTCAGGGAACTACTGCTGGGGATAATATCAGACTAGCTTTCTATTGAGTAAATCCCACAAGAGAAAACCCTTTGTAAACTAGCATGTATGAAGTTTTACCAAGAAAGGTAGACAGTAACATGTTATCACAAAGGATTTCCTCATCTTTAAGCAAAATATAATTGGGTATTCCTTTACATAGCTTTTCATAACATTGTTTTGCCCAGTTTTTCCCTTTTTTAGAGGATATAAAATTCTCTGTTGAAAAAAATAAATGTCCAGTCACAATACTTTATTTAAGCTACTACTACAAAGAGAAGGCTGTAATCGTTTAATAAAATTCATCATTTTCATTTTTAATGTACAAAGGAATATTGCCAAAATAACTTTCTCGTTCATTACACATTTTTGGATAGGGTAATTTAAACAACAAGGTGTCATCACTAGAGACAGGGCTGAAATTCTACCAAAAAGTATCCTGTTCTGCTATTTTGGAAGAGAGATTTCTGCACTTCTACACTGTTAAATTAAGCATTCTTCTAGCATAGGCAACAGCCACTTTCTGAAACGTACATTTCTTGTATCAATCCACATGAAATGGAGATCTGTGATACTTCAGCATTTCCAGCTAGTGATACCCCTGAGTAAATCAAAGCAGTAAAGGTGTCTTTCTTTTATCTGTGTTGCTCAAGACACTCTAAAGTGTCATTCTGCAGTCAGAAAGACTGGAAGGTCTCTTCTCTTGATATTCTAGTAAAAAAGAAGGACTTTACTACTGTCCCCCCTTAAGAGTGACTTTCTTATTTTCCTCTTTATTCTCCTTACAGTGTTACATTTTTCAGTTAGACTTTGTGTATGCATTGTGAATACACAGTCAATATTATGGTGGTTAGAGCATTCAACATGTAGAGAAATATTAGACAAGAAACAAGGGTAAGATAACATTTTTTTAAAATTTCAATTAAAAATAAATTAGAAACTACTATGACTTAATAGACTGTGTAAGAAATGTCTTGCAGTGGTTTTTTCTCATTCATTCTCTCAATTAATAACCATTCTCTGGCTTACACAGGGTATCTATCACTCACAAGGTTGAAAACATTAGTTTTAGGGCTCACATGAGCACTCTCAGGCTTATATGCTAATGAGATCAATTCACTAGCAGAGGACACAGAAAAATTCTAAATGGATTTGGGAAATCTCAAGTAGTTTTGTAAAAAATGGACAAAAAATGTTTAATCAGACTATTTAAATTCAGATGTGAGTAGGACTGTCTGAAACTTGAGACAAGAATTTTCTTATGCAATTCTTCATCTGGTCTTATGTGCCTGAAGGAGATGAGGGGAAAAAAAAGTTGAGTAGAAATAAACTGATGGGGCATCTCTTCATCGTTTCACTAAAAATGTAGAGCCTCATTAGCTGGCTGTTCTTTGCACTTTCTTGTCAAACATGAATAACTATTTTTGTTGTGTTTTTTTTTTTTTCATGTACTCACATGAACCTATATTAAAGATTGTGTTTACTAAAAGCAGAAATATGGAAGCAGATTAATCTGTGTAGTGTGCTGTATAGTTAAATCTTTCATGACTTGGCTTTAAGTACTCAGAAACCACATGCAGAATTTTAGTGGATCTGCTGTTCAAGAATGTCTGAAGTATACTACAGCTAGTTAGCAGAGAAATTTGTTGACAGAGAGTGAAGATCAGACTAGATATTCAGTTTACATCCTTTCCATACAGAACAGTGGTTCACTGAGCATAAATATAGAGATTATTTGCTTGCCAAATTTCCCTTTTCACTCTGCTACTCTGCTGCTTCTGGTTAAAGTTAGGAAGCTCTAGAGTAATTTTGGTTTCTGTGGGTTGGAAATGACTCACTATACAGAGGTTTAATGGTAAATTTCCAAGTAGGCATTTCTAGTGAAGGGTGTACTGACTTCAAAATTATAGCCCTGCTGAAATAGCTATGCACTTTGTTCTTTCCATCTTCTCCTTAGTGATGCTTCTTAGTGCTTTTCCAGTTCTCCTGCACCAGTATGCTGAAGACAGGATATAGAAAACCACTGCCCATCTTTATTACAAAAATATTCTTTAGTAGTAGTTAGCTTTCTAAGAAGGAGGATGTTTCTACAGTACATTGAAAATCATAAATTCTATACCTATTTGCCAGAGTGATTAGATGAACTTCCAGTTTCCTTCTGACTTATAAATATTTTTGATTTGTAACAAATGTATACCTTTCATTACCTATACAGAAAGTATTAAAATTGTTCAGGATTTATTACATGCAATGCTAAGCCCCAGGATTGATTGCTTCCAACTATAACTGCTTAGGTAAATTTATGAATCACTATACAACAATATTCCAGAGCTTCACAGTGTGCAAAAAAACCAAACTGAGGCATGTTGACTAATGACATTATGCAGAAAGACTGTTCTTACTTGCCTGAAATTTCACAGAATAATTAATAATCAATGAGAAGGAGAGACGGTTTAAAGGAAATTCTAGACATTAATTTCTAATTGGAGAAGATGAATGATTTTTTCAATGGAAGAAGAGGAATAAAATGATAAATACTGTGGGATGCCAATAAACTTGCCTCTCCAAAACTGGTGTGGTGGCTGATAGCAGCTTACCAGTTTCATGTCTCCATATTTTCTACTAAGAACTCTTTCATGGGCTCTTTGGCTTCCTGCCTTAGTGATGTCAAGAATATTTTTTGCAATATAATATTGCCATATTTAGCTTTGGTAAAAAATGTTAACACAGAAAAGTGACCAAGACTTGAGAATAACAAACCACTCAGAAAACAGCTGATCCCAAAGCAAGAAGTCATCAAACGTCAGGCATTATTTTCCATAACTTCCATGGATTTTTCTGATAAATTTCCTCAGAGCAGCCCTCATTAAAAACATCCCATAGATTTCTTTGGCATTTGTGGATTTTCCTGTTGAATAATCACTTTTTGGCTAGATCACTCAATATCTCAAGAGGGGTATCAGGAACATTGACTCAAGTGTCCTGTCCTCAAAAGCAATTCCTTCACACACGAACCATTGAGTGTCCTCACAGACAATAACCTCTGTGGCACAATGCTTTTTCTTCCCCCTGATAAAACTGCTCCATTGTGCAATACATAGTTGTAAGTTTTTTCAAAAAATAAGAGAAGACAAAAGAAAAATGAAAAAAGAACAAAAAAAGAGGGGAAACTGGAATATGACCCTTTAATCTGCTGATTAGGGCATGGAATCATTGCTGCTGTGACCATCTCAATTTTTAGATATAAAAGGATGTGAACTATTTTGATCTTCATTTCTCAACTCTTCAAATACTTGGTGTTAGTTTCTTAGTAAGGTAGATCAATCTGGGATATGACTCAACCTGTGACTATTATTATTAATATAATAATAATAATTATTATTATTATTACTGTTGTTGTTATTTCTGATATCACAATCATTATTATATACAGTGAATATATTGTTATTGCCAAGTCCTTTAACTAAGCTGAGAAAAAGTTTGAAATCCTTAATTTACATTTTAAGTTACTTCAGAATGGAATGAGACTACTCTTACCTCACTCCCAGTTTAAAAAGAAACCCAAATAACAAAACCAAAAAATTCATATGTATATAAGTTTTATATTACAACTATATAAATAATTATTTGTTGAAGAATTGAAAAATTGCAAATAAAGGATTTATTTCAAGGTCTGAAGAAAAGCCTTGCATATCCAGACTTGGAGAAACTGTTCAAGAACAGTTCATCCTTCTGAAAATAATTACCTTCATAAAGTTAATTAGCTGCATAAGTGCTGGCTGCATGAGGTAGCACTGCCCAAGGGCAACTTAGCATTCATGAATCAGTGTAATTCATACACGTCCATCTCAGTGCTTTCTCCCTTTTTGATGTTTTATGGCCTTGACTAGCCCCTTTCTTAGTACTGAATCATTTGTCATGCCACCACAGTGAGGAATGTGAGTTTTATTGAGCATACCTAGGGCTGCTATTTTCTGGGACCTTTCTAAAACAGTTCCAGAGAGGTCTGTTTGTAAATGTTTTACAAGTATTCAAGGTCTTTCATAGCTAGCCAAAAGTTTTTGCTATTTAAAAGAAGGACAACCAGAGAAAAAAGATAGTATGTGTTCATACAAGCACGCTGGATATGGAAGGATCTGTCATGAAATAATAATCTATCAGCCTCTTCCATATGGAACAAATTCAGATGCAGCAATTAAATAAGATTATTTTACCATAATCTATTCTTTGGCAAAGACTTGCTTTAGGTCATATAGAATGCAGTACTAGCTTCTTTTGACATTAAGAGAATAAATTCTACTTTAAAAATATTTAAAATTAAAGAAACTTCTGTAAAATTAGACCCTACTTGAGTCTCTTTTGTACTAAAGACTGAATTTTCAATGGCTGAGGAGCCTAAACGACTTGTAAAAACCACTGGTCACTAGGCACAGCCATTTGCAAACAGACATAGAGAAGCACAGCCCTATGGAAAGTGTCCTGAAGCAAAAAGGTCAGGATTTCATGAGACATTAGCTGTTCAGTGGGAAAATTAGCATTACAAACTTGATCTTCCATACTCTCTCACTGGAAAAGAAACTAGCACCTCCAGAAAATAGCTATATCTGAAAACTGAAGTACTTTTCTTCAAAGTGAAAATGCAAAAAGGGGAGGAGCTGTAAAATGAGACTCCATAATAAATAATACAAAATACAAATTTAAAAATTAATAATTAAAATAAGAAATCTATTAAAATATATACAATAATTAAAATAATAAAATATAAAAATAAAGTATAGACAATAAATAATAGTTAATAACAAAAAATATTTGGTTTTTAAGGTGCCATTTGTGAATGCTCATTGCAAAAGAAAATTTTGTTTTAGATTTTTTACTAATTGTAACTTCAAAAGTAATGCTTTTTGAGGGTACATTCAATATTTGAGAAATAACTCCTCCCTTTTCAAAGCTGTTTCATTAAGACTGCATTTATTAAAATATTGTCCTAAAAATGAAAAAAAAGTGAATTTTATATAAATATAGAATATATGAGTAGTAATTATACAAATTAATAGCTTTCTAAAGGTCTGTGATTGACCACTTATTTGTGACATTGATAATCACACTTGATATCCCAATATTGCTATACATTGTCATGGTAACACTTAAAGGTTTTTCCTGCGGCTGTGATTTCACTGTCATGCCTGTTACATATGACTTTGGGTTTCAATGGACATGATTTTTTTATAATACCTTCTACCTTTTCATAGTTTTTGCACTTGACTGTGGGGTATAAATCCATGTCGATTCTGCAACTTTACCTACACCACCTTATAGCATGCATGTGAAATAGTGGAAGATAGGCAGGATCATTTAAACACTTGAATTTCAGAATTTGATATGTTTTCCTGGAAGTTAATGCCTTCTAGATTACATTTAGATCAAAACCTGCTAGTCCTCTCTCTCAAGAGTGTAATGAAGTAATAAGTTTATCAGGACACTAGTTCGCAATAAGGTTCTAAAGGTTTATGGACTATCAGTGAATAATTTCAGAATGGCAAATGTCCATTGGCTTAGACAGACGGAGTCTTCCTCTGCCCGAACAGTAAACAAAATGCATCACCCTCTATTTGAATTGCCACATTAAGTATTAAAAAGAAAAAAGTCTTTTTGGAAACAATAGTCCTCAATACTGATAGGGTACATTTCAAAAATGTCAAAATTATGATCCATAGAAGCTTGTATTTGTGAAAACTATGATTTGTCCAAACTCAAACAAGAAAACAGTGCATATGAACCCTACTGTCACTTGATCTAGGCTAGACAGGGAGAGAACATGATCACTTTGGAAATGCAGTAACTCTGAAATGAATCCCTCTAAAAATAACTTAGTACTTAACTGGAGTACGATGTCACCTCAACCTGTTAGTGATCCTACAGCAGACAGAGCAATACAGACTGGTCTGATAGTCAAGATCAAATCTTGCTGGTCAATGAATGTAGATATGAGCAACAAATACGTATCAGAAAAAGATGTTCTTTGCTACAATAATCTAGTGTCTGGAAAATTTAGGAAGCAGGCTTCAGAAGAAAGTCTCATGACTGATGGTTGCAGCGAAGCGTATTTGGCCTTCTAGAGCAGAGCAGCTCAGAGTCCGGCTAGCTGAGATTAAGGCCAACACCTCGCTGCACCGTCTGCCAGCACCCCTCAGCATCGTAAGGCCTCGGGCTGTGCTGGATGCGGACGGGATCACTGCTAACGACGAGAAAGAAGGAGCTGGACACTCACTGGGGGCTAAACACGTTTATTGGAACACCCACGATGGATCAGCAAATGACCCAGAACAAAGGGTGCTTCAGGGTTTTAAAGGGAAGGAGTGGAGCCGGGAGGGGTTTACAGAAGACCAATGGGGGGAGAAGAGGGGATGAGCTTAACACAAATGACATAGTGGAGAGCCCAATAGGTACCAGGTATGGGAGGGGCCCCAGGCCCACAGCCAACCACAACCCCCAAAGAGGAGAAGCTTCTAGAATGCTAGGTGGAGTGGGGGGGTGATTGACTTGGCCCAGGGAGGAGAAGAAGCACACATATAAGGGAAAAAGGGGAGGAGGAATTATGTAACCTAACAGATTGACAATAGAACTGGCAGGGCTGTGGGGGGAAAACTGAGGAGGGCAGACAAAATGGGGGGGAGCAGATACATAAAATGGGGGAGGAATTAAATGAACTTAACGAACACACTACAACAGATGGTGAATCAGAAAAGTGCCCTAACTATTAAGTCAGTGGCACAGTGACATTGAGGGAGGGGGGCAAGATGCTCTTAATCCATCCTGTTGGCCTTTGTATGGACAGTGCAAAATTAATGGGATTTGAGACACAGACAAAAATAGAAGGGGCTGTCAGGGAGTTGAAGAGACCAAACCAGAGAAAACAGCAGGGCTCCAGCTCTGAAGTCCAGCAGTGCATTGCAGATGCTGTCTTTGAAGATGACTGTTACCTGGCTTATCTAACAGATCTTTTGGATTCTGTTCTCAGGTGACTAATTTATCTAACATATTCTGCAAATCACTTGTGCATCCATGTCACCTTTAAATTATTCTCCTGTACATGAGTGCTTAAAACTAAGGCACAGTAATGACATCTTTAATACAGTTCTCTGTCTTGCTTCTACATCCAAAGTCAAGCATCCAGTCAGACAGCCTTACATTATAAAGAATCATAGAATGTTTTGGGTTGGAAGGGACCTTAAAGGTCATCTAGTTCTAATCCCTCTGCCATGAGCAAGGACATCTTTCACTACGCCAGGTCACTCAGGGCCCCATCTAAACGGGCCTCAAAAACTTCAAGGGATGAGGCATCCACAACTTCTCTATACAACCTGTTCCAGTGCCTCAGTACCCTCTGAGTAAAGAATTACTTCATAAAATCTAATATATTTACTTTTAAGCCGCTATCTGTCCATATAAAAAGTCCCTTTCCCTCTATTTTATATGTCCCTTTTTGATACTGGATGGCTGCAAGGTTTCCCCAAGGGTTCTCTTTGCCAAGCTAAACAAGCCCAGCTCTCCCAGTCTGTCATCACAGGAGATGTGCCTCAGTCCTCTGAACATCTCTATGCCCTCCTCTGGAACTGCCCCAGCAGGTGCACATTTTTCTTCTGCTGAGGACCCCAGACCTGGACACAGCACTCACTCCAGGTGAGGTCTCACAAGAGCAAAGCAGAGGGCAAATCACTTGCTGGCACAGAGGACATCATTCCTCTTGATGTCTCAAACTTACCTCAAACCCACAAAAATCAATGACTTTTGATTAGACCCCTAGAACAGCATGAGGAACTGAAGGGAAATAGAGATTGCAGTTATCATAACTGAGAAATAATTTATGTTTTTTGATATCTGGAAAAAAAAAGATTTTAATGCTTGACACATTTGAAGACGCTATTCTTCTTCTTAAAAATTTTTACTTAAAAAGCAAACTTCTGTTGCCCACTTCTGATTAAAAGGATGAAAGAAGTATATATTGGTTAACTGTCTGTCACTGTACTGTACTCTCTTGTGTTGTATTTACAAAGAAGCAAGAATTGTGTTGGTGCAGAAGAGATCAATAAGAAGTCTGTTACCAATCTACAGGCAAACTTTGAAGTTAGAAAAAAGAAGAACTATGTTGCTTTCAAACATCCTTGACAGTTTAACAAAGATGCAGCAAAGAGAGAAAGAGATGGGGAGGAGCTGTAATGACTGCCCTTGGTAGCAAAGAAAAGAAGAATGACTCAGGTGCTGAAGAGTTACACGAATCATAGTTTCATCCTTCAGAGGTTGAAAAGTTCAAGGCTATTAGCTATTTTCTTCTACTGACAATGAACAAAAGAACAAAGCAAGAAACACAATATCTGTCCAAACAGACTTTCCACGTTTATTGGCCTAACAGGTTTACTTTCATCTAAGAAAGCTTGAAATGATAGAGCAAGGAGTCATGAAACATGCAATCTTTAGCCTTGAAAAAGAGCTTTGTTAAGCCTTTAATGCAAAATCTCTTGATCTTTTAAACATGCAAGCCACATAGCGCAACAGATTGCAGCATAATATAAGGTTGAAACACACAAATTGCATGTTTTTTTCAACATCAATTTTCCAATGCAACGTTAAACAGTTCCCTTCAAGAAGTGAATTTTGCAAGATGCAGAACTGTCTTTCCTATTAGGATTTAATCCATTTTATCCCTTTAAAGAAAAAAGAAATCCAGTAATTAAAATACTGGATTAAAATAAGGAGGTAGCTAAGCAGTTCACAAGGAAGTCCAAAGTATTTTACTGTTTCTTACACAGTGCCTCCGTGGGATATTACTAGATGCGCATTTCATATGTGCTCTATGGTCTCTTTGCTGAAAACTGTTCTTCTGACCACCATGCCGTACTGAGATTAGCAGCAATGCAGGTCTCTTCCTCTGGGAAATACGTTTTGTTCCACTGAAGAAGTTCCTGCATATTTTTAATCAAACATAGAGCTTGTATTTCTTGTGCTCTCCCCTGGCTCAATATATACACGCCAGAAAAAGCAGGAAACTCAACATTTGTGACAGTTTCCTTACTTAGAAAGAGCACACAATATGAGCTCTGTGTTTCATTATGCACGTGAATTGCTAATTTAAGTCCATAACCATGGAAAATATTAGACCTTGACAGATGAGTGTGTATTTCTAGCCTCCATGTTTGCAGAGGGATAAGAACGTAAGTCTGAGAGTGTGAGGTTGGATCCTTCAGGTTTACAGCCCCATTTGGGGGAGCTGTTTCTCTGTGGTTCTTGCCTGTGGGCAGTGAAGATCACTTTGGACCACTGGTGTCAGTGATAAAGAATCAACAGCACAGATGAGGTGAAAAGAATTAGTGTGACTGAACTGATGGAACTGGACACAATAAGGCCTGACCTTGGGAATATATAGCAGATGATTTGGATAAACAGACAATTTCAACAGAGGAAGAAGGAAGTCCTGAGTAGCACTCAGAAAGAAAGTCTGAGTTGGAGTGGCAGCTTGATTGCTGCTGCTCTAGGACCTGTTCTGATTGAAGAAACCCTCATCAGAAAGGAGATTAATGGACCTGTGTGAGTCCAGAACAAAAGGTGGCCCTGAAGTGACGTGTGTGTTTTGGGGTGTTGTGGGGATACACTGTGGACCTGGGCAGAAAAGGATTTATTTGATGTGACAGGTATGTAAATAAGGTACCCACTTTATACAGGCATTTTTTTCATTCTTTTTTCCCCCTCTAGGTCTACAGCTATATCAGGAGAAGCCTTGAAATTGTAGGCTGAGAAGAAAAACTGCCTTTTCTTTTTGTTAGCCAAATGACTGAGACATAAGGAAAAAACCCAAAACTCTAAAATCACATCCAAAAGAAAAACATTATAAACAAAACAAAACACATCTACTACAAAAATCAAAACAAAAAAATACCCCCACCCCTCCCCCGAAAAAAAACAAAAACCCAATCAAACAAATCCAAAGCAGAATTGACACAAGTGAGGCTGGAGCTGTGAGTAAAAGTATCTAAGGATAAATACAATTTAACCAGGCAACAAATAGTAAGTTCCTCTAAACATAAGTTGAAGATGCAAGGATTGTGTCTTTATATGAAAAGAGGAAATGAAATTAATTTGTCAGTAAAAGCTGATTAATCCACCTTCCCTCTCTCCTACTTTCTCTCTCCCAGCTTCTGCAAAACCACGGGGTCAGTACTCCTTTCTCACTGTTATTTCCTGTATTTTATTAAGGCCTTTAAAGTTCCTGCTTCAGATACTGAGTGAGAATGCAGGTCATTAATTTAATACTGAATTTTTGTAAAAGCACAGAGAACATCTTCCTCCTCTTCTTTGCACTTACGTGAAAGCAAAACATACTTTGTTTGCTACCAGAGGTCAAAGGGAGAAGTGCTGTGACTTCTATTTTTACTGGTAAATGGAATGAAAAACCCAGACAACAAAATCTCTTTTCCCCTCACATTAGCTTAGAATCCAAATTCACAGACTGTTTTGTGCCACAGTGAATTCCACAATAAATGTTAGATCATGTGCCAAAATGAAGCACATGATTTGTGTGGCAGTGTACTTGTACAACTACCTTGTCTCCTTACAAATTCTCTTTAGACATTGTGAACTAGCCTGCCTGTGACCTAGAAGCAGTGCCTAAACTAAACTTAAACCTTCTTACCTTCTTTGGATGCAGTTTTACTTCACTTATAGCTATATTTTGCAGCATACATTTTGTGTTCAGGACTTTAAATGTCCAGTTGCCTTGAATGAATGCTTATTTTTAAAGCAAATATGTTCTATTTAGTTTTATAATCTACTGCCATTATCTGGTCTTATTTTGTTTCTTGAAAATTAGGTTATTTTCTTACATAATAGTTTTAAAGTCGCAGAAACTCCAATTAATTAGGTGGGGAAAGTTGGCCAACGTTTGGGTTTTATTTACTTTTATTTTTAGGCATGATTTTAGCTTCTGTAATTCCATAAATCTTTATTTCTTTAGAGTGGCTATCACAGTAAGTTAATCCACAAACTGCACCAGCTTCTTAGGATGCATTTTCAAACACAGAGCTAGATAATGGCTCTTGCTGTTTGTTCCTGTTTCTCTGCCAACAGAATGCAATGGCACTGCAAGGTGACTTGAGGGCCAAAGGATTCCTCCACCTCCAGTATGTTTAGGTGAAACAATCACTGTGGTGTTCCAGGGCACTTTTCAAGGAATTAAATAGAAAAACTGTATTCTGACACTGAATGATAGCTGAGTGAATATTTTTGTCAGCTGTATTCCCAGAACTACTGAAGAAATTGTAGTGCATTCCATGCTTCAGCTTAATTGAGTCTTGAAATAGAAAATGGTAACCTGAGTCTAAAAGAAAAAAAAAAAAAAAATGGAAACCACAGGGACCAATCTTCAGTAGTCTAAAGAAAATGGAAGTCTGGAAAGATGAAAAAATTATAATAACCTCATCTCTGCAATCCTTAGGCAGAAATCAGTAAAAAATTTGAATGATCAAGCCATATAGGACTGGACTGTGAATCTGTATATTTCTTCTCATACACCAGTTAAATTATTCATGAAGAATCATCTCCTGCTAATCCCCTTCTTTTTATTTCCTGTTGTTTAAACAGGCAATACTGGATGGCGATTAATTCAACTAGTTATCATTTTCAGTAAAGAATTCCCTTCACAAATCTGACAGGGATGTCACTACTTTTCCAGACTCTCAACTCAAATTAAAGACTCACTTGTTTTCCCTTTGCTTTGCAATTTTATCTCCACATAACAGACTGCACCATATAATTGGAGGAGCCTTAACTTTTTTTTTTTTTTTTAATTTTTGGTAGGATGAGAGAACCAACTTGGATCTTTCTATTGTTGAGGGAACAACACAATTGAAAAGGCAAAATGTTTTTCATGAAAGAAAGAGGATTTTTCATCAAAAAAACACAATACAGGTTTTCATAGAGTCCAGGCAGTTTATTTTTTAGCAACATGTTGCAATGAGCAGTGGTCTAGACTCTTGAGTAAATACAAATGTGGGCAAGAAGTTCAACTATTAAATCGGTTTTTGAGAAAATGAGAATATTTGAAAGTGAAAAGAGAAGTACCCCAACCTCAGCGAAGATTTTTACCATACTGAGATACTTTAGGAATTCTTAATTCTCCTCATGCCTTTCTCACCTCTTATCCCCAGAACTGCTTTACCTGTTAATGTAATTTATGGCAATCAAGGAGATAAGGAAATTAGGAGATGTGGTGGAACACACCAGATATTTTGCTTGTGATGCTTAGTTTGCTTGTGCTCATGACAGCTGTGATCAGTGAATGAACATAAGGATACAGATGTAATATCAGCACAGAAAATTTTGCCTGTTTCCAACTCTGGCTGTGGCTGAAGGTCAGAGATATGCACTGCCTGGAAGAGAGCATGGAAGATATCCCAGAAAGAGTCTGGGATGACCATGACCTCATTCCCACTGCTGGAACCACTTCTGAAACCAAGTCTGCTGAAGGGGACGTGGGACAAAAAGACCACTACAGCATAACAGCATTTCCTTTTAGGTGAGCATCAGTTAATACAATAGAAACTTGCAGTCTTCTCCTGCACACTTGTTAATATTCTTTTAATTATTCGCTAAAGTGCTTATACAATATACTGATTATGGAATAAATAAATTGCTAATAGACCTAGGAGCCTAAAAAATGATATAGGTTTCTTATCTGAGGTATCCACATACAGTAGCTGAGGCCTTCACACCTGTTTCCCTCTTCTCTGTGTTTCATGTCAGAATTGGCAGTACAAGTTCAGGAAGGGTTCATGACTGTCAGAAACTGCAAGATCTGCTTTCTCATTTCTTGAAGTGAGTTCTCTAACTACTCAAGGTAATGAGAAACTCTCTCCCACACATTCATATTATAAAATTAAATAGCTACAAATGCTTTTACTTTCAGACCGACTCCTGTCATCTTCTGAAATATGTTCTTGCTTCTAAAGCATGGTGGGTCTCAAGCTTAGGCAGCTTTTCAGCTGAACAGGAGAAGGCCTTGCAAGTGTTGGGCAATTCAGATCAAATGACTGTGGCAACTGAGCAAGGAATGAAGCAACCACTGAAATCCTATTGGGATTTGGCTGCCCAAACTCATCATGAATACTGCACAATGAAATCTTCAAGCTTTTCAATGCCTAGCTACACTGTCCCATCACATTTCCTACTGGTTCTCCTGAAAACACTATTTACATATATTAGATAGTGTGTTCCTCTTTTTTAGGAATATGGAATTAAAAAATAATAAATTGCTGTTAGATTATTATTTTTTACAGCACTGATTATCTTTCTTGTTTGGTTTTGGTTTTTTTAAATTTTTTTTTGGGATACTGTGTCCCATGTCTATATTAGTTTGGAAAGCTTTTTTCTTCTCAATGGTTATAGAAAATGGAGTAAGCAGTATCCCAGCAGCCTATTTTAATTGAAGTGCAAAATGATTTTTCTAAGTCCATCCTACTGCTTTTATAACTTTGGCAGTAAAAAGAAGTTATTGTTAGAATACCCTTGTTGCATACCAACAGCCCTTGTCAATACTACTTGCAAGGACAAAACAAAAACATAAAGATAAAAGATGAAGCATCTTTCACATGTTAAAAAGGCATCTGTCTAGTTCCTGAATCTACTAGTATAGATTACTTATTCAGTTGCTTTTAATTGTAGCTGAATGAGGAAGAATTCCACAAATTATCTCAAGTAATTTCTTCCCTTGTAAGAAAATAGCACCAACAAATCACATAGTGTAGTTATGAAGATTTGTTTGAGAATGCTAGAATGACTGAAAAAATACTGTTTTGGCAGAATCTGCTGTAGGGCACATACAGTTTATGTGAAATACTTCCAGGCTACAAGAATTCACACTTTTATTACCTTACCATATAACACACTTCTGCAAACTATGGGCTCCATATAAGCATATCTCCAAACTCCCACACTTCCCATTTATCTTTGTCCCATTTCATGTGTCAGACTCCTTGTGATGTCCATAAACCATCCACAAATATTTATCCTGACATGGTTAATGATGCCTAGCTGCATTTCTTTAACATATTATTGAAAGACCATATGCTCCCAAATGTTTTGTGAATTTTCATTGCATGAAATACTCTATTTAAAGTATTGGAAAGAATTCTAAATAAGGCCGGGAAAAAAACTGGCAAACCTGTGGACTTGATCATAACTCTCACTAATGCTCTTCCAAAGGAAAGTTAGGCAGATTTTCCTTGCATGTCTTAAAGCTTTCTGACTCCAAAGTTAGCTTTATGGGGTGATGGAGAGAACATACACTTAATATCCTTGCTGTGACTGAGTGATAGATGGAAAAGGGAGAAAGGCAAAAAAAGTGTTTGAAATCCAGACTTTTCACCTTCTCCTACATGGAAAATACAAGTTACAGCTGACTTCTCTAGCAGAGGTATGCCATAATTGAAAGTGCTGTAGTAAATAGAATTGTTTGAGGCAGCTGTAATGTGGAGTGAATTTTTTCTGAAGATACTAAATTTTTATGACTAATAATATTAATTTACACTAATAGAATTAAGTAGGATACTACTCTAAGTTTACAATAGTGAAGTTGAAAAGCATCTGCCATTATAATTGCAATTGCATTTCTAGCAATACAGAAGCTTTCAATAGTGCAAATTGACTACTGGTGGAAGGCATGAGCAAGAGCTCCTAGCAAGATTTTGATTTATAAGTTGCACATTTTTTAAAGGACTGCTAACCACACATTTAAAAGTTAAAATGCAGCAGAGAGTTGATGAGATAGGAGCAAATAAAAGTAGATCTTGAGTTGCTGATAATTTTAATAATTTCCTTTTCATAATAACAATAACTTCAAAATAATTGGAAAGCCTATTGCAGTATGAGTCCATGTCAAAAGACAGGCATTCCTGAAATGCTCTGCAGCAATCTATGTTTTAATACATTCAGTGATATGAATTTTCAGTTTCTAGAAGTCTAAACAGTGAACTTTCATCAAGAAACCAATTAAGCAAACAAAGAATACAAAACCAGATGGCAAACACAGGGTAAGAGTGATATTAAACTTGATTCAGCAACTTGTTCTGTGTTAGTAGAAATGACCTTAAAAATCTATTTTAGTATCTAGGCTTAAAACCAATTAAGGAAGAACCTACAGAAATCAGAGCACTGTGAAAATAAGATATGTAAACTGAACTAAGATTATATTTTTCTAAATAGATTTTTATGGAAATTATATTCATAGCATAATTTCTGTGCAGTTAGATCTACAATATGAGGTAAGTGCAAAGTTCCAAGTGGTGCTCAAGTTTTATAAAACCTATATTTAGTTCTAACATTATCGAAGGAAGGAAAAAACCTCTTCCTAATAGATCATGTACAAGGCAAGAAGACTGACCCAAATACATTTTTTGCCTTAAACTGAAGGGAAAAAGTTATCAGGTTTAGTTTTCTCCCAGTAAATAGTTTAGCTTCCAGTTCATTTAGGGCAAACATATAGCCACAAAAAATGCATTTTCAGTTGACTTTCAGTATAGAGTCTCAAAAAGCAATAAACAAAAATATTTAGGTTTAATGGTAGTTTTTTTTTCTTGCTTAAATGAGAGGGAAAAAAGAGCTACATATGTTATTCCATAAGAAAGAAATTATTTCATATAAATTGTCAAAAGGAAGCTGAAGATGACAAAGTCTTGCCTTTCCATGACAAGATAAACTGAGTTTCCCCCCTCTTCTTGTCTCTGAAAAAATAGCATTAAGAGTATCAAGAGTAATCACAAGGGTAGGACAGTCATTTTCCCCCACAAATATCTGGATCTGAATTTGTCACTTTGGAAACTTTCTTAAACATTACTAATCTGGAGGGAAAAAAACCCCCAACCAGCAACAACAAAAAAAACCTGTTTTCTTTTGCCGGGAAACAGTTCTCCACCTTTGTTGGAGCAGAAACTAGCTAACAGTTTCCTCATATCCTAATGTCCTTTGGAGTCAGCTAAGTGTTTATATACCCCCTGGGCCTGACAGCAGATGAGTTTGATTGATAGAGAACTTAACAGATGACAGGATGGAATTGGTGTTGAGTAGGTAGATAGACATCCAGATGGAGCTATCCAGAAAGTGATTAGGTCTCGTAGTAAACATGCTATCAAAGGATGGAGCCATTTCATTTGTCTAGGACTATTAAAGTCTTTTATAGGTATTGGAATAGCTCCAGCCAAGAGAGTTCTTCTCTAGGAAACTTGAGACTCTGGTGTGTAAAACCTTCACTTGTGAGTTAAGGTATCAAAGTTCAAATCTTTGTCCTGAAGCAGGAAGAAAGTGAATATGAGATAATTTCTCATACCTCTTAAGCAGGTATCTTAATCAAAGCGACATGATGTATTCTAAGGAAGCACTGCCTCATGCTGGAGCTAATGGAGTTAATAAATATTAGCTGCAGCTCCATAAGCATTAAGTAATGTCATCAATCCTTAACTAAAGCAGATTTCAGTAGCTTCCTGATTGTCATGTTATTTGACCTGTCACTGGTTCCCTTTTCCTGAACAATGCTAAGTATTCATAAAATGCAACTGAGTAAAAATAGATTGTTTTCTTTCATGTGCCCAGGAATATAGAGTTGGAATGTCTGATTACCCATGGTCAAAGAGCACTGAAAAAAAAAAAAAAATCAATAATATATGGTATAGAAGGTTTCTATCTATTACTAAGATCATAGGAGGAGAATAAATCTTTTTCCATCCAAGGGCAAATATCAGTTTACAGATATACTATTTGATCTCCAAGTTTTTCTTATAAAAGGTCTCATAGAGGTAAGATTTCCTAATCTGATTCCAGAAAGGCTCCTATGTATAAGTTAGGATCTTGCAGTGCTACCACAGATGTGATATCCAAATGTAAGGCCAAAGGTACATGCCTGGATGAAAAACAACCTGTCAAACCTTAGACTAGATGTAAACACAAGTAGGAAAGCCAAAGAATTTGGCAACCAGGAAAAAACTCTGTCTTTTAACAGGAGATTATAGAATCCTGCATCACATAATTAAAACAGCATAGGGTTTTGCAACCCACAGCTCACCAGTTAGGTTTGCAGTTACTTGCAGTAATTAAATATTGTGAGAGAAATACTAGCAGATATGACCAGAAAAGGAATTTTCTGGCAAAGAACTTTAAAGCTATTAGTAGTCTTGTTAGTTGGCATTTGTTGTACTAGCAGCTAAGCTTTGATCATTTCACTTTTTTGAATTTTAGACTACTACATCTTCATTTAGAAAGTGACAGGCCTGAAATAGATCTTTCATGATTTGGAGAACTGCAGACTTTTTTAAATGAAAAACACAAGTATTGTAAAAAACCTTTCTGCCATTTACAAAACCATATCAGGATAAGTTTATATTGCTCGTGTCAAGGTTTATTATTCTTTGTTGTAACAACACAAAGTAAAGGAGTACACAGACTGCTTTTTTTACCAATAATAAAATGTATAATTCAGTACCAGAATTTATTTAAAATATTACTACTTAATATAAATGCAGAAGTAAAATCTTAAGTATTGGTTATTTCAGTAAAGTTCACAAGATAAGTTAGCTGTTTAATTTTTTTTCCTAACTCTTTTTTATTTTTTTTTCCCTGAGGTCTTAAATGCTCACAAAAATGAATCACAGAAATGACAATATCTTTCTATTTTTGCCTCAAGTTGTAAAATAAAGATTTAAGATTTCATAACTTTAAATTTATTTTATTACTAATTTCAGAGATTAAAATTATAAGTGAAACACATGTCCATAACTTATAAAATTCACATTAAAAAGAATAGCTTTCTTCATTTAAAAAAATGCAGTAAACTTAATAAAGGAATTTTAGTTCAAAATGCATATTTTATAATTATTGAACACAAAATCATGAAATATCCACAGATGGGTTAGCAAGAGCACTATAAATGTTCAGTCTTTTCCTAGTCTATACAAAAAAAAAATCACTTAATACCTACAATATCTATTTAGTGTTTGTGTATTTTGCTTGATGATCCTTCAAGAATGGTGCCACTGAGATTTGTCAAACACTTTTGCTAGCAACAATGAGTAGCTATTTCTTTGTGGCATTGGAGAAATAGGATTGAAATGAAGGGTTTTTCTCCATAATTTACACTTAATTTTATGTATGACTTGCATATTCATTTAATCTATCATAAACTGAATTTGCATTGCATTAGTTCTTGATAATCTAGATAATAAATAAAGGATCAAAAATTTTGATTACAGCACATTGTAATAGATTGAGTCAGACTGATGGAACTTAGGTGCATGATCAAAGCGACTGTACTTTGATAAAAAAGGGTAGTGGTAATGAAACATTGGAAAGTGTGCAAAATTATTTGAGAGTGTACCTAAGGAATGAAATGTAGGATCTTCCTCTTCACACTGTAGTATGAATTATCTCTGAAGAGTGGAGGTCTGTTGGAGAAAGACCTGACTAGATGTCTGCAGGAAGTGCAGTAGAGCAGAGAGGAGAACACCTGGGAGGCCTCTGCAGAGCGTGCAAGGAAACTCCCCGGCACAGGCGGTGTGTGAGCCCCTTGGGAAGGGCTGGACCTGTTTGCTGTGGGCAGGGAGGGACGCGTGGGTGCTGGGATGGCTGGAGACCATCCTGGGCACAGTGAGTATGAAACACACATTCTTCATTGCTCTTGATGTGAAACTTTCAATCCCTCTACAACTTGGACCTAGAGTATGCAGTCCTAGCTTTTATTTCCAGAGCTCAGATGAGCAGGTTAATATTTAAACACCTTGGATTATCTCTACCATCATTTTGCAAAGCTGCCTGATTTGATTTGCAATTCCCTGCATTTCCAGAGCTTTTTTATTAACCAATATTGTCTGGAAAACCTGGAAAAGAAACCAGTTAATAATTTAACATATAACTTTGTTCTCTCTGTCATACAGTTTCTCACTTTAGCTGAGACTTTTCAGGATAGCAATTTATTTTTGTCTAGTCTACACCCTTCCTTAAAAAAATGTAGTAAGATGATGAATCATCATCAACAAAAGTCCTTTGAGTTCCTCAAAAAAGAGGCATGAAAAAAAAATTACCTGCCATCTTTGTCAAGGAGTTAAGAGTTTAGTTCTGCTGACAACAAGGTGTGATACATTTAAAAAAATAATTTAGGATTAAGTTGCAGGATTCATAAGCAATACCTTGGGAAGGTAGTTTTCTTTTTTTAATTTTTTTTTAATAAGCCAGGCTCAACATGGAGTAGATTTTTTTTCTAAACCCCAGTTCCTAGGAGAAAATAGCAGCTAAATTTTCTTCCCTTTCCATTCACAGAAATACCAATCATGGTACAGGAAAAAGCAAAAATGCACCTAAACTGTCTGTGTATCCAGTAATTCTATATTTCCAAACTGGACATTTCATTATATCCAGAGCACATTTAATGTTTTTAGCACAGATAAATATAAATATTTTATCACAGTACACCTTAGCTGTCTTAGAAGTGACTATGAAGAAACATAATTTTTTAAACAAAAATAAAGGAAAATGGATTTCTGGGGAGTTATCTATTACACTGCCATAAGTATACCTGTACTAACAGCATTTCAGCACTTTCTTCTAGCTATAATGCTTTTGAAATATTTGAAATCTTGTAATACTGTAATATAAATGCAGCGCATTTCCAGTTCCTAGAGAAATGTTGAAAATGTAATTGCTTTCATATAACTGAAATTCAAGATTGAAAATATTTCAAAAGCACCACTGTAGGAAGAAAATATTGAAATACTGTAGGAGAAGAACTGGAAAGAGAAGAAAAATAAATCAAGTTTAGAAGGGAAAGATTAGGCATGTTAGTCAATAAGCTGGCATAGTCAAAAAGAGAAACTTCTCAAAGCCTACTGAGGATGAAAAAAGTGTTAATTGGGTACAAGAACATGTTTATGAGGGACCACAAATAAATTTGAGCAAAACATGTAAATAACAGCAGAGCATTTGATATAGGAAAGAAATAGTCCTGTGACCGTGGTGGATCTTCTATTGAACAGTAAATGAGAAGGCAACAAACATCAGTGAACCCTGGAAGACCAAAGACACCATGGGTTAGAATTTGTTATTATTCCCTGTGCTCCAAAGTTCAGTATTTCACTAATAGATCTTTTCCATAAACTGGTGTACAGTATCAGATCCATCTTTCTGTATGGAAAGAAATAGTTTATTTAAAAGAAAAATTAACTATAAAATGAATATATTCCATTTTAAGTAAAATACTGAGATGCTTTGAAGTGTTGATATGTCAATATTTTGAAATGAAAAAGCTTGCTTTTTTATTTACCATCGTTCAGAAATATATTTTAAATGTAAAATATTCTAATGATTTTTAACCCACACTCATAAAATATTATCAGAATTATTAGGCACTTTAAAAGTCTTCCATTAATTTCTGTAGTGTTTCAAGTACATTAGAAAAGAAATTTATCAGACTTATGGCTTTTTGATAATTTCAGGGATAAAATCAGACTGAGTTTTCCAAAGTTTTCATAAGTCATAGAATTGAGTAAGTAATGGCTCATTATACCTTGATTCTAATAAATAAATTCATTACTTTTCCAATATTAGACTAACCTAGACAATAACTGCTGGTTTTTTTTCAGTGGATTTTTTTCAGAGACAGCTAAATAGGGCCATTTAGGTTTATCATCTTGTTGTTTCCATGTTGAAG
Organism: Melospiza melodia melodia; assembly: GCF_035770615.1. Lineage (NCBI taxonomy): Eukaryota > Metazoa > Chordata > Aves > Passeriformes > Passerellidae > Melospiza > Melospiza melodia. The sequence goes on along the minus strand of NC_086197.1, from coordinate 87,563,352 downwards.
AAGAGTAGAGAGGTATGTAGTCCTCCAACAGTTACTGGCATGAAAAAAATCTGATTGGTTACCTAATTTTATTAGGTCTGAAATTCAGGTTTATTAGATTTTAATGTCTTGAACAAATATTATGCATATTTTAATTTATGAGTTATTCAACCATAGACAATGTGCTTATACATAATTTAAAACTGTTCTACCTGTCATCACAATTATTTTATTAATGCTTTTCCATTTGTTATTGTTGCAGACAAATCATATATGTCCCAAGATCCATGACACGGGCAGAAAAACATTGACTTTATCCAGCTCCTGAAACTGTAACTGAACCCACTGCCCACACAAAGCACAACCCACCAGTTTCTTTAGCAGTACTTCCAACAGGAGCCCACAAACCTATAAAATATTTAATACAGTGAAAATCTGTTCTACTCACATCATGAATTATAACTCAGAATCAAACTACAGTCATGGGTGGGCATCTGTTCAGTAATTATCCTTAATTCAGTATTAGTAAACTCAATAAATATTAAACAATAAGTTGCCCCACATCTTTCTGATGAGTACTGTTGATGCAAAGTAAACATTTAATGTGGCTGATCTTTCTATAGGAGAGTTTCTTATACTTTTTTCCTTTTTCTTTTAACACAAATAAATTTTAATGGCATTTTTCCATAATTGTGGTCTTAGGGTATTTCTGGTGCATCATAAATATGCATTTATTAGTCAGCACTAAATTACATTTTGTTACTGGCCTAAACAATCAAGATTTAATTTTTATCCTAGTATCCACTGCTCTATTTATTAGATCCAGGAAAAAGTAGATATTATACAGGGAGTTGATGCAGAGACTGAATACTTTTAGCGATAACAAAGTAAGATAAAATTGAAACAGTGTGAAGACTCATGGATAAAAAATAAATGCTACAGAAGGTGAGCGGGAAACTTTTACCAGCAGTTGTTTACCTTTAGTTAGTATTTGAGGACAGAGTAAAAAATACTGGGAAAGAGCAGCAGCAGAAAGATTCACAATTTAATAAAAGGACAGTGGCTAGAGGCAGAGCCTGAAGGCAGAAAATTTGGTGTGTGGCCCAAAGGTCAATAGGGATGGATAAGGAAAAGTATCTAATATAGGAAGGAAATAACACTTCCCAGAGGGGAGGGAATCCAAGAGAGGTTTGGTTCCTGATTGTCTCTGCTCCAGTCTTATTAACTAATTGCTTTCATTTGGTAAGTAAAAGTCAAAATACTCTTGAGCCAGCTTCTTTGTCAGAGCAGAAAAGTTGACATATTTCCTAAGATTTTAAGCTCCTTTAATTGATCTGGGAAATTTCTAAGGGATCAATTACTGCGGTATTCTAAAATATTTTCAAATCATAATTGTTTAAAAACACCCATAGTATTATGAGTTTACATCTTTGTAGCCTATTTTAAAGTCACTTTGGAAAGCAGACTATTTTCTCAGTTTCACAGATGGGGATGATAAGTGCTTATGTGCTTTACGTACATTGCTCACTTACTCAAAGACCAAGCTGAGAAAAAAAATGAAATTCCTCCACCCTAGTACCTTATTTATCCAGGTAAAGGGAGGATAGGATGGAAAGAAGACATCTGATGTTGATATTGGATATTTTGGGAATGTTCAACCATAGACAATGTGCTCCAGCTCTCCAAACTGGCAGCCAGTACGAATGGTGCAATTGTGTCAGTTCAGTAGTCCTTCCTTCTTATCTTTGGAACCCATGGCAAGCTCTGGACACAGAATGAGGAGCGCTTCCGAGTGATTTAGAGCCAAAATAGGCGCTATGTAAGGCACTCCTTGAAACAAACCATTGTTGGTATTTATGTCTGAGCTAGAATAATTAATGTCTATTATGACATACAGTTCAATGAATGACTGAGAATCTACTTGAGTTGGAAAAGCACTTTATCAATGTAAACATTGACTTATTTTGCAAGTAACCTCATTGTGGTTGGCAAGGTCCTGGGCTCCCCACTTCAAGAAGGACATTGGCTGGAGCATGTCTAGAGAAGGGCAGTGAAACAGGTAAAAGCTCTGGAGCACAGGTCTTGTGAGGAGCAGCTGAGGGAGCTGGGGGTGTTTAACCTGGAGAAAAGGAGACTGAGAGGACTTCATTGCTCTTTACAAACACCTGAAAGGAGGTTGTAGCCAGGTGGTCTCTCTCCCAGGCAACTGGTGACCCGATGAGACAACAAAGCCTTCATGCTCTGTAGGGAAGTTTCAGATTGGGCATCAGGAGGAATTCCTTAGTGTAGAGTGCTGCTAAACATTGGAAAGAACTTCCCAGGGAGGTGGTGGAATAACCCACCATAGAAGTGTTCAAGAAACTACTGGACATTGAAATTACTGCCATTGTCTAATTAACAAGTGGTGATCAAAGGTTGCACTCAATGATCTCAGAAGTATTTTCCAGTATAAATGAATTTCTGATTCTGTCAAGAAACTGAATAATTTGGCGCACAATTAATAGTGCCGTGGTGTCAGAAAATGAAAAGACATCACGTTTCTGTGGTGATGGAACACAACATGGATACTCTGAAGGACTCTTCCACATCTAGAAATCACCACAATAGTGAGCTTCTTCCAGTAATTCAGGAATTTCTAAATATTCAGGAGCAAACCCCAAGTTTCAGAATTTTCCTCTGTAATTTTCTGTAACAATTTGGTAACATGAACGTCTTCAATTCATTTGAGCTATGATGATCTATTTTGAGTTAAATTTTTGAGAGCCTTACAGTAATGCTTTCTTTAAATATAGACATTTTGAACATTTATATTTCTTATATATTTTTGCAAGTTTTATTTCCACTTCCTTTAATAAACAAGAAATGCCTTTTTAACAGATCTTTAGAATGAAGACAGGTTGATTTTAACCATACTTATTTCTGTTTCCCCTTATTAAAGATGTTCACATTCGTCTCCCTCAAGTCAAGAAAGGAAGTATTAGAACATTTCAAAAGGAAAATTCCATGGAAGGTCTATGAAATAAAAGTTTGTATTTTTATTATATAGTATGGCTGTATGATTATAAACATTAATAGGTATTGCTGTAGTTTTATTTTTCCTACTACTGTTTTCCTCTACTCATTATAGAACTGCTATGACAGTGTGCTTAAACATGTTTCAAAAGTGGTAAAGCAATCATTGACACAGTTAAAGAATAGAGGGGAAACATTCAGTGTTTGAAGTATTTTCTGCTGCTGAACAGGGTGTTAGTTTCTTCTTCTCCAGAAACCCTGTGAACCTGATAATAAATACAATGATACAAGAAACAAAAGGAAGAGATAGAAAGATAGCCAAGAGTATTTTGAGAAAATTTTCATGATACATTTCTTAGGAGCCTGAAACAAGTGCTATAATCTCTACTTCACCAAAATGCCTTTTGTTTCAGGTTCCTTTTAGATTTTTTTTTAGGTGACTACTCTGAGACAATAAAGGAAAGGGAAGCCACATTCCACTGAAAAAGTTCCCAGTCTATGAATGGTTGGATAGGACAATATATAGAAAATATATTTACAGTTTCTGCCCTGTATCTATAGTCTTTTCTGGGCATCTGCTTGCATTCACAACACCAGATAGAAAAATATAGCTATGCTCCGGACTTGCAACCTGGTGTGGTTGCTTTTATATTCCCTTTCTCCCAGCTTCCATAAAAAGTACTGGAGAAGAGAATAATGCATCTTCTATGTCCCTTCTAAAACAAAACCAGTACTTGAACAGAGAATTTAGAAACTTCTTATGGTTCAATGTTGAATAGACAAAACTCTGAAAAAGTAATTTGAGGCAATATGTAAATATATATATATATATATATATATTCTATCTAGAAATATATGCCATTACCAAGAGGATAAATATCCTCACTGTGAACCCAGAATCATAAAAATCTTCTACAGCAGAGTAACATGACATGACTTTACAAAGACTTCAAATTTGTCCACAAGTAAATTGCTAGAAATATAGTCTTTAGGACAAATTATAAATGACACTCCAAGACAGTACTGGAACATGTGGATGCAGTTTTGTTGGGCTTGCCTTTCCAGCAGTCTTGTTGTAACAGCACAGTGTTGAGCATCAGGAAGAGGGTAAGATACAGTACAGTTGTCTTACAGTAGACATTTAAAGTCCTTGAAGGGATTGGTCCTTGGCCAAGGCATTTACAGACTATACACAGAAAATTAAAATTTAAGAAAAAAACCCAGAAAACTTTATCAAACTATATGCAGCTGAAGTTGTCTATGTGTAAATATAAGGACTTATGAATATTAGCATAATATTATAGTGCTAAAAATAATGTTAAAAGAAAAAAAACCTGGTTTATCAGTGTTACTGTCATACCCATGTTTTTTCCAGTATACCAATATTATTAACTGTTCTTTTATATAACTGTATACCCAAATAAAGATCATTATCAATATATCAGCCTGGGTGAAAATGTCAAACCTATGCCTAATATAGATCCATAAACTCAGCAGCACAGGTAAATATGAAGATCTATGAGGGGTTTAAATGAAAAGGGGAAATTAGCTATTTAACAACAACAACCAAACATTTTGTTGAAAGAAGCCTTGCATTTGTGTAAGCATTCTGACAGTGTTGGATCAAATCCACCTTATCAACGTTTCTCACCTTTTTAATGGCAATAGGAGAGCTCACAGACTGACTTACTTCATCACTTGGAAGTTTTGTAATTTTAAAATTTGAAATAACCTAAATCTTTATTATAAAAATATTCCCAGAAAATGTCGCAAACAAACCACTGTTAAACAGATTCCCAATATTACACATGTTTTGCATAATCCCAGATAAGAAGAGGCTGGAGGGGTTCTCACTTTTATTGTCTGGAAAGTAGGATGTTCCTAAACTAAATAAAAACAAGTAGATGAACAAAAAATATTTCTAATCTTTGGGAAAACAGAATGAACACCTGCTCCTCCTTTGTTAACATGGTATGTAACAGTTCCAGTTTTCTGGATTTTATTTGGAAGCAATATATGAGGTCTTAGGATAGCAGAAGTATTGTGGAGATTGACATTATACCTTTGCTTTCACAACTATTTCTTTTCATGAATGGCTATGTTGTTAAGTGCCAGTCCTTAAAAATAATTTTGTTAGAGCATGAACATGTGAGTAAAAGCAAAAGAGCTCTGCTGGTTTTGGCTGGTGTAGAGTTAATATTCTTCACAGTAGCTGGTGCGGGTTATTTTTTCGACTTGTGATGGAAAAAGTTTTGATAATGCAGAGATATTTTTAATGTTGCTGAGCAGTGCTTTCACAGAGTCAAAGCTCTTTCTGATTCTACCTTCACCCCACCAGTGAGTAGGTTTGGGGATGTAAAGAATTTGGGAGGTGACATTGGTGCAGCTGACCCTAACTCAGCCAGGGGATATTCCATACCATATGCTGTCATGCTCATCATATAAAGCTGGAGGAAGAAAGGGGGGAATGCTGGGGTGATGGCATTTGTCTTCCCAGGTCACCTTTACACCCACTGGAGCCTTGTCTGCCTGTGGGACGTGGTGAGTTAATTCCTCTGTTTGCTTTGCTTATGTGAGTGGCTTTTGGTTTACCTATTAAACTATATTTATCTCAACCCACAAGTTTGCTCACTTTAACACTTCTGATTCTCTCTCACATCCCACTGGAGCAGGAAGCGAGTGAGAGTCTGTGTGTGGCTTAGTTGCTGGCTGAGATTAAACCACAACAGGATACAACTCTGTAGCATGCCAGAGACTGTTTTCGGGAAGGATTCTCTACAAAGAAAGAAAAAGTAGCAGAAACAGCAAGAGGAAATGAGATTCAGATAAAATAGACAAAACTGTTCTGGCTAAAGATGAGACAAGCAGCTGTGAAATGGCAGCAATCTTCAAACCTATGAGCAGCAGAGATATTAATCTTTCCTGTCTGGACTTATTCTCTCAAGACATTTTGGAGTAGCACTCATTTCAAAAGAAAAAACATGTTCTCATCATCAGTGAATCTCTATTTTAAGAAGAGCTTGTCAATAAAAAACAGTTTGCATTTGATTACAAAGATTGTTGGAAGCCCTGGTTGCTTTTCATTCTGCAACTCATTGACCCATTCTAGACTGTCAGACAAAAGGAATGCTGGGCTTCTCAACTTTAGAGCTGGACAACTCATGACAGAAAGTAAACAACAAGAATTTAAGGATGAAAGTCAGTATGACACACTGCCATTTTTATCTCAATCAAACTTTATAAGACAAGTATATTTAGATATAACTCTCTTGCTTCCTTGAGTCATGTTTTTTCACTTAATTAGTCACAGTGGTAGGGACTAGAATAGGTATATAGGAAGTAGTTAGATAGAGACTTATATCCCACATGCTCTTTCTGATGAGAGACAAAAGTGGGTGCTTGAGAAAAAAGATGAAATTTGAAGAATGAACATTGGTAATCCAATGTCATAGTCTTCAGACTGATTTCCTGAGATGAGGTATTGTCTTTAGATTGACTAATTATAAGAAATTGATTTGAATCCAGCACATTTTACAGCATTCCTGACAATGAATTAGTTATATGTTTTTCTGGATGAAAACACATTTAGTTTTTTATCCTAGTTAGAGACATTCTAGTAATTTCATTTGATGTTCTCTGGTTCGTGTCTTGTGATAAAGGCTGAAGAAAACTTTTTTCTAGGTCACTCATATGGCAAACACAAATTCAAATTCAGTTTCCTCTTCCACACATTGTTGATTAGCAGCTTTGTTGATTAGTTGATTGTGAGAAGCAGCTCCTCCCTCTCCGTATGGGAGTCCCTCTCAGTCAGTCTCCATCCTCCAGAGCCAAGATAGAGAGGGGATGGGGGTAACTGCTGGGCCAAATAACTGACCAATAAAAATCTTTTTTTGCAAGCAGGGATGAACGAGCAGGTCAGTAACAAGAGCCAACTGCAAAAAGGAAACTGAAAAAAACAAACCACAACAACAACAACAAAAAACCCCTAACACCACTGAAAACCAAATTAAAAAAAAAAATCAAACCCCCAGCAGTATCCTTATCTAATTCTGAGACCTGAGACATTCTACTATGCCCTTCAGCAAGCTCCTCTCCCTGACAGCTCTCTCTTAGAAGATTTTTCCTCTTGTATGGTTTATTCATGAACCCAGAAATGTCTCACTCATGGCTCTGCAGTCCCACCCTCAGAGCCAGCTGATATTTCCCAAATGAAGGAATGACTTTCAGTCCAAAAATTAGGCAATGCAAAATACTCCTTGGCTTAACAAAAATGAACAGATTCTTGGTGACTGGACTGTAACTTCGTATCTAGCTATTGTGCACTTCACTAATCATCTTGAAAGAGGAAAAAAAATCCCTGCACAATGAAAAGCAGACTTCATTTACCTTAAAGGTATCAAGATTATGTGTTGACAAAACATTTTAATCTTACTAAAAACGGGAATTAACAAAGAGAAGGAGGAACAGAGGAATTTTGACCTTGAGTACAGACTAGGAAGACTATTTATTTTGGAACTGCTGAAAGCATTTCTTATCTTAGACTTCAGAGATATTCCACCTAGGGAGCTGGAGAGCAGTACAGGCACTGTTTCTTTATTCCTTGATGTATTGTATCCAATCACTTCTTATTTCACAGTTCATTATCAAGAAACATTAACTTCTGTAAGAATGAAATAGAGTTTCCATGGAAGCTTGCTTACACTCAAAAGATAATTCAGATGAAGAATTATATGTATGATTTTTTTTATTCCCCATGCATTTTGGCAGGAGATTTCAACGAAAATCAAAATAAAAAGAAACAATCAGAGACTTAAAAGCAAAGGGCAGATTCTGCTCATCTGTCAGAGACTGGTTTATCACCTAACTTTGCTGATTGAATAAATAAGTATGAACTGTTGAGTTAAAAAATTTATTTAGAAAATGCAAATGGTGTTTTCTCATATGGAAATTACATTTAGCAATTGATATTCTGATTCCAGAATTTCTTGTGTGTAGTACTCCATAACCCTAAAGTATTATTAAAATCAGTTGGATGAAGTATGTTTCATCTTCAACTGAAATAAGTTTGAATCATAGGTTTTAAAGACGTAAGGAGCTCTCTATGATGATTAATACAGGACTGAATTTTACAAGACTTTCTGTTACAAGGGCCTATAACAGGCTGTATTCAGTTCTAGGATACATACAAGAGAGAAAAATATAGGGAAATAAAATCAGGTACTATGTTGGAATTCAGATAAATTAGCACAATGTAGAGTGCCAGACGTTGACCATTGTTGCCATGTGTCTAAAAAGTTTTTCAAATTATTGACATAATAGCACTAGGGAAGTGATGGAATAGTCCTCACCATTTTCCAAGTAGAAATATATTTATCTACAGATATAGATATATACTCATTGCCAAAAATAAAGCAAGAATACCTAGTATAGGACTGAAGTTTTCTATTCAGCCTTATCATAAATGTACAGAGACTCAACCTCTGAATAACAAATTGAGTTTTGTTGTTTTCAAATTAAAATCCTGAGATAATTTTGTAGCAATGCACAATCTATATCATTATTATTCAATGAAGATATGAGGTACTAGTAGTATCCTTTTATTTACCAGTGTATTTAAAGATTCTCTGATCCTTCTCTTCAGTACAGTAATTATGAAAGCAGACTGGACGGTGGCAGAGTCAGAAAGCATCTCCTCATTTTAAACTGAGACAGCGTGAGATAAAGCAGGTGTTATTTTATGGATATGCATTCTTAAATACTGCATGGAATATGTAATGATCATTCTAACAATGAAAGATATGTTTCTTTGTCTGCAGAGAAGAATATGTAGAATTAAAGTAACCAGTATGAGCATAATTTCTTTATTGTTTGCAATATAATGACAAGAGAAGCAGCAGCTGCTGAACTGAGCCTTCCTTTATCCCCCACTATGAGAGGGAATGAGGAGAATGCAGATGTTGGCTTGAGTTCTGTACAAAAGCAAGAGATAGCATCCAGTACAGAAACAGAGTATCACAAGAGAGCTTTCATACAATTATTATCTTTGGTGCCCCTTCAAAAGTGCATGACAGATCCTGTAGAAAAGCAGCTGCAGAACTTCACTCTGCGATCAGATTGGTTATTTCAGCCAGTAATGCAAATATAACTCAGCACACAGAAAGCTGCCTTGGGAAAGTAGAAACCTTCCAGGGTTAAGCACCCTCTCTTCCAAAAGGGCCCAAGTTAAAATGCTGGGTTTGACACCAATTTTCTGTAGGACTTCAGGCTACTCATGTACTTCCTCTGCTCCGACTGTAATATCTGTGAAAAAAGAGAGAATACTGACTCACCTACCTCAAAGGCAAACTAAAGATTAATTAGTTTGTGCTCGTATAGAGCTTTGAAAATGTCAAGGCTATATAACTACTGTTAAATAAATGGCAAAAAGTCAGATTGGACAAGTACAGAGCAGGACTGCAAGGGTTTATTACTGTATCTTAGCAATTATCTTTAACACTTTCCAGAAAAGATTTCTTATAGTAGATATGGGTAGTTAGAAGAAGAGTAAGGAGCTGTTCTATAGCAGTACTTCTTAAGAGAATATAAAAGGAAATGAGAAAGCAAGCACAAATTTTAACTTTTCTGAGTTTTTAAATTCAGCAGGGCAATATGTCAGTGCTCTATCTCAATTGGTTAATCTTTTACTGAAGCAGTATTCAAATACTATTGTATAATACATCTGGAAAGGTCCTGGTCACTTGAATGGGAAATAAAAAAATAAAAAAAAGGTCCCTCTGACAGAGACTAGGGCCACAGGGCTGCATGTAGTTAATTTGCTTCCACTCGATTTTATACAATGAGGAACATCACCATTTTAAGCCTGAATTTTTCTGAGAAAACTGCAGTAATCAATGTCCCATGATGACACTTTGAATGTGATGTATTTTATTCATAGAGTGATTACTTAGAAACAACACAAGAAGATCCAAGCTCCTCTCCCATCCCAAGTAATGCACAAAATTTCCTAAATATTCTCATTTACTCTCAAAAAAATTCCCTTAATTTTTGCATTATTTTACCACCAGAAGCCACGCTGTTCTTATTTTTCAGTTTCCACTGACCACCTTTGCGGACATCAGATTATTTGAATTTGCTGGCACAGGATCACTAGTCATTTAAAAGTTGCTCTTTTCTTCCAGTGCTCATTACCCACTTCTAAATATTCTGGTATTTAGAAATACACCAATCACTTGATTGGGGCTTTCAAGTAATTTCACCATGAATCAGGAAGATAATATAAACTAGATGGAGATAAATAGATCTTACATATATTGTGTTTATCTGGATTTCAATGTAGAAGCACTTTTGTCCAAGACTAAACATTACTATGGAAAGTTACAATGCTGCAGATATTCTAAGAAAAACAGAGCAAAACTGAAATTAGGAACTGAAGTTACTGCAAAAGTTACATTTGGAATGCTGTTGGTAGGATTTATTTTGAAAAAGCAACATGAGATTTGTGAAAGAATACAAGTTCTTAAAAAATAAAAATCAAGCCATGCTTCTCCATTTAAAATTGCTGGTTGTACAGAAATATGGCCTCTGTGCTAGTAGGATGAATTATAAGCTGAATTATGTGTAAGAGTGACTTCCAAGGGGCATCACTTCTCACATAATTCAAAGTTCCTGTATTTTAGATTTTTCTGTACATAAACACACCCCTATACATGAACAAAGGCAGTGTGTAGATTTACAGTGTAAGCAGAGAATTCCACATGATAAATTAGATTCACGTGAGAGGAAACCTAAAACAAAATAAACTTATTTTTGCTAAATGTTCATTCTACCATTTGTTACAAACTCACATGGTCTCTGCACATCGATATTAAAGTTCTTCATACCTGCAGGTACTCAAAATCAAACCTCACCAAGGGCAAAAATCAACAGCAACAAATCTAAGACTGGCAGCAGAGCTGAATGATAGCATAGCAAAAATGTAGAAGTAATAACTCCATGGAGTAGAGCAGGGAGCATAACACACTCCCCCAAATGCACCAGATTCCACACAGTCATCACTCCAAACACTACACCCACTGACACCTACCCCATGATTATCATCTCAGGTTATATTCTTCACGAGCATCCTGAATATTTGATTTATTTGTGCTATTAATTTATCCATCCCACCTGTGTTCCCTTAGATATTTAATTGATTGCCCTTAATTGATCTGGCCATCTGTGATATCTTTGTCATTTAATTGATTGTTTTCATTGATCTAAACACCTTGCAGCTTCATTGTCACCTAGATGAATCAGAAGTCACTGGCTGGTACCATTTATATCTCGTAATGTGCATCTATCCAATTTCATCTCCCGAGGCAGATGGGGCAGGGGAGGACAGCAAACACCTGAAGTTTCATTGTGTTCTAACCTGTCTGGCCAGGAGTTGATTTCAGTGACACTTTCCCTAAATACTCAGGCATGAGGGCACTCATTCTCTTCCTGGAACACAGTCTTTATTCAAATAAAACATGAACAATAAAATTAAAAAAAAAAGTAATTATGCATAACAACAAGATTTGCAGCAGGGGTGGTAAATCTCCCTTTTATCCTGACCTGCAATGCAAATGAATTCCATTGAGTTCTCTTTGAAGAAAACTTTAGCCCAGCAGCCAAGCACTGCTGACAAGGAAATCATAATTTTGCTGATTTTAGCTCTCACACAACAGAGCACCACTACAAATAGTGGGTGTCATAATGGTATTCTGAATAATGAATGGCATAAAGGGTATCTTTTTCACTTATTAAGCCTTTGGGCACAGAATTAAAGTCATAGGAGATTATACCTGATATAGCAAATTATATGTAAAAATGAAGTTTTATGTAAAATTATGTAAAATATATGTAAAATAGATGAAAATCTTGTTCTGGCTGGGACACTTAGATATAATCTATAAAATGTGACAGCTCTGGTGAAGGCAGACAAGAAATTTGTAAGAATTAACAAAGGACTTGATGGTTTCCTTTAACAAGAAAGTATTTGATGTACTTAACACAGTCTATTGCCTAATTATAGCAGTTCATAATCCAACAGTTTGTGCAGTAATACAGATAAAGAAGAGAAGATAACAGTAATTTTTCACCTGCTCTGCTCCATGCTTGGAGCCTCAGATCAGTAGGACCTGCAAACAAACAAATAGAGAAAGGACACAAGCATGCAGAAAACAAAGAGGAAGAACTGAAATAAGCTCACAGTAATGGAAAGTAATCCCACCCCAAAAAAGGAAAAAAACACAAGAAAGAAGGGAAAGTGGTGAGTGCAGACTTTAAGCTGAGTCAGAAAACTGTAGATCTCAAAAGCAAGGAAAATCAGAAGAATGTAAAATAGAAAGTCTAGACTCAGAATGGGGAAGAAAGAGCAGATCACAACACACATAAAATTATCTTCCATCTTATTCTTGATTCACAAATTCTGTAGCACAACTCTGACACTGGCCAGCACTGGAAACCACACTGGAAGGAGTAAAGCCAGAAGAGAAAAGAGTTCTTGCCTTCCTAGCTGCTAGCTGTGCCTGGAAATTCTGTATCCTGATAAGAGTAATTTCTGGGTTTATGTTTGTCCTCTTCATATACCATTACTGTCCTGGCAGGTATCTTGCATTCCACAGAATAATAACATACTGCTTGACAAAATTATCTTTCCTTAAACTTTGAATTTTTTTGTGTGTTTTCCAGTATTTTCTAGCTTGAAGATCCACAACTAAAACTTTCTGATATACCATTTCAGAACACTTGCACTGCCTATTTTTCTCTCTGGAATTTTCACTTTTTACTGGTGCATAGCCAGACTGAAATGTGTTTATCTTGACCACACAAATGTACCACCACCACAAATATCCACAGTATAAAAAAGTGTGCTTTCTGTCAGTGCTCTAACAAGTGCATAACAATACGTGTTCAAGGAAAATTGGTAGAAGATATTAAAAAGGAAAATAAGATCAAGCCCCTAATAAAGTGAGACACTTAATTTTAGTTTTTTGTGTAGTAAGATGGAAAAAATTATCTACCAGAGCAATGTTCATCACATTGTGACATCATAATGTTTCTCCCTGAGAAAATAATAAAATTTAACACAGAAGTAAGAGCTGATTAATTAAAAATAATCCATTCAATTGATAAAAAAGTCTGTCTATACTTTTCATCCTGGATCTGTGCAGTCATAAACAGCATAACCTGTGTATTATAGCTGTCTCAGCTTTAATAAGCTCTGTAACAAATCCTGCCTGTCTTTGGAGCATGGTCCTTCTGCATGGGACTCCATTTCTGACTTGGCTGTCCAGTGTCGTGGGATCACTTCTGTGAAGGCATGAGGAATAGGTGGTGGCAGATTGGACAACATGTCTGAAACTGTTCAAGATGGTTACTTTAGTTTCATTCTATTCTGAAAGCATAAAACAAACCAGTCAGTTTCTTCACATTTCCACTGAATGTACATCTCCCTGCAAGCTGCTACATCGGCCATCAGAATTGCCCTTGATAGTGGCAGTGTAACTTTGATACATCCAGAACTGCAGCACCTAGAAAGACTTGCCCTTACCTGCAACAGTGTTCACAGGGGTCCGAGAATAAGGGAAGAGACGAGGATCTGACTCCATGTTTCAGAAGGCTTGATTTATTATTTTATGATATATATTATATTAAAACTACACTAAAAGAATAGAAGAAAGGATTTCATCAGAAGGCTAGCTAAGAACAGAGAGGAAAACAATGATAACGAAAGCTTGTGTCTCGGATAGAGTCTGAGCCAGCTCACTGTGATTGGCCCTTAATTAGAAACAACCACATGAGACCAATCACAGATGCACCTGTTGCATTCCACAGCAGCAGATAACCATTGTTTACATTTTGTTCCTGAGGCCTCTCAGCTTCACAGGAGAAAAAATTCTAAGGAAAGGATTTTTCATAAAATGTGTCTGTGCCACTTACCAAAAACATATTGAGTTGTTGAGAAGCAAACAGCTCCTCAAATGCCCAGTGGGCATAATCCCACAGTGCTCTGAGACCCAAGCCTGGTCGTGATGGGCCTGCCTCCTAAGTGGTCGTCAAGAACACCAGCCTGTGGACCACGGCTATGAAGAAAGTGGCCACCGTTACCAAGAACACCCTGTCTGACTTACATTATCCAAGGAAAAGTGAATTTCAAAAGCTGTAGTGAGGTTTCCCAGCAACTGGAAAAGTACACTACATCTATGTCCATACCATAATGGCCTAAAGTGACAAATGGAACAGAGTCCTTTCCCTCTAAGACCTGAACCTTGTCACAAGGCTGCCTGGATTCAGGCTTGATTTAAGTTTGAGAGTTCTGATTTGGATGTGAATACAAGCTCACACTCACATGCAACAGAAAACAGCTTTTTGCAGCTACTGATGTTTACATTTCATTGTGATGCAACACTCAATATACAGCACTTCTGTATGTGACTCCTGACCAATGTAAAACACATTTTCCTCTGTTATTGAATTTTTAATTTGCAATTCTAGTATTTATCTGGCAATGTTCACAGAAAAAAAAAAAGGAAACAAAACTCACAAAAGTTTACATTTTGTCATCTGTCTTTCTTGGTTATACCATTTTTCCTTAGACAGTGGAAAATAACTCCAACTGTTAGAAACGTAGACGTTTGGTTACCTCTGTTTCACACAGCTTTAATCTCTTGCTTTTCTCACATTGTTCTCTGTCTCACAATTTCTAGATTTCATCTCAATTGTAAACACCATGAAATGTTGCTTGGTGGTGAATTGGTTCTCATTATTTTAATTACAAATAGGTGGGTTAATGGCTATTGGAGAAAAACACTTTAAGAGCAGGAAAGCGGGTTAACACAGTAACACTCCTACCAGTCTAGCAAAAACTACTTTGTGCCATAAGAAAAGTTAAATTTCAAGGAAAGCTTTTGAGAAGGCCAAGTTGGGAGGTCAGTGTTTTAAGGGAAGAATAATCTTGGAGACAGACAGCAAAGGAAACCTCTCTAGATTAACCAACCCTCTGTACTCTGCCTGTTGTCTTCAGAGTCAATTTATCAGACACATATAAGCTTCATCTGTTTTTTTTCTTCAGGGAAAAGATCAAGTATAGTGATAATTAAATCCTCAACAAAGATTTAAATTGTCTTTGTTACAAATAAAATGGTGATTTTGTCCTTCATCTTTATGCAGCAGACCAACATGCTGGCTCAAATCTACTTCTTCCAAAAGCAGGTTTTTTTTTCATTTTATGTGATCATTCAAATTTCTTAACAAGATTTACATTTCTATGAGGAAACACAGTGATGTATTTTAAATATGATTTTGAGTAAAAATATCTAAATTTGGCTTTTCTCATAACACTCCAATTTTCATAGCTATTGCTTAGAAACTGAATTTCAGCTAAGAAACAAGAATTCATAAACTGCAAAATAAAAATATTTTTTAAAAACCTCCTTTTTAGAGAAATATTATGTCAACTGACCAGTCACCTCTAACAGAAGCTGGATTTCTATTTTCTTTAACTTTACTCCAGTTATTTCATAATGTACATATCCCAGATAGGTCTGCTATACATCTTCATCTCTTTTTTTCTCCCTCTCTTCTCTGCCTATAATGTGACTTAGGCTGTCAAGATGTTAGAGCCACATACTTTATTAGCCTGTATTTCAAATAATACAGGTTTTTCTTTGTCCTGCCCCTTAGGCTCTATAAGAAGAAAGAAGGAGCGAATATTACTTTATAGAAAGGAAATAATTTACATTTGAAGGCTGTAGTGGAAATGTTACAGTGGAAGCCTTGGACTGATTAGATTGTTTCAAAGCTTTTCTGTGACTTTGATTGATTGAATTTGCCCATGGCACTCCTAGTGGTAATGATACTGTGATTATTTAAGCAGAAAGTAACTTAAGGATAGGCTGAGCATGTTAACTTTGAATTTCCTAGCTTTCAGCATTTTGCATTTTCCACAGTTTCTATTCAAGAACAGCACAGTTTGCATTGTGTGGTATTTACTACAGCTGTCATTCATTTACTTTTCTTGTTTGAATTTTGCAACGCATATTGGTGGAAATGTGTAAGCTCTTTCCATGGGCAACCCCCCAAACAATTCACTCAACAGGGCTTTTAAAAGGGCTTTTGGCTGGTCATATACTTTGAGTTAGACACAAGCAAAATACCAAAAAGATATTCTTAAGAGGTCAAAACAACAAAAAATACTTTACTGGCAACTTCAGTAAATCAGAGAACTTTGGAAAAACATTTAGAGCAGCATGCAATCAACATGAAACACTTCTACAAAGCATTAACCCGTTCAACTTAGCAAACTCTAAGCCCTTTTGATTTTAAGTTACTCAAAAATTCTGAGAAGAGGAAAATAGAAGAAAGAAAAAGCAAGAAAGACAGAAAAGATACAGAAAAGAGCAGATATGGCTACAAACTCCCAGGATGCAGCAACATTCAGCTGATAGAAAATCCAAAAGGAGGTAGAATTAAGACATATATTTGCCTTGGATTCAGCTTTAAATACTTCCTGGCCCTCCTGGCTTTTCTCCCAGGTGGAACTTCTGGTCATTTAGCCAGTTAGGAGCTGAGTTAGAGGCTCCAGGGGCAGGTGTGGACCTCGGATGTGTCCACGATTGGCAGCCACTTGCAGGCAGGAATACTGGCTCTGGAGAGGTGACATGAGTGGGGCAGTGCACTGCCTTGCCAGGTCAAGGCCAGACCTGCCCCTTCCCCCACATGCATGCACCCCAAAATGTCCCCAGAGCTCAGTCCTTGCAGGCTCCCACGTGATGCTGGCTGTGTGATGTGGATGGCCAGGCAGTTCTCATGGCACTGGCACTCTGGAGCAGACGTGCCTCCGTGCCTCCCTTCCCCAGAAGAAATGATCAGACAGCACACAGCTATGGCTACTTGTGAGGAAATAGGATAAGGAGAGGTCTTGCAGTCCCTGAAGAAAGAGTTGAACTGTCTGCAGGACTTGTCAATACAGCTTTACAGTACTGCGTCTTGTCCTTTTATAGCATCACACAAGTCACTCACGGTAAGAGCATTTCCCCTCCTCAGACAGTACCTCTTGTACAGCCATATGACAAGCTCTCTGCTTCTTCTGGGGAATCCAGCAGGTGGACAGAAGGACAGGAACCAGTATACACCTTTCCTTTGGGCTAACTGCCTCACTGCCCAGGGCATTTGCTTGCCTTTGTCCTTCAGTTTCTCCTTTTGCCTATAAGCTCTTATTTTGTTAGTCATCCCAGTTCCTCCACACCATTAAGAAACAGTAGCTTTTTACATCTGTGACACTACACTGGTTTTATTTCTATTTGTAGCACTCCTTTTTTAACTGTCTTCACTTACATCCCACACACAGACATCTCTCTTGTATTCAGCATAGTGCAAATAATAATTTCCTGTCAAGTATTTTCTACTTGAATGCATTTTTTCCAGTGTAAAAAATAAAAGGTATATAAATATCTTCAATTTTATTTTAAAAATCTAAAGGACAAAGTTTATTTTAATTGTGTCTGAAAAATACATTGTGGTTGTGACTGAGGGCGATTGATATTAATTTCTATATAATTGAAGAAGACCATGAGGAATGTGATCAAATATTTTTATGAAGCTGCAAGATTTTAAAGATGGTTTTTACACTTGGTTTTTCTATCCCTTGCCTTTAAAACATTCACAACATATGGCCCCATGGGTGCACCGCCCATGTGGCCAAGAAAGCCAATGGCATCCTGGCCTGTGTCAGGAATAGTGTGGCCAGCAGGAGCAGGGAGGTCATTCTGCCCCTGGCCTTGACATTGGTGTGGCCACACCTCGAGCGCTGTGCCCAGTTCTGGGCCTCTCGGTTCAGGGAGGATATTGAGGTGTTGGAGTGTGTCCAGAGAAGGGCAGCAGAGCTGGTGAAGGGCTTGGAGCACAGGTCCTGAGAGGAGCTGCTGAGGGAGCTGGGGCTGTTTAGTCTGGAGAAGAGCAGGCTCAGGAGAGACCTCATCGCTCTCTATAACGCCCTGAAAGGAGTCTGCAGCCAGGTGAGAGCAGGTTTCTTCCCCAAGGTGATGAGCAGTAGGACAAGAAGACACAGGCTTAAGTGTGCCAGGGGAGATTTAGGTTGGGCATTTGGAAGAAGACATTCACAGAAACAGGCTGCCCAGGGAGGTGGTGGAGTCACTGACCCTGGTGGTGTTTGAGACTGGACATGGCACCCAGTCCAGTAGGCAAGATGCTGTTCATACATAAAGTGCACCCGATGATCTCAGAGGTCTTTTCCAACCTAGTGGATTCCATGATTCTCCAATTCTGTAACACACTTGCTTCTTGAGGCATCTTTTAGAGACTTCTGCCCCCTTTGGTTTCCGAAGGAGGCAGAAATATTTGCAGCTCCCCTACAAAGATGCTAGTTTTTATTTTAGTTTTCTGGTTTGTGTTTTATCAGGTATTGCAGGAGCTTTTGGCAGTTTAACTGGATAGAAGACATGCTACTGAACTATGAGGATATATGAGGTCCAAAGTAATTTAATATCAGAGGCTACAGAGAAAAGATGTTAGAATGCCATGGGACATGGCATTGAAGGAAAAGTACATTTAGAGCTTGGTAAGGAATTTGACTTACATTCATCTTCCTAAAATTAAAATCTAAATTTATATTACTAGTTCAGAAATTCTCTGGCTACAATTTACATGCACAAAACAAAGATTAATTACTTACAAAGATACTTTGGATTTTAGTCCACTGTTTGAAATAGAAGACATCAGAATGCAATAAACTATGAGAATACACAGAGTCTTAGGGGACTATTGAGAAAAAAGATGAAATACAAAGTCATAATTATGACAAGAGAAGAACATGATCATCTCATGGGAAAAATCCCCTTCCTGACTTTTCACTAACCATATAAAGATGGCCATATCTTACCCAGGCTAACAGAAAGAAAATCTATTTTAAAAATTAAATTTCTTGATTAATTATCTGCTTTTAATGGCAGAACTCTCTTATGTTTTATTCTGAAGTGGCTCTTCCAGAACAGGTGCATAATTTGTGATGTTGGAAATCATGTAAAAAACTTCTATTGACCATGACAGTCCATTATTTTACTATCGTGTCTCAAAGTTACAGAAGAAGCAATGAGGGCTCTCTTTTTATATATATGTATGGGAGATAGGCATCAAAGTCACATGAGTGATATATGTGAACATATCTTTGATGTGTACAAAAATATACCTGGATTATTTAAGGTAAAACTCACTAAAACACAAATTTAGAAGTCTGAATGTGTTAAAGAAAAAAAGACAGCATTTGATGTTTCAATGGTACAACATTTTCTACAGAGGTTTCATGAGAAATCTTAGTGACTTAACTGCTTTGTTTAGCAGATACAATTCCAGAATTATGATTCTTCATTTTGCATTGACAAGAGCTGATTACATATCATTAGCTTTAAATGCAGATGTGAAGATTTTCTACATTTCAGGTTTGGTGGTACAAAGTCATAATGCCTCTTAACTTCAAAGTGGAACTTCAAGTATAAATTATGAGAGTACTTAAATCCTCCAGAGACAATACTTTGCTATTTGCAGATTATTTAGGCTCATTCTTTGTAAATGAACATCATAAAGAGTGTTTTTTTAATGTGCCTATTTAAATCAAAGCCTAGGATACAGAGTGGGACAATTTTCATTGATCTCCATGAAAGAAGTATTAAGTACCATCTGAAAGCAGAGTTTGAGAGTGTGAAGAAGCAGAATTAGTAATAATGGAAGATACAGGAGATATATCACCAATATTAACCTTAATCTTAATCATTGCCTATTATCTAAACAAATAATGGAAACTTATTAAACATATATTGTGTATTATATTCTATGAAACAACTGTTTCTTCTGTGTGTCTAAAAAGATACTCAAGCATCTCCAGTTTCATATGCATTCATATCTTTGTGTGATGGACTGACAAAAGAAGCATGTTACACTATGGATTTTAGAAACAGAAAGCTGGGTATCTTAACATGAAATTGCTCCAAGGCCACAGATTTGTACGCCAGGTTTAAAATTACTGACTTAGAAGCCCTCCTAGAAAAATTAAAAAGTAAAAATAAAATTAAAAATAAAAATAGTTGAAAGGACAAGACAAATCTGCTGCTGCTGCTGAGACAGCAATAATTTCACTTTAATATTGGGTCTATGTATTTCTGCATATCCGGAGCACTTGAACTGGCATGTCTGAAATGCACATTATGTCCATTGCTATTATTCCCAATGAGCTGTTTTCAAAATGGCACATTCATCTACAACACTGATTCCTCTTTCTCCTTTAAATAATACTAAAATTTTTCTTTACACTTGTAGTAACTATTTAGCTGAACTACTCAAAAGAATCCTACACTTTTGCATCTGTTTAAAACAGTATTTCACTGCTAATAATATCACAAAGATATTCCAAGCTAGGTATGAAAGCCAGACCTCCTGCACAGCAGAAATTATGCTTGACTATGTAGAATTATTTTTCTTGCCAATATGAACTACATGAAAGCTTCCAGAATGATTTTGCTATCAATTAGAAGTGATGAAACATCTGGTTTCTTGCAGTAACTGGGCTTTTTTGGTAGCAGAATTTTGATTTACTTTTAAGAACTAAAGGAGAAAATTTGTAACCAAAGGTTCAAGTGTTTGAAAAAAACATTAATTCTTCACAAGTAAATGAGATGCCTCACATAAAATTGTATATGTTTTAGGCGTTTGACACTTTTGATAAAAACTGGTGAAAAACAGTTCCCTGAAGGTTTACTATGTGTAGCCTGTGGGATGATTTTAAAAAACAACAGTTAAAAACTCATGACATAAAACCAACCCAACACAACACTAACCAAACCCACAAGCTCTATTTGTGCTAAAACATATGCACGTGCTTTGTAAAGTAAAGCATGCGAAATCAGTCTTTATAAATCTGGGGCAAAGAAAATTTAAACAGAACAGCACAGGCAGACTCACCTTCCGGAGTACATGAAAAAGTAGAGACAAAAATACTGTTCACATCAGCAAATATTTCAAATATAGGTAGTCATTAGACATTTTAAACGACATTGTTGTCTATTTCAGAATACAATCAGAAAGAATTTAATGAAATTATTGCAAAAAATATCTATTGCATGTGGACTTCTTAAACATTTTCTTATGGTAGAAATCTGAGCAAGTTGCAAGTGATTATGAAATATTATTTATTTATTTAGGTGATAAAAGCAGTAAATACACAAGTATCATTATCTTCCAGTAACAGTGAAAAGAATGCAAGCTAATCTAAGAAACTATTTTGTTTTTATTTTCACTCTACAGATCCTTCTAATCTTTGACTGTTAGCTTTCTGCTCTGCACCTGGTGAAATTGATAAGAGGCACTATTGAGCAGGCAGATAAATAAATGCTGTATGAAAATAGAGTAAAAACACATTCAAATTTCCAAGATGTTTGTCTTACATGTTCATTTAAAAAATTAACACATAACCATTCCCCTGAAAACTTATGTGATTTAACACCGCTTTTAAGTAGATTCTTAAATTGTAACATTAGAATTGCAATGAATGCATTTTGTTCACAGGAGCGGGTTTTCATGTTGGCAAAATTAGGTAAAACAAAAATAATCTCAAAGATTAAACTGAAACAAAGCAAGGAAACAAAGGAGTCTGGAGTAAACACTTGTTGCAAGTTATATGCCCATTTCAAAGTCTGCCTGTGTGAGAATGTACCAAACATCAGGAGGAAAACAACAGGTGGGGGATAGAAATAAATGCATGGCCTCATGCCTGTGTTCAACAAGTGGGGTATGCAACGCTCAAATACTCAATTAACACACGTACCCATGGAATCTGCCTGGAGATTCTGATTCTGAGCTCTTCCTGGTTGCAAGGAGTTTGGATGGTCAGACCCAAGCCGACTGTGGTGTGTCTCTTTTCCAGCTGACCTGGACTGGTACACTGAAAGCAGAAGTGCATTGAATCTTCTGGGTAAAATCCTCACCAGGAAAATATAGCACAGCTCCATCTTGATACTGTGTCAAACCGTGTATTGATATGAAGAAAAAGAGAGGGAAAAAACCCAAGGAAAAAAATGTAACAAAAAAATCCCGGTTCTTGGTGTAGACCATGATAAGGGTAAGAAATCATCTGGGATAAATGACTGATAAAACATACATGAGAGAAAAAGTCATTGGGGTTGGTAATTGCTGGGAAGTGGGAGTGCCAAAACAGTGAGGTGGATGACTAAAGAGGTGAAAAATGCAAGAGCTCCATTCAGTAAGGAATATTTGCTGATATCCTTATGGGTCCCTTCCAACTCAGAATATTCTGTGAATCTGTACAAAATGAAAGAGGAAATTAAGTCAACACTAAATAAAGCCATTGCCTGAATCCAAGACATGTATACAATTTTAATTATTCACATACATTTTCAAGAAAAAATTTATTTGTTTGGGTATCTTTATCTGTAGGGTGCACATGAAAGGTATAAGTTGCATTGAAATTTGGAGGATTTTTGCTGTTTAATTCAATATATAGCACTGCATATATACCTTGATATTCATTAGCTTTACATAAACCACCACAAAGTCTTTGTCCGTCAATGTAGTAAAAATGTCCATGTTTTGATGTTTTGATGTTTTGTTTTTTGTTATTCGTCCCCCTATCTGCTGGAAATAAATAGCTATTTATTTATTTTATATGAGTAATTCAGATGGAATATTGACTGAAAGGTATTCTTGAGAAACTGCTTTTCAACCCAAATGCTCAATGATATGATAGAGCATTGCATGATTTCATGATAATCAATAATAATAATCATTTGAAGCCTTATATGCATGCTCAATATATGTAAAATGACTTCTGGAAACTTCTAATACTTCTGAAAAATACCATAAACTCCTCACAAATATTTAGTATCACATTTTCTTACCATTCCCTACCTTATAAATACATAATTTTTGGTGTAAAGCTGTACAGCAAACAGAAATTAAATCCCTGCAGCAATCCTGTTTTTATATACAATATAATATAATATAATATAATATAATATAATATAATATAATATAATATAATATAATATAATATAATATAATATAATATAATATAATATAATATAATATAATATAATATAATATAATATAATATAATATAATATAATATAATATAATATAATATAATATAATATAATATAATATAATATAATATGTAATATAATATAATGTAATATAATATAATGTAATATAATATAATGTAATGTAATGTAATATTTTAATAAGTTACCTTTTGAGGGGAATGAAATAATTTATATTAAAAGAGAAGTAATAGGAAAAGAATTCTCTTTTGCTCTGCAGTTTAGGACATGTGCTCTTATATCACTGTCTTTCATGCATTAATCCTCTCTGGACTAAAACAACAATGCTGTTAAATATTACAGAGAATTTACACAGAGAATTTTGAGTGAGTTTGGAGGGATTTTTGGTGTTGGGGTCTTTTTGATAGTTGTTGTTGTTATTGAATTGGTTTGCTGATAGTGTGCTCAGCAGCATCATGGACGTGCAAGCTGATTTTTCACCAGTCAGCCATTAATAAAATTCTCTAGCACGAATAGACCTGTAGCAATGACTGTAGTGTGCAATAAAATGTCCCTCAAGTTTTTCACAACCTTGAATACAGGAAAGTGTAATTTCCAAGGAAAAATTATGTCTTACAATGGTTACTTAATGCATTTTCCAATGTATATTTTTATAACTGGTCAATTCAAGTCACCTTTGTCTTCTATTCAGAGAATGAAAGTGGGAGTCTCATGGCAAAATCTCTCATCATATAAAACCCCCCCCCACACATATCTTTATTCACTTTGTTTTGAAAATGCAACTATAGGTAGGTAGATATGTCATTTTGAAATTCAACATTTCCATTAAAAAGGAAAAAATCTAGATAAAATTACACTAACAAAATGACAAGCTAAAATATGTAGCGTTACATTGCAAAGCAAGTCCTCCTGTCACATCTGGCAGAGGGGCCTTGGCATCCATTCTACTTTCATCTGCATTTCTCATTCCATCATCAATGAAGCTTACAACTGCCACTGAAATAATAGAGTAGAAGCATTTATAAATCTGAATTCGTAGGTAAACTGCATCCAAAATATTTGCAAACTGAAAGATATATATAAAACTTGTACATTTATGTTTTGGTACTCAGGAACAGCTATGACAGATACCTGACAAATCCTGTTAGCGATTTAACATTATAGTATCAAACTGATAGAAGGACCTTATTTTTAAATAAAGTAAAAATATCTCTGTGGTCTCAAAAGGAATAAATCATTAAACACATCTTTATTGAGGCAGTAGGAAAGATGAGCAGCAATGCACACATGTGGTGACTCACCCAATCACTGGTAGCAAGCACAAGACCACAAGCGATGCCATGGCTCCAATGGATTGCCAGGGACTTGGGATGTCCAGAGCTTCTGCAAGGAACAGCCAAGGGTGCAGCCAATGGTACCTTTTGAATGCAAGAGCTGAACTGCCCCTCGTGTCCCCAGAGGTGGTGGGATCACAGAGAAGTGTACCCTACATCAATTCTGTGTGGGGCACCCTGCCTGGGGTGCGGGTTTTGGACAGGGGCAGGCAGCCTGTGCTGCCAACACCAGTCAAGGGGCAGGGCGTCAGGATGTAGGGGTTCAGCCTCTCAATTCAGTATTTCCACATCTAATAAATATAAATTAAAAAAAAAAATCAAGCACTGAACCCAACAAATACCTAACAAAAATGTTACACTATCCCAGCACACGGTATGAATTGGCAATATCTGAACTTTCAGGATGCTTTCATGCTATCCAGAGTCTTGTGTTATAAATATGTACAGAAATATTATGGCCCTTGTTCAACAAAGGACTTCAATCTATATCCTGTGCTGCATTGTGTTTTCCAAACTGTGACGATTCGTGTTTGTAAAATTTAAGCCACCTGCTTAAATGCTCCGTTGAACAAGGTTCTACACCAAAAAAATCCCACAATAATTTAATATTAACTGGTAAAACTCACTAGTCCTGAATCTTCATGCAAAGTCTTCAGCAGCTGGTAACCAGGATTTTAATGCCAACCTGGTAGCAGAATGGAGTCCACTCGCTATTTATCCATTCTCTCCACCTTCTCTTGCCATGTCCTTTATTTAAGCATGAAATCTATTTATGCATCTTTTCAGAAGACTTTTAGCAATGACTGAAATTTCTTATAGCCTTAATCTTTTCCAGACAGTACCTGGTATTGTCTGCCTTTTCTGAGAAGTATTGATGAAAAGATAATGAGACTACAACATGGGGAAACCTTCAGCTTCTCGGATGACCCTCAGATGCTTGAAAGAAAATCCTGGCAAAAGACAACAACCCAGATGACCACTGATCTTTTGCCAGGACAGCTATATTGAAGCTTGTGTGTCCTAGCAATGGAACTTGATTTTTGAGAACATTTAGATATAAAGTTCTGTTTACACCACTGTGAGATCTGGAAAAATGCCACTCACAAATTGATATGGTTCTTTCATCTCTGGTCTAAACTGTAGAAAAATGTTAGTCAACCTCCTTCTACCTCAAACAAATTGGACTAGAGAGTCCCACAGGGTTCAATCCTGTGACTTATTGTGTTCCAAAGTTTTTCTCTCCATAGCTGGAGATCTGAGGAAATTCTGAGTTTGTACGTATTTTTACTTGATTCATCTAGTGGTTTTTATTCAGGCTTTTTTCAGTCTGGCAGAGTTGAGGCCTGGATGCTACCCAGTTGGCTGAAATTCAATCCAATTAAAGACCCTATTGTAATAAGCAGTGGAGGGAAACATTTCCTGTTTCACTGGCAATGTACTAAACTTCTCAATCAGATCAGGGTTCATGTCCAATCAGTGTCAAAGTACCCCAGTGCTATGCGGGAGGCCTTGCTGAATAACTACATCTTCCACATTACTGCTTTGACCCTGTGATCCATTCAATCCTTATTTTAATGCTTGACTTCCTTCTACTGGTGGTCTGATTCAATTCCTTTTGTTGCTTTCACTGGGGACTGGATCAGGATCTGCCCAGAGAGCTCCTTCTTTCAGTCTGATTTATCTGATTCCTCCTGCATGAGTATGGGGAGAGAGACAAAGTTTCACCTGGGCAGTGCAGTGTTTGCAGTGTACTAAGGCGTGTGTGTAAAGTTCAAAAGGCTAACCACACTCTAAAAGCTGAAATTATCCTAAAAAATATTCCAGCCTTGACTTCCTATCATATTGGAGGTAGTTCTCTCACAGAAAAAAAATCATCAGTGATGGAAAAGCCAGGCACTCTCTGGACCTAACCTGAAACAGAAACATAGTCACTTATGACCATGTCTAGACTGAGACAGAGCTCCAAATGCCTTCTCTTTCCTCTGGCTTTCGGCTGATGGGGAGCTGTAATATCCCAGGCATTTAGCCAGCTGCCCTCTTCTTTCAGTGTCCTCACTTTGCTTGAAACACCATACACAGATGAGGGCAGGGAACCTTGTCTTTTCCATATAAAGTATTACTGGCAAAATTTCAGACTCAAAAAAGTGCACCTAACTATCACACATAATAAATATAATATTTGCTTTCAAGTACAATATTTTTCAGACGTTTTAAGGCAACCTATAAAGAAGTTGGATTGCACTAGTTATTTTACTAAGTTATGAAGGTACTTTTAGCCTTTTTAAAGGAAAATCCTGCTATCACTTTTTTTAACAGTATTATTCCTTACCTCTATTGTCCTGTACATCATGCTATGACAGAAAAATTAATTCAGCTCACTAAACAAAAAGTATTTAGTGTGATTTGAGAGGTTGTAAAATACTGAAGTGTCTACATGAGACTGGCAGATATGATTGAAGACTTCTGAGAGGTGTATTTGCTTCTTGAAGGGTGAAGAACAAAATCACTACTGTGACATTGAAAACATCCATGACAAAAATTGAAACAATTCAAAAATTAGGCAAATGGATAGTTTCTGCCTTCTGAAGCATTTTTAAAAAATTCTAATAATATTAAATTTTAAGGTGGAACAGTTAAAATGGTGATGACTTGTTGAATAACAATCATCAGACTTGTTTCAATATTGTTTTCAGGATAAGAAGAACTATTATTTACACCATACCATGGTATTATTACCTTTTTCTACCTTTCCACCCCAAACTGTCCCTTAATCCTTAATATCAAACAGATAATCAGTGCTAGAATATCTGATACTGTTGTCCTGAATGTGAATTTGAAATTCAGACAAATCAAAGAGATTGAGATATTCAGTGCTGTCCTTAGAATAGATGAGCAAGGTTTCTCAAAGAACAGTAAAAAAATCAAAGAAGAAAGATCCAGAGAACAGTGTTAGGTATATTTTGGAAATTTCAGCATGTGACCCTTCCTTCTACTTGCATGCCTTGCAAAATTCCTGACATTATCTTTTCATGCTGCCCTGGTGCTTTGATTTGCTTTTCTTTTTTTTCCTTTAATGTAATTATTTTTTGAAGAATTCACCAATGATCTTACCTAAAGATTTTTTAACTTCCAAAATGGTGGTTTTTCCTAACATAAAAAAAAAAATTTAAATGGATTTATGCTGCGTGTTTTATTGGTTGAGATCCCTTGCATAGAAACTGTGCATAGTTTTCCTATGTATGTGTATGAGCACTGTACCAAAAATATTTAATGGTGAGCTTATAATGGTGGTTGTGCTACATGAAGGTAAAAATTCTGCAACGACATGAAAATACATTTTATCATATCTTTTTTAAAAAAACCAACAACCTGCCATTTTCATTCCAATTTATGACTGTATTAGCAAGAAGATCAAAAACTGAAAAAAACCCATACATTCTATTTCTTCTTTATTCCAGGCAGTCAGGATGAAAAGAGAGCTGCAGAGCTATCAAAGCTTGTCAGTTTGATTTGTTTGAGTTTGGCTTGGTGTTCTGAATTTTTTTTTATTATTATTTTGTTATTGCTGTTTTTTCTTTTTAATCCTCACATGAAGTGGCCCTAAACATCAGAGTGCAGTAGAAGAGATTTTTCTCCTCTCCTCTGAAGGAGCTGGAAATCTACTGATACTAGTCTTCCTATCTCTTCAATCTATCTTCTGACATGTGAGTTAGAGCTCTCTAGAGTCATGTAATACTGTTTCAGCAGCAAACCCCAGTTGATTATTATTCCCCACTACACAGCTAGTCTTCAAAGCAGGATGGCTTTAAATAAGCACAAAAGATTCAACAGAAATCTGACACAGGGACACCCTTTGCTACCAAGTTTCATACTGGGAGAACAGGGTGCTGACAAAATATTGCAGCTGGCAACAACTCTTAGGGAATACAGCTACAGTGTCTGAAGTGCACTGGTGGCTGTTTTTGTCTTTTGTTGCTGTTGTTTCTCATCCTGTTAAATACTGCTAAACTCCCAGCTGTTCTGTCATGTGATCAGCTGTGCTAACAAGCAACACTCCTGTAAGGCTGTGGTTTTTAAGCTGCCACCTTCAAGTGTGACTGCAGCTCATAGTATGTGGTAAATACAGAGAGGTTCTTGGAAGCTCTAAAGGAGATTAACTGCTGCCTCCTTCTTCAGCACATTAGTCAAAAGTAATCATACAAATATTCCAGGCAGGCTAACATCTAGCCTCTGCTCTTGTGGATGAAGCATTGGTGATAGTGTTTCACTTGGTAAGCTTGATAGTGTTCACTGTCAGAGTTTCCTGTTTATTTCTCTCATAAACTTATTTCATATCTTATCTATCTCCATAACTAATTTTTATGGCAACAAACTCACCTAAAAAAAGTGATGAAGTCATATCTACACCTTAAAGCATGTCACTGCAGTACTACTTATAATACTTCTGAGAACAGATAGAAAGCAAGCAAAGACAGGCATGACTGCAGATAGAGGAGACCCTAACAAAGAAGATGAGACTTGAATTCTGATCTCTGTTTCTAACACAGCTTCTCTATTTTCTCTAAAACCTGAACTGAACGACAATCAGAATATTACAAAAGTAATCCTCGTCATTGACAAAATCCTCAAAAGTAATCATCATGATTTTGCTGTCCCATCGTGCTGCTTGATTTTCCCCATGTGCCCTTTGTGAGAGCTTGCTCCAGGAGCTTTACAGAGCCAACTGCAGCAGGAGTGACAGAATGTGAGACTGAACACCAAACTATTCAGCAGTGTCCCATGTCAGTATGGCTTCATGGAAAACATACATTTAATTATTTACAAGTTTTGGTGATATGCAAGTTATGATATTTTTTTAGAACTTGGCTATGTCTAAATTTGGGAATTCAAGATATTATCTACTTATCTACAAGGACATCTTGTAGAATCTGGTCCACTTGACTTCTTGCAACCTCAGTAAAATACTGTTTTGTATCAGAAAGGAGCTGTTTCTGTATTGTTATGTTATCCAACAGGATATCACTCCCTCTTTGCTCATGGCCCTCAGCCCTTCCAGCTAGTAATTCTATTACATACCCAACATTGAATGAAAATAAACACACTCAACTTTAAAAATTAAACTGTTCTTTTATCAAGAAAATAATTTCAAAGGTCCTAAATTTATGCACATTCTGTGAGCAAAATCTAGCTAATCTATGTAACTGTGGCCATCCCTGAGACTGTAGGACATTCACCTTCAATTTCTCATGCCTTCACATTATTTAATCTCTTCTATTGTGGCCAAATAGGTCTCAGATGGGGGAGAATTCTGTTACTTAATTGTTCCTGACAAATATTCTCCTTGGCAATGATATAATAAATTAAAAACTGAGGTATCGGTCCTATCATGTCTTGGCAGTCAAAGACATGATAAATTAGTATCCATGAAGAATACTGACAATCTGAAAGATAGAACAAAGTCTTGATTTTTGAATCATCGTGTATTTCATTCTTTTCATTCCATGGACCTGAAAAATTGAGAACTATTTACACTGGATTTAAGGTTGCTAATGAGTCAACATCCTATTTTTCAAATTATTGAAATACATTGGTCAATGGAAAAACTTAAATCACTGCACATCAAACAGATATTAGAGCATTCTAAAGCCTCTATTTTTTTTAATATCCATAAATGGTCTACTGGTTGCTGTTATATATTATATGCATGTATTTAAACCAATGATACTTTAGCTTACTTTGGATTTTTTTTTAAAGCAAATGAAAAAGCATTGTAAGATGCCTTTAATTTTGTTCAAATTGGTTGACTGGACATAAATTTATGTCAAATGAAATTTTAGTCTACAGCTAAGTTTTTATTTGGCTGTAAACCAAATTGGCTCAAATTGTTACAAGTTAGACATCAAAACAGGTGAAAATAAAAAGCAAATTAGCTGCTTTAGGTGTCTGAATTGACATTTTTAGCTGCTGTTTGTTCTGTACTTGTTGTTAATATTAGTACAATGAACTTATTAAAAACGTTATAGATGAGAAAATAGATTTATGATCACAATAATAGAGTGGTTTTAAGTGTAGTGAAGTATAGGCTTCTTATGAGTAAGTAGATTAATATCTACATAATATTGACACTGTGATCTGAACTCTTGATGTAGTTTCTTACACAGTAACCATCACAGGTTATGGAGGAGAGGAATAAAATTCAGCAATTACTGTTTCATCTAAGTACACTATCATTAGGATAAATTTGCATTAGTACATAAATTGGCACTCTATCTGATTTTTCTGAAATCATATCTGCTGAAAATATTTTAAAATGTAACTGTTATAATTAGTTGTTCTCTGCTTTGCACATTCAGAGGTGCTTACACCTCCATAAATTAAGAGTGAGAAGTAAATGATAGCATTAGGAAAATCTGAAACTGTGGAGAAAAGAGTAATTTTCCTGTCCTTGATCAAACAGTGATTTCTTTCTGTCATGTGAGAGAACAAGGAAGGCCACATCACTGCAAAAGTAGCTCTTGTTTTCCTAAGGGGCACACCCTAACACTTAGAACAGTTTCCCATATCCACTTCTGTGGAGTATCCTGTCAAGTAGGCAACCTGGAGATTCCACTGTTCTTAAAGAACCCATAAATCTATGAAAGTTTGGATTTTATTAGAAACTGAAAATTTAGAAATATGAAAATAGTCCAAAAATAATGGTCTCTGTACTGTGAAAGGATCATGAGCCTTATTAAATTGAACTGATTTTAGTTGTTAGAAGGCTACTCAATTTCTACAAGACATTAAAATAAATAGCATGTAAAATAAATAAAATGGCTACATAACATGAAAAGAAATAGCACATAAATAAAAGAAGAAGTGCTTTGATAGTGTGACTTATAAGAATTCTTTTTCTTAGCATTAGAAAAACTTAAATTGCAGTGCCCAATGCGACTGACTACAAATTCATTACACAAAAAGAGAAAAGGGAGCTCACTTTTTTTTCCCCCCCCCACTAACAGGCAGTCCCGTCAGAACCTCCCCTGCTCTGCACACGTAGTTCCAAATGCATTGCTGTCTGTGGCACACAAAAACACAGCAGCAGCCTGTTTCTCCTGAGGCCTCTGAGCAGGCAGGCTCTGGCATTCCATGCACTTCATGCTCCAAGCCAGGCTAAGGTTTGTCTACCCCAGTGACACATCTCTGTCCCACCAACTCGCTGACTTTTGGGAGATCCCACCTTGGGAGAGGAGCCACACACTGAGGATGGTCACAAAGGTTAGAATGCAGCATCACGCGCTCTAAATAAAAGTTTATAATTAACTGAGATATAGATTGCATATTAAACAGAGAACAAATTCAGACTGCCTCCGAGGATAACTGAGATGTCAGACTTCGAATTTAAGGATCATTCTAGTTCAAAGCTACTCAAAGGACTGGGCAGCTTTGTTAAAATGTATGAGTAACACATGAAAAATATTCCTTAAAACACATAAACACATTTTTATTGTATTCTAGAAATGGTATTTGGAATGTATTTCCCATGTATATTAGAAATTGCAGTTTCTTCAGAATGATACTTGAGAAAACACAAACTATGTTTAGTTGAGGAAGGTTTTTTTTTTATGATGCATGTGGTCATTTTATTATTGCAAGTTCATTTTATAAATCTGTGAAAAGGTTAAAATTGATGCATTTATGACAGCATAAAAGGAATTGGGCTTTATTAAAGTGCAATTTCATTCTTTAGAAGTGTTTTGTTATTAGAACATGCATTATAACCCATTTTATAATAATTAATATGCAAAAATGATACCGTAATTTATGACACCACGAAAGTGCACTTCCAAGCTCTAGTAATAATAGTTGCAAATTTTCAAGTATTTATTGTAATAGGTCAACTCATGCTACTGAAATATATATTGTGATTGCTCTTTCTTCTATAACAACTCTATAATTTCAGAAGTTTATAAACCTGTCATAAAACCTCTGCTCCTGCTTTTCTTGAAGTACTTAGCTCAAACTGAATTAAGGAAAGGAAAGCAAAGAAAAACGTATTAGAACTGGTCTGGCAGCCAAGATACAAAAGCTTTTTCTTAACACAATCAATAGCCCTCACTGCTGGAGGACTGATGGAATAAAATGCTACCTGTAATTGTATATGTACAGGATCTGGCCTTGAATGCATGGTGCAGGTTATAAATACAGTCTATAGTGACAGAGTCAATTTCTTATTTTTGGTCTTACTGTCTCTTATTTGGGAATTTAGACAACATCTGAATTTATATAATTTGAGCTTTTGTCTGAGCAGTTAACAGTTTTGATTTTTACTGGTAATATTTCCCTATCTACAAAAAGCACATGGAAATCCATGTAGCTGGCAAGTAGAATCACAAATGTAGGAGGGAATATTTTTCCCCATGATTGGAAATCATTGACTTTTACGATTTTTCCAATATTTTGATTTGTTTTGTTTCCTGAAGTACTTATATCACAAGTGGTATAATATACAAGCTTTTCTTTCCTCCCCGTGATTCTTAAAGCTTTCTAAATTTAATGCCAAATTCTGTGACATTTTTCTTATTTGATAACCTTAAAAAGGAAAAGACAATTATTATTTTTTTTGGCTTGGATCTGGAATCTTCAAAATTAAAAATTAAAATTATCTTTTCCTTTTATTTATGTATTTGTTTTTAACATGACATATTTAACAACCTAGGGGTTTTTTGTTTTTGTTTTTCCCGAACTGATCATTCAATCTTGTTATGAAGAAATTAATGTTAAACTAAAGTCTTATGTGCCTACAGTGAAATATAAAGGAAAGAGTTCCCATATTCAGAGAAACTAGAGAACACGGCCATATCCAGTCACACAGTTTTCTGTGATTAAAATTACTGATTTTTCAAATCAAATACTTGGTAAAAAAATACAAAAAATAAATATTTTACTAAAAACATTATTGTGTTCTACGGTAGTAATTTAAGGAAAAATATGTGCATCAAACTCTGAGGTTGAATATCTTCAAAACCAGTTATACAACTTCAAACCCAGATTTGATTTTTCAGGGAAAAAACAATTATTCAAATTACAGATTTGAAAGTTTTTTAGAAAAAAAAATTAAAAATTCTTCTCTTCTTAAGTTAAACTATTGATTTTTATATGATAATAAACAAAATGTAGCAAGCAGATATAAAGCGTTTTCAATAGCTAAGTATTTACAAACTAGATTATATTTTTCAAAATTTGAGTTGCAGTTGTTATCTAGACAAACAAATCCATTGTAATGGTGCTTTTGCACCAATGCTTCTCATAAGCAAACGTATCACATACAGGAAAATCCACTTGGGACTCAAAAGCAAAATGTCTGGCAAATGACCAATTCCACACAAAGAAAATTACTGCTTAGAATGTATTTCTTAATGTTCTTAGAATGTAAACTTGGAATGTATTTCTAAGTAAAAGACCACAGCAGTTCAGGCTGAAATTTATATAACAATAAATCATTCAGTGTTGTCGCTACCATGTGTACTTAGTATTTTTAAAGTTTAATAGGTCCATTACCATGCTTTTGAATCCTAAGTGATCCAGAGACTCTTCACATTTAGGAACAGATGGCCACATATACACGTGGTCATGGTCATATTGTTGAAATATGATTGCAAACTTCAGTGTCAAATTAGGAGTTTGCTTAATCAGTTCCATTCTGTGCTATTTGCTTAAATTTTGACTTTTGACTTAAATTGTCTACTTCCTCTGTGTTTAATGTCATAATCTTTTTTTCTCCAAATATCGGAGAACCATGCAGGTAGTTTCATTGGTTTGTACTGTAAGCTTCACTCTACATAAAAAATTATTATGGTTTTCAAAATAATACATATTGCACAGTTAAATTTTATTGAATTGCATTAAATTGGCATATTTACTGCCCTATAACTTAGCAAAACCCCACTTCACTTATTGGTAATGGCTCATTTATAAACACAGTAAGCCAACAGTATTGTGGTGGATAAACCTTCAGAGAACAAGAAATTACACTGATTTTCAAGGGCTATTTTCAAGGTCAGTTTCTGGTCACCCACTTCCTATTCACCATGACAAAGGTTAGTCCTCTCTTCAGACTTATATGATGGAGCACGGAGTTGGTAGGGGCTTCTGGCTTCCGAGGTATTTTCCTATGATCCATAGGATTTTTTCATAAACATATTTGATTTCATATTATAAGACGTTAGGATCTTTGCACTTGATACGCTGTCAGTATGTTACTCTGAAATCTATTAATTTGTTGCTCAGAAATTTTAATAAAAAAAATAATCACTCACTGTAAAGCTTTTCAAGGTATGAAACAAGAGAATATTTGACAGGAACCATGAATGGGAGGGTGTTGTGACTTTGAGAAGTATTCTAATTTTTATGGAAAAACCATGTCCAAGCCAAATGTCCCAGATTTTCTAGTGTGCAATTCTAAAAAAACCAAAAAAAAAAAAAAAAAAAAAACCAAAAAAAAAAAAACAAAACCAAAAAAACAGAAGCAAGAGAGAGGTGAATTTGAATCCCAAAAGGGCCATCTGTGGAGGCCCTAGCCAGACACACTCATCTGAGTGGGATTTCAGTATATATAGCTGCTATAAAACTGGATCATTAGATAACTTTGTATGCATCCCAGCCTGGTATTTACTACTTCAGACATTTGAGAAGCTGCATGGATGGAATGCAGCCAGACATATATTTAAGCAGATTTATCTCCTTCCTATTTGCAATGTGATCCTTCTTCTGGTATTCTTCAGGGAAAGGGATCTAAATATATAAGGAGAGAGATACAATTGCCCAGAAACAGCACAGAGAAGTAGGGAAATGACATTGGCAAATTATTCTGTCTTGACCGGTAGAGTGAAAAAATATTCAGAGTTTTTCTTATAACTGATGAATTTACTTATTGATGAAGAAACCTACTTATAATCTTCCCTTTAAGTGTTACCAAGTTGCTCACCCTATAATGAGATTCTTAACTTTCAAGGAAGAAAGGAGACATTTTTTACAAACTACCATATAACATATATGGAAATTGAAGTGCATCAAATCAGTTCAGCTTCTTTCTCATTTATTACCTATATAAATTTAGGTAATATTTTTCCTGCCCTAAAACATTTAATTTGGCTAGCATCATGATAGATATTGCAACATGCTGAACAATTTAATACTTAAATTATATAGATATTAAAATACTCCTTCAAGGTGTGAATAATAACTACACATTTTGTGCACCTTAGAACATAAAAGTAAATCTCTCATTTCACTATAACTTTAACTAAGAAGTTATTTTGTTTCATGCTAATATATTACAATATTTTAGTTAAAAATACTAGAAAAATATCATGCCATTTTTTTTTCCAGTTAATTAGCAAGCAGAAATCTTGATGAACAGCAGGCATTTTTATGTTACCCATGAATAGTTCTATCTACTGTGCATGCTTATATCTATCTTCTAAAAAAAATCTATGAGCAGAAACCAGCTGCATACCAAGTTATTGACAGGATTAAAGGAAGCACACAGATAAAAGAAAACAATGTGCCTGCGGAAATGAATATTTTTGCTCATAAAATATAAATAATATATTCATAATTGGAGTGTGCTTTTAGATTTCTGTTCTTCCTACATTATATAAATATATGCAGTGCTACTAGATTTTGTGAATGGATTTGAGAAGAATAAAGTCTTTTTAAAGGTAGTGTAAGAACATATTATTGATTTTTCCTTTCTTTGCCTATGCTGTGTTAGAATATCACCAATATACTGTACTTGGCTCTTTAAGCAAGTTCAGTAATGACAGAATGTCATGAACTTCTCAAAGTATCATCAAAGAGGCAGTGGTGCATTGTGTCAGAAAAGCACACTGAGCCAAGTTACAGCTGTGTAGATCCCTCTAGAAAAAACAACAAAGCTGTTTGTTTCATTTCTCATACAAGTATTTAATAATTTATTTGCTGACATTTAAAACAGCACTCATTAAAAACAATTTTTTTTTTTCCCTCAGCATCAAGAAACAAATTAGCACTCAGACTATTATTGATTGAGTAACTTCATGGAAGTCATTTGAGACAATCATTGGGGAAAATGTGGACCAAAAACACCTAAGAGCAGCATCTATATTCTGGCTCTTTCTGGGTGCATTCTATAATTTTTTAACAAAGTTGTCACTATTTTCAGTTTCCCACTTTTACTGGGAAAGTTGTGCATACTTCTCTGCAGAGCTCAGCAGCTCTGAAGGGAGCTGCTGACTCACTAGGCTGGGGTTGTGGGCAGCCTGCTGGGGAGGGCACCGAGGAATGTTGGGTTCAATTCTTTCAAACAGAAGGGGGAAATGGCCTTGGATCTCACTTATTTTGGGATAGTGTTTCAACTAGTAAAGTATAATGTACAAGCTCTGCAAAGCTATCACTGCCACTCACTGCCTGCTGTGTTTAAGTGGGTAGGTCCATCTGAGGTTTCAGAAAAAAAAGGAAAAAGCTCTGCTGCATTCCTTTGAAAGAGGGATCAGAAGGAGATGCCACTGTTAGACAACTAAGCCTGTATAAAGATGGACAGCAGTCAAGACCCTGTCCTGTGGTCAGCATGTCCCTGCTGGATGGCTGCAAGCCCTTTCAGAAGCCTCTTTTCCCTGGGGACAGTTCTGTCACATATGAACTTTTCTGTGTATTGTGTATGGATCCTGTGATTACAACCCAGGGCTCTACATGCCAGACACCTTATATAGAAACAGTAGGCATTTAAATCCCTGATATTAGGGTGCTTACCTCCCTCTTTAGAAGCCACACAAAGACCTAACTTAAAGCACTCCCTGATTTTTTTTCTCTTTTTCTGTGCCTCTTCTTTCAGATGTCCATCTTTCATGTAAGTTTTCACTGTAGAAACATGATTCATTTCCACATTTTTAGAAATATATTAGTATTTTCATTAAAAAAAAAAGACTTTGAGTGGCTTATAACATCATTTCTAAAAATGGGTTTTAGTAGAATCATTTTATATATATATAATGATTGCTTGGTCTGCTACATGGTCTCCTTGGCCTAATGTAGCATGATTTTTTTCATTCACAGAATATGTTTAGGCATATGTGGCAAGCTTTTTGAGGTTACCAAAAATGGAAGAGTTCATGTGACAAGAATGCCTAGTAAAGCTACTTAGTAGTGCAAAATAATCCCAATTTTATGTTGTACTCTGTAATGTATTAATTTAATGAACTGTTCACTGTGCTTACCAAATATATGTGACCTTGAACAGATTTTCTATAAAAAATCTAAAGCAAAAAAAAAAAAAAAAAAACTAGATGGAAATAAAATGCAGTATGCTGCCACATCAGACTTTCAAAAATTTTCATACTGAACTGACATTATTTTCATGTGTGATTTGGAAAGTTCAGTGTCAAGGTGGGTGAACCGTGTTTCTTGTTCCTTAATTTCTGGATTGGTAGAAATGAATCCCTAGAAAGTCTGTCTTTTCTCTTGGTGAATGAATCCCATAAGCAAATGAAGGAGAAAGCAGCAGGTTGCTTTTCTCAGACTCTTCCAGAATGTTTGGTTGCATAAAATATTAGTAATAATAACCCTTGTGAAATTCTGGTAATTACTGATGACTTTGGGATTCTGCAGGGCAGTGGATTAAGGTAACTGGGAAAGTCTAACATAGGCTAGAATACACCCTGTCCTTTACAACTGATTAAAAAAAAGCAGGATAATACAAAAATGAATTATTCTACTTGTGCTTTGTCTTGCCTACAGCTTTATACTGCCTGCACTTTGACATTATAGCCATAGTCTTACTCAGTGTGTTTAAATATTGTAAGAAATTACATGAAGGACTACTCTTCTTGTTTTAAACCCCGAAGCAAAATCCTCAGATTTATCAGCTCAGATTGATTTAAAAAAGTGGCAATTAATATTATTTCATAAACATAGCAATACTAATCTTAGTGTACTCCCTGTATAACTTTGACTTGTAGTAATTTGGGTTTATTGTAAATGCTATGACAGGCCATGTGTTCATCTGTGCAGTTGGCTGATTCTCCTTCCGATTTTGCAGAAATCTTTGCTTACATATTTAACACAATCCTGCTTTTGCGATAAAAAATGAAACTTGGCTGAGGTGATTCTGCTCTTAGTGGTTTAATGTTACCTCCCTTGTTCTCACCAGCAATGGTCTCTTACTATGTCTACTCTTGAATTTTTCACATTCAGAAATCTCCCAAAGAGCACTGTAAGGTGCCTGCCAGAGGGGATTGAGCAGGAGCAGGCAGAACAGAAACATCTCTGTAAGTATCATTATATTATAGGTTATATATTTTATACATACGCTTATATTATTATTTATATGTATATTGATGCAATATTTATAACCCTAGGATGCCAAAATAACTGGTCTTTCAAATCCAGATGAATACTCAGATGAAATCCATGATTTCTCCTTGACTCCATAATAACTCCAACTCTTGAAGCCTTCCAGAAGGTAAAGGGACTGCACTGCTGACATCCTTTTACTCCTTGATGCTTTAAAGAAAAGATTTCAATTCCTATTTGTTCAAACTAAATCTAATTACATAATGTAGCATTAAGTGTTGTGCTGGTTTTGCACAGCCAGATTTTTGGTAGCAGGGGGGCCACGGAGGTGGCTTCTGTGAGAAGCAGCTGGAATATTTCACGATGCCCCGCAGAGACAATCCCTGCTGGCTCTGAAGATGGACGTGCTGCTGGCCAATATTTGGCCAGTAAGAGATGTTGGTAACGCCTCTGTGATAACAGATTTAAGAAGACATCAAGACAAAGGTGGTGGCACAGTTTTGATTCCTACCAGAGAAGAGGAGGAGATGAAAACACATGAGCAGAACAGCACGACAACACTGAGGTCAGTGGAGCAGGAAGGGGAGGAGGTGCTGCAGGCACTGGAGCTGAGATTCCTCTGCAGGCCATGGTGAAGGAGCTGTGCCCCTGCAGCCCATGGGGATCCATGGGGAATGCAGAGATCCACACACAGCCTATGAGGGAGGTGCCCACACCAGCGTGGGTGAATGCTTGGAGGAGGCTGTGGTCCAGTGAGAGTCCTGGTGGAGAGAGAGGGCCCCTGCTTCCAAGCTGGAGCAGCCTGTCCTTGGAGGGCTGCACCTCATAGAAAGAAAGACCCACACCACAGCATTTTGGGAGGACTGTGTGCCAGTGGGAGAGACTCACGTTGCAGCAGTTTTGGGAGGGCTCCTGTTTGTGAGATTGGAACCACGGTGGAGAGTTTTGTGAACAACTGTCTCCAGTGGAAAGGAACCCCACAGTCTCACAGGAGAATGATGTCCCAGTTAACATAATTGTCTTTTTCTGGCAGGTGCAGGTCTCTTTTTCCTCCTCCAAAATATTGCTGACTGTCCCTGTTAAAGTGCCAAAATTACTGTAATGGTTTGACCTTGGCTGGCCGAAAGCTGCCGACTAAGCCACTCTATCACTCCCCTTCCCTGTGGGACAGAGGAGAGAATAAGATGGAGAAAAAACAGAGGATGAGATAAGGCAATATATTTCAGTGAAAGAAAGAAAAACCAGAAAGTTTTGTGCACGCATAAGCAAAGGGAAGCCAATCTCTACCTCCCATCAGCAAGCAATGCTCGGACACTTCCTGGGAAGTAGGGCCTCGGCACCTGTATTGGTTTCTCCAGAAGGCAATATTGATGAATCATGAATGTTTTCCCTGCCTCCTCTCCCTCTTAGCTTTTATGCCTGAGCTGACATCACACGGTACAGAATATCCCTTTGGTTAATTTGGGTCAGCTGGCCTGGTAGTTTCCCCTCCCAGGACCTTGCCCACTTCCCTTGATGGGCAGAGGAACATCAGAGGGACAGAACTGCTTGGAAGTAGCCAAAACACTGGTGTGTTATCCACAGTTATAACACTGGTGTGTTATTCACACTTTTCCAGCTACCACTGCAAAGCATTGCACTGTGAGGGCTCTGAACTACCTCAGTCAGACCCAGCACAAGTGTATAGAAAGAAAAAAAATCCTCCTTATATTGGTAAATTGAATTTAGCAAATGAATTAAATGTTTGAAATATTTGAAAAATGCCCTCTATAAAATGCTTAATATAATTAATTACTAATTAATCGCTACAACTAATTAATTAATTATTGCTAATAATCTTTAGTCATCCTGAAGTGGAAAGGGAGTTGGACTAGATAATCACTGTAAGTACCTTCCAAATGAAATAATTCTATTCTATCAAGTCTGTTTTTAATGTTTGTTCTTTCCTGTTCTGTACTACTTCTGAAGGTGAATTTCTTCTCTACTTGAAGTATACCCTGTAACTACCACAACAGTACTGTTTTAATTAATAGTAAAAAAATGGAACTGTAAATCTAATTCATATTTATAATAAAGGTCAAAATACACCTATGAAATATATACATAATATGTAATTACTGTAATTTTCAAAATGTCCAGACTACTCTAGTATTTCTAAAATGATATAGTTATTTCTCTGACAAAATTAGTTGAAGAATTTCTCTGAGATTTCTGATGAGTTTCTTGATAATGAAAATTGAATTTTTTGAAATGTGAATTATTAATTAAAATCTATTTATACAATCATGCTTATAATGAAGATCTTAACTGGTACATAGTCTCAAATATTCTTGAAAACAAAAATTTTCAAGCTGCACTAAATATAACCCTGTCATTTTTATTGACATCTAAATTTTTTTCTTACAAGTCACCTTCCACATTTTTGATTGTGTTTAAGAATTGTTTACCGGTGCATAGCTGTGTTCATTTCATATTGCTGGAACAATGTGTAACAGGCATGCTGTTGCTAAATGGACTTATGGTTTCATACATCCAATTGCCACTATCAGTAAGTCACAAATTGCCAACTGTTAGCACGTCATAAAATCCCAGAGAGATGCACTATGCTAAGTGCAGTCAAATGGCTCTGGTATCTAAGATACCACTGCGTGGTAACTTTTGGCAGACACTAACAGTTTAATAGCTCTTAAAAATCCCAATAATTATTACTTAGCCTGCTATCACAATTGGTACCCCTGCTGACACAGAAAAGAAGCCAAAATCAAAGTAGTAATGCAATCCAGAGTAGTACCATGTAAAGTCAACCAATTCCATTGGTTTCAAAATAAACAAGAAAGAAAAACTATCATAGGAAACATGGTATCCAGTTATCAAAATCTCTGTCTAAACATAGTGTCCTGTGCCACACAGAATGTGTCTCCTTAAGAGATGCTATAGGTCTGCATCTGGCAGAAAAGTAAACTATAAAGGAGTATTGGCAAGCACAGAGAATCCTTAAAGTCTCCATACATATGTATCAGTAGATTTAAAGAGGACAGCCATTCATCCTGCCTTTCTGATGGAGTTAATTCCCATGTCAAGGTTTGTTAAATATTTTAGGTGTCAGCTCCTGGAACTTCAAAATGTTCAATATGTAATACGAGAGTGAAAAGATTTGAGATGGTTAATTCAGGCTGGCTGAAATGTGGGGTGGTGAGGATTTGTTTCATGGGCCATCCAACCAGTCATCCTACAGCACCAGCAGACTGATGCCAACGCAGTTGGAGGCAGACATGAAGCAGACGTGCTACTGGTATCCCCTTTGTATCTGTCATCACATAAATCTGAGCTTTGCTCATTAGAGAAGTTATGCTGTTCTCTAACTACCATTGCAGGTGCTTAGGAAAACAATGCTCACATGTGCACTTTGTCTATTCCATGTGTAATTTGTCTATTCCTTTCAGTTCAATTCAAGGTCTAAAGAGCTACAAAGACAAGGGATAGATTAGGTACACTGGGGTTCAGTGCTGTCTGGAGTTAACAATGACTAAAGGAAAAAAATTATCAACCTAAACCAAGATGAATACAGTTTGGTTTTAAGGATAAGGGATGGAAACTGTTCTAGCAAAAAAATCTGTGTAATCCTTAAAAGCTGTTCTAAGAATGAAAACGGTAAAGCAGGAAGAATTATTGGTATTTCAGTCTCCAAATTGAGACAATTCCAAGACATGGGAGCTGTACAGAAGTATTTACAGGTGGATTTTGACTAACTTTAGTTTTATGCACAGAAGTGCATAACTAAAAATTATCCCTTACCAAAACGGGAGTGAGCAACTGCAGGTCAGCAAATTTCGTTACTCTTAGAAATCACACATCTTGCTTCTGCATCTGCTTGGGGTCTTAAGACAAAGCATACAGTAACAATTGCAGACACCTGGAGTCCCTTTTACGTGACCCTTCCACCCCATCTCCAGTAGGAACCTGAAAGAGGAAGGAGATCAGTGTTCACCAAAGTATTACACTATGAAGAAATGCCACCAGCAAAGGAATACTTTGTGTTATTTTTCACCCTCCTGACACTTCTCAAGTAATAGATGAAGGACAAAACTGAATTAGAAACCTCACAGAGCATGCTCTCACCATGAGAAGACATGGTATATGACTCAGTTCCTCTTATTTAGCATAAAATACCAGTCGAATAGGGCAATCTGTTATTTTCACAGAAATCAGGAACTGTACTTAACCTGTGAGCTTTTGTTAATGGCTTTGTCTTTGCAGTGGTTTTACCTTGAATTGGTTAGCTGTCATTCAAAAATACTGCTGTGTGTTTTATGACTAGGTAGCAACATAGACTCCAGCTACATAAAAATCTCGTGCTCTTAAAAAAAGATTTGATTTTTGAAAGCAAATTATCAGTTTTGAACATAATTCTTGCACTGTAGTTGAAATTTTAATAAAGAATAGCCTAAAAATCGGAAGAAAAATTGTTCTTTCCTTCTTACATGATTCTACGGGTTTTTCCTCAACTTAATTGCATGCAATTTCTCCACAAGACCATCTTTGACTTAGCTTTATAATATCATTTGGATAATTACCTTTATTTATGCTATTGTTTAGAGCTCTGCAGAAACTGCTGGAGGCTGGTCTTTGGAGTTTGCAGGTTTGCCCAGCATTGTGCCTATCCTCTATTTTTATTTTGTTGCTATTCTATTAAATCACTTTGCTGCAGAACAATTTCATAGTTTCCATGTTACAGTGGCATTTCACAATGCTGTAAAAATGCTAACACATCCGTGGAATGTCAAGTCAGGATAAGACATATTATCTTCACATAGCAGGGTCAGTAAGAATTCTGTCTATATAGCAAATATTTTACTGCTGGATAATCATTAGTTACACGGTTGCAAGTTATGACTTCTTTTATTCATGTGATTTTACTGTGTATAATCTGAGTCTCACACCCAGTGTTGTTTGTTCAGTTTCTAAAAATATCATTATCTGAAAAAGTTTGGACTCTGCACATGGCACTTTG
This sequence comes from Melospiza melodia melodia, assembly GCF_035770615.1. Taxonomy (NCBI): domain Eukaryota; kingdom Metazoa; phylum Chordata; class Aves; order Passeriformes; family Passerellidae; genus Melospiza; species Melospiza melodia. The sequence continues at coordinate 87,519,595 of NC_086197.1, read as the reverse complement.
CAGGTGAACAGCTGACTGAAAGAATGTGACAGCAGACCCTGAGGCACCAACCAAAGGACATGCATTCATGAATGTGGAGTGCTCAGTTGATTTCATATTAATTTCCTACTCTATTAGCGGTAGAAGTTTATGTCACAGTTTCACTGGGAGCAGGTGTTTCTCCTGTGCTTTCAGAACAAGCAGTTATGCACATTTCAGTCAATGTCTCTGTGCATGGAGAGAAAAAATGGTTTGAAAAGTTTTTCACTTCACCCATGCTACTTCTTTCAGTCACAGATTATATTATCTGCTTTAAGACAAGTTTTTGCTGAAATGTCAATGTGCCTTTATCTATCCATCTATCTATTGAACCATAGAACCATAGAATCATTTAGATTAGAAAAGACCTTTAAGATCAAGATCAGCTTTTAACATGGCACTGCCAAATCCACCACTAAACTATATCCGTAAGTACCTCATCAACACATCTTTTAATTATCCTCAAGAATCGTGACTTAACTACTTCCCTGGGGAGCCTCTTCCAATGCTTGAAAACCCATTCAGTGAAGAAATTTTCCCTAATATCCAGCCTAATTTTCCCGTGTCAGAACTTGAGGCCATTTCCTCTTGTCCCATCTCCTGCTACTTGGCAGAAGAGACCAACCTTCACCTGGCTACAGTCTATTTCAGGCAGTTTTGGAGAACAATAAGCTCTCCCCTAAGCCTTCTTTTCTTCAGGCTAAACACCTCCAGCTCCCTCATCTGCTCCTCACAAGGACTTGTGCTCTGGACCCTTTACCAGCTCCACACCCTTCTATGCATGTGTCCAGTGCTTCAATGTCTTTCTTGTCATGAAGGGCTCAAAACTGACCAGAGAATTTGGGGTGTGATTTCACAAGTGCTGAATACAGGGGTGCAGTCACTGGCCACACTGTTGCTGATCCAGGCCAGGATGCCCTTGGCCCTCTTGGCCACCTGGACACGTACTGGCACAAGTTCAGCAGGCTGTTGAGCATGCCCTACGTGTTTTTCCACCAGCCTTTCAGCCACTCTTCTCCAACCCTGGCGTGGATCCTATCTGGCCCCAGAGACCTGTGCATGTCATATTATGCCACTGATCTTTTCACTTTAGATTATGGAGGTTTTCATTGGGGTCCCCATCTTCCAGCTCAATTAGCTGGGTACATACAGAACAACTGGTCTTGCTGTTGAAGACTGAGACAAAGAAGGTATTATGTACCTTAGCCTTTTCCTCACTCTTTATCACTATGTTTACCCAAGCATACAATATAGGATGAGGATCTTTCTTTGCCCTCATTTTTTTGCTAAAAATATTAATATTACTTTTTTATTGTCTTTCATGGCAGTAACCAAAGTTCCAGTTGTGCTTTGGTACTTTTAATTTTCTTCCTGCGTAATCTCACAACATCCTGCTAGTACTCCTGGGTTGTCTGCCTCTTCTTCTAAAGGTGATACACTCTCCTTTTCTTTTCCTGAATTTGAGCCAAATCTCTTTGTTCACCCAGGCTTCTCCTCTTCCTTGCCAGACCATCTTTTCACACACAGGTACAGCCTGCTCCTGTACCTTTCAGATTTTCTTCTTGAACATTTTCAAGATTTCCTGGATTCCTTTGAGCTTCAGTACTTTCTCTCAAGGCACTCTCTCTACCTAAATAGGCCAGTCTCCTGTCTCAGAATTCCAAAGTAGCAGTTCTGCTGAGCTTCCAGCCCTTCAGGGATACTTCCCAAGGGATTTTTTCAACCAGACCCTGACTTTCTATGAGTCTATGATTCTACAATTCTCTGATTCTATCTATCTATCTATCTATCTATCTATCTATCTATCTATCTATCTATCTATCTATCTATCTATCTATCCATCCATCCATCCATCCATCCATCCATCCATCCATCCAACCATCCATCCATCCATCTTTGTCTCAGAGGCAGAGTTGCTGGCAGTGAAATTCTGTACACCTGTGGAAGCAGAGAACCAGTCAATTCCCATCTCCATAATGTTCTGCAAATTACTCCAGGAGAATAATGCAGAGTTTATGCTGCAGAGATGTCATGGAAATCCTAATCTTGTAGAAGAAAGCTGTTCTTCAGCTAAAAATAATTACAGTGCTAAAGTGTTAAATTATTGTAACATTTTTAGCAACTAAAACCAAATCAGCTAAGTATTCTGGATCAATTTTTCAAAATTTATCTCACATATAAATTCACTCAACAAGCTGCTACATTCTGTAAAGCCATAAGCAGAGAGTGTAGTCTATTAAATTAAGACAGGCAGACAACAAATCTTCAGCTATGGATTATACTCAAAAGCTGACAAGTGAAACACCATTTTAAGGGATAAATGTTATATTTCCTGTATTGAGTTTTAAGCCGGGTCAGACAAATAGACTCAATCTTATTCTACTAAATTTCTATCAAGTATTTCCTTAAATGTGATTATTCTGGCTTTTCGGTGGAATGCAGCAGGATAAGGAGAAGGTTTAATATCATCTCAGCACATCATTATCCTTCCTTCTGGCAATTGGTAAATGTATAGAACCAAAATAGTGCAAAACCAGCAAAAATTGCTACAGGATGCTGAGAATCTTCTTTCTTAAAGATGAAAAAAGGAAATGGTCCCAGTGCTCTCATTTTATGCAGGAGATTATTGTAAACAGAAACTTCTGTCCCTTCATTAGAATTTTAGTGTGGATATGAAATTTTAGAAAGTGTTTTTCCCATTTTTATCATTTGGTTTTGAAAAATCTCCCCAAACACAGACAAGACCTACAATTGTGTCATTGACTGATTTATATTTCTCAAGCTTCACCTTTGTTTTTCAGAACCTTCTGAAAAACAGTCTTGTGTTTTGCAGTAATTCTCCTCTTTCTTTCTTGTTTTTGCCCCCATCTAATTCCTTCTTTTCTTGATGACTCTCTCTGCAGAGTTGTAAGTTTTCTTCCATGTTGTGTGGAATGAGAAATTCCTAAGAGGTGACACCTGGAAGTCACCAAAAACTTTTATAGATGGGTAGATTATAACTCCTTTTTTCCAAGAGTCATCCATACACAAAACATGAATGTGTACAATTGGCTGACAATAAAAAATGGGAAAGCAATATAGAAGATTAAAATATATTTCCTAATCCAATGCATATTTATTCTTTTATTATTTTATTAATCTATTCAACTGGTTATTTGCATTAAGCATTAATGATTATGATACTTGAAAGTAGAAAAGTGCACAGTCTACCATTCTCTTTCTGTGATATTTAAGAACAAGATGCAGCTGCAAGTTGTAGCTGAATGTATTTTGGCATTAATGGTGTTAAAATGAATGTGTTTCTGCAACTAGAATGGCAACATAAAATCAATTATCTACATATTCTCAAGTTATATGTTGGTCCAACTGCATTTCTCAGTCAAACACACTGTAGCATACAGGTGTAGGCAAGAGATGTTCATAAAATTAAGCCATTAAAAAGCATCAAAATAATATTTTCCACAAAATGCTGTTTCTAAGGTAAGAATATCTCCATGAATTATTTTATTATATAAATATTATACCTGTTATCTACCTATTAGTGTAGTATACATGTGTATGTATGTGTATGTGTGTGTGTGTGTTCACACAGGTTAAAGGAGAAAAGCATGTTGAGCCTTTTTTATTTAAAGGCTAATGAAAATAATTAATCAGTAGAGCATTCGGGCTTTCCTAATGCTTTAAATGAAGAAACATCCCACATTTTTTTCTATTCAAATATATTTTAAAAACCTAGAGGAAAAAGAAATCCATCTTTGGTGTTATCTCATTAATTAATACCTGGGGATAATCTGCTTCCTGAGAAAAGACAATTATTTAAAAGTAGGAGAAATAATTACTTCTTGAAAGTTCAGGGAATGATGGTATAAATATTTGTAGAGAAATTGCCTGTCCACAGTGTTTATGGATGTGGGGCTAGAACATCTCCTTCATTTTCCACTTTGCTTTTCTGTTCATGACTCAGTCCTTTAATTAGGATGTTTCTGGCGGCATTAGCAATACTGGGAAGCCAGTGACTCAATAAATCATATGGAACAGAGAGATAGAAGCAAGAGAAAAGATAAATAATTTGGGAAAAAAGCACGGCAACCACATATATCCAATAAATCATTGGAAGGTATAAACCTGAGCTTTGAGAGGAAGGAAAGGGCAGGAACAGTCATAGTCCTTCCCTTTCCTTCACATGGATTCTAGGGATATTATTATACACCTGGATAGAGATTTTTAATGAAACAATATCACAGAAGCTTTGGTAAAGAATGCAAAATAAAAAGTAAATGAAAAGATTATCATTTTACATGTCCCCAGTAATATGATAAAATCACAAAGTTACAGAATTATTTTGTTGGAAGGGACCTTAAAGATCATCTAGTTGTAACATCTGCTATGGGCAGGGACACCTTCCACTGGACCAGGTTGCTCAAAACCCCATCCAATCCTGACCTTGCAAACTTCCAAGGATGGAACATCCTCAGCTCCTCTGGACACCTTTTTTCTACTGCCTCTCTAACCTTTGAGTAACAGATTTCTTCCAAATATCTGGTTTAAATCTCTTGTTCTCCTTGCCCTATCACAACATGTCCTTGTACAAAATTGCTCGCACTCTTTTTTTATAAGGTCTCTTCAAGTACTGTAAGGCTGCAATGTGGTCTCTCTGGAGTCTTCTTGTCCCCAGTCTGAAGAACCCCAGCTCTCTTGTCTTCCTAGGAGTGGTGCTTCAGACCTCTTGTGTCTTCATGACCCTCTTGTAGACCCACTCTAACAGATCTAAGTCCTTTTTGTGCTAAGGTCTCTAGACAAGGATACTGTTCTCCAGATGGAAGAGAGTGGAGCAGAGGACCAGAATGACTTCTCTCAACCCGCTGACCAGTCTGCTTTTGAGGCAGCCCAAGACACTGTTGATTTTCTGGGGTGTGAGTGCACACTATTGCCTCATGTTCAGCTTTTCATCCACGAGAACCCCCAAGCCCTGCTCCACAAGGCTGCTCTCAATGAGGTCTTCTCCCAGGCTGCACTCATGTCTGGAATTGCTCTTCCCCTGAAGCAGCACTTTGCTCTTGAAACTTGTTAAACCTCTTTAGTTTCTCATGGATCCAACTCAAGCTTTTCCAGCATCCCTTCTTTCTGTTGTGACAACCGGTAGCAGCTTCATATAATCCGCAAACTTGTTGAGGGTGCACTTATCTCATTGTCTGTGTCATTGATAAAGATGTTAAAGAGCACCAAAGACAGAGCCCTGAGGGACACCACGCATCACAGCCTCCACCTGGATGTAGAGCCATTGATTGTAATGGCCTGGCTGTGTCCATCCAGTCAATTCCTTATCCTCCCAAGATTTCACCCTTCAGATTGATGTTTGTTCAGTTGGGAGATAAGGATGTCGTGTGGGACTGTGTTGAACACCTTACAGAATTCTGGTAGAGGGCATCAGACAGTTACGACAGTTAGACCCTTATCAGCTTTTGCAGTCACTCCACAATAAAAGACAGCAGTGCTTAATGTGGAGTAACTTAATTTCAAGTCAAAATATTTTCATCCTATGAGATGTGAATACACTGTACATCCAGCAGTAAGATTGCAAGTTGTAGTCAAGTAGGACCTGTATTTACATATGTTTTCATACTGGTCATGATCTCTTTAAAATTGGTTGGGCTTGTAATATATGACAATTTATAGTATTTGTAAAACATGTGACATTCTACCTTACATGAAGATGAATGAATAAAGAATGCTGCCTTGAATGAAGGTGTTCTTATAAATAAATATCTTCATTTATTTCCATCTGTGCAGCACTTTTGTATAAGTGAATATCCATTATCTCCTATTCTGAACCAACTCTATTTTCTCTGACTTTAGGCCCCTGCAGACATTCCTAAATTAGGGTCTTGGTTGCCATGGGTTCTTTATTTATGATACTGATGAGAAAGAGAGGCATCCCTGGAGGAAAATACCTTGTCTATGATCTGAACCTCCCTCTGGAAATTCCTCTCTCTCCTTGCTGAGTACACAGAGAGCATCCATTACCTATGCTTTTAAGTGGAATGCCTGGAGATAGGTGGAATGAATCAGGACCCCTGAGCCTTTTCTTTCACTGTTACGACGCTTTATCTATTTGCTCTACTTAATCAAAAATTCTCTGCAGAAGTGACTGTATCTTCAGTCTTTTCATATCAAATAGCCTGGAAAAATGTTTTAAAAAGAAAGAACTTTTTTTTTTTTCAAGAATTTTGGGGTTGTAGGAGTTACATACTTCACAGATACCATTTTCATTGGAACTTCTCAATAAGTCTACACTTTGAGAAACATATTCTCCATTTAGTTTATAGTCTTGACTTAAAGCATTTCAATGACTTTAGTCAGAACAAGCCTGGACACTTTTTCATTACATGAACATTTTATTCAATCAGCTGTGGAATAGTTGTAATTTTGGTTTATTAAATTTGGTGAAGCTGAATTGGAAAAGGATGACAAAGCAAGCTGAATTTTATGTGTGTTTTACTCTCATTACTTGCAATAACTCTTGTTGTAGAAATGCAACAATACTATAATATTTGCAGATCTGAGATCGCATCAATCATTTGCACCTGGTGTCTTTGTTTGACAATGCTTGATTAAAAAAATACCCAAGCAAATAAACAAAATTATTATAATATACAGCATTTTAGAGAGAAAATCTATCTAAAATTAGAGATATATTTTTTAGATATATATAGTTTTACTACTGTTTACATTCATCAGGTTTTGCAACCCAATTTCTCAGGTAGAAGTGCATTGATCCTGACTGTAGGTCATTGCTGTATTTATGGCACAGCAGAGCTTTTCATCCTAGTGCAGGGGTGTAAATCTACACTCTTAACATCCAAGACAGTAATTCAGACAGTAAGCTATATCCTACTCTTCTCAACAAGGTGTTCATTTTGAAAGAAAATATTTTTAGATGAAATTTGCATGGGAACAGTTTTATCTTTATGGAACACTAGGGCATTCACCAGCGTATTTTACAAAAATGTCATAAAGGTGAAAATGTTCCAGCCACTTGCAGTGATGTGCTATATATTTAATTTTTTTCTTAAAGTCTGCCATGTAGTCCTGTTAGGGCTGTCATCCATAATTAAAATGTGTGATGAGGTCTGAAATCAAAATTCCACCAAAGATGTTTTAAAGGCCTGAACTCAAAAGGCCGAAGAGACAATTATGGTCAAAGAGACAATCAGTTCATAGGAAAACTCTTGCTTGAGCAAGCTGAATAATTTTGTAGAGTAAAAGTCATGTAAAATTTAAGTCTTTAACAATCTTGAAAGAAACTGTTTATTTCTGATAGCAAATACCTGAGATGTTTTGAAGTCAGTTAAAAGAGTTATTATTTAACTTGTCTTGACAACATTATTTTAAGCTGCCTTCTTATAAATCCTACAAAGCCCCTACAGAGTGATTTACATTTTTAAGGTTATCTTGAAACCAGATGAGAAACTTTTTAAAACTTCTTAAATTCCAAACTATGTTTGGTAATCTCGCCACAAAGGTTTTAACACATCTTTGTTGAATCCAGCATGAATATCTCACCAGTCAAATTTTTTTAAGAATTTAAGGAGATATTTGGTTGAAACCTACTATCAAAGGCATTAATCTGGACTTTCTGCATCCAAGACAAAACAGGAGGGAACAGTGAATTCATAACAGGCCTTAGCATATGAACTCCTCTAAAATAAAAACACCTAATTCTACACTACCAAAACACATATGACCTGAAACTTGAAATATGGATTTGTTTTTTAACAAAAGATTACATTCTGAAGAATGGAGCCAGTTCAAACTGAAAAATTCAAGCCTATAATCTAAAAATATGTGTGTTGCAAGATAATGGCTTTGTGGTTGCTGTATTAAGTTTTTTATTATGGCAACAATAAAATTTTTATTAATCTTCATACAGATTTTATCATATCCTCTAGAAATTAGGAAGCCAATAAAAATGTTAGAGTGGCCAGCCCAGGTGGCTGAAAAAATCAGTCTGGAGAATGTAAAAAGGTGGATGTGTCAAATGTGAAGTTAGTGAAAACTGAGGCTTTCATAACATGATTGCAATATCACTTGAAAACAGCAGGAAAGTAATATGAATGAGCTAAAGAAAGATGCAGGTGTGCAGGTGGAACAAGAATGTTAGAGTGGAAGAAATAGAGTCAGTTCACAGCCTTTTGTCTTGGGCTCCCACCCAGAGCTCAGTCTGCATCTCAATCTGCTTTTTGCACTGCAGCTTGCAAATCAAGCTACCTGCACCAGGTGTATTTCTCTCAATAACAAATTTGGGGGTATTCACTGAATCTTGGTAAACTATTGTCAGTTCACAAAAAAGCCTTTTTAAAAAAAATGTAATAATGCATTTTGGAATCAGGGTGAGGAGGCAGCACTCAGAATCTTGCATACTAATGTAAAAATACTGCAGCTCAAAGCAGATTGAGGTAAAAAATTATTAGTCATTTCATAGTCTATGGCTGATAATTCTGATATCTCATTTGTGCTAGATAACACACTTTTTTACTGTATAAAAATCTCCAACTAGGTTAAAAGGTTTTTAAAGTCCAGCCTATTCTTCTTAAAATATCCCTTCTTTTTAAAAACTTAGGTTAATTGTCATCACACTTGACAGTAGTTGTTATTCTTACAGTATATTTCATTAAGAAGATACATATTAATGTTTTAGAAGAATAACTATACATCCTTATTTTTTTTTTTCTTTTTTATATTTGCTCATACTCGTCCAGAGGAAATTTTGTGGAAACTTTGGGCGAGTCCCGCCAATAAACTGTGTCAACCCATACTAGGCAAATAAATGGTATATTTAATCTGTTTTATCTCTAGAGAAGGCCTGTGTTTCACACCCATTAGTTAATTACCTGGCCCATTAGTTGGACTGACACCAATTTAAGGGGTTGAAAAGACAGCTTTCTTTTCACTTGCAAGTACTTTTCAAAGTCAGATTATGGTGTATCTATAACTAAACAACAATTTTCACCATGTATCTTTGGGAATGAGCCTTACCTTTAAGGCAGAGCTTTTGATTTACTAGGGTCAATGCATAAGTTTCTAATCAAACCCCTTAATTTTATTCTGTCTGAGATCAAGACAGTGAAGGACATAAAGTAATGTACTTTTTCGTGTTGAATGCCTAGAGGAGACTGCAGAGGATCGAGCTTCCACCCAACCTCCCTAGGACTTAATAAATAATTGTTCTACACTCTGAGCTTAAAATCTTCTTAACAAAGATTCTCTAGGACCTAATATTTGCAGGAATAAAATAGGAATGTCTTTTAATTAGGGTGTCAATAGTTTTTGTATTCATGCACAATTTAGTCCTATTTGAAATGTGTTTGACAGTAATTTTTATTCACCTGATATCTTTTACCTGAATCTATCCCTATAAACATTCTCTTTCACAACACATATTTTGGTTAGCTGCTTTTCCAGAACTCTGGAAAACTTCTATCAGCCTTTGATAACCTCTTTCAGGCTATACCAGATTGAGAAGAATCACATTTCAGCCAATAAACCTGTAGCAGACATTTGAGATTTTTACAGTTCACCTTTTTGTTGATGATATATATCAGGTCCTTTAGAACAAACTTGACAATCAGTTCAGAGTGTATTTCAAATGAAAGGGGAGGAATCATTATCCAGATAAATAAGGACAAGGATGGGTAGATAAATTCTGCCTGTAAAAAAATTATGGGTTTTGCAGCCGCTGTTAAAATTTCTAATTTGTTGATTAATTTCAGCAAAATGACTGTACAGCATTGTGACCAGTTCTCAGTCTTCCAACTTCTGAATCTTGTGGCATGAAAAGCTATATCAGGAAGCAAAGCAGAAACTTGTTGCAGAAATTTTATATTTCTTTTAGTTAATCAAACTCAATTCAAAGCTTATAAATGTAATTGGTTACTGTAATTGGTTACTGTTATGGTATAGCCATGGTAGATATGTTATGAAGTTATTGCTTTTTTAGTTTACAGTATGATACTGTGATAATGTTCTAGTCATAGTTTTAGTGCATTTTCTCTGATATGATTATATGCAAATATAATCTGCACACAGACATTTGTCTGTATACATACATCTGCCTGTATACAGACATTTGGGAAATCATTTATGAAAAAAAGCTGATCAGTATTCAATATGGTCAATATGACATCTGATTGCTCACATGGATTCTTTCTATGGTATATCAACAGAATACAATCCTTCAGACTGGATCTGGATTTAGGGAAGTTTATCAGAAAATTGTCATCTACACTCAGAGATTATAGAAATATGTATAGCTCTCGCAAAAATTATATAGATTTAAGAATATTTCTGTGCCTCAATTAGGTAGCTAGCATATATGGCACAGAAATCTCTTAGTGAAATAACTCTCTCACCACACTTACCAGATAAAATCTTTGTTTGTTTGTCCATTTGTTTAATTAATTTAACCATTCTGCGTGGTAGGATCCAATAGACCTTACCATCCCAAAAATGGAGGCTATTACTTTGAGAATAAGTGGTATTGCCTCTAAATACTTCTTGGAATGTGAGCACTCTTGTGTGAAGCACAGAGCTTCATACTGATAAGACTTGAATTATGACAAGAGATTGCAATTTCTGTCTAACACCACATTCTCAAAGATGGTGCAACACATTCGAGTGAGAAATAATTTGGTCTTTATTCTATTTCTATCCTGAAGCTCTCTTCAAAAGAGACAAATTGTGATAAATTATGTGTGGTAGAGCTCTCTTGTGACTGATGGCAAGAAAAAAAAATCTAGCAATTTCGCTTAGGTGCTCACTGTGGAATAGAACTAAGCTTATCAGAAATAAGACAAACATTTTACAAGTAACCATCGAGACCTGCTGCTCAGTCTAGAAGCTCTGTTTTTAACTTCCAGCCACCCCCACTACTCAATAGGTTCCACTTTTTCCTTTCAGGGGACTGGTAATTAGCACAAGTACAGTTATTGTACAGTAATTATATGTTCTAAAACTAACGTACTTATGTGAACCAGAGGGTAGCTTGCCACGTGAACATTTGATAAGCAAACAGGTGCTTAAAAGATTTAATGGGTTTGTAGCCATCTGTAGTGATTAATGATGTTTAAGAATCTCACTGCAACTCATAATATCATCATAAATGAACACTGGGGTTTTTCAGTTCAAAAAAAGAAGTGTAAATGATTCTTAGATTTTCCTGCTCAAATCCCTTTTGCTTAGTTACAATTTTGTATTCCAAAGGGCAATGAATAATTGAACTTTCCTGGAAGCAATAAAGAAAAAGAAAAACTCCTCACTCTAACTTCTCTCCGTGCCCACCTTTTACCACAAGGTAGAATGAAGTATCTTTTTCCACATCCAGAACAGAAAGTTAGAGCAAGTTTTCCTTCTTTACAAGCAATTTCTTGCCTCTCATTTCTCTTACTAATCAGAAGCCTGAACCATTTCTGTTCCCTATACCCTGTGGAATTGTTGTTTCTTTTGATATCAGAAACCAAAGTCATGCTGTGGCCAGGTATTTCTCCTTGCCTGGAGATGGAGAGCCAAGTATGAATAAAAGAAACTGCCCCTGTCTATGACTGAGAAGTGGTTATGACTGAATAGCATTAAGCTATGCATTATACTATATAGGCAAATTACCCTATATTTTCAAGATGATGTCCCAAGATTTCAAAGAATCAGTCTAACAGGGTATATAATTTTTTTTCCCATAAATTGGCATCCAACCAGCAATTTGGATGTATAATTTTAACCCATATTTTTCACACATGTTTGAACCACCTTTAACCAACCTAGTTTAAGTACTCTTGAAAATATGGCAGTACAGCTTCCTGATGTGCCCCTCTGACACATCTTTATGAGGCCTAAAGCCAGTGACTCTGAAGTGTCACCTGCTATATCAGCTAACTGACAGCCAGATAGCTCTCAGTATTCAAACAGTCCTGTAATACAGCAGAGACATTAAGAGTAACAGGCTGTAAGCTTTGTACACCCAAAAGACTGAGGCTGGCAAGTTTGCTGTGCCTGAACCTTTCTTGACCTACTTGCATCTTCATTTCACTTTGTTCATTTATGATGGCAGCTTATCTTGTTGAACAGGTGGCTGTTGTACTTTTTGTTAGGTTATCTGATAAAATTCACCTGCACACCCACAAAAGACCAGAGGCACAATGGCAGGGGAGCGAGTCTATCCTGGCTGTTTCCAGTTTGGTCCCAGGTCCATTGCCAGGGACCCTTTAGCCCATCAAAATCTCGTCTCTGCAGACCCAGAGAACAAGAGCACAATGGCAGAGGGCCAAGGAACCCAAATTAAGTACTTAGAGGAAGGGGCACCCTGTACATGTCCCTCCCAATAGAGCTTCAATCCCACTGAACCAGAGTGAAACTCATCATGAGGAGTCATTGGGACCAGATCTCCATCTCACCTTTTGAATTGAGAGAATTGCTGCCAATGCGTGTGGGAAACCATACTGGAAGCAGAGAAAGAGGATGTTGAGATTGCCCAATATTTGTGAAGGCAGGTTTAGGAGAGGAACCAAAGGTGAGAAAAGGGAGAGGTTTAGGTGATTTGGGGAGAAACAAGTATGGGAAATAGAGGGATGAGGGTTATTTGCATGTAAGCAAGGGTTGGTCAGCATAGTTTCTAACCCTATCATGGACTTAATCACTGCAGTCTGCCCTGTCTCCCTGTTAAATTCCTTCAATTATTTTCCAGTAAGTGGCTCTTTACTCCATGTGCAAGTGAGTGTACAGGTCTGCGGTGTCAAGTGGATGCAGGTGTGTGAGTAAGTGTGGGGTCACTAGTGAAGATCAAACTCAGTGAGCCAGCAGGGAGTGGGTTGGGATTAAGAGGGGGGAGGGATGGGTGTCTGAGGGCCAGCTGTCTGTGTGAGAGCATCTGTGGCTCTCTAAGGGTGAGAGCACACAGAGGTCTATGGCATTGGCAAATCCTTGACATTTCTCTGTGTGTGTGTGATGATTTGCTCCAGGAACTGCAATAGGATTATGGTACCGTGACCTTTGGGGTTCATATGTCCAGGTGTTAGAACTTGGTAAGACTGGGATCTAGGGACAGCAACTGGTCAGGCTGGGTGTTACAGGCCAGCTGCTTGAGGGACACACTGTACATATAAGGAGACATATGATATATACTCCTACTGTCATATTTCCATCCTGCTCAGTCAGAAACAGAGAACAGGAAACCATTGCTGCTGTGCTTGTGTCAGTGCTCCAAGTGTCTCTCTGTCATTTGAGTGGCCAGCTAAACACATTCGTGGTGTCTACCTGCGCTCCGTGTGCAGGTGCCTAGTGGGAATACATTGTCAGGCTCACTATTTTTTAGACCTGAGTGCATGGAACTGCAGAAGCTTTTCCTCTCTCAGGTTGTTGGATCTAGTATGACATTTTCCTCTAACATTTTTGTTCGTCCTTGTGTGGTTCAATCATAATTCTATATCAATATGAGTAATAAACTATTATTTTGTGTAACATAGAAACTATGTACAAGATCGGAAGTCTTGAGAACTACAGATATATGTGGCATGAAACAATGTGGGACTGGCATGGGGAGAGATGGAGAACAGCCTTGGCACTGGGGACCCCACAGCTCTCAGCAACTGACCAACACTGAGTTATGGAGATGAAAACATGGAGCTGGACAAAACTGGTTTTAGGGACAAGAAGGAGAGCAAAGAAGTGGTATCAGACATACAGAAAAGGCAACGTATGTAGGAAGTTTGGGGGTACTGTGGTATGAAAACCAATGAGGAGAGAGAAACACATAAAAATATTTAAACAAACCTATAAAATTGACTCAGAGTGACCATTGAAGGAGGGAGAAACCATTAACATTCATAAATCCTGGCATAGAAGTCCAGATGTTACTGGCTTTCCATTAATACCTCCAAACCTTCAACCCAAGTAGACTTAACCCATCAATATTAGGACTCAGAGAAGCAGAAGGGTGAGCATAACACCAGGAACAAGAGTAAAATCTGTGTAAAACAATTTTAACCTAATTTTTATACTTTCTTCAATAATTAGATCTAGACTAATAATGGCTAAATTCCTAATATTTCCATAATACAAACAATACATTAATGGCTATATATATGTAGGTATATTTGCTTCTTCTGTGCAATTTACAAGATTTTAAGCATAATACTGCATATGCTGAAAGGTGGCTGACCTTTAGAAATGGCTATCACTATAAATCTAGGAAAGAGTGCGGGCACACAAGAAGGATGTATTCTGGAACACTGTAAGAACCAGGTGTAGAGAAGGGCAAAGAAAAAGACAGAGTGATATTGCAGTGAAGTACTCACAGAGGAAAAAAGGGGAAGAAGGAAAAGCTATGGATAGAGGGGGATGTTGCAGGAACAATATCTGAAAGAAACCACAGTACATTAGATCAGGGACCTTTGTCCAAAAGTTTTAAACAAGAATTAAAAAAAAAAAAAAGCATTGTATCATTCTATGAATGCTAGTTGACAGTGTTCTGTTAAGTACAGTCTCACTTCTGCCAAGCTATGAAAGCTGTTCTAAAATCAATTGGATCAATAATATAGTCTCTAAAAATAAAATCTCCTCCTGTTCCTCCCTTTTCAGCTGTGAATCAGAATGCTGCTTTACATAGATGATACTTACAATAATGCCACTTACATGGGTTTGAATGGACAATGCCAAGCTCAGCACAGAAACTGTTCCTGCTCTAGTTTGGAATTTGAAAACTTAAGCAATTCTAAAATTTGAGATACAGAATACAAAATATTCTTTGCTTCTTATGAGATTGCCTACCATCTTCAACTAGGCTCACAAGGAACTATTTACTGAAAATAAACTAATTGAGATCTAAAAACCTGTCCAAAGGTTGCTACTACTCTGACCAAGACAGCTACTCATTTGAGTGTGTGTTTTTTTTTTTAAAGGCCAGAGAGATGTGGCAGCACTTGTTACTCTTCCTAATTCATGGCACTTTCTTAAATGTGCTACTACATACAGCTATGAGCCCCAAATTGCTTGGTACTCACAGCTACTGCCACAAGCACTCAAACAACATAATCACAGGATCCTTTTCCTTAGCCTAACTATTCTCACACCCAAATAAGTTGATAACATCTATCCTAAGTAGTATCAAACCTAATATTTGCTCATTACTTCCCAATTCTTGAACACTACTGATGGTAATCATGTTATCTGTCTTATCACAGCTGACTTTTTGAAAAAAATGGAGCTCCCTAGTGAAATTCACATCATCTCTTATTGACCCTTCTAACTTGATACATATTGGAACAGCCTCTCTTTTGTTTCACTGTCACTTGATGTTTAAATATATATATAGTTTAAATATATATCTTTCTTCCTGTAAACCTTTACACATTTCACTAGCTGGACTTGATTTGATGCTCTGCCCAGTTGCCACACTTCCTACCCTTTTATTCCTAGTCATTCATCATATTTTATGGAAAGCATATACTCTTTCTAAAAGGTATGTGTGTGTCTTTATATATATATATATGTGTATATATATATATATATACACACATACACACATTAGAATATGATCTGATCGACATGGGCAATGCCTAGATATACTGGTTTTGACTGGGAGAGTTAATATTTTCTATAGGAGCTCATACTGCTAGGCTAATTTTTGGACCTGTGACCAAGGCAGTGCTGATAACATGGGGTGCTTAAGCTGTGGCTGAATAGTCATAAGGCTTTTTCCCTTTCTCACACTACCCTGCCACCATGTACACTGAGGATGCACAAGGAGTTGAGAGGGGACACAGAGAAAAACTTCAAAAAGAAGAAATCTAGAGAGGATTTGAATCTAGATTTGCATGTGGACTAAGTTGGCTTCTCTAAATTCCTCTCCTGGTATTGCCACAGGGAAAGCTACGAGATAAAAGAAGCTTTTTCTGTCTAGTAAAACAAATTTTAGGAGAACCCAGCATCTGGAAATTGAAGTGACGAAAAAATTTGCAGATTTTAAAGTTGAGATATTAACTATTGGAAAAGTTTGCAAAAGATCACTTGGCAGTACATTACTTAAAATATGAACATCAAGACTAATTTTTTCCTTAGGAGATTTATTCTCACTCAAAGTGAAATCATTAAATGACATAAGTTCCTTTCAGTCTCTTAAAGAGATGACTATCCCCTATCCTGAGCTGTAAAAAATCTGGAATCTAGATGCTTACCACTTAAAAAAAATTCAGATTTAAACAACAACTAATTCATTTTATGAATCTGAGAAAGGTAGACAAACGATAGTCAGAAATAAGCTACTTTCCAAATGCTTCCAGGTCTAATAAGATATAATAAAGAGCTACAGTAGTGGTATTTTAAAAAATAAATAAAAGAACCCAGAAATAAATGCATTTAAAAAATCAGCAGGAGAAGAACATTTTCAGACAGTTTTGTAACTGCTGAATGATATTTAAGTATAGAGAATGTTAGGCCCAGATGGGCATGCTGTGAACTATCCATAATGTTAAATGCTAATATTCATAAAACAACAGATTTCACCCTTTATGGATTGAAGTACGTGAAATTGTTACTGGCCTATTATTGTTGCTTTCATCAGTGAACCTTAAATAGGTTTAGACTTTAATTGTTTGTCAGCTGAGAATTTTCTCCTCTTGTTCTTCCTTTATCATGCAGTAAAATCATAAGTGCCTAAGAATTAAGATTAGTGATCTGTGTGGGCTTGAGTTTCAAGATGTGCATATTGTGTCACTGTTCACCCATGGCAAAGGAATGGAACAACCTATTCCTGCATTTTCATGACACAGAGCAAACACAACCCACATGCAGGCCAAACCTCAGCATATTTGGTATGATTGCTGCTGCTTCAAAAGACATAATTACCTCAAAATCTGTGTGAAATACTGCAAAGTATCTATTACTGTGCACAGTTGAGTAGAACACCAAAAATAGCACACGTCACTGTCACATTTTTTAAATGGTGAGTGAGCACTGTTAATGTACTCACACTGTCTCTTTAAAAGGAAGCAAACCACAACAGTAAAAATTAATCAGAAAAGGCTAGAAAACAATTTTCTTGGAAAAAGAAGGTAGGGTGAACCAAAACTGTCTTTACCTGTATATTGCTCAAAACATAATTTTATTTATTATGTTAACTGCATACACAGCTCAGAGGTCACTAATCAAATTATTAAAGCAAATAAAAACAAAAATCACTTTGCAGGGGCAGGAGGTGAGGTTTGAGGGGCACTAATTTTCATTGCACTGGATGGCCTAAATATATCTAGTCTTAGCTGAAAGAAACAAACTCTTTTCATTGTAATGATTCATGGGAGGCACGTCTGATTAGGTTTGTATCTCCATTTTCTCCTGTGGTCTCAGTTCCCAAACAAGCTGCCTGTTCAATGATTCACTGGCATCAGAGAACCATAGTGCATCATAAAAAATGCAATCTGGTCAGAAAGCTTAATCCAGTTGATTGTGAAGACAGACAAAACCAAAATTAGACTACATTACACTACAATATTTCAGCAGGAAGGGATCTACAGCCATCATTTTGTTCAACTGCCTGACTAGTCAGGGCTGACCAAACGTTAATGCATGGTGTTAAGGGCATTGTCCAAATGCCTCTTAGATGCTGGCAGGCTTGAGGTATAAACCACCTTTCTAGGTACCCTGTGTTTGACCACCCTCTCAGTAAAGTTGTGCTACATATTGTTCAGTCCAAAACTGTGATGTAGTTTTGCATCATTCCTGTCACTAGATTCTAGTGAGAAAAGCACAGCATCTTCCTCCCCACCTCCCCTCTTCAGGGAACTGTACAGAGCACTGAGATCCCCCCTGAACATCCTTTTCTCCAAACTAGACAAACCCAGGGTGCTCAGATGCTCTTTACAGGATATCCCATCCAGCCCTTTCACAGTCCCACTTCCCTGACCCACTCACAAATTCAACTGACACCATCTCTCTACCTGCTCTCAAAGATATTAGTAGCTGCTTCCACTTTCATAAGTGAATTTTTTATTTAGTAGTAGTTGCTGTATAATTAAGGTCTTTAAGGAGCCATTCATGAAGAAGACTTTGAAATATGCAAATGAAGCCAATTTCTTACTTACACGGGGAATTGTTCTTCTGCTCCTCTTCCTTTAGATAGAAAAACACATAGTTCATATTCTATAGCTCTACATTAAGATTTTTCCAGTTCTTTTCTCTTTGCCTGTTTTAGATCATTTCCCCAGCATGCAGAAGCACAATGGAAGGTTTGCTTATATGGAGCACTGTTCAGTCAGGAAATACTTAATTAGGTCACCCATTTTATCAGGTTATCTTTGCAAGTGTTGGTATACATAATGATAATGTCAGTGCTTAGAAAGAGAAGCCATAGCACTATGTATATTTGGCTAGTGTAATATTTTAAAGTTTAAAATATTTAATGTATTTTATGAAGACACTAGGGATGGTAGTTAATCCTCACTGCTGAAACAAAGTTTTCTTCTTGGGGTTTATGCGCATCAGGCTTCATATGCCAGCAGGAAGAAAAAAATCAAAGTGGATAACTCTATATGAAAAGCTAGATGTGAAAGAGAAACACCATCTAGTTTAACACAAAGAACAAAGGGCCCTGAAAAAGAGTATGAGAAATTCAAATACACTAGGATATTCAAGGGAAGAAAGTGATTATGTAGGAAGCTCATGCAGACTTGGTTATAAAATCAGGTTTTGTGTTAGGTTTATGGAATCATAGAATATGACCTTGTGATAATTTAAAGCAGAGGTGTCTGTGGATATTCCTAATCCAACTTCCTGCTCATAACAAGGTGACTTCTGTACTCAGACCAGCTTGCTCAGGATTTTGTACCACTGGCTCTTGAAAACCTCTAGGGATGGACTGAGACTGCACAACTTCTCTGCTTGCCACCAAGCTTTCACCTTTTGCTTCTGCAGAAAATGTTTGTCTCAATATCGGCCTTATTTTAACTTACACCTCTCGCCTCTTATCAACCTTCCATGTACCCCTGTGCAGACACTGGCTCTGTCTTCTCCATAACCTCCTCACAGGACCTGGGAGGGACATCTATTCAGTTTATCCACTTTTCTGTTTCTGTAGTTTAGTGTGGAGAAGCCCTTTCTTCTCCAGGTTAAACAGGACAGGCTCCCAACTTCAACCCGTCTTGGTGATCCCTTGATGAACCTACAGCTTGTAAATGTCTATATTTTATTGCAGGGCCCAAACTGGACACTGTTCCAGGTGCAGTGCAATAAATAGCGAGTGAAGGAGGAAAACCTCTCCCCTTGAACTACTAGCTCTGTCCATATTAATACAGCCCAGAATGCTGTTGGATTTATTTTCTGCCAGGACATAATGCTGGTTCATTTTCAACGAGCTGTCTGACAAGATTCTGAGGGCCCTTATCACAGAGCTTCTCACCAGCTAATTTGTCCCCAGCCTCTGCCACTGTAGGGTTTTTCCTGTTTCATGTGCAGGTCTGTACATTTGGCCCTGTTCAATTTCATAAAGTTCCCATCAACCCATTTGTACAGCTCTGCTGTCAAGCCCATAGACTAGTCTCCTCAATTTGATAGCATCTCCAGAGTTGATGAGGGCACACTCCACTGCCTTTTCCAGACCATTGTTAAAGACATTAAGCGGAGCAGTTCCCAGGTTAGACCTCTCTGGGGCTCTATTTGTTATCGGTCTCCAATATGACCACAACCCATTAACATTTGCCTTTTGAGCCAGATTGCTCTACTAGATTTTTACCCATTGGTTGTTCACTCACTAAGCCTTTAGTGTCCTATGCAAGAACATGGGAGAAAGCAGTGTTGAAAATCTTGCTGAAGTTTATATAAATGACATCCCCTCATTCTTCTTTCAGTTGTCAACCCAGTCATTTTATCACAGAGGCATCCAGGTGGTCAGGCATGATTTGCCCTTAACAACCCAGCCACCTTCATCTCCTCCTTCATATGCCTAGAGATGTTATATATGAGGACTTTATGATTTTCCCAGAGAAAAAAATGAAATTCGATGGCCTGTAGTGCACCAGATTTTGTCTTTTGATCCTTTTTGAAGACAAGTGCTTTTCTTCATTCACACCATTCAGAATCTCCCCACTCTCTGTTACTCGCTGGGAAGGCAATACAAAGCAGTTGTGCAAGGATATTATTCGTTTCCTTAGCATCCTGAGGTGAAGCCTGACTTAAGGATGTCTATAGATGGAGGGTTCTGCAGATAATATCAGTTTTGATTCTCATTTACTGCTAATTTTTCTTATCCTTCTTCAAACTTCAGTCACAAGAATCTGAGAGACCATGCTGCTGACTAGTGAGGCAAAAGTGTAAGAAACAAAAACAGTAACTAAGTCTAGTTTGTATCCTTTGCCTCTGCATCACCTTCCCACTTCAACATTTCTCTTTTCAATCCTTTGCTGCTGCTGTAACCACAGAATATTTTCTTGTTACTTCTTATGTTTCTTACTGGCACCACAACTCTGTGAATTTTAGCTTTCCTAACACTATTGCTAAACACCTAGGTAATGGGTATTTCTTTGTAGCCTGTACTACTTCCACTTTCCATTTTTTGCATTGAGACAGTGTCCTCGCACAGATCCCATCAAAATGTTTTCTGAACACACTTAAGGATACTTGCCTGAAGTCCAACATCAGTATTCTTTCTCTTCTCTTTTGTCACTCTCTTTAGTATTCTGAGCTCCACTGTTTCCAGGTCACTCCAGCCCAGTCTGCAGTTGATTACCATCTCCCCAGCCAGGTGTTCCTTGCTTGTGAATAGAGGAACCAGCTGTGTGTCACACAGGGCTGGTCCTCTCTGTACTTCTCTCCTTCAGAAACCTGCTTGAGTGCTTGCATCCTACAACATTGTCATTCCAGCAAGGAAAAGAGAGATCAAACATTCCATAAGAGCCTGTGATACAGAGACATCCAGGAATTATTCCCCTTTTATGTCCTCTCTAAAATACTATTGATTTGAATAAATTGAATGAGAGAAGTCTGACCACAAAATAACCTTGTCATGGCTGCTGAGAGAGCAGATGCTGAACTTCAGTGATGCCCTGTGGTGAAAAAGGCAGATTCTCAATGTGGAGTCCAGGGACTGCAATCCTGACAAACACAGGCTTGGAAACTAAGTCTGTCAGCCATTTCAGCATGTGAGGGGGACTGGCAGTGCACAAAGACAGCTCTAGACTGCACTGGGAATGCAAGAGTTCAGAGGAACAGAGAACAAGACCAGAGTCCTGGCAGAGCTGGATCTGGTGGCTTGCATTCATGGAGTCATAGGATACTTGGTTGGAAGGGCACCTCAAGCAGCATCTGGTCTAACACTTCTCGGCAAAAATCACAGTCTAGAGAAGATGGCCCAGCACCCTGTTAGCTGAATCTTTAGTGTCCAACACTAGGAAATCCACTACTTCCCAGGGGAGATTATTCCAATGTCTATTTGTTTTCATTGTGAAAAAATTTCCTATTGTGTTTGACCAGAATTTTCCCAGGAGTAACCTGTATCCATTACCCCTCATGTTTTCCATGTGACTCTTTTTACAAAGGGAGTTTCCACCTTTTTAGCTGCTGTTTACATGCAGGAACATGGTCATAAGTTCTTCCCTAAGCCTTTTCTTCTCAAGCCTGAATAAATACAGATTTCTCAGCCTCTTTCCTCACATTAGCAGGCTTCAGAGTCCTTTGATAATCTTTGTGGTCATTTTCTGGATCCTCTAAAGCCCAGTCCATGTTCTTTTTTTATAGTGGGGACAAAAACTGAGGACAGTATGCCAGGTTTGGCCTGAAAAGCACTGAGTAGAGGGGGATAATTACTTTTTTATTTCTGGTGGTGATGGCCTCATTAATGCAAACCAATGCAACCCAGTTGGTTGCTGCACCCCAGTGGTCACTCATATGGAGCCTTTGGGGAGAGCCTTTGGGGATTTCTGAAAGATTTATTTTCAATTTAAATTCTTTAAAAAAACAAAACCACAAAAAAAAATAAAACCCAAGCCAAACAAGAAAACATGCTAAAAAAAAAAAAAAAAAACACAAACCACAAAAAAACAATGCTCCAAACCATCTATATTCTTGGAGTGTACTTGTTTCTATGATATATTTCTGTTAAAATTGGATCAACCAATTTTTAAAAGAAGAATTTTGAAGACTCAGATCTGTTTCTGATTTAGTCACTTTTCTAGTACACTCTAACAGGCAGCTAATGAGGGTAATTGTAGGACTTCAGTCCATTCTTCTGAAAGAGCCCGATACCTTTAGAGATACTCTTTACATAATCCATTGAAGACCAGAGTTTGCCCTGTCATATAATGTCAGCAACACCACATTTCATATGGGATGAAGAACAGGCTTCAAGTAGATGCAGAATTCCAGATAAAACATAACTTTCTCCTTTCTTAATTGTCCCAGTATTTCTGCAGAAAGAGGGGGGGAAAGTAACAAAGAAAGGAACAACATAGGGATGACTGAGAAATCAATAAACATTGCTAAGATTTAAACTTCCCAATTAATAACTTACCCTGCTTTATTTTTATGTGTCCAATTAACGAGTATTACTTTGGCATCCAAAATCTTTCAAATCTCACATTAAGTATTACCTTTTATGATTAGCTTCCTATAAATCCATCAGAGTTATTAATAAGTAAGAATACTTCACAAAAAGAGTACATTATCAACAAGATTAGTTTTTGTGGATTTTTAAAGTGGTCTACAGAGTAAAAAGTTTAAGACTGAGACACATTATTTCTTTTGTTTTGTGGAGAGAAGAACAAAGAAATATTATAGAGCTATAGCAAAAACCTAATGGCCTCCTAAATTGCTGTTAGCATTTTCAGAATGAAGCTTAGAACTCATAGGTTTCAGAACTCCCTTTGTTTTCTTCCAGATGAAGAACAAAGTCAAGAAAATGGAATCATTCCAGCTAAACTCAAAGAACAGTTAGATTTTACAAAATTTCTCACAGGCTTTCATTATCTGATCATATGTTTAAGGTTATTTTGTGTCTCAGATTAATTTCTTGGTTTTCTCTCACCAAAAAATAGAATGAAGTAAGTGTTTAGCATTTTTCAACCAAACCAAGTAATATTAGCAGGGATATTTCTCCCAGTCTTCCTAAACTGAATATTTAGAATCTTTGAATACAAGCAAAAGTATATATTTGATTTTACTAATATTGCAGGAGGCCAGCAAATGCAAAATAATATTATGGCTCTCATTCTTTTCCGCAATCCGTTTATTCTAAGAAGTCAAAATATTTTAAGGCCACTATTTAAGTCTTGAAATAACTACTGCCTAGCTATTTCTGTTCAAAAGATGCAGAACTGAGACCCCATGAGATTTCATGAGCTGCCTGAAATCAAGCAATGAGTTAGAGAGAATTGATAATAAACTTAAGGGTGTTTGTGAGAATTAAATTTCTGGAACTAAAGAAAATACCATAATGGTTAAATGGCAGCCAGAAATTTAGTGTATAAATGGAGCTGGGGATGGTTCAAGATTTGATTCTCTCTTTTCAGAGACTAAGGAGGCTGCAGATGGGGCAGCTGCTCTCCAGCTGATTTGCTGCACATTCCCCTCTAGCAATGAACCCCAGACCTGGATACACTCTCAGATCCATCACTCAGCAGACTGGGAGACATTGGAGGGGTTGTCATTTCACTTTGCTGTGTGGACATATTTGGGAATTTAACCAAAAACTGAGTGCTAAAGGAACCACAGAAAATGTACTGCAGAATATCAAAAGGTAAGAGAAATGTAAAATATACCCTTTGTATGCTCTAATTTCTGATGATTAGGGTTTTATGCACAAATCAAAACTAGTTTAGAATCAAAAGAAATGAGAAAAAGCAGAACAAAGAATGAAACAACTAATTAAAATTTTCTCATTTTTGGCAGCTCAAAGTTTGTTGCTTTTTTTTTTAAATTCAAGTGTCTTTCATTTCCAATTGCATTTTTTTCTGAATTTTTTACTGACTAGCTTTTCCCTTATGATGCATTTATTATAGAGTGCAGTGACTACTAAGCCGGAATTAATTTTGATTTTAAAAAAAGAGAGAGAGAAAAAAGAAGAAAATGAAAGAACAAAGGTAAAAAAGAACTGTACTATGAAAGAAGGAAATACAGCTGCCCACAAAAATTTTCACAATTGTTTCCAAAGGTATTTCCAATTTCATAAATTCAAAATTTAATCTAATTTATGAGCTGACCACTTTCTTTAGACTACTGTGTATCAATTAGTCAAGACATCCATTTTTTGTGGCATTGTCTAGCAAGATCCACTTTTTTTCCTGTATCACTATCATTTTCTTCCCCAGCAGTACCAGTTCACACAAGAATGACAGCAAGAACACAGCTGTCACACTAATTTGTTTTGTTTAATTTTGACAGCGAGAAACCCAGAGTATTTGCTATTTCATGAACAGTACAAACATCCCAGCTATTTTTAACTCATGTCATCATGATAAAAAATAAAACTTACATGAAGTACAGCATGAGCCAAGCTGCTTGGATCCATTTCAAAAATTGCACCCCTTGGGGTCTCTGTTCACATCTCAGCCAACTGGGTAGAGCTTGAAGGCACAGGGACAGAAACAGCTGCCTACAAAATAACTGATCATATTCACCTCATATGCCCAAAGCTGGAATCATCTAAAGGTCTTGTCTCCAGTAACCTATGGCCATCTGAGTTTTCTGTTTTCTGACAAGCTATTTTAAGCAATGAAGACAACTTAAGAGACTTAGTGCTGTGCTACATGAGGGGCCCAGAAAAAACATCCTTGTGCCATTGGGTGGTCTAACAGCTTATTTTCGTACAGTGTTGTCCTGTATCATGATTCTATAACACATACCTAAAAAAAAGAATTCTTATAGTGTATTTTCTGTTTCCTAAAACAAATGCAACATCAGGGGAAAAAAAATTATAAAAAGTTCTAGAACACAAAATGCAACATACATCAGTCAGGAAAAATAGACAAATCTTTGTTTCCTAAAATACCCTCTGAAATAATCTATTGGTGATATATTTCTAGAATATAATGAGGCAGAAAACCCAGGCAGTTTTAAATTTAGGGACATGTCATCTCATTGCCTTTACATTCTCTGGTTTTGGAAGTAAATTCAAAGTAGGACACAGCCTTTTTCAGACAGTGTAACATCATGGTTAGAGAGAGCAGGATCAAGTTGAACAAGCATAAGACTTTCTTGTATAATCCCTGCATTTATTTTATTAGATAATTTAGATGCTTTCTTGCTTCATTAACATTTTTATGACCAATCTCATTTGTAAGCTACAGTTAGTCCTTTTATACACATACATATATATACACATATATAAATATATATGCATACACATATATATGTATGGCCTTATTCACAATACCCTTGCCAATATCTCAAAATATAATGCTCTTCCTGTGATATAGTGTTGTAACCACTTCTACAGGCACTGCTGGAAACATTAATGGAGGAAACACGGAATATCTTTTGTCCCCTTAGGCTCACACAGATATTGCAAGAAATATATCATCGTTGATTTACAGGAAAACTGCGTTGCTTCCAACATCCTATCAAATCTTCCCAGAAAGTGTCAGAGAAGCAGAACTTTCAGAGGGTAATTTAGCAATACAGAAATTTCTCTAACAGAGGATGTATGTTTAATGATGTTTCACTATTTTTTGGCAAGAAATTTTCATATTCATTTATTTTAAATATGTAGTGTGTATGCTAGAAGATAATTCCCAAATCCAAATTAAGAAATCTTTAAAATGAATTTGATTGCACTAAAAAAATACAACACTAGTAGTAATTGGCATAAGTAGAATTTAAGGATAAGCTGAAGTGCTCTGAAGACATTTTAATAATGGAAGGGGAAAGCCTGTGTGACTCCCTTTCTCTGTGAAATGCCTCGACAGGGGGCCATAAACAGACACATGGAGCCATGCTCAGTGCCCAAGCAATTGCTGCTTACAGTAGTGCATCCATCAATTCAGCCAACGACTAGTGAAAATTCAGGTTCATTGAAGTAATTGAGGGAATTCACCTCATGTTTTTTCCCTGTGTGATTTTACCACCTCTGAGCTGAGCTGTGAATCACGGCTGCAGTGTTAGAGTAGGTCTGAGCTGTGGAGAAGTAGGAGCAGCTCTGTGTGGCTTTCAGCTTTTATTGAGCTGAGCAATCAGGGTGTCCCTGCACTGCTCTAAGCACTTGTGTATAAAGGACCTGGATAGGATCATGAGTGAAAAGTGGGAATCCACACATTAGGCCCTCAGTAAAATAATTTTTATGATGGCTTAGAATGACTGTTTTGAAGAGACAGCTAAAAGTGAAACATGGAGGATGCATTAAAAAAAACAAGAGGTTTTATGGTAGGTTAGTTGACATATGGTAAGTTGACATATTTACTGTAAATGAAATGGAAATTAAGGATATACTAGAAAAAATGTTATAGAGTCTCAAAAACAGATGCTCTTTATTCTGCACAGGTTGAAATGTTAACCACAACAAAAGCAGAGAAACTACATAATGATATTACTAGGATTATCCTTAATGTACTAAACTTAAAATAAATAGTGTGTGAAGTGGCTTTAATTTAGGGAATTAACTTAATTCTTTTCACTAAATTTGAATAAATCAAATACATGGATTCGATATGGGTTAGCCATTGAAGCTTAGATTCACATCTTTAACTAATTCAGGCTGCAATCCTTGAATGTAATATACACAAAAGTCGTAACTGATGATGACTGAGTCCCGAGAGGAATTAAACAAAAGCACTAAGTGCCCTTGGTACCACGAATATCCTTTGCATTTCTTCCTTATCATATTCCTGTAATTTTTTAAAGCTAAAAGGTAAGTGCTGCCTTTCCTATTAGACCTGGAGACTTTTTTTGGTTTTTTGGTATTTGAATGGGTCATAGTAAAGATTGAAGGCTGTTCCAGGACTATTGCATAACCTCCCACTTAGGGCAAATTGTCAATTATTTTGCTTAAGGCTTTAAAACAATCCTGCTGTTAGTCTGGCTAAAAGAAACAACCAGCGAGAAATGTTTTTACACATGCTATAGAACATACTAAATTCTTGATATTGCTTATACTCCCTTGGGAGTCTAACTATGACTTTACAGGGCTGTGCACTTTTGTGAAAACTAAGGCCAGATAATAACTGTACTCCCTTTCATTGCTGTTTTTAAGGACTATTGTTACTATATAGATTTCTAAAATCCATGTGGAACAAATATTTTTATTTTTTGGACAAGTATTACAGTCATGTTCTAAAATTGATGTTAAGCCATTCAGGAGGTAGTAAAAGACAGTTACTTAAGCTTATTTTCCTAAATATTTAGTGACAATAAAGAAGAAGGAGTAAGCATTGTATCAATTACATTTGAAAAAAAACTTAGTTGTGAACACAGGTGAAGCTTAAATTACTTAAAGAAATGCACTATGAATAATTTAATTAGTTGAAATCAGGAAACAATATTTAAACTGGGATTTTCAATTAGTCCTTGGGTCTAAAAATATCTTCAAATTTCTATGTTTTCAATTTAACATGGCCCATGTTGTCATCTTATTGCAAAAGATCCCATATCTTCTAGGTGATTTCTCTCCTTGCAGCACTGAGTCCTTCTTCCTCACAACATGACCAACAAACTCCAACTCCCTCCTCACTCAGCTACCCCACTCTTTTGTAGCACTCATCACTACTGGACACAGCTGTGGCCTGTTAAGGGCAGCCTGTTCCTAATCTTTGGTGATTGGTACAGCTGCAACTCCTCAGGTGTGAGACTGCCTTCTGCACTATTCTCTTACATTCTATCCCTCCACAGGCCCAGGAAAGAAGTCAATACTTCTTGGTTACTACTTAATTAATTAATTAAACTGGGCTGAGAACAAACTTTTTTCATTACTGTTTATGTAACCTGGAAGAAATGTATAAGGATTTAGAAAGTGGAGAGAGATATTGATTCAAATAATTTTGCTGTAAAATTTTCATTAATGCCAGTGTGCCTGCCCATTGGTTTTGGCTACAGAAGCTACTACTGTCCTGGATAGTATATATAAAAAAATCTAAAAAACCAAAAAGTTGAAAATATTAGCCTGTGTTTAAGAACTAGGCTCTGTGTGTGAAGTTTCTGAGACACCACAAAGTTATGCCAACACTCCTCTCATAGCAGACCCTAAAAACTTGCCAACACACCTTGATGTCCTGTTCTGCAGGAGTACACATGGGCACTTGGGCAGGTGCTGGAAGCACACAAAATGAATACTGAATTTTTCTAAACCAGCAATATTGGCCAGGTGGCTGCTCAGAACACCTGTTATATAGTTTATTTACATCAGGTGGGAGCCCTCCTCAGATATGCCAGATCCTCTGAGCTCTAGAGAGTGGTCTAGTTGCCACGAGGGTCACAACCTGTGGCACTCAAACTACATGAAATCACAGTGGCTATACAAGTAAATAGATCAGTCCCAATAAAGATCCCTGACACCCAGACCAACTGGTGCAGTCTCAGAACCGTATGACTGAGATTTAGCTCAATCAAGAGCACAATACATGCCATAATGTGCAATTAGCATCTCAATATGTTCTCTGTTCAAATTGCTGAAAAGTAAATTCCCTGGAATGGTCTTCAAGATAATGTCCAGATTCTTTGTCATACATAGAGCTATCTCAAGCCCTGGCAAAACCAAAACAAACCTGAAAAAAATCCAAACAGCAAAATAATTCTACAATGTGGACAAAAGGAGATCCAGTATGTCTAATTTTGCAACATATGGCAACATAGACATTTGCTCTGTATATGTAATTTGGCTCAACAAAGTGATCAAAGGACTCTGCTCTCAGCAGAACCTATATGTATATCTAGATACAGTTGGGATTGGACATGAACAATGACCTGGGAGCAATGGGGAATGTTCTGTAGTCCAGGCTCTGATGCCCTGAGTAATACATTCTAATCCATTTATAAATACAACTATATCACAAAACTATATATTCATGGCAAAGTACTTCCTCTTCCAAAACTTACAGAAAATTATCATATTGAAATTTCAAATTATTGTGTGTTTCTCTCTAAACTTCAGGGAATGCATGTTCAGCTATTGTTTATTTTGCTTAAAAAACATCTTATAACCATGGTGATAAAATGTGTATGCCCAGTGGCAGTTCAAATGATACTTAGCTTGTGAGAATTTCCACCAAGCTCTGCTCCAGACGAATGATGTATTTCCTGCTCACATACATATTTTGGTCAGCACTTCTTGTTTTAGTGTGTAGTAGTGCCAGACTTGATACAAGTACTGTGCTTTCTGTAAGAGGACTCAGGAAGGTTTTCCTGTGGATTATAAAATTTTCATAGGGTTGGACCCTGTGTTCCCAAGGTAGTGTGTACTAGTTACTCTTAAAATATCAGAGTACCACTATAAGAAAAGAAAATAAGAAATATAAGAAATTCCATTTTTTAAAAAAACCAAACATCTAGTGTTTTGTAACATGGATATCAACATATGAACAGAATACATGTTTGAAAGAGACAAATAGTATTTGCATCTTCTGTTTCTTGGAACTGTAGGATACAAAAATTACGTAGACTACTTACCAGACAGGAAAATAGAAAGTTCATATGTAACTGTGACATTTTGAGAATGAAAAATCTTAGTATGCATAACAGCTCCACATCTACGTTGTGCATTCAGTGGCAAGAGGACATATGGAAAAAATAGAAATGTCATTGCATTAGTCATTGAATTAATGTTGTGACTGCCTGTTAGTATCAAGGTTATGACTTATACAGGACAAACTCTTCAGTCTTTTTGTTTATCAGCACTAGTTATACCATTTACATGTCCTTACTTCAACTTTGATGACGGCAGAGATGTTTCCTCTAGACTTTTATATTTATCTGCTCTAGCAGAGTTGCAGAAGCCGTCACTTCAAATAATAAACTGCAACAAACATTTCTATGTGCAATAAAAATATTCAGTTCATGTTTGATCTAAAGCATAGGGAGATTTGGAGAATACATCCTTTACTATGGAAGACACTGTATGGTACTTTAGAAATGGCATCTGATAAACTAAGCAGTTTAAACTGCATTTCAAATTAAGGTGTTATATTAATAGCAGTATGTACAAGTTTGAGGAAACTTACCAAATTTCTTGAAGAATATTGATATATTTTATGTCTTCTTCTCATGGTTTTCTGCCTTTTTTTCATGGAAAATATACTTCAAATCTTATCTTTTAGACGTAGAAACTAAAACTTTCCAGGTCATCTGTTAGTCTTTTGAAATTCAGTACTATCACAGTTCTTTGAAGTAAGTGTTGTTCCACACACCAGTGTATCTGTAAAGCAGCAGATACACTATTGATATTTTAATATTCATATTGATTGACAAGCCTAATTGCCTTTCTGAAAATGTTTGGCAGAAAATTGATCATGTGATGTATGCTACTTATCTGAATCATCATTTAAATTTAAATTTACATAAGTCATATGTATAATTTTTTAAACCAAAATGCTAGCACATTTTATTAATTCTACTTTGCAGCATTTATGTCACCAATTGTTTTAAGTGGACTTATGTACACAAGATACAGGATAAGAGAAAAATGCAAGATCACTTGTTACTGGACTTGGCTTCTAAAACTTTTTCAGGGTTGCAGAAAAAACACAGCATTGGCTTAGATAAATACTAATCACAGACTTTTTTTATTTATTCATTTTTATTAAATAAAGCTTAAAAAATTCAGAAATTAATCTTCAAAATTTAAAAAAGTAGACTTCCAACTTTCACATGGTTACGCTTACTAGCAATTAACAGATTAATCCTGAAAACAGCGTACAATCATAAGCTATTTTACCTTCTACATGACTAAAACACAAGTAAAGCTTTGTACTGAGTTGTGCAGAGTCTTGGAGAACCATGAGCAGGCAGGACACTAACATGAAATAGGCTCAAAGCCTGGAGCTCAAGTGGCTAATGATCCCAAGAATGAAGATCTTGCAAGATTCTGCATTTAGCCATCACTTAACATGGGACTGCAAAAAAACAGCTCCTGCGCAAGCAGGGGCTGGTTTCTGAGCTGCAAAGCTCAGCAGCAATAAACACTCACACGCCCATGGATGGATCTAGCTGGATCCAGTTATAGTGGGTGAAGATCATTTCACTCAAGGCATCCAGGCTACACCTGGCAGAACCAATTGTCTCTGGAGAGGCTGATCCCTGGTAGAAGGACTGGTGAATCAGCCTGTGGAGCCACCCAGGAGTCTGAGCTCTTCTGGGAAGCAGGTCAGTTAAAACCCAGAACCCTCATTTCTTATAGGGCTTTGTTGTCTTCTCCTTCTCTGTTATTTCTTTCTGTTCTTAATTCCATTTCTATTGATTTTCAGCTAATTTCTTGAGTATGGAAGAGACTTATAAAGTCAGTGGATAGTGACAAACACTTTATTTAAACCTCCTCAGACACCGCAGAGGCTATGGCTCTCTTTCTCCATTCCTAAGGAAGGTTTTCCGATTCACCCTGCCAAACAGACAGCAGCTCATTAAATACTACCAGTCCTTAACTATCCATAATAGAAAATGTGACTGTAAATAGAGAAACTAACAACAAAGTCCAATTTTACACCAGAAATCTGGAACAGACAATAGAAACAAATTAAGACCAGCACCATTTAACTTGCCTTCTTTGGCTCATCAAAACAACTTTGCAGGATTTTCTTATCACAAAATGGCATGCATTTTCTGCCTGTAAGCTTTTCCACAAACTTTATTTTGTTTCTGCATATATATAGCTCTCTCTACTTTATAATCTATGCTTATTGCTACCTCTAAAAAAGTGAGCAATTCACTGAAGAAATTAGGCTGTGGAAAGGACTCTGAAAAATTAGCATGAATGTATTACAACGCTGTGTCTAACCAAAGCTTTGTGCAGTAATTGAAAGGAACAAAACAAATAGTGCAATTCAGTACAAGGAAAGTCAGTTTATATTGTTTGGATGTGATTGGTTTTTTTCAAAACTAACAGCATGAGATGTTTTATAATTACAATTTTGTCTTTCTGATATATTTGTGTTTTAGCTATCTTGCTCAAATGCTAAACAATTGTATTGTCTTCAGCAACATTTTGAAGGTGTTAGAGCTGCTCTGTATTGGGCTAAAAAGGGAATATGTCTGGCTGCAGTACCATGGTAAGAATGCTATTGTATTTATGCACACAGCAGTGTCACAGAAAACTCCAGTGTTTTAATATAAAGGAATTCAAGCCTGTAAAATAGGAAGAGGTGTTCAAGCTCAGAGCAAGCAAGCAGATCTGCTGTGGCCAGATTTCAAAAGAAGCTGATCTGGGCCCAGCTCTGTTAAGGTAGTATGTGAAGCTACAGCATCTCTGTATCCTTGAAAATCCCTCAAAGGTGATTAAGATGACAAAAAATCAACTGTGTGGATGAGGCAGGGAGGGTGGAGGGTTGAGTCCATGAAGAGGCAGAGCAGTCCTGTGCCTGGTCAGAGCACTCCGCCAGGAAAGGCATGAGAGGCAGAGTCCTTCAGAGACAAACACCTGCAGTGGGGAGCAGGACACGATAGGACAAAACCCAACAGCTGCGTGTGGAGGCTTTACCTATAATAATTTCTGTGATCTGCCAAACCAGCCCTCAACAAGGAGCTCTCCTAAATTCTTAATCAAACAAGTCAGTGGTAATCAGAAATGCATGCTGGGGAATGAAATATTCAGTCTACCAATTGGAAAACCTTGGGGATAACAATACAAACACACTGAAAAATCCCACTGGTACTAAAATCACTGGGCTTCTGAATTATCCATGAAATGAAAAATGGCTCCCAGAGCTTTTCTTTTGAGGCAATTACCAATTACATTTCTCTATGGAAGAGAAGAGTTAAAACCTTTGGGCAGTAAAAGTTTTAAATGCTAGAAGCTACAACAAATATTTCTGTATCAGGGATTGCATACAATTTTCTGTGCAAACAAGAGCTGAATATAAACTGTTATATGATGCTTATGCACAGTTGTATATAAATAACACAAAGTTCATATTATGAAGTTTATGTACAAAATCTTTCCATCTCACTAGCTTTTCATGCTTACATTTGTAGCAAATTGAACTACCAAAACCAACCTGAAGGCAATCAAAAAAGAAAAGCAAATGAAAAACCATGATACATGTCACATAATCCAATTCAGAAGAGTAAAATTTTGCATAATTTCACATCACAAGGTATCTAGCTTTCATTAAAAGTCTTCTTTGTGCAGTTTCAATCACTTTGTAGCATGTCCTAGTCATACAATCACCAAAACGGGACTTACATTTAGTGGTTTTCTAGGGAATCTCAAAAAAGAATTCTGGACAATTCTTGCAGAGAGAGATGGGAGTTTACTTTTTCCACCATTGGATCACCTCTTCCATTGTGAGAGACTGGAAGAATCGCTGGCTCAAAGCATTTCACATATGTTGAGAAAGGTGTGGGTCAGGCCTTGCCCTGGCCAGGCAGTGCCCTGCCCCAAACACCCCAGCCCCAGAGCCAGTGTCCCAGGCTGGCAGGGGCTGCCAGCCCCTGGAATGCCGTGGGCAATGATCCACACCAGCCCCTGGAGCCTCAAACCCAGCTCCTGAGTGGCCAAATGATCAGAAGTCTCACCTGGGGGATGGGCTCAGGAAGGCCAAGGGTATTTAAAGCACAATGCAGCGCCAGCACGTCTTGATCCTACCTCCCCTTGGTCAGCTGAACGCCATTGGAAACAGGAATGGTAGCTACATTTGTTTCTTTCTTCTTTTACTGCCTTCTTCTCTCAATTTTTATGTAATTAACAATTCCATGGGATTGGAGTTTGAGTGGTTGAATGGGTCAAGTTAATGCTTTGTGGAATGTTTTGTGTTGATTGAATGTAGTGGTAAACCTTTTTACAAAGTGATCTGATTTTCTGATGCTGCCAATGGAATTTTTGTTTGGGTTTTTTTTGTTTGTTTGTTTGTTTTTTGTTTTGTTTTGGTTTTTTTTTGTTTGCTTGTTTGGTTGTTTTTTTTTTTTTACCTCTTGAATATCTTGTCAGTATTTGTCCTATGCATTTAATTCAGAGTACATGAACAACTGTAAACCCTTTTAAAAGTCTCATTGAATCAGTTTTTGTGCCTGGCATCCATCAGCCAGGTCAATACTCCAGATCCGCACCTATATTTAATAAATGTATTTATAAACTAACAAATATGTGAAGTTCAACTATAGTAACTCAGTTTTCCCTCTAATCTTTACTTTGTATAGATAATTATGTGTTCAATTTGCTACATCTTTCATTTCCCTCTATATATATAAAGCATCATAGCTGTAAAAAATTATTAATGGAGTATTGTGCTTTCCAACAGAGCAGTCTAACAGATTTTGGAAAAGAGGTCAACAATGTTGATTCATCTTCTATTAAAATCTCTGGGAGTCCCCTTTCAGTAAAGATAAACCATGGAGCTATTTATAACTTCAGAATATTTTAACATATTGTTTTACAAGTCCCAAAGGTTTCCTTTCACACTTCATGTTTTCTGTTGTGATCTCTACAGATTTCAGCACTGTGCTGCAGGTATTGTATTCCAGCTAAGACATTTGCATAGGTCTTATCTGCAGTTAGTTTCCTTTAAATTATCAAGTTCTGGAGGAATTTATAACTTGCTATATTGCGCCACAGTTTATTCACAAATGAACTTATCTGTTTCATAACTAAAAATAGGCAAGTGCATATTTCTGCTCTTTATGACTTAGGACTTGTGTATTTAATTAGATTTCTGAGCTGTTTAACAGAAATACAAGAATTGCAAGGACGTTAAATACTCACTTTTAACTCAAGGAATATCTAGTAATCCTAGATCTTAGCTTATAATACATTTCATTCTACTCCTGGCTCAAAAGGGATTTCAGGCATTTTTTAATGTTCATTTAAGTACAGTGTTGTTATTTTTAATACATAAATAGATATTCTTCTTAAGCAGAGACCAAGTCTTATGTTTGCTTGGAGAACCATTTTCTAACATCTCTCATTACTAATGCCCTGCATTGCAACAGTGCTGTTATTATTTAGTGATTGTTATTTATCTTTTGAAAATTTTAAGTGTTGTGAGTTCCCTAACGAAAGTGTCATAAATGTAGTTACTTTTGAGTAATAATTCATATCTTTTCTGGGAAAGAAAAACCACACAAGATTGAATTTTCAGGGATCATTTCCTGGTCTGCCCACCAAAAAAGGGACATGCCAACATATCAAGCACTAGAGCCTACTTTTGTGCCCCTATTTATGGCAGTGTTTGTGCTGTCAGAGCAGATGTATCAAGGCTGCTTTTTTGGTTGGTTGGGGTTTGTTTGGTTTGGTTTTTTTTTTTAAATGGTCACCATGCCAAACTCTTTGCAGCAATGTTCAACAACGAAATTGTTACAGTGATAACAATCTGCAGCTTGAAAAGCTAAGATTGGGTATTGAGAGGTGGAAAGGTCACAAGGTAGGTAATACTTCACTGATGTAAGTTGCACAGAGAGGCTGTGAAATGTCTCTCCTGGGCATCTTGAAGATTCTGCCAGACACAGATAGAGCTGTGCACTGCTGGCAATAACCCAGGTTCAAGCAGGAGACTCCAACTGACACCCCTGTTATACTATGAAATAATTTCAGTCCCTTACTACATCCCAGAAGTAATACTAGCTACTGTCTAGCACAGGAAATAACTCATTGTGCGCCTAAAGATTGCATTACATTTAAACCCTAGTGTGTTAGGAATAATGCAGAAAGAAAAAAAAAAATTACTGATTCATTGGGTTTCACTGATTGTATTTATACCCTTAATATTATTTTAACAATGCTATTTTGCGATTTAATAAATGCTATCTTGTGTTCATCAAAGTGGAAAAAGTCCTTTATAATGGGACCTGGTCTTTGAATGCTGTAAATGCTGTACAGTGTGTACTTTTGATCAGCAAGAAAAAGTAATGCATACCAGCAGCTTTTGAGAATTACAGATATCTTGTAAGAAAATAAAAGCCTATTGTGTAGACAATGGCAGAGAAGTTCAGCTCATTATTGATTTGACAAGAATGATCCTCATGGTTTGATTTTCCAGAAGAATTGAATGATTTGAACTCTTTCATATTCTCAATAATTACATTTACTCAGACATGAAGTCAGGTTGGAACGGCAATCAAAAGTATAAAATCAAAAGATCTGTATTGAGGGGATCTTTGTTCATTCATGGTCTATTAAACATTACTTCATAAATCCTTATTGCTCTAATTTTTTAAAGGTCTTCCTTTTTCAGGATCTGCTGACAAATGAAAACAAACTCATAATCCTACACAGACCACAGTAAATAGGTGGAAAACTGATGGAATTTGTACAGAAGTGCATTGCCAGGAGATGGTTTATAATGAGGAGTGTTATCCCCCCCTGTGGAGCAAGGGACAGTGAGTCAGAGCTGACCATGCCTCTGTCTCAGTCACAAATTCTGTCCCTGATTTACTCAGTTGTTTCTGGTATTCCAGCAGATGTTCTGCAATAAGGGAAATAATCTATATAATAATACCTTTGAGCTTGTTTCAGTCAACAGAGTAAATACAGAAACTATTAGTATTATTAAATGTTGTTAATTACTGTATCTGTAAAAATGCTGTAACGTTTTCTGATAAACATAAATCTCAGTTGCAAAACAGCTTTAGTTCTATTGACCTTTTGCCCTCATTTATTCACTTCCCAGAAATAATTCAGAAAAGGAGTTCACTGGCATATGTATTCATAGAAACAACATATTTCCATAGGGTGTTTCAAATTATTGGAAAAGAAAAATCAAATTGGAAGTAATCTCAAATGGAACCTGTTCCAAATTATGCATTTGGCCAAAGAGGGAACAGGAATACAGGTCAAGGAAGACTATCAAAACAATTTCCAGGATTTCAGTAGTAACTATGATTTTGTGTAAGGCCATGTACTGCAGCAAAATTCACTATCCCATCCCCAAAAAAGATAAAATTTCACAAAGTAAGTTTTAGGACTAATTCATCCATTTTCACAGGTGTCTTAAGCAATGAAGCAAAAAAAAAACATTGAATGAACAAAGCTCAAGCTTCTTTCTTAAGATACTTTTAATCAGTGAGTATAGAACATCTACAAAGAATAAAGTATATTTTAGGCCACAGTGAAGAAAGGTACTTGTTTACTGCACAGACATTTATATATGGAAATTTAGTCAGTTTGCCTTTTGAAAATTTATTATGGTTTGAGCTGATAAACTTTCTTGTAATCAATGGCCAAGAAAGCTATATATTAAAATTATCTGGGTTTAAATGGTAGACAAGCATTGGATGAATAATAAGTTCATAAATATTAATCAGATTTTGTATGTAGAATGTTTTTCCAAATAATGAAAATACTGATAATAAATTTTCTACACAGACTTTTCCACCCTAGTTTCCATCCTAGTTTTTTCTACTGATGGTTAACCGTTAGGCTTTCTAGAAATAATGAATAGTCATTAACTAATCAGCATTTTAACTTTTCAGCATTGTAACCATTGGAATATGTGTAGCTTTCTGTAACCACTGTATAAGAACAGATGAGCATGAATTTAATGAATCACAAATAGAGATGGAGATGGATTTTGTTAAAATTTTCAAATTGATATGAACAGCTGTTAATTAACTTTGTTAGATGTCAAGTGCCATTCACCATGGAAGATATTTTATCTCTTGGGTACTCTTGTGCATCTAGGCCTAAGATAATTGGCAGAGAGCAGATGAGGGCCTGAACCAAGCAGGGAATGACCTAAGAATAGGGACTTTGGAGAAGGAGATGGTAAGCTGTGGGTCTGCTGTCAGAATACAGACTGGCAAGGAAAAAGAAGCACCCTGCATTTTCACTATATAGGGAAAGGTGTTAATTCCTTTAAAATATATAATGTTCTTATTCTTAAAATAGCTGTAGTTGTTCTGAGTCATTCCATGATTATTTTATATAGGAAAAAAAAGAGATTGGTTTAAATGACTGCTGATGTCTTTAAACCAACAGGATTATAAGTAGTGAAGGTTACAAAAAAGATGTTGCTTTTATACAACACGAGAAGATAATTAAGAAGTGAATCTGGCAACCTGGTTATAATCAGGATAAAGAGCCCTATATTCACCAAAGATATTGTTTGCAGCATTTATTAACATCACTGCGTCTGCCTACTTGCTCATAGACATTTACTGTAGCTTCAAGAAACTGTGGAAACTCTGATTCTCATTGCTGCTTCTCTCCTCTTGCTTACTGGTATTTAAAAATTTTATTGCTTAACCACTTCTCCTCTTATTTGTAGAGACGACAGCCTTCAAATATTGAATGGTGCCTTTTCGTCCTGGGATAATGTTTCCCATATCAAGGGTAAATTTAAACAGACTCTGTTCTTGGAGATCTTCAGCTGAGCATTTTTGGAACAACAGCTTTTTTTTTCTTCTTGTCATTGTAAAATATTGTACAAAAAAAATTATAGCACTTGGTGTTGGGGGTGGGGGGGTGGTGGAGGGGAGGAAAGGAATAATTTAAAAAAATAAGAAAAATGTGTCAGAACTGAACGTATATGTACCTTTGAATGTCAATTAAAAACAACCAGGAAAAAAAATCCTACTTCAGATCTGTGGCATTTTCTGTATCTGAAATGAACTTCATTTATAAAATCTCTCACACCTTCTGAGAGGCCTGCTTGAATTACCTGTGTTTCTTGCCCTTCCTGCTGAAGTGCTGATTGAATGTTAGTAGATAGTAAAGCAGACCTTAGGAATGTGACAGACAGGTCACCCTCTAGCCTGCATTCTTGTTTCATACAGAATCACTTTGTCCAAACCAGTAAGATGTGTTCTGAAAGGTTCTTCCCTTCCACCAACAGCTGATGTGCACTTTACAGATGTAAATTTATTGGTTCAGTTCAAGCCCCATTTCATGTTCAGCAGGTATAACATTAATTGCAGAAACAGTCAAGACACCTCTAATTAGGATAAAATCCATCGACTGCCTATAGCTTTTTTGTAAGTGTTGCTGAAGCAGGTTAATTGGGAATTCCCTGGTGACAAGGGACGTGTCTCATGGTTGCATTGAAATGCTCCTTGGTGCAGTAAAGCAGGCTCTGGCAATCAAGAGCCATGATCAGTAGGGCTTAACACTTTGCAGTGAGATGAAAGTTTCAGAAGCAATTCTCTTCTGTGCCTCCAGCATTAACCCTGTTTGGGGGGAAATGGTGGCAGAGACGGCAATAACTATCATACAGATCAGTGTAGCAGTCTATTTGCAACCCATCAGATGCAGAACTGTTTGTCACAGGGACTGATTGCTAAGGTAACATGTAGCAGCAACACCAGATAGTCTAGACTTCCATAAGCAACTTCTCATGATTTCAGCAGTCCCTTCAGTTTACATTTAAATTCAATCAGGAAGAGCATGATGGCACAGCTGGAATAGCCAGTAAGCCAATACTGAAACGTCCAGTCCACTTTCAGGAGAATTAAATTCATTACTAATTTGTTATGCTTGAGGTACTCATCATATAAAGCAGGATATAGAGACAAAATATAGAACCACTGCAGGCATGCTGTTTTTCACGCAGTGAAGGCAGACCAGCTCCTTTTTTTTCTGGGCAGAGATCTCAAGAGCACTGCTGGTACCATCTGGTGTGGGGCAGGGAAGGAGACTGATATAGGTCTTTAGTGAGGGATTAGATGATCTTGCCTTCGTACATAGATTTGCCAATATAGCCATTTACTTCGGAACTGCGAGTCTCCCCTGGGTTTATATTAGTGTGCCTGCTCTGTGCTGTTAACCCCATCTGAATCTGATTATTTCTGGGAGATAGCATAGTTGTTTTTTTAAGCTCTCCAAAGATTTTTGTTAGAAAGAAGCCAATCTTAGACAAGCCTGCTGTGGAAAAGACATTTTTCCTTCAGACTAAAACTTGTCTGACAGAAAAGTAGGCAGTTCCATATCACCTATGGGACACAAAGGACCAGGGGCACATTGCTGTCTGTAATGTAACTTTAGACCCAAGTGACACATAAACATGAGCATGATGACTTTGCTTATGCAAGCAGTGTCAATTTTGTCTCCGTTTGGATAAATACATTTGAAATATTCAGACTCCTTAAGGATTCCCAGCTCCTTGGTGCATCATTAGAGCCACCTTTAGAGCGGTGCCTAGAGGACATGTCAGAATGACAGTACTGGTGACACAGGGTATATCTCTGGTAGAGATAGGCCTTATGAAAGATACATTCTGGACAATCTGCCACAGAGTGTTTTTTT
Organism: Melospiza melodia melodia; assembly: GCF_035770615.1. NCBI lineage: Eukaryota > Metazoa > Chordata > Aves > Passeriformes > Passerellidae > Melospiza > Melospiza melodia. The sequence goes on along the minus strand of NC_086197.1, from coordinate 87,479,247 downwards.
TTTATTTTTATATTATTTGTTGTTGTTTTGTTTTTTATTTGAGTAAGAGGAGAACTTCCTTGCTGTAAGAGTTATCCTGTTAGGCATGCCTGACTCTAGACCTTGGGAGGCCACGTGCTTTTGCAGTGGGGCCTTCAATTTTCTTTAGTGGGTGCTTAAAGGATGGAAATCATACATGGAATAGCAAAAGAAAGCAGCGTGTCTAACTGTGGCCAGAAACATGAGTATAAAGGTATTTTCCATCAATGTTTTATCATCCCATCACAGAAGATGGGATAATGTTAGGTAAAATGAAAGAGATCTGCAGTTAGGATGGCTTCACGGCAGCCTTGCACAACACCCTGCTGCAGGCCAGAGTGTGACAGGATGATTCAAAGGGCATTTGGGATACTCTTGTTCAGGCTGTACCTGGCAATGCAGTAGCTCATAGCTAATTGAATGCACCCTTGATTGTCACTTGATAGGAATAAAGATTCAGTTCCATTTTTCCTTAAAAAAAAAAAAAATGTGAACAAATCTCTCTCTTCAGGCATTTGAAAATGCCATTCTCACATATAAAACATTAATTTTTGATTGAGCACCCTTAGTGGCCTGAATTTCTGGGTGGAGAACTGTGTGACTAATGACAGCAAGGCATGCAGATGATTACCTATGCAAAGGTAATTCATGTCCTGTACACAGGCAAAATTGCTCCACTGTGTGCAGTTTAGGCCTGGGAAGTTTTGTAACATGTAGATGACATATGTTTTACACCTGTGGTGGGTGGGCACTGTTCACGATACAACATCCATCACTCAGGAGCGTCTAGAGAGTCAGAGAGTCATTTCCCTGCTGACAGAGCTGCTGAGCAGTGCGTGGGCACCTGCTCGGGGAACCCTTCTGAAGAAAACACAGAGCACAAAGAGCAACAGAGTGCTTCCCCCGAAGGAATTATTACTCTGATGTTGGCAGAGAATAATTATTGGAAGGGTAATCAGGTCTCCCAAACCAAATGGTCAGCTGCTGTTGGGACAGTCATGGGAGCCTCCATTGCAAGGGTTCTTGTGACATATTCAGCTGCATTGATTGAGACTCTCCCAACCTCTGTTCTACTCAATTTTTATAAACCAGCTGTTCTACTAAGCAACTGCCCCAGCACATGTGATTAGATGTTTTAACTGCAGAAAAAAAAAACATCTCTCAAACATCTTTACAACTTAGAAATTACAATTTCTTCATCTTTGGGTATGGTTTCTATTTACAATTAGCTATGTACAATCTGTGCAGCAGCAGCTCCCTGTGAATCTCTGGGGGCTCCTATGCAGCGTGTTAATCTTAATCAACACATAAATTAGATTAGTCATAGCAGGAGCTGTCTGGGGGAGTCTTGAGAACTGTCCAAAAACCCATGTCTAGAGTTCCTGTAACTATTATTCAAATACTTATTTGTGAAGGTGGCTAGGAGCTGGTCAATCTCCAAGTCACGTCCATTTTCTCAAACCAGACATTCACATTATATCTATGCCAATAACTTGTTGTCTAATTCTTGGACCAGTGACAGAGTTCATATTTTCAGAATGCTGGGTGTGCATAAAGGCACAACCTTCATAATCACCTATACCAGAATTACAACTACTGAAAAAATTTACTTTCTCACATACAACTTGGAGTTTTAGTTCCATATCTCTTGCCACACTATCACCATATAAAAAAAAAAAATCTAAAGTATCATAATACTCTGTTTACTAGTCAATAAAATCCTAAAAAAAAAAGTTTCAGTTATTTATATTCTGTGTTAGAATCTCTTCGCTCTTGCTAAAATTAAGCAAACAAAAGTGAACCAGTGGCCCTGTTGAAGCTGATTTTTTGTGTGCACTTTTAGCACCAGCTGAGGGCAACAGGCTATAATGATCCTTCAATGCTGGTTTTCTTAGCTAAGGGGAGACTGGCCTAGACAAAAGTGATAATCTAGGTCATCTCCCGAGAGGAAGACAGAAGCAGCTTTGCTATTAGGATAGTCTATATTTCCATCATTGTCAAGGATATAATAAAAATCCTATTCTATTTATCTTCTATTTATTTCTTGTGATAAATAAAGATGAATGAATTCTGCTAGCAGACCTGATTTTAAGTCACTGGTGCAGCAATGGGCAGCATTGTTTGGCAGGGATTTTAGTAGAGAGATGATTTTTTTTATAGACTTATGCTGGATAGATCCTTGGGTGTGTGTGAAGGTATATTGGCCACACCTATGGCCACTTGCACCAACATGTGAAAGGCGTAATCTCATTATCATTACCCAGCAAGTTCATACCAAAATGCTGCATAGATACAGGTAGTGAGTGCTGCAGTCACAGTAGCATTTACACAAGCAGTAAATGCCCTTTGATCCATTAAGGTAAACAGGCACTGCTATCAAAGGCACTATCAGTGTGAGGAGAGCTTCGTTGCCATCATCCCTTTAGAACCTACAACACAGAGAATAATCACTTATCTCTTAATATTACTGTCAGATTAATTCGATCAGTAAGAGCCATAATCATGGATTCATGGTTCCAAAGCAATCTTGAGTGCAGGTCTACTGGGGAGGAATCAGGGATTTGCAAGGTTGGCATAAATCTAATTTATCACAACTTATTACAGATATTGACTTGAGACTAGGAGATGACAGATAAGTTTTGTCTCTTTTGTAACAATATTTCCTTATTTTACTCATGAACAAACATTAAAATTACTCCATAATTGTTTTTATTTCAGTCCAGGAGTTGTCAGTGTAAATGAGTTACTCTGTATTTACACAGGTACACCCGAAATCAGGAGTTTCCTAGCAACCTCATCTTCATCAAAACTTGAAGGGAAAATAATTATATTTAATAGAATAAAACTTTACTAAATGAAAGGATATGACACTTCAGTTTAATTTTCCTAAAGAACATTCACAGTGCTTTCCTTGTTCTCGTTTCCTAAATTTCCTGTCAGTTACATAACTCCTTTTTTTAGTTCTTAGGCATCACCATCTACTATGTTAAAAGTGCTCTTTACTTCTGTTGAAATTCAAGGTCTCTGTGCCATGATACATCTTCTGTACATTTTCTTGAGAGTTGTGCAAAAGACGGAATTAAGACAAACATGCATTTCAGAGCTCAAAATATTTTCAGTGGATTCAAGTTTAAAAGTTGATGCAACACATCATTACAAGAATTAGATATCTCTCTACTGTATTATTTAGAATGCCTATCTTTATAATGCAGAAGCACAACTGGTTTTTTATTATTATTTTAGTAAGGTTTGCTAGAAGAAATATTTTGGCTTTATGCTTAGCCCTGATGTACAGCATGGCACCTTGATCAAGGAGCTCTAAAGGAAAAAAATTTCTTTAATGTGCTCATCAGCAACTTCTGTCAGTCTCCAGGCATGGAGGAGCAAGGAGACCATTCCAGATCTGGGAGTGGAGCTTGGCTGTCTGTTTGCTATGGTATATGAACCTGCATAAAATTAACCCAAATTTTAATGGGCATGGAAAAAGAGAAATTGAGGCTAAGAAGAACTTTCTTAACAAAGAACTTGACATGGATGACTGAATAAAACACGCACAGTATTGAGTCAACTTATGGGACTGAAATAAAGTAAGATCAGTTAGTCAAGTCTTTTGAGAGAGAAAAGCATAATAATCTGAGAGCAACCATAAATTGAAAGCCAGAAAATTAAATCAAAAGTGCAAAAGAACCTCATGAATAGGAAGTGTTATTTCTTTTGGTAGGCTTCATTGCATATAAAAACAAAATAAGTAGCTTTATTCTTTTGTTTCTCAACTGGTTAAGTATGAATAATCACAGAGTCATAGAATGGAATTATAGAATGGTTTGGGTAGGAAAGCACCCTCCAAATCTTCTGGTTCTAACCCTCCTGCCATGGGCAGAGACAACTCTCACCAGAAAGGTTGTTCAAAGCCCCATTCTGCTTAGCCTTGAACACTTCCAGGGATGAAGCATCCACAACTTTTCTGGCAACCTGTTTCAGTGTTTCCCACCCTCACCATAATTAATTTCCACCCAATATATATAATCTAAACCTACTCCCTTTCAGTTTATAGCCATTACCCCTGTCCTATCACTACCTGCCCATGTCAAAAATCCCTCTCCATCTTTCTTGTAGGCCCTCTTTAATTACTTAGTCCACTCTGTACATCACTAAAATATCTTCTGTGATCATCCTTAGTAAACTGGCCATCTCAGTGAAAATATAATGAAATATGCACATCTTTTCAGTGCAAAAATGTACATGCAAATGTAATAAATGAATTAGCAGATAGGTAGATAACTTTCAAAAATGTGTTAATCAAATTGAAAATGCTATTCCTAACTAGGGAGGGACCAGATCGAAACTTTATCTAGATTTAATTAAATTTTTTAAAAATCAGGTCTTTCCCCTTATGATTGGAAAATTGTATTCCAAAGGGCGTACCTCTGGATATGTTGGACTGTTGTGACAGCGAAATTAGCTTATTACAATGACTGTGGAAATAGAGTGTGAACAAACAATTCTGCTCACAGTAGGAGCCTCATGTAAGAATGAAATGTGACTTTGTGAAGAACACTTCAGGATTTTAATGAAATACTGGTTGCAAAATAACTACATGAACAACATAGGCCATTATTTAAGATAAAAATTGGTGGCACTTACTTTAAGTAATCAGGTTTTCAAGTTACTACTTAATGCATATAATTTGAAAGTATTCAAATAATTTTGGCTAAGATTGTGACCTCACAAAGAATCCCCTCAGGGCACTGAGGATCATGTATAAAAAGTTTATAGCTAGATCTGAAACCGAAGGATCTCCTTAACAAGCGTTTGCTGAATGTCATTGAAGATATTCCTAGCAGACTTTCTGAAAAATTCAGTCATTAAGAACTTAATCTGACACTAGCTATATATATATTTGGAAATCACCCCCTCCTGAGAACACGGAAAGGTCTTTGTGAGACTTAAATTTCATTTAAGAGCTTGAGGCCTAATGGGATTTTAAACATTTTACTCACACAAAAAATTGCTTTGGCACAGCTATTCCATGGGTGGGGGGCTTTTCTATTCACACTCAAGGTTTTTTTTTTTATAATTCCAATTACTTTTTGCTTCTATTACCAAGTAAAATAGAGATTCAAGGCAGATGAATTTTCATAATAATTTTATACTCAATCAGAAAAGTAGTGAAAAAATACTTTGAAAAATCAATGACATGTAAAAAGTTCTTTTAAAAAGTCATTCGTCTCTATTAATTAAAACACTATAAACATAAGATTGGGTTGCTAAAAAGCAGTAGACATATTAAAGGGGAGAGATGATTCCCTAGAAAATAATTATATATTTGTTTTCCTGTAGTATATATGTAGCTCCTCTCATAGCTTTGTAGAAAGGCATGAAAAAAAACCAAAGGAAATAAAACCCATATGTGATCCATCTTCTTTTATAAACACTATTTTTAATATTTCAGTAATTTAGTATCTATTTGCAATATAAACAACAATAACTTATAATACTTTGTAAAACACTGATGCTGGAATGAGACATTTCAATGGTCCCTATTATCCCTCTTTTTGTATACCTATAAATATAGTGCTTCCTTTCTTTTTAGGTATTGTTGTATTGGAAAATGTAATAAATGAAAGAAGAATGAATGATTGTTTAAGTGTTGCTAGCTAATCTTAAATGATTGGCTCATGAGTGTTTTAAAAACGTTAAAAATTTAGCATTAAATTGCATTTTCTATTTGATTTATAGCAGCATAAAGAGAAATTAGTTTTAATGTGGCCGATCCCAGCACTAGGTATTATGGAAATTGTCTGTGAGAAGTTCCCTAAATCCCCAAAAGTTAATATTTTAACAAGACATAACAGAATGAAAGAAATTAGTTTTATCTAGTTAAAATATTGAGGGACTAATCCTGGTGTTATTACCACTGAGAAGTAAAAGAATACTCACTCCAAAATAAGGTGGAGGAGGGCTGCCTGCCACAGGTAATTTGGCAGTGGCTGTGACTTCGAGGGTTTTTTCAGTAATTGTTCAGTTGTCTCTAGTGCAGCCTTTGTAGGCAGCTGGGTGTATTTGTCTTTGGAAATGTCCAAGACTGAGCAAGTTTTGGCAGAGCTCCTGTTCTGGTCTCCTGTTCCTCTGTCTGGGCTCCTCCAGGCACCACAGGTTATTCCCTCTGCATGGGGAGCGGGTCCAGCCTGCTCCTTCTGGGTGGCCAGGATCTCCAGGAGCTCACAGCAACTCAGAAAAATGCTCTTTCAAAACATATGGAGGAAGTCTCTGCGTGTTAACAAAAAAATACCTGCTGTTTTCCCCCTTGGTTCTCTTTTGTTATGAATTTTAAAAAGAAAAATTTACAGATGTTTTCTTATTTATGCATGGCAAAGCATACTGGTGCTAGCATGACAGTCAAAACCTTCAAAATTAATGATAACTAATGACAGCCAGACCATGCTACTTCTATTGCATTTTCAGTGTACTCTTTTCAGTAAACATGTTATAATTTACTTCAATTATGAATATATATTTCAGAATACAACTATCCTAGAAGATAGAACCTTTTAAGGTTTTAAAAATGTAACTTTAGAATAATTTGTTCTATTTTTCCTTCAAACTACTAGTTTTGCCAGTTTTTACAGTGCATATTGAATGCATTTACACAAATCTTTATGCTTCAAAATAGAATGACTTCAGAATTCATCAGAATCATGATATAATTTAGCATTTTGGAAAACCTGTGAAAATATGTCTTGAAGGAGCCCATTAACACAAAAGCAAGCTGTTTTGGCCTATCTCTGTAGTCATCTTAACAAACCTGCACTCTGTAGAGGCTGACATGTAGGGAGCTAGAAGGAAAACATTACTTCAAGAGCAAAATAAAATTATGTATTTTGTTCAAATAGCCTGAAAGAGGTGTTCAGTAAAAATAATACAGCCTGGGAAAGGACTTTTATTCTAATGTTTTGTTTTCCGTTCTATTTTGTTGTCTCAGTTTCTTTTGGAGAAGACTTTTGCTGTCAAATTATTTCAGCTTTATCAGGGTCTCCAGCTGTGTGCAGAAGGAAACTGGAGTGGCCACTGCCCTTGTACTTAAATAGGCTGGTTGTTGTAAGAAATCTGGAAAAATTAAAAGACTTCAAATGAAGTCAGGAACTCACCTTGGGCTTGTGGGCCTAGACATTGTAAGTACATTTGGAAGTGACTATTTGCCCACAGATAGTTCTTATGCATTCCAAGTTACTAGCAAAAAGTTATTATTTAATTATAAAATGTGTAATAGGCAGACCAGTGTCTTCCTATCATACAAGACATGAAATGAGCAAAGATTATGTGACTTAACAAGTTGATCAAGGGAAAATAATCTTTTTAGAATTGTCTAGTGTCTTCCTTAGTGTCTTCCTTTTACTCTTCAGGCATTTTCAAAGTGCTTGCTCAAAATCAAAATATATTACAGAAGTTAATAAAAATTTGAAGACATTTATGTGGTAATATTATGTGGTGTATATGAGGGGTTGTAATGTTCCAATCTGCCTACTAAGATCTCCAGTAAGAAGGTTGTAAAGCTATTTTCTCTGCTAAATATTGCTCAGTAATAAGCATTCCCTTTGCCTTTCTTCCTCCCCCACCATGTCCCCACCTCCCAAATGCCAAGGACATTTGAGATATGCAGCTTTTATAAATGCTTAGTAGTCATAAGTTTTTAGAAGTGTCACGATTTCTCATGTCTGATTCAGGACTCTTCATCATTTGGTTTTAACAAAATGCAGATAGATTGATGCATTAAGCTGCAGAAACAGTGAATTCTCTCAGCCTTGTTGCAGTTTGTAGGAGATAAATATTTTCCATCTCCATACAGATAGATGTTCACACACAATCTATGCTAAACATTATTTGTCAGGAAGAAATGTCCAGATTTCTATGTATCCAGACAATATCCTTTCATGGAAATGTAGCTTCAGACAGGGACATTTGTACTCAGCACTTAAGGCTGAATAAAAACCCGACAGACCTATTTATAGTGAACCAAAATAGGAAATATTTTTCGATTAGTCTGGAAAAATAAACCTGCAGCCTAGTCAAGAATCTAAGAATGTTATTTAACCGAAGATTAAGGAAAACAGTAGACAATCATAAAGTCAGGCAAACCAGCCAGCAATTGCAAAAAGCCTTAAAGGAAGGAGATTCGGAGTTCAGAATTGAAGATCAAGAGCCTAGAACACATCTGTAAGTAAGAGGCATATCACACAGAAATCACTGTGGATTTTCTAAGTGGATGCATCCCACAGGGCAGCCCATCTTTGTTTTTTTTGCAGATTAATTACAGCCAGATGTAGCTTGATTGCACAGGTGGAACTGACTGAGACACACACAGGCTGAACTTCCAATTTCTTTTTGGTGCAGAGGTTTCACAGAATGTTTAACCTAATGTTTCTTTTTCTCTGAGGACTGGTTTTATTCCCCCTCAGACAATTCCAAAGAAAAAAATCTGAGGTGGTTTGAAGGATAGTCCCTCTCTTTTTGTTGCCACTCAGAATCAGCAGATGGAAACAGCAGGCTGCAGGAACTGAGCTCTCAGTTGGTGTCTGAGCAATTGTCTCATGCCAAGAGAATTGAGAAGGCCACAGAGGAACCAGCTCCCAGCCAGCATTTGGACAAAAGCCATGCCAAGGTGGTTAAGCAGCCTGCAGGGAAATCTGGCTTCTGCTAGTGCGTAGATGAAGTGCAAGGCACAGTGAAATGTGACTCCCAGCTGGCACAAAGGCAAAAATCCATGCCAAGATAGTTGATCCAGTCACAGAAAGACGGCCTTCGTTGGTACCAGGCCAGAGACCAATAGCACTGAGTTGGGAACAGCTTTCAAACTCTCTTGTCTCTTGTTTCAAATATGAGTCCCTCAGAGCAAGCAGAAAGGGTTCATTACCATTTCCTGAATCTCAGGGAAAAGCAGAGTTCCACCATTGTTTTTACAGCAGCAAGAAGGAAGAAATTTTTATTCCCAGATAGAACATGCATGAAGCCAGTGATGACATACACAGAAAGAGAGAAAGGTCCATCGTGTACATGCACATCTTTTGATTCCTTGAAACATTCTTAGCTCTTCCTGACACCAATGAGTCATTTGCATCCAATGGCTATGATTCAATTATCATTCTGTTAGGTTGTTTCTTCTTCACTGCCACCTCAAGAAGAATGAGATGGTAGTTTGTGTTTACTGGGTTGGAGACAGACCTGCTTCCTTTTCTCCTCATCTCAGAGGGATTTATGGGATGGCTATAGTTCCCCATAAAATACACTCACACGTGTTCACAAACTGCTTGCAATTTCCCTGGTAAAAATATTCATAAGAAAGGGTGCCTTCCTTAAACTTTCATAAGTTTTGCAAGGTGACCAATGAATGTCTCTTTCCAAAGACAGCTTCTAAAGGGGGATGTTTGCTTCTGGGATGCAAGCATCTCCAGAACCCTGTGAAGCCAAAACATATACTTTTCAAGCTGGGAGATTACTGATGCTATCAAATATGCAGCTAAGATTTTCATTCAATAGAACAAATAGAATGTAATTTCATGTGTGTTTTCAGAAAATAACTTTCCAATCTTCCAAACATAAATATATATTTTTCTTCGATTCTTACTACGCAAATTTATTTTATTTGTCAATAAAGCAAATTAATTTTAGCCAAGTCAAATGTCTGATGAGAACGGATAAGTGATGTCCCTGTGTCAACCCATTAGCTTTGCCATCTTATTTTCTATCCCATCCTAGTTGAGAAGGTTAAGAGATTTTTCTGGATTTGGTCGGGCAGCTAGCCAAGGTCAACACATGAACATTTACTTTGTTTTCTGTCCTGATTTTCTAGAGGAAAGGAAATTGAGCCAGGACATATCCAGGAGCAAATCCAAAGACAATTTTTCTCTACTTTACTATTCTTATGTGTAGGAGTTTTTGTCAAGAAATCAGATTTTTTTTTCCACTTTGTCAGTCAGTCGTAATTATAATTTCTACTCTCAGGCAGACAAACATATCACTGATGTACCAACATGGAGTAATGTTTATGATGAACAAGTTTGGGTTTATGAATTGAGATGCTCAAACAATTGTTTTGTATTTGTAGGATTACTACAATGAATCCTTTGTAAGCTCTTTAGACAGAAAACCACTTCAAATTTTGTGATTATCAACACTTCAATACATTTTAGAGTGCCAAAAAATAGTTTTACTGAAATAACTGATTTTCAAGCTAATTAATGTTTGTTACAGATTATATTCTTACAGTAGGTTTCTAAATACTGCTTTCTAAAATCCTTTTCCCCCCTCTATTAGTACTTTCCTAAAATTTTTGCCTTGGAGATTAAAATTTTTCAAACCTAGCCTAAACCAGAAGTTTGTTTATTTTTCTGCAGTGTTTGGATTAATACCATTTAGTTTTCTGGAATATAAGTACACTGAAATTGACTTCTGTTATAAATTGCCTTATGACTACTTGCTGAAAAACTGTACTGATGAATCAGCTGAACCTAGAAAATTAGAAATTGGCAGATACTTATGCCTTATTCAGAGCAGTGCACTTGAGTGTTCCAGGAAAAATTGGTTTTGATTTAGCTAAGCTGTGGAGGTTTGAAAATAATGCCTCTAAAATATGCCTTGTGCATGGAAACTGAGTTCTTTTAGCATGTCTCACCAGTGTTCTGAGTAAATCAGGATGCACTGACAGCCAGCAGACAGCCCAGAGTGCAAGAGAAGCTCAGAGTGCTTCTGAAAGACAAGGTGGTTCCAAATATCCCTCCCTATTCAATCTGTATTGGCACACACACTGACAAGAACATGCAGCGTGTGCTCAGAGGCTTCCCAGACACTGACTGCATCCTGCTTTCCTTTAGGGCTGCTAAGAAACAAAGAGGTGTGTCTTCTACAGTTCTGGTTTTGTGATAGTGCCATCTGATTTGCTTTAGTATGCATTTACAATTATGTTTATGTTACTTTAATAGAACAGCAAAAAAGAGCCTGCTGGGAGGAGAAAGGGAGACATTTCCTTCCCTGAGGGACATTCTTAGCATACTCAAGGCAGAGGAGCTTGGAGACAGGAGAGTCAGTTGCAGTCACAAATAAGAGCTTGACACTCATGAAATGACATTTTACAGTGGAGAAAAAGTAGCGAAAATATTCAGAGGGGTTTAGAATGGTCTGAGACTGGTGCTGTGCAGATTGAGTAGGGAAAAGGAAAATAGATAAGTAGGAAAACGAAAATAGACAAAGGATATCAAGCAAATTTCCCTTTTTTGAACATTCCTTACTTAAATAATTAAACATTTGCTTTTTATTTAAAGAAAGTTTGTTCTTTGAGGGCTCTAAAATATTTTGGTTTTACAGCAGACCCTTTAGATATGAAAGACACAGTGAAAATCCACCTTGAAAATTTGGTTTTGATGACACCAATAACACAGCTACAACAGAACAAAAATTTCTGGCATTTTGTGGAAGCCAAAACATTTTAGGATTTCATTCACAGCATAAAAAAGAATACAATGAATGATGCAGCCAAAACTCTCTCTTTGAACAATGGTAATGTTTATATTTATCAGTGTTTTAAGTGAAGGAAGAGTCAGCATTTCATTAAATAGTGTTGGTTATAAAACAGCAGAAAAATATTCACAAAATTCTTTCACCAATGCTACAGGATTACCATGAGGAAAAGCTCACCAAATGTGGCACAAATTAGATTGTGGCTGGTTTCACTATAGCCTACAGGACCCCAAGGTAATTTTTCACAGTAACGCAAATTTCTGAAGGTTGTGCTGAAATTTTCAACCACAATATTTTTAGATTAATGTTTTTCAAAAATAACTTTAAAAACATTGAAGAGAATATTGATAGAATGTATGATGTCTTTTAGATCAAATGCCGAATGCTTACAGAGTTTAGAAAATCACAGAATAGTAAGGGTTGGAAGGGCCCTTCAGAGATCCAGGAACGTATCCAGGAGGGTTTTGAATGTCTCTGGAAAGGGAGACCCCACAGCCTCCCTGGGCAGCCTGTTCCAGGGCTCTGCCACACTCAATGGAGAGTTCTCACTCGTGTTGATGTGAAGCTTCTTGCGTTTCACTTTAATGCCATTGCTCCTCTTCCTGTTGCTGGCACCACGAAAAAAGAGTCTGGCACATCTTCTTGGCACCCACCTTTGAGATATTTGTATGTATTGATGAGCCCTCTCCTCTCCTCTCCTCTCCTCTCCTCTCCTCTCCTCTCCTCTCCTCTCCTCTCCTCTCCTCTCCTCTCCTCTCCTCTCCTCTCCTCTCCTCTCCTCTCCTCTCCTCTCCTCTCCTCTCCTCTCCTCTCCTCTCCTCTCCTCTCCTCTCCTCTCCTCTCCTCTCCTCTCCTCTCCTCTCCTCTCCTCTCCTCTCCTCTCCTCTCCTCTCCTCTCCTCTCCTCTCCTCTCCTCTCCTCTCCTCTCCTCCTCTCCTTCTACAGGCTGAACAGGTTCCACTCTCACCATAACAGAGATGCTCCAGGCCTTTCATCATCGTTGTGGCCTCTGCTGGATATTCTCTGGTAGTTCCTTGTCTTTTACTAAGGAAATCAGAACTAGAGAAGTTTATGTGAAATATTAATATGCAGTAAAGTAAAAAAAAAATACTCATATACTCATGCAAGTATTGGAAAGGTAAGGGAAAATTTATTTTCTTGTTTTTTCTTACAGTTTCTGAGTTTCAAGTGAATTAGATATTTTTAGTTGATAATAAAGAGCTGAACAATGTTTATTATAGCAACTTTATTAGAGCAGTTATGCAGAAAAGCCTACAAACATACTTTCAGAGTTATAATTTTTCTGGACATAGAATTCATTTTCCAGCACAAAGTCTTCTGCAAAGTCTAAGCTTGACTTCTATCCCACATAAACCTTATTAAAACATCTTTAAAGAAATGTAGTTTATTTATGGATTTGGAAAAGTTCTTGAAATGAGGTTAACATTTGTGATCATACAAATACAATGCAGGTTAAATCTCCTGACAGATATACAGCTATTAAAAAAAAATTAAATTTATTCCTCCTCAAAAAAATCCAAGAAAGAATAGAAGAGTAGTATTTATTGCAGAGAACAATTCAAGAGAACTGATCTGGTTTTGATTTTCTGTCTGTCTCTAATTTAACTGTATCTTTCTGTTAGACTGGCATTTCTTAATCGTATGATCCATTGGCAGTGAAAGTGCCCAAATTCAGTGTGTTAAGAGCTATAACAATTTTGCTGAGATGTGTACATTTTTTTCCAAGATCCATTTATTCTCTCTTGTGTTGGCCTCACAAATAAGTCAATCTCCTAATTTTCCCAAATAACTTCTGACAGTATAAATACTAGATTTGTGTTGCAAAAGTCTCCTGAAGGTATTAAGATTTTTCTCATTTTTAGCCATATTAATTCATTTTTGCCTAAAAAGATTAAGATTATCAGGTCATTAAATTCTCTTCCATTTCTTTTTTCTGTAATAAATACACTTTAGAAATTGATATCTGAAAGCTCTACACTTTTACTGAGAATATGCTGGACATAGAGCATACTTTGATCATATTTCCTTTCTTCTGGTTTTTGATACACCACCTTTTCATAAATGTCATCAAATCTTAATGAAACATATGTGTATATATATCCTCTTCTGCTTGGAAATTTCCTGTAGTGCTGGCTAGATAAATTCTCTGAATGGTTCTTCAGAACAGGCACATCAGAAAAGAGGAGACTAATGCATGCTGACCTGCCATATGGGCAGGATTTCACTGAAACCCTTTTTTTCTTCTTATGAGACATACATACAAATCCCAGAAGCTGTGTACACAGTTTTGTGTTTAATAACACAGTGCAGCACACTGTTCACAAAAGTATGTAGGCACAGATGAATCATGAACATAAACAAGGGGAGACAGATTGTATACATTGAGCCTCTGTGCCTGACTGTCACACGGAGCGCAGCGGATGCCAGTCCTTATGCCTGAGGCAGCAACTACCCACAGAACCTCTACCCTGGTCCTCAGAAGCATCTTGTTAACCCCAGAAAAGCCACAGAGTCTGTATTAGCTGCTGCAAGTCTCTGCTCTGTAAACACCTGCAGTCGCCCTGTGGGCTGGGCCTTCGGCATGGAAATAATATTCGCAGCAACCTTGAGCAGCTTTTCAGCTTCCCTTGAGTTACTGTCACAGGCTCTGCTCCTCACCTTGTCACTCACAGCAGGATGACAGCATCAAAGCTGGTAAATTTTGGTGTGGAATCAGCTGCTGTGTTGCAGACAGGCACAACAAATTCTCTGCTAAAGAATTTTGAACACGGGACCAAAAACTACAGTTAGTGAAAGAAGACAGATTTTTAAAGATGGAGAGAGGGGATAGGAGATTACAGAGACAAAGGAGGAGCAATGCGCAGAAACATAATAGCCAGAAGACATTAGTGACAGAAGTAATCTTTAGATTGTAAAAGGATGCGACAAGAAAGCCTTGAGGGGGATATATTTTTTAGAAAGAGCAAACAAACAAAAACCCAAAGAACTGGAGCACAGCTGTCCATCCTGTACATTGTTGAAAAAAAAGCACAACATTCCCTCTTTCTGCTAACATCTGGTCACAAAAGGAAGCCAAGAACCAGTCAAAGAAGAGCATTTCACTGGCAAACATGCCAACATTCTTGCTATCACTACCATACAGCTCTGGTCCTTGTCTCAAGCACAAAGATTTAATGACTATGTGACTTCAAGAAAATAAATGTACATGAAAGTAGTTATTTTTCCCTGAAAATTATGAGGCTTGATGTGAAACAAAGAATTCAACTGAGAAAGAAGACAAACAGACAATACTGTGTAGTCAAATTCAAAATGTTTCTGAGCATGGAGCCTTTGGGTGAAAACTTCAAGAAGAGCTGGAGATCCCAAGTTGATGTGCTGGAATTGCCTCCTCTCAGTTCACATGACATGTCTAAATATCCATCCAACCACAAGATGTCAGCACACTCAACGGGAATTCCTACAAAAACCAAAATCTGTATAAATGGGGTATTTCTGTGTCAAACATCTCTCCTTCTGCTATTAATGGGAAGAAAAGGATGTTTCCGAGGAGCTACATGAAATCTCACATTCAGGCTGTGCCTTCAGCGAGGAAATACCCGCTCTGTCATGGTCTGACCATAGTGACTTAATGAGAGTAAAATGCTGAAACAGAATGGAGAACATGGTTTTCTCTTCCCATTCTGAAACCAACGGATGTTAGACAAGGATCTAAAATAGCTCATAAGCACGTGAATAATATTCAATAAAAGAATTTAGGCTCTGGCCAGCTGCTTAGACATTTTAGACTGCACAGTCAGCTTTGAAATCCTGCTTCAGTACCTCTCCAGAAATTATTTCAACTTAGTAAAGTGTCCAGATACCTATTTCATGGCCTTCATAATCACAGTATCTATAAATCCTTAAATACAAATTGTACAGGTGGGTTCTGGCTGGTGTGCTAAGTACCATAAGTGTAGACCATATGGGATCTGGGCATAGCAAAAAATAAATTAATCATGTCCACTTTCTTTCAAAAATAGTTCAGACTCAAGATGTCATGATATCAGAAGCCTTTTGCAATTTGCATACTGACCAAAATACTCAGTGAGTTGTTTCTATTACTGCATTCCTATCCAGAAATATTCAAATTTCACCTCGGTCAGGAAAATGCCCAGAATCTTTCTGTAAATATAGTCAGTATTCCCTCTATGTTATTTGAATTCTTTCAGCACATCAACGTATCCACAGCAGATGGTATATGAGAGATTTTCTGGGGAGATGGGGGTAGCTAGATTCTCTGAGCCTGACTTCCATATTAGGTAAATTAGCAGTCAAAATGTACAACAAAATTACTGGGCATCTGGATAAATACAAGTTCCTTGGAAAGCCCAGCATGCCTTCTGCAGAGGAGAGTTTTATGATGTGGATGTTTTAGTATTTTTATTCACAAAGTCATCAAACATGAAATAAGAATGATTTAGTTGATACAGTCTATCTGTATTTTCAAAATATTTGACAATGCCATTTCTCAAACCTTTTAAAGAAGATCACAGACTCTATGAATAATAGAATATGCTGAGTTGGAAGGAACGCATCAGGATCGTTGAGTCCTGGCTCTGTGCAGAACACTCCAAGGATCACAACATGTCACTATGGACTTTTACAGGGAGCTGAGGTCTTTACAATGACTCCATACAAGTCCTTGAAAAGACATTTTGTAGGGAGCTTGGAAAGTTTGCTGTTAATACTAAATTATTCAGAATAGGAAAAATGCAGACTGCCTGTGACGAATTGCTGCAGAAACTTATGAGGCTGATTGGGCCATAAAATGGCAGATGAAATGCAGTGCAGAAAAATGTAAAGTGATGCACAAGACCAAAAAAACCCCACAAATTCACACATAAAATGATAAGCTCCAAGCTAGGTGCTACTTCTCAGAGGAAAAATCTTGAGATAATGAGAGTTAGCTCCACAAATGCTAATATTCAGTCCTATGCTGAATAACAGACAAAACCTCAAATCAAATGTTAGTAACTGTAAGGGAGAAAAAAATAAATAAACAGAAAACAAGATAATTCTAAGTTGAATAAATCATGAATCACCTTTAAAACACAGTTCTGACTTCTCTCACATTGACCTCCCATTTTCAAAAGGATATATCAGAATTTGAAATTATTAGCAAAATGAGTGCGCTGACCAAGTTCTGGCCTGCGGGTAGGATGAATTGATAAGAAGCACTTTGGCTATTAATTTAGCTATTGGCTAGTATCACTTCCAGAGCTTTTATTACTTGTGGTGCTGTCATTTATCATGAACATTTTGATTAGTAAATTCACCTTTTGTGAAGAAAGTAAGTAGAAGGCATTTGAGGACAAAATTTAGGAATATCATAATGATGATATTACTCTTATTAAAAATAGAATTGTAATATCTATAATCTGGTAATCTGCCCATTCTAATCATTACCTAGGTAAAAGTCTAATAGAAATTCATTAGCATTTTCTCAAAGGAATGGTTTCAGGATAATCTTCTACATAGATTATTTATATCATGCTCATCACCATAGTTTCTGAATGTGTTCCAATAGTACATTAAGCAATGTGACTAACATCTGTCACATGTTTTTTTTCTTCAGTCTCTCTCCAGGGAGATAAATATATGCAGTCGAGTTTCTTGTATCCAATAGGAATTTTGCCAGGTGAAGTGAGGAAGAAAAGTAAAAAAAAAAAAAAAAAAAAAAAAAACGAAAAAAAAAACAGCAGGGAAAATAGTTTGTGGTTTTTTTTTTCTATTATCATACAATTTACTTTATTTTTGTATAACTGAAATAATTGGAAAAAAATATGTGCTGCATTTAAAGCTTGCAATTTCAATTTTTAGCTTCACTTTTGAGTATGACCTTGATGCTGAATTAAGCTTCAAGTAAAATAGAGTTATATCCATTAATTTGACTCACTTTCTTTTCTGAACTAACAGTGGTAATCAGAAGACAAAAGAAAACTATGAATCATTGTTAATTCAGAAGAAAAGACAAAATGTCACCAATCATGAAGTGCTGATGAGTTTTCAAGGATGACAATTGAATGGTATCTAGCTACTAAGAAGCTATGTTAACATTTTAAAATATTTAATTACTTTAAATTGCAACTGCTTTTTAAAATAAAATATTTCATATACATGGATTAATTAACGAAAATTTGCAGTGAAGTTTAGCAAAACAGTACCATTCAGTGTTTGACTTGGAATATATCTGCATAATTTTTGAACAATACAAATTACTATCCCAGATTTATATATAATTTTCTTTGCAAACCACTTCAAGATAGTTTTTTCAAGGAGTAACTACTATGACCAAATCTGCATTTTACAGATGTAGTTAGTGAAAGGGGCAATGACTCATGTAGTGAAAAATTGAACTAATACCACATTCTTGGTTTCCTGTGGACCATATTGCTTCCCCAAACAAAAGAACAAAACTAAAAATAATTAATAATAGACTATAATGGTTTGAAAGCCCCCCATTATCTTCTTTTCAGAGTTTGTTATAAAAATGGCATTTCCTTCTTTATTTGGAGAAGAACGAGGATTGTGATCTTACCAGCAGATTAGAAGTGGAGTAGAGTGCAAAGAACCATCCCATCCTGGATGTGACCTTGACTGCCCCTCCCAGTTCAGACAGTCAAAACCAGAGGAGGATTGCCAGGAGGTGTCTATGGCCCACCCACTGGTGGTATTCTGCAGCCCATAAAATGATGAATGTCATGTGTATTATTGTGCTGAAGAGTTCAGGGAAATATCTCAAGATTGTATCCCAGTAGCACACAGAGAAAAGCAGTGCTACAGTAGTTTGTCAGGCTTTTGTTACAGACCTTGATGAAATATTGAGTTGCTTAGTTCCGTAATATTAAAGGAAGCTTGGCCCTGCT
Source organism: Melospiza melodia melodia (assembly GCF_035770615.1). Lineage (NCBI taxonomy): Eukaryota > Metazoa > Chordata > Aves > Passeriformes > Passerellidae > Melospiza > Melospiza melodia. The sequence goes on along the minus strand of NC_086197.1, from coordinate 87,460,792 downwards.
GATATTAAATAGGTCTTCCTTTTCTCAGTGACAGACTTCCCATTCTAGCTAATGACAGCAAACACATCTGAATATTTATTATGTGTTGAAAGAACAAATGTTGGATAGAGACAGAATATAATAATGCCTTTTATTTTTCTTGAGGCGATCTGTCTTGGCATTCTAAGTGCCACAGATAAAAGCAGCAATAAAAAAAAAGAAAGAAATTAATATCTCAAAATAACAAAGCATTACTGAATAAAGGCTAAAATCATCCTAATGCATCAGGCTGAAAGCCATCCAAAAATGACCTATGAGAGCATCTTGTAAAATTACAAGCCTATGCTTTTGCCAGAAGAGTGCCTTCCTTAAGCCTTAGGCTGCAAAGGTGAATTTTCTCAGAGCTTAGCTCTTGAAATAGTTCATATCTCCTAAGAGGGTTAAAAGGCATAGAGAGTGCCAGAATTTCTGCAAGACGTGGAAGTTGCATAATAAAACCACTGACTATGGATCTGAGACTATACCTCATTTTCTTTAGGTCATTTGGTATGACTATGTGCAAAACAAGATCAGAATTATTCATGCTGATGAATACCTAGGAATTTCCCTATGGCAGATCTGCATCTTGTATGTGCCACATACACAAGTCTTTAGACATGCAGTTTAATGGGCTCTAGTGACCTTTAAAATCATGCCTGTTTTTCAATCATGAATCATTGTTTTGTTTAGCAGGTAATTAATGCTCATTCACATTTCTGGCCTTTGCTGACCTCCTTCCAGCCTATGTCCCTTATTGCAGCAAGTGAATGTTCTGAGGCAAGCGTGAGCCAGGATATGAAGCAGCAAGTTACAGCTATTCAGTGACTATTTTCTTTAAATATTCACAGAGAGCTTAAATTCCACACACACACTCAAATTGTAATCACACACCTACCTGGAGGAGGAACAGGAAGATTTTTTCCTGAAAACTTTGATAGTGTCTTCAAAGTGTAATTGATTCATTTTAGATAAAAATGGACTGGGAAAGACCGAATGTCTCCCTAGTCCGTTTCCCTGGTGAAGAGAGTGCTCTGGTCAAAATCTAATTGCCAAGATTTGATATTTCTTCCAAAGGACAATTCTTGCTAGACAAATTGTCTGATGATTTTGGCCTTCTGGCATTACTTTTTTCTAAACCAGACAAAGATTATTTTGAGCAAAAAGAAGCACCGAGTGCAAATATCTTTGCTATTTCTTTGCTTATTTCCCCTTCAGCTTTCATTCTTTCACTACTTTCCCATTTTATATGCTCAAATCATATCTTCCCACTCCCTTTTCCTCTTTTGTGCTGTTGTCATTCTTCCATTTTGCTTGTGCAAACAGCACTTATTTTTGTTTTTGCAAACTTAACTTCTTGTGTTCACTACATTCCTTTGATAGAAGTCATCCTGCTCTCTGTCTTGCTTCACATTGACCTCCCTCCCTCTTTTAAGTTCCTCATCCCTTTACTTTCAATGTGACTCTCTCTTTGTACACTCCCCAGTACATCCTCTCAGTGTATGTATGCATATAGAACAGATGATCCCATCTTTTATCACACCTTTTAAGCTGCACGGAGCTTTCAGCCCTTGATCTCCTTATCTCACATATTCTGTGCCATGTTTTAATGCTGTGATTAACAAAAAGTCTGTGTTAGAAGCTTTTAGTTATATAATAGCAAATAAACGGACACTTTGCTTTGTTGGGGTTTGCTGATGGACCATCTAAAAATTTAATAAACTATCAACCTCCATACAGCTTCTGTTCAAAAACTGAGTGAAACTTTACACTTTCTGAATGTATCCTGGCCCTTTGAGTAGCATCCATCCTAGTGGCAACTTCTTGCCTAACACATGTTCTTGCTGAATTAGAGTCCCTTCCTTTCCACCTTCCTCCAGGGACATACTCTTGGTATGAGTGATCCAGTGTGATGAAGCTGAAGTGAGTCAGGGAGCTGAGCTGAGCTGAGCTGAGCTGCCAGATCACTGTGCATGGTGGATGGTACAGCCCTACAGCAATCACCTTATACAGTGGGCAGGGAGTTATAACACCTGTACTGGCATTAGGCCAAAACACAGCATGTTTATGGCAGTATTCCAGTCAGGGTCTTCCCCAAAATACCTAGATCTGGGGAAGATGGTAAAGTATTCCCAGTGACTTTCATCTCTAGTATCTGTTTACTGCCCTAGCAACAGCGCATCAGAATTTATTTTTGAAAGCGGAGGTAAACACTGACAATAATAAGACTGAAGTTTTTAGAGTTTTTTCAAACAAAATCCATCATATCTGTCTTTGCTTAGAAGCCAGTTAGACCTTTGTATGTATACTTATTGATGACCTGTATGGAATAATAGCATTAAGATGAAAAACATAATTCTCTGTGCTCAACTAGTAAAAAAAGCAAAATGCTTTCATCCAAACGTCAAATACATAATTTGGATAAATCCACAAGGGTAATGTTCACTCTCTGCAATAAACCATCTGGCAGAGAAGACACTGTGCCAATTAATATAGATGGAATGACTGTTAGCACTACAGATAGTAAATATTTCAGACTAATCTTTTTTGTCATTTATCAGCTACACTCATCCTTCAAAATTTGCAGTCAGAGTCTCCAGCATGTTGAAACAGATTGGTCACGTTCAGACTTTTATTATCCTGAAAAGCCTTTGCCTTCTCTAAAATTCTTTTATAATTCTGGTTTTTACTATTTGTGTGAGGGTGAAAGATTATTGTAAAGCAAGAGCACAGTTAGCAGCATTATTTAGCTGATTTATCTGCCTATCTCATTCATGTATATGTATTGCCTTGCTAATGTTATGTTTAATCCAAAGATTTAATCCAAAGACATTTTTTCTCTAAGGAAGAGATAAACACAGTTTGAGTAATACAACCCTAATGGCTATTTCAGAAGAGAGAATAATGCTATGTTTGCAATATTAACTTACAAGTTGATTCTGAGGAGGCTTGGTCCACTTTTCACCTCAACGAAAATCATTTACTATGACTATATTTCAATTATATTTCTAAGAGACCCAGAAAATTCTTTTATAATACCCAGGAACTATTATTTTAATGCTATTCAAAGAAAATTTTTTAATGCAATTTGTTTTCCAGAGCTCTAAACAAAGCTGTGTAGAAGCTTGTCGTAGGAAGGAGACCAGGACACCAGATGGTTCATCACAGGTCCAGTTTATTGAAGAAAGCATCAAACACTTATACAGCAAATAATAAGCTTATGAATATTCTGTAAGCCAAGCAATCTATTGGTTAAACTATACCATGAACTCTCCCTCATTCCTTAGGGGTTACATCTCTCTTTTCTCATGTCTCTTTCACTATTTGTTATCCTACTACAGCTAGGCCCAAGGACACGCTATCTCACAGGTGCAGGACTTGGAATTAGCCATGGCTTTGTATTTTTCCAGTCTCTAGCAGCTAAATTCCCAACAGGAGCTGAGCATTTTCCAGTGTTCAAAGTGCTTCAGAAACACCACAGTTTTTAATGTTATACTTTAATGTTGGAAACTTAGTAATGAAGCATTTAAAACCTTTCTCATTATAATACAGTACCAGCAGTAAAATAAATTGCGTGATGGTGGAAGTAGCTGATCAGGATTTTTTATTTTTCAGGCCATCACCTCATGGTCTAAAGGAAAAAAAATGAACAAAGAAGAAAATGATCAAAAAATAGAGCTTTGTCTTTCTATTTTTAGTTGCTTTTAAAGGTGTAGACATACAGGCAGAAACTTTGCATATTACTCATATGGAAACTTGGGTTATGCATACAGAGCATGCAGATTGAGCCTCTGCAATGTGATCAGAGAAGGGTTTTTTGAAGATGGCTTCAGCACTTCTCACCACATTTGACCATATTCTGCATTGCATCACAGGAAGCATTTAAGGCATTATGAAAAAAATATTAAGTATCAGGGTTGAAACATATCTTCATGAATATGAATAGTATAAGATCATAGAATCAGAATCATAGAATGGTTTGGGTTAAAGATCAGCTAATTCTAAGCCCCTAATGTGGGCAGGAATACTTGCCACTAGACCAGGTTGCTCAAAGCCCCATCCAATTATGCCTTAAACACTCCCATGGATGGGGTGTCTGCAACTTTTCTGGGCAACCAATGCCAGTGTCTCACCACTCTCACACTAAAGAATTGCTTCCTGGTATCTAATCTAAACCTACCATCTTTCAAGTTAAAGCCATTACTCCTCGTTAAATTAACAAAAATATTACAAAATGTCTGATCTGACGATTTTTGCAAAGTTTTCTGCAAGTTTTGTTATAACTGAAATCACATACTGATTTCACCAATCTGACTCCCACTGTTATCTGAGGCCAACAGCTTCAGTAATGCAACAGGAGTTCTCAGTAAATGAACAGATAAGTGTGTTTGGCTATTTCTGGAATCTGTAATGCAGACATTCATGCTAAGCAAATTGGTTTTATTCTGCAACAAGTGCACCACAATGCTCTGGGAGGATTCAAAAATTTCTTGGGATTTGAGACATACACACACACAAAGAGGTTTTATGAAACACTAACTTGTGCCAGTTTTGTTTATATTGCCCTTGATAAGCTGCTAACTTCCCAGAAATGAACCCACTCTATCATTTCTAGGGCATTTATTCCTCCATGCATTTGGTGGAATTGAAAGAAAATTAAATATAAGAACAAGTGGGAATTTAGACAAAAATATCCCACATTTTTTTTAAATCTGTTTCAAATATGTGGCATTGTTTTCTTTCAGAGAGAAAGGGCGGATGCAAAATTACAGATATTTTAGAAAGTGACAAATCAGATTTTTACGTCCACATTATAGCACACATGCAGGTCTGTAGAGTTTGCAACTCCTTTTACCATAAGTAAATTTGTGTTTAAGCACCTAAAAACATAGCTCAGGGAGTGATGAAATTATAATGAATAAATGTACATTCCTAGAACATAGTCATCTATGCAGATTTTGTAATTCAGCCATGTCCTTATTTGTCCTCAATGACCTACAGGCCAGCTAAGTTTTTAATTATAAATACTCATACCAGAGACATATTCCCTCACTATTTTCCTTCATGAAACTTTGATTTCTAATATATCTTCATCTTTCCTTTTTGTGTCAGGGTTGATTTGGTTTGTTTTTTTTTTTTTTTACTTTCAGCATACTCATTAAATGTTTGCAAGTTCCTGGTTTTGAGCTATGGGAGAAAAGAGAAGAATTCAAATCTCGAGGACTAATTTATCTAACTTATTTTAGTTTTGGTTTTTGTTTTTTTTTGGGTTTTTTTGGTTTTTTGGGTTTTTTTTTTTTTGTGGAGTACAAGTATACAAAGGCTATATTGCAGAGCTTTTGAAGAGTACCTAAAAAAGGCCAGGAAATCTTAGTTACAGGGTTCACTATCAAGATTAAGATATTCTTTGAAATATATAATTACTGTGAGCAGTTTATCTTACTAGCTTTAACTCCTCTGTTGTAGTGAATAGCAGTTTTTTAAGCTGAGAACTAAGATCTGCTGGTCATAAATGAATAAAAAATGAGGGCATAATTTTTATTATCTGACCAAAGGATAAATAAATTCCCCTGTGCTGGTAGGAATAAAATTATTGAAAATGTTTATAAGCACTGTCTTTTGACAGCCACCCGTTACATTTGTCTGAACAATATAATTGTTTCCAATTTCTGTTGTTCTTTACCATATACTAGTATTTGGTGTTGAGAGTATAAATATTTTTATAGTGCAAGGAAACAGTGTTCCTTTGAGTGACCTTGTAGGCACTATTACATTTTAAAGAACAAATAGCAGATGTGAAACATTAAATATGAATTTATGAATTCCAATTTACTTGGTAAAAAACATTTTCATTACAACCTTCACTTTCATTTTAAGCTCCATCCTGATTAAGACATTTAAGGCCATGAATCCACAAAAATTGTTCTCAGTGATAGAATAACTCATGTATTTCTGACCTTCTCCTTCTCTTCCACTGTTCACTCCTATCCTTTCTCTCCCTTTCAATCGTACTATAATCTTTACAGAAGGGGACAGCCTAGCCTTAAGTTACTGCTGGTTGAGAGTTACCTCAACCAAACCTCACAGGAGCATTTCACAGAGGTGTAAAAGGAAACTTTTTCCAGCCAGAAGTGATTTATGAAAAATCAGATCAGGCAGAAAAGAAGAGATGCTATGAGACATTACACAACTTGTAAATGAAAATCATATGCAAGAGTGGCAGGATATAGGCAGAAATTTATTCAGAGATGGATTTTTTTTTTTTTTCACAGTCTACACAGGTTTAAAAAATTTATGTATTTCTCATTCTCTCACCATGTACCCATATTTACCTCTAACTGGGAAAGCAGAGCTCCCACAGACCAGTGGTCTCCATGCAGAGCATATGTTAACACAAAATCCTTGGAAGAACTGTGACAGCTGTCCTGAAATGATATTCCTGAAATTCGCAGTGTTTGGAACAGCAACCATCTCTACCCTTACCTCGAGAGCTCAGGAGGGGAAGGAACTGAGAGATTGGATCCATGCACAGCAAACTGGGACCCAGAGTGGACATGTGCATGGGAAAAACATTTCTGCACTACTGCTCTTAAAGGCTTACCTGTTCATTTTTTAGCATCTTGGGATTCATAATAATGCAGTTTTTTCATAAAATCATGAATACAAAACAAGACCATAAAATCAGAGTAAGGAGCAACAAACTAGGCTCCTTACAAATGAACAATATTAATATTTCTGTCCCAGGGCATGTTTTCCCAATCATTTTAATCTGCTTAGAGAATTACCCCTTTGCTGCAGGAATAGATAAAAATAATAAATAGAAATATTTTTAAAACAAAAACTGAAATAGAAGTTATCTCTCAGTGTACATTATCTTCTCTGTATCCTGAGTTTTCTGAAAATTTACCCCAGGGTTGTTCGACTGAAGAAGGAAAGAGAAGATGGATTCTTGCACATGGGCTAGAAGGAGTTCTAATAACATGGGGTTGACTGGAGGGAAAAATGTAAAGTCAAGCGCAGAAAGGAAAACCACTAGGAGCAGTAAAGAAAAGGAAAAGAAAGCAAGTGAAGAGCATGAGGGGGTGTGCAATTATTTTAGCACTATGATGAAATGTAAGGAGGGTTGGAGCTGTGCTGATAATTGAAATTAAATTAGAAGACTTAGGGAAGACTTAATATGTTCTATTCTTACCAGCAGCAGATGATTGACATGAGATTATTAAAAAAAACAAACCCCCCCCCCCCAAAAAAAAACAAAAAAAACCAAAAAAACCAAAAAAACAACAAAACAGAAATCCCAAACAACCAACCAAAAAAACAGCCAAAAACCAGACAATAACAACAATTACACAGCCTTTTGGTACAATTAAAATGTCACTAGATATTTCTTACTAGAACACGCCGTGTGCAGAAACACAGTGCTCCCCTTCCAAGTGCAAGAGAAACCTTGGGTGAACTTGCTTCCTTCTTCCTTCTCTCAGGAGTACAAGCCTCAGAGTGGGATAGTCCTTGCTACCTGCCAGCTCTAATGTGAGAAATTTCTTTCTGCAATTCAGGAACTGCATGATAGAAGGAGGCTTTTATGAGGAGAGGTGCCAGATCTTCTGTAGTTCAACCAGGTACCAAGATCTTTGTTTAGAGCTAGCAAACCCCAGCTGTTCTCACTGCTCTGAGAATCCAGCTACAAAAACCTTTGTCGGCGAGAAGAACACAACAAAGTCCAGCGAGTTCCTTGAAGTGTGGGTTTAAGCAACTGAAAATAAGAGAGGGAAGAATTCCTGGAACTTCTCCAAGGACTGAGGCAGAATGTGCCTTTCCTCTTTGACTCTCTGATTCTGGTTTTCAAGGACCACAGTCACAGCAGTCCTTCTAAGAAGAGAGATCATTCAGTCTACTTCCTCTGCCTTAGAGGATTCTCTGATCATCCATTAATTCTTCTCCCCTGGTGCATAAATGCATGCCACAGGCAGTAGATAATGTTTGGGATATTTGTTTTTTTTTCTGAGTTTCATCTGTTTTTAAACATGTGGGCCTAATATTCTGGTAATAAGCACACTGACATAAATAGAGTTTTGTACATGCACAAAGAAGTTCAAATTGCTCTATGTTTGGAGGAAGGCCTTTTCAAGGACAAATGCAACATATGGGAAGTGGGGAGGTGGGACTAGACTGCTAAGTAGCTGTCACAGACTTGTTTAGGATCTGTGTAGAACCATGGTACCCCAGGGAAATCATCACTGAACTCTGTTTGTGTAGGTATTACTTTTATGGCACAGGGAAGACAAACAGTGTTCTGGCCTCTCAGTTTCCATCCAACATGTTCACCATTTATCCAATATTAACGCCTTCTTCTGTGGGTTTAAGAAAAGGACTTACTATTTTTAGTGGCCTCCAAGAATCTGAAAAAGGTAAGAGTGTGTGCTGATGAAACAGAGCAGATCCCATCAGATGAGGCTGTGCCTGGTGTCGGACTGCACTGGTGAAATGGGAATGGAAGCTGTTAAGTGTCTGTCATGGGAAGGTCAGGACAGTCCAGGATACAAGTTACAACAGCGGACAAGTGCAGAGAGTATGGCAGTGGGATGACCTGTGCTGTATGTTCTTGCTAAGGCAAAAAGCTAAAGAAAGCAGTTTGCTGCATTTTAAAAACAGTTTCTGCCAGCTAAATTAATCAAAAAGATTCAATTAAGAATTAATTTATTTTTAAAAGCTATTTTTCATTGAAACTTACATAAGTTAATTTAAAAACAAAGTTATATTCCTCAATATCCACATTCTGTGTATTTTCCCAAGTGTAAGTATCAGAGCCACAAAACTTTGGTATGGAGTTCTGAGAGCCTGAGAAAGGGAACAGACTCAGAAGGACAAAAGATAATTCTGAGAAGAAAAATAATAGACAGAATTAATCACTGAGATGACTCATTCAAATATCATGACAAGACAAAAAATGCACTCTAGGGCAGACCAGAGTTTATTAGAAGAGAAGTAAAAGCAAACTGTTCCAACGACACTGGAGTTAGGAGCCTAATGGCCTTCATCTCTCATGTCATTTTATTCAAGCAGACTCAGACTATGACATATTTAGATACCAACCTTACCTATTTTTTTCTAGATTACTGTGGGGTAAGCGAGAAGAGACAAGGTTCTCCTCAAAGACAGTCCAGAACAGAAGCATTGTACAGGCTTATACAGGTTTGTAGTCCTGCCCTGCAGTACTCCTTGCTTCACTCTTGCTCTGGCTGTAATTGTCTCTACTGTAAATGGCGTTACTGACACCTGTGGATCCCTTCTGAAGTGAATTGCCTTCTGAGAGCAGCCTTGGAGCAATGGGCAGGAGAATCTCCTTGTCTTGTGCAGCTCCATCACCTGCACAGATGGCCAGGGACAACCCTTGGCACAATATCAATGTGAGCAGAGCCTTCAGTCCTTTCCCCTCATCTTTCATTGATAGGTGGAAAGCTAAGTTGAATGATGTGGAGATTCATAGCAACATCTTGAAAAAACATTGATGACAATTTTTTAAATTATTAGATAGGTTTTATAGAACTGATCTCTGTTTTCCTCTTAGTGAAGATAAATAATTGATATCTGGCTGTAGGTACAGGCTGAATATTCCGATTTTTTGTTTTCAGACAACTACAATCATATTACTTTGTTTTATAAGCCAGTGACAAATAAAAACAGAGAAAGATAGAAAGTGAAGCCATAGGCATCTGTGCAAAACTCAGATTCTTCAGGATTAGCAATCAAAGAAAATACTATAAAGGCCAAATACCAAAAGTGATTGAATTGGAAAGGCTGAAATCTTCCAGATATGATGTTCAAAGACAACAAGATTTGATGTCTTCTAACTATCCTATTTGACACTGTTACCGGTATTTAATGAAATTGTGTCAGACTACACTTCATTTACATTTCTGAGTTGTTATGTAAACAAAAAACAGAGACATCACTCATTAAAAATTATATATAATCTTTAGGAAACCAATTCTTAGGCAAGGAATCAGTTTTGAAATGAATTTCACAACTACAAAATCACACAAATCACCTTTTTGAAATTGTTGCTCATGTAATATGTTCATGTCTTCTTCATTGGTAACTTCTTATAAATATGACGACAACTATACAACATTTCTGAAATTTATACACTTTCAATTTGACCAATATTATTTACTATGTTGTATGTTCTGAATCATATTATGGTGTCATGTGAAAGCTCTGCTTCTGCATATTTCATCCTTCCATCTAAGCATTCAGTCATGGATATATATTACTCTTACTATTTGCAGCTTATTTTCCTCTTTTCTTAAGGCTAAAGGGAGTTTACTCATTTTGGAAGTAACCACTAATGGAAATTAGAGCTCAGGAGGGTGACTCTTATCACAAACCAGAACAACCAAACTGTCAATCCTGAACGCAAGGAACAAAGCAGAAAATGGATAGATAGGCACCTCTAAGGAATGTTGTTGGCACAATTTTTTCCTATGTCAATAGGTGGAGGCAGAGTCTATATGCACTAAGAACTTAAACTAATAAACTGTAACTTAATTTATTGCTTCTGAATATTCAATATTTTGAAGGAAGATTGCCACACCTCTGAGATTTGATACCAGCTTCTTCATCAAGGAAATACATGCAGCGAAAAGAAAATAATTGATCTTCCTTCCTTCCTTCCTTCCTTCCTTCCTTCCTTCCTTCCTTCCTTCCTTCCTTCCTTCCTTCCTTCCTTCCTTCCTTCCTTCCTTCCTTCCTTCCTTCCTTCCTTCCTTCCTTCCTTCCATCAGCATTTATGTCTTCTGCAAAATATTTTCTTGAAGAACACTTTTGTAAATCTGCTTGCTAAACCCATGTGGAGATGAATAATTTAAACCATACATATGTTAGTAACTTGACCCAAGGAGTGTATGAAATTTAACAAAGATGCTCATATCATGCATGAAAGAAACTATGGACTAAACAATCTGTTGTTCTCTTACAGGTAAAAAGATTATCTTATCATCATGGATGACTTGCTGTAACATAGTGTTTCTCAGGAAAGACCTTCTTTACAAAGATGTTTTTGAGGTAGAAAAATATACCTTTTCTCCTTTTAAGACTGAATACTATAATTTCCTAGAAAAGCTTTCTATTATAAAGAAGATGTAAAAAATTGGAATAAAATTATTTGAAAGGATACTAACACAAAAGACAAAAAAAAGTTGAGATTTAAAAGTATTTTTAACTTGTAATGTCATCTGGTACAGCAGGACAGCTGATGCCAGTAATTAGAATTACTCTAATCAATGGAACTTATTTTCATCATTTTATTCTGTGAATCACCGACAACAGACAGAATCGCTGAGGCATTGAGGTCAGCAGTGACCTCTGGACTAGGCCAACATCCCTACTTAGAGAAGGATTACTAGGGTGGGTTGCTACGGATAGTGTCCTGTCAAGGTTTTAAGTGCCCCCAAGGAGACACTCTGGGCAACTCCTACAAGATTTTGACCATATTCACCAAAAACCCTGAAGTTTTGGTCTCATGTTTAGGTGGAATTAAAACTGTACCCACTGCCTCTTATCCTTGGATCATTGGATACCACGAAGGAGAGACTGGTTCCACTTTATTTAATGTCCTCAAAGATATTTTTAAACACATAAGGTCCATGAGGCTTCTCCAGGCTGAACAGCCCCAGCTCTCCCAAACTCTCATGACAGATGCTTTAGATTTCTAATCATCTTTGTGGTCCTTGGCTGGAATCAATCCAGTATTCAACTCATCCTTTCTTCTGCTGTGAGCTCAGGACTCCAGAGGTGTCTCACCAGTGCTGAGTAGAGAAGGACTGCCCACTTCACCCTGCCAGAAGCGTTTCCCTACTGCTCCTCAGGAAGCTGTTGGCCTGCTGTGCTGGGAGGGTGCATCCTTAGCTCATGTTCAGCTTGTTGTCCCTCAAGGAAATAAGCATAACAAAGGTATTTATATATTTTTTTTTTATCAAGTTGAAATGAATGTGCAGCCATCATGAATTGTAGGACTTCAGAGGAGTTTAAAGGCAGTGTAAGCACAAAGGTCTTCCTATTAACAGTTTAAGCTCACTCTTTTAACTATCTGATCAGCTTTTCGAACTTGGCTTTAGCTGGGGGAGAACTCAACCATTTCACAAAGATGAGTTTTCAATCAAACCATTCTTATTTCAAAACTCAGCTCCAGTCTGGAGAAAAAGAATAACGTTTAATTACATACTTCAGTGCACTTCAGAATAGAAATGAGCTTTTGTTAATCACTACTGCAAGCTCTCAAACAACACTGAGACTCATGATCATCATTTTAAGATGAACTAAATCCATGATAACAGGGAAGTGTCTAAATAGAGAAAGTAGAAACCTAAATTCTATTTTGGATATAATGTTGGTGTTAATAAAGCAAAATACCAAGCATAAAAAATTGGGGAGCTTCATTCATTGTTTGCAGAATATTTTAGTACTCATGCTGTGAACTATAAACAATCATGTTTGCTTTCCTTTTCAGAAGAAATGCCTAGTTCAAAATAATATCTCTTTAAATGAATTCTTAAGATAGTAGCATTAAATCTTTATTTCTTAAAAATCATAGTAATGGTTTTTGAATTTGTTCGTACAGAGTTAAAAAAAATCTCAGAGTACATTTTGAATATATTTTTTAAAAACAAATTGGCAAGCAGTGAGCTTTTTGGAGCATCATGCTAGTTTGTTATCATGTACAGGAACATGCTTGGAAATGAACAGAGTCTGGGCTCGAAATTTCTAAACAAAATTGAGTTGTCTGACATCTGAGATCCCAACAATGACTAGCTGTGAGAACGAGTTTGAAGTGTAGTTTACACATATCAGCAAAAGAGTCAACTAAAACAGAGGAGATGTGCAAGTAGAAGAAGCAAGTAAGGTTAACAGCTTTTAAATGTCTGTTAATAGTTTGTCAGAATCATTGTGTACATTATCCTGTGTGAGTAAAAAATAAGCAACACAAGAAGACTGTTGAATACTGAATGAGACTTCAAAGTCTTGTCTATGCAGAGCAGGAGAGAGTCCAAAATCTGACAGAGAGGACTGGCAGATATAAGAAAATCTTTGATATATACATTAGAATGGAAATAAGCTCCAGGAACCAGTAGCATTTGCTGTTGTTTCTGAAGTGAAAAATAACATTTACATTGCCTTACTAAGTGATAAGCATCTCTTACTTTCATAGTTCAGTGTACTGAAAAATTTTATAACTTAAAAAAAAAAAGCGAAAACCAAAGACATGGGTTTACTACAAATTACTGCAATTTTTCTTGGGGAAAAAGAAAAGCCACGCACAAACCTTCAGGTTACAAGCTGTTCCAGGCAAGGCTTACTTTCCAAGCATTCAGCTGAGACTGGGACTCCTTTTATTTGCTGGCTCTGAGTTGCCCCTTGCTCAGGATATTGTAACACTGGAGTAGGTTTGTAAACTCCAAGGAGTCAAGGGACAGAAATAGTTTGCTAACCAAAGTAGGTACTCATAGACCCTGAGACGGGTTTTACTTCTCTCCACTGTCTACTTTCTGAGTCTAGACTGCTGATTTAGGTGGTTTGGATTATCCTGCTGAGGCCCACTAACAACACTTTAAGTGTTGCTTTGGTGAATGAAGTTCCTAACATAGTCTGAATAATGCAGGCAGACACAGCTCACAAACTTTTCTGGATCTGCACCCAAATGCCTCATCAAAAACTGTGGAAGAACCTTAGTATTGATAGTAGCCTGAATGAAAGAGTCCCTAACACCTAGGTGAAATTGCTGCCTTCATGTATCTGTCAGCAGAAGTCTGAAGTAAAACTGGGGTCTCTGAGTACTGTATCCACATATAAATAAATCAGCATACATCTGTAGAATTAAGCTGTGATTTATTTAGTTCAGTTTCCTATTCATGTTTATTATTTTGATGATAAATCTTTCAGATGACAAAGAAAATTACCCATAAATTCCTCTAGGGAGGATGGTCTATTAACATTGCTTGCAGGACCTCCCACTAGAGAGACAAACCAAATGAAGCCACAAAGAATATGCAATCAAGCAAACATTGTGTGGGAACTGTGAGGCAGCAGGGAAATTTAAATATATATTCCTAAGGAAGAAAGAGCAACAATAATCAGCACATGCACACACACACACGAAGAAAAAAAAGCATCAGCAGAACTGGCTTTAAAACTACTAGAATAATTTTGGAACTATTCTGGCAGAGCTAAAGATACACAAAATTATAAAGACAGTTCTAATGTGAATGTAGTGCCATTAGAGTAGAATCTTCAATTTATGCGTTGTCTTACAAACTGATCTAGAAAAAGCACAATCTATATCCATGCCTAACTTCGCATTCCAAAATGTAGAGAAACTGCTCTCATCTTGAAGGGTTGCAGACCTGAAAATCTGCAATATTTAAAGTAGCTTGCTTATTTTGTATGCTTACAGACCAGTGACCTGACAGGGTTGTTTCTGGGATCTTTAAGAGGTGCAATGGAAGAGGAGAAAGAGAAATGTGGGGTAGGATTCAGCTCCAATTCAAGCATCTACTTCTAGACAGTCATGATGGAAAGGTTCTGCAAATGAATCAGAGGTATAACTCCACTACAGGCAGAGACAAGGCAGTCAGCACAGCCAAGGAACCATGGAGAATAATTTAACTCATCCAATGGAAAGCAGATCGCCATGGTCAGCTCTAGGCTACACAGACTGTTAAGGATACTGGTGAGGAAAATAGGAGATTAAATTTTAAGCTGTAGACGTGTGGAGTCTTCCATTTATATATCACTACCTGTGAGCTGATTCCCTGTCAAAGCATCTCAAAATCAAACACTTACATTCCAGATTCTGTTAATCCTAAAAGGAATTGAACCAATATCTACTACATCCAAAACTGCAGGCAGGAAAAACAAGCAGGGTCTGCAGCAGAACCGTGGGATGAATCACTCTCTTTTTACACTTCAGCAGCCCCCAATTGCTTTGTCAGAGAGATAACCTCATAAAGTAATGAACTAAGAAAATTAGCCTCGAGGGGCTTTACGATCAGTTCCCACCTAACTGTGATGTGCTCATCGAGAGGGTTCGTGTCTGTGGGCACCAGAGGGTTCATGTCTGTGGGCACCAGATGTGCTCATCGAAAGTGTTCGTGTCTGTGGGTACCAGATGTGCTCATCGATAGGGTTCGTGTCCGTGGGTACCAGATGTACTCATCGAGAGGGTTCGTGTCCGTGGGTACCAGATGTGCTCATCGAGAGGGTTCGTGTCCGTGGGTACCAGATGTACTCATCGAGAGGGTTCGTGTCCGTGGGTACCAGATGTGCTCATCGATAGGGTTTGTGTCCGTGGGTACCAGCTGTGCTCATCGAGAGGGTTCGTGTCCGTGGGTACCAGCTGTGCTCATCGAGAGGGTTCGTGTCCGTGGGCACCAGGTGTGCTCATTGAGAGAGTTCGTGTCCGTGGGCACCATCGGCCCCCGGCCTGCGGAAGGAACGGGAGCGCGCGCTGGCATCCGCGCCTGCAGCACCCGAGGCACGGTTGCTATGCAAAGCCTCAGCCAAATTGTTCCATCAACAATTTGAGCAAGGTGCGGGGGGAAGTGAGAGGAGAAGGAGGAAAACCGAGCTTCTTTATTTTAAGACAGTTTGGGGCTAACTGAGAAGTAGAACAGGACAAATATTTTCAGCTGAAATATGCACCAGGCTGAAAATGAGACCTGAGCAAAGCTGAGCATTTTCTGAAATTGATTGAGGTCACTTCTGATATAAGGAGTCAAAAGTAAAGTTTTTCTTTGCAAAATAAAAAAAACCAACTTGAATTTTCTTGCTGGAACTCCCTTCAACTTTACATAGAGAAAATTATTATTCTTCCTAAAATGAATTTTTGTGGAAATTATTATTCATAAAAAACTGTGTAAAAATTCTTTAATCTACTGAATGATTTTTTTTTTAGGACTGGTATAAAAAGTAAAAAAATAATTCTTTGTCTGCAGAAGAAGAGTTAGATTCACACAGCAAAACTTTAATTGATGTAAACAGGTTTCACTGATTAGAAAAATTAACAAACCAAAAAAAATGCTCTTTGTGACACTATAATCATATTAATTTACTTAAAAATTTATCAAAATTTAAAGAAAAAATCAGAAGAAAAAAATCTTGAGAAAACAAGATATGCTGCATCAGAATTCAGCCTATTTCAACAAAATTTTACTCTAAAATGAGAGGAACTAAATTACCCCTAGATAAATTCACTGTATTAAGGTTGTTATAAATAAATAAACCAGCATTTCCTTCTTAGTTTTAGGCTTGCAATGCACATATACTTCAGTAAGAAAGATATTCCATTTGAACTTTATATTTAATTTTGCTTTGATAGTAGAACTTGATAGTTGGTGTTATATGGATTATATCACATGGTAATACAAAGACATAAAAATTAAGTGCACTAATGTCCAAGTGCCTATTTTTTTTCAAATTTCTCCATATTAAGAAATATCTACACTTTCATTTTTCAATCCCAATAACAATTTAAAAAATTACATTCCAATATCAGAATTTCCTGTGGGATGGGAATAAAGTTTTTGAACCAATTATACTAATGTGAATGTAAGGACATTTTACCCGCTCTCCATGTTCCCACAGGTCTAAAAATATACCTGTTTATTTGAAACTGCTGAATGCTTCATTAAAATTAGACTAATAAAAAAATCTATAGCTGAGATTGTTGGAGAATTTTGCTCAGAAATGGCTTATAGAGTTTCGTTCAGACATGCCATAATCATATACAGCTGATGGAAAAGTAAAAGGCAGCTGTGAGGAGCAAATTCTCACAGCCTGTTTCTGTAAACAACAGAGTTCTCAGGCACATTTCTGTAAACAGCAGAGTTCTCAGGCTGTTTTTTCATAACAGGTAAACATTCTGTCCTTGGCTGGTATGGGAAAGCAAAAGTTGACAAACATGGAGGCCTTGAGAACTTTCATAACAGGGTGAGAAAATAAATCTTGGTTTCAATAACAAACCACAGGTATTGAAAACAAAAGGAGGGGTTGATGTTTAATCTGTAACCTATGATGAGCTCGGGTTTTGCAATATGTATGAACTTAATTAACACTGTTATAAAATGTGCTTGGTGGATCAATAAATCGGAGTTCGATGCTGATCAGAGGATGGGTCGTCTCCCTTCGCTTTCTACATGAGATATGTTTTTAAATCTTCTAACATTGAACAAATTAAGGAACTAAGAACATCTATATATCCAATGATGTTACCCTCCTTGCATGGAAGATAGATTTCCTAACAGTTATTGAATTCTTTAAAATCGAATTGAAATTTTGTCCTTTCCATTGGAAAATGTCATTTTAAGTGCTCTTATTGACAGCAGCTGTTGGGAACCAAAAGTGATATAGTATAGACTATCTTGATTTAGCTGCTTCAGAGTACAGGACAATTGTTTTTCTTGACTTCCTTCTAAGTACACTGTTTATTTTAATTAAACTATATTCCAGATAGGAAATCTCATCATTTTAATTCACAACCATCTAGTGAGAGGAAAGACTTATTCAAATTTGGTGTACTGATGTTTCTGAGAAAATATATTTGCATGCCACTCTATGATGGTTTAGAGGGTTAGAACTACCAGAACTCTGGCTTTGTCATATAATTTGTGCCTTTTTATATGATATAAAGATACATTTCCTGTGTTGGAATAAAGTTGCAACAGTATGTGCTCTGAATTACACTGATTAACTATAATCACTCAGTTATATTGAGAAGGGAAAAGAAAAACAAAATAAACCATAAAAACAAACAAAAAAACCAAACCAAAACCAACAAACAAAAGAAAACTTGGTATTTGAGATGAAGAACCAGTAGCCACCACCAGAAAACAAAGCAATAAGTTCTATGTTGCATACTTTTCTATTGAATTAAGATAGTCACTATAATTCTCTTACATCCCAAAGGGTATGGAAAATGAGATAGAGGAACTAAAACTTTCATAAAACACATATTCTTTCCAGAATATGGAGCCAGATTGAAGATATTCAGATTTTGTGATAAAACATTTTGGTCTTAATCATGGACATGAATTACTAAAATAAAGTTCAAAACTGCTGACTGTGATACAGAATTTCACATAGAGAATAAATCCAGCCTATCCAATTATCTGAAAGAGGCAAAGAGATTCTTAGTGTAGGTGGAAAGAATTTTGCTAATAACACTAAATATGTATGAATATTTCTGAACTAAAAAACACAGTGAAATGAAAAGAGTTCTGTGACAGACTTGCAGTTTTCAAAGATAGAAAGATATCTATTTAATTTAAAAGTCAAATCTAATAAAGCTCTGAAACACGCTTTAAGTAAAATATGCAGAAAAGTGCAAGAATAACACCTCACATTAAAAACACAATTCTTTATTATCTGACTTCATTTGCTCAAGAAAAGCTATTTTTCTTGATCACTTTGATACAGTAATTTTGATAGATTAAAATTGTGAAGCTGTTGGATCCTTCTCATATATTTGATCTGTGTAATTATATAATTTCTTCTAAAATTTGTTATTTGTCTGTAACAAGATTAAAGCACCTGCTGTTACAGGCTTTTCATTCCAATTACACTGATGGCAAATTCACGTTCTTCAGTTACTCAACACAAATCTGTTTAAAAAAGAAGAAACAAAATACCTTACTGATGTCTGGGAATACCAACATGTTCTGATTAATATATTAATTGTGTTGTGATCTTTTTCACAGACATATAATAAAAATCTTCAAAAGAGGCATTACCACACAGACAAATTGAGCAGAAAACTATAGTAGCAAAAAAAATTGGGGAATCATGCTGGCAGTTCTACCATTGATGAAGCTTTACCTAAAAACATTCAGACATATCTTTATAAAACCACACTACTAATTTCTAAATGCTTGATTTGAAAGTACTTTAGGTGAAAAAAAATTAAAATTATATAGTTATCAGTTCACATTAAAAAACTAAGTTGGGTTGGGGTTTGGGTTCATTTTTTTTTTGTTTTGGGGATGTTTTTCTGAACATTCAATTGATTTAACTGATTATAATGATTAAGGAGGGTGCTGATCTCAAAAGGGGCCCAAAAAATGGCTTCTGCATTGGACCTTTGAGATCTGAACAACAATACTTGGTTTTGGAGCTAGTAGATACACTTTTAATTTGGAATTGGTAAAAAATTCCAGTGGTGTTCTATTAATTCTCCATATATACTCTAAGTGTTGTCACAGATCTCAATTAAGAGCAAAAAAAAACATGTTTGTGAAGAAAAGTTTTGGTATTTTTGGTGTGATACAGCCTTTAGGCATTGTCATACTCAAATCAATCAGATTAAAAAAAATATATTTTCAAACTCAAGTGACAATCATATATTCAGAGCCACATACAGATAGCAAATTGATACCTTAAGAACTCTCTTTTGTGTTTACACCCTGAAAATATATAGTGGAAATTTTGCTGAACTTTTACTTGCTAGTAGATTAGTATTAAAACATTCCTACAGCCATCTCAACTCAAAATCTGTCTTTTCCCACACTGCTGGTAGTTATGTCTGCATGCAACAGAGTTCTGCAACCTTGGGATTTTACACATAAATAAAGCCCTCCCCCCACATGCAAATGAGGAAGATTTAAGTCCAATAATTCTTAATAAAAGTAGCAAAAAATACTATACAGAAATCAAAGATGATGTTTATTCAATATTCACAAATGCATACTTTTGTCTCAGACACTTGTGTCTGCCTTCTCTGACTCAAAAGGCAGCTACTGAAGATAATTCTCAATAAAGACAGCTTGCTCTGTATCTCTTGTATTCAAGAGTCAGAATTCTAGAGGACAGAAAAGGAGAAAATAGCATCCTAATGCCTCAGAGATCTTGAAAACACAGGGCAGGGAACTGAACCTTCAGCAAGTGTATGAAATATGTGACGGGTCTGCAGAAATGATGTATTGGGTAGGGCGTGTCACCTCAATATTCCAGGATAAATTATTATCTGGATGATTAGGCATTAGTGGCAGAATGAACTTATGATCTGTAACATTGCTACAGCTGAAAACATAAGGAGTGAGAATAAATATGGATGTTAATATATTATAATTTCAAAACCATACATAAATTTTCCCTTTTAAAGTAAAAACAAATTGGAATACAGCAGTGCTGTATTAAATATGAAAAACATGTTTATTGTAACAGAAATACAGAAAAAAAAGTCAATTTTTAACATAAAGAATTCTACAGCCACATCTTAATATCCATTACAATTTTCAGCTAAACATTGTAATATGGATTTCCATGAAAAGGACTCCACAGAAACATTACTGTACTGTTGAATAAACTGTTTCTTGTGATCTTTTCCTGACTTTCATCTACTAATCGTGGACTCATTCCTCAAAATAATAATAATAATGGCCTTGTCAAAGGATTGTTCCAAAGCAATCGAACATGAAGATACATGCAATTATTCTTTGCCTTCCCAACTATTTCAGCTCTGCAGGGAAGGACACAATGTCGTTGTCAGCAGGTGTAATTATTACACGTTCTGTCTGCTTCCCGAGGTATAAAATGGCCACCTGTGATAAGCTAAACTTTAAAAGTATCAGCAACCAAAAGAGGTAACTTGTGGTAATGTACATCTTATGTGCTCCAAAAATCAAAATAGAAATATCAAGGGCATTTTGAACCAGTTTAGAGAAGATGAGACAATTTTTTCCATCAATACTGTTTTGTTGGCATTCAGTAATAGAGATGCTTGCCTCTCCTCTACTCTCCTGAATGAGATTTGTTGAAAACTGTTATATTGACAAACGAGTATTACTCTACACTGTCCTCTGACATCTGAAATAGTGGCTTCTCTCAATAAATACTGACCATATGTTCCCATATAAAAGCTAATGGTTGGGTTGGAATTATGGAGATGAAAGTAAATAGGATTTCTTTTTCAACTTCCTTTCCTCCTTCTTAGTTTTATCTTTAGTTACAACTTTAGTTACAACAATGGCTTGGGGTATGGGGTATGATGAATATGGTTGCCTCACCTGACAGTCAGATGTGGCTTCAGAGCACCTCTTTCCTTTTAAGTACATTTCAGTTTTCAAACACAAATTTGGAAATGGTTGGGAAATAGAATACAGCAGTAATGATATCCATGATAATGCATTAATACATAGTGTACGTGCTAATTTCTTCTGGAGTCAGAGGAGGAGCAAGCACCAAGTGCCAACTGCAGGGGTATTTCGGCTCCAGCATCTAGAGCACTTATCCCCCTCCTCATTCGCTGATCTGTGTGTCTGCCAGACTGTTTCTCTGACATATTCTCACACCTCTCTTCCAACTGCTGTTGCACAGAAGTTTTTTTCCCCCTTTTAAATACATTATCCCAGAGGTGCTAACACTGTCACCAATTGTCACAGCCTTGGCTCAGACATAAGGGAAGCATCTAGCAGTTTTTCAGAGAAGTCACCCCTGTAACTCCCTTGCTTTTCCACATAAAGCTAATACAAACTCTTGGGAAAGTACTGGGCTATTTTGCACATATTGCCGTTTATTACCTGCATTTGTTCTATATAATATATAATATTCTAATAGCATTGATATTTTGCCAGTAGGAAGACATTATGCTAAAGCCTTTATGGTACAGGAGTAATGTTCTGTAAGGCTTTGACAGATCTGAGGAATCTGAGATATGAGGTATCATTATATCTTAAATTCTGAACAAGTTTGGTGCTGAAAGCAGGTCTTGGTATAAATCATTGTTTTCTAGTGATCTTCACATGTCATGATAATGTTGTTGGACTGTTTGATGCCATCACATTTGGCTTCTTTAAAATTCTTTAAGCTGTAGAGACACTCCAAGGAACATTTTTGTCTGGCCCCAGGCAGCTGTACCTTGCATAAGGTACCCCTTACATTGGCATTTGAGCAGAAGTTATCTTACACAGTTCTGGTACCCTGGGATGGCTCTCCAGATGTTCCCAGTGACATGCAGGTGGATGCACTGACCTCAGTCAGGCCACAGAGAAGGATTACAGATTTTATCCATCCATCCATCCATCCATCCATCCATCCATCCATCCATCCATCCATCCATCCATCCATCCATCCAGAATAGTTTCAGTTGGAAGGGACCTAGTCCATCTAGTCCAACCTTCACTGCAATAAGAAGGAACATGTTCAACTAGATTATCTATCTATCTATCTATCTATCTATCTATCTATCTATCTATCTATCTATCTATCTATCTATCTATCTATCTATCTATCTATCCATCCATCCATCCATCCATCCATCCATCCATCCATCCATCCATCTATCCATCTATCCATTTACATACCAATTTAAGACAAGTATTTGAGGCTTAATCAATCTAAATCTTTTAACAGCAAAATATTAACATATTTGGAATACGTTCCAGATGCTCATTACTTATGTACCTTGTACAGGTATTTTAATTAGGACAAAAATCATCTGAATTGCAATTTCAGACAAATTCCAGCTGCTACTCTTGTTTAAATGACAAAATATTGCTTTAAGAACGAATAAACTCTCCCTCTGCTGGAAAACAATAATTCCTTTAGCAGACTGGCTAATAATGCAATACTGTTCTGAACTTGATAAGCTTTGTAGCAGATGGTAGAATGAGGAAGTTTTTTTATGTGTTAGGAATGCTGAGCATTATGTCATGACACAGGCAGGATTAGTTCCCAATGTGCTAATCAGAAATGTGTCAAGCTTAATCTTTTTCTATTTTAAAAGAAGTCCAAGATTGTACTTTCTTTCCTGTGGTTTCAGAAAATTACTGCTCAAAATGCTGCCTCAGTTTTAAAATATATTTGCAGTTTTACCTAACATGCCTCCCCAAAGTGTTTCTTGTTTTTCATGTTCAGCCACCCTCTTGTGGAAGACTCTGACCCTAACTTTCAAAATTGCATTTATGCTACACTTTTCAATCTGCATGTTATTGAGAGATGCTTGTATCTAATCTATGTGCTGTTGGGTAGAGGATTGATATTGTGATTATTTTCTGTGTTCCAGGCAGTTACCACTTGGGATTTCTTGTAAATGAGAGGCTTATTCTCTTGATATTTTTTCACATAAATAACTGAGATGTATCAATCTGCTCTAAAACAATTTAAGTGGTCAATAAGCAGGTTTTTCTGTTCAATTTGCAAGTACTGCAGGCAATTTGCTGCTCATCATCTGTCCTGATGGAAGAAATCAGAATTTAATCACATTTAGTGGTAACAGCCTTTAAAAGGCTCTCTTTTGTTGAGAATTTTCTTTTATGTAACTTCACACAATGCCATCTCATTTAGTACACTTTAATTATTGTAATGGAGGGTAAAAGAGGGATATATGAAGTTTTAATAATTAATACATCTCAGACTTTAAAAATGGGTCCAATTTCTCTGTTCCAAATTGTGAGTAGGCTGAGAATTTTCTTAAAACTAATCCTAACATTTATTCAGGTCTCTTCATTTTACTCAGAGTCTGCCAAAATATTCAATTTGGAATCTTACATTCTATTTAGAGTAGTGAATAATGTCTGATATACTCTGGGATTTTAAGACCTAAGGGACAGTAATTTCAGTGTCTCTAAATAACTGTCTGGATTTATTTTTGCTACCCTAAGATAGTGTGCCTGGCTTCCAACTGCTTCTCCATTACAAATCCTTATTTTTGCAAACCGGGAGGATTCCTTGAGAACTCCTTCTTCTTGATTGCATATGTGCAGTTTGGCTGTCTTCAATCAGACTCTCCTCATAGCATATCTGTGCTCTTTT
Source organism: Melospiza melodia melodia (assembly GCF_035770615.1). Taxonomy (NCBI): domain Eukaryota; kingdom Metazoa; phylum Chordata; class Aves; order Passeriformes; family Passerellidae; genus Melospiza; species Melospiza melodia. The sequence continues at coordinate 87,436,978 of NC_086197.1, read as the reverse complement.
TCTGTTTTTCATATTTCGTGTTGCCCAGGATTTTATTCTTTTTGCATTTTACAGTCCAGGTTCCATCACTCTACACCACCAAGCGAAGTCATGGGAGTGGTCAGTGTCCAGAGGAACGATTGCTGAATGCATCTCACTCTAAACATTGGAAGGAATTTTCTGGCAGAAGAAAACACTCTCTGTTCCATCAAAATTACATTGCTTATGTCTGTGGGAGCATTTTCTTCACTTCTCCACAGAATCAGCTGATTCTCCTCCTCAAGGATCCTCATTACAAATCTGCCAACCAATTCCATGATTCCTTCCAACTCCAAAAAAACAATATTCTTTATGAGTTTTGTAACTATTGAAAGTAAAACTTAGGTTAATTCCTTCAAGCATGTTTTTCTTGTCATCTTGTCAGGGTCTTTCACTCACCTTTATGGGTGCTGAATAGTCATACCTGGGTCTCTGTCAAGGGAATTCAGTAAAGGTTTATAATCCTTCATTTAATTTAAAGGATTACTTCTTTTAACTGAGAGAAGATGTTTTACAATTCTCAGGTATTTTCTTTATTCTTGTTCTATGAAAAGCTGTGGATTTTTTATTTCTTCCTTTTATTAGATTTGAGCACCAGTGCTCTAAAGTTAAAGCTGACAAAAGAAAGATGCTCAGAAGGTAATTGAAATAGTTTTCTATCCAATGTACCCTTGCACATATTCTCAATTTTTTTCTAACTCTCCTGTTCTTCTGTTTCAATTTATAAAACAGAAAGAGATAGCAAGGAAAGCTTTTAAAATTTCATTTAGTTCATTAAAGTATATATGTTTATGGTTAGCACTTTTTCCATCTTCTGTATAATAAATGTCTAATATTTTGCTTATGTACTTTAACTTTTTATGTTATGTACTTTAATTTTAAATTTTTTTTTCCTACATATCATGTAGAGCTGTCTATAAACCACTATTGCCAAAGATCAACATAGGTTCCTCTTGAAAGGAGGAAAAAACTCTTTCTAAAGGTTTATCTTACTTCATGCAATGAAAAATTTTTGGATATATTTGCTATAAGCAGATCTTCATTTAGCACTAAAGAATTTGTTTAATGAATGAGGTTATAGAAATATGAACATGCAGGCCTAGGATGCCTTTCACTTATAGACATTAGAACCTGCAAAATAAAAACTAAAGTTTTTTTTTTTCCTTAAGGTAAACCCTCAACTTCATTAGTCTGAGCTTCCAGTGTGTTTCTTTAGCTCTGTAATTCATCCATGAACATTTTTCAAGACTTACAATGATTATGTATCAGTCACAAGCACTCAACTTTCATTTATAGCTTTCTAAATATTCATTAAGGTATTTATATCCAACTCAATTATGTGATAATCTAAGTTGAGTTCATTTTAGTTCTTCTTGTTTAGAACCACTCTGTTGAACTATAAGATACAATTGAGGTCACAGAGTTCCTTCTGTTGCTCTGTCATTACTGCTAAGCATGGGGTTGCATTAATTGAAGCAAATTACAAGTTCTGTGAATTGTACAGCCTGTCTCATGTATCAAGCAGACAATTCAAAAATCTATGATGAAAACAGCTTTAGGTAAATACAAGCAAATTTGTTTTCCACATAGTGTATTTCTATAAATCAGTTGTATTCACAGGCCTGCTGTGCTATATGGAAGAAGAAACATACAGCCCCTCCTTCAGGGAGTCTTTGTTGATTTATTTCTTGTTTTCTTGTTTCTCTAACCCTGCAATAAAAGTCATACAGAATGCCAGTGTTGTCTACAGGTGCCCTTCAGGTGTGGAGACACATGACAGCTCTGGTTGCAGACACAGGATTGTGAACAAAAGCAAGGGATTCTAAGAGAGATTTCTATAAAAGACTTCCAAGAAATCACTGAGTTTCCACAGCACTGGGTTGAAAAATGTAGGAGTTAAAACTATTTTCTATACTAACTATATAAAGTGGATTACAAGACTTGGAGAGAGTTTTGTACCACACCCAATCTTTCTGTCTTTCCTGGATCTGTTCTTTCAGAGACTCAAATCAAATGGCTACATAGGAAGTGAGGCTGCTATAAAACATGCTCACCTTCTTCAATAATTTTACAGTGGAAGGACAGAAAGTCCAGCACACTTCCACAGCCTAACTGTGTCTCAGCATGCAGGATGAAGTTAGAGCTGCTTTCAGTCTGTCTGAAGCGCACCAACGCTGACCTGGTACCCAGACAGGATGCTGACCTCTGTCGAGCACACGCTGGGAAGACAGAAGTATTTGGTTCTAATTCTATGACTTTTCAGCAGTACATTAAAGGGTATTTTTTTACTTCTTTCAGCTTAAAGAGATTTGACATAGGGCCTTCGTACAAGTGAAAGTCTTTTTGCATATTTAACTTTATTTTTCACATGCTACACAAACCAGCAAACCATATAGCCTCTGATTACTCACTAGATATGTTGAGCTTCCTACCAAGAAACAGGTCTGTCTGAATCCCCTTTTTTATTTTCTTTTTCTTCCCTGACAGTAAAATTTTATATTTATTCTCTTCAGGGAGAAAATCACTAAGTAAGATCTAACCTTATTTTTTTTCCTCATAGCATTCCAGAAGATGATAATAGATTAAAGCGAAAATAAATCCTGAAATACTGTGGAAATAAACTTTGGTTAAGTTTAAATGCTGACTTCAGATAGAATTTTAAGCACCATTCATATAAAAAAGAATTATTTTGGAAGGCATGCCATCAGTCAACAGCTGTGTCTTAAAAGTACACAGAGCTCTTTAATCCATTAGAAAAATTTGTCATGCTAGGAGTGAACAAGAAAATTTACTGACACTACTGATGTGATTCCCCAGATTGGTGAAGATATTAAAATATGCAGGGGATACAACTGCAAGGATTCTGTCTGGAAATGAACCCTTATATATTATGAGAACCTCAACTTATGGTCATGAGTAGTAACATTTATGAAAACTCACCCATCCCAAACTAAAGCAGAATAATAACTCTAAGAACTTCCCATGTTCTGCCCTATGGGCTTTCAGAGTTATTTACCTACAGAGAATATCCATCACTCGTTAAAATCTCCTATAATTCCTGGCCCTCTCCATTATTCCAATGTTTTTCAAGCCCCACAGTATGAGAATAGAGAGCATGGGGGAATTTTGGGAAGATGGGTGAGACTGACAGATTGGGATCCAACAATTAAATTCTTAAGATTAGAAGTAAAGAACAGAATCACCTATTTTTTCCTTTGTTATTTCTTATTTTACTGCTATATTTGAATGGTTAGGCTTTTTATATTTTCTCATGCACATTATTTCTGTATTTATGATTTACTGATTTGATTGAAATAAGACTCAGCTTCAGATGTTTTCTTGCTTGGATTGTAAACAACAATGTATAAGTACAAACATTCAGCAGATTATGCGAAACAAGGTATGCCAAGGGTTAAAGAGTGGAATTTTGTTACTTGATTGGGGTTTTGTGAAAAGGAGCCTAATAGAGAAACACAAAAGGAATCTCCAACCACAAGAACAGACAGGCCTTAATCTATTCTGTTCATGCTCTGAGCAAGCAGACAACCTCATCCTGGCCAGAAGCTGCAGATGTCCGTAGTGTTGTGTTTGGCTCCTGAGAGGTCAGGTTTGTTAGTCCAGGCTCAGTGATGCTCCATGACAGCCACATGGTTTTTGGATGGGAGCTGGAGTAAGGCCAGACAGCTTGCAGGGTGGGCAGAATGAATTTGGGCTGGCTGCATCTGTCTGTATTGATGTGCCAGATGCTTTGAAAAGGGTGGCTTTTGCATGCTGGAACAGGAACCACATGTGGAAAGCATGGGTTGTTCATTTTTGGTTTGGATTTCATTTTGTGTTCTTTTTTTGTTTTCTTTTCCCCAAATCTATTTTCTTAGTTGAGGCACCACGCAGGGTTAAAACGGATAACTCCCTTAAAAACAGAAGAGCCATAAAACATGTGACTGTAAACCTCTCCTCTTCTTAATTCAGTGTCTAATAGTTGAGGTATTTTTCAAAATTGTTCCAATAACAGAAAATTGCCTTTTTTTTTAAATGTCACAGATTTTGAATGATGCAGAATACATTTACTAAGAACAACAAAATACTCTTCGAGAAAGAGAGAAGAAATAGAACAGCTGTGCTGCAGGGAATAGCTCTGACAGGCCTGATAGCACAGGAGATGCTGAGGAATCTCCCTGTCTGACCATCCAGGAGCCACTCTGGCAGTCACACCCTGAGCTGGGACCGAGGCCCCTTCACAGCTCACCCCCCACACTCCCACAGGCGCTCCAGGCCTTCCTGACCACCTCAAACTCAAGTTTTCTATAGCAGTGTCTCAGTTGTCTCAATCCTCAATCCTGGTGCAATAACAAAATAGCAGCTCCTCCTGGTGCCCCTGAGGAAGCACCCCGAACAAAGGACCCCACAGATTTCATACCCTCACAGGGCGAAAGTCCTGCTCCTTCTGATTCATCTGGCTAGGCCACAAGTCCCCATGCCTTTTGTTAAGCAAAATGCTGGCAGTTCACTACCTCTTGCCTGGGGCTCCTGACACCCAGAGTTCCCTCTGCAGCTCTCACTGCAGCCCACAAGCTGAGCTACCTGCACTAAATGTAATCCTCAACAGAGGACATGGCAAGATGTCAAATGTAGCATCCCATGAACTGTCGTCCCCTCCGGTCAATCCCCAAGCTCTCAGCTCTACAATCAAACACCAAAAGGAGGAGAGCAGACATTGCTCCTTTGTGTCCAAAGTTATTGTCTCCTGTAGGAGAGTTAGTTGGTTAGGTAGCACAGGTGACTGATGGATTGCCCATTTACATTGGTGGAGTCCACCTGGATGTGAAGAAAAGCAAGGAGCTGCAGGTTTTCTTATGCTGGATAGCACAGTAGGTTAGCTGGCCATGGCCCAGAGCTCCACCTTGCCTTTCCCTCCTCTCTCACACTCAGCAATGTGCACCTGGGAACAGAGCTTCCTCATGGCACACCCAGGGTTGCACCACTAATTGGGATCTCATTCCACACACGAGGAGGGGAAAGAAAACTCATCTTTTGCTTCTAGAGATCAATCATGGCAAACAGCAGGAGGCAATCAGATCTTCTTTTTGAGTAATGCCATTCCATTTACATCTGTTAGAAGAAAAATTAGCATAATCACAGATAACCCATACTGCTTCCAGAGATTGGCATATCCCTATGAATAGTGGCAAAGGAGAGGACACATACTTTGATAATAACTGCATAACTCCATGTCACAATGTACAGAGGAACATGAAAATCCAGTGTGGTATCATGATTGCCTTCAACAGCAATGCCTGAAAAAGAAACATTGCTCAGATTTTCTTTTCTGGGAGACCACTTCTTTATTGCCAAAGCAGGGGGAAAAAAAGAAAAGAAAAATAAGAGTGCTGAAATGTATTCTTTTTATATTGTGAACAACTGAGAGATTTGGGTTTTTTTCTTAATTCATGTGAATAAAGTCATTAATAATGAATGATTATTTATGAGATGGTACATGGAAAATAACACACAAAAGAAGTGCTTAAAGTTTGCATTTGAATTTCATGAGTTTCATTAAAATGCTGTTAAATTAAAAAGCTGGCCAGACTGAAATCAGAATAGAAAAAAGGAAAAGTATTCTTGATTCTTGGCAATAGTCATAAGGTCACAGAACAGGTTAAATGTTCATTTTTAAAAGGGGAGAAGTTAAAGTTACAATCAGCAAAGAATTTTAGCTAAACCAAAGTCAATGTTATGATACCTCATTTCAGTGACACCCTGTGCTGACATGGAAAGCCTAAATAAGACAACTGCTGTAAATTTGATGCAAACAACATATATAATTTTCTGCCTTAACTGGCTTTGGGCAGAAAACTGTTCTTGACAAGCCCATAAAAGCACCATGTTGATAGCATGCAGTTGATAGGGATGCAGAAAAAATATAAGAATTGAGATTCCACCTCTATAACATTTTTCTGGAGAGAGCTTTCTCTCATGAACTGAGAAAGCTTTTCTACCATTTAATAACATAAAAGCAGTACACTCAGCTCAGCCTGAATGGAGCTGAATTCTCAAGGATGTTCAGATCCCGTCACTGTACATTTATCTTGAGAAGGGAAATTTCTGTCAAAGCTGTGCTCCTCAGCCAATAAAAGTCAAGATTCCTCATTTTATACTAATGGCTAAGGACTGGGGCTGATAACCTGGGATGAGTGTGTTTCTACGACCACTTTCCCCTTTTCTGCAAGCCTGGTAAATGCCATGTCAGTAACAGAGAATAAAAAGGTTGCTTAATTTTCACACTCCTCCACGCAGAGAGTCACAAAGCCTTTTACACCTGTTCTCTACACTTGGTATAACATCACTTTTAAAAATGTTACCTTAAAATGCTTTTTCTTAGTACAGTGAGCTATTTCTTATTTGAGTACTCATGGCCCAACTTATTATCCTATTCAAGGTCCTAAATATCTAATACTAACCTTTCAATGCAATTACCAGATATTTTAGTTTGTTTTAGTTTCATATTGTATTAACTTATTATATGCATACACACACACACATATATATACATATTTACATATATATATGTATGTATGTATATACATAAATATGAATATGAATATACATATATATATTTATACATATATATTAAACATGATGGATGTAATGTCAAACCTTTAAACCCACGAAATTACAAAAAAGCATAAACCATTATAATTTTTCACAGCTCAAAAGGCCTACATGGCTTCATGCTTTAGCTTTGGGAAATTTGGAGAAATTTTTTTCCAATTTTTTTTCCAGTTGCAGTCAAAATGTAATGTGGATAATAAGTGGCAGTGAAATACTCCATTTCAGCCAATTTTCTTTTATCTATAGGGCATAGATTTGCCTTAAATCAATTTGTGTAAACTGGTGGAATTGCAATAGATCAAACATTTCTAATATTAAATTACTGCAATACATACAAACAAAAAAAACCAAAATCCAAGAGTGAAAGTTAATTCTTTCACATTGCAAAGCAGTAAATTAAAATGTCCTTAATACTTTTTGTCAGTGACAGCACTTTCCATTATGAAGCTTTTTAGTTCAAAGCACCTAAGGATTGTAATTTCCTGGAAAACAAAATCATTTTAGGAATGTTTAACTGGAACCCAAAACCTTCTCACCTTTCTTTTTCTTTTTTTTTTTTTTTTTTTTTGGTACAGTTCAGTTCATCCATTTATCTGTGAGTAGCCAGGTGGGACAGACATGTCAGTCTCAGGCCATTTCTAATAGAAAATGGTTGAATATTCACTTGGTTAGATGATGTAGGTATATTATTTTGATAGAAGAGCAGTTATTTAATGTCATGGGTGATGAATGGCACAAGAAGAGTTAGAAGGGAAATAATGGTGATAATTTGTCAAAGACGCAAAGAGATAGAGTGGTAGGGCAGGTGAGGTAGAATGATACACTATGTAGTTAGAATAATATGATATAGTGCTGGAGGGTTGGAGAATAACTTAGTAGGAAACGAAAAAAAATGAAAAAAGAAATGGGCCAACACTGCTTTTTACTAAAGGACTGGGAAATATTTAGGAAAATATCAGCATTTGTATTCTTCTCATACAGCATAAAAAAACCCTAAGAATAAATACAATCTGAATTATGGAAATAAACAGGGAAAATGAGATACACCAATTAGAAAGATACATTTGAGAAAAGCAGAAAAAGGGATACTCCTCATGTCAAGGGAGGGGGAAATACAATACAAAATCATTTTATGTCTCATTCTTCCAGATTAAATCTTTCTGAGTTACACAATTTACATGTCTCACTACAGTAGGAAGGTAGACAAAGAAAAGATAGATAAGAACAGAAGGGCATGTTTCTGGTAGGTTTCAAGCTATTTGTGCTTATTTCTAGCTTTTAAAAACCTCTTTAAAGATATTTATGACTAATCAGGGCATCAAAGGTTTTTAAAATAGAAGAGGTATTTGGAAAATAGATTATTGTATTAGAAAAGCAAGAATAAATACACCTGAAAACACAAGTCGTGAGTTTTTCAATACAAGCTGCAGAAATTTAAAATAATGAAATGCAGGGGGATGAGTCACACATAAAACAGTAGTTATATGGCAACAAGATAGGAAAAGACAAGTAGGAATTTGAGCAGCTGGTAAAGTTGTTAAAAGTCTCATCGTTGTTACAGGAAACATTCCTGTGAATTTAAAATATGCAAGATGTAAAAGGAATGATGAAGACTTTCTGGGGGTTTTTTTTCAAATTTTCATAAGAAAAATAATTTCATGAGTAATTTGAACCCAGAAAATCTCAGTTTCCCCAAGGCAGTGCAGCCTTCTTTCCTAGACCAGCTACGTGGACTGTAATAGGAAGAAAGTAAAGTCTCTTCAGTCTCAGAATTTTCTCATCCTTTTAGGTAATTGTGTCCTTTATTGCTAAGGAAACTCCACACTTTCTCAGATGTGTGGACTGCTCACAGAGTTCTGAAACACAATACCCAGGCTGGCTTTTCTCTGTTCTCATAGTTCATGCACTGGGATAAAGCAAGGATTATTCCTTTGCTATAAATACAGTTTCGCCACCACAAATCAATAAGACAGAAAAGTCAGGTTTCTCTTTCATTACCTCAACAACCATTGTCCACTTTCTTTTTTGACTGAGCTCATGCTGATAACTAGAATTCTTTCTTTTTGGAGTGAGGGGCAGGGGAATAATGAATTGAAGCTGTTAATGATGATGACATACATTATGACACTATTTTTCTCCCCAGTCTAGAATGATAAACCTGGAGGTCTATGTGCAATACAGATTCCTAAATCCATTCCTGCATACCAATCTTTCCTGCGTGTACTATTTAAGGACTCTTCCTTAGATACAGGAGTGTCAACAGGTGTAATCAAGTGAGGGAGTCATGTTGAGAGGGAGCCTTGCTGTGTCAGAGCAGAGGCTTCCTACTGAAGAACCAGCACATGCAAAGCTTTGCAAACAGCAGAATTTACTTGGCACCTATGCCCTACCAAAGCTGACATACCACCTTGTGCATGGGCACAGTGCCATCCCGACAGATGGGGACGAGTGTAAGCAGCCAAGAGACCATGTCTGAGCATGAAATATGTTTGCGAAGGGCAGGATTCCCAGCTAGAAATGTCAAAACAGCTGTTTGTCCTGAGTTTTGTGTGCCTACAGGTTAGATGGTCTACAGCTTTGCTAATTCATCACTGAGCTTGATTAATTTTGTAAGAGTTTCTGCTATAGCTGCCAGTTGTCGTGATTTCAGGCTATTGTGTGCAAAGAAGAAAAATTTGTCCCTTCTTTTAGACTGCTGATAACAAGACTGAAAATAGTATCGCAAAAGGATGGAGGAGTTTTCCTAAGGAAGAAACTCATTCTGTGCCTTCTGCAGTCTCCTATATCATTTTACTAAATGCAGTCTTATAATATTTGGTATTCATTCATCTCAAATCCAGCACCTCTAGTCTTCGGTACTCAAAACCATTAAGAGCTGGAAGAGTTATTTAAAACAGTAAGATAACATGTCAAAGAGTAATCAGAGCAGAAAAATGTAGAAAATGGTAGATCTCTAAAATTATACTGTCTCAACGTTTCTCTAACTGTAACAATATCTACAATTTTCATTTTCATAAGAAGAAAATATATTCTTTCCCACAAGGCAGTAGAGCTTCAATAAATTATTGCTTTTTAAGTAAATCTACTTTTATTGCCTCTTAACCATCATTTTCAGAACTGATTTCAGACATGAATCTACTATGACTACTACTAAGAAAATTTCTATAATTTGTTTTTGAAACACCTCAGTCTCTATGACTACAGTGAATAGCTTCATAATGACAGTGAAGTGATTCCTTTTTGTTTAAGGTTGAGAAGATTGCCTTTCCATAGGTATTATTGCAATTCCTACTTTTTGTGATTTTTAGAGCTTCAAATGCAATGCACACTAATGTTTTTCAAGAATTTAAAAATATCTACTATTTTTACTTCCCCAAAATCTGCAGTCCTTAATATTTACCAATATCAGGCTAACCAACTAATGCCATTATTATTTAAATCAAAAAAAAAAAAAAGTTGTGCTTTAAAAACTTGTTTCACTATAAAACCTTGTAGAAATATCGACCTCAGATAAAAAGGTGCAATTTTTGAACACAGAGGACATTCTGCATTGTAATTTATGGAACAAGGTTAAGACTTTCCTACCCAAGCTTCTAAAAATGTGTAGCAAATGACCTGCCTTCATATTCCCTGTCATGTGACATTTGTTCCCTTTGTAAAATCTTTCATAAGGAGTATGCTGACCTTGAGCAGCAATAGAGAACTGTATTTCTTAATGGAGATGTAAACCGTGCTGACAACTCAGTCTACTGCCGGCACCAGTGCTACCAAGGGGACAATGTTTAGGCCAGGGAATGAATGCATGGGGATCATAACAGTTTCTGAATGAAGAATGTAAGAGATGGCAAACAGTAAAAGATCATGAAATTCAGATCTGTGTGGCTTAATCTGCCTGCAAGTACACCTCTGTGGCAACGCGCCACAGGAGACCCAGGCACCAGACTGCTTGAGACGAAGGCTGAGCAAACAACCTCACATTCTTATTCAGAAAATAAAAAGCTTACTGGAGGGGAAAAAATCAAGTTCATTCAAATCATAAAAGCTGTATGGGGATTAGAAATCACTTTGTTTTCTCTATCTCCTCACTTGAATGGAAAGCTTTGATTTCTGTCAATGCACTCTGCCAAGAATGTTCACAGCCACTGACACATATGCTGAATGTGGGGTTGATTTCTTAGTTTGATAATTGTGGCACAGTTTTTGACTGGCATTTTGGTAACTGTTTTTTTATTTTAAAAGGATACCTTGGCTGTAGCTTCTTCCCCTACCCTGCTTGTCATCTTCCACTCCCCCTCCTGACAGCAGGACTTTTGTCTGCTATACACTGCAGAGCTCTGCAGTGCATTATTGTAAGTATAGCTGTGTGCAGTAAACAGAATTATACCAGTATAAAGCCTTTCAGACTAAAGAACTGGGTGTATCTTTCACTCCCAGGGGTAACTCTGCAGTTCAACCTATAGTTGCCATTTTACCAACACTTCCAGACAGACGCAGTACTTCAGAGAAAAGGATATTGCTCATCTGGAATTAAATACACAAGCCAAAGGAGGGTGGACAAACGTAATGATACATCATTTGGGACTAAACATCCATAGATACAATTATACCAGTAAGGCTAGATAAGCTCTGACTTTTCTTTTCTTGTTTTAACCAGAATGTACTAAATGGTTAAAGCAAAAAATCATCAGTGATCAAAAAAGAAAAAAGAGCCTGTCATTCAAGTTTATTTCATGAAGAAAATGTTTATATGTAGGAATTTTTATTAAAAATGCAATAAAATATAACATACAGTTTTCTTTTGAGACCAAAAAGTCAGGGTACTACTAAAAAACCAAAGTCTGTCAAATCAGAAACTCAGCCAAGTACAAAGGAAGGCAAAATAAATTGGCAAAAATAATTTGGCAGAAGCCACGAAAAAGCCATAGTGGGCTATTTCACCTTGCAAGGCTTTTTCAGAGCTGGTAGAGATCACTGCAGAGGTAAAAGTCTACAAGCTATGTAAGAGCAACTCTTCACAGCATCAGGGCAGAGAGCTGCAACAGAACTGAATGAAATATGAACATAAAAATATTTAGGACACAAACTGATTTGAAGAAGAATCCAGACAGAACTTATTAAAACATTCTATTAGCATTCAGGGAGTTACCGACAAAACAGCATAAATAGGCAAAGCTAATAGCTCACACCAGTAATGTTTTCTCCTTTGCAGGAAATTGATATGTAGACTAACAAGATGTATTGAATTGAAAATTGAATAAAATATTTCCTTATCCTATTACACACAACATTATCCAGTTTTGTCAAGCCCTTGATCACTTCTAGAGAATGAAGACATGCTACAGCAGAAAAGAACACATCAGAGAAAAAATAATCTGAAAATAGATCCTGGGGTTGAAGCTCTTGGTTGCTGCATAAATAAGGCTCTTTTCATTCCAAGCAAAGTGACCCAGGGTCTGCACTGGCCTGCACGTCCCTTGCCCAGAGCTGGGCTGGGCTGGTTTCAGCTCCTGCCTCAGGGCCCTGTACCTGTTGCCTGCCCTGCCTGAGCCAGATCTGCGCCAGTGCCTGTGAGAGGGATCTGACAAACCCAGGGAGCGTCTGCCTGGCAAACAAGAGCTCTGGGAGCCGAGCCTGAGCAGGCTGCAGGGAAAACTCACACTCACCTAGGAGCAGCCAAAGGCAGCAGCCTGGGGCAAGGAAACTTATGACAACACAAGCAAGCAGGTCCTGGGATTAAAGAGGAAGATACCTCCACCATTAATGTCACTCTTCTCCTAGGAAAGACCTCCAGACATTGAGAGCTCATTAAAAATACACCACTACCTGCAATTTTTCTTGAGAAAACTGGAAGTTTTCTCCTTAAGACCCAAAGAACACTGAAGGGACAAGTACAAGATCAAGGGAAAAGGTAAATACTAGGAAGTTTTGGGATGTTGGAGTGGGATATTTTTGTTATAGCAATTTACACTGTAAGACTTCTCTGTGTTAGAGAATTTTGACTATTAGTCTGTTAAAACATTAATTGGATTAACAACAAATCCTTAGCTCCATAGATACAGTGAATTCTTCCTTGCCCAGTACCAGGACTTGGAATGTAACAAGTACACAGGGTAGAGATGAAAGAGACCAAATGCCTTCAAGTTAATATCCATTAATAAGTTCTTCTCACTCTAAGATGAAAGAGAAACAGGATAAGCTTGTTGTTCATAGGAAGTTATAGAATGACTAAAATAAATAACTATGTGTAACCTTGTTGGTAACTGTAAAGAAAAAACATGGATATCTTTGCTTATTACTTGATTCACCAAAAAAATATATACTTGTCTCTGCAAATAAATAGTTTTCCACTGCTAGAGTGCGAGAAATTCTTGGAATGACAGCCAATACCAAATATTTTTGTGTGGTGCATAGACAACATTTTTTATAGCAGATAACACAGCATACAAGACTCAGGAAAATTGCAAGTGCAATAACAGCAGGCTGTTCAAAACTCACAAAGAGTAATTTATGTATAATAGGTACTAACAATTTATAAGTACTAGCTTATTACTATATACATCAAACAGAGAATAAAGTTCTAGCCTTATGTTGTTGAATTTTCATTTTTTAATATATATATAAATAGACAAATTATCAGAAAAATTGTCATACAGTAGTTACTTCCATTGCCAGAAAATAATGCCTCCTCTTGGCAAACAAATGGCTGGAAGATTAAATAAAACATGAGATATTGTGGTAATGGTACACCATATCATGGCATACACACATAGCACAACTGTAGTAGGACAAAAATTCAGAGATAAGAGTCTGTAGGTGTCATGAAAATGACAGAATTATGAGCTAAGACCAGCAGATTTATGGGTTCAGATTGAGTGCACACTGGTTTATTGTTTTGTTTACATGATAGACAAATATAAATAATTTCTCTTCTTGTCTTACTGCCATTTTTTGATTGTTAGTCTCTCTACTTTGGGTAGGGAAAATAGATATGGGAAATTTGTCTTTGAAAAATCTCTACAGAGAGCTTCCAGGATTGCTCTTTCCAGATCGATGCCATATGAGAAGTTACTAGAAGTCAGAAAGCACAGCTGTGACTGGATTCTGATTCTTTTAGATTTAACTTGGTGCACCGGATCACTCAAGTAAGCCTCCTTTTAAGAGTCAAGTTAATTTTTGTAATAGTTCTTAGAGTAGCAATCTCAGGAAGCTACAGAGGCCTGAATTCCTTTTTTGCCATTCCCTATCTCCCACCTCTTGGGGCAATGTCCATTGAAGAAGAAAAGATTTTCTTTTATTTTACCAGATACAACTCCCAGCCCAACATTTAGAAAACAAAACAGTAAAGAAAGAAAGTCCATGACAATGATGTGATTATTAATTAAAAGAAACTCGGTAGCAAAGAGGAAAACAAAGGAGAAGAAAGAAGGTTTGATACCCAGTTTTCCTGCAATTTATACCCAGTTTAGAGTTTATGAACATGCATCTTCATTCTCTCCTTGGTTTGTTTACACTTTATGCAGGTCAGGGGAGAATGAACATCGACTCAGAATCTGTAGTCAGCTTCTCAGATGAGTTAAGTCAGGAAAAATATCTCATTCCTGACCAGAAAGGCTTAAGAATCTCACTTATGAGCTAAATACTAAACTGAACATCTTTGTTAAGCTACAGAATATCCTAAACATGTATGAAAGACATTTGTCAGCACATCTTACAAAATTAAGAATTAATTTAAAATTATTTATTTATATAATTATATTTGATATATCTAGCCTGAATCTGCCCTTTTTAAGTTTAAAACCATAATTTCTTTTTCTATTGTTCAGGCCCTTCTAAAACGTTTGTCCCCATCTTTCTGGTATGCCATGTTTAAGTACTGAAAGGCTGCAATCAAGTTTTCCTGGAGTATTTTCCATGTTGAACAACCCTGACTGTCCCAGTCTGTTCTCATAGGAAAAGTGCTCCAGCCCTGTGACCATTTCCTGGGCCCTCTTCCAGTCCTGCTCCCCCAGGTCTGTCCTCCCTGTCTTTCTTGTGTTGAGGGCCCCAGAGCTGAACAGAGTCCTTCAGGTGGGGTTTCACCAGAGTGGAGCAGATGTGTTGAAATAATACTGGCACAGGATGCTGTGCACAGCTAAGTAGGTTCTAGGAATGTATTATAAAATTTAGGTTTTTTTACTCAGAAAACATGGATTTGATTTAATGGAACCTCCCTGAGATTTTAATAAATATTGGTCTTTGTAGGTTATTCCTTCAAACTGGTGGACAAAAATTTTGTAAGGATAGTGTTTACTTAAATAAAAATTCTCATTAAAATAAATAGATGTTTTGCTTACCATAGAAATCCTTATATTTGTTGACCACACTTTTTATTTTTCATAAATTTATTCAATTATTTTCATTAGAATGGACAAAAAGGAAATATAGAGTACTTCTCAAAGAGGATCCAACAGACAATATTTTTGCCAGTACCAAATTATCTCTCTTTCTTTCTATGAAAGCGAGGCAAAGCCAAACAGATTCCATGAAAGAGCAAAATAAAAGTTTCTAATTAGACAGACTCATATATATATACATTTCTTATATAAAGATGAGAAGAGAAACAACAAACAGCATTTAAAACACAAAGCACAGGCTGTCATTGATGAACAGTGATGTAAGACGGAGAGAGAAGCTCCAATCTACTGCAGAGATAAGGAGAGGGAAAAAAATCCAACCACCTTTAAGAGGGTATCCAAATCCATTTCCCCCATTTTCTGATATTTTTCCCACTTTCTGAAGCAGATAGATGGTCCTGCTAGTAACGAGGTGTGGCTCAGAAAGCTGAGATTCAGTCATCACCCTTGACAGGGCCCCTGCGCACTCATTGAAAAGGCAACAGTTAATCAGTGGACTCCTTTCCCAGTGTATTAGTTAAGGGTCACAACTCTTGCTTTCTTCCTCCCTTACCTATACAGGGATGTGGAACAGCTGACTCAGATCAGGCAAAATTGTCACTAGGCTATAAGAGCTTTGTGCCTCTCTCAGGAGACACAGAATATCTCTCCAGATCTTCTTATCACATGTCCCAGGATCTCATTCAAGGCACTCCAATCTCAGATATGAATTTGCTATGAAAATATAAAGATTAAATGCTCATTTGCTGCCTCAGTAATTTATGACTTTCACATACGGCAAACAAAATATGTTAAGCAATAGAAGTTACTCTAAAAGTTTAGACAAATGACCAAGGACACTATTTTTTTAACACAGAAATTAATAACATTTCTGTTTCATTATATACTGATATTTTATCAACAATTTAAAGATAACATTTGGTCAACACCACCCAGCTACATCGGCTGACCAATAGAAGGCACAAACACATCCTCAGACTGTGTCAAAAATTCTCACTCTTCCACTGTGAATCCATCTTACTCACAGTAACAGGACTGTGTCTGAGGGGTATGAGAAACAGCTAGGCTTATCTCCTTGGCTTGGGATGTTTTCATTTGTGATGAGTAAAAACACATCATCACCTAGAGAAGGCAGGAAATTTAAAAAATGTTGTAGGTATTTTGAGAGGCAAAATCTTTTTTCATAGGTCTTCTATGTTTTATAGACAGTGATTTGCTTAGAAATATTTCCTGCAGTGAACTTTTACGGCCACAGCTTAGGCAGTGCTTCTGTTGATAAATGGTTAAGAGCTATTTTTCCATAAATTACTGAGAGAAAACCCATAAAATTTGTCATCAGGCTTCAAAAGTGTTCTATTTTCAAACAGTACAAATTGTGACTGGCTCAGCACCATATGGTATTTAATTTTCTGTGATGTATGCATGTGCACAAATTGCATTTAGGTAACTGGGATGCTGTCAGTTTGAAGATAATTCTACATATACTCAAACAGGTAGAAAGCAAAGGTCTCTGACAATATCTGAATAATTTCAAAAGATGGACTCTTTACTTTTGCACCATTCAAGTAAACATGAAAAAATGAGAAATGTTAGGAGCTGGGTTCTTGGCTAGATCTGAGATTTTATTTCCAAACTATGGCTCAATGCATAAAATAAATGCTCAAAATAAATATATGTGGTTTCCAAACACATTTTTCTGGATTTTTGTTATATACAACCTTCATGGAAACCTGATGAGTTGCTTCCACTAAGAACAATGTCTATATTGTACTTTAACATAGAAACATGGCACAATGTGAAGTAATTTAGAAAAAAATCTATGAGATATTTTACTGCTTCAGGTATGATTATTCTGAAAATATTCGTGCTGTGTTTCCTTCTTTTTGCTCTTTGAAAGGGTTGGAAAGTAAAACACTGTAGCCAGAGCTCAAGCTGGGACATGTAGGATTCCCTGCCTTTTTCACAATACACCCTCATGTACCACTTGAGGGTCAACTTGACAACAGTTAAGTGTGGATATAGGAACAGACTTTATTATTTCTATTTACTTTTAAACTCCCTTTTTGTTTACTTTATTCCTTAATAATGACTTGAGACTTGCCAGTTGAAAGTGCTCTCTAAATCATGTTTTAGAAGTAACATTTTTCTTTCAGATAATTCATATTGGCCTAGGTGTCCAGAAGACATTAGTGTGAGAAAATTACTTTGCTGACTTGAGAGGGAGGATCATGAATGACGTGGAGCAATGTCAGTTGACTTGTGACTGCCTCTTTCACCAACTCAACCCTCAATCCTTCAATCACAAAATAAATGTTAGGAAAAGAATCAGGATTTGGTCAGGAAAAAAAAAATAGACATGAATATTTGATGTGTAGCATAACGATATAATGGAGAGGACACAAATGCAGGGGTATTGCATACAGGTAGGAATCTTTTAAAAGAAAAGCTTTATAGAATCAGGGCTTAGGCCTGTTACTTTTCAAAGTACAGCTGAGCAGCTAGAGAAGTTCCCATGTGAAAGAATCTTGAGAATGAAAGTCAGTTGACACAATTTAGTCTTGTGAAGAAAATAATTTTGCGCCTGTCACAACAAAAGACCTGTCCCATGAGAATCTACAAAGATAAATATGTAAACACCTGTGAATGGAAAAAGTCTTAAAAACTACACAAAAAAACACCTTCTAACCAATGAATTGAGTGGCAAGAATTGAGTAGCCAACTGGTGTTGAACACGAAGTCTGTAAAAACTGTATAAAAATGAGTTATGTGAATAAAGAATTGGCTTTTCCTTCATGAAGAAAATGAGTCCTCTCTGCTTATTACTGCAACACAGGGGAAAAAATCTTACCAGATGACTGATAAAGAGATGCTCTGCTTTGTACTTGAGACAGCTAGGAAGGAGGGCAACTTTGAAGTGTACTAATAGCGCTTGTATTAGAAGCTGTGAGCCAGACAAAAAAAAAAGTTTTGAAGTCAGCTAACAAAACAAATCAAACTCCTTTCATAACATTCTTGCAAAGGGTGAAATAAGGATTCTCTTCTGATGTACGTAGTACATGGAGATATAAAGGAGCATTTAGGAAAAAAAATATTTTTCAGAAGTTGAACATATTATTTTAACTTATATTCATCATTTTATGGTGAAGGTTTTTATCTGGAATCCCTTGGCACGACTGGGGATTGAGGGATTTATGGAGTGACTATAATTGAAGTTGAACAAACGTGGTTATACAGAGACATAACAAATGTCAGCCACTCACCAGAACAAGGTGGTATTCACCTAGGAGTTCAAGTAAATTCATTGATGAAATAGATAAACTACTAAATCTAGAAGGTAGCCTCTCACTTGAAACTCAATACATGAATTCTGGCTGATAGCATTTTTATTAAATAATCTTAAAAAGTAATTTAAAAATCCTTTCATATGAAGCAAATCAGTAACAAGAATTGGAAAGGATAAATATACTGAATCTCTTTGTTAATGCTTGGGAAGATAAGATCCAGAGACTTCTGTGAAGAGAATTTCTGCCCCCAAAGTCAATAATCACAGAGACAGACTTAACCAGAAATGTTTAAGTACATATAGTCCATCTGGATTTCCAAAAGTCTTCACAATGATCTTTATTGCAAAATCTTGAGGAAAACAGTGAGTGATTGGGATATTGTAAGTCATCCTATAAAAGCTATCAAGCTGGATAACATTACATATATAAATAAATAGGTAAATAAATTATGCATGCAATGTTCTCGATGTTCTCGTTATCCCAAATATTCTGTTAGGAAAGGGGGTAGTTCTTAATTCAGCAGGTAAAACTGTAGTCCTCCTGGCAAAGGATTCTGTGAATATGAATAAGTTTTCTGAGTTAAAATGTTGACCAGAGAGTTTCTTGCAAGTGACATACATAGGAGGTCACCAAGAGAAACTGCAAGAGTCTCAGGAATCCTCCACAACTGAGTGAGAGTACTAGGGACCATTACTCTATATGTTTGTTTTCCTCTTACTCTTCCTCAGTGTCCTCTTCCTGGACACTTCTTTATCTCACTAGATCTTTAGTGTGACTCAGAATGCAATAATTACATGTTACTTTGTTTTTTAGCCCATTCAGAAAAAAAAATATAGAATACCAACACTGTAAAACAAAATCAAGTACCCCTCAATATAACACATTTAGGAAGGTTTTCCATACTAGTGACTGCCTATGCTTTGAAGATATGCTCCTGTTTTAGGTGTGGCATGAAAAATAAATAATTTTGGAGGTCTCTGACACATTAACTTTTGTTAAGAAGATATGCAACAGCAGATCTGAGAACATAAGGGATGGATGGGAGTTTTTAAAGAGGTTCGAGTGATAGATGATAATATCTCTTCTCTTAAAAACACAGCTAAAAGAAAATTCAAATGAGAAATAAAACATGTTCAGCAGAGACTTCAACAGGCTAAAAAAGTCTTGAGTAAATGATCCTTTATTTGTTTTAGATGAAGTCTTGTGTTAAATGATCATGGATCATCTTTAAAGAAAATGTGTCTTAAAGAAATCCCCTGAAAAAACAGCCCTTCTACTAGAAATTTCATTGCATCAACAAGAACATTGATTTATAGGAACTAAACAGTAAGATTCTCAGAGGTCACTGTGCAGAAGACTAAGTAAAGCCTAATGTAGTTCATAATTTCTCTTGATGTTTATTGCAAAACATATAGTCAGCATTTTATTCTCTAAAATATATTGGGGACCAAAGGCAAATGTCAGAAAGAAAACTCAGATTATACAGATCAATATCAAGGCAACAATAGAGGCATTGCTTTTTAAAAATTATTTTCTCTTGACATCTCTGGTTTTTTTTAAGACTGGTGCAAGAGAGAAAAAGAAATGGACTATAGTATATCTTAAATACCATCCTTAAAAGCAGATTCACAGGCTGTTTCATTTTTCCAGATTTCAGAGATGGTGTCTTGGCTTTCATTTGCCTCTTGGTTTTCCTTTTAGATTATTTTTAGCCTACATAAATATGAGCAAAAATAAACCTACCTAGTATGTTTATAGATGTTTTTAAAATAACTTCCCATTGACAAAATTGACAATGTTCTTCAACAACATAGTCACAAAGCCTCACATACTCTAGAGTTTATCACTAAAGACATACACAGGGATCTTTAAAATATTATCCTGGTAGTGAACAAGATTATATTCCAAAGGAAAAAAAATCCCAAACTTCAAATTCACTAAAGGCAATTTTAGACATAGACCTCCTAGGTTTGAATTTAAGGGGCAGCTCAGAATTACAAAAGTCACACTTCTTCCAATTCTGTTTAATTATATCTAATTACTGAAGGGATCTTGGACTAAGCGTGTCTGATGAAGCTATTGTGCCTTGAATTTATTAGAGTGAGCTCTGCTTTAAATGCTAAATCCTTGGTCACAATCTGGCTTCCTGATAGATAAAGAGGACAGCACAACATGTTGTCAAAAGCAACCATAGCCCACACAAAGCAAAGATTTGTTGTTTTATTTGAAAACCTGTCAGTGTGTGAAAGCCAAGTGATAAATGAAGAGTACCTAGAAAATATTCTTATCTTTATCTCAGAGAAATTCTGAGGATTGGAAATAAAAGAAAAAAGATTTCCAAATCCATTTGAATGCCTTGGTGAAATAAAATGTGAAGAGGACCTACAAGTATCTCTCTTATCACACACAGTGGGCAGGAAACTCCTGAAAGTATTAATTCATTTTATTAGAAACCAATTGAAAATATTCCACTTGTAATGAAATCCTAATACTTAGGAACTGCTGTAGTCCAAGAAAAGTATTGGGTTCGATCAAAATCAGATCCTTTCCTTATCTACACCCAGGGAAAGAGCAGATAAGACATGTTACAAAGCTGAAAGGGGGAAATAAGTGCCAGCTTCAGAAATACCAAGAATAGAGTGTTCGTGTTCAGAGCTCCTATGAGAACAGCCTAACTAGAAAATAGTGAAGGAATTTAAATTAGAATTCAACAACAACAACAACAACAACAAAAAAAAAGTGTCATAAAAACATCACTAAGTCAAACATATGGGTTAACAGTTTCATCAAAATTAGGAAGAGAAAATGGCAGATAAGAAAATCTGTAGTAACAAGCATTCACAAGAGAATATCAGGTTTATCTTGAGATAGCATCATCCTATCTGCCCAATAGCTGATATGCAGCACCAACAAGTTGATAAAAACATTTTCATTGACAACAAGGACAGGTCCTGGCAAGCCAGGTTACAGAATCAATCAGCTGAATTGAGCAATTTCAAACCCTATACAGCAGCTGCAAGATTATACATTTACCTCTTGCAAAAGAATGAAATAGGGGATGTTTTAATAAAAGAGCAAAGAAACACTTACAGATAGTTTGGACAACAACATGATGATGTGATGATGGCTGTACCAGTCCCAGATGCACAGAGACACTGAGGAAAGTGATGAGAAGGTTACAATGACGATATACCAATTCATCCTGAAAAAATGCCACCCATTACAAAAGCATTCAAACACATAGGACACTTATATTAATCAAGTCACTTAATGAACATATTGAAGCTGTAGCTGACAGGAAAGCCCACACAGAAGTATGTAGATCCTTGAGAATTTGTTGTACAGTACTGTGCAAGAAAAACAGGTTTAAATGCTCATCTAAAATAATTGGTTTGAGATACTACAGCTTTGCAATAGTCATGAAAGAAACAAAGCTTTCAGAAAATAATTACAACACTACCATGTCCCTGTTAAAGTCTGATCATTTGTTGCCAATAATAAATACTTTTTATGGAAATCACCAGAAAAACAAATCTTGAGATAAGTAGATTTGCTCATCTAGTGTGACTCACATAAAGAACAATATCTGCATAAAATCTTCACGGGTTCTTTTGTTCAAGTTACTGTGTGTTTGGTTTTGCTTTTGGTTTTGTTTTGACATATAATACCCCTTTAAGGATTTTTTTTTCCACTTTCCAAAATTTTAGTCTCCTCCTGATATGTCAGTCCGTTCTGCCACTGCTAAACAGAGTGTTCTGTCTTCAGCACATGGCATCCCAAAATAGGTATTGAGTGATCTCCTTGTGCGAGCAGAGAAATGCTTGGCTTATTACTTTAGAACAAGAACATCCAGACTAATGAAATGACAGAAAGAATGTTCAGATGGAACAATTTATGATTTGCTATATAGCTGCATCAGAGAGTAGAAATATTCTGACTCATTTAAACCTGAGAAATTAGAAAAGATGGGTAGGAAATACTGTCCTGCATGGTCACTAGGTGATGGAAGATGGCTTTTGTCATTCCTGTGACTCACTGACTCCAAAGAGCTTATGGTGGGTTAATGCACTTATAACAAAGACAGAAATGATAATATGGCCAGACAGCACAGCAAGGGTCACTTTCATCCTGAAGATTAAATGCATGTGGAAACTCTATACACAATTGAAGGTTACAGCTGGAATGTGAAAGGTACACATCTGCAAACTGGTAGCTGAGACTGGGACACATTAGAAGAGTAAGAAGCGCACCAGAAGTGTTTGTGTCTGAGAAATGAGATGATTAGGCAAGACTTGCAAAGGAACATTAGGAGCATCTGAGGAAAATCAAGAGTTAGATGTGCTTGCCAGCCTAGTGTGGAGAGTTGCTGGACATCTGGAGCTGTTTGGCTGTGTTATCTACTTTTGACTGTCACAAAGAGCCATTGATCATGATGCTGCCTCAATTAATATGATATGCCACCCATGTCTCAGGCTAGATAGTGAAGACACTAGTAAGCTGCTTAACAGAAGGTTTTCTACAAACACAGAAAAGAAATCCAGTAGATTGTCCAGTATTTTCTTTAGAAGTAGCGATGAGAAATTACCAGAATACTATGAGCAAAAAAGTCATACATGATTTAGGTGCTGAGACTTCTCCACTGTGGTACTGTTAAAAGTTAGTACTCTGTCACATAATAAGAATCTGTGGTCCAAAATTAAATAGCCTCAATGGCACCAGTTATTCACCCAGTGAAGGTATGACATTTGAAAACAGACAGTTTCTCTTCCTTTTTTCTGTGTAACTGGCAAGTCTGTGGCCACAGAGAGATGCCACAAGGTGCAGATATCATAATTTAAAAAAGCCTAAACAACCAACGACAGCTTCATCCTTCTTGAAGGACTTTATTAGTTTATTTTATAACAATAGCACGATTTAACCAACAGAACACAGAACTGTGATTCCAGATGCATGCTCTGGGTCCCTTTCATTTGTGCTAAGGGAATGGGTTTCCATCGGTGGCCACAAGCCAGTAGTTTCAAAAGTGCTTGCTGCCTTTTTCTCTAAGGCATAATTTGGGATATTTTATGGCCTCTAATTAGTGCAAAAAATTCTATATTTTTAAATACTGTCAAATATTTTCAAATACTTTTTCAAATATTACTGTAAGGACAGTAATACTTTCAAATACTTTGAAAAGTCAAACTTTCCACAGCCAAACAAAAATAGTGTGCTTGTCTCTTGATGCATACAGGGAGGTGGAAAAAAAGAGGATAGAATGTAAGAAAAAATAGATACCGTCTGGGATGGGGGAGAGGAGAGGAGGGAGGGCAGGAATGGGACAGTGCTCCAGGGTCTGCTGCAAACAGTAAAGGAAAATATTTAGACGTGTCAGAGAAGTAGAGGTGTCAGAGAATTAAAGGTGTCTCCAATAATATAATCATTTGAATTTTAGATGGAGTATCTGTAGGCAGTAAGGTAAGGAGATGTAATGGAAGGGAGCGTGAAAGAGTTAAGGATAAAAGGAATTGCTCAGGATGGATCTATCTGTGAATTTCACAAACACAGGTTTGCTGCCATTTTAAGCACCAAGTGCTCCACTCAGCCATACTTTGAGATCAAGTTCCTGTAAAAGCAGGTATTTAAGCCTGTATAAGGACATTATTTCACACAGGAAGAATTCAAGCTATTCCTGCAAAGACAAGATGCTCAATATTTGAGATACAGAGTGGTTCTGCAAGAAGATCTGTTTTCTTAGACTGATGGACTTGAAATGCAAATGTGAGTACAATGTTTCTTGTGACACCTATATCTGGAACTTTACAGTAACCCTGAGGTGATGGCCCTTCTTAAAAATTCATGAGTGATGTCAATGAAGGACTAGTGCCTGGACTAGTGAAGCTGCTTACCCATATTTTCATAGGAGATGAAGCTGTGTGAAATCATCTTAGATGAGTGTTTCATAGGACTTCCGATGTCTGTTCATTTTGGGAAGACAGATTGCTCAAGGGAGCTGAGCATTGAGTCAAGAAGGCCGCACAGCAAAAGAGAGAGGAACAAACTATTTCAGTTGGAAGAGTCCTACAACAGTCATAGTCACAGAAACCATTACAGAATGGTTTGGGTTGGAAGAGACTTTAAAGATCATCTAGTTCCAATCACCCTGCCATGGGCAGGGACACCTTCCACTAGACCAGGTTACTCAAAGCCTTCTCCAACCTGGTCTTGAACAGTGCCAGGCATGGAGCATCCACAACTTCTCTGGGCAATCTGTTTCAGTGCCTCATCAGCCTCACACTTCAGAATTTCTAACATTTCATCTAAATGTACTCTCTTTTGGTTTAAAGCTATTTCCCCTATCACTACATGTCCTTTTAAAAAGTCTCTCCAGCTTTCTTGCAGCCCCCCTTTAAGTACTGCAAAGTGCTGTAAGGTTTCCTCAGAGCCCTCTCTTCTCTTGAACACCAAAACTCTCTCAGCCTGTCATCACAGGAGTGGTATTCCAGCCTCCAGCAGTCCCATGTCCTCCTTAACTAGTTCAACTGTTTGAATCAATTCAGGGCTGATCAAAATGTAAAGAATGTTATTAAGTTCATTGTCCAAGTACTTCTCAAACACTGACAGGCTTGGGACCATCCACCACCTCTTTAGGAAGCCTGTTCCACGGTTTGACCACTCCCTCTCAAAAAAAATATGCTTCCTAAAGCTCATCTAACTTAGTTTTTAACCATCCCCATGTGTCTTATCACTGGACACCAGGGAAAAGAGATCATCACCTTGGTACCCACTTTACTTCCTCAGGTGTCTGTAGAGAGCAAAGAGTTTGCTGCTCAGCCTCATTTCCTCCAGCTGCCAGCACTGCCAGGTAACTTTACCCCTTTTGACAATTAATGATGCTGTGTTTCATGTGCCCCAGCAAGGGGTGTGCTGGGGACACACTGCTGACTCCTATTGACCCTGCTGTCAGCCAACACTCCCAGATCCCTTCCTGCAGGGCTGCTCTCCCACCACTTCTGTCCAAACCTATACTTGTGTTCAGCTATACTCAGCCCACCTCCATCCTAGAAACTATTCCTGGCAGCAGTGAGATTCAAACCCATGTCCCCAAAGATGGAGCCTTAAATCCAGTACTTTAGACTATTCTGCCACACTACCCTGCTGGCAATTCCATCTCAATCTCCAGAGACAACAGTCCCCAGCCAAAATGGTTTTAAATTAATTTTCTATTACCTTAATATAATACAAAAAAGGACCAATAAATGTGCTTTCTACATGTACAGGTACATGTACACGCACTGCTCTACACCAGATATTTGTGGTTTAATCATTAGATGTCAGGAAAATCAGCTGGAAAGTATAAATATATCCTTTCCTATGAAACACTGATCCCTTCCCAAGAAAAGAAAAGATGATGGTATACTTTTTGTGAGGAATGACTTTGTCTTGACTTTTCATTCAACTTTATATTTTTGGAGTTTAGTGAGACTGGAGCATGAAACATCTGTCCCTTTATGAAAAGACATGAGGTTACATTTGTGCCTTGACCTAGCAGAAAGTCAACTGCTACAGCTACAAGATGCTGTCCCCTGGAGCTGAATATTGTCTACAGAAAAGCAAGTGATCCAGTTGACTTTTCTTTTTCTAATTTATTTTCTTTTTAGTGTTAACCTCTACAATTCTGCATAACCAGCAGACTCTACTGATTATGTCCTCACATGCTTCTGCTAAGTTTATTTGGCCTATCTCAGCTTTTATCCATGTATCTACTTCTGCAAATTAGAGGATACATATAAAATATTTTCCAGACTTTTTGTGCATTTATCACTGACAATACATTGCTTTGCATTGAAGAAGTATTTCAATAAGTTAATGAAAACTGTCAACATTATACGAGGCAAGGTAGAAATGCAAATTAGAGGGGAAAGTTGGTTTTAAGGGCACAGGTGATTAGGGCCAGTCATGTAGGTTAATTTTGATATCAAGGCCACAACTTTGACCCAATGCCTGGGATTTTCCACAGACTAATTCAGTCTGGCTTTGATGACATTGAAATATGATGTATCTACTCTTTTCTTCATGTTTTGCTTTACTGGATACTCACTCCATAAAAAAAAAATTATAAGTATTTTCTGCCTGAATTCTTACATCTCTTGTACTCATAGCATTGTTTGCTGCTAGATTAAACACTTCTTTAATATCCTGTACTTTTACCCTGTGAAGGCAGCTAGAAATTATGATCAAATAACCCCTCAATCCTGTTTTTGAGGAGATAAGTACATTAATCTCTAAAAGATCTATTTAAAGAATAAAACTTGGGAGGGAGAGGGCACTGATCATTTTACTTGCATGCTCCTGTAATTACTGATGCCATGGGAAAGATATTTATTACAACAATATGTCTGGAACTGTACAAAATATAGAAAAGTGTGTGCTCCCAAAATTTACTTTGATCATCTCAAGGTTTTTCTAAGACTACATTTATCTTGTGTTGCCTGACTGTCAATACATCATTGCTTTTACATTCTTAGAGAAGCAAGAATGAAGATGATCTTAAATTGCATTAGAATTCCAACTGGGATTTCTTCCAATGCTTTTCAGCATAAGTAATTGAAACGGAATATTGTATTTTTATATACTCTGTAGCATTTCTTCCGAGAGGCAACTTTCTATTCACTTATTATTGTGTAATTTATAAATGGTATTCTGCATTTCTTCTATCAAAATACTAAGCTAGTGATATTTAACTGTAAAGAAATATATCCTTGGGCCATGAATACAGTCAGAAATTACTAGGTGAATTTAACCAAGAAAAGAATGATCCTGTATTGATGTAATGCATAAATTTTTGAGTGTGGGACAATGGCCCCCATATATTAACATTTTATATCCACATTGAAATGCCTGACCTTGCTTCAGCAGTTTTATGACTAGCAAGATCTCTGGAAGTTCAATTTTTCCCTCTAGAAAAAGAAAGCAGCTATGTCAATAGGAATAAATACAACTCAGAAGTATTTTTTTCCCTGTTTTTCTTCAGATGAAGCAAAAAATTTTAATACCTCTATAGCATAACAATTCTGATAATAAAAAGACCAATGGCTGTAAAAGCGAGGAGGGGAAATACTTTGAAATAGATTCCCTATTATACACCAGTGAGGCACTGAAACTAATTTTGTAGTTATGTGAATTCCTAAAGTATAGGTAAAGATTCATGCTCCAGATGAATATCAGAACAGCTGGCCGGGCATGCAGCAAAACCTTTGGACAACTAGTGGAGTGCAAATGAATCTCAAAGTTTGTTTCCTAAATCTAGATAGGTTTAGGAAACAAACTCTTGGAAAAAGGAAACAATTTAAGAAAAATGAGGATCACATCCTTAAGATCCTGAAATGTTTGATATTTGAGGCAGGTATTTGTCAATATCAACTCTCATGACATTTTATCAATTTTAAATTGGATTTAAAGAGCAAGCAACTGTGAGAGCGAGAGTAAGAATTGCCAGAAACCTTTTCCAAAGGAGGTGGTGGGTAGGTCAGGGCTGGCAGTGAGGCCAGGCCTGTGCTGGACAGGACCATGGTCCTAGAGCAAGGCATCCTCTGTTCTTGGGGGACATCTAAGCAACTCCTTACCTATGCACACAATCTGCATGTCAGAGCTTTCCTGTCTGCATACCATGTATCTAGCGCACTGATGCCTAGTTTAGCATGCTTGGAATTGCTCTCCCAGAAGTGGGTGCCTGATTTATGAAGCATCATAATTCCCACAGGTTTTGAAAACCACAGGAGCACCTTGAAAATGGTAAAGCAACCTGAATAAATCTAAACTAAACCAGCTAACAATGTAAAAAACAAAACAAAACAAAACACAACAGTCCTAACATTACACAGTAAGGAAAATAAATTTGATATTTTATCTGAAAATCCAGAAGAACTCTTATTCACCACTGAAGAGGAGCTGTACTTTTACATAGAAAGTTAATTTAGTATCACCACCTGACAGATGGACTCCCCAGCAGGTACTTAGCCTTCTTTTTTCTCTCCTGTTTCACAGACCCACACAGTTTTAAAAGAAGTCTGAGACAGTGAGAGGTGAGTCTTCTTTCAGGATGAAGCAGAGAGCCAGTTTCCAGACAATCAAGTACAAAGGCAACTTCGTAAGTCAAACCATGACAGAATAATCAATGGGATTTTTTTAAGTGATCCGAGCTACAAAATAGAGCAAGGGACTGTTTTTTGTTCTGCACATTGAAAATATGTCTGAAAGGATTAAGAATTGTTTACTCCAAGTATCATCACATTGTTCCTTTTGACTTTTTCCTTCCAATGACTGCTTTCTTTAAACAGAAACAGAGGTTGAAACTGTTTAAGGATCCTTAAAACAGCTGTTTGATACACAAATCTAAGACATTAATCAGTTTTGAGACTGCCAGTGGGAGTCATAATCTGTTGACTGTAGACAGTTAGCCAGAAAGAAAAATCAGTCTACGTGATTGTCAAAGCTGAGAATTCAAGCGTGTGCATACAGGGCAGAAGCAGTAGTCCAGGACAAGTACAAAAAAAGTCATTGCATAGGGAGAGGGAAGAAAAGACATGATTCACAAGAAGGACTGGAACTGCCTGAAAATGTCTGTTCCAGAAGCTACCATCTGAGAATTAGCATTTCAGTGATCTGGTACGAATAATTCCAGACATAGCCTTCACTGAAGGAGAAGCTAGATAAACTGGGATAAAGCTAGATAAACTCATTAGCATGAAAAACAGGTGTGATAGAAGTCTACACAATCATGAGTAGCAGCACTCAATAGGTGAACAGAGTACAAAATTCCTACTTGATAAACCAAACAAATTAAACTAAGTGGTAGTTTCAAAATAAGCAAGAGGAGTCACTTCTTCACATTATGATGATGATTAAGTAATAGAATTATTTTCCACAGGATGCTTGATTACCAAAAGATCACATGGCTTCAGAAACATTTTTACATACATTTTTAGAAGAATGATAATTCAAGATTATTAAACCCAAAGATGTTATCTTTAATATGCATAACTTTGAATCACAAAAATTAATGCTTAAGAAAATATCCATGAGTACTTATATTCCTATATTCATAGAATGATAAAATGGTTTGGGTTGGAAGGGACCTTTAATGATCATCTAGTCCAACTATCCTGCAATAAACAGGGCCATTTTCAATTTTTCATTCATTCTCAGGGCCCTGTCCACCTTGGCCTTTGATGTTTCCAGGGGTGGTGCACTCACCTCCTTCTGGGCTGCCTGTTCCAGTGTATTAACACTCTCATTATAAAACAAGATCCATGTCTTTCCAGACATTAATTCTGACTGCTGTCCATGAGAGCAGATTTATTTATTTACTGGAAGTCTAAATTACTCTGTCTTGGTTTGCTGTATGTACCATAGAGGATGTGAAATGTTAGCAGGGATGGAAGATCCATAGTAGGTTTTAAGAGATTCATAGAGCACAGAAAGCATCTAACCTGAGTTATTGCCAAACACACATAGTTCTTATCTCACAATTTAATTAAAATGGAGCATCTAAAAACCTCAATACAGACAAAAGGTTTCAAGAGCTGGATGCTTCTTGAAAAAATGACAAGCCAATTCAGCAGAGCTTCTACATGGAATTCAGCTCTCACTTGTAGCGTATTCTCTGAGGACATAGCTAAACATTACAAAGTTAGTCTTGAAACACTGCCATGAGAGCAAGGTTTAAATAGGGCTAACTGCATTTGCTCACAAAATTATCGTTATCATGCAGATACCATCTGCAGAGATACTAACATGGACAGATCTCAGCATGCTTATTTTGATGCCAATGTTCTTCTGAAGTTGACCCATTGAATTGCATTGGCAGAAGGCCTGGACAAAGTAAGAGTTTATCCTGTGAGCAAAAGCATATTGAGAATATTAATGACATTATTGTGAAAGGAAATGGGAATATTATAGAATTAAATTGTGAATTAAGTTGTACTCTTGATCAGAAATAAGATAAATTGCAGTAGCTTTTGTGTTTCAAATACAGTATGAGTAAAAATTACTAAAAACTTGAAAAAGAGAAGTTACACTGATGAATAAAAATTTTGGAAACAAATCCAACTAGTTGAAAGTTTATCTGGCTGAATATCCTTTCTCTGGACACCATCCTATAATGGAAATTTCAAAGACTTTTTAAACAATGGCAAAAAGAAGCTTGTATAGATGGAGGAATGCTCTCTAAACCATAAGAATATTACCACTAGTATACTCTTTTAGTCCAAAGATCAGCCTGGGCCAGTAGTACCCATCTTTTAACCATGAGTAAGTAGCGGGAGATCCTTGGGAGAAGGGAACAGGTGTATGTGAAAATTACTTTCATTATCAGTTGTTATTCTGGTCTTCAGTCCTTTGCTGTTCTTGAGCCAGAACTTTTTTCCCACAGAATTAGTAACCTCCTTTTACTGTTCCCATTCAAATCTGTTTAATCCTTTAGCATACTTAAGAGTTTCTGACAAAAGAGCTAGAATGAAGTTTATAGTAGAATATTTTAATAATTTATCTCCTATCCCATTTTTATATGTCAGTTCATCTTAGTTTGAGGGGGAAACTATGACAAAATGTTTACAGAATGAGGATTCAAATACACAAATATAAAATAAAGCTTACATGAATACTAATTTGTGTGATCTTTACTTTTGTTTGCCATTAAATATTTCTCCACTGCCATCTGATAATGCATCATTGGTAAACTAAAACAGAAAGCAGATGTTCATGGACATAGAGCTCTTTCATGGGTGAGTATATAATTTCACTGGTTGGAATTTAACATGGTCCTTCCGTGAGAGGAATTTGCAATCTAGCTTTCAATAAAACACCATTCATAGAATAAAATGCTGAGCTGACTATGCATATCACTTTAATAATTATCAATTTGGAAAGGTGGGGGACCAATTAAATTAAATTATACTTAGAATAACATCATCTACTTAATCTTGTAAACATTTTGAAAGGACTTGAAAAGTATTTTGATAAATTGATTTAGGTTAAAAATGGCAATGGGTTGTGTTAGGATTGCAGGCAAATGATTATGGCACATTCTTGTCCCTGTCTGGAAGCCGAACTAACTGGCTTGGGCATGGAAAACTACTGGATATGAAACTGTTTGCCATAACAAATAACCCAGGGATGTTCTGACATAAGATATAGTTAGTACCACAAGGGTTGGCTGGAATTCATAGGTCAAAGGGATATGCAGTCATACTGCACAGGTACTTGAACAGAAGAATTGTGGACCTGTCGGGGAGGAAGTGTTGCAAGACCAGCTGGCCAAGTAAGTGTACCAACAAGGCCATATAAGAGAGGGATTACCTAGGCAATGTTGTCAGAAGTAACAAATTTAGGCACTGTTGCAGCACAGCTGGGAAAATAACAAAAAAGTAAGCATGGCTAGATTTTAACTGGGAGGACACAAAGGCATAGAAAGAGAGTTAGAGCTACAGTGAAAATCAGGTCAAGAGATGTGAGAAAGGAACAACAAAGTATGTAGCCACATGACTGGTTCTGTCTGAGAGTACCTGTGGGGCAGCCTTGTGCAGGAGACTGGAGGAATGGTTCACTGGCTCAGAACAGCCACATAGGAAGTGATAGGGGAACAGGGTGAGCTCTGCACAGGTGGGATGGTGCTGGGCCTCCTCCCTTCCCCCTTGAGCCCTCTCATATGGTGCTATGTAGCGCTTGCGCGTTTGAGAAGTCAGACACTGGTTGGCATTGTAACTGGGGATAGACCTCATGGACCTGCCAGGAACATTCTGGCTCTGTGTAAAATTCAAGCACAAATTAGGCTTTGCCAAGTGCATTATCCTATCAGAATGTTCTAAATTTTGCAAATAAAGTTGTTATTGAACCCCCTGAGACTTCTGTTGCTTTTCCTGCAATAGTCCAAAGTAAATCCAACTACCTTCCCCTAAACACACCAAACTGAGCAAGGCATTACACTTCAAGCTTAATCACCACACTTGGAGCAAGACAAGAAACCAAACCTGTTGCTCGGTACACATAACACAAGTGAAAAATGTTCCTGCTAACCAGAGAATGGGATTGGGAGTAGTGTGAAGGATTTCCCTGACCACAGAAAAAACCTTGTGAGAGACAGTGGAACATCCAGCTACCACTGTGCTGATTGCCATTCCATGGTGTTGTCTCATGGTATCAGTGGCTACTTCTTGCTTAGACTATTACCTTGTCTGCATTGCAAAGAAGAAAATAATGGGGAAAACAGTCATCTGCCCAGGTATCCATTTAGCACAGTCTCCTATCTGACTGTGACCACTGACACCAAATAGAGAAAAATTTTAAGAACAGGTCAGGAAGAAGTGTTGTTTCCTTCACTAAGCCTACTTCTCAATTTATACCTTACTTGAAAATAATATCTGCATTTCAGCTGTGAACAACCCCATTTGTGTATTAACTCTCCATCATATTGTGTGACCAAGAATCTGGAAGCTTAGCTATGCATTGCACAAAAACCATCTTGACTTGCACAACTTGATTATCTTGATTATTGCTTCTTCAAAAAATTAAATTATGGGGATCACATTATACTGACATCTTTACTCCTATTCACATTTTGATTGAATTTGAACGTTTTTGTATTAGAAACAAGCAAGATGTGATAGTGGTTATTTCAGATGTATCATGTGTGGAGCAATGCACTGAAGCCCACATTTGACTCCTAAAAAACTAGCCCAATTATTATCCACCAAAATCTGTAAAGAATAAGGAAACTGCTCTTTAAAATAATTAGTAAAATATCATTTAAAACTGTTTAATATGTGAAAAGAGAAAATTAAATGTATCTATTTTTACATAAAAAATGAGGATGAATTACTATTTTCGGCCTAAATTAAAGCCCAGAAGACTAATTTGAAAAAAAATAATTTCTAAGACTAGAACAAAAATAATATGTATCAGACTCTTTATAAACTGAAAATAAAATATATGGTATTAGTCAATGAAGGGATTTCTCATACATGTTCAGTTTCTGGAATAATGGGAGAAAAAAGTGTATAAATGGTGCAAGAATGTCATTATATCTGTCTGTTCCCACAGCCTCAAAACAATCAAATCTTTTTGTTGCAATATTACAGAAGATGAAATGAGAAGAGAGGAATTGCAGTTATAACATCCCACAGACTTCAAGCAGCTGGTTCACCAGTTTTTATAAGGAGCAGCATTACAAAAAATATCAGAATATATGATGTGCAATTGTTATTACTGTCTGATAACCTTATATAAAAAGAACAGAAGTAAATCTAAATAATTGGCAGTCAGTATATTAAAAATATCCCAATCCCAACAAAACAAAAGGCTGCTATATGCCAAGTTTTTAAAAAAAAACAAAAACCAGAGAAGTAAATATCAAAGAATTTTAATTTTGCCTTCCTGACATAAAACATTGATGTTAAACAAGACTTACTTGAAGTCCATCCATACACAGAAGGAGTCTAGCTTACAAGTAAAATAAGAATATATTTTAAAATATAATTTAGAATATTTCTCTGAGTTGAAAAGGACTGACAATGGTCTTCCCATGGCAGAAGAGCCAGTGATAAAATAGAAATGTTGCTCATGAACAACATTTCTAGTTGTGAAGTAGTGAACAGAGTTTTGACATCATTAAAAAATTAGAACTATGGTAAAATTGTAAAATATTTCAAGGAAATTTTCTTCTTATAAATATGAACAATATTATTAAAATTTAAGAGTTGCACACTAAATAAAGAGATAAGGAGAGAGACTGAGTCCTTCCAGTAAATCCTAACTCATATTCTGAAAGACAAAGAGACAGAGAGCCGACTTGTATCACTGAGAAAAAAGGATGTGAAAAGGAGCACTGCATCAAAATAGCAAAACTTATGAAATAAAATGAATAAGGGTTATTAAGTGAATATTATTAACTAGAATGCACACAAGTCAGCTTCCATATACAGCAAGGAAACAGGTAAACAAGACTGAAGTGCAGAGATGAGAATCAAGACACCCAGAGCATGAAGTCAGCCCTTCCATTTGAAACACGCAAGACTGAAAGTAACTCAAGCTGCACAATCTTATCTACGGCGTGTGTCAAGCCCTGTCACCTGCTGCACAGTTTTCAGGATATTACCATATTTGCTCCTAGGAGGATGAGCTCTGAGAAAAGATGGGCTGGGTCTTGGAAAATCACTGTAATTCTGATTGAATAAAGTCCTGGCATGAGGAGAGAATAGAAACTACTGCATACAATTGCCACCTCTTCTCACTGTTACATCTAATTCTGTATTAGTAATGCAAAAAAGCAAATGAAGTATTTAGAAAATAGTTTCTTGTACGCATGTTTGTAAGGGAAAGAGGCATGTATTACAGCTTCAGAGGAAGCCACAGATATTTAGAAATTCTGAAAAATTATTCTCTCCATATTTATACTTACATCTTAAAAATAATCACAAATTAACTAAAGACTAAGCAAAATTAAATCAGTTAAACAGATCCCGCAATTTGTGATCTGCAGAAGAAATTGTTTCATTTAATTCATTTCAGCTAAAATGCTTATTCTCCACCTTATGCCAAACTTATTCTAATAGCCTTGTTCAGTCCATTTCTGCTCCAATCCCAAACAAATTTTCTATCTTTTATTATTCAGAATAACATGGAAAATTCAGCTATTGCCCTCAAAATAAGCTCATCTGTACCATTATCAGGCTCATAGAAGTCCTCCAAATCAAGTCTCCCTACCATTTCTTCACTGGGTTTTATAAATCTTTTTAATTTACCAGTTTCAACATCCTTAGTGCTTTGAGTTTTGAATGGTCTGTAATTCTCCCCAAGTCCTCTTAAATTCTGGACTACTTTTATGTTTCTGGCAACCCTTTCTTCACAAGCAGGAGTCTTTATTCCTGAGGTTTTGATTTTCTAGAGTTACATCTTTTGAACTATGGATAAAAATAAATGGGAAGATACAAGTATTTCTTTTAGTTTGCTCCTAGATGAATACATTGGGGGGGAGGGGGGGGGGATTTTTGATTGTTTTTTTTCTTTGTTGATTGCTTTGAGGGTTTTTTTAGTTTGGGGTTTTGTTTTGTTTTGTATTTTTTTTTAAACTCTCAATTACCTTCCTTAATCATTTGTTTTCTTATTCTGTGGAGTGATTGATTCTCAGAGCTCACATGTAAAAAGTGTCATTGGTCTGAATGACCTGGGACACAGAGACAACTCAAATTCACCAAATGTCTGCAAAAACCCTGCAAATGGAACCACTTCAGAATATTATTTATTACTGTTTGATCCTACCTATCATTCATTGTTTGAAGTCTGAAACACATTTTCTTTCTCAAAAAAGCAAAACAGTTAGGGAAAAAACTGCCATAGATGTCCCTTGCTTCCTGATTACTTTGTACTGTTTAATGCCTTTCTGCAAATTTATAAGAAATCCAATAAAATATAAATAAATCTCTCAATTCCAAAATTTAGTTTACGCCCCCAGATTTCTTTGGCATATCGACACCATAGTTTTTGTCTTGTGTTCCACATGTGAAAGGTTAATAATTCTTTTAGATGTTTTATAATAAACTGGCTTTTTTTTCCCTTTCCATCTGGAAAACACATAATAAATTCTTCTAGAGGTTAAAAAGCCCTTGAAACTGAAGCACAAGGAGAACACAGAACACTGAGGCAGTGAAGATCTCAATGGAATATAGAACACTACAGTATGCAAATCCATATGCCTTGATTTAAATAAGATATTAGCATACTAGTTCGGCATAAGTATATAAATCAAAGAAAAGTGACCCTTAACTTTATCTATTATCCTTGAATACTACAGAAACAAAACAGATGCCCTTGCAACTCCCTTTCCCAATTCCCACACACACTTTACAAAAAGATAGAATTTTGTAAAGCAGTTAAATTTAAGACCATTCAGAGCTCAGCTACCTGGGGCTAAGCTCTGTCAGATTTCAGAATTAAGCTCATTAAGTTGCTTGTAAAAGCCCTTTCCTCCTCTACTAGGATGGTGGTGATAAATGCTTCTGTCGGAGGAACTGCAAGTGCCTTTGATAGACAGCCTGCTTCAAACGAGTTGAAGTTCTTTCTTTCCTTACTCCCCTGGCAGCTAGGGAGAATGGTGTTACAAAATGCGCTCTCCTACTATTTTTTCCCCTTGAAAAAACTCCTAGAAAGTGGCTTTTTTCATTTTTTTTAATTTCATTTTTATGTAGGATCAGATTAAAATTAAGAATCAGCATCCTCAGATTACAAATGATGTCTGAAAACATAGAAAATATGTCCAAAAAACAAGTTTCATACTGTTTATTTGAGCAAGAAAGTTTGCTTTGATCACAAGTAAGAAAAATTCATATTCTCCATTCTGGACCCATGAAGTTAAATATATTTTTGGTACTTTTCACAGCATCTCCAAATGAATGTATGTATATATACACTTTGTCCTTGAGTGCTATTAGTCTGTCAAGGCACCAACTGTGTTTGTACAATATATTTATTTGGACAAAAAAATCTGCTTTACTTTCAAAGTCATACTATGACTTGACTGAGGAGAAATTTCAAATATGTTTTCTGAGATAAAAATGCTCTTTAGAGAAGAAGTTTTGTTTTATGAAATTTTATAAGACAAAAATGTACAAAACCAAAATTACCCTGTCTTTTTTCCAGTACTGAAAATTCACAATATGAAGGGCTGTTGGTGATGTATTACAGCCAACCATGAAACAGATTTACACAACATGATTCTAATAATGTATTTGTGAAAAAAAAACAAAAAAGGAGTAATAAAAGCTTAGTTTTTGGATTCCAATTTAAATTTATAACAATGGATGAAGGCAGATGGGACAGTGAAATATTTGAAGATTCCAACTACCATCTGTCCATAATTTATTATCCATCTGATTGTAGGTTATTATTGTTTTCCTGCCATCATTAAACACTTGTTATTTATCTTGTTACACCACTTCTGCATTTAACATCGAGACCTTCAAAGATTTGAGTGCTGTTATCTCCAGTGACCTATAATTTATGTAAGTCCTTTTGGTGTCCTTACTTCTATTCACCAGGCATCTAAAAGCGAATATTGCTCTCAACTTAGATTGCTGATTAATTAATTTCTACCTTCTATATCCCTGCATTGCAGCCTTGGGTTATGAGTTTAAAGTAATAATTCACCATTGCATATATTTTGTGAAGTTAAATTCTCCAAACTTCTGAGAGACTCCAATTTCCATGCTACATTTTATAGCTGGTCCCTTAGAAATTAATCCCTTTCTATTTGTGATTTATTTTTTCTTCTGCTTAGTGACAAAAATGGATTTCTCCCCCCAATCTGCTGTGACCTGGCTGCCTTTCCTGCAGTGTTCAGTGTAAGTGACATGACTCCATCTGCTATTTTTTTATTCCCTTGTGGAGTTCTAGCTCTGAAGATTACAATGCAAGTTGGAATGTCATAGCTATGGGTGGCAAAACTACATCAGCTCTAAATAGAGACTGGTAGCAGTGGCAAAGTTTCAGCACAAACCTAAACACTCCCTATACTTATGCAGATATGAAATCCCTCTTCCAGTCCCTAGACACAGTGTGTCCACATATCACCCAAAAGCCACCTTTATTACTATTTTCAGTAGCTCAGTAAACTTTATTCTCATACTACTGAGCCTTTGCAACTAATTATGAATACAAAGTAACCCACTACTTTCCCCTTACCACTAACATGTACAGTAAAGGTGAACCATAAGTCCTCTAGAAATTATTCTCATTTGCTTATAATCAACCTTCCAACTTTTCCATACTTATAATAAGGGCCATAACTAAAGATCTGGATTTAAAGTACTTCTACTAACTGCGGAAGTATTTTACTTTTCAAGTACTAAAGCTAGTGACTGCTCTAAGAGAATGGTGTACTCAGGAAAATTAATAAACTTCGGAATATTTTGTTTGTATTTTTTGAATGAACTCTGAATACCACTACAAGCTGGACATCCTCCCAGGTTTCCAGGGTCTCAAAAATTTATCTCATAGAGTGATTAATCTCATTTCCCATGGTTCACTACAATAATTTCAATAAGGATAATATCACAATGAAGGAGACTTCTTTGTAACATTCATGCCTTATTTTCTTACTTTCAAGTCTAACAATTTTCTTATTCCATTTTATAAAATGCCACTTCTGTCTGTCAGCACAAACCCTTTCCCTCAAGCTTTCCATTCTTTCCCTCTAGTTCTCATTTCCATACCTCATTGCCACTCCTGATCTTCCTGTCTTCCTCTCCAAAAATGAAAACTGTCTCATTCTGCGCCAACTTCAAACAACTAAACAAGGAAAATTTCTGACCTCAATGTGCAGCACATCAGTATGGTAACATTTTTGGAACACTAAATAGAAATAGAACATAGTTGTATTTGTAGACTATTGATCTTCAGATTTGATTTCTTGTCTACATTTTGCAAAAGTGAATTCTTTCCCCCAGAATTTTCGTTCTTAATTTAATGGAAAAAATCTATCTCTAGTCAGACCTAAACAACAAACCACAAAATATAAAGAAAACTTCAAATGATGTTTATTCATTAACTATCAAAGTACTGACTTCAGCAGTCAGTGGCTAGTATCCCAAACTTCATTTATTATTGTAAGGTAGGAAACTGGTTCTAAACAATTTATAACCTATCAGAGCCAGTAGACATAATGAGACTTCCCAAACCACCACACAGATTAATTCTTTAGCTAAAAATAAAGTCTTTGTTTGCTGGTAAAGTTAGGACATTTGGCAGCCAGGACTTCAAAAACCTCAGAGAAAGGAAAAGTTAAGAAAAGCAACAGTGATCCAAATGTTACAGCCTTTGGTTGTGGATCTCCATGCTTCTCAATCCTTGTTCCAAGATTAGCATAATTTTAACCCAATATAAATTATGTTTATACACATAGAAAGAGCTTCTAACTACATAAACCTAAACAGCTTTTGAAAACTTGATCCTTTTATGTCTTGGTTTGGAATAGAATATAGTTTGCTTGGCAAATTATATTCTATTTTTATACAACATATTACTTGTATATATAGAGCATTTCTATCCTCTTGCAGTTTGCAGAAAGCACACCAAGATCAAGTGATGTCAATGCAATAATGTATTGCAGTGATAATATGATGTCAGCTGTAGTGAGCATTTATGGAATACTGAGCTGAAGACTGAAATACCCTGAAAATTTGCCACTGTTTATCACAGAGTCATGGAATCATAGAAATGGTTTGGGTTGGAAGGGACCTTAAAGATCCTATAGTTACTCATGCCATGGGCAGGGACATTTCCATAGAGCAGGTTGTTCAATGCTCCACCCATCCTGGCCTTGAACAGCTCCAGGGTAGGGCAGCTACACCTTCTCTGGGCAACCTGTTCCAGAGAGTCCTGGTTTCAGCTAGGCTAGAGTTACTTTCTTCTCAGTAGCTGTGCTGTGGTTTGGATTCAGAATGAGAATGGTGTTGATAACATACTGATGTTTTCATCTTTTGCTAAATCATGTTTCTCCTAAGTCAAAGACTTTTTTTCCTTGCATCATGGTCTGCCAGTGAGGAGGTGTACAAAAGAAACTGGGTAGGAGCATAGCTGGGACAAGCGACCTGAAGTGATCAAAGGGATGTTCCACACCATGGAATGTCATGCCCAGTATATAAACTGGGGGAAGTCACCCAGAAGAGGGGACTGACCTCTGTTCAAGGAGAGGAGTCTGGCATCAGTGAGCAATTGCATTGTGAATCTTTTTTTTTTTTCCTGTGTAGAGGATCAACTGCACCACCCAGTTTGATGTCATACACAAATTTACTAAGGATTAATTCAATCCCACTCACTCTCTCATGTGGAACTCTTTTATTCAATCTCTTTTTTCCCCATATTTTAATTTCTGCTTCCTCAGTCTAACCTCTCTGTTACAGTCTGTATTTCTCTTAAAATGTTGAAGTTGTTTTAGAATATCTATCCTTGGGAATGTTCAAGAATGCCTACTGCTGGAGGTTTTCAATGATCAAATATAGCATTCACCATACTAAATCCTGATGATTTTCAAGACCATAAATAAACTGTTCTATTTTAGGAAGCAGGTAACTGCAGTAATCCAAATACTATTTTTTTTATGCTATAAATTAAAATTGTGTTATTTTAGCCAAGTATTATAGAGCTATCTTATTTAACTTTTTTTCTGTCATGCAATTTTTGAGCTACATTGTACAACCTTCATTCAGGTTGATTCAAGACTAATTCAGCAGCATAGGCCCATTTTACTCATCCGTGAAGCTTCCTTGGTTTGAAAGAACCTACTCAACTAGTACAGAATATGACAGTAAAAGGGTTACACTCTCCAGTCCTTTGCCAAAGCTGTTTCAGTTTAGATTTTTCTATAATGAAAAAATACATTCTTTTATTTCACTTTAACCTATGGCATTTATTAGTGGGCTTCTACTTTATGCTACTCTGTGCAGTTGGGGAACACTTTATATTAATAACAATTATAATAATACAGAATGGTGTAGTGTGCTTGGGGATCCATATTATGTATTCTCTGGGAAACAAATTGCAGACAGAATGGAGTCTGTCCTTAGAAAGCACTTGAGCAAATGGTGAAAAATGCTGCATTCTGGAAATAAATACAAAGCAGGTGGATGGGGCAGCAGGAAGCCATATTGAGGAGAAATGGGCAGCTTCAGTCTCTCATTGCATATTCATCAACTCCACCTGTTTATGCAAATGACAGGCAGATATTAATACATGAATGGAAAGACTGACTTCCCATTGAAGCAAAGATGCTGTTTTGAAGTTGTATATGAAATTTCCAACTATTACTGGTAAAGATCTCTTATTTCCCTACAAAATATTTATTTTGAAGAAGAAGAAGCATGACTGCATTGTAAGGTAAACACTAAGCTATGGAAATAGTACTCTGCTGAAGCCTAGCTAAAGATCCTGTTGCTTTTTACTCTTGGCCACATTTCTCCCTTCCTTTTGCCAGGGGCAATCTGTGCTGAAATTTAGTAGGGGTGATGATATTTAACTTGTTACCACCAGTGATCTGACTGCCTTTCAAGCCTTTCCTAATCTGCATATTCGCTGCATGAGTGGTATTCTTCCTGGCACAAACTTTTAGAGCAGCTGAAGCACTGGCTTCCTGAGTGCTGGTATCTCAGATTAGATTTAACTGAGCTCTGTTTACATTTAGAGTTAGGCTTTATCATTAGTCAATTAAACCAGCAGACATGGATTAGAACTCTGTATATATGTCAATTTATCCACACAGTACAGTCATTTTGTTTGTCTGCTGGTAGAGGGTTTATTCCATTTCTCACCTGAGACACCTGCTTTGCCAGTTAATTAGACAGTTATTTTATATTAGTTTTTAAGCCACAGACAGTACTTTCAACTTTAGTTAATCCAAGTTGTTTGCTTCAAAATTTTTCTAGTAAGAGATCCTAGAGTTTTCTTGGAGATTTATCCCACATCTAATTAAGAAGTTTTATGATTCATTTCTCAAGGCTGAAATACAAACAACTCTACATCAAAAATACCTTCTGGGGGAAAGTGAGGCCAAATTCCACTTACTCAGCTGAAAGAATGACTTACTAGTAACTTGGTCTGGCAGAGAAATAAAATAGGCTTAATTCTCTCAGAGCCTGGAATCAAATATTTCTGTTGTCTAGAGGCATGTTATTAACTACCCTAAATCATTAATATTAAAAAAAAAGTCTATAAATCATCTTTAAAACCCTCAAATTAAACCATGCATAAAAGGACAACAAAAAATTTTCCTTTCCTTTGGTCTTCTAGCCAAGACTTAGAGACTTCAGTGCATAGTAAGGCATTAAACCACAATCCTGAAGTCAGTTCTAATCCCATTCCTGTATCAGCCTTACCTGACCCATCTCAAGTAAATTGTACCACCCAGACTCTTGCCCCATAAATGAATTGCATGACTGAGGAAGTAAGATCAGTCTACACAACTGGCAATTTCTCAGGTATTTGAATAGAAATTAAAACATACACCATCAGAAGAAGAAAAAGTTAATACCAGAAGAAGGAAAACACATTTATTCTGCCCCACAGGCAGATGCACTCTGTGGAGGGATAGAATGTAAGAGAATAGTGCAGAAGGTAATCTCACACCTGAGGAGTTGCAGCTGTACCAATCACCAAGATTAGGAACAGGCTGCCCTTAACAGGCCACAGCTGTGTCCAATAAGGATGAGTGCTACAAAAGAGTGGGTTAGTTGGGTGAGGAGAGATATTAGAGTTGGTTGGTTGTGCTGTGAGGAACTGCCCATGAGAAATCATTGAGATGGTATGGAGCTTTTGCAGTAAGATGACAGCATTCCCAAGGACAGATGAAGTTCTTGTAGAAATTTGCTGTTCTCTGAAAGAGGAAAGCATCATTTTTTTCTTAAATGCCACTAAAATTCCCGATGAGACCTTGAATTAAGCATATATTTTGTCATTTACAGAAACTCTATCAATTATCCAGATAAAAATAGCTAATGAGCGCTGAGGGAGGGATTCCTTTTGGTATCAATTTCTCTAATAACTTCTTTCTTGTTAGGGCTAACACTATGAGACTTTCACAGAACCTGTATGTAAAATCAGTAGGAACCTTGTCTGAACTTCATGACTAAGATCAAATCTTAAATATCTCCTTCTCTTGAAGAGCAGTATCTAAAACTACTCATTGATTTGTTTTTACCTGTCTGTGAATTAGTTATTGTATCATGATGTGCTGCCATCAGTCATTATTTAAATGAAGCTGGGTCTCTTTTATTTTTCCCTGAAGTCTACTTCTATTGCTTAGAACAAAATTATATGTCATATTAACACAGCACCTTTTCTCAGTGAGAATGTCAAAGTCATGTGTATACTTTACATACAGAATATTTAATCAGATGAAGACACCCACCTTTTGAAAGTAAGGAAAGCATACCACATTCTTAATAACATTTGACATGCGAAGCTAAGAAGCTACCCTGTCAAATGGCAAGTATAAGAAAATTTATGACATTCTATTGGGTAACAAGTTAGTAGAATTCTTGGGTTTATGAAAAATTATGAGATTTCTTATCAAGGCAATTGATAGATCTCTTTTAACTTGCTTTCAAAAGTAAAAGACCTTAGAATTATTATCATTGTCATTACTATTTTTATTGAAAATAGTCTCACATATTGTTTTGGTCTTATAATATGAGAAGAAATAGTGCCAGATCTGATAAATTATGAGGTAACTCTCTATTTAAATTTCTGTTTGATGGTCTTAAGTCTAAAACAGAAGAAATGTCACAGTTACTACCTGGACATGCAAGTCTAAGCATATTCATGTTTTCCTCGATGTTTCTGAAAGGTTTTCACAAAACTTCTTTTTCTGCCGAGTTCAGAAATAGAAAAGTTACCCACAGGCTGGGTCAGTTTGGAAGGGATGGCAGTGGTCATCTGGTCCAACCTCCCTGCTCAAGCGGGGTCATCCTAGAGCACATTGCACAGGATCACATCCAGAAATTTCTTGGACAATTCCTGTAAGGGAGACTTCACACCCTCTCTGGGCAATCTGTCCCAGTACTCAGTCACCCACACAGTAAAGGAATTCTTCCTCATAGTCAGGTGGAACTTCTGTGCATCAGTTTCTGCCCATTGCTTCTTGTTATTCCTTGAAACCACCAAGAAGATCTTGGCTCCATTCTCTTGGCAGAGAGAGAGTATCTTCCCATTAGATACTTACAAACATTGATGGGTTCTCCTCGAAGTCATCATGTCTTGAGACTGAACTGATCCAACTCTCTCAGCCTTTCCTCACAGGAGATATTCTCCAGTCTCTGAATCATCTCTGTTGTCCTCAACTGGCCTTGCTCCAGGAGCTCCATATCTCTCATTTTGAGGAGCACAGAATTAGATACAGCACTCCAGATGTGACCTCACTAGGGTTGAGTAGAGGGGGAGGATCAGTTCCGGCATTCATTGGCATCAAGATTTCATTGTACCTGCACAAATCAATTCTTTGCTGGTATTGATGACCTGAGAAGCTTAACCCTTCTCAGCTCACATGAGTGGCAGGAAGCTGTAAGAATATTTTTCTTAGCCATGCCAAGACCATGCACACCCATGTAACTTTGCTTATGGTAAGAAAAGGAGTTCTGGACATTAGGAGTTTTGATCATTTAAAGATCATCTT
The DNA here is from genome assembly GCF_035770615.1 of Melospiza melodia melodia. Classification (NCBI taxonomy): domain Eukaryota; kingdom Metazoa; phylum Chordata; class Aves; order Passeriformes; family Passerellidae; genus Melospiza; species Melospiza melodia. Next base: position 87,392,480 of record NC_086197.1, on the reverse strand, counting down.
TTAAAAACAGTCTGATCCACTGTCAGATCAACTACCTTCTGTAATTTGCAATGCGTTTATATTACTTGTCAGAAATCAGTTGTTCATATGGAACTATTTATATTCTCTCAAGACTAATCCAGTACTTCCTTCTTTGTTTAAAAGATGTTACATTCCTTTTTCAAGGGGTTTATCTCAGGCTGTATTGTGTCACATCTTGTTAGATGGCACTGAACCACTTCAGTTTTACAAAATTTGGTTTTCTTAAAACTCCAAAGGTGACTGAATAGGGTTTTTTTGTTTTTTTTTAATTGATGTTGGGTTTTGCTTTATATTACTCAGGAAACATATTTTCAGTTAATCCTTTATTTAAAATCCTCTCCCCCACCCCAATTTATAAGTTTCTGGGGTATTTTTATAGTAGATAATCTCGAAAACATTCACCCAATTCGATTTGTACTTTCCAGTCTCACTTTAAACAGAAATACGTAAAGCATTTTGCCTTTGAATTTCTCCATGTCTATAAAATCTTTATTGTGTATTGTTATTGCAGTAATTTAAGTTCTGAGTCAGGTTTAAATTAAAATATTTAAAACTTGGAAGGAGATGGAAAAGGAAAAAAAAATATCACCCTTTCCTACTTAATTTAATTTTTTTAGCATATGTAGCAAACACTATGTAGAATCCATGTCCAATGTTTCAGCAAGCACCATAATGAGACTTTCTTTCCAAATGGAGTCATAATATTTTGTTCTTTTCATTTCTGGCTCAGTAAACTTGAAAATAAATAACTAGTTTTGAAAAGCAGAAAATAGTGTTTGGTTTGAATGAGCTTTTAAAAGTCTTTTTTCTATCATGACTAACTATACTTTTCTAGCATGGCTCTTTTCCTAACTTGTGAAAAACTATTTTATAAGTTTTATTATTAACAAGGAAATATTCATATTGGTTTCAAAGAAAGCAGAGAGAAAAGCTTTATGATTTAAAGATTTTAAAATCCTCATTTTTTAAAGCTTGAACTTGTATATGTAAGTGGTTATGCCAAAAACTATTCTTTAATATTCTTCCTGGCCATAAATCTCAGCAACTTTTGATATAGACAAATGGAGTAATGAGATAAATATTTTATGAAAATCACTAATATTATCTGTACAGAAAATTACAAACTTTCATTTTTTTCTCTTTGAACACACAATAAAGGAAGTTTACCATTATAATTTTTTTTTTTACACTGGCAATGAGCAATCTAAAGCAGATGGAAGCTGATAAAAATATCCCCTCCATTGATCTATTGAAGGATCTAGGCAGGGGAGAGCAAGTGGTTTAGCTTGGCTTGGTTGCCTTTGGGGTTCTTCTAGAGCCTGGGCTGCCAACATCTGCCCAGCATGTGACACCCAAATTCTGATTTCCCAGAGTCAATTCAGCCTTCATCTGAGTCTGCTTGTACTTCCCATCTGATCTTGAGCAGGTTACATCCAAGCCTCTGCAGGAAAGTCATCACAGCATCTCCAGGAGGGAATCAGAAATTGCTTATTGCGCCCACAAAGCAGACTGATGACTAAAGTTCAATAAAGACTTTGTGGATACAGGAGCTGTGTTAGCAGTCAAAACTAGCCATGAATACATTCCTGTGGAAAAGTGATATGCAAATTTGGCTAACCTGGCCTGGAGCACTTCCTTTGAGCTGTGTGCATAGCATGACAAGCAGGGAATGGCTGATAAAAGCGATTTTACAGAAACTTAGAATAGGACATCTGTCATCATTCAGCTCAGGATTAGGTAGAAAAACACAATTTCACATGAATGTCAAAACCAAAACTGAAATAATTCATAAACTGAATGTTTCTACAAATGGTCAGAACACCCATAATTATGGAGAAAACAGAAAGAATAAGAAAGAATTCTAAGCAAAACTTCCATACTTATTGACTCAATATTGCCACAATCCAAATATTTGGCAACCTGTCCCTGTTCCCCTCTCATCCCTTGTAGGGAGTTCATTTACCATCTCTCCTCTGACATCTTTCACTGAGGCAACTGATGGATGTCACAAAAGATGAAATGATGCCTGGCTGCATGGTTCATACATCTGAGCATCAAACAATCAGTACTGTCCAACCATAATCATAGATGCCTCTGGAATGGACTCTAGAGGTCCTATAACACACCAGACTAGAAAAATAACTCCTACCGGAAGCAAAACTGAATAAAAAATAAGAACTGTGACTGTTCTGATGGATAATTAAACTTTTGAAGAAAAACCACAAACACTTCCTTAAGCTTCCAGTTTTCTAGATAATGCTTATTTTCAAGGCCTTAAAAAATAACTTTCATTACATCTGGAACTTATGTCTGCTGATATTTATTTAAGATCATGTGGGAGAAAAAGTGGACATTATGCCATGAGTAACAGATTGCATGAGTTTTTTCCAACTTTTATCTACTACTGACAATGTGTTGGTGGTTTTTGATTGTCATATCAGTAATAGCAATCTTAACAGAAGAACAGGTACTACTCATTTTAATTGATCTCCTCTTGATCTTTTGCTTTTCTGTCTATTTTTCTGCTGAACCCATTGCTTGGTCCTAAGGTGCCTGCTTGTGGAATGTGATCAATAGAACATACTTCTGTTTTGGGAAGAGGCAGATAAAGCCATTTTATAGCCCCACCTGTGTTTATTTTTCTGGAATCATTGGAGATGTTACATACAAACCTGGCAACCTGTGGCAATCTTCTCAGAATGTAAGAGTGCCTGTGGATATTGTATCAAGCTGAGAAGGAAAAGGAGTGAAAAAATAGAATTTTAAGGCTGCAGAGAGAGCTTACAACACTATAATATGTTTAAATTAAATATACAGTACCTGTTTGCAGTATTTGTGGTGGTTTACCACCAGCTGGGATTTAAACTCCAAATTTTTAAACTCCTTTCCCCCACCCAGCTCTGGTGAGAGAGTGCAAAGGCAGAGACCATGGGTTGAGACAACCATTTTCTGAAAGCCAACAGCAATGGAATAAGGAACTCATAGCAACAGCAAAAATATTAACAACGAAAGAACAAAAAAGAGAAGGTGCTTTTCACACAAAAGATGTTCACCACTTTGACTTAGTTCTGCATGGCTGCTGAGACAAACACAAGACTACAGGTGCTCCTGTGGGTACCATTTCCCATCCCCAAGCTCCAGACAATGACAAACAACGATGGATGAAGCCCCAGAGAGGTGGATCAACCACGACATATGGCGCCGCTGCTCTGGAGTGCTCTGCTCGGCTGGGCCCAGGCTCAGCCTGGCTTGGCTCTTCTCACCTTGGTTTGCTGCTCTGTTTTTTCTGGAGCTGCATCCTGGAGCTTCATCCTGGATAGATTTTATAAATCTCAGAGCCACATTTTACAGGCATGGGGAGGGCAGGGTGGCAGAAGTGGAGGAAGAGTCTGCAGTGCTGGTCCTGAGAGTCCACGGTGCTACCACACTTACCTTTCCTGATCAAGAAAGTGAATAAGATGCTGCATTTCTGGGGATAGGTTCCTTTGTTCCTCCCTCCAAAATCATTGCCCCCAGCTATGAGGTACAGTACAGCAATCTAGCCCTGCCCACATGGCTTTAGGCTCCACCCCTGCTGACCAAAGATAGGACAGCATCTGAATGTGGTTTACTGAATATGTAAGGTTTGTTCTTGTCCCAGTATTAGCAATCTCATACCAAAAAGTCTGCAAGACCAAATAGTCTTATGAAATATTCTACTACTGGGCCTCTCATACAGTACAGTTTCCACACAAAGCCCCTGACATTAGAGATAAGCAGTAAGGCTCAGATAGAATAGGATGTGGCTAATCCAAAGTCATTAAATAATTTTGACACTGCAACTCCCCAGAGTATGACTAACACAAATATAATTTAAATTTCTCATGGTTAAGTACACAGGCCTTGCAACTATTAGGAAGGAATGACCTGAAACTACTGCATTTAGCCTTTCTCTCTCTGACCTGTTATCAGTGCTAAAATGAGGCAATAAAAAGTCAAGAGTGGAGTTCATTTGTGCTCAACCATTGGGCAGAGTATATCAACTGCTTTTCTGCAGTGAACTGCCTGGTTGGAAGTAGAAGCTAAGGCAAGATTGCCAATTTATTTTTCTTTTTTTTTTTTTTTTTTTTTTTTTTGAGTAGAAATGTGGAACAGAGTATTAACTGAATTTCTTTCAAACATCTCTTGACTGCTTTAAGTATACTCCCTGGATTCACCCTGGATCTCCACTTTCACTCCCTCCTTTCTCTTAAAGTACAAAACTGATCATTTCAAAACAAGGATTTATATTCAAACCATTAATTAATTACTGTATTACAGAAGCCTTAGCTTTGCCTAAGCCTTTTTTCCAGCAGCTATTAACTTCACTCAAGTTTTAAAACATTCTTGGTTTGCATTTTCTTTGGTCACTTATCACTTTTTGGGAAAGTAGGTTCCTACCAAGAAAAGCTGCTTTGCATTGCCCTGTCAGATGCCCAATCCTTTCTCAGGAACATTACATGAGGCTCAAAGTGAGACAGCAGAAAGAGATCAAGTCAGAGAAAAGACTTGCATCTTATAATTACAAGGGGATGGTAAATAAAAGTTCATTCTAAGTAGCTGGGACACTATTATAGATTGTTTTGTTAAAGAGACATAAGTGTAAACATGTTAAGGGGAGCTGGACCATTCAGAAGTCAAAAGGTATTTGGGAAATCATATCGATGAATCTGAGGCCTGGCTCTTTTCACCCTTTGATATTGCTGTTTAGTTAGCTTGCTCTCTTCCTTCTGTTATTAAATTATCTAAGAGGTGAAAATGTACTTTTCACAATGTTTTTCTTCTTTCTGTCTCCTCATGCATTGCATGCAGGGTTAGATTTTATTTAGGAGTAATGGGCTTAGCCCCCACCAGAAATTTATATCCTTTGCCTCTGAGTTTTAATTCACTCTTGCAGAAGCATTAGAGCTGCTGCTGCCTGCAGGCATGTTTAGCTTCATTTTCACCAGTGTACTAACTCTTGAATCCCTGTAGTCCTTCTTCCCCTCATTACTCTGTGTTTCTCTTCTACAGCTGGTTTCAGAACTGCTGTGTTATGCATAACGATATGAGGCCCTTCCTCCTGGAAAACTAGGTCACTGGGATGTAAAATGAGTCCCTTCTACTCTTATGAGAACTCCATATGTTGAAAAATACAGCAGAGCTACTTTAAAACATTTGTTTATGGTAAACAGGATGGAAGCCTGCATTTTTATTAGTTCTGCTCTTGTCCTGTATCCCAGTCACACTTCCTTCTCCCTAGCTCTTATTTTATGGAGCAGAATCTGCACAACTGTAAAGCAGTATTTTGGTAGCAACCACAACATTTCTTCAGTAGTAAATTTAGGTTAATGGGAAATGTAGCAGCTAAGTAAATTCTGGTCGGCCCAATTACTATTAAGGTGAGACTTCAAGAAAAAAGGGGTCTCTGCAGGCCTTATCTGGCTACATGTAAACATATGTATATATATGTATGTTTGTGTATGTGATTGTGTGTATATATACCTATATATATTTATATATTCACACATAGAAATGCTGAGAACTTCCTGGAGCTGAGAATTTATTGCTTGTTTCAGACTGTCACCATGATTGCAGAAGGGCCCTAAGAGTAAAGAAAAATCTTATTCAAAGTAAATATTTTTGTCCTTTCATGTCCATTTCCTTATAATTCACACTGTAAAATCATCCCATGCTGAGTCCATCCAATGCTCCAGGGCAGCAGTCAGCTTGTATTCTACTTAAGAGTTTCCAAGGTAGTTAGAAACACTGGCACTGCAGATTTCAGTCTAGCTCAGCACTGCAAAACCTTTAAGCACAAATAATCTTGGAAACATTATTTTCTTGCATTTAAAGATATTTGTAGTTTGTAAATCATGTGTTAAGTTTGATAGAATACTGTGAACAATGAAGAAAGCATGCCTGGAAAGTTAATAAACAACACACCTAGAAAACCTACTGCTCTTGAAACATAATTCACACTGATGTTTATTTACAATGGTTTTACCTCTTTCTTGTACTTTTTAGAATAGATGATCTTTTAATCAATAGCAAGACTGTCCAATGACAGAATTATCACTGCTCTAAATTCCCATCTGATTATTGCATGGGTCAGAACTTCTTCACTTACCAACATAAATACTAGCACATAACTCTCTCTGTGCATATTAAGGGAGCTTTTCCTGTAAAACTTATTAAATCATGTAAAAGCAAAACAACTCCTTTAACAGTTCTGCTCTCTAATACGAGACAGCAAATCCTAGCTTTCTTTGACATTCTTCAGCTTCCAAGAAAAAAATATTAATAGTCAAAAATACAGTAATTTTTATAAGATATATAGTTGTATGGTCAGTTGTTGTGGCTGGTTTATGGTAAGAGAAAATCTGAAGAACTTCATAATACTCAGTTCTGAAGTAATATAACAAAAAGAAATTTTCCTGCTAACTTCATAAATCTGTGATTTATTTGTGGCTTATAGAAGAAAAGACAAATTATTCAGGAATTTTAAAAGAATTAGTGGCAATAGGATATTCACCATAAAATCTTGTACTTTCTTTTAATTTGCAAAGCTTTTAGAAGCTACTATTGATAGATCTTGCTCCAGAATTTGCTTCTACTATTATCATAATCAAAGCTTTTCTCTCTGCTGTGGTTGAATGTTGGAACGTTTTATCTTTCCTTCTGCTCCAGCTAGGAGTTGTCTTATCTATATTTGACTAATATAAAAGAAGCTGTCTCTTAAAGAAAGGTTTTATGAAAGTGTGTATTGTTGCTCCATAACCTCTAAGCCTTAGCTACTGTAAGTTTAATAAAAGAAAATGTGGAAAAACTACTGATAAAGGTAAATTTAAGCTATGTTTACAGCTCAGCATGTAGTCATCTTCATTTACAATGCTTTTGACTTATTACTTGAACTTTACCAGAAATTATCTGTAACGTTTCTTAGAGAATTGTGGAGTTGATTTGCTGTCATCTCAAATTTCCACTGCAAGTTGGATGAACAGGAATGGTGCTCTAATTGATGCCTGCTACTCTGAAGAAGTGGTATACATACCAGGATTCATCAACTGAAGGGCCATGCTTTTATTCGTCTTAAAATAGTTGAACAGGAAAACCAAAAACAATTTAAATTATTTATAGTTTTTAGTGCAATTGCAAGGGTTTGAGCTAATTTTTCAGCAACTAGTGAAAGTTTCTCCTTCCCTCTGAAATAGTATGAGATAACTGATAGACACTTCTGGTTAAGATGTCATCTAAATGTGCAGTGGTATCAGTATCTAAGGGATCTAGTTTCAGTGATTTCTCACTTACTGGAAATTCTGACTTTGCTAAAAGAATAAAAAATTCTTCAGTGCTTCACAACTTCATGGGAAGGGTTGCATGTGTAACATGGGAGATTTTGACTTACATTACCACTCTTGTCAGCATAAATTGAAATGTGGAATATTGCATCTGTCATGTCTCTGAATCCTGTGCTCTAGGCATAAGAGTGTGTATAGGTTGTTTGGTTTATTTCTTTTTTTATTGAGTATAAAATCTCATGGGAAAATCTATGCACTGAGTTTTAATTTTCACGTAAATGTTTTTTAATGCTTGCTTTTATTCCAGTCTGTAATTTAAAAAATGTCCAAGTCTTGAATGTTACTACAAAATAGAACTGGCAACTTCTGCCAAAGTCTAATCTGGCATATTCTGCTTAAATTATGTGCAGAGGCTGAATAGTTTGGCAATAATAATCACAAAATTTTAATGGAACCAATATCTTCATCTGCAGATATTTCCCAATGATAAGCCACATTTAGACCCTTAACTGTATACCAGTGTTGTGAGAAGTAACAGTCCAGGATTTATAAAACATTCATAATACAAAATTATGCATATGCTTATTATAGAGAATGTGATTTAACCAGAAAAATAAACATAATCTTTTTCAACTGATCATACTAATAAAAGTATAAACATAGTTTAGCTTTGTATTTGGCAAAATCCTTTATTACTCTGTTGACTTACAAGTACAGTAACATATTGGAACTTGCTACAGTTTCTCACTTCATTTGACTGGATGTGAGGAGGCTTAGATAGGTTGAAAAAGTATTACAGTTATAATCCATTCAAATGTAGTATTTAATTGCTTGGGTTTAATGTCCTAATTGAATCTTGTTTATAAGGTAAACAGGATAAAATAAACAGGAAAAACATGTATTTCATAGACAGAAAAATGGTATAAAAGTTAAATTAAAAAATGAGATAAATAGTATTAGTGGCCAGGGTAAATGCATCCTACACATTTTCTTGGTAACCAGACCTCTCTAAAGAGGACACACCACCTGAGAAAGTAGGAGAAGAAGCTCCTGGGATGGAATTGAGTCCTGAAAGGAAAAAGGGTTCAGACTTCCAAAGTATTGCAAAGGAACACCCTTCTGGAAGCCCTAGAGGAAACAGGGGAGCTGTTCATCATCTGAGAGCTACACTGGAGAAAGTTGTTCTGAAAGGATATATGAGAGATAGAGATGTGGTGATTAATAAATGTTCTTTATCTATTTGGTCTCCTTGAATTTCCTGTTATTTTACAATGTTAAATGTTTTAGTTTCTGTTCTGATGAAATCTAATCTAATTTAAAGACTCTGCCTGAGGAGTCTATTCCTTCATAAGTATTTCTGGTTTTGCTTGCATGCTGGAGCCCAGATTAACATTCCCATTTTGTGGATGAGACTGTCCTTTATTGTGGATTAATACCAGTGTATCTAAGAAAGAGGAAGGAAGGAATCATCATTCTCTTTCCTTGTAATCACTTATTATGTTCATGTCTCAGGCAGTTACTAAAATCATTATATAATGAGTGTCATAATTTACACCATCACTATATTTCTGAAGTAGTTAGTGAATGTTCTCTTAAATGGTTTTAACTGTTCTTAGGTGACTAACTTGAGCTACCTGCAAAAGAGTATTCTGGAACCAGTCATTCATGGCTGCTTGTTTAAAAATCCTATTGAAACCCAATCATTAGATATCACTGTGAAGTTTTATGTTTAGCCTTCTTTTTTTCCTTTTTTTTTAAGATGCAGAAATTTTTCTACTAAAAAGTTGCAATTCCTTTTAAAATTATTTAATTTTGACAGTGGAGTAGAACAGAGCAAGAAACAGAATTGATACTACACAAAAAATCAAAAATAATACCACAAAAATTCTGTAAAGGGATTCACATAACAGTATGTTCAATATTTACCTAAAGATACAAATTAATTTGAAGGATTTGAGTGAGTGTAGTTTGAAAGTTCAGTAGCTAAAGAATTAATATCAATTATTCATTTTCAGTTACCCACATTTCTGGTTTGACACTGGAGTATTATAACTCACACTAAGTTATAATGCAATGGACTCAGTTATCTATCTCTAGAGAGACAGCTTTACAGTCAGAGAAAAGCTGATACTATTTTGACAGACAATGGAAAAGTCCAACATACTTACTTTTAATGGGCTCAATTTTTCGTTCTTATTCTATATTATGGATATATACCATTTAATGGATAGGTTTCATATACATAGAATCCTGCAAGGTTGTTTTCTTTTCCCCTCAAAATCTTAGTTTTGAACAATTGGTAAAAAAACCAAAAAATTCTTTTCTATCCTAAGTATGCAGGAAAAAGTTATCTTTCTGCTCTGTGAGACATCTCATTTTCATTGGTTAATATCAACTGGAATCCATTTTACCTTGACATTTTTCAATGGATTTTGACAAAAGATAGTGGCAATAAATTACAAGCTTTCAGAACTAGGACCTTATGCAGTAGCAATAGCGTGCTTTGTATTAAACTTCAAAAAACCAAAAGTCCACTTGGTATTAGTGAGGAATTCTGCAACCTCACTAATGTATGTTAGAACAATTCACCAATTCATACACACCCACTGAACTTTGTCCCTGAAAATTATCTATACGTATGGACACAGTGGTCACTGAGGGGAGGGAATGAATTTGACATTGTCTTGTGCAGATTTAACTTCTCTTGCCTAAATGTTCCTCAGAAAGTTGTGCTCCTGAAAATTCATGCTTTTTTTTCTCTTAAAGAGATTCCTTTTATTAAACTGATACTTTTAAACAAATGCTTATTTCAGACCCATCTCTTCAATTTATTTTCCCCTCCCAGCTCAATTTCTCAACCCAACCAACATCTTAAATGACTTCAAAATTCATTTGGTTTCCATGGTATTTTAAAGCAAAAGTAATGGAATATACACAAATATTTGGTATCTAATGTGAAACTTTTGTAACTTTTTTCTAATTATTTCTTATTAGCTCCCTCTGGAATCCTACTGCTTGTTGCTGTGAAGTTAAAAAGCTCAGCTTTCCAACAGGACCTAAGTAGGTAAAGACTTCCCCCCTTTCAAAGACAGTATGAACTGAGCACACAGCTGAATTCATGTAGGCAGGCAACAAACTTTTTCATTAGCAATCAACCATTACTTCTGGTTATACTTCACTTATCATTTCAGCATTTCTGTTCACTCTAGCTTTAGCTAGTACTAAAGTTCACATTTGTATTCTATCAAACTTTGTCATGTATGCAGTTCAAATGCTTAATGCACAGGGTTTACTGTGATGGTGTTAGGTTACCAGAGAGCCTGTTCTGTAGCAGGTAAAAATGTTGGCAGATGTATGAGAATTTTGATGAAAATTTTCTGCTGCAATTAAAATACTTTTGAATATCTTTCAATGGCTTCCTTTAGGTATAATAAAAAAAATTAAAATAGAAGAAAAAAAAAAAGTTGCATTTTCATTCCAAGAGCAAAAACATTGCAGTAAAAGTTCCCAGTCATTGGTCAGCAAAAGGCTGAAGCAGAGTTACTGTCCCTAGACAATTGCCCACCATGAGTTGTGCTTCTTTATACTTCGGTGAAAGCAAATCTCCTTACTCCTTGTCTTAGCCAGCATTGGTAGCACCCTCATCAGTGTTTCTTACATGCATCACTGGAAGAAGATGTAGGATCATATGCTTCTTCTAAGGATGTTAATAATTTTTCTTAGCTCAACTGCTTATGTAAACCTTGGGGCTTGTCAGAACTAAAGATGAAGAAGTCGATATAGGCCTGAATCTGCCTGGTAAAAACTTCTCTGGTCACTGACAAGGTCATTCATCCAGAAAAAAAGAACAAGGGCTAGCAATGTTCTTAATGGAGACAGATTGAAGTAGCTGAGGTGAGAAAAGTTGAAGATGATGTTTCTCACGCAGGCCCAGTAAATCAACTCCTGTTTTCAGCTGATTCAGAGCAGACATTTGTATCTACTTACCAACAACTTGGATGGATACCCTTATTGCTAAGCTGCTGAATAGAAATTTTTGGATCTGTCCTGTCTCCCTTTGTTTTTATCTCATATGCCTGAAAAATAGTAAAAAAAGGTACCTTTGTAATGGAGCTTATTTCGTTTGGCAGTCAAACTGAACCAGTACCATTTGCAGCACACATGCTGCTGATCCCTGTTGCAAGAGTTCAGATTTTTTGACCCTTCCAAGAGAGGCAATGTGAGCACATTAAGACAAGGCTCTTGCTGCAGGAATGAAGCTGTTCCACTCACAGTAGAATAATGGGTCCAGCTGTTTGTTTATTGCAGCCCCATGTCAGAGCAATGAGATTGACAAGAAATGGAAACAGCAGGCAGTGATAAGAATTGTGTTTTTAAAAGACAGTGGTGGTAGTTGAGTTGGAAGAGAGAAGAAATTAGTCATTAGTTTTCCCACCTGTTCCTGGGCTAAATATTGGCATTAATTTGCTAGTTCCAAAATGCCAAGCAGCTGAGCACAGGAGGTTCAGTCTAAGTGGTTTAAAGTGCTACCTGGAGTTTTATAATGTTTTTCATTCAGTAAGACAGGAAACTTTATTAGGAACACTCTAAAACATACTTAGAGTTAGGTCTCTCAGTCCCATATCTTCATTAAGAGAGGATTTTCCTGCTCCATGCTTTTTTGGTTTGGCTGGATTGTTTTTCACCAAATTGGCTGTCAGATTCATGATCTCTAACAAATGTGATATTTTATTTTAATTTTATACAATGAAAAATTGTTTTTGAAGAAAAGAGAAATTAGCAAGAGAGTATCTCTCTTTCCCCCTCATAATTCCATGTGCTTTCAATTTGGCTTACCATAAAAGTTTTGTTGTGGTTTGTTTGGGTTTTTTTTTCCTCTGTAATTAGATTTAAACTTTTTTATTTTTGTTTTTCCCTACGAAAAACCATAAGCTGAATATCTCAAATAAGAACTTTTTCTGATCTAACTCTTATTAGTTTACAGCAGAACTCCCTCTGGCTGTTAGTCTTTCAGTATTGCATTTCTTTTCAGCGATGTTTGAAACTGAGCAATAGTCAGAGCAATAAGGATTTTCTATTCCTGACCTGAATTAAATCAATTTTTAAGTGGTTGAAATGTCATTGTGACAACACAGATGGAAATCTGCAACCCAAATTATTTGGATGAAATGCAAACAAAAAATCCTAATTGTCTAGCTTTTTCTTTATATTAAACAGAATTCAAATCTATAGGTTTTATTTCCAGAGATGTAAACTGGCACCGTTTGCATCAGCTATGAATGACCTCATAATGTTGTACAGGTGCACAGACTCCCAGTATCAGTAACTTCAGAGACCAATAGACTCTACTGCCATATTTAAGCTGTGCAAAGCCGTTGTTTGATTGAATTGTGCATCTAGTGCTGCTTTCAGGAGGACACAGGGGAGTTGGGGTTTTTTTGCCACCCCTCTGTTGTTGTCATCTTTGAGTTTGCTGCTAACAAGTCTCTCAGACTGAGGCACAAGTACAAAGAAATTATATATTAGTGAACAAGAAGAGGAAATAAGGAGCAACCAACCATTAATCAAAGTACTTTCTTTCCATTGTACCATAAGTGGCATACTTGGATTTGTCCTTCTAACAGATCTAGGAATTTATTAATCTGCTCTAGATGGCTTTCCTGGTTTTTTAATATTTTTTGGTTGCTTGGTTGGTTGGCTCTTTGGACACCACCTGTCCAGAGAGGAAAACATTTGCTTCAACCCCTTTTGATTTTCCTTGAGGAGTGGCCATACTGCCCTACAAATACAGTGGTTATATCTGACCTCTGGGCATCAGGTAATTGTTATTTGAGGAAGAACCAATAGTTTATAATTTTCTAAAAAAATGTCCTGCCCCCACTAGTTTAATTTCTCCTGACAGTGTTACAAGGAAATAAGCCATTGGAGTAGTCATTATCACAATTCATGCTGATGCTTTCAATTTTTTGTTAGGCTTTTTCCCCCCAGAAAACCATATAGCCTGCCTAAAAATTATTTTATATTTTCTGCAGTGTGAGGCATGTTCATCAATGTTTGAATTAGAAGTGCAAACCTATAATTACTGTTTCCACAGACAGAAAAAGTGAAGTTTCATTTGTGATGATGAATATGCAGCTCTTTTAAAATGTTCCTCAGTTTATTTTTAGAAAATGAAGGAAAGAAAGAAACAGAGGGGGATTTGTCTGACATTTATACTAGGGAAATGGCAGTTATATTGAGACATTTTTGTCCCTTTTAGCAGCAAAACATCAAAGACTTTATATCTTTTCTTCAATGTATAGGGCATGAGAAAAGAGAGTATATATAATCTACTTATGATAACTTCATTATAAAGAACCTACCATCTATATGAAATAAAAGTGTATTAACAGCATTGGGACGTGCATTTATGTTTTTGTACAGAAAATAAGAGCGTGCTTCTGTGTATGTTCTATCCATTGGCTAGGACTAGGAAGTTTTTAGGCATCAAGTGTGTCCAGCTTTGGGGTTTTGCCTTAGAGTTTTAAAGTTCTGAAGAGAGTGGTCTAAAGGAAGAACTATACTTCAGAGAGCTCCAGTTTCATGCTCCCATTTTCAGCTCCGAGCCTCCCTCAAGGAGGCTGCACCAGGTCTGCCCCTCACTATTGCATCCTTGATTTCAGCCAGCCAGAAGCCTTTGCAAGGCTTTGTGCTTCTCTGCCTGATCTGACTGCATTGAAGTTGTTCATGCTGTACCACAGCATAAGAGATACTTTTAGACCTCAGCCATTGGGCACTGTTCTTGATTTGATCTAGAAATGAAAACACTTAGACCACAGGTTGTCTCCATCACTCTCAGGCCCAAGCTCTGCTAAGAATTAGAATCCTCTTTGCCTGCCTTCCTTTTCTAAATCTATGCTAAGTATAACTCCAGTGACTATTCTTTTCTGGTATCCAGGAACAAGAGGTACATCTTGTTGATTTCTTCTTTGACACTATCAGTTTCAGAAATTCTGTATGAATTGTTTCCAATATGGTGTAGTCTATTTTGTACATTTATATTTATATTTTATGTACATAAGACAGGACAAGGGGAAATGGCGCAAGTTTTTCCAGGGGAGATTTAGATTAGATTGGAACATATTGCCCAGGGAAGTGGCTGAGTCCCAGTCCCCAGAAGTGGCTAAGAATATCTGCATTAGCACTTGAGGACATGATTTAGTGGTGAACATGGTAGTACTAATTCAAAGTTGGACGCTTTAGTTAAAAGTTAAACTCTTCCAAAAGTAATGATTCTATGATTCTACTTAAATTTCATTCTGCAAATCAAAACTAAGCTGTGACCAAGCACATCCAAGATGTAGCCAAAATGAGATAGTGGAGAAAGGCTGTAGCAGAACAGGTGTGTATAGAAAATAATGCTGATTCTACAGAGAAATTCACAGTTCACAACAGCCAGGTATGTGTGACTCCCGAGCTGTTTTCTAGTTGGCCTCTGTTAAATATGATCTGTAAGTTTCTGCTGCTTGTGATATAATAGGGAGTATGTGGGACTGAGAGGTTAATAAAAAAAATGCAGTGGAAAATGAAGGTTACTGAGTAAAAAGAGTCATTGTCAACTAGGTTTATAAAAGAAAAGTTGCTGTTCATAAATAAGTGGTAGGTCCTACATCTCAGTAGGTGGAAAAGACTGTTGAAAGGGTGGACCTCAATTCTTATTCATAAACTCAGAATGGTTGAAAGTCAGGCAGAAATAAACCTTGCAAAGGCAATTATAACAAGTGAGAAAATTTTTCTAGTAAATAGGGAGAAAAGTGGAATATCAATGTGTTAAAAGTGGGTATTATCCTAAAGATAATATGGATCTGGCTCAAAAATTGAATGTTTCATCTCTGTTTTCAATACAGAGGACTCTATAATGCAGTGGCAAAAGCAGAATGGCTAATAAGAATAACTATATAGAAATGCAAATTACAATAGCTGAGGTTAAATAAAACTCAGATGACTGTTGGTGTCAGGAAGATTGAATAACCTTTATCAGAAATACTGAATAATTGACAAATGAAACTGAGATCAGTAGCATGGATTCCTATTAAACCTATCAACAAGTTTTATACTTAATTATTGAAGAAAGGCAAAATTAGTATTTGCAATTCCTCTTTTGCAATTTCCAATTGGAGAGGAATAAAATGTAGGAAAGGAACTATAGGAGAGGAGCTATAAAAATTTTGATTTGATAAAATGTGAGAAGAAGAGTATGTTAAGGAAATAATCTATTTGGCTGTAGCTATTAAAATAAATCTGGATTTACCAAAAGTGGATTTTATCCAACCATTCTGGCATTTTCCTTCGAGTTTAAATATTTGTCTTAATGAGGTTCTCAATATTAGAGCTGAATATAAAAATAGAAAAATATTTTTATGAATAATAATGTAATTTTAATAGATTTTCCCTAGTCATGACCAACATGAATAACCACCCTTATTTTATTGGCATTAACATATCACACTGTTCAACTGTACTTTTCAGCAGACATTTTCCTCTTTGTAAACACTACCACCTTTACTCCTTTAACATTAACAGATTTTAAACTCACAGCAAAATTATAGGTATAGGAGGGAGACACCATTTCAATTTTGGAGACAACAGGTGAATTATCACAGGGTGTATAGGGAGAGAAAAGAATAAGCCTAAGAGAATGGGCAAGGAAATTTCCTATGAGGAAGGATTTGAAAGAAAGATTCACTCTACTCAGTTTCTTCTCTTCTAAATCCTGCCTTCTTGCAATTGTCATACAGAAGAAGAAAGAAAACATTCTCTCCCAGTACCTTTTTTATTTCCAAACTGATGACTTCAAAATAGCTGTATTTTTTTTCCACTTGGGTTTGGGTACAGCAGCACTACAGTCCTCTTCTGCCAGAAGTACCTGCGGATATGTACTTAGCTTCAAACTAATTCTAGTACTAATCACAGAGCAGCTGGGGAAACATAGCACCGATTCAAACACCACCTGAGAAGCTGGATTTATACTAATTTACTAATACTTCAGTGATTTCAAAAGTATCATTATAAAGAAAATTTGAGATCACCTAAAATGAGGTTTCCACACATAGGCTAAAGTTCCACACATAGGCTACACTATCCTAAATGTAGATGTTCTGGAGTATCTTGGTTTCTAGTTGTCAGTCCAGAAGGAAATTGACATCTTAATATGTTTCATGCAAGAAATACTATTTTTTTAAATTTGCAATTTAAAATTAAATTTTTCCTTATTTATAAAATACAGAATTTGTTTCACCAGACTTGGTTCTCAAACTCACTAACACTCTCCAATTGAGAACATGAGCATACTAGACGTTTCTCTATAGAAGACCAATAGAAGAAAAGCAAGTACAGAATTCTGGGAATAAATTTATTTGGAAAATCTGCTTAAAATTTTGTAAATGGCAGTTAAACTCCTCAGAATTGTTGGGTTTTTTTCCTCAGAATTCTGAACATTCATGGAAAATTCTAGATCTGAAATTTTGACATTTTCCAAGTAGAATACTACTTAAACTTAGACTTGCAATTCTGCCCAGTTTGTTTTGATATTTTGAGTGTTCATTCTGAGTGTATGAGTTTTCATTTTGAAACCTGAGTACTGGAGAGTAGTGGTTAGTAACTTGAAAGCATGAAAACTCATTACTTAAAAGGGCTGCTTTGAAAAGTCCCGTTATTCCTCTTACACTGCTTCTTACTCTTTTCCCAGATGAGGGTCTCTCGTGTGTGTGTGTGTGTAAGGGGATGTGACTGCAGCCAGGCCACAGGCTGGAGGGCCTGTGTGTCTGTGGTGGCAGCAAATGCCAAGAGCCCAGTGGATGGGTGCCAGAACCTGGAGTGGGACAGATGCCCGTGGTGCCAGCCACTGGAGCGAGCGTGTAAATTGAGTGTGTGAGTGCCAGCAAAGATCAAACCAGGCAAGCCACAACGTGAGTGTTGTGATCTGGGAGCCTGGGGGTGAATGGTTCTCTAGGAGTGAGACCACAGGGATGTGGGACAATTGTTGGGAACCAGGAGAGCCCAAGTTCACTCCATGTGTGAAAGCATTTGTGCCAGCAGCTGGGCAGACTGGGAGTCAAGGCCCAGCTGTGGGCTTAGTCTGAACTCTGAACACGTGCAAATTTACATTCTCCCAGTAGCAGATCTCCATCCTACTCGGCAGAGAAGGGAGCAGGATGAGGCCATTCACATCATCTTGCTCAAGTGACTTCTCTGTCAATTTGTGGTGTTGGTATGTGTGGCCAGACCTGTAGACCTCTGCTTTTTACTTGTGCTCCACAAACCTGCACGTGTATATTCTGGAAATGAGCTCAGCCTTGCTACCTTTTGAACCTGACAACAGGGAGCTGAGAAAGCCTTGTCTCCCTCAGGCTTGCAGATCTAGTCTAATTTTCCCCTAACCAAACAAAAGAACCACCAAGTCCTACTTTTAGAACAAATGGAAGTTTTCTTTGGCATAAGACTGAGGCTTTTCTTTTCCACAGATGAATTTGTTGTACCTGAAGTCAATACATGTGCTGCACTTGCTAATAAATAACTTTTAATTTCAATGTGGAGCTCTTCCCTTTCGCTGGTGGCTGCTTGGCATTACCAGCTGATGGAAGTGATCTTTCATTGGGTCTCTCTCTGTCTGCACCAGCACTAAAACCACAGACCAACATTAAAAGACAATAATCATATGCCAAGTGCACTTTATTTCAGTCATGTCTGGTCTCAATCAGTCAATTTTGTGCAACTAAAAGGTTGAGATTGCTGATCCCCAGCCCCTTCCTTGTAAATGTACTACAACTTCTATTCTTCTTCCTAATTGCATTCTAAAGATGCAGCTTTAAGTTTTGCAAGAACTTACAAACAAATGAGGTTTGAAATCAAAAGACCATCAGCTGATGACAGAGCAGGCAAGTTGTTTCACCAGAACCCTTCCAGAAGAGTGTAGCAGTTGGTGGAGGGGAAAGGTTAGCATTTACTGCTCAATGCTTTTACATCTTCCTTCTTTGACATGTCAAATAGATATCACATTTACTGCCAACACACGGTGCTGGTGTTAATGGTGAAAGACTGAAGACCTAAAAAGATGTCTTCGGCTTCACTGACTGGAATGGAAATATGGAATATTTTTACAGAGTCCATTGGTATTCCAAATGGATTCAAAATATAAATAGGGTTTCTGCCACACTAGTGTCTGATTATTAAAGTAAATTTTATCTCATCTTTGCTTTTCAGAGACTGGAATTTACAATTTGCCTTGGCTTGTTGGCAAATGCCACACCACGTTTAGAATGGATTGCAATTTTCTCTTTAGAGAATTTCTTAACTGAAAAAGGGACATTTGGTATATATGGTTCAGTGGTGTCATTTTGAAGCTGCAATGTCCTTTTGAGTCTGAAATGGTTTTATATGAAAGGATTTTCAAATGGGCTCATTTATACCTCACATGCCCAATATTCTGGATTTATGCTAAGAGAGAGCCAAGGTTTCTGACTTTATAAATCTCTGTCAGGGCCTTAAAATGCCAAATAGAATTCACCAGTCAAAACCTTGATTCTTCAAGACCTAGAGAATGTTTGCCATTGAGTTTAATCAGCCCCAAACTTAATCCTCCATAATATCAGCTTTCTGTTTTATGACTACATATCAAAGGTTAACAACACATTCATGCAGCAATGTTGTGTTCCATGAATATTGTTCTGAGCTATAAATTTTTCAGTTTTAAAATTATTTCCCTGCTATGTGACAGAGTAGAAAGTAAGTAGAGAAAGGAGAGAGGGACAGAGTGCCACTTCATCAAGGGAAGATGTGTTCTAAAAAAATTCAGACTATCTCCTCTTCTGCCATAATTAGATTTACGGGACTAACAGGTACCTGTTCAGCACATATTTATCAAATTCTCAAAGTCAATTTTCATAGTTCTTTCGCTCACTCAGACTCTAAAGTTCACATTTAACTTTTAATTAAATCTAGAGAATATAATATTGAATAAAAGTTACATTTATCAGTTTAATTTTGAAATTCTTACTGAATATACATTATTGCTCTGTGTTTGAATTGAATTTCATTTAAAGACCCTTTATTCCTGCTGTAACTACTTAGATTCCCATGGCTTCATGATTTCGTCAGAAAAAAGGGAGTTGATTATGTAAGCAGTAAGTGGTCTTCATTCCAGCTGTAAAATATATGCTAAGATTTCTTTGACAGACTAGCCATTTTTTGTTCTATAGCTGTTCACCTGTAGACCTCTGTTGATAATAATTGGTCCCACTGCAATGAGAAACACATTTATGTTTTTCAAATAATTGCCTCATTATCGAATAACAGACCCCCATTTTTTTGTAACATGTACTGCTGGAATCAGTAAATTAGTCATTACTGATCAGAGTTTGTAGAGAATTAGGAATGGAAATGGCAACATATAGATAAATTGTTTGCATATTTAATATTTATATTTTGTTATTTTGTATTGACTGCAGGAATGCACGGCAGCTTGCATGTATGTTATCTAGATGAATGAAGAATGAAAAGCTAATGTTGTGCAATGGAGCATCTCTGCTGAGCAAAGAGGTACCTGAGACGCTCTAGGCTGTTGTTTTCTCTGGGCTCCACTGCATATCTCTTCTGAGACCTGTGCTGTCTTTCTCTATCTTTGCAATTTCCTTTAATAGTCGATGTACCTAAGATAATAGCAACCAACAATAAGTATATTTCATTTTGGTCTTATGTGGAAACAAATTGGATTGTTCAAAATTACCCATATTTTGACATCACTTTCATCTTTGATGAAGTTCTGAAATTCAGTCTGAAGGTCTCTGTTGCACTTCACTCACAATACAGAATCCGCCCTGTGCTTCTGGACAAAAGCTTTGGGGAAAGAAAATAAAATTATCTTTACATCTATGTCAACAGGCTTTTTCATTTTTACCTTCTTTCCCTTTTCAAGGGCATTAAGTTCTCTCAGTACTCTTTGAATCAGAATGCCAGGTTTCATGGAAACAAATGGGATGACTTCACTCAAGTAATACCAGACTCAACCCTCTAGTCATGCTCTATTGATTAACACCCTTCTACCTGCAGTCTCAGTGTTGCTATGAACTTGTTTCTATCAGACGTTGAACTGTGTTTATGGTTATTCCTGGTCTTTACACGTCCATAACCAAAAAGGAGGGGAAAAAAAATTGCAAAGGAAAACGCCCTCAAAAAAGGCCAATGAAACAAAAAGACTACAAAAATCATGAAAGTTGCTTTTAGAGATTTTTCAATTAGCTGGCAATTGTCTTTTCTAAGATACTGTTTTCAACAAAACAACAATTTAGTATCATATCCTGTACTCCAAACAGAAAATGAATGAGTCATTGTAACTCAACTGCAACAGCAGAAAGATCTGCTTCATTGAAGACTATGAAAATAGTTGAGGTAAAGAAAACAAAAGATCATCCATCCAGAAAAACATTTTCAAGGAAATAGAAAATAAACAAAGTAGAAGAATATGTGTTCTCTGGCTGAATCTCCTCCAGATTTTAGGAATGTCTTCAGATGTGTTTTATAGATAAGAACTTTCATAATGTTTTCAATTTTTTTTTTATTTATTTTATCTCATCTTGTTCTCTAAAAACACTATGGAAATGATTTTTGCAATAAGAAAACTGCCCACAGCAAACAAATACTCTGGAGACTGTAGATAGGAGGGGTTTTTTTTTCCCTTTTGATGAGAAACTAATTTTTGTTATCCTCTGTAAATACTGAAATTGAGATCTTCATAACCTATGTGTTCAATCTTCCTAAAAATTGTTTAGGGTCATGATAGATGTTCAATACTAAGAAAGAACTCCATAGTCAAACCATAATAACAAATCTAAATTGGTATAATTTCCACAACAAGATGTGAAGGAAAATAATTGTTTGATCAGGTCAACAGTCTTTTCTTTCACAATAAACACACAAAACACAGAAATAATGAAGACTCAGTTTTCATTGTCCCCCACTTCTGTTTCTCCACAATTTTTTCAGTTAGTCAGGACTGGCACCAGTACATTCATGATACTTAATTTTCTGTTGCTCTGCAATATTTTGATTAGAGGAGTCATTTGTCAGCTAGCCATTGTGAAGTCATATCTACTCTCTGCCTTGTGTTTTTGTGCTTTTCGAAAATTTAATTATTAACAAAACAAAAAAACCCTAAGTCACCTAACAAAAAAAACCCCATCAACAAAAAAACACCAAACAACTTTCCACCACACTTTTAAAATCTCTGGCTTTGTTCATCTGTGTAATAGTAAAACTTCAGATTTTGCAAAGTGACAAAGGATAGGAAAATATTTTTTTCTATACTGCATGTTGCTGAATTTGTGGGTATTTTAACTTGTAATTAGCAGACAAAATATATCACAAAATGGACCATTACTTACTTGACTATCCACTGAAATCAGTCAGTACATGCAAATATTCTGTCCTGCCCTACTTGAATTTTACCAGTTCCAATAGACACCCAGAGGATCTCCCTCTTTTTTTCTTTTTACACTTCAGTAACATTTGTACTTCTCATCACACCAATAAAATCCATGAATTTGAAATATGGTTTTTTAACACACATCTTCCTTTGAAGTATAAAATGATGACATTGAAAGTAACAGATAACAGGAGAAAGATGGCCAAACTATTTAAAAGTTTTGTATAATGCGGTCTTTTTTTTTTGTTTCTGCTTGATAAAATATGAAACATTTCTGTATTATAATCTGTCAATCATCTACTCATTGAGGGGGATTTAAATTATGTCCTTTGGAAGATCAAAAAATGTTTGCATGAGTAAAAAATACATGCTCTTAGTAATTACAGCCTAGCATATACCTCATTACTTCACCAATATTTCCTAAAAAAGTAGTTTGATTAATTAGCCTTTTTTTATATTTCTTTTTTACTTATTTTTATCCTATTTGCTAATTGGATTTTTGAGGGAGTTATTGTCTTAAATGATAAATGAAGTTTTACTATTTATAATCAATACACTCACTAGTTTTCCTTAAGATTCCAGAAAACACTAAAATGACCAAGTTTTCCTCTTATTTGCATCCAGACATGTTTCTATCTAGAATAATTTTTTAATTACTTACTCTTTTTTAAAAAATATATATTTACAGGGATGTAAAAAAGATTGTAGGCAAGATCAATTAAATCACACAACAGAAACAGACTGGCTGGAAGAATATGATAAGGGTAAAGGCAGGTCTTGAGCAGCTTGACAGGTCATCATTTACCCATTTGCACACTCTTCAGACTTCATAACAGCTTTGCATGTTAACTTTTACTGAAATACATAACTCATTAAATCAGTTTTATCCAGCAGGAAGAGTTTTCCATATTAGCTGTAAGCATTGAAATCACTGACACAGTAAGTTAAGATCAGTAAAAACATTAAGGCCTTTTTGTTCGGTTTTTAATTTGGATTTTTTATTTATTTTAATAGATTCTACTTTAAATAATAATAAATAAATTAAAAAATAAATAATAAATTATAAATTATAAAGAATAAATAATAATGAAAAATAATTTAGACTTTAAATAATTGTAAAATTTTTAATCTTCTCAATATATGTTCTTTCTGGAAGAAAGGAGAAAAAAGAAAAGAGCATTAATGAACCAGCCATCACCAAGTTTTGTTTTACGTCTTTCCTAGTCAAGATAACCAAATACACTGATAGGCATCTATAGGGAAAGCAGAAACAAACACTTTTACCAGGTGCCTGGAAAAATTCTTTGGGAAAGCTATGATATCTGCCTCAACAAATGTATCCAAAAGGCAAAGTAGGGATGACAACTTCCAAGGCACTTGCCATTTTTCCTACTGTAGGTACCTCCCATTAGGGGGATGAGAAGAGAAAGATAAGAAATAAGCAAGCACATGTTTTATTCTTGTGACCTGAAATATATTAGTGATAAGTGGGTTGGTTTTTTTTTTTTTTTTTTTTTTTTTTTTAGTTATTCAGGCCAGTTTTATGGTTCTCTAGATATTTTCAGTTATTTCTATTCAGACCTAACCAAGTTTGTACCCTTTGATTTCTTTTACAAAACAAAGGAAAAAAGTGAATAATTAAGTATTGATATTAATATGGAAAGTAAGATTTGCTCCAAAATGTAAAAAAAGACATAGCTGTCCCTCATGTGGGTCATTTAGAACACAATTTTTGCATTTGACTAGTTGTGGTCTTTCATACATTCTTCATAAAGTTATTTCTATTCTGAAAAAAAAGGGATCTGGGTCATATTTTTCCCAGTCCTTTTTTTCTGTGAATTGCTCCTTTTACTCTTCCTCATCTAAAATAAGAATTTAAGTAAATTATTCCTTTTGTTCTTGTAAAATTTTAAAATAATTGCCTAATAAAATTAGTAATTATGTTTGCTTTTAACAAGTTCCTATCCTCCATGGTTAGGCCTCCTTTTAGTTTCACTTCTGTTAACACAATCTATTAAAAAGTTATTTTCTAAAATACTCCCATGTACAAATTCCAAATATTCAGGTGATTGGTTTCCAGTTACAGTAGCATTTTTTTGTGATTTGACAATCTAATTATTAGAGTGTTTTGAGAAAGAAAAGGAACAAAAAACAGACTACTTAAATTTGTAGCTAATAATGGCTCTACCAACATGAGCAATGAAAATAAAATTTACTTGCAGAAGCATAGTTAAAGAAAATATACCACAATTTGTATTTAGGAGCTAGATGGAAGGTAGGTCATAGCTTTGAAGCAGAATTTAAAGTAAGTGTAATGAAAAAAATAATTCACTTCCCATCTCTAAAGCTGCAGCATAAATACCCAAATGCAAAGGAAATCCAGCTCTTCACAAAGGACCTCCTGACGCGAGAGGATTTGGCTTCCACCTCAGCTTTGCTATGGCCCCTGTGTGATGCCTTCCCATTGAACTCTCCAAGCACATTCATGCCAGGAAAATGGAAGACCAACGGCTTAAGTCTCCTAAAGTAATTCTCATACCATGAGAATGTGATGTTGGGTTCTTTCAAACAGTTACTCTTGAAAAGATTATAACAAATGAGAAATTTGTAATGCACGTAAAATGTAGAATTTGTTTTTATAGTTTGGGGGTTTTCTTTGATTAACTTTAAAAATCCTTCCTGCTAAAGAAGAGATTTTATGTATTATCTGGACATCTCTTAATGGCACATGACACATAAAAGGCGCAAAGGAAATATTTGCACTTACAACTTAAGCTTTTTTTGACTATTAAAGCACATTTTTTCTGAAGCACTGTTATGTGAAATCTGAATTAGATCAATTGGAGCACAATCATTATTATTATTCCATTGAATATTTTCTTATGCTATTTGAATGATGTAATTGGAGTTTCATATTCAAATGTTTTTTAAAAAATTCAAAGTTTATAGATGTTAATTGTCTTATAGAATGACCAAACTAATCAGGTATAAAACATCTGAAGTGATAAAATCAGAGGGAATAGATTATAATAGCAATTTGACAGGGATACATAGTTTTCAAACATCAAATGCAATAGTTTTCAAACATCTGCTGAAAGAACAAAACCACACCTCCACACTTGGCACACTATAAATTCATTAATTGAGAGATTAAGAACATTAAAAATTACTGCTGGATGTGACTCGCTGCTTATACTATTTTTATAAAATTTGACACTTTAAAAGCTCATGGCTTTGTGATTATTTATTAGTACTCCATGGAAACTACTGAACTAAGAAAGATATTTTGCTGCTAATCTTAACTGTAGAGTAAACCAAGATATCTAGTAAAATTAATTTTTTCCTTTCAAAAAATAACTAAAAATTAAATACTTGAAGTGTTCAACCAAAAAGAATACAACCTATAATCTACAACATTGCAAAAAGGAGGAAAAAATTATGCATTACTGTTAATGGAGAAAATTTTATCTTGTACTGAGTGTATTTTTGATGAAATGATAAAAGGGGGTGATAGTACTTGTGCAAGACTTCACACAGACAAAGGAAACTAAATGTAGAGTGCATCTAAGCCTTCTTCAAACTATCATCAATTTTGAATAATTTTGTGAAAACCTGCTATGAACAAAGGCACACAAAGAATGTTTGATTACATGACAGAAGGGAAGGGAGTGAGAGGAAAGCATGGAATACTTGCTTTGTTCAGAGAGAGTTAAAGGCTATTTGTGAACAAAGGAACAAAAGTGAAAAAGGTCCAAAAGAAAAAATAACAAAAAGACTCACATACAAAATTGAATAAATGTAGTACCAAGACATACTTAAAGCAGCAAGTTCTTTTCCTATCATCCAGTCAATAAAGAAGGGGAAGCTGTATGAAAACCAAAAATATGCATCAGCAAGACATTTTACAGACAGCTTCTGGAGATTTATTTATACCAGTTTCCCAGGCCAGGCTTCAAAGCATGTATTAAATTTGCCCTCATCCTTCTCCCTCTCTCACTCTCTCCCAACAGAACACATATTGAGGGGAATTCTTAGTACTTTTTTGTCCACCCTCACAAGTGATTTTAGTTGAGGGTCTTCTGACATTAGCAAAGAGACACTACAATCAGAATCTAAATAACTCAAGTGAACATAGTAGGTATTTTTGGTAAACACAGTAGCTTGCTGAGACTTCAGCATGTCAGTAAGGAAGACATTAATAATCTCCATTTACCAGTGAGACAGGTGATAAGACTGGGTAGGGTTGTCAGCTCATTCAGGATTGAAAGAGTTGATTTTCCTTGTACTGGACTGATCTTTCATGTTGATGTAATGCTCTTTTTTGAGTCACTGTTTTTCTTCTTAGGAGTTTGCTTCTTCTCATGCCAGTATTTACCTTGTGAATCCATCTGCTAACAATTCCCAACTTAGCAATTACACTTCTGTGGTTTTACTTTTCTTATACTGTGTGGTATAGTTCATGTATGCTTACAAATTTTTTTCACAATAAAACTGAGCCATGGACATATAACCATGCTTTAACAAAAAGGGGTTTGGAGCACAGACAGCTGAACTCCTGAGATGAAGGATACATGAAGAAGCCTTGCTCTGTTCCCAC
Organism: Melospiza melodia melodia; assembly: GCF_035770615.1. Taxonomy (NCBI): domain Eukaryota; kingdom Metazoa; phylum Chordata; class Aves; order Passeriformes; family Passerellidae; genus Melospiza; species Melospiza melodia. The sequence continues at coordinate 87,366,106 of NC_086197.1, read as the reverse complement.
ATCTGTCTCCACACTGCTGTGTAACCACTGGGGCTCAATCGCAGAAGGCTTCTTCAGTATTGAAGCTCAGACTTTGATGCTTTTAAATAAAAACATTTTACAATAACTTCATTCCTTTGGTTGTCCCATAGATTCAAAAATCCTCGGGTTCTTTATTTTTCCTACATTTTACAGAAGCTAGCTCTGAAGGACTGAGATATAAATACATACATATAGGGTTTCACAGCCCGCTTATCATATGATTGACAGAAAACAATTCATTCATCATACATTTCAGAGAGCTCTTCTGACTTGCAAATGTGATAGTGCATTGGAACTGAATGCCTAGCAGATACCTAGGCTGATTTTCTAGCACTGGGGAAAGATTTATGGTTTCTAATGGAAACCAAATAGAAATCAGTGAACTTGACTCCCTGTCCTGCCATAACAGCGTCTACAAAATTACACTTGAATAAATTCAAGACATCAGGGTGGAGGATCCACCTCTATGGGTTCCACTATAGTTTTCTTTGATTATCTTCTAAACACAAAGTGAAATATGAGGAAAGACCTACAAATGGAGTCCATGCAGGTCAGAGTAATAAAAGTCACAAGAAGCACCAGTGAATGTAGATTAGCAGGTTCTGTCATTTTGAGCTGAAAATACTTTTTTCTCCTGTATTAAATAATATAATAGCCTCTTTTTTATTAAAAAAAGGCAGAAAAATCTATGCATACCAAAGAAATGTAAGTAGTGTAGCTATCTTCATATCACCTCTGAGCTTTCTCAGACTTCAGTTATAATTTTTATATTAACAGCCACGTATTTAATTTTCACTTAAAATAGCTTTAAGGAGAATTTTAGTCCCACCTTTCAATACAGGAGTAAGAGAGATTAAGAAGCAGATATAAATTACAGAGTTCATTACTATAAAGTACACAGTCTGCTCACAAAATAATAATAAAAAACAATCACTTCCATTTTCAGATGCAACCACTCAGTTGAAGTCTACACTTTGTTTTAGTTGGATAATATAGGTGGAAGATGCAGCATAGTTATTAAACATTTCCAGATTTAACGCACACACACATATCTTCTGAAATATTAACAGTAGTTTATACTTTGTTGTATAATCCTTTCTAAAAGTAGAGCTTGTGATCTTGAGAGTTATCTTCATCGTTAGATTTCTTTTTTCATTTCAGTTACATTACAAGAGTGTTTCCTTAAAGGTTTTTGTAAGGAATTTAATGGCTATATAATTAATTTAGCATTATAAAATATGATAGTTTATCTGACTGGAATAATAGTGTGAACAAATTGTCTAAGACACTACAAAAACATACTCTTCATCACAGAAAACTTTGAGTTCATTCCATAATATTTGTCATCAGTGCATATATTTTCCTCTATGGAACAACTTAGAAAAGGTCTACCCTTAAAGTAGCATGTTTTAATTTCATGTTCTAAAGAACTAGGTACTTTCAGTTCCCAAAAAGAATTGTGTAGCATAACATTTTTATTCAGTCGTCTATAAGCTGTTATAATTAAAACGCTGCATATTGAAAAAAACCACGAGATGTGGATTTCTAGAGAATAGAAGAAAAAGATTCATATCCTTGGCAATTCTAATATTTTTCATATTGGAACATATTCTAGAAAAAAGAATATATGTGATATTTATGCACAAAGAATTCCTGCAACATCTCATTTCATCAAGTAATAATTTAGTCTTTGCTGTTGATGCCAGAATGGCATTTTGGGAGGTAAGATATAGAGTCTTATCTGTATCACGTTCTCACAGGGTGTAAGATATTGCTGAAACAATCCTAAGTTATCCCTATGACCCATGTGGCTCTTTCTTGTCTCCTTCTTCCTTCAGAAATCTCATCAGTCTAACACAAAAGGAATTGCTGCACCAGCCAGCTGGTAATTTTTCTTCTTTTCTGTTACTGAATCTCTTTTTGACAGGCATCTCAGGAATCTGTGGATTCTTTTTTTAATTTTAACATATGCAGCATACTTCTGAAACTAGGATCAAAACATTTAAAATGCAGAGCACATCAATATTGCAGCAAAGTTGATATTATTGTATGAAATAAATAAGCTCCGTTATGTATATTTGAAGTCTGAGCTTATGACTTTGCATTTTTTTATACAGCACCATACCCACTTAAGAACTTTTCTTATAACACTGCCAATTATGAAATGATATTCAAAGCATAAAGTATAAAAAAGAAAAGTATTGCATGAATTTCACAAAATGTACCTATCATCATTGAAACAGAAAACTAAAGGAAGTCAAGGGTACACATACCTAGTAATTTTATAATGAATTTAAATTAAAGTATTAATTCTGGATGTTCTGCAACTACATCCTCTTTAGGAGCTTCCAACAGTAGTCCAGTGCCAAAGCCAAACCACTGGACTGTTTTTATCAGAAGAGCAAGATCCTAAGCCTGATCAAACCTGGTTGTCTCAATTTTATTCAGTACAAATACATTTAGACAAAAAAGTGTGCTTCACTCAGCTTCCTTAATGAACAGAGCTATCCTGACATACATGTTTAAGGCAAATCCAGGAGAACCTCTTACCCTGGGAAGAATGGATGCACACTCCACCTAAACTTTATAACTCACATTAAAATCTTTTTCCTGTTTTTATAGTGACATGAAGGGGGCATACAATGCAGTGGAGGTTTAAGCAAAAAATATTATACAAAATAAGAACATGAATTATTCATTGTTGATATAACACTAGCAGCAGAAGACTATGTACTTGCTGCTTACTGGGAAACAACAAAATGGCCAATACCTGGTCAAGGACTTTGTAACTTTCTGGCTTCTGTTTCCCTCTTTCTGTGGGCCTTGGAATAGCAAGTTTTTGCCTGGAGGGTAATACAAAAGATAAGAACTATTTTAATTTCCTGTTCTGTAGCATTTGTTCCCTAAAATTATTTTGGCAGTATGTAAACAAACAGACATAATTAACTTATTCAAAAAAAATGTTATTCTCTAAAGAAAGCAGTGTTTTGTTATTAGAAGATAAAATTTTACAAGCAGTAAAATTATTCTAATATGTCAAGGTATTCTAAATGGTGTCATTCTCTGTTATTCAAGTTTCTATGGTCAGGTCTATTGCCCCAAGTGGCAATGTCCTAAAATTGAAGAACATAACTCTATTAGGGAAATTGAATGTAAAGAAAGCCCATAAAATGTCTATAGAACCATTATATTTCATTGGCTCACTATTAGCAATAATGCTTATTACTCCTAACCTATTCTCACCACCTCTATTTACTGGTAACACATTCTGGGTGAATGTGACTGACAGGAGAGCTAATACTGTGCTGAGAATGTAACATGAGATTTACCAAAGAGTTTAAAATTCAAGCCTCTAGCTCCCTCAAAGCAGTCACAGAAGGGTAGGAAACAATTACACTGCAATATAAACTGGATTTTTTCTCTGTGTGCTGCCTTCAATTCTCCTCCAGAAGATTTGGGTCACTTTATTTCCATGTGAGACTTAAAAGCATAGAAAACAAAACAAAACTAATTTTCTGGCATACAGGCTATGAGTGACTTAATAAAACCCAAAAGCTATGTGTTTGCTTTCAGGGTATGTCTTTAAAGCTTTTCTTTCCAGCCAGAAAATAAAATATGAGAGTATTATTTTGAAAGCAATTCATATATGTGCTGGAAAAATCATCTGAAATAAAACAAAGCTATGCAAAGAAAAGAGCTTTTCTGAATCTCACAAGCCTAATGCAGAACTGTGAAAACTGCCATCTAACACAGTAAACTCTGCATTGCAAAATGATTAGTTAGGATACTTCCAGTTAAAAAGAGGGAAGAGGGAATTCACAATAAACTCCTGGAAAGCAAACAAACAAAGAAAAAACACCCCACCAAAAACAAGTTCTGTTCAAAAAGTGAGGGTTTTTTAATACTTCAGCTATTTGGCGCATAGATGTGAACTCTAGATACATAGAAACATAAAGAACATTCATCACACTGGAATTTCAATCTGTCCTGCTCCAGCAGGGCAAATTCAGGATTTGCACAATGTCTTTATCCCCCTCCCTCCCTTATGTGGCTACTACTATGATATTACATTACTTATTGTGCTCAGAAAAGTCTTACAGTAAATGAAAATGCAATAATGGCAGTAAAGGTCATAGACATCATGGTAATACATGTTATGGAAAGAGCTCCAAAGAAAGACAATCAAAATAGAAAAAGGGAAGGAATGGGACAACAGGTACCACAAGTAATACATATCTGCATAGAAGACATTGAAACTCAAGAGGCACAGTATCAGCACTCAAGAGACAATAATCCCTAATTGCAGTGCTGCCAGTCATACTGAAATGACTGACCATTGTTAAAACAGTCTGTAAAAAACAAATACTCAGCTAAGGAAACATATCAGTGCCTCACCAGGCATTTAAAAAAAAAACAACTGTATCTGGTGAGCTCACAGCAATTGTAGATAATTTTATGCTCAAGTCACATGCAATTCTGCATTCAAAACTTGTGTCACGAAACATGTTTTTTTCACAGTCAAGGATCTTCATAAACAAACAGGCAAATAAATAAGGGAGCAATAAGTATTGTGGTTAAAATATACAGTAATAAATAATACTAGAAGATCCTGTGGTGGTATAATCCTCCCCCCCCACCTCCGCCATGCTTTCCAGGCCACACTGCATCTGAGAAATGATCTTCAGGCCTAGGCCTTGACAAACAGCACCTGGGCTCACATCTTCCAGACCCTATCAGAAACATTGTCCACTCCCAGAAACTGCTGTCCCTGGGATTCCTGCTCTCCTTATGAACAGCCTTGGAAAATATTTTCCTTGCCTAAACAGCACAACATTCCCATTCTCACTCTCGCAAAGAAAGTGCCAACCCAAACTGTGGCCAGGAACTATGTTGTAATTAAAGCCTCTCTTGTGACCCTGTAAGTAGTCTAAAACGGGCCTGCAACCAGCAACCTCCCTCTGAGGGAGACACCTCTCAGAGCCAGCAAACTCCCACATTTGCTACACTTGGAGGATCACCAAACAATGGCAAGTCCTGGTTTGATACCCTCACATCACAGCATAGGTCGCAGCTGAGATGGCCATGATACACAGAGTATCATCACACAATTTTAGAAACTTCAGCCCATACAGAGTAACACCATACTACATCAGAAGGCTTCAGGAGTCTGCCCATACAGAACAACATCGTGTCACCTCAGAAAGCTACAGGTGTCCACCCTTCTTGCTCTTTAGCCCAACATTTATTCCCCTCGTGTTGATGCACTGCCCTGTGTCCCTCTGCTCCCTTTGGTGTTGGTCAGTGCCCTGGGCACTCCCTGGGTCATGGCTGTCAGTGCTGCTCACCTGCTGCTCACAGCTGTGCCCGCTGGGGATGGGCTCAGCCCAGCCCCATCCCAATCACCACAAACTGTGCACCAACACTCTCATGCCTCCAGGCCCAGCCCTTCATCTACTGGGAGATGCAAAGGCATCCAAAGTGAGTATTTCACCGACCTTCAGGGGAACTTTTCACAGATTTCTTTCTTGCACTGATTCTTAGTGTCTGTGTGTGTGCACATGTGCATATGCTACAGCAAATCTGGGAGAAATGCTGCTCTCTTACATATTCAGTACTTTAGATGTCTAAGTAAATTAGGCCTCTAAGCTTGTGGCTTAAGACTTAATCTTACTTAAATGCTGCAGTCATTTTTTCCCTAGGCAGCTAAGTATAAAGTTATTAAGTTAAATGCTATTAAGTGTTAGTTGTATGTTGTATTGTTACAGTTAAGTTATAAAATTAGGGTAGAAATTAAGTTAGATACAAGTAAGATGTTGTTCAGTTGTTAAATGATTAGGTTTAAGGGGTAAGTTAAGTTAAAATACTGTTAATTTTGAGCGTTATTAAACTTTAACGCCAAATTTCTTTTTATCCCTGGCCTCACTGTCTTTTTGTCTCATGAGGCTCCTGAACACACGTGGACACAAACACACACATAGACCCACTAAATTGTCCTCAGTGCATTCCTGTTTTAATTGTGTGGATTTTGTTTGGTATTGCTGTTGCTTGTTTTTCCTTAGTAAACTTTGACTGTTATGTAAGTAGTGGAGTGAATCTTGCCAACAAACTTTGTCTTGCTGTCACTTAATATTAAATCTGTTTCTCAGCTTATACCCTTGATTTTGTAAGCAATCTTGGGCACTCATTTGGAACAGATGCCATAGGGCAGAACACAACAGTTACCTGGCTTTTGGTTAGAAATAAACTAATCTTTGAAATTTTTAGAAAAAGAGAATTTATTATTTCTAGTATTCATCAGTCACCAACAAATAGTGATCCTTCTGCTTGCAGATTTCAGGGTTTTTAGAAGGCAACATTTTGTGAAAGTTCTATCTTGGTGATTTTTTCTGAAAAATGGACTAGTTTTACTTTTCTCTTTGTGGCCAGGCAATTATTATAGGGAAACCACATTATTTTGGCCTCAATTTCAGTTTATTGTTCCATAATTTATTATAATTACAGCCTACCATTCAGAGATTTTCAATTATTTCATTTCTACTACTGTAGTGAAGAAAAATTCTCTGTAATATTCTGTGAGCTCTACAAACAATGTAAATTATTTAATTTCTACATTTTAGCTTGATTGTATACATATCAAATATGCATACAGACATATCCAGCTCATCAAGACAGAATATACACTAAGAGGGGTTATACTAATATCATAGTGATGTTAATACTACTGGCAGCATATTGGAGTAATAAAAAATGGTGAAGAACTTTTAATAGCACACTATAATTTCTCTAAACTCTTGTTAAAATTATATAGTGGTGAGACCAGAAACATTTTGAACATCCAACTTTTGCAGCCATCTCAAACTACCTTTTTCATTGAGGAAACCAAACTTAAGTCCTCAATATAATTTCAAACTAGGTATTTACCTTAAAGCAAGCTATTTGGGAAGAAGTGTAGGAGAGTAAGTTAGGCACTTAATTCTTCCTAAATTTCAGTCCTTTTTAACTGTTTTTAAAGTCTCACAAAGAAATTCCATTCTGTTCTATGTATTACTATACAGCACCATAGTTTTCAGAGTCTGAATGCATTGAGTACTTTTTATTCACACAGAATACTTTCAGTTCTTCAGTGAAGGAAATGGTAAACAAAAATCTTCACTTTCAGCTGTTTCTTTCTTTGCTTTCACTGCAGCTTGTCATTCTTACTTATGGCCAAAATGCTCATGAAAAATTTACATGACTAATGCACAGCTTATTCAAGCAGGCATATAATATGCAAATTGTGCCTGGTGACTGATGGACTGACTAGGCCAGGATGTAAAATTAAAAATCCTTCTGCAGGTTTAAATTTTATTTATTTAAAATCAAGATCAAGAATAAACTGTTAGAATACACATACTGAACCCTTTTTGAAGAATATGCATTTATTTACTCTACACTTCAATTTCTACCCCATGCTTTGGAGCCTGGTAGATAATTGCATGAGTAGCCCTCAATCATACAAGCCATGTAATTGAGATTTATAAGGTGAGTTTTCCTGATTAAAATGTATTCACAGTCATTAGAGGTACATCATATTGAAAGGTCCTCTTGAAGAAAAATGCTTCCTGAAGGTAGCTGATGATTTTACTTTTTGGAACTTCCACACTGATGGTTTGGTTGTCTAAACAAACTGAAGATTTGACCTGTCATATATATAATAAACCATGTGATTCAGAGGGAGATAGGTTCCATCTTTTGTGCAATGATTCCCAAGCGGTCCAACTCTTGGCTTTTAACTTTCCAAAGCTTTAGATTACTTTCTATCCAGGAATCCTTGAGTGATGGCAAAAGCTGGGAGATTTTGATTAGCTTCCTCACCCAGCAAAATAAGAAAGCAAGGTAACATTTTTATAAATAATAAATGCATTTTAAACTGAGATGGTGGCTCCCTCCTCTCTATGATAGTCAAGACTGTGGATGACTATGTGCAAAACTCTTCAGGTTTAAAGGTTTAACTGTGGTTTTTTTCAGAAACTACAAAACACCCCAAAATAACTTTCTTTCTAGCCTCTTTAGTCTTGTGAGAAGTATCTAGAGAAGACTGAAAACAAAGACTATATTCCATATCTAATTTATGCTAGCATGATAGATCATTGCCATTTCAATCAATTCAGCTGTATTGCTGTAACAGGTCTTATGGGCTAAATAACACTCTAACTATCTCAAGATAAATATGGTGTAAAGAACGAAGCTAATGAGATAATGATTTTATATTACTTTATCAGACAGAAAAAGTTCCCCCATGGGTTATATTTTATCATTAATTTATTTCATTTGCTTTTCCTTTGAGTCACCTTATTTCTCTCCCTGAAAGAGGGGAAAAAATCCCTTTTGAATATGAAGAGGTAAGTACAACATTATGTGAGACCATTTAAAGACACAATATGATTTTATTCAGTGAATTTCATTTGTTATGATTCTACATTTCTTTATAGATACAATAAATAATAATAAATAACAAATAACTTTTCTCTATTTTCTTCTCATCTTCATCCCTCTATTGCTGCACACGAACATCCAGAAGAGCAGTAGTTGATTTGTAAATATTGAGCAAAATCACTATTCGGCTTAGGAAAGAAAATGCAAAGATAATTAATGTTGAGGATTTAAGAAGTTTCTTTAGTGAATGAAAAAGTTATTGGGGAGAATATATGAAGATTTTTTCAGCTAGAAGTAAAATGTCCCCATTACATATGAGATTATTCCAACACTTACTGTAACTAATATGCATTCATGATGAAGTAAAACTCAAAATCTAATTTTAAATTAAGAGATCAAAAGATATACAAGACAGTATATTCTGACAGTATTCATTTTATCACTCCTTAGATAAATGCTTGGAGGTCTCCTATGTACATATATTTTCATACAGATTGATTCAAACTGTTAATTTCTTATATTCCTCTGAATATTTTGCACTGTGAGTTTTATATTACTCACCTATAGTATGAGTTTGCAGCTTTCTATGATGTTTAAAAATGGAGATAAGTTGCCCTAAGTGATTCATACACAGGAAAAAAAAATCACCAATACAGATGGAGCAATAATATCTAACATTAACAAATTGCTGCCTCCTAGTTTGAAAAATTAATTAGTATAAGATTTAGAGCAAAAGTATTTACTTTCTTCTGTGTTTGTTTTTCAGTGCATTGTAAATAAATTACTTCATATCACTGATTTTTATTCATTAAAATGTCATTAATTTATGGCAAGCATCCATTCTATTAGCCTACTGTCTCCATTGCAAAACAATCTAGTTTGGAAAGAAGATTTACATTTTAAGACTTTATATTTGTATATGCAAACTTTAAGTATGATGAATGCAGATTTTAATATTATACAGGCACAAAGATCAAATAATAAGTGCAAATCTGTACTGTTTTGTAGAGCTGGAATAGCTGAATCCAGAAGAGCAATTTCACTGAATGCAGTTCTCAGAGACTTTGGTGTAACATGTCACTTCCATCTGCTTTCATGAAGTATCCACTTTTCATTTAGGGGAGCTATAAAGCATTGGTAAGAAAAGAACAAATCCTACATTAAAAGGAGTATCACACTTTTTCATTCAATATTTACCAATGCCATTCCAGGGACAGGGCTTTTTCCTCACTACAGGCAGGTGATTTTGTAATCATAGCAGCTGCAGATTAGGTCTAAGTCCTGCAGTATATATTTTCTTCCTTATGGATTTACCTCACCCTAAGACTGCTTTACCTATAGCAGCCCTTTATCCCTTGAGCAACTCCATGACTTTTTTTTATCCTGTGAAGCTGTTCAGCAATGGCACATTTCAAAGCATCATTTTGAGAATAAAAGAGCACTCAGATATCATTTTATTTAGGAATCATTGATTTTTCATTTTTCTTGTAGCAGTTTGCTAAGAAAGTAAACAAAACAAGAGGAGCAACAAAGTAAATGAGATGCCTTACATCCATTACCTTTATATATATATAAATAAATGTATATATCACATATAAGCTTTATATATGTATCAGATATATATATATGCTTTTTCTAAAAATTAAAACCACAAAACAATGAAACAGTATAGAGATACAGGTTAACTTCAAACTTTTCAAAGGATGACTAAATGAAGTTACATTACAATTCTTTGGACACTTGAAGAATAAATTGAAAGTTTCTAAAATAAATATCATTCTCAAAATCTAACTGCAAAAATAGCTTGAAATATTTTTTTAAAAATCAGGACTTCTCTGCTCTCATTATAAGAAAAGACTCCAAAACCTTACTGTCTTCTAAGTGTGAAGAAGTATTTGTGTATTATAGCAAATTTGTAGATTTTTCTTTGTTCTTTCTTAGCATTGCTGTCTACTATTTGTGTATAATGACAACATTAACAGCAAACAAGTAATTTTTTATTCCAAGTAATGCAATATTTGGCAGTACTCCCAAAAATTCCTTTTCCTTTTAATTCTTCCACTATCCCCACCATACTGGTGATGGGCTGATTATTTGTTTACACAAGATGAAAGAGTCAATAAGTGAGTTTTCAAATCTGCAAGCAGAGACATTTGTCATTTAAATAGGAAGTTCTGTGCCTGCAGCAGAATTCAGTTTGATCTGCTAAGGAAAAAAACTCTATTTGGTTAAATACGCTGCTGAGGATGCACATTGCCTCAGCAGAGGGAATAGATTAAGAACAGATATACACTTCAGCTCATCTGAAAATATCAGAAAACATTATGACATATATTCTAGCAAAATACAGTCTATACGATATTTCAAGTGAAAACATTACAGAGCTCAACATTAGCATGCATCAAACACATCCTTTAAAATGGAAACAGAATGAACAGAATGGTTTTTGGTTTGATTTTTTTCCTGATGAACATATTGTCTTGAGCACTATATTTAAATTTAAGGAGATTCAGTGCTGTTCCTAAAGGAGCCAGTACTGAATCTCCATTTAAGAAAACCAGCTGCAGATTTGATTAGAACAATAAATATTGTAGTGAAACATTGTAAATAAAGTAATGTGTTGCCTTAAACAGCTTAAATGGTACAACAGAAATCAAGCAGGGAAAATAATGGCACTCAAACCTAACTCTTGTGGAACAATATCATTCTATTTTCATTTGCATTTTCTTCAAACTGAAGTCCCATATTTCAACTTAGCATATATTTAGACTTTTTACAATCTGAGAGATTTTTCAAATACATTTAATAACACTGTTGGCTTCCAAGTGTCAGATTTAATAGAAAATATGAGGAATGTAACACCTTTTCAAGGAGATCCAAACCCCTTATTTTATCTCTTAGATTCCCTCTAGTTTACATGAAAATTAAATTAGAATAGTATTACATTAGGATTTGTGGTGTACTGTAGCATCCCATGTACAAAGCTACACAGGTGGTGTAGGTGTTTGCACAGTATTCTGTGAGTAACAAGCCTTTTGGGACTGAGGAAGACTTTAGTGTGTATTTTGGCCATGATCTGAGTGTAGGGCTCCTCAGAAAATTCAATATTAGATTAGTAGTAAATGTGAAATAGATGTCCCTTTACATGGTTACAGAAATATACTAAAAAATGATCAATGACTACAAATTTTTAGTCTCATCCAGCCTTAGAAACTGAAATGCAAGTTTTCAGTATGCAGTTTGAAATAAACTGCCTCTTCTCATTTACAGGTAGGGCTTAAGATTTTTATCTTTTGATATCAAAGTTAACAAAGGAGCTTTACCTACAAAGAGATCTTGAGCAGAAACTTCAGTTTTCTAACTTGTGAGGAGGCATGGAAGTTGAACTCAGGGGTGTTGGGAGGGAGCAGGGAACATAAAGAAAAAGTGAGAAAAAGCCCATAGAGCTACAAACCTGAATTTCTGCTTTTCTCAGTTTTGAGATATTAGAAATAAATGCAGGAGGAAGTGACTAGTGATCTCTTCCTTTTAAATAGAAAAATGTCACTGAAGCATCATAATTTTGAAAGCTGTTTCTCACTCAGAAAGGTCTGTAAAGATTTGTCTTGTCAGATTCACTGTCATGATCCCACAGATTAGTATGAGGGGCCATGCATCTTCCTGGATTTAGTCCTATAGAACTCGGTATTGATCCAAAGGTGAAAAGTGATGTCTTGAGAAAAATGTACCCTGGATTTCAGTAATAACTAGGGTGATTACATTGATTGACTTCCAACCTATACATGTAAACAATAAAGCTGATGATAGTTAGAGACTAAGTAATGAATATCACTGTGATTGCTTCTGTAAAATGTAAGTGATCCCCGAACAGATAATAAAGGTCTCCACTTTGCTGGCAACTCTGCTCTCAACTGCTCTAAATTGAAATTTTGATCAAGGGAACAGAGGATAAATACATCTTACATTTCTGTTTTTTAAAATCTGAAGCTGACCATGGAACCCGTAATGGTCTTCTTATTTTGTGTTAAACAAGGTACATCCCATCTTTAACTCTTTGTAATACCTTAAAGTAACATGGGACAGTTCAGTAAGAACTTCTCTACACATGTAATCAAAACAAGTTTAAATTAGCTAATTTAATTAGTTAATTGAAATGAACTAATGTCAATTGAAATTAAATAATAAGTTAATTGAAATTAACTAATGAGTTTTTCTCTTAGCTTGGAAACACTGTGTCCTGAAATCTTCACTCCCTGAAAATTCTAATAGGAAACATCTATCAGTGAATAGAATAAGACAGAAACCTTGGTAAATGACCCATATTTTATTTTAAGACAGTAGCATCTAAGTTTGATAAGTTTTATTGACGTGAAAAGGGGAAAACCATTAGGATGACCACCCAGTTGACCGAATCAACATGGAATAAACTAAACACAAAAGAGAAAAAATAACAAATAATTTAGCTCTGAATATAAATGTCAAGAAGAATTTCACTATGTCACTATTACACATGAAAACAATACGATATTTCATGTCCTATATATCTGCCAAGAGACTGGCTTTTAACCAGTGAGAATTTTAGCTCATAAATTGCTTATTTATGAGCATAAACTCAGTCGTGTTGATATAACTGAAAAGTAGTAGATAGAATCATATTATTAGAATATCAAAATCACAAACTAGAAATCATTTCAGAAAGCTTAAACCAAGAAAATGAGAAACAAAACAAATGTTGGGCCTTAACTTATCAACAGTTGAACTTTATGGTCTTAGAGGTCTTCACTAACCTTAATGATACTAGTTTGGTGTAGCCTAGTCTAGTGTAGTATATCATCACCTCAACCAAAACTCAGTTCCAAATATTCTTGGATACTCACAGATTGCTAGTGTAGTGGAAAAACTGAAGCTGTGCTAAAGAAGGTGTGTGCTAAAGACCACAGCATCCCATTAGGAAAGAGATGTGCCCATTAAATACTCTTGATGAAGCAGAGTAAAAAAGCCATGAGGAACTTTAGTCTGGCAGAAGCCTGGGGTTACTGGTTCAAAGCTGCTCTTTGCAATTTGTAAATGCTTACATCAAATAATTGCTACATCTGAGGAGAATCGAGGATCTGCATACTCTGTGACTCCAATTTTACCTCAAACTTCATTCCATGAAACATAGGAAGCAGATCACAGAACTATAAGTTATTTTTTGATTGGTTCCACGGGGCTGTAACTTGTCTACATTTGCAAAAAGCCTGAAGTGCCTGTTTTATACTCTGGGGAAAATGTGCTAGTTTGTTTGCTTTAAACTCTAGGATGCTGTGACGGTTTCATAAAGTGGAAAACACAATATAATAAGGCAGTCACACTGAGAAAGAAGATGAAACCCACCAATATAATTAATATTTGGGCGCTACTTAAAAGATTTTATTAGATTCCCCAAAACCTTCATTTTTTCTGGTATAAATCAGCTTTTACTAAAAGACAAAGAGGAAAAAATCCAATAAACTTCAATAAAGAGAGAACTGGAAGTACTTAGATAAAAATTTCAGAAAGCTCATAAGGAGAAAATACAGACAACTCTATGGCCAGCAGAGTAAGAGAGGATGGTGAGAATTTTAAAGAAACCATTATCAATGGCTAATTACCAGATAGAAATAGGCAATTGCATCTAATAATATAGTTCAATAAATGTTTTTGGGTTTTTTTTGGTAGCTGATGAAAAGTCTGATATATATATATGTGTGTGTGTATATGTTATAAGTATTTGGATAAGATTTCAATGTAGCAGTAATTAAGAACATGTTGAACAGCAACTATTGAAGCTGGCCATCTCTTGATCAACAAAACTGAATAAATTTGATGTGAGTTCTAAACAATTGGATTATGTCTGGAAAATTAACGTTGCATTTTCAAACAAATGTCTTCAGATAATGGTGTATAGATTTCATTTATAAGTGAAAGAAACTCTGACCTTTAAACACCTATTTTTTCTCCATTTTATAAAGTGAAAAATTTGTATATTTCAAAAATATAAATAATTAAAATTACCTGCAGTAATGTCCATAGGTTTTGCTTAAATCCTTCAGTTTGCTCTTTAGTACACCTGAAATCAGTCATTAGCTAAGTTGTGATTGCTGCACTGGGAACAATGGCTTAAATAAAAGGTAGAGCACTTATCATTTTACAAACAAAAAATTCCACCAAAATCATTGTTTGGTGGATGATAAAGAATGTAGATAATCTTTTACATCTTTAAAAGATACTATTCAAAACATTTTTTAAAGAATGCATAAATAGCTTTTGGAATCTTTCCATTCAAAATTAAAGTTAATTCTGGGCAATCAGTAACTTCAGATCATAAATATGTATGCTGGTGTTAGTAAAATATATAAACAGCTATGTTCTCTTTTTCAATTTAATTCTGAGGCGAGTATGTTTTTCTCGACAGCCTGACTCTTTCTGGAGGTACCTACATTCTTCTGGTGAGTTTACTCTGAGAGTAACTTGCAGTTTCCATCTGACAGCATAGACTGAAATTAATTATAATTTTAGCAGATGCAGGTTTTGCATTGTGCAACATCTGACATTTTCAGATGTCGACATAATTGCCTGCCATGTTTAGAACCCTTCTACATTTCGTTAACAAAAATGGATGTTCAACTTTTACATTTGAGCTGCCCTGCTTCTAATTTGCTGTCTCATTTCAGATGGCCACAGTCTTACTGGCAGAACTGATGAAAACTCAAAGTTATTTTGTGTATTCATTGCATCTAAGATGCCTTAAACATGGGAATTAGCATATCACTGCAATTAATTTTTACAATAAAAGATATCTTTCACATAATGAATTTTGATGTCATAAGATTCCAGACTGTAATGTGTAGCTGTGCCAATGTAGTGATACCCCAAATAAACACCAGTAGCTGCTTTAGCATGCTGAAAGTACAGCTAGTTAGATATTACTGTATCAACTTCAGCATTCGGCTTTTTTAAATCTTGGCTTTCTTTTGTTTCTACGGTTTTCCTGAGCAGATTATAAATTTATTCCAACAGAATATTTAATATATCAGCTGCTAAATTCCTAGAAGCTTCCCCAGAACTAGTGGCCCTTTTATATTACATATTTCACAGGCTGTGGAACTTGGTAATAGCTATTGTTCTTGAGTGAGATGAGTGCATCACAGATGGCTTGTGCACCTGCAGCAAATATTTATCTCAGGCTACTCATAGTTGGAATGTTTTGTACTGAAAAAAGAATTGTGTAATGGAAGAAAGCATGCCTGACAATACCAAAGTGTCCCTTAATGTCTTTCATCTTGGAGTTTGGTGCATGTTTCTGAAAAGGGACTTTATGGGATGAGTGATATTTTTACCCTACAAAAATCTCTTGCAGAATGTAACTGAAGTTTACAGTAATTTTCTTGCAATGTTTTCCACAATTATGCATTAGAAATAACCCCTTAGTTAGATTGTAAGAGATAGTATAATAGGGAGAAACGAGGGGGGATTCATAAGTGCTGCCAGATTTTTAATTTCTGCAGAATTTTACATTTCAACCTATGAGTAGATTTACGTAGTTTAAATTATGAGTTTGTGCTTGCCAAAACATGACAATGTGGTTTCTGCGGATATGGATTTAGACACTGATGGTGGTGTTGTGCAGTGTCAATTAAAGATGAGGAGCTGTAACACTAAAAGAAGTTCTCTGAACATATATCCCACGGCACAATTGGTGCCCTGACCTTCTGGACTGACAGATGGCTTACATGATATTGTATTTATTGAACTAAGAAAAACACAAACAAACAAATACCACAACAAAACAAAACAAACAACTACAAAAACAAAACCACAAACAAACAAACAAAACCAGAAAAAAACCCTGAAAACAACACAAAACAAATCCCAATGAAAAGCTCCACACAAAAAAAATTTTGCTTACATGTTTCTGACAATTGATAAGCTTAAAAGCTCTTTAGCAAAAATCTTATTTAAGTTTAACAGAGGTTTGCCTAAGTAGAGCCAGTATAAAGCAGAACACAGGTTAATTACATCCCTAAAAGTAGGTAATAAATTGGAAAGTGAAGCTCAATTGTATTGAGTGTTGGATCATATTCATATTTAGGAGTAACATATATTATTCTACAGTATTAATAATTCTAAATTTTATGTAAGAAACTATATAACTGTTCCATTAAAAATTGAAATTTTGAAAATCTGTTGTTTGTCTCAAAAACACGCACAATAGTTCATTTGAAGAACCTTAAAATTATCATAATTGAACACTTACCAAATCAAATTATATTCTTTTTTCTAGTGGGGGAACTACATCAAGACTGACCAGACCAGCCTATGTATTCAATGATTTTTTTAAAATTACAATTTAAAACAAATCATGTCCCTTATCTATTTCCTTGGTATGCATCTGTGAAACAATGTTTCCTCCGGAGAATAGTGATTTACCCTGTGTAGGCTTAAATAAATTTGCACTGCTACTCAGAACTACTAAAATTATGCATGTGTATTTATTGATGCCTGTGTTAAAAAATGTTAATTTCTTTCACTATGACAGATAGTTTCCCAGAAATACAAAGATGTTCAGCTTTCACACAGTTATTGAAAAGCAAAACCAGACTGATGCAAGTTTCTTTTTTTTTTTTTTTCATGTAATACTCACTAGTCCAGTGGACTTCAAAACTTCTAGAGGCATAAACACATGGAAGCCTTCAATTAGGAAGACCAAGAGCTCCACCACTGGAAATTTTGCTAACTTTTCATTACACCTGAAGTTTTAATAGTTCCTCTGTGACCTGTTAAAGGTATAAATCTAATCTCAGAGATTAAGTACTTTCAGAAGATTATTTCAGACAGAGATGGAAATGAAATGCTTGGCTCCAATATAGGAGAACAAAAGCTCTGCTGTAGAGACTTACAGAAAAAATATACTACATTAAGTTTCAAGAAATTTCTGTATAGGTCTGACATTCAGAGCTAAGCAAAATTTATCTCTAATATTCACTTCATTAAAGTGCATCTATTCTGTGATTCAAGCATAATTTAGATTTAGATCAGATCCCCTCCCATTCAATTAATTTTAATACATCGGAACATAGAAACCAGGTCTCGGTCTTCTCAAAGTGACCAAATGGCATTGCTGCTGACACAGGTTCTGTCTTGAACTTCCTCTCCAAAACAAATGTCTTGAACTCTTGTCTAACTGAGCAGGACATGGATAAGGGAAGTGCCAATGCAGGCATCATTGGGGATTGAAAAATAGATTTGCATTTACTTTAGCAGGGTAGAGCCTACAGTGAAATGGCTTCTGTCTAAATGTGTGTAAATATATATATATATATATATATATATATATATATATATATATAAGCAGAAAATCACCTCCTTTGACTTTATTTTATCAGAAAACATTGGATTCTTCTCTTCTTGAAAGGTTGCCTTGTATGCACATCTCAAATATATGGATGTGCCCCGTAGCCTGAAGTAAATACCTAGAAATATATTAGAAATTGCTTTTAACCTCACTCTTGTGAAATGTCGTGTGCCAGTTTTTAGGTACTGACTCTTCTGAATTTCAAATGAGACTTTGAAGTCCTTGTAATGAGACAGTATCTCAAATGAGACTTTGAAGTCCTTGTAACTTATGATAATGTTTTGATCCCAACCACTGGTCATCATCTAAATCTTAGGATCATCTAGTTTAACTATTAAATATTTTATTGACCTTTATGAAATCATTACTTCCAGAAGAAGACACACACACACATATATTAAATATGATATTTAAGGACCTTTTCATGGCTAACCTTCTGACTTGTTCATTTTCATAGAACGGCTATCTCAAAAAAAAACTAATCATGGTCAGAATCTGACAATTTACCTCATCATATTTAAGCAGTTGTAAAACTTAAAAAAAGAAGAAAAACCCAGAAAATCTACTCAAACCCAGAAAATCTATTCAAATTAAGAAGGGTTTGTTCAAGGCCTTGGCATGGAATGATGGTCTGACAGATCCGCTGTTATCACACTGCATTAGTGCATAGGATACAGTGAAATATTTGTTTATTCCTGACTCTCATAAATCCTCCTGAAGTAGCCATTTTGAATAATGATTAATAGGGTATGGGAAAGGAGCTTCTCCACAGTGCTTTCTTTGTACTAATAACACTGCAGCTCCACTAACAATTCAGTTTGTAGCAATAGCACAAAATTTTAGTAAGTCTCTTAGCCAGTTAGTCCAGTTCTGACGCAGTAGACATTTTAATGTGCTCTAGCTAAAGTTCTGCAAGAAGATATCAAATGAGAGATTTCTCTCTACCAAATGCTTTCTGTCACCCTACTCATTTTGGCTGGGGCAAGAGTTAAATTTCCTCATAGTAGCTGGTATGGGGCTTTGTTTTTGATTTGTGCTGCCAAGTTTTGGTAAAAGAGATGTCTTCTTTACTGCTGAGCAGAGTTTACACAGAGTCAAGGCCTTTCATGCTTCTTACCACACCTCACCAGCAAGGAGACAGCAGGTGCAGGAGTTGGGAAGGGACAGAGCTGGGACAGCTGACCACTACTGACCCAAGGGATACTCCAGAGCACATGGCATCACACTCAGCCTATAAAGGTGGAGAAGAAGAAGAAAAGAGCCAATATCTGGAGTGGAGATGTTTATCATCCCAAGTAACCATGATGTATATATAATGGAACCCTGCTCTCCTGAGTATGGCTGGACACCTGCCTGCCCATAGAAAATGATGAATTAATTCCAAGTTTTGCTTTACTCATGTGCAAACTTTTTGCTTTCCCTATTAAACTATTTTTATATCAACAGAAAACTTTTTTCCCACTATTACCCTTCTAATTAATTTCCCCATTGCACTGAGGGGAGTGAGTGAGTGAGTGAGTGAGTGAGTGAGTGAGTGAGTGAGTGAGTGAGTGAGTGAGTGAGTGAGTGGCTTGTTGGCTTGGTGTCAACACATCAGTCTTTCTTTTGACTTTAACAGCCACCATAAGGAGACTTTAGTCGACAGCACTAGACTGAGGATTGGCACATTTGGATGCAGACTGCCAGTAGGCATTGACTGTTTTGCTTGCCATTGACCAGGAAATTTTAGATAACAATGAAGATGTGATCTTAACTATGCATGTGTGTGACCATGTTCACAGGGGCCCCAGTATGAGGGATGAGGTGAGAAAGTTGACTCCATATTTCAGAAGGCTTGATTTATTATTTTATGATATATGTTATATTAAAACTACACTAAAAGAATAGAAGAAAGGATTCCATCAGAAGGCTAGCTAAGAATAGAAAAGGAATGATAACAAAGGCTTGTGACTGACCGAGACAGTCTGGACAGCTGGGCTGTGATTGGCCCTTAATCAGAAACAACCACATGAGACCAATCACAGATGCACCTGTTGCGTTCCACAGCAGCAGACAATCATTGTTTACATTTTGTTCCTGAGGCCTCTCAGCTTGTCAGAAGAAAAAATCCTAAGGAAAGGATTTTTCATAAAACATGTCTGTGACATATGTGCATGAATATAGCAATAAAAAGGGTATTCAAAAGTTTTTCTTAAAAATATAATCACAGGCTTATACTGTATGTTTCTATGACCTAAATGTAATAATTTAATCTATTACATTTGGAAGTCATAAAAGTAAATTTAAACTAACAGTAGGTAATTATTCACCTTACAGAGACATTATAAGTGAAAGAAACAGTTTATTTCATAGAAATAATGAGCTAAGACTACCTACCTCATTTAAATCAGTACAATAGCTAATATTCAGCTATTTTGATTAGAATCATAGCCAGCACCATTCAGGAACTTCTTAACCTAATGGTGAAAGGTTAAAGTTATTAAAAATAAAAATAACTGTATGGATAAGCTGATTTTTGGGAATGATTTCTTCCTGTAATAAAGGAGCAATAGTTTGCTTTGACTAACTTTTCTACCTGATTTGTAGATGGAAAATAACTCTTAAAAATATTGCTTTTACTTCTTACTAACATATTGTGCAAGGACTGTTACATGTAACTGCATTACAAGTTGGACTTCTTTTGTTTGTTGGGAAAGTTGTTACCAGAATCAGTGGCAACAGGATGTCATAAGAATTAATAGAATCTTGTGAACAATTTAAGGGAGTCATTAACTCTGTTTGTTAATCCCATGGGAAATTTCCTGGTTCAAATAGTAGGAAAGGATAACATGGATTATAACATGGAAAATATTCTCTCTACTGTGTGATTGTTTGCTGTCATATGCAAATAATCATGAATACATCAATCTACTAATTGCTAATCAGCCCCCACGCTGTTTTAATAAATTCATCTACTAAGGTTGTTCTGTCAATATTTAATTAATGCAGTTTAATATAATGACTGTTCTTGTTAACATCTGTTCATAGCAAAAATGCAATTCAGACATTTAGCAACACAGCACTGCTTTTCTTCACAGGCAATTGCTGTTTAAACAGTGTTTTCCTTTACGTAGCAAATATTATCTAAGATATCCAACAGTTTATGACACCATCCATTTTTAATGTAGCAGGAGCTTATATAGGAGCCTTGAAGCTGCACCATTTTGGGTACTATAAGCATACTTTTAAATCATTGATTTAGAAGTTAAGTTTATCACAAAACTTATGTTATAAGTCACATAACAAAATTATATAACAAAGAACAAGGTATTCCATGGCATAATGCAACTGCCTGAAAATGTGTGCCCATTGTTCAAAGTGCTTGTTATTTTGTCACATGGTGACCCCCCAGTTTAAATGTTCAAATAAAGCCAAATAAAAACAAACCTTTTGTGATGTGGAATACACCAACTGACATTGGATTTACTAAATTTTTTTTTAATTCACTGCGCGTCTCTTACAGTGTAATTATGCAATATCTCAGGCTATATGTATATTTGTGTATTGACCACATTAATTCTCCACCATATGTAAGATCCTTCAGATTTATTAATTATATTGTAAATTGGCTGGCAAACCATCAGGAAAAAGTATCAGATGTAGTTCATTTAAAGCGTATAAATGCAATTAATAGCACTTTATTCGCTCCAAAGATAAGTGACCACAGGAAATCTTAAGGAATGATCATGATTTAGTTTATTAAAAGTTTAATAATTGGAGAGCTCACAACATCTAGCACATTCAGCAGTTATTTTTGCTCTGCTAATAGAAATAGGAGTGTCTTTTGAAAATTAAGTTTGTATTTTTTCAAATACTCATAATTATAGGTGTTGTTTTTATTTAAGTACATCACCAGATTTTAATAAAGTCATAGACTATATTGTTGTTGTTGTATATTCATTTTTATAAACTGATGAGACTTCATCGACCCTATGTACATGGGACCTCATCCCTCTATTTCCACATCCAGTTTCTATAAACTTTATCTTCTTTTTTATTTCTCAGTTTCAAAATAATTTTTATTCAATTTCCTTTATATTGATAATGGGTATTTATTTTGTTTTTACTACAGAGTTGTTTGTTTTTTAGAACTGAGTCACAGTGCACAAATCACAGAGAAATTCCAACTTGTTTTATTTGGAAACAGGGTAGGAAAATTTCACAGAAAAACTTCTTTAAATTGTTGTTCAGACAGAGTCTGTGGAAAATTTAGACAGGCAGAAAAATAACTTTGTTACAATTTAATAGGGGCCACGGCTGTTTGTGTTTTGCTCTGTTTTGGTTTTTTACCCTAAAGCAAGTACAATATAAAAAGTAATGAACTGACTAGGGTGCTAGTGAATGAAAGGGTAAATGAGAATATGGTTCAGCTGCCAAAAATGTTGAGTCACACAAATGCCTGTTACCCTTATCATGTGTATGCAAAATAAATACTTTCTCTGTTATATTATGTATAAAATGCTGTGTCAGTCTTGAAAAGGTGAATTGCAAGCCCTGTTAGACTCTGAAGAATCAACTAAACCAAACACATAAATAAAAGAGTCATGTCTCAGAAAAGCTTTCTGGGAGACAAAATGCCCTTTCTTCAACATTTAACTGAATTAACTGAGTTAAAACTAAAAACAGGTAAGTTAGAGACGCTATGAAGTTCTCTGAAACACAGAAGGAGGGACGATTTGTCCTTGGAAATCCGAGCCTCCTCGGTCTCAAGTAGCAGTTCCCCTCATAGCTAGTTAAGTCACTGGACCAAGTAAAGAAGCACTGCAGGTCTTTGCTATTTTGCTTGTGGTAAGTCATTCTAATTTTGTAATAAAAAGTTAATTAAATACTGGGATAGACTTCTTCCATAAATTTAGCTGGTGTTATGTGTGATAACAGAGGTTAATTTGGGAGAATAGTACACAGCATCTGTTCAAAACAAAGCATGAATTGAAATCAAATGTTGTTGCAGGTTAGCCTGAGATGTTTGTAATTAATTCCTTACTTAGGTGTCTCAGGAAGCAGTATTTGTTTCACATCTTTTTGCAAGTGAGGATCAAGCTGTATCAACTATTAAGCTCTCCTAATAAATGTTATTCACTGGGTCAGATTAAGGCAACTCAAGCAGGATAAGAATGTTCAAAGAGAGAATGTATTTTTATACACATAGGTGTAGGAAGTTCAGCTAGAATAAATCCTACCCCTACTCACTACATGGTGACACACAGACATTTCTTCAGCTTTTCAGTTCTGCAGTCTGAGAAGTACTCATTTTAAGGCAGTATAACTTAGAATACTAACTATAGTCTCTCATGTTAAAACTTGTTAGGATTTAGCGATTTAGATGCATTTTGAAGTAAATTTCCCAATCAACCTCTCTAACCAGATTCACAGCAAGAAATAACTTCAAAAGGTATAAGTAGGATTTCTTTCAGAGTAAACAGAGCCAGAACATGAGCTACTGGAATACAACCAGTGCATGCCAGCTTCTATGGGCTGGCATATCAGGCTGGCATGAAGAGCTGGACTTCTAGGCTATGTTCTGACAGTTTAGGATTGAAGTATGCCAGGTGTGAATCAACAGGATGTGCAAGAGCCAGAAACCCACAGGGGTTTGACTCCTAATGCATGGAAATGTTATTTTCTAATCATATGCCTGTGACCAGACACTTTCCAGTCAGAGTATTTAGTTCTATAGTGTCTCAAGAGTCAGGAAGTTTGAAGCAAATCGAAAAGCCTTTTCTTCTGTTATACTCCCATCACTGTTCTCTCTTCTTTCATCTACCATTTGTAGACATGAGAAAACATGTGAATCATATTCTTTTAAGAGAGACAAAAGAGAGAAGATTTTTTCATTAAAAAAGAAGAAGCTACTGTACATGGCCACCAGAGATGGCACAAACATTAGAACAGTCTCTTCTGCCGATATGGATGACAGCTTGCTACTCATTCAAACACAAATCTAGCAGTCCAAATTTTTTTACCTTCATCCTTTAAATGATTCTGCTTGTTCTGTTTGCTTCTCTACCTCAACCATTTTCATCTTGACATCTTTTATTCTTTCAGAGTAGTCAACAGTAATGTGGAAGAAGAGAAAAGCTTAATTCTATGATTTTTCTATAGTTTTTTCCTTGAGCCACCACTGAAGCAAGAAAACCAGTAATTTCTCAAAGTACTTTTTTCCCCTTTCTGAAAGAATTTTGAAGGTCTTTCTTGTTTGGTTTTGATTATTTCTTAAATCAAAGAAGCTCTAGAAGGTAGTGATAATAAAATCTAGGACTTTTCCTCTTGATGAAGGCTATCACAAGCAAAATCTTGTAGCTACAATAGCAGCCATTGGCAAGCTCTAAAGTCACTTTAATTATTAATCCTCAAGGATTGTATATAGATGAAAAGGACAAAGGACAACTTGTACCTGTCTGCTCTCCCTGAGGTCCAGTAAAATGACATCTGGCCGTGTGAAACCAGTACATAACCTCAGTACTCAGCTCATTTATATACTGCTATCAGGAAAAAGGCTTTTGGTCCCTTTGAAGTGAATCTTCTGAGATAGTGGCAGTCGATAATGCAAATTGAGGTTTCCACATGCTTTTCTTCTGTGACCTGTTCATCTTTTTTTATCAGCTGGAGTTATCAAGGCTGATTTTTCAAAATGTGTTTTCCTATGGTTTTTGACAATAATGAAAGCCCATAAATTAAAAGACAGAGGTTAAAAATGCAAAGAGGGCATGATTCTTAGGCAACCTAGGATGTTAATGATAGATTGAAACGTCTTTATACCTGGAGATCTTTGAGTTGATATACGATCTTGAAAAAGAGCAATTCATTACAGTTTTTCCAATGGCAGCTTCAAAAAAGTCATGCAGAACTTCTTGGCTATTAACACAAAACAGTTAGAAGAGACAGCAGATAGCATGATCTTACAGTCAAGGAAACGCTGGAAAACATGCAAGTTTCTCTCAGGGATACATATTCAATTCTGAACCAATTATCTATTAAAAGACAATTAAATAATAAAGCTATTGTATTCATCTAGAGAACAAAACAGTTTCTTTGACACTATCTCTGTATTGCATCTGTTATCATATACTGTATGAAGGATGAAGTACTTCCATCTCCATTTAAATGTTCCAGGTCATTGGAATACTTGCTTAATTAGGACATCTCCCAGAGAAAGTATTTAGATGAAAGGTAAAGTGTTCTACTTAATTCTTGATATGGCTGCAACCAAAAACATATTTTTCTCACTGAAGGAAAAATTCCAGTGATCCCACTTCTTGAAGAAATGTTTATAAAGTGGATGGGGAGTGACATAATTATGAAGATTCTGTACCAAAAGAAAATTCAGGGTATTATTCAGTCAACGGACTCTTGTTTCCACTGTTGTTAGCTCACTAAATCTGATTTTTTTTCCCTGCTGAGTGAAATGATTTTTAAAATAGAAGAAAGTGTGTATCTGTGTCTGTGTGAGATGGTTTTAGTTCTGTCATTTTTTCTCACCATCTTTCATTTTTTTTTTTTTTAACAAATTAGATTAATTTCCTCAAGTCGAGTACTTTTTTACCAGTGACTGTAATTGGTAAGCAATCTCCCTTATCTCAATCCATGATGCTGTTCATCACATTTTCTCTCTGCCCTGTTGAGGAGGGGGAGTGAGACAGTGACTGTCTGGTCATTAGCCAAGGTCAATCCACCACAAGAACAGCTAATCAAACACCTTAAAACCTGCAAGCTAAAAGAGGAGGTGATGTGAATCACCTTTTCTCCAGACTCTACCATGTGGGCTCAGGATTGTGCCCAAGGTTGTCTGGAAGAACCAGCTCTTCCTATCAAGCAGTCTTTTACTCAGTGCCATTGCAGACTTCATATAGGAGTTACTCTTGATATCCAATCTACCATTTAGATATTGCATTCTGAAATGTGGGACAGTTATTCAAAAAGCTCTGTGCATTAGAGATAAATTAGCTTGTAGCCCAAAGATTAGCAGTTCTCAGGTAATATTTAATTCTCACACAACTTAATTTTAAAACATCTAAGCCCATATTCCTAGAGTTACACTTTACTCATTTTCTCATTCGTAGTATATCAGTGAATAACTACTACCCAGTGCCAGAGAGAACCTTGAATCAAATTTCCCAGCCTAAACTGCCCTTTCTAATAAACTTCAAGCACGTCTCCATCTTACCAAGCTGTTTGCCAATTTGTCAGTTTTCCAGTTTGCCAATTGGTTTATTTGTCAGGTTTTGTTTCTCAATTTGTTCATTTGTCAATTTGTTAATTGCTTGCCACTTTCACAGTACTTACCCAGTTGAATTAATGTCTTCATTCTAGTGATTGCAGTGGAAAAAAAGCACAGATACTGGGTTTAGCCCAATACCTTAGAGTTCTGTTTAGAAGGGTATGATATTGACATGTAGTATTTTAAAAACCTCATGCTGTATGAATTTGTAAATATTTTCAAAAATGTATTTTAGTTTTTACTTTATATGAAGTTACCCAAATACACCACACAAGCAATTATTAAATCCATGACTTCTATATATTTGCATTTTATAATTCTATATGCTTTGGCCAGTCCATTGTATGCCTCCATAGAAACTGAACTGAATCTATATTAAAAAAGAAAAATATAGAAACAAAACAACACGCTTATGACTGTAGTTATAAGACAGAATACCAAGTCGCCAGGAAATTTTAGTTTTCAATGAAAGACCCACTTTGATGCTTAGGAGCAGTAACAACAGTATAAATATTCAAAACAGAACAAGAAAGCATAGGGGAGAAGCAGAATAATTTCCTGAACATACTTGTCCAGTACTATAGATTCCAAAGCACTATTTTCTTTTTTTAAGGATAAACATTCACATCTCCTGACTCTTAAAAATGTGCTCTTGAGTTGCTCTGTTATTGTGGCATTATCAAGTTAGTCTGCTGAAGGCAGTTTCTTTGCAGAAAACAATTTAAGATTTATTGGACTTGAAAAAGTGAGTTTTACTCTATAATGCACCAGTTATAGCCCTTGCTGTGAAAAAAAGAGATCATGGTCTGATATCTGTGCTCCCAGTCCTTGTTTTTCTGAAAAAAAAAGTAAAATCCAATAATGTTTAAGTACTGTTGTGACATGTGCTTTTAGTTTTTTCTTGTTATTACTCTTTCCTTCATGTAGTGTCAATTTTTCTGAACACAGCTGTTACTCAAACTGTCTTTGCAGAAAACCTGTTTTTCATCGCATCTCGACATGACGGTCAATTTGATGACTTAAGACATTGAAACTGAGAAGCAAGATGGTTAAATTTATCGTCCTTTAATTGGTGCCTTCTGATGTCATGGCATGTAACATAGACATGACTGGGACTGTTAGTCTTTGATGAAACAGACAGTCACAGCTTGAAATACCCCCAGATGCCTGTTTATAAGATCAAAACACCAATAAAAAGAGGGAATTAGGTAACTGTATAAGGGAGGGCTTGATATAATTTACTAATTTTTAATTAATGTTTCAAGGTTTATTAGTTACATGAAGATTAATCATCACATAAAAATTTCTGAAAAAATTAATTTTGTACACTGAAGGTAGAATGAGTGTGATAATCTTCAAATGCTCAGTCTGAGAGAAACTGCAGAACATGGCTAACCACCTTCTATTTTGTCCCTATGAATATATTATTTATATTTATATATACTATATTGTGTGGGAACAAGGAATTGATTCTTCATTGTGAATACACCAGATTACACCTTAATTTATTGGTTTTGTTTCCTGTCCAATAATACATATCCTTCTTGAATTTCTACAAAGGATATTTTCTTAATTCTGGACCATTTTTTTCCCAGAAAAAATAGTCTAGTACCTTTCTCATAACTGTAGAAATTTGATACTGCATTATTTTTTGTAGAAGATTGATTTTTCATTCCAGAATGTATTTGACATATTTAGAGAAGTACAGTCATACATATTAAGCTGTCAGATCACTTTTATCATCTGTTTGTATTCAATTTATTGCCTCTGCTCCCTTCCCTGATGCCTATTGTATGTGCAATTTACTATTTCCTTTTTAGCCTTATATTTGCAAATAATTTCCAATAATCATAAATGAGAAACACACAGCAATATTAGGTAGCAGTGAAATGACACCTGTAAGAAGAGGCTATTTTTGCAGACATGTAATTATCATATTTTATGAAGGTGTGGACAAACTGTCCGATCGGTCAGTCGGCAGTCAAAGAGAAATAATCCAGTTCCTCAGAAAAGACATCACAAAATGGGCCAGTGAGGTGACAAAAAAGATTCTCATAATGTCCTGTAGTTCTAAGTTCCCTAGGTGTACTGTTCAAAAAGTAACACATTTGTATGCGTGTCTGTCCTGTGGTCATACCTCTCAGGTCTTGGTGGTGGTTGCTGGAGGATAACCTTTGTGGAATGAACCAGGAACTTCTCTGAAACGGACCTACAATAACCCATCATCTGCCAACTATGATGCCAGCCCAAGGAGAATCTAGATATGCTGCTACTCAGACATAATTAAGTGCGCCACACATCGCCTCTCCAAAGGAGCAGTGTAGGATTGAGTGTAATCTGTGGCAAAAACAAAGGAAATGCTTCATGCTTATTTTGGCATTAGAGTAAAAAAACCCAGTACATTCATGAATATTAATATCTGTATGAATTTAAGAAAAAAAAAAGTAATAGAATATAGGTTAAAAGTTTTCTGGTATAGTTTTTCTTATAGTATTTTACAAAGAAAATAATGACCTTGGTCAACTATCAGAATGGAAAATTGAGGCTTAATGATGATCAGTTATTTATTAAACATCAATTATCCAGTAGCTGGTAACACAATGTAAGTCCATTTTGTTACCTTTTATCAGCTCATCACTGTAACCACTAGTTTCATGTATCTCTATATTAGTAAATATAACGAATATCCATGTGCCTACAATTCCCTTCATATCTGATATGGTCATGGAAAATAGACTACATAGGAAGAAGAAGAACAAAGATTTTTTTTTTTTTTTAACTGAGGAATTGAAGCTAAATTTATAATACTGAAAAGGTTCAAGTACAGTTGAAACTGGCCAGTGCTGTGTCAGAAAACAAGAGGCTTTACAAAGTAAAATCAAGAGGTCTAAGGAAAATATTAGACTGATACCAAGTGGTAGCAGTTTCTTCTGGTTGTAGCACCAAACCTGTGCCTTGATGATGATCTCAGTCATATGGTTCATGTTTAGGTACTTCTGCAAGAAGCAGGGAGTTGGGCTCAATGATCCTTGTGGGTCCATTCCAACTTGACATATTCTACGATTCTATGAGCCCATGACAATAGAAACAGTGGCTTTTCATTTGTGGACACTAAAATTCTAAGGGATCAGTTAAATGTTCATAAGTCTGTATGGCTGGATGGTGATACATCCCAAAGAACTTGAAGCGTTAGCAATGTTACAGCAGGAATGTTCCTTGTCTATCAAAAGTCTCGGCTGTCTGGGAAAGTCCCTGCTGACTGGAACCTTGCCAACACTCTTCTAGTTTAAAAGAAGGCATAAGGGAAGACCCCAGAAACTATAAATCTGTTTAACTTCAGTACCTAGAAAAATTATGGAGTAGATCATATCAGGTGCTATTAAAAGAAATTTAAAGGAGGATTCAGTCATCAGGCATGGTCAATATTGGTTCAAAAAAGGAAAATCCTGTTTAACTAATCTGATATCCTTCAATGTAAAGTCACCTCTCTAGTAATGAAGGGAAGAAAGCAGATGTAGCTTTACTAGAATTATTAATGTTTTTGATACTGACCCTCATAGTGTCCTTCTGGACAAGCTGTCCACCTGTGAGATGAATGGGTACACAGTGAACTGGGTGAAGAACTGGCTGAACAGAAGGGCTGAAAGGGTTGTGCTGATTTCCATGAAGGAGGCGAATGCACCACTAGCAAGTTTTTTGACAATAATAAACTGGGAGGTGCTGTTGACTCTTATGAGGAGCAAGATGCCTTGCAGAGGGACTTAGATATATTGGATCATCGAGCAATTGTCAATGTTCTGATATTTAACAGGAACAAATGCTAAGGGAGGGAGGATGATTAGCTAAAAATGTAGACTGAGGGAAAAGCAGCTGGAGAGCAGAAAGAGTTCTTGGGGTCCTGGTTAGCAGCAGCTCAGGAGGAGCCAGCAGGGTGCTGTGGCAGCCAGGAGAGCAAATCCCATCCTGGGGTGCATCAAACACAACATGGCCAGCTGGTCAAAGGAGTTGATTATCCCACTGTTTATTATCCCACTGTGCTCAGTGTTGGTGCAGTATCACCCTGAGGACGGTGTGCTGTTCTGGGCCTCACAATTTAAGAAGGATGTGAAGGTTCTTAAATGTGTCCAGAGGAGGGCAACAAAGTTGGCAACAGGGCTGGAGAGCATGTCCTGTGAGAGGCAGCTGAGGACTGTGGGGTAAACTAGTTTAGAGAAAAGGAGTCTCAAGGGCAACCTTGCTCACCACAGCTTCCTGAGAAGGGGAAGTGGAAAGAGAAGTACTGATTTCTTGTGTCTGGCAACCAGTGATAGGATGCTAGGAAAAAGTTTAAAGCTGCACCAGGGGGATTTTAGGCTGGACATTTCTTTACCAAGAGAGCAATCAAACAGCAAAACAGTCTTCCTAGAGTATAGCAAATACTCCATTCCTGTCAGCATGTAAGAGTCATTTGGACAATGCCCTTAATAATACACTTTAACTTTTGGTCAGGAATTGGAATGGATGACTGCTGTAATTCCTTCTAACTAGAACTATTCTGTTCTATTCCATTCCCTTCCATTCCATTCCATTCCATTCCATTCCATTCCATTCCATTCCATTCCATTCCATTCCATTCCATTCTTAATTGAAAAATCAAGCCATGGAAATATTTTGGTTAGATTAAAGATATTCACTGTAAAGGTAATATAGTGCTGTTGTAAATATGTCTTGTGATAAATCATCTAATTACCTCTCTTCTCCTTAAGACTCCTGTCTCCACAATATCACAGTGTGTATCCCAGATCTGTTCAATAATTCACATTCTCCTCAATGTCCACTGCCTGGTCTCCTCCCACTGAACCTCTTCCTTATTTTCTCCATAAGACTGAAATCCTGGTCTGGAGAAGGAATTATTAATTTTCCCAGAAGTGTTTCTACAACAATATTAGAGAATGTTTTACTGTTTCATAAACATTAATAAATTAAATTTCACATATAGGCACTGTCACCAATTTAGAGGGAGAGAACTGAAACACCAAAGGACTAAAATTAAAAAATCTCTAGTTTGAATACCTACGACCTTATTTTTCATATTATTTGCATTAATGGATCTTCATATATTCACAGCATAGCAAATCAACTTTAATAACCTCTCTGAACAGTTGGTATTGTTGTTACTGATGAGCAATATGTTCTGACTATAATGAACCTGCACCTTTAGAAAGTACTGCTGAAGTGATCTATCAAATACAATGAAAATCAGTAGCAGAGGCATAGACAGAATCTAGTTTCCATACAAACATTCAGCTTCTGCAAATATAACATCAACCTTCGTGTACTTCAGCTTTTGCAATGAACAAAGCATGACACTGTAAAAGCAACAGTCCCCCTTGTCCTTTTGCCAATCTCTTCCTCAGTTGTGAGACTCCTTACAGGTCTTGCCCCCCTTCACCCTTTGTCTCCACACTCATCCCGTCCCTGTGGACTATCTGCTATGAGATCTCAACCTCTAGAAAACTCTGCTTTTAACCATCGTTGCTTTTTCCTTCTCTGCTTCGTGTCTTGCCCCCAACAATATTTCTAGGAATTTTTATTAGTATTCCAATCTACTGACCAATTCTCAGACCAAATTTACTGTAGCTTGAGCCAGTAAGATGTACAAAAATCAGGATTTAGATGGCATTTAAGTGCCTGATTCAAATTCTGAAAGCTTCAGTCTACAACCTGGAGAAAGCTAAAATGCAAAGGTACACCTTTGCATTCCTGTGCATTATTTTACTTTCCTGATTTTCTGGGACATATCTTGTGCTAGAGGTGATCATAAAAGTGTTATATGGACACAAGCAAGGAAGTTGCTCGGACTTTTCATGTTCTGAAGAGTGCTGGATAATGTTATGCTATGCTGGCATAAACACATTAGTGAAAACAACATTTCAAAGGAATTATCTGTACTAGATGAAAGCCATATGTACATACGTATGTACACAAATGTGCACACAAAATTTCAGTTCAAAATATCCTTTCAGGTCAGGTTTTTACCAAACATTGCAGGTATTCCCATGACCAAATCCCAGCAAGACTACTGATTAAAGTATATATTAATGTCAAGCAAATTATGTAGTCAATTAGCAAATTGAGCAATGTGTAACAATGTAATTATATAAGAAGGAAATTAGTCAAATTCAGATTTTGGAATCTGGACAGTTATTATGTCTCTTGGCTGAAGTTTGACTAGTAATATGACATCTTACTCCATTCTGCTAATTGCCATACTGTTTGAAGTCAGGAAAATCGAGTGACTATTCTTGCAAAATATCAGGTTGTAGCTGAAATGAAGGATTTATATTGATGGGAGGGGTAGACCTTGGTAGAAAAATTACCTAAAAACCATTCTAAAATCAATAAAAATATAACTGCCAATGTCTTGACAGTATAGCGGAGCTTGAGATCAGGACTAACTGGAAGCCAGAAGATAAACTGTCCTCTACCAGTATCCCCAAGGACTTCATGCAACATCGATTACCACAGTGTAGGCTCCAGCTCAGAGATTCTGTGAGAATCGGCCTCAGAGTACTTCAGAGATCTGTTTCCATTATTGTCTTTCATCTATTAGGTTACATTTTCAGGATATTAAGTAAATTAAAACCAAAGCATGGGCAATTCTATTACCTATATTCTCCATCAGTAATGAAAAAAACTTTTTCATCTCATTCTGGTTTATTCTTCCATGATCAGTTAGGAAATTAAATGAAGAGGGTGTTTTAAGCTCTGCTACTCAAGAATCTGTCTGACCCTCCCTCAAGGCTTTAAGTTCATGATTACTCAAAGATTAATGTTGAAATACCCTTTATGATCTGTGTGTTTATCATTTAGAAAATGTGTCTGGTTTCAAAGTGGTAATTGATGACATATGAAGCTGTGACTTTTACACTTCTTAGTTAATAACTAAACAGCAAATAAGAAAAGGACTTCTATGCTAATGGACCCAGGTGCAATACTTGGTTATTGGTCTTTCAGCTTTAGGTTTTTATTGAAGAAGGTAGCACATATTTCTTGTTCATTTGGTTCCTCTTTAGATTTCAAGGGTTTTTTTAGGCCTCTATAAAATTATGGTCAGAAATTGTTTGTCAGACATCATTTTATAAGAATAACCATTTTCAGTAATAAAAAGTAAATAATACAAATTTTTAAAAAATCTAAAAAAAAATATATAATTAACTCAGCAAAGATTTTGGGGTGGACTTGGTCTGATGTTTCCCACATGATCACATCAGAATTTATGGTAAGAAATTAGCACTGGACAAATCCTTCTAGGAGAAGAGTGGATTATTATTGAATTCTCAGGAGAGAATTGTAATGGTTTAACCCCAGCCAGCAAGTTAGTACCATGCAGCTGCACATCACTCACTCCTCCAACCCACCCCACGTGGGTGAGAATCAGAAAGAAAGATAAACCTCATGGGTTGAGATAAGAAAAATTCAATAATCTTAATAAAATATGATTGTAATAATAACAATAGCAATATAGATAATAATATTCCTATGATATGATTAATAATAATATTAATTATAAGGAGAGAGAGATGGTAACAGAATCCAAAAGAAGCAAGTGATGGACAATAAAATTGGTCAGTGATGGACAATAAAATTGGTCACTCCTTCCTGACTGAGAACCAGCCTATCCTTGAATACCACTGGTCCCTTCTGCTCAGCTCCCCAGATTATGTACTAGCCATGAAATTCTATGATATGGAATATCCTTTTTTCAGTTTGGGGCAGCTCTCCTGGCCACACTCCCTCACAGTGTTTTGTTCACTTGCTCACTGACAGCATGAAACACTGAATAAGTCCTTGACTTAAGACCAGCACTACTAAGCAAACACCAAAACATTTGTGCACTATCAACGTTATTCTCATGCTAAATCCAAACTGTAACACTATACCAGATATTAAGAAAATGAACTCTGTCCCAATTCAACCAAGACAAGTATGATAGTACTCAGTGAGATGGAAAAACCCTGCATCTCATCCTTTTTGTGCCAGGTGTCATGGAATGCTTTCCTTGAAATATGGAGTTAACAATGCAGTCAAGATCAGTTAAAACTATAACAAAAAATGTAGATCTACAAATTGCAGGACATCCATGTTGATAATGCTGTGTGTATACTCATTTTTGCAAGCAGTGTCAAGTGTTCAGCTGAAATTTGGTCCATAACAAGCATTTAAAAGAAAAGTGATAGGGAAAAAAAAAATCCCAGCCCTCAAATACTATGGTTATTTTCTATTTAGAAATCACAGTGCTATAGGAAAAGTAAAATAAAAAAGCAAGCTTATCTCTATTAGAAATAAAATGGATAGGGTCATGTAATGAAAGCTAAGACTTCTTTTATTTTGGCTAGTGTCTGTTGGTTAAATGCAGGGTGTCTTTTTAATAGGTTACACACTGCCTTTAGCCAATATGAATTATGTTGAGGCAATCAGGTCTTTACTGGGACATATAAGCAATAAAGTTAACAAGAGTTCCACAGTGACAGCTATTTCCACTGACTTGAGCAGCTTGCTTTAGAAATATGCAGCACTTTGAAAGCTTTGGTGTTTTCTTGTAT
The DNA here is from genome assembly GCF_035770615.1 of Melospiza melodia melodia. Lineage (NCBI taxonomy): Eukaryota > Metazoa > Chordata > Aves > Passeriformes > Passerellidae > Melospiza > Melospiza melodia. The sequence continues at coordinate 87,331,452 of NC_086197.1, read as the reverse complement.
CCACAGTCTGGCTTCTATAAAAAAATACTGTTTTTCTGATATACTACATCTGAAATATATCTTATATCAACTGCAAATTTACATATTAAAATGAATGTTGTCACTGTAAATTTTAGCAATGTGTACAGTCTTTTACACAAACTTTTAAAAAACTTCCTTTCACATGAAATATTTGTTCTATGGAAGCTGTATTTTATGAAGTATCTCTAAGCGCTCTTGATTAAACAGGAGCCTGGCTTTCCTTTTTTCCCCCCAAAAAAAGCAGTTAATCACCAGATTGCTGCACTGCTTCAGTGATGAGTTAAAGCCAGAAGCGGCATTTCCCTCTCCACCCTGTGCTCATGAGACCACATCTGCATTCACCTGCTGCACCCAGGTCTGGGGTCCTCAGCACAAGAAAGGCACGGACCTGTGGGGTTGAGTCCAGAGGAGGCCACAGAGATGATTGGGAGGATGGTCTCCTGTGAAGACAAACTTGAGTGAGTTAGAGTTGTCCAGCCTGGGGAAGAGAAGGCTTTGGGTAGGTCTCATTGTGGCCTTCCAGCATTTAAAGATGGCTTATAACAAAGAAGGATAGTGAATTTTTCCCCAGATAGATAGGATAGGGATAGGATAAACAGGAACAGTTTTAAACTAAAAAAAAAGAGAGATTTATATAAGATTTTAGGAAAAAATTCTTTACTATGAGTGTGATAAGGCACTGGAACAGGCTGCTCAGAGTTGTGGTTGCCTCATCCCTAGAAGTGTTCAAGGTCATGTTCGTTTGGGCCCTGAGCAGCCTGGTTTAGTGGAAGATGTTTCTGCACATGGCAACAGGATTAGAAGTACCTGATCTTTAAGATCCCTTCCAATCCCAAACTTTCTATGATTCTGTGACCCATATTGCACAGTACAACAGCCCAGGATTTCATGGAAAGTATTATTTAGTCATATTAAATTCATATTTAATCCTGTTTTGCTTGCACATTCTGTCAATAAAACCCAAAAAAAACCTAAACCAACCAACCAACCAACCAAAAAAAAATCAAAAAAACAACCCCACAAGAGGGACAAAAGATGCTATAAAAAAGAGGTTTTCATTTTTACATAAGCAATCTCTAAACAGCATGTACTGTACTTTAGACTGTCATGGCTTTCAGAAAAATAATAATCAGCATTTAGGGGCTGTTTAGAGGCATTTAGAAGCTCTTAAAACAGATGTTTCTCCATCTTTATAATGTGATAGCTGATTTTTCTTGACTTGCTTTAGTCACTGAAACCTTTGTGAATACTGTTTGGAAGTTCAGAAGATAATTTTGAAAACAGCTGTAATGGCAACAAAATTTGGTTACTTGAGGTCTTTTCAGCACTGTTGAATTACATCTATAATCCAAAATAAATACAGATTCTATTTTGAATTAGAAAGCAGAGTAGTTCATTTTAATTCTTTTAAGAATGTAGTCAGAAGCTAAATGGAACAAAAGAAGTGATCCATAGCACTAATAAAAAACGAAAAAAAAGAAAGCTTGTTTAGTTATGCATGAAGAATGGAGATGGATTGTGAGCAAAGGCACTGCTCCAGTGGACTTGAAAGGAAGAAGACAAGAAGTTGAAAAATGGTAATGGAAATAGGTAAATGTCAGTAACAGGTACAGTAGTTTGTAATCCATAGATATCAAAGCAGGAATAAACACAAATGGTTATTTATTTAATGAAGACTCCTGTGAAATGCAAAATAACTTACGTTGCAAATAACATAAAACTGTAAGTAATTTACACCTGTAAGCAAAAAATCAAACACTGAAATAAGCAAAAAATCAAACACTGAAACCTTTATTGCACCTTAGGGGATTAGAGCAGCTCCTTCAGCCACATCAGTTATTGCTGTGTTACTTCCATAAGAAAGAAAAGAAAAGCAGGTTTTCATGAGCAGTGTGATGTTTTGAGTGTCCCGAATATTTTGAGAAAGGCAACTAAAATAATAAACTTCATTCAGAAATTATGAATCCACTTCTCATTGGATTACAAATATAGCAGTTCCAATATCCTCAAAAGAGGCACATTATGGCACTTAGCACATTAGTGCTCTGAGAACATGCATTTCTATAGTTTCTCTACATGACACTGCAGCACACCATGTGCACATGTGCATTTACCCCAGAAATTCAAAGTACCACTCAAAATCACAGTATCATGGGATAATTAAGGCCAGAAGGGACTTAGGAGGTCTTTAGTTCAATGTTCTGCTCAAAGCAGAGCCAGCTGTAAGATCAGACCAGGCTGCTCAGGGCTTTATCCAGTCAGCTCTTGAAAGCCTCCAGCTGTGGAGACTGACAGCACCATCTCTCTGGGCAGCCTGTCCTACTGCTTGGAGTTATGGAGTCATGGCAGATGTGAAAGCCAGCCCACAGGCTGACCTCTGATATCAGCTATAATGAACCACTGTATGTACACAACTGTGAAAAACTGTTTGGTATATTACTGACCTACTTCTCAGTGTATTTCCATAAAAGAAAAAGGAAAAAGGAGGAGCTGAGTGGAGAAAAAAAATTGCTGAGGGTATTCTGTGTAACACGGATCTTACTTTACAGAGCAGAAAAGCATAATTCATCAAAATTCTACTCCGTGTTTTGTGTTTGGATTTTTCTAATGAGTTTGACTAGATGCAAGGCAGGGAAAAGAATGGTAATTGGACTGCTTGAATTCAGAGGACATTTCGCATCAATTATATCACATGAAAAACAAAAGAAGCATATTGAAAATTTGCTATGTAAGTGGAATGTTCTTCTTTCAGGGTATTTTAAATACCCTTCTTTCAGGGTATTTTAAAAAAACTTTGTTTTATTTCATATTTTTTGCTTCACTGTTTATAAGCTTACAAATTATAGTTTACACAATATAAACGGCCAAGCTGGGGATTCAATTTCTGAATTTCACTTTGACCCTCAAAACCTAAGCAATATTTAAATAATGATAATCTTATGGTTTGTATTTCATTTATTATAATCTCAGAATATTGGTCATACCACATCAGATGATTTAGACTGAAAGACTCAGTTTTGAATATATTGAATGAGAGAAGCTATATACCTTCTCATAAAAGGATTGTGAAAAAGGAGAACATATTTTTACTATATTGCTTTTCTGTCTAGAGGGAGTTCTATATGTGCAATATATATTTTTGGAAACTCTGCTTTTTACTAAATTTATGAGCAACAGAGAGCAGTACTAACTGTATATCCAAATTTATTGCCCTCAGAGCTTACACCACCCTGAACAAAGAAAATATATGGCTCCTATGCATTAGCAATGCAATATATGTATTAAAATATTTCAGGATAAATTTGTAAATGAAGTTTGCTGACTTATAAACATTATGCTGTTGAACTTTCTTTGTTTTTTTTTTTCCTTTCAAGACACTGTGATTTATGCTCTCTTCATATCAGTTAAGGGTCACCTATCATGCACTAGCATTACTTGCTATTGTCAACTGTATAAGGTTACTCGCGTTTTGTCATCCTTTTTTTCTGCCTTCAAAATAATACAAGTAAAATAAATGTGTAAGGCCAACTGATAGGTAGTATTCTATGCAGAAATAGATATAATTTTATACACTTACAGAAATGCACAGGAATGCAAACAAAAAAACTAGTTCAAACATCATCTGAACATAAAAAACTGCTAGCTCAGCCTTTTTGAAGAGGTCAGGAATAACTTGTTTTGCACAGATGATCTGTGACCATGCAGGTTATGACTGTGATGTCCTCAGCAGTAGTGTCTAGGTCCTGTCTAGACTTTGAAGTCTGAGTGAACAAATTGGCTGATTCCTCTCAGGCTTCAGGGCTACTCTGATGAACACCAGTTACATATAGATTGTGCATGTTACAGAGGAATCCCATTTATATTTCCACATTATAGATTGAAAAGCATTAAACTCAAATTTCATTCCGCACCAACTTCTAATATAAAATTTCTATCTGAATCCTTACATTTCTAGATTCTGGAGGAAATGCTTATTATATACAAATAAGTATTGATTTTTTATATAATTATTGGTCTATTAGCTGGATCTTTGAGCTGTGTTCTCTGTGTTACGCTGACACTGTTCTTTAAGCCAATAAAATCTTCAGACCTAAGCATCCTCTGAGATTGATTTTGGCTTTTTAACTTCAAGGATTGGTTGTTCTTTATTTTTCTTACCTAAAAGCAAATATATTTTACATGGTGATTGATGATAGATACAGTATTCATGGAGATTAGGTAGCAAACAAGAAGAATTTGTTTGTGTTTTCCTAAAATGCACTTGCATTTGAAAAGGTGTATGCATTACTTTCAACAAGAGTGCGAAACATCTGTTCCCAAGTAATGAGAATTTGAAAGATGATTCTGTTTTTAATTTCTATTTAAGTGATTCACATACAGAAGAGTTCAGAATAAGCACCAGCTCTCAGACAAACTAAGTTATTAACAAAGTGGGCTGAAAAACTAGCACTATTGTTCTCTTGTAGATTACACCAAATTATATTAATTTAATTAAAACAGAAAATCATGTTTATTGATTAATTTATTTTGTTGTCAGTCAGAAAGATTGAGCAGCTTCTTTAGTTCATAGGCTGAAAGCAATGTGAGATTATGTGCTGAATTAAGAGAGTAGACAAGGTAAATTGCTAATACATTGCTTATGCCTGTTTCTTGATATAGCTAATGTTAAGTATATGCCAGATTCCGCACTCTCCCTAGAGGTTTCATTAGAAAAGCAGATAAATAAAGACAGAAAATGCATTTCTTTATATTTATCACAATTACTGTTATTCTTCAAGTTATCCACATGAGTTGCAGAACTTGATTCCTTCTCAATAACCTTTGATGTGATTTCTATCTCATCATATATTCTAATAGGTTTCGAATATATTTTTACATAATCAGATGTAAGGGAGATCCTTAAAGGTATCAAAAGAGATCAGTAATGGCCAAAATTTGATATAAAGTGCACACAAAGGAAAAAGAAATGCACATTTCCTTGGACATTGTAATAATAACAATTACAAATTAAAAATAAATAAATAAATAAATAAGAAAAGGCCAGGATACTGGGATTTGCAAGAAAAGTAGAAGACAATGACCTCTGATTATACCAAATACAGAAAACTGAAATAAAATTTGTAATGATTGAATGATTGATCAGGGTATTTTAACCACTTTTACTAGGGCCTTGTTATATTGCATTTTAACACTTACTAAGGAAACAGACCTAAAGTAAGCCAGTCTGTGTGTAATGGAATGTTCTCCATTAGTGGGGTTAGTGGACTGAGCATGTCACTTCCACTTCCCTCATATGTGTCCTCGGGCGACCTATTTTATCAACCAGAGTTTATGGTGCAGCATTTGAAAATCATTTTTCCTGATTCAAATAAACATTATGAACATTTTTGAGAATGCTAATAATGCTCAAAGTCAAAGTGTCCAGAAAAGAGGCTGAAAATGAAGATTATGGACCTACTTCCTCTCCTCAGATTCTGACATAAGGGAAGTAACAGCAATCCTTTCTGTCTTTCTTTAAATGTCTCCTCCCTAAGTAAAAGGGCTACAGCTTTTCTATTCAAGGTATAAGGGCACAAACTAAAGTGGCTCCCAAGGTCGCACTACCTAGTGCATCAAAAGACCACCTCACCATCACCAATTCAGAGTTTATCCGTACCATATGGTCAGACAGCCTTCCTGCCTGTGAGTACTGGTATGAGACACCTAACGGAGAGGGTAATGTGTACTGTGGCCACAGCTCTCTTCACAGACAGCAGCAGGCACAACTCTCCCCCAGGATTTTTCCTGGGAAAGGCAGTGAGAAGCTCAGAAGAGAAAATAATTCTTATTTCTATTCACTGCTCCTGTTGTTTGGCACATGTGGAATGTGTTATGGGAATTGTTTACACAAAGTGATTTGTTAATTGGACACCTGTAAGGGTTGTTTGGATTGATTGGCCAATTGGGTCAGAGTTGTGTCTTGATGGTCTCCAGACAGTCACAGGTTTTCCTTTATCATAGTATTCATTAGTGTAGTATTCTTTAGTATAGTATCTCTTTAGTATGTAATTTAGTATAATATTAGTGTAATATAGTATAGCTTAATAAAGCAATTGTTCAGCCTTCTGAATCATAGGATCAGAGCACATTATTCCCTGCATTCCCTGTATCGATAATGTACATACTAGAAAAATTTATCACATTCCCAGAAAAGAGTGAGAGATGCCAATGCACAAATTATTTCTGATTCACAGTTCTGAAAATGCTATTAGAACCTATGATTTTGCATGGCTAACAAAAAAATGTAAAATTTTTAGTATTTCATCATCTTATTGCAATATTTTAAATAGCATAGAATAGGACAGAATGTTCTTTCAGTACAGTTTGGTTTTCCACTTTTTGCCCACTTTGGCCTCATTTTCTTGACCTTGTCAGTCTAAGAATAATACACTACGTTAACTCAATTGAAATTGTTTGAAGTGAAAAACTGCTCATCATTAATCTTATAGTGACAGTCCTTATTGTAATTAAACTGCAAAGATATGTAATTCCTTGTTAAGAAAGATTTTTTTACTGTTCAGCTCACAATTCAAATTCATCTATTTTTGTACACTTTGCCATTTCATGGTAGTAAGTTGTCCCTTCTTTTACCTGAGTGCTTTAAATGAGTTGATTTTTGATGTCGTTTATGCAGCTGTGAAATTAAATCAGAAATGAAAAACCCTTGTAGGTCAGTAAATGAAAAATAGTGATTTATTGTATTTGTGAACAACTAATGCCATGAATAAGTAATAAGGTTTTCACTACCAAGATTTTAAACACATGCTCTTATAGCAGTCTTGCCATACATATGTAGGTCACTTTTGACATTTTGATATTCTATTGCTAAAAAAGAAAAGGTGCTTCTCTATAGCAGAGAACTTCTGAAAGAAAAGGTAAGAAAGAGATAATGATGGTTCATTTCTTTAAGCCATCTGCAATGTAATCCATACACAACAGATCTCTGTGTTAAATAAATCAAGGAATTATTGGATTCCTGAACACCAAAGAGAAAAATAAGAAGTGCAATATTTTGACTTTTAAATTTACTACAATCTATGGTGTTTTTATTTGAAATTAGCTTGTTTATTTAAAAAAAAAACATGATAAGTGTATTGTCATCCTTTTTTTTCCCCCTAGCGTAGGTAGGAAATGTCAAAAAATGGCTCTTCACATTAATGTTTCTTTATTTTTCCTTGCCAGATTCTTTTATCTTTGTGGAAACAATGTGAACAAAAAGGTCATCAGCCCAGAAGATCAAGATGCATGTAACCATTCTTTCTGACAAAGACAAACTGACCTTTTATGTTCCACATACAGGTCATTAAATGTCAGGGCACCGAGGGGAGGAACGGCCCTCAACAGCCCCATCCAGGCTCCCTGGGACTCCCACATCCCCGTCCCATGCCCAGGGCTCTGTTTCGGCCCAGCCCAGAGCTGTCCGTGGTGCTGTAGGGGTCTGGCGCTCCAGCCACACCGCAGCAGAGCCAGCCCACAGCCTGTCATCCCCATGCCCACAGAGGCACCTGGGGATGCCCCAGCTGCCTTCCTGGCCTGCCCTGCTCCCTGTCCCAGCCCCTGGAATGTGGCCTGGCTGGTGGGGCTCAGAGGGATCCCTCATGTCTCCTGGTACCTGGCTCCAGGCAGCTGCCAGTGCTCGTAGCGCTGCCCAATGAATGTGTGTCATCACTAACCTTGGCAAGGTTTGTGTTCCTCTCTTCTGCACAGGGGAGAGTTCTCAGAGCAGAGATCTCAAACAACTCATCTACAACAGTGTGCTTAGCCCCAGATATTTTCCTTTCATGGAACTGTGTATAGTGGTTTGTCACCTCAAAACTGACCTCAATAAAGCAATGTTGTGGTCAAAACTTCAGGATATCTGAGTACCACACAAGAGATAAAATCACTTTCACTTCAAGGTGCTTTGCAAGACAGGTCAGATACAACATCCATTTTTTTACAGACTAGAGTGTGGATGTGTTACTGAGGTTCCACTGCACTTATCTCAAACCTTGTGTCCTGTTGGCCTGTATGTTACAGGCACTCAGATTCTTGTACACATCAGCATGGTGAGGTTTTTAAAGGATAAACCTTCTTAAGTGGCATTTGAATCAACATTTACTTTTAAGGGAAACAGCATAACAGCCCTGCAAAACTCACACTAGAACAGGGAAATGCCTGTAGTGACTTGATTTGACTTCTAGCAAGTCAGAGATTCCCTTTCCAGATTTATTTTAGTTAATATGTGCCTTTCTCAACGAGGTAATTTCTCTTTTATTCCAAACTAGTGTTCTTCAGTTCTGACTTCCCTTCCAACATTTTTACTTCCTGCTAATAATGAAGTTCAGGATTTAAAGTACACTACATCGACAGTGGCTTTTTCATTGGCCAATGATTCATTGCCCTATCATTTTGCTCTGAACATACCACAGCCTATAAAGACATCAGCATTGATAGAAGCAAAAACTTTTAAAATACTTCACACCACTTAGATCTCAATGAATGAAAAGTCCTAGCTGGGGAGAGTCAAAATATCATTACATATAAATATGACTCATTAAAGGCTGAGATGAGATAATCCTACCTTTTGTAAATATGAAATGGAGGTAAGCAATGAGGGAAACCAATCTCTTTTAAATCTCTTTTAAACTGCTTAAGTATAAACAGCTTTTTATTTACACATATATATATATATATATATACATACACCCAAAAAAAATATATTTATGGGCTGTTAATATGAGGAGATTGAAAATTTAATTCAGAATTTAAATTAATGTTAAATTCAGAAAATTAACAATTTTCCAGGGGAAAAATATGGTTAACATGTTAGTGGAACTATTTTTTAAATAAACTCAAGAAACCAGTATAACATGGCAGAAATTTGTTCACCTTCTTTCCATGGTTAGTAATTCCAAGTGAGACTAATGTTGGCACTTCACTAGGAACTTCATAGGTCTTGGATGAACCCCAGAAGAGACAAAAAATGAACAAATTTTTCAAGGACAATAATTTCTGATGGATTCTGCTGATACATGAATAATATCTCTATTTTTACTTCTAATAAAACTAAATTAATTAAAATGCTTGAATATAAAATCCAAGTGATTGTTTAACTGCTGGTATGCACCAAGACTGAATTTTTCAAACTGCATCAGAAAAATAGTAACTCCCTGAGAATTTAGAGAAGAGACACATCCAAATTCTCAAACGGATCTGAAGAACACGATTACTGTGTCCTCACAAATGCCACTTCCCCAGTGCAATTATTATTTTGGCCCTTCTTTGACCTGGATTTCCTAACTCTCACTGTGCTTATGGGCTAAATGATGACCAGAATGGATGTGTATTGTGGGACCAGATGGCAATCAAAGCCTTTGCAAAGGAGAAATTAAACTCCTCAGAGGGGAATAGCTGCAGACAGATCAAAGATGTCACCTACTCTGATCCATGAAGTCTTGCCTGGGTATATTAATGTGGGATCCCCAGCTGCAAAGTCCAGTGCTAATTGTCTGAAGTGAGGAAAGAGATAGGCTTAGAAGTCCACCTCATCTCAGTTTAAATGTCTGTAATGTCTGATCTAGACACAGGTTGGCTAGCTTTGCAATCAAGAGAAAGAATATTTAGTTCCCAGCTGAACTTGCTGTTGCTATAAGCATGATAAAACCTTTGTGCTAATCTCCATTGATTATAATGACTAGTTGAATACCAATTTAATTAATTTTAAGCATTCTGAACTGACCCCAAGCAGTGTATAGTGCTCTCTGTTCACTTCATAGCAAACTTCTTCTCCTAATGTAGCTGCTCTGATTTGTGCCAACGTAGCTGAAGTAGTCACACAGTGACCAGAACATGGTAGCATGTAAAAAAGTAAGTAAATTACAAGTTCTTGAGCATGATGCACAATGGAATAATAGTCTGTGAAGTGCCAAGAAAGGAAATTTCTTTCTGTTAGAGGGACTCCTACAAAACTAACTTTAACGTTATTGTAACTTTGCTGTAACTTTCTTTTGCTGGTCTTTAGACTCAGTAGAGTGCATCATATTCTTCTGAAGAAAATTAGAGAGAAGGATGCAAATGAACATGCTCTCAGTCATTTCTTTGGATTGTTTAGTTTCATTCTCAGGACATTATTTGTACTTAGGTCTGAGAATATTAACAAATATAAAGTCAATAAAATCAAAGAGAAATACTGCCTTCCACTGAATTGTTCAGTCTACATGCTCTGAGAATATATATGCATTCCTTTTGATTTTCTTTGCTAGGAATATACAACTACTCAACTGTTGTGATTATATATATATGTATTCATTTTATTCTTCTTTCCTCCTTTTTCTCCTTCCTCCCCATGCAGTCATGAATGAAGTGAATAGACTGAGAGTTAGTGTTTGGTCCACTGTCATGGTTTAAGTCCACTTGACAACCAAACCCCACATAGCCACTGATTCACCTCCCTGCAGTGGGATAGAGAAGAACTGGAAGAGTGGAGTGAGAAAATGCATGAGTTGAGACAGAGACAGTTTAATAATATTAAGAGGGGGAAATGTAAGGAAAAAAACCCAACAACAAAGAGGGAACAAAATAAAAATTAAGAAAAACAAGTGATGCAAAAGAAAACAATTATCCCCCACCAACTGATCGATGCTCAGTCAATCTCAGAAAAACAGCAGCTCTGGCCCACTTCCAGCCATTCCAGTTTTATTGCTGAGGAGACTGTGGTATGGAATTTTCCTTGGGCCACTTGGGTCAGCCATCCTTGCCATGTTCTCTACAAACCTCTTGTGTCCCCCAGCCTCCTTGCTCATGGGATCAAGTGAGAAACAGATTATTCCCTGACACTGTGTGAGGACTGCTCAGCAAAAATGAAAACAGGAGTGGGTTATCAATGTTATCACTGGATTTTCAACACAAATCCAAAACATAGCCCTACACAAGTTAGTATGAAAGAATTTAACTATCCCAGCCAAAACCAGTATCTAGAAAGAATCAAGCAGTGTATCACCTTTTGCCTGCCTATTGGAGAAAAGAGAAAGAATTAATCTTTTATATGTAAATGTGGTCAACACTTACAAAATATTATCATAAACAATTAATTTTAGAAAGAAATGTCATCGAGTATTATTATACTTGGACAATTTTGATATATGCATTTTTAAATTATCACTTTCATCTGCAATATCAAGATGTTTGGGTAGGAGTGTAATTATTTTAGCTATTTTATAATTGAGAAATTAAAAGATGGAATCACTAAATGAATAAGTGAAGCAGTACTTATACCTTGGGCTGCATATAAATGGAAAAGGAAGGAAGTGTCGGAAGGAAGTGTCGGAAGGAAGTGTCGGAAGGAAGTGTCGGAAGGAAGTGTCGGAAGGAAGTGTCGGAAGGAAGGAAGGAAGGAAGTGTCGGAAGGAAGGAAGGAAGTGTCGGAAGGAAGGAAGTGTCGGAAGGAAGTGTCGGAAGGAAGGAAGGAAGTGTCGGAAGGAAGTGTCGGAAGGAAGTGTCGGAAGGAAGTGTCGGAAGGAAGTGTCGGAAGGAAGGAAGGAAGGAAGGAAGGAAGGAAGGAAGGAAGGAAGGAAGGAAGGAAGGAAGGAAGGAAGGAAGGAAGGAAGGAAGGAAGGAAGGAAGGAAGGAAGGAAGGAAGGAAGGAAGGAAGGAAGGAAGGAAGGAAGGAAGGAAGGAAGGAAGGAAGGAAGTGTCGGAAGGAAAGGAAGGAAGTGTCGGAAGGAAGGAAGTGTCGGAAGGAAGTGTCGGAAGGAAGGAAGGAAGTGTCGGAAGGAAGTGTCGGAAGGAAGTGTCGAAAGGAAGTGTCGGAAGGAAGTGTCGGAAGGAAGTGTCGGAAGGAAGTGTCGGAAGGAAGTGTCGGAAGGAAGTGTCGGAAGGAAGTGTCGGAAGGAAGGAAGGAAGGAAGGAAGGAAGGAAGGAAGGAAGGAAGGAAGGAAGGAAGGAAGGAAGGAAGGAAGGAAGGAAGGAAGGAAGGAAGGAAGGAAGGAAGGAAGGAAGGAAGGAAGGAAGGAAGGAAGGAAGGAAGGAAGGAAGGAAGGAAGGAAGGAAGGAAGGAAGTGTCGGAAGGAAGGAAGGAAGGAAGGAAGGAAGGAAGGAAGGAAGTGTCGGAAGGAAGTGTCGGAAGGAAGGAAGGAAGTGTCGGAAGGAAGGAAGTGTCGGAAGGAAGGAAGTGTCGGAAGGAAGGAAGGAAGGAAGTGTCGGAAGGAAGGAAGGAAGGAAGTGTCGGAAGGAAGTGTCGGAAGGAAGTGTCGGAAGGAAGTGTCGGAAGGAAGTGTCGGAAGGAAGGAAGTGTCGGAAGGAAGGAAGTGTCGGAAGGAAGTGTCGGAAGGAAGTGTCGGAAGGAAGTGTCGGAAGGAAGTGTCGGAAGGAAGGAAGGAAGGAAGTGTCGGAAGGAAGTGTCGGAAGGAAGTGTCGGAAGGAAGTGTCGGAAGGAAGTGTCGGAAGGAAGTGTCGGAAGGAAGTGTCGGAAGGAAGGAAGGAAGGAAGGAAGGAAGGAAGGAAGGAAGGAAGGAAGGAAGGAAGGAAGGAAGGAAGGAAGGAAGGAAGGAAGGAAGGAAGGAAGGAAGGAAGGAAGGAAGGAAGGAAGGAAGGAAGGAAGGAAGGAAGGAAGGAAGGAAGGAAGGAAGGAAGGAAGGAAGGAAGGAAGGAAGGAAGGAAGGAAGGAAGGAAGGAAGGAAGGAAGGAAGGAAGGGCCCATATGATCACAGAGAGAGTTACTGTCCACTTCAAAATGTTTTCTGTGCAGTAAAATTTGCTCATTTCCTATGGAAACAAGAAAGGTGATTTTGAAGATCTGTAACTGCTTTTCGGGAGAAAGGTTTATAATACAAGTTATTTCAGGTTTCATGAGGGAACAGTCATAGTTCTTTGTTTAATATTCAAAGTTGAGAGCTAACAGCTTACCCTCTGTATCTTGATAACAGGTTTTAGAAAGAATGCAGACATGATTCCACTTTATCATAGCTCTTTTGATAGTGTGCATTTGATATGCTGTGAGAGTACTTAGCAGATATGAACCCTGCCACGGCTGTGTCACAGATTCAGCAGGTCACAGGCAGAAGACGCGTACTTGACCAAAGTCAGGCAATTCAGGGCACGTGCAGGTGGAGAATTCTAAAGACTCAGTAAAAACTGGAGCAAGCTAAACAAGAATTTGCCTGCTGTAATTGACTGATCCTGGGATGGATGGCAGCTAAGTAGTAATTAACAAGGTTGCAGTTTTACAGTAAATCAACTTTTTCCTTATTTCAGTAACACACACTTCAGAATGCAGAGACCTCAATTACTGCTAGACAATTCCCATTCAGTCAAAATGCATTAAAATTATGGTGGTCAAGAAGCTCTACATGAAAAATAGCATTTTGCTCATGGTCTAGAAAATTTCTAGTCCAGTTTAAAAGACAACTTGTAAAAAGCTTTTACTTTTTAAAATCTTATAAATAAATACTCCCTCTATTCAAATATACCAATGTAAATCTTTTCAGAATCACTATTTTTTATTATCATATAGCAGCTTATCTTTATAGTAAAACTATAAATTATTTAGTTTTCACACAGTTCGTTTCCTTCTAAACAGATAAATTTTTTTCATTCATTCCCAATAGCCAAGGTGTTTCACAAATCTTATGTTGAATTCAAAAAAGTGTCTTCTGATATTTTTATATGTACATTTGCCCACTTGACAGTTCTAGTCCTCTACCACAACTTTGAGTGACTCAGATTAAAACAGAAGATATTATATTATGTGCCTTGTGTTATTTGTCCTGACTGTTCCAATAGTGGCTATCAGCAATGTTAGCACTTCTAATTATTTAGAACCTACATCCTCAGCTATTTGGTTAATTCCTTGACTGATCTAAACTCTTTTATATTATTGTGAAATGGAATATTAGAATCTACCCCATAAAAGACTAGCATGGTATTTTAAGCAGAGAATTTTATTGTTATATAAAATGTGCATAAAACTGTTTACTCAAATGAAAAATTCAAATCTTTTTTCATATTAAAATTACAGGGTTTTTTTCTTTGCCAAAGTTTATAAACAGAAATACTCAAGCAGCCTACATGCACCTATAAAGATAATTTCACTTAAATTAAAGAGAATTATGTGTTATGAATCAACACAGACCTGTGACCTGAAATTCTAACTGGAATTTAAAATATGCCATATGAGCTTTCCTAACTAAATACATCCAAACAGCATTTTTGTTTGCACTCTGAAAAATAGCTGGACCTGAGACCAAAAGAATTTTATTTTAGTCACCATAGTTGACATTTTCCCTTCTGTTTTACCTCCATGTAGGGGGAAAACTATGATATATAAAAAGCTCTGAAGATAGCTCTGAGATTGATTTACCTCAAAAAACAGCATTCAATCACTGAGCACATCACTTTTAGAGTGTTAGGCCCAGGCTCAGTTACCTTCTGGAGCTCAAAGTAAACAATTTAAATCCAGACCTCCTAATTTGCCCTGATCACAGAGTGCATCTCAATTTGTCAAAGTCTGTTAGAAATGCTATCCTGGACATAAAAAAAAAATCTTTTTTATGAAACTTTTATTAAAAAGATAAGGATTTCTGTGAAAAGCTTTGATTTCATCAAGACAATATTTTCTTATGAAAAATATTTTGTCAAAATTACTTTCACCAGATCTTCCTTAAAGAGGGAAGATGACAATTTTTTGACATTATTTAAAAGATATCTACTATCTTGCTTCTCATTTGGCATCAGAATAACTTTAAAAGAATGTGCATGATTCTGCAGGATTTGGAAAGTATCACAGTTTCTGAGAATGACATCTTAGTTTATGGGAAATCTCACAGAGAATGTCATCTAAGTTTAAAAGTAGACCAGAAAGAGGCTAAGGTAGATGGAGTAGAATTAAACTGAAAGAAATAGGTGCATTTGACAGGCTTTGCCATATTTTGCCTGTAATGGCTTTGTAATTAGGTGAAAAATCTAGTGATTCAAAAGCTATCGCTTAAAATTATATTGGAACTAAAAGTGGCTAGACAAAAAGAAAAGACTACTGCATAGAAAAGCTTCATCCAGCACCACCGTGAATCATAAGGGAGGAGAAATAACCTCTGAGGGCATAATCGAAATATCCTGGGCAAAAAAATTCCTTTATCTTCAATTTTTATCGTTTCTGAATTTTGAAAAATGTGCACATGAGTCAAAATCTGCAGTTTTTAATCCTCAGAATTTCTCATTTTAGTATTTTAAAATATATAAGGATTTTACTCAATTTTTTCTTGAAGCCAATTCTTCTTATGACTTAAGTGCTTAAAATATTATCCAGATCTGACATAAAGCACAGAGACCTTTGTGTGAGAGGGGGCATTTTCATTATAGTAGGTGATTTTGGGGGAGGAGCAGTACAGTGCAACTTTTAAGTCACACAGATGACTGAAAGTTTCTGTCATACCAGGTATCAACACTTAGCACGCTTGAAAGAGAGCCTCTGGACATAGAGACATTCACATCTGACTTGAAGTGTCATGTTAGTTTCATGTGAGGTCCAGATAATAAACAAAGACATTGTTAAGGTCCTTCCTGCCTGACAAAGATGGTTCACACAGCTGATGAGATTTAAACATTCATCGCGGAATGAGCATCACAGAGAAGTCCCTAATGATGAAGGACGGCAACTTGTCAAGAAATTTTTCTGATTGCCTTAACTCATGATGACACAAAAATGTGTTTGGGTTCCATTTTTATTGTCCTGCTACCCTCAGTATAAGAATAGAAGTGAATTAAAATATTCATTTGTGGTCTTGTATGTTGTTTCCTCATTTTAAGCTAAATTATTTTTAAAAATCTGTATACCCTTTCTTCAGTCCAGTACCTAAAAGTGTATTAACACATTCTGTGGCTCACGCTGCTCCAAACACAAAACAGTTCCATTCACCTGGAGATAATATTGCAGGATATTGTCATGATGGAGGAAATTAAGCTCCATAGGAGAGCAGCAAAGCAATGCCTCAAAGAGACACACAAAATCAATATTCTCAGGCATTCATTAGCATGCCCAACAGGAGAAAGAACCAAGATGCCTTCCTAGGGTGCCAATGAACCAGTCCTAATAAGCTGAACATGTGGCAAATAACCACTTATCAGTCTTGTGAATCAAATGGGTACAGCATCCACCTCTGGGGTCTTCAGCACTGGAAAGATGTGAACTAAATTGACAGGGTCCAGTGGAGGGCCACAGAAACGGCCAGAGGGCTGGAGCATCTCTCCCATGAGGAATGTCTGAGGGATTTGGAGCTGTTCAGCCTGGAGAAGAGAAGGCTCTGGGGGAACTTAATGTGACCTTTCAATACTTGAAGTGGGCTTATAGGAAATATGTGGTCAAATATTTTAGGAGGACTTGTTGTAATAGGACAAGAGCTACAGGTTTTAAAATTAAGGAGGGTAGATTTAGACTAGATTTAAGTAAGAATTTTTTTTACAGTGAGGGTGTTGAAATGCTGGAACAGATTTCCCAGAGTGGCAGAGGACCCAGTCTTGAAAGCATTCAAGGTCAGGTGGGACAGGGCTTTGAGCAACCTGATCTAGTTGAAGGTGTCCCTGATTATTGTAGGAGGGTTGGACGAGATGACCTGCAAATGTCCCTTGCAGACGAAACTATTGTGTGATTCCATGAAATGTGTTTATGCCAAGTTACTACACACAGCTGAGCCATTCTTCCTTCCTATTTATAATGCTGGTATTCCACAGGTCTGAATATTATATACTTTTCTATAATGAAAAGAGATAATACTGTTATCTTGCCCTCTGGGCAGGTTTCACAAAGTGTCGTCTTCCCCAGCTTCCTGCATCTATCCAGCCACCTGCAATCAAAATTTGCACAGGATCCACAGGCATTTCATGCTGACACTCCTTTTGGCTGCCATGCCGGGTGTCCACCCCTCAGCAGCACCAAATTTGGCTCTGAAAACCCAGAACCTCACAAAGGTGAGGTGAGGTTGGTGGTGTCCCCATCAGAGCTGGCACCAGTGGTGCAGTGCCACAGGTGTGGCAGAGAAAGCCTGTCTGTATTCCTGCTCATCACAGAGGCTCCAGTGTTAGGTATGGGTTCTGTGCAAACAGCAATATATGCAGAACTTTTGTGCAGAAGTACATAGTGGTACTTAAATTGGATTGCAATAATCCCAAACACAAGTGAAGAAGCATCTGACTTCTCATATTCCAACCTGCAGATTTTAAAGGGTAAATAATGAAGCTGTGGAGAAGGCAAACAAGTTTTGGACAACTTGATTTTTTTTTTATGGAAAGTATTATTTCAAATAATCTAATGAAGTGTTTGCATAAATAAAAGGCAAAAAATAGTCTGGGTAGGATAAAAAAGAATGTGAGCCTAAAGAAAGAAAATGTTCAGTGGAGTGAATAACAGTGTATTAATTATAATATTTGTTTGATCTTTTCAGAAAACACTGTTATGAATACTAATGTAAAAAATTCTTTTTTTTTGCTTGTTTAATGAAACCTGTCCTAGATGTAACTATTCAGAAATTTGCCACAAAGGCTATATACTTACACTAGGTGTTACTCAATTTTCAGACAAAGCATGGAAGCTAAGTCCTAGTAAATTAAGTTTTCAGATATTGGTCATTTTCAATGGCCTGTCTTTTTTGTAATTGAGCACATTATGCAGTCATAGGTAAAATTATACTAACTGTCCTGGGATCTGGCAAAAAAAGATTGGTCTCCTCTCAAGGTGAGTACCCACATAAACAGTTAGCTACAGAATCAGTTTCACTTCTATACTTTTTCCTTCTGCCCTGTAAATCTTGATTTATTACATGTGCAGCGACATTGTTTCAACAAGGGGATTGTAAGTGCCCCATTATAGAACCATTGATTGATGCAGATTTGCCCCTGGCAGAGAGGAGAACCGAACTGAGCTCCCAAATGTCCTGAATAAATGTTGCAATGACTAGGAGGCCTTGAGGATGTGGTGTGACACCTGTCCTATTGCCACCACTTCATTCTCCTCCAAACACAATACTTGGTTAGAAGGAAGGACTACAGGTAACAGCCTTCAGGAGTAGGTGATCAAGGTGGATAGAAAAGCATTAAAGCACTTAGAGTCCTAATAAGAGGACAGGAGTTGCCCTTGTCCTCAGTTTTTTTTAAGTGGATATCTCCATGTTATTTCCTAAGCTGCACCACTTGCTGACTTTATGGCCAGATCCTGTGCTGAGCTACCTAACCCTCATCACGCTATCTGAAAGCACAAATGTTACTTGGTGTCTTAGATAACAGTCAAATACCTTGAAAAGAGGCAAGGATAAAGAACTATAATTTTAAAATATATATTTATATATATATTTAGCATTATCCAATTACTTTTTAAAGAGCAGTTGAAGTTGGTAAAGACCTATGAAATTTATCTAGTCTTACCTCCTTGCTCAAAGCAGGCTCAGTTACACAAGAATGTTCAGGACTCTATACAAACAGATTTTGTAAATTCCCAAGGACGGAGACTGCACAGTGTCACTGCACAATCTGTTCCAGTGTATGATCACCCTCAAAGTGAAATATTTTTTCTTATAATTAAGTGGAACTTCCTCAGTTTCAATTTGTACCTATTGTATCTTTTCCTTTCATTGGATAGGAAGAGTCTGTCCTGCCCCACCAGGACCCATTAGTAAGGCATGCACATACACACACACACAAAAACACACATATCCCCACACCCTTCTCTTTTTGATGATAAACAATCTCAGCTCTGTCCACCTGCCCTTGCACAACAGATGCTCTGATTCCTTAACAACTCTCTCAGCTCTTTGCTGTGCTGGAGAGAGAGCTGGACATACCTTTCCTGTGCTCTCCTGTACTACCTCTTGTGACAGCTCAGTACAAAGCACTCCAGATGTGTCTCACCAGTGCTAACTAAAGGAGAAGGATCACCTTCTTTGACCCGCTGGCAACACTCTGCCTAATGAAGCCCAGGAGGCTGCTGGCTTTCTTTGCTGCAGGAGAACATTGCTGATTTCTGGTCTCCTTGATGTCCGCCAGGACTCTCAGGTCCTTTTCTGCAAAGCCACTTTCCTCATCATGGGTCCCAGTCCATAGTGGTGTGTGGAGTTAATCCTCTGCAGGTGCAGGACTTCAAGTTTCCCAATTTTGAACTTTAGGAGATTAGTGTTCCCTGAAAGCCAAATATTTTACCCAAAGTAATGCTTCAGCAGTGCAAAAATTTTGCAGGATGTACATGGAAGTGACAGTGTTAGATTAAAATATGCGTACTGCCTTGTGAACAAATACCCTTCTCTAATCCAGCATTTACTGCCATCTCACCACCTCTTGTTCTCACTTCCTCTGCCCCCCATAAAAATCTCAGCCAAAGTAAAAAATCCCAAACTAAAACTTATGTTACCAGCAAGATCTCCAGTAAATTGCTCCTATTTGTAATTTACTGTTGTCTACTTCACCTTCCAGTAGCCTTCTTTTTCCTACCCTAAATCTAAAATCCTATTTTATATGATAGAAACAGATAGTGTTTGATGATGAACTGAGCACTTCATCTCACCAGAAAAACACTGGCAATTTCAACCCTTGTCTGCTCCTCATCAGTATCGTTCAAGAGACAGCTTGTCTGCTTCTCAAAATAAGTTCACAAGTTGCAGCTTGTACGCTACAGTTTAGAGTAAACCAATAGTTTCTAATTTCCACTCAGGAAGGCAACGGTTTTTTGGAGGGCTTTCTTTGTTGCAAAAAGTTAGCTGATGTCTAAAAGACAGGATACTGATGCCAGAAACATTTCTTCCTGCTCAAAACAACACATAGTTGAACTGGCAAATGAGAGAATGCAAAGGAACTTCACTCTCTGTTAGTCTAATCAACTCTAGAGGAAAATTTCAGCTTTTAAATCTGGAGCTATGCATGGTTTGTCACAATTTATTTTCCTAAGAAGATTTCCTACTATTCACTGATCAAACATATTGCTGCATGGTGGATTTAAGAATTCAAGTATCAGCTTACACTCAGCACGTCTGAACTTACTGCATCATAGAGATGAGTTCTTAAAAACACATTTTTTAAATGTTCGTAGGTTACCTCACCTTCAAACAGAACACTTAAAATATTTTATCTAAATTCTCTAGATTTTTACAGAAAAAAACAAAGCAAACCAAACCAAAAAACATTAACAATTCATGGTTCCAGCAGCAACTAAGGCAACAAGAGACATTTAAACCATTATCAACAAGCTGCTCGGAAAATCTATTGGCTTCATTATCAAAAGAATTCAGCTCTCAAACATAACCCTGTACTCCACCTTGAGACAATAACATCTGTTTCTTCTCCTATAGCAAGGTTTGTTAAGAAGGGGCAAGATTTTCAGAAAAAGGCAAAAAGACATAGCCCCATATGCCTTTATGTCTCTTGTGTGTGTGTTAAAATGTCCAAGGAAATAAGGACTTACATAGCAAATCCATGGATGGCTTCAGAGAACAGGATCCTGACAAGATCCTGAAAATCCTGGCTCCCTGACAAACAGGATCATGCAGTCGCCAGATCTGCAGTGATGCTTTTTTCTCTTGAATGGGTACTTGCTCATTGTATATACAGCCAAGTATAGGATACTTTGATTTCTCTCTCCTACAGAATATTCTGCAGGGAAGCTAACAGACACAGGACAGAAAAAAATAGAGGACTGACCAAAAAATCAGATATTTGTGACTGTACGCTTCTTAAGATGTGTGTCAAGTGTGTAAGCTATCAAATTGTGGTATGTCACTGAAGGAAAAAAAGTAAAGGGAAATTAGAGGAAAAAAAGGACAAAATGGAATACATTCCCAAGCAAGTAATGTACTCTTTCCTAATTTTAAATATATTGTAAAAGAATTGCATGAGTTATTTGTCATGTAATCAAAAGCAGATTTTTCTGGACACTTTGGAACAGGCACTGCATTCAGCATCCCTTTTGTTTGATTGCACAAAATTAAACTAAACTCATTAATAATTTATGTAGTTTCCAAGACAAAAATTTGCTCATAGTCATGATTTCATATCCCTCTCATTTTCTATCTATTTGCTGTAATGAAAGCAATTTACCATATTTGGATTTATTTTGGGTTTGTTTGCTGTTCCATGTTCTGATTTCTTTCCTAATTTTTTAAATAACTCACCTCTCAAATTATCCATGTATGAAAGTTAGTTATTTTTGTTCTTGCTGTCAAATCCAGTATATTACCTCACTGTAGCTCAGGTAATGACTCATTTCTGAATGATTTGGTAATTTGCTAAATTCCAGAAACTTTTATAACAGCATTTAAGATACCCCCCCCAATTTTTTTTCTGAACTAGTAAAGGTTGCTAAGTGACAGGAATGTACTTATCTGCCACATCATTGTAGGCATTTCAATGCAAAGAAACAATTTTACACACCCACACTATAAAAAATAAACATTTTATTATTACATGCTATGAAAAGATGCAGTTCATTTTAACCCAACTTTAGATGTGATATTTGCACTTGCATGACAACAGTAAAGTGTTTTTTTTCCAATCTCTATATTTTTAGGACCTGAGAATGCTGTATTTTTACAAAAAGTTCATTTGATCTCTTTGTCATCAACAGCTAATATTTTTTTTAAAAAATGGCAGACACATTTTGAAAAGATATAATATTGGTTTCATTTTTTTTAATAAAAACTACAGACTTCTCTTTGTCACAAAGTGGAATAAAAATGCACTTTTCAGTATTTCTCTTCATTGCTTTTATTCATTTCAGTGTAAAGTCTACAAATTAAATTCAGTCAGGATGATAATGTGGATGTTGTGACATCCAATCAAATCAGCTATACAGACAGGCATAAAAATATTTTGTATTGGCAACATATTCCCACTTACACTTCCTTGCCTTTTTAAAATATTTGGCTTTACACATAATTGGACAAGTTAATATAGCTGTCAGTGAACAACTTCATAGATTTTATTTTACAGGGTGAGGATTTCCCATAACTTATGAAAGCTTTCATGTTAAATCAAAACCACATACAGCTTTTCAAATTGTATCTATATCACACAGTATCTATAATATCTTTGGGAAGTAATTAAAATTAGGGAAAAAACCCTAAACCCAGCTAAATTAATAATGGCTAGAAAAAAAAAACACTACTAAATGGTACCTTGTGATAGAAAGAAGATCAGTGAAAAGGCACAATCTACAAGTAACAAAGCTGTAGTTTTACATTTGTAAAAATCAACAAAAGCATTCCTCAGTGAGAATACCTGCCATGCAGACAATACAATGCAATAAAGCAACATGACTTGGATTTGGTCAATGGTTTCCCTCTAAATATATTATGACTATGCATTAATGGAATTTTTATTAAGAATCTTACTGTTACTGACCATAATAAAGGCTCTTTCATGTACATGTATCAAAATATCTCTGTACAAATTTTAAAGTACTCTGAAAATGAAGACTTTTACTGAACTAGTGGATGAGAACTAAGTTACTTATGCCACAGTTTCAGATGTATGCAGTTTGCTGCCATTTAGACTTAAATACGATTTCTGTTATTGAAGAACTGAACTCTCTAAATTATAATTTCATAATGAATTAAGCATTCAAATACCCACTGACTCTCTTTCTTACTCTTTCTTTGTTCACAAATACAATAACTTTCTGCTTCTTGTAAATCAATAGCAAAAACTTACCTACTAAATAAATGGTCAATATTCTGGGCACTAAACAGGTATTTAAAAATAATTGAGGCATGTGTCTATATAAAACATATTTCCTAAAGATGGCCTAAGATCTGCAAATAAAAAGAGAGCAAATCTGGTCACTTTCTTAGTATTATGCTCTACTGCTCTTCCTTTAAAAATTCTTTTGAGATATAACAACAAGTTATATTACGCAGGTCTTATAAGTAATTAATGTTTTTAACATTGAAAAAAATCTTTTAAATGCTGCTACTCTTTTACATCTTTTTTTGCTCATATATATCTCAAAATTAAGAAATCTAATCAGAAATGTCCATTCAGATATTGTGTTGTTTCCTTGAAATCAACATTTAGACTCAACTGACGATTTTTATTTGATCTGAAGCAAAAACTCAGCTGTTGGCTTGAATATTATTGATTGTTAATTCTCTCTGAAGTATTCTGAGTCAGTGCAATGCCATGTAACTTACTCACAATTTATTTAAACCTTCTATTTTCAAAGCAAATAAGCAAATTCAAAAAGAACAAAAGGTCTCTTTGTAAAGATCTGAAGAAAATGATCTACCTTCTACCATGTACATGCTTGATGCTAAATGAATGTTAAGATTTATCCTCTGCAGGTTATCCTCTCACCTGTCATAGAGGTCAATATCACTACACAGACCTCACAAGTCTGACATCCTAGCAGAGAGTAGAGATACACACACACACATCATGGACAAACTCTGACAGAGATACAGCTTACAACAGCCTTCAAACTATGCCTTTTCTAGTCAATAGATATATTTTGTTTATAATTTTTTAGTGTGGCTAATGGCACAGCCTATCTTAGTAAAGAGCTTAAATATTATTTTAATTTCCTTGCAAATATTAACTCTTCCAATAGTAATGGCAGAATAGGAGATCTGTGTCTTTGACTATATGGGAACAAATCTGATTTCTTAAAAGGGTGTTTCGCTTTGATATACAGCCTTTAACTTGGGTGTCTCTTTTCTATTCAGCTTTCAGACATCTGTCCATGACTTTAATCATTGTTTCTTACATTTCTGTACACACAGGTCTGAATACTGGGAATTTTTTGGGAGATTAGGGAGGCAATAAAGACAGATCTCACATATTTTCCTTGAAAATCAAAGTGTGGGGACCATATCAAGAAAGGGGTAAAAAAATTAATTTGAGATCAAATTCCACCACTTCTTCCTAAAGTAGGACTTTACATTGTGAATACTGTGAAATTACATTGTGAATAGGATTAAATACTTTTCAATACAAGACCCTGCAGAACAGTCAGGCCATTACTGGAGATCAACATGCACCTACAAAACAAATCAGCAGTGACCTAAAATTGCATTTTAAGAGTGGTTTTAAGTCCTGTCTTTGACAATCAAATCAGAATGTAATGTTTGAAAATCTTTATTAATTTAAAATTTCTTTGTAAAACTATTACAAGTAGTTGTACAAAATCACAAAGGCCTCAGTGGTTCCATATTCAGTAAATGGTGCCTTACTTTCTGAGTAACTGAGTAGTTATTTCTCCAGTGTGGGAATTAACCTGGTCTCAAGTGAAGCATGTCCATTTTCAGAATTGTCAAAGCAAGACTTAAGCTTCTGCATGAACCTTCAAGCTCTATTTAGGTGAACAGTCATCATGATCCCCACTCCTCAGACTGAAAGCCGGATGTATTTCCAAGGGAAATCCTCTTGGAAATCCACAAGGCAAACTGTAAGTTTTACTATATAAAATTCTGTGGACTCTACTGAAAGGTTTAGTTGCCTATAAACATCTACAGCTGTCCCTTATGGCTTTATAATCTCTTGATCTATACATCATACTACATGTCTCATTTCAAGATACTTTTGCTTTTTCTTTATAGTAATTTTTAAAATATGCTATTTAAGTGGGCATTCATTACTCATAGCAATAATGGAAATCAAATGTTTTCATAAATACAGAAAATGCTTCATTTACGTGTTAGTCCTGGAAATGCAACAAACAGCAGCACAACATGCAGTGGCATTTTTGTTGCTTAACATTTATTTACATTTATTCTGAGAAGAGGAATTTTGAAAGTCCTAGTTTTTTAAAAAAACTCATGAAGCTGTACAACTTTACATCAAATTGAAGTAATACTTCAGGATTCCAAGAGGGATGATGAATTAAAGTTGACTTAGAAGGAAAATTATAGTGCCTAAGTTAGGGATGGAAGGTGATACAAAGATTTTGACTCTACATATAAGTGTTCTTTCAAATGATACGGGGAAGGAGAATATGTTGTCTTAATGTTTCTGTTGTGCTCCATTCTAGTTTTCAAATATACTGGAAAAGAAATTCCCATGAAAATATGGGAAAAGAAAGTCACATATTGGAAGGAAATGTTCTGGTACCCAAACAATAGCTAAAATTTAATCTCTAAAGCATGCTTGAACACATTAATCTATTGCCCTACCAGTTCAGGCAGAAAAAATCTTCTCTAAAATCAAAGCAATTAGATTGGCAATGTCCTCATGGTGCAAAACTGAACTTAGTTACTAGTATCTAATCAAGTGCAGCTGTACCAAAAAGGTCCTTACAGCCCTGTCTTGTGAATATTGCATCATTCATATGCAATTTTAAGTTCATATGTTTAAATGGCAAACAATCAGACAGACCTGGGGCTTCTGAAGGAATAGGAATCAGCTTCTTCATGGCATTTCTATTATGCAAGTAAAACACGGGAGGAGATAATGGGACATTTTGTGACTAAGCTCCTCTTCTAGTCTGACAATCCTGCCTGTACTTGGAATGCGACTACCTTCTGCAGAACTTAAAATATTAATTTGAAGACATTGCTATGGAGACTCCGAACAGAAAAGCTGAACTACCTGGTCCCTCTTTAAATATTTAAGCTTTTAATCATAAGGGATACTGGCACACATGTGAACCCAAGCCCTCTAAAGTGGGTTTCATACCGATGCGTCGCTGCCATTTCAGCGACAGAAACCGCGTGCCAACGGCAGTGCCCATAAGGACCTTAGATGGATATACAATGAGGAATTGTTTCCTTTAGCATCTGTGGTCGAGTCGAGGCGCAATACATCGTGGAGATTTCGAGCCGCACCGTGCAGGTGAGGGGACCGGGAGAGGCAATTCCCTGGGCCACTTCTTCTGCCGATACCCGGCGTCAGCCGAGAGCAGATGCCCAGAGGAGGCTCGGGGCGGCACCGCCTCCGCTCCCATCCCCTCTGCTCCCTCCGCGCCACCTCCCGCCGTGGGCAGACGCTGGGGGCCGGAGCCGGCTCTGCCCCGCCGAGGCACAGGGCTCGCCCCTCGGCCCCAGGCCGCCGCACAGCCCGCCCCCGCCGCGGCCCCGCAGGGCTGGCAGCAGCCTCCGCGGGGACAGGGACAGGGGCTGTCGCCCTGCGGCTCCTCCCTCCCTAAACCCGGCGGGCGCCGCCCCGGGAGCGGGAACGGGAGCGGGGAGCGGCGCGGGGCCGGGGGGCGATGCGAGCCCCGGGGCGGGCGCGCTCCTCCGGCGGGGAGGCGAGCGGAGCGGCGGGGGAAGGACCGCTCTGCTCGGAGCACTGAGCACCTGTGGGCGTGACCGCCGGCCCCCTCCTCCTCCTCCCGCTTCCCTTTACTTGAAGGGCCAGCGCCGCTGTAGCGGCAGAGCCTGAGAGCGGAGCGGGCGGTGCTCGGAGAGGAGGAGACCCGCCGCCGACCCTCCGCCTCAAGTGTCCCGGCCCATCCCGCGCCTCCGCCCCGTCGAGCCGCAGGACCGGTCGGGAGGGCAGCTCAGGCTGGACAGGCCGTGGGGGGACGGGGCTGTCCTCGCCCTGCGGGCGCTGGGCCGGGGCGCGGATCGCCCTCTCAGCGCGGAGCTGCCCGCGGAGCCCTGCCCGGCGGGCGGCGGTGGCGCCGGGCTGCCCTCGCCCCTCGGTGGCCCCCGCGGCCATGCTGGCCTGGGCTGAGGGGCGGCCGCGCCCTGAGCGGGGGTCGCCGTAGAGCTACGGGCGGGCGGGCGGGGGAGGCGCCGCGTTAGCACCGCCGGGGCCCGCGCTCCGCCTGCGGGGCTGCCCCCGGGACGGGGAGGCAGGGGCAAGGACGGCAAGCGGAACAACTTCTGCAAATTGAAAACAGAAAAGAAAAAAAATAAAAAAAAAAAGAGGCTTCTTCGTGGGACGTCTTCGAAGCTCAGTACCACGCGAGGCATCCCAGCCGCAGTGAGACCCTCCATGCTAGTGCCTCCCACCAGAGTGACAGGAGGGAAGCTGGCTGTGGCCGCTGTTCCCAAGCTCCGCTTGCGTTAGAGTCGCCTTGGCTTTCTGGCTGGAAGATGGTTCCTGCGACAGGACCATGGTGCTGATGATGAACAGCAGAGTGGTTGGAAGATGCCTTCCTTGAGGATTACACGTGGAACAAGGCCATCAGTCGAGGGGAGAGCTGGCTGGTGAAACTGTCTGACTTTCCCCCCGCTGGGGAAGTGGCTTCAATGGCTCCATCTCCCCGGAGAAGCAGTAGGAAAGATGCCAGCACCTTGCCAAGCATGTCCTCAACTTTCTGGGCTATCATGATCCTGGCTAGTCTCCTAATCGCTTACTGCAGTAAGTACATATTTGTCCTGGTGCTTTTGCTGAGCATAAATCTACACCCTTCCCATGTGAGGTAACACTTCAGGCGAGGGCCAAGCTCTGAAGCTGGCAGGCACAGGCACTGTGCCTTAGACTTGCCCCTCAGCACATCTCCCCCCACTCCCCTCTGGCAAAGCAGGTAGACCGGCACTTTAATACTGCTGCTTCTCAGGAGAGTGAGCTGTCCTTAGGTTGTAAATGTGGCATTTCCAGTCCAAATAGTATCATCTCTTGGATTTTAGAAACAAACTTTCTAGCGGTAGTAGCCCTGATCCCTGTTCAGTGTTTATTGTAAGATGTTACCAGATTGCTCTGAGGCTGCTCCTTCCACATACACACTCTCCTAACTCTGTCCACCTTCCATGAAGGGGAGCTGGTTTGCTTATGTTCATTTTTTTAGGAAGCACATACTTCATCAAGTGGCAGATGTCTTAGCATCCTGGGATCATATGTGATCCTCTGAAATTCCATAGGAGCAAATCTTGGCACTTTCTTAGCATATCCTCAGCAGTTTAGTAAGGCCATGTTGCCAGTTTTAGAGCTGCATCTCAGGTTATCAATAGAGTTTTTATATTCTTTTTTCAGGCTTGATAGATTTTCCGTTAATTACAGTGTTGCAGATAAGGTATCTGTAAGAATCAAGTACTTGGACTAGAAATACTTTAAAACGTCTTTATTTTTTCCTGCTTTTTTGTTTGTTTTTGGTAATTTTTGTTTGTTTTGCTTTCAGCAAGAATCATTTTCAAACAGTTATATAATGTCAATGGAGTTAATGCCTACACTTCAAGTTAGGGAATGCAAATTAGTCCATAGCACCAGAGTAGGAAACTTGCAAAGAGAATAGAAAAAGCAATTTTTATGCAATAATAATAAAAAAAAAAAAAAACAAACAACTGCAATTTATCAGGAAGGACCCACACAGCTTTGCCAAAATGAATCTACACTGTATTTTCCCACCCTGAGCTGAATGGGATCTGTAATTTACCCATGGTGCATATTGCTTTCATTAGCTGTAGCATAAAGGATTTTGCACTAGGCTAGTCTGGTGGAGCTGTAATAGGTGTAGGCTCTGATGAATAGGAAATAGATGCTGGTTTGCAGGAGCATACCTGCTGCATTTCTTAACCCTCTATTCCATTTCCTCCAGCTGTATTACACTGACCATGTTTCCATGTATGTGTTCTGGGGTTTTTTCAGAACAAGATTGTAATTGGTTAGGAAAACCTTTAATTCACTTCTGTTTTGTGTATTTCAGGGGTTCTTTATACTGATGACACTGAAAGTGAATTATGCGGAAAAGAATAACATCTTTTGGATTTTGTTTTGTGATTTAGCACATTTTGCATTACACTTCTCATTAATAAAATTATATTAAACAGGCCACACTTTTAATAATATAATTTTGTACATAATGCTGTATTCAATGTGATAATGTAGAGGATATACTAAACAACATAGTGAGTTTTAAAATAATTTATTGTATCATGGGAGTGCATATTACAGAATGAATAGTTCAGTGACAAAGGGAATTCAGTTTGGTATTAGTGATAGGAAATATTTTGTTAAGTTTGTGTTAGAAGTGTCCAAAGCATCACAGGCTTCTTATGAGAAGATATGAGATCTTCTGTGCATACATTTTCAATCAGCATGGCCTCAAAAAGAGTTAACCGTGAACTCTGACACTTCAGAAATCATTTATTTTCAGCAATTAGAAGTTTGACCGTGTTTTATCCTAAGGAATGTAGTCATCCATTTGAATTGTTACATATTGTTCATTGTTTACTGATGAAAAATGCAAATGTTGGTCAGTAATCTCAAGGCATTTTCTAGTGTGCTTACAGATCGGTTTCTAATTATTTCTTTCAGAGAGGGTAGATGGTATTCCTCCAATATGTAGTACACTCTTCATTTCATATATCACTGAAAAGCACCATGCTGCTTAAAATATGCGGTGTCAAAACACTCCACCATTTATGTAATGCTTCACTGATTTGACAATTGCAATTCCAAATGTTAATGAAGCATCATGAACATTTTATCTAGTGGTAGTATTTGAGACATTGAAAAAAGTGGTTTTTGCTCTGTGAAAAATCAAGATAAAAAAAAGTGAAGCTATTTCTAGGTAAAGCAGCACTTCAGATTTTATGAATTCTCTTAAAAATCAGCTAGAGTTTAATCAGTCTTTTTACATCTGATGCTTGTTTTTGAAGAAAAGCAAATTTGAGTTTTGGGGAGTACATGATGACTTTTAAAAATAACAGGATTGCCATATTTCTTAGGAAGTAAAAGAAAAGAAATTTGACTATGTAAGGTGGTCTCTGTTTTCCCCCACACCTTATTGTCAGGAACACAGAAGTATAACCATAAAGCTGAATATATTATCAAACTAATTACAGGAACTTAATATTTTGTTATCTCATTGTATCATTCTACTGAAAACAAACCCTGCAGCCTCCAAAACAAAATCTGGAAAATAACTTTTCCATTTTTCCTTTCTTAATAGCACTGTAAATACAATTTTTGATGTACCTTGCCTATTTCCATTTTTAATGTTAGTCTGAAAAGGCTTATTTCTGAATCAGTTTTTTGAACATTGCTTCTCCTTCTCCTAATTACTTTGTGAATCTTTTTTTCTGGAAGTGTATTTGTTGTAAAATAGTCCTTCCTATTACTGGGAGCAACCAGTAAACACCATACTCTAAGTTCCACTTGACAGATAAACATATTTGTAAAGAATGTTCTGGATGTAAATGTACAACCCATTAGACTTTCATTTATGCTTTAGTTTCTGAAGCCCAATTATATTCCTATTGATGTGGTAAAATGGTAAACTGATAATTTTTTCTTTCTTAAATGTTTAGATTATACTTAGGGATAATGGCTCCATCCTATGGTGGAAGAGAAACCTGCATCAAATCAATTAGGTTAGTTGCTATAGTGATAAATATAATGTAATATTCTCCATCTGAAGGAAAATGGTGTGATTTGATGGGCTCTCAACGGGGGAAGGCAAAAACAAAGTAGTAGAAATAGACTGTTGGTGGTCCTTGGTGTGAGCAACAAGGAGTTATTTTGCTAAGCAGAAGAATCATTAAATTCAAAAACAGCCTCAGAAGGCTCTCCTGGTAGAGGGTGGCCACCTTCATGGCAATTCAGAATTGAAAGAGTTGTGACATTTTATGATTCCATACGTGTATCTTGCATACTTGCTTAATAAACAGTAGTAAACCGGACAGAAGTACCTACAGTGAATGCCTCACATTGTGTTTTTTACTGTTGTAAAGGTAAAATGAATAGATTTGTTGGGGGTTTTTGTTTGGTTGTTTTTTTTTTTCTTCTTTATAACTAGGGTATTTTACCATGCTTGAAAGTTTTGTCAAAATAAGGAAATTCTATGTGGTATCACAGCTGCCTGCTACATCAGGAATGTAAATAACATAGTTTTGATCCAGAACTACTTCTTAGTGCATTTATTCAGTTGACTTTGCTATAAATACTGAAAGGCTTTTTATATGTAAATGGTAACTTTTTAAAGCAATATAGGAATCAGCTTTTAGCAAATTTGTGGCAGTTACAAGCTTTTACTTTTCCTTTTTTATACTGTTTTCTAAGCCCAAGGAGTAGAACTTTAGAGCCCTGTGCTGTTAAGTTAATACTTATGAGGGTAAGTAGATGGATTTTTTTTTAAAAGGAGCTACCAAAACTGAATGGTTGGAAAATTGACCTCCTTACTTTGAGTACAGTGTGTGGAAGAGAGCAGTATGAAACCCAGCATTTATGCTTACTAAATAATGATAGTACTAGGAAAAAGGAATCTAAAAGTCCAAAATGCAAAGTAATTCCCATAATACTGAGATGTTTTTGCTATTGCTGAGCAGGGCTTGCACAGAACCAAGGCCTTTTCTGCTTTCCTTATTGCCACACTGGTGAGGAAACTGCAAGTACATTGCAGGTTAGGAGGAGGCACAGTCAGAGCAGGTGACTCCTACTGACCAAGGGGATATTCCAGACCATGTGACATCATGCTCAGTGTATGAAATGGGGGGAAGAAGAAGGGGAAATTTGCAGTGATGGTGTTCATTTCCATTGTTGTACATGATGGAGCCCTGCTTTGCTGGAGACAGCGGAACACCTGCCTGCCCAGGGGAGGGGATGAGGTCATTTCTTGTTTTGCTTTGCCCGTGTGCATGAATTTTGCTTTCCCTATTAAACTATCTTTCTCTCAACCCATGAGTTTCCTGGCTTTTACCTTTCTGATTCTTTCCCCAGTCTTGCTCATGGGGAGAGAGTGAGCTGCTGCCTAGGGCTTGGTTCCTGGATGGGGTTAAAACCACAAAAAAATACTATATTAACCTTACCTTAAATTGAGATCCTGCTACTTATTGGGTAGACATGGCTCATTTGAGAAATGCCTTTTCATTTTCCTGTTCTGGAGTTGCTTTCTGTCTAAAAGACATGGGCTGCTATGGTCTCCAGGTCTTATTGTTTCCTTATTTGAGACTGCCAGCAGGAATGGCAATTAACTGTGACTGTCATCTGGCCACTTCTAACCCAGGGGCTACCATGTCATCATGCATAGGCTACTGAACAGCTGTTAGATGGTAAATGGTCACTGCCCATTTATGTTGGATGCAAACAAGTCAGCTCTGAATGAAAGCCTACAGCTCCTGTTATTGATCTGTTATCATTCAGGTCCCTTCTGTTTTCAGAACTGAGAACCACAGATTTTTAAAAAATCTGTTTACCTTATCTGTAGTGTTAGTATGTTTTCTGCAAGAATTACTGTGTACGTATTTTTCCCAAACTCTGTGTGCAGAATGTGACATAGAGAACAACTGTTGTAAGTCGAACTTTTTTCAGTCTAATTTGTATATAGAAAGAAAGACTAATGCTTTTATGAAATAAAATAGGATATGTAAAATATTAAAATTCTTTTTCTTTATGTACTGTCCCACTTGCTCCTTTTGAAGCAGGCTCAATTTTTGTGATAAAACCAGAATTGGTTGCTTTATTGCTTAGAATTTGATGGCCTCTACAACATACTACCTGCCAATGTGTTGACACTGAAATTGTCTCAGCAGTTGTGCTGTAGTCTGTCCAGATGATGTATTACAAAGAAGTCCTTGGCATCAATGCAAGAAATGTCTTCTTACTGCTTTGAATATTGAATTTGACCCTTTAAGACTAAGTAAACACTGTTACAATTTCTCAAATGTTTGAATTCCGGCTATTCATACTTCCATTGCAAGTATAACCACTGATGTGGATGGATGATGAGAAGTAGGTAGGGAGAGGAAATTAGAAGAAAATGGATATTTTCAATTAAATACATAGTAGAGAAGTATTCCATGTCTTTCAGCCTAATTGACAGGACAGAGATTGAGACCTCTTTGACAGTTTTTTTGTGCTGTTTATGTAATGTACTATTTTTTCTTACCATATACTATGAAGACGGTACTGGGGCCATGGAGTAGAGCTCTCCTGCTCCAACTAGAGGATGTAAACATGAGCTGGATTAGATTTTCTTCTACTGGAGTCCCATTAATCTTTTGGTCTTTCCTTACTGATTCCACTAAAGAAGCAGTAGAAAGTTCTTCACTGAGCCTAGCCTTTAGGAGTGTGTATTCATTCTCCTCTGCTAGAAGGGGATGGTATGAAATATCTCAGTTTTTAAGATGTAATTTAGTACTTTCTTAGAGAGTGCTCTAACCATAAGGCTAGTACATGGAAAAATAAACATTGACAGCTAGTCCAGCATCTGGCATGTCAAATATTCTTTATTAAAGGTGTACATTGAATGTTGTCCATAACTCTAAAATGCACTTGGATACTGAGCTTCATATAGAAGTATTAGATACATAGGAAAATCCAGGCGGGTTTGATTAGCCACAGTCTTCCTGGTCTGCATATTCTTTGTTGCTAAATTCAAACTAGAGTGTTTCCATGCTTGATCTCACGTTTGATCGGGTGTGTTGTTTCACTGCTGGGTTGGGAATCTATTTTTTAATTTTTTTTCTGTGCTTAAATCTAAGCTAGATTGCTTTTTGGACAGATGGTTGGCAAATATGCTTATTGTCTATGTTTTGAAAGTCATCTCTTCATGCTTTTGTGTTAGCCCTGCAAATAGGAAAATGTTATGTGGTGACTATTTGAAAATATATGACCCGTATTTAGACCATGTTTTTCCAATATTTTTGGTATAGAGGTTTATTTCAAAGAGTTTGTGCATGTTTTTCAAAAAAGGACTGGTCATGAATAACAAGTCAAATGGTAGAGGGCTTTGCATCTATGTGATCTTTGGATCTCTTCCAAACCATGTGGCCTGTGTATTGTTTTGGTCTCTGAATGGACTGCTTCTTCAAACACTTGATTGCTTTCAGATAAGAAAAAATCCTCTAATTGGTGTGAGGAGTATGACTATTTTTTTAAAAGGGTCTCTGAGCAATAACCCCATTGGTTTTCTCCTGAGCAGCATCCACTCACCTGAATATCATCTCTGCTTTTGCAGTGTTAGGAGAAGTCCTGATACTTCTCTTCATTGCCTGTGGAGCACTGCAGCAATAAGGAAGTTGCTTCTCTAGAACAAAGTGTTATTTATTTTGCCAAATTGTATCTTGTTGTTGGACAAAACATAAACTATATGTAGAGAGACCTCTAGCTTAAATTTTTCTTTTTACAGTGCCCTTCAAGACTGTCAGTTAGTGTGACTTATTTATAGTTCTGATGTTTTTTTAGTTTGTTTATATATATTTATTTATTTTGTATATTTCTGCCTCTTCGTGTGATGGAAGGGACCTTTAATGTTCAACTAGTCCCAAACCCCCTGCCATGGTCAGGGCCACCTTCCTCTAGACCAGGTTGCTCAGAGCTCCAATCAGCCTGGCCTTGAGCAGTTCCCAGGATAAGAACTTTTCTGAGCAACCTCTTCCAGTTCCTCAACACCCTCACATTAAAGAAGTTTATCCTAATATCTAATGTGAACCTCCCCTCTTTCAATGTGAAGTTACTAATGCTTTAAAATATTGCCCCTTATCCTATCACTAAATGGCCAAATAAAAGGTCCCACTCCTAGGCTGCCTCATTCTCTTGCAGCCCAAGCTATCCCATGCCTTTATCTGCCCCTTGGCTTCAGAATTCTCCTCCACTGTCATATCCTGCTCTCCCAACAGGAGATGCTTTAACAGGGCAGGATCTTATGATGTTTTTAGGATCACATACCTTACATAATAAAGCATCCTTCTGCCTTTGCTTGCAACTGACAGTAGCAATTTATGCTATGACCCCATTGTTCATTCTAGTGTTTGGAAGGTCTGTCAGAGACAGTGGGACTGTCTCTGTTTTTGTTTTGTGTGGAGGTTAACTCCAGAACATAGTTAACAGATGTGTTCTGTTTGTATTTTCTGTACCAGAAACAGCCCAGAGTAAAAGCCAAGAACAGAATGCCTATGAGATCAGAACTATTTTAGATTGCAAGTTATATTGATTGGGTTAATTCCTGTTTTTTTCATCCATTGTAGGGGAGAATTTCACTGACCAGCTTTATTTAAGCATAGCTTTAGAACCTCATGAATTTGTTATGTGTCATCTGAGAGAAGGGTCCTTAATTCTTACAGAAATGAGAAATCACTACATATGGAAAAGAAAATAATCACTACATATGACACTAGTCTAACAAAAAGTAAATGGAAATGCTTTCTGAGTTCTTGCTAATCCTAGTATAATTTATGATGGCTTTGACCTTTGCTCTTGGAACTCTTTTTTTTTTTTTTTTTTTTCTGATCATCTTATAATGCTGATCTTGACAAATGTGTTTTAAGAGATGATAAACTGACAAATAGAGATACCTTTAACCCTGAATACCTCTGTCACTCCTCATGCTTTCAGCTGTCAATATTCCTTTCAGGACATATTTAATTTTTCCATTGAACTAGACCAGTGGAAAGTTTGGCAGAACATCTTAGCCAGATGACAGAAGTGGGTTTAAGCTAAGCTGTTGTAGTGCTCATTAAATGGTTCAGTTGAACACAGAAATGTTGAAATGCTGTGAGAACAGTGGCTTCTGGCACTTCTGGCAGACCCAGAGGAAGCCCACAGACGTGATCAGGGGGCTGAAGCCTATGAAGACCAGTAGAGAGAGTTGGAATTATTCAGCCTGGGGAAGAGAAGGCTTAGGGAATTCCTTGCTTACAACCTTGCAGTATAACAAGGGGGCTTGTGAGAAAGATATTTTACCAGAGGCTGTAGTGGCAGGAAAAAGAGCAATAGTTTCAACTGAAAGAGAGTAGATTCACGTGGGGCATAAGAAGTCTTTTACTGTGAGGGTGGTGAGACACTGGCACAGGTTGCCCAGAGCAGCTGTGGATGCCCAGTCCCTGGAAGTGTTCAGGATCAGGCAGGCTGGGGCCTTGAGCAGCCTGGTCTAGTGGAAGGTGCCCCTGCCCATGGTGGTGGGGGTTGGAACGAGATAATCTTAAAGGGTCCCTTCGAAACCAAACCAGTCTATGACTTTTGTTCTCTTGCTTTAAATTAAACAAATACAAATGTAATGGATATTGAGAGTTAATCTGTTACTGATACCATTCCCTTGTATTACTGAAAGGGTTCACTGGGTTCTCACATTTTGAGCCAAAATGAACCTTCTATTTATTTAGACCTTGGGTAGACACTTTCCTTGTGTGCAACCTAAAAAAAATGTGGCTGTTTCTATTATTTATTTTGTATACTGAACAAATTCCAATGTAGTTCTGCATATCAGTTTGAATCAAAAAATAGAAAATTCTTTCCTGAATTGAACTAATATAGTAACCTGAGTTATTATTGAAAATAATTTTGTTGAAAAATATCAGAAAGGTTTTACAGAGCTTTCTAAGTATCTACTGTCAGTAATGCTCTATTGAACATTCATTCTAAGTTGAGAGTATATATGGTTTTGTGTATATATGTGCTCAGTAAAAACCATATCAATATTTAAAACAAAAAAAGAGGCTTTAAAATTTGATATCACCAAATGTTTCTGAAAGGTAATAATTTTGATGAAATGACCTGCTCTAAAGCATTTTTGTAACATGTGCTTGTAGAGCATAATATCTGGAATTATGATTCTTTTAAGGTATCATTTTAAAGAACTTTCACAGATATTTTCATTTTAAGTTACCAGCTCCAGCCAGGGAAACAAACAAACAAACAAAACTACCAAACTCAAATATAAATGTTCTGAAAGTTAGATCCTTATAGATTAAAAGAAACAGCTGACAAAGAATTTCAGTTTCATCTGAACAGGACAGGTTTTTCCTTACTTTAGATTTCTGCAGTGTAGTCATCTATATTTACCATATAAAAGTCAGTGAAAGCATAAACATTTTCACAGTGCAGTTCATGTGACCTTTTTAAGATACATGATAGAGATTAGAGTTTGATGTAAATTGTGCTGCAGAAGTGCTTGTCTTTGTTGGCAGATAGACAACTTGCTAAGATTTTAACATGTGTGTTATCACATTGATCCAGTCCATCATTACAACATTTTTACGATGTTGCTCTTCCTATTTTCAAGACCCACATTTAATATTAAAATGTTTAATGCCAAGTAACTGGTTCAGTATTTCTATAGGGAAGAAAAACACAGAAAAATTGGCTTGTGATACAGATTGATTAAGACTATAGGTCAAGGTACTGAATTAATGCAACAAAGGATTTGCCCAATTTGAGGGATGTAGTTGGCATAAATTACTGAGATTTTCTGAGGATATCTTTGCAGTTTTAATTCCAAATATTTTTTGCAATGTTTTGTCTTACTGTAAATTCTTCAGTTTCTTTGACAGTATTGTCACACTCTGGACACTAAAAATTGTCTTCCCCCAGAAGTTGGAACCTATGTGAATTTCAGTGTGTACCAAAGGTTATCAGCTTTACCATTCCCTTTTTTTTCCTTTTTAAGCCTCTTCCATATGAAACAATATTGAACACATTTTCACCATGCAAACTTTTGTAGTGGGGTTAAAACATTTGAAACACCTTCATCTACTAATGACTTAAGTAAGAAAAGTTTTAAAGGTGAACAATGTGTATATGTTTATAAGAAGCTGCAGGGACAAAGAAGACCTGAAATGCTTACCTTGAATATAAAAGGAGATATGAAGAAAATAGAAGCTTAATATGAAAAATGTTGTGGTTATTTTTGGAAGGATATTGAGCTTTATGACCCAAGATATTCCTTCAGTTCTCCATTCTTCAGTCTAAGTGCTATTTCTATAGTCCTTTTCATCTGGAGAGATTTGTTGCCTTCTGTAGCTCATTGTTTTATAAATATGTTTTTGTTCAAGGAATATATTGCTTTTCGACTTTTTTCACAGTAAATATATCTTCATGGATTCTTTGTCTTAAAGCTGTTCAGTTCTAGTTGTGCCTGTGTAACTAGAGACCTCTACTTTAATCCTGTCTACAAATATAGAATGCCTTACTCATCATGGTTTAGAAATGGTATTCTCCAATTTAGTACTCACACTAAAAAGACCCCAAACACTGTTCCTCCCTCCACCCCACCTCCTCTTGGAGGCACAAAACATTGTGGGTTGAGAGAAGAACAATTTACTGGAAATAGAAATGAGATAAGAAATGAACAGTAACAGCAACAATGGTAATAGAAGTGTGCAAAAGAGAGTGATTCACAAGCAAAAATGGTCACTGTGGACTCTATGAGAATAAACAAGACCTGACAGTTCCCCTGCCATCTTTTCCTGACCAGAAGGGACTCCTTCTCCCCAGAAGTGAGAGTGCCTTTCCCCTTCACCTGGCAATGACCTCGGGTGATAAGGAATAATCTCTCTGTCCTAGGCATGCCCCCTCCCAGCTACTGCTAAAAATTAGCCCTGACGTTTGATGGCAATGTAGGATTTCATTGGCATATTGTAGGTATTCGTTGGGATATTCTTTGGCATGAATAGTACACTGGCTTCATAGGATTGGCATTGTACTGACACTAGGTAGTATTAAGAATCATTCTCTGTTGTTTTCTCCAATAATTAATCTCTTCATAGAGGAAAAGCTTGTCCTTTAGAATCCTCAACTTCACAGAGTGA
This sequence comes from Melospiza melodia melodia, assembly GCF_035770615.1. Classification (NCBI taxonomy): domain Eukaryota; kingdom Metazoa; phylum Chordata; class Aves; order Passeriformes; family Passerellidae; genus Melospiza; species Melospiza melodia. Next base: position 87,293,041 of record NC_086197.1, on the reverse strand, counting down.
AACTAATCTTTTCCTGTAGTATTTTAATTTAAGCATACACACAAATATCAAATGATGCACCTGTCTCATTTTCTTAGTAAGTTTCCTGGAAATTATAGTTGTGTTGGTTTTTTTTTTGTCTCCATCAAAGACCAAACATGTAGAAAACAAGAAAACATCTCGTGCATTATCTAATTATATCACGTTCCCAATTTATTTCACTACCTTTCCTTTCACAGTTTATAATAAATGATAACCATTTCCTTCCTGAGGGCTTCCTTTTAAATTTAGTGTTCAGTGTTGGTATTGAGTTCCAATATTAGTTTTCTATCTTTCATACTTTTCAGTTTTGCTTCCTTATTTTTCTTATCTAAGGTCAGGTGAATTGCCCCTACTGTTTGTCTTGCCACTTTCTGAAGTGCTTTTTTGTTAGTTGGCATGACAGGTACTGCTATGTGAATCACAGTTTGTCAGTGACTTCTCAGACAAATTAACTTGATATATGTGTAGAGAATTTTTCTCCCAACTGCTAGATCTGCAGAGATTTGAGAATTGAGCTTTTTTATCTTTTTTTTTTTTTTCCTTCCTACATCAGGTTCTCTGAGCCCAATTATAAAGTCTGTGATACAGCATACTGTAGTCTTGAGTCTAAGTACCTTGTTAGAATTTAGTTTAAAATTTCTTCTGCTGTTTTCAATTATTTTGGAAGTATATTAAGCAACAGATATGATTATGCACAGAAGGTTAGTAGTACTGAAATGCTGAGGAAAAAATATGCTTTCAGTGCATGTAATTTTTAACAAGCCTTTTAGACTGCCAGAATGCTGGTAGATGTGATGGTTAAGTACTAGTTGTCATGACAGGAGCCCCTAAATTTCAGATAGCTGTCAGTATTGCTGAGGTCCTCCTATATGTTTCATGTGACAAAGGACATCTATGGTTTGGCTGAATAGTATCCATTTTTCCAGGAACAGAAACAAATGTTTCAAAAGTGAATATCCGAAATGTAGAACTTAAATCATGGCTAGTTGGTTTTGGTCTTTGTTTGAAGGTGATGGTGACATGAAGCATATGGAATGAGAATTACGGAGCTCTTCTGTAAAGTCAAATAGCAACATTTCTGAAGTATGCTTTTGACCAATTTTATGTTCTTACTTTGCTTCTGATTTACTTTTCTCAGTCTATATTTCTATAAATTCACATATTTAATGTAACTGTGTTACACTGTAGCTGAACTTAAGGGATCAAAATGTTGCATTTTCCCCCCACATCTCTAAATCTGCACCTTTTTTTTCTTTCACAGAAGATCGGAGATAGTGCTGTAAGTTGGGCATTGTTGCTTCTGTTTCAATTTTTAAGTTTCTTTAGAAGGGAAAAATACACATTTCCAGAAATTATGGAGGAGTAAAATTTTGAGTTAAATCAGGCACATGTGATGGAGAACTGTCAGAGAAAATTCTGTCATTAAATAATGAAAGTTTCTGAATCCGCACTGAAGCTTATCTGTGTGTTGGTTGCTTTCCCTCTTACCTACATCTCCCTTATCTTATGGAGATCTCTTCTATTCTCCATCCTGTCTTGGTCTCCTATTCAGTTCAACATAGATTTTCTGACAGACTTTCACAGTTCAGATAAAAACAAAATAAACAGAGGGATAAACACATGGGAAGACCATTTGATACTCTGGATCACCCACTTCAGCTTTGCCTCATTGGAAACACAGGCACCTGAGTCTGAAACATTACTGCTAGTCAGGAAGCTGTCCCTGCTGAGAGCACACACTTGTGCCTCCTTGCTCAATGCAAGAACCCTTGTAGTGCAGGAATTAAAGTGGTTGCAATCTGTCAAAATGTTCGTTCCTACCTTTTGTAGTATTTTAGCTGAGAGACAGGAAAATCAAGACCTTACAGAATGTGTATTGGCAAATTCATTTACTTGCTGTGTACACTTACCAGGAATCTTGGCCGCAAGGTTCATGAAATGTTGAGGTGCTTGCATCTATAAAATGCAATAGTGATAACCATAAAAGTGTATTTTCTCCTGCACTGAAAGTAGTTCTTGCTGGGACTGTTCAGACAGAATGCATGTTTTTTAATACATTTAACACCTACATATATTATCAGTTTATATAATTCCAGGAAAAATACCACAAAGCTGATTTCCTAAAAACAGGGAACTTAAGCGAGTTTAAGTTCACAAGATGAGGAATGATTCATTTTATATAAACACTTGAAAAGCCTCTCTTTAAATCAATTGCAGATGATGAAAGAGTATTAATGGTGAAAAGAGAAGACTTATTTTTTCTTTAATTCGATTTAAGGTGACTAATATTGAAATAACACATTGGAAACTTGCAGTGGTGTCAGAGCCACTGCAACTAACAAAGGAATAAGAGCTTCCACATATGAAATGCATACAGATGATATCAAGATATATAGCAAACTCTCAATATTTCTAACTCTGTTGAAATTAGGTATACAGCTTTTTTTTGAAAGAAGCTAGATTTCTAAAGGTAGCTTTGAGCTATTACTTTAAATGTGCTTTAGTTCTCTGTTAATTTTAGTTTCTGTACCACACTTGAAAAATTTTTCATCTAAATGTGAAACTTTTATGAATACCAGAAATTAGTAACTTTTGTTTCTATGGCCTGTTTTGGAGTGACTCTATTGTACCAAGTATAGTCCATGTACATACAGCGTAAACATCATTTTATAGTAGAATTTCTTCCCCATTGCCTTACTAGATTCTATATAGATTAAAAAAACAGATCTATGTAAGATCACACAGAATTACAGAAATAGTAAGGTTGGAAAAGAATCTTGATATCATTCAGTCCAACTTATTACCTTACACCCCCTTGCCAACTAGGCAGTGAGTGCCACATCCAGTGTTTTATTAAAGATCTCCACCAGCTCTCCAGGAACCCTGTTCCAAGGCCCAGACACTCCTTCTGCAAAGATCGGGTGAGTCTCAATTCATTCAAGGAGATGAATCTCAATTTTCCATGAAGAATATTGATTGTACATTAACAAGATATTTCTAAGCTTAATTTTCTTCTTATGTTTTCAATAACATTGAAGAAGAGTGGTTGCTATGTGTGTTTTTGCAGGATAGGCATAATGAAACTGCTATTTTTGCCTTTTATAAAAGATATACTACCTCAATGAACCTAAATATTATTTTTTAAAGAGAAGAGAGTAAAAATCTATAACATAAATTCTTATGAGCAGCAAATTTGGCTGGTAGATGATCAGGCAAAAGAAACTAGTCTTTTTTTACATTTCAAGTATGAGGTACAGACTAATTATGTGAAGCTCAAAAACATGTGTCAAGGAGTTTTATGGGCCCCATTACCTTTCAGGTTCATAAAACACTGCCAACAAGCATGTCCCTCTCTCTCCTTTGGAGAATAAATAGCTCAATTAATTTATAGGAGCCTTTCCATTTTGTGTGTAAAAGAAGAAAATGAAGGTAAATTAATCTGAATAAATTGGATTTGTATTCTATTAATCTTGTGGGAATTAGTATCACTATGATGGTAATACCATCATAAAATTTTTGTTGCTTACACTTCATTGTGAAAAATGACAAACATAATTGTTTTCTTGGAATGGTAATGAGTACAGAAGTTACTGTCGTGGACCAGTGTAGGTCTTTGAAAGTTTGAACTAATCTTTGTACACATTTTTATTACTTAGTTGATTCTTTTGAATTTTGTCTCTTTTGAAGCTTCATTTCCACATAAAATCACAGTTCCCTCCTCCTTTCATACATGCAGCACAGATCTGGAGAAATGATTGACCAGTTCACCAGGACCAACCCATACTTGGTAAGTTCCAGTAAATCTCAGATGAAATCCAGGGAAACATGATATTCCATGGTATCTGAGCCAAAGATGAGGAAGAAAATGTATCTTTGAAGCGGTGGCCTGTTATAATGCCACAAATGTGTTTCTAAATGGAAATTATTCCAGAGAGAGTTTTTTTTGAGCACTTCTGTCATGCTTCAAGCATTGTTTTGGCCTTCCTGGATTCAGTTGTCACCACCTCTTCTCTAAACAGGAGCTTTTTACAGAATTTGTTTATGTTCATACTTGGTGCAGGGTAGAGTTGAATGCTGTGTGTGGATTCTGCTTCTTGCACTTAGCAGATCTAGATCCTGAAGAAAAATAAATAGGAGGAGTGCAACCATAGTGAGAGTCTGAAGATGGTAGAGACAGTGAATGCCTGTACTTTCCCATGGTTTATGGTTTGAGAAAAATGGCCCAAGTAATTTCAGACTGTTAGCGTTTGCTGTCTGCAACTGTCTTTGGGTGGAAAGTAGGAGTATTTGGAGATCAGCTCTATCAAAGGTGCCAAGTCTATTAGAATTGCTGTAACTGTCTTCCTTTTCCCTGCAATGCAGAGGTCACCCTGCAGAGCCCCAGGTGCTGTCTCAGGCCAGTGGCCTGGTCTGAAGCCCAGGTGACAGGTGGTGTTAGACAGAAGGGTTTTTTACTACTTTACTGAATATTTTGCTTAGAAAAGGGTGATCAGATTTTGGCCAGCAGCTGAGAACATTTCCAGCACTGAGACTTCAAAGTGTTGTACCGTTTAGTACCTTTAATGCCTGGACAGCAGTCATAATCAAATGGTGAGTCTTTCTGAGTTACATAAATGTATGTTTCTGCACAGGCACATTAAAACTTGACATCGATGTCTTGTAACGGTGTTTACAGAAAAGTAGGTACTTTACTAATTAGAAAATATTGTGTCAGATTCTCTACTGGAAAATAATGGGTTTGACCTCATTTTTAAAGAATAGTACGCTTATTGAAATAGAAAAAAAGCTATTGATATTTTATTTTACTGGATTGAGATGGGAACAAAAAGAATGGAACAAAAGAGAGGGTAAGGCTTAATCTTTACTGAATCTCAGTGCTTCTTTTGTTCCTCAACTATGTAATTCTTAGAAAACTGATGGTTAAAAACCCATAATAATTTTGAGTATCTTGTTTCATTGATCAAGTTATTAGAACTTGCAATGAAAAAGAAATAATGACAGAAAGGGATGAAGTGGTAACTTTCTGTTTATACTTCAAGGCTCCCTTTTGCAAGAGTTTCCTGATAGATTTAGGTAGCTTCTAGTCACAGCTACTGGTGAGTGACTGAAGAATTTATTTCAAGCTGCAGTTGTGTATTCTTGACCACTAATATGTGTGAACAGAACAACAGTTAATAATTATAAATAATTTTCACATTGAAAATTACTTAAAAGTCTACTGAATTTTAATGCATTTTGTTTCAATGCTTTGCTGGTAATTTTCAAACAATGAATGTACTGGCAACATCAATTATTCCCAAAGTTGAAGCCATTTTTCACTACAAATGTTGCAATTTTTTAAACAGCTGTTTCCCCTCCTGTTCTCCACATAGTAAAGTTAAGAGTACAGCTGCTTCCTACTAAATGAAAAGTATTAAGAATTTTCTTTTACATATAAAATAAGATAGCTCTTGTAATAATCGCTGTATATAGAATTTGTTGTTTGACTGGTTTCCCTAATTTAGAACAAATTATGTGATAATGGCATTTGCTGGGATGTTTTGTATTGAAGCATAGTGTGTAAGCAATATCAAAGAAGGAATTGTATCTAATGCTTGAAGAAGCAAATGCATTTAGGGTGAAAATATCTCCTTTAGCTTGCATATTAAAATTGTACTGATCTGTAAGAAAAAGTGTAGCACCAAGGCCATGATTAGTAAAGACTGAGAATAGAATGGGATCAACTACAGTTAGATGAAGTACAGCATGATGAGGTTTATTGAGAAGATGATGGGAGGTGATGGTGCTTCTCCACTTGGCCCTGGAGAGGCAGAGGTTCTGGCAGAGGCCACAAGGATGATTAGGGGTCTGGAGCATCTCTTTTACAAGGAAAGACTTTGGTAGCTGGGCCTGTTTAGTCTGGAGAAGGGCAAACTGAGAGGGGATCTCATCAAATATCTGAAAGGCGTGGGCCAGAAGGATGTGCCGGCCTCTCTTTCATGGTGCCCTGGGAAGGATGAGAAGCAATGACAATAAACTGAAAAACAGGAAGTTCCACTTCAACATGAGGGAGAACTTCACATCTGTGGTGGCAGATCTCTGGAACAGGCTGCCCAGGGAAGTTGCAGTCTCCCACTCTGGAGACATTCCAAACCCAGCTGGACATGTTCCTATGTAACCTGCTCTAGGTGACCATGCTTTGGAAGGGGATTGGAACAGAAATTCACCCAAGGACTCTTCTAACCCTAACTATTCTGCAACTCTGTTTCTTAATTCTCAGCATGAATTTCTGTAGTAAAATGAAAGCTCATCTATCATCTTTCAGCAGCAGGGATCCTTGGCATGGGGGTTAGTTGCAGGAGAGCTGCGAATCGTTACTGGAATTGTGAAAAAGATGTGCGACCCCCAAGGTGAATTAGAAAATTGAGAAGCATTATTGTCAGTATAGACACCATTGTTTAGCCTTGATTAGCAAAGCCATGAATAATTTCTGTTATTCAGAAACTCATACTGAACTAGGGAGAAAAACAACTGGATATTCAGAAAAATGGAATCTCCCTTCTAGAAATGAAGTTGAAAATCACTTGACTTGTTTAGGTAACAAACAACTGAGAGATATAGAGAACATCAGAAGAATAAAGAAGAAAAAAGATAAAAAAAAAAAAAAAAAAGATGTAGTGTTAGTTCATGATTAAGTGGAAGTGGAGTTTAATTGATTCAGAAATAGAATTTTATTACATAGGGGCCTGTGGTACCAAGGCACCAGTTTTGATTACTTGAAGAGATCTCACATAGACTTCTGTTTTTCTGCTGACTCTTTTAGTCAAATTGGTTTCAGACAGATAGCTTTGAGTGCTGCGGCTGGATAAAAATGTGTAGGATCATGTGGCTGAGATTACTTCTTCCAATAAATCTTCACTTAATCATGGAATTACCTATGGATTACTGTGTTCATCTCCTGATATCTCTGACAAGTTGATTAGCTCCTTTGGACTGTTTGATAAGGCTTTTTAAATGCAAGTTTTATATTACAGATGGAATGACTTCTGTTCATCAATATGGTATGTTCTTATCTGTAGGACTTCCCCAAATGGGTCCTGGGAGAGATCCATGTCTTTTGTGTAACATTTCTTCTGTTGAGAACATTTAGGTACTCAGAGTTGTCTTGATGTAATTTATTTATCATTTTATGGGTTACAGTTCTATTTAGTTCAGTTCTTTATTTATGCTGAAACAAAGGAACAAATTCACTTGGTTGCATCAACCATTTATTCAGCCCAATACTCAGAGGTAGCTGCAAATGTGTACTTAGGGAAATCTAAAGACAGAGCAGGGCTATATGGGACACTTGTCTCTAAAGTTCTCCATTCCCAAGCTGGTTTGTGTTCAGGATGTCTGCGGTTGAATGAGATTTAGGGGCATTTAGTAAATGAAAAGTTAATGGAATTAACTCCATTTAGCATGACTGGTGGGAAATTAAATTATTTTTTTGCTTCTTGTATTTCCTGGAGTCACTGGACTCCACTGTGACTCGTGTGATTTAGAATGGCACAGTATACCATAAATTGTATACTGTGACAATGGACAACAAAGTATAGGAATTGGGAAAACAATGATTAACTGTGGCAATAAAGTGATTTAATGTGGTCTTTTTTCAGTATGACTGATATCTGGTTTTTTAATTCATAATCACCATGTAGCCTTTTTTATCACACACATAGCTAAAGTCTGGAATAGGAAATGAGAACATATAGTACTACGTTTTTAAATGGAAATATATGTTGTGATGATAATATCAAGCACTCATGTAGTGTATTCTAGATCTTCTCCCTTTCTTTTGATAAATTGAGAGTAGCATACTGTGTGCTTGATAAAATAATTCTTATAAAGCTGTTGAGATGAAATTCTGTTCTATAGCCCCTTCTTATAATTTTCTGGTCAGTTCAGAAACATGTTTTTTGGGACCATAAGGAAGCACTCAGTTTTGTAAGAATTTGTTACAGCATTCTTTTTCTTTTTAAAAACACTTTTGAAGATAAACAACATGAAGTAATTTCTAGCTAAAATTTTAAAAAATAATTAAGTCTGTTGAACGCAGGCATAGAATGGTGAACTTCACTAGAACTCCTTAAAATTGGGATTATGCAAAACTGATTGAATTCACTTTTCAGCTCAAAGATGTTGAAGTGAATCCCTAAATCTCTACTGTCCCTCTGGTATTACAATGAGTAATGAACACTCCATATTTCACTTGCTTAGTTGATCAAAGAAGTGGATTTCAGAAGGCTCACTGGGCTTCTGAAGGCTTCATCTTTCTTTGCTGAAATGGGGACTGAGATTAGCTTTTGAATTCTGTCTCTTTAATCAACGTGACTTTTATAAACTCCAGTTTATTTCCTTTTAGTAGGCAATCCTGTAGGATTTTGTGGTTTTAGTGTTGTTACAGCTTCTCAACAATTTTTAAATGAAAATTTGCCCAAAACTCTAGATTAAAGGAGCACTTTAGATTATGATTAAATTTTTTCACTTAGTAAGCAGATTTGAGTCAATTGAGAGGTGATTATTTGCAACTAACATCTGTCAAGCAGTGGCAGTAACATAATCCTTATGCAAAATCTTATTACATTGACCTTATAGTCAATGGGTTTAAGAGAAACATCCTTGGTGAAAAATCACATCAGAAATGTTCTTTTTGATTGGCTTAACAGTACTGTTACTATTAACTTTATGGTGTGCTACCTAAGGAATAATTAAACCAGATGGTGTGTTAAACTCAACTGAAAGAATAAAGATATTTTTACTTTTAATTTGATCAAAATTAGGTAAAACAACATATGTTCATATGCATTACGATTCCTTTAACTACATATTAACTGCTTTCCTTAATATTCTTCCTGGTGATTTGAGAGCTCTGCCTCTTGGAAAAAAAAAACCAACAAAAACAAACCTAACAGAAATCCTGTTTGAATTCTTTTTTTTTCAGACTCTGTGGTCACTCATACCTCTGTGTTGCATTGTATTTTATGTAATTTAAATAAACAATTTGCACACTTCAGAATCCTCAAATTATGTGAAACCGAAATGCAGGCTATTTTGGGCCCTATTCAAATTGTGAAAATTAGGGCAGGTACATCCAAAAAAAGGATTTGGAGATTGCCTCTAAAGAAGCACAGCTTGTACAAATGAGCAAATTACATTTTATGTAACAGATGTTGAGGAGGGAATTACAAATACTCCAGTTCCTGTTATATTAGTCCTGACTTGCCACCATTTCTCTTTAGCAGTGCCATGTAGGGCTAATAATACAGAATAACACACCACACCACATACATTATGACTAAAGTCTCTCTGCTGCCCATAAGTGGAGTTGTTATTTTTATTCCTCAAATAATTACTATATTATTTTTATTCCCCATTATTCCCCAAAGCATAAAACTCTATTACACCTACTTTTTTCATTCCAGTAACTCTTTTCATACACTGATCGTATTTCCCTCCTAAAGATTTTCTGATGAATGGAATGCATCTCATGGAAATATGCAGTCCCATTGCCTGAACTGATATAAAATTAAATGAGAGTGGAAACACACAAATGAGATTTATGTTCATAAAGCATTATGGAATAATGTTTTATCTTCACAGCTGCTCCTTATCCAGGTGCTGTTAAAAGCACTGAAAATATTCATAAAATTAGCTTAACTGTATTTTGATTTTGTGAAGGATTCTGAATAATGGGCTTTCATTAGCTTGATGATTTTATATGCTTCTGTCTTCCTAGTGTAAATTACATCTTAGTCAAAACTGCCTGTTCAAACAACTCGTAGAGCAACGTTAACAGTGAGCATCTCTTCTTCTGAATGGATGAGCCATACTTTTTTCTGTGAGAGCTTCAGATGGTTGAAGTGGGAGAGAAAAATTATCTCAATATTGTATCTATAATTGCCTATTATATTCTTCAGCTCTAAATTTCTTCTAGTTATAATGAAGTCCATAGCACCAGTATGAGTTGTCAACCCATCTAACAATGTTACTGTTATAAAGTACAAAGATGAATTTAAACAAAAAGACTCTTGATCTTTTGTTTGTCTCTAAATGGAGAAGCAATATGATAAAAGGTGAATCGATATACTTTACAGGTACAGTGATTTCCTGCCAAACAGCACATTGATGTGAGTGTTTATATGAAGGCATTTGTATTAGCAGTGTTTGCATACAGATAGTGTAATACCAAACAAGTAAGTGTTGCTACTGGTACATGGAAAATAACTTTATTTTACTGGATTTAATATTCATTTAAATGGAGGATTAATAGAGTCAGCCAAAGCTAAGCCTGATGCAATTAACATTTCAATTTGATGTAGGATGTTGCTGCCTTTTTTAAATAACGCTTTGAACACGTTTATTGAATTCTGTATCTTTACTGGGCTTCAGTCACAAGTCTGCATTACAGAATCATAGATTTTCAGAACAGTTGATGCTGGAAGGGACCTCTGCGTTCATCTGGTCCAACAGCTCTATTTGAGCAGGTCCATCCAAGGCTGATTGCATAGGATTATATCCAGAATTTTTTTTTTGTATTTCTAAGGCTTAAGACTCCACCTGTGCCAGTACCCAGTCACCCTTACAGTGAAAAAATTGTTTCTTGATGTTCAGAGGAAACCTCCAGCATTTGTGCCCCATTGCCTCTGGTCCTGTCACTGGGCACTACTGAAAGGACCTTGACTCTGTCTTTACACACTCCCTTGATCAAATTGTATTTGATATTGAGGTATTTATCAAATTCCCCTGAGACTTCCCTAACCTGAACAGGCCAAGCTCTCTCAGCATTTCCTTACAGGAGAGAAGCTTCAGTCCCTTTACCATCTTCATGCTTTCACTGACCTGTCTACAGTATGTCCATGCCTTGTACTGAGGAGCCCAGAACTGGACACAACACTCTAGCTGTGTCCTCAGCAGGGCTGAATAGAGGGGAAGGATCACCTGCATTAACCTGCTGTCCACCATCATCTGCTGTGGCCCAGGATACTGTTAACCTTTTCTGCTGCAAGGGTGCATTGTTGGCTTATAGTCATGCTGGTGCCTACTTTTCTGCCAAACGGTTTTCCAGATGATTGGTGTACAATATATACTGGTGCACTTCTTGTTGACCTTCATGAGGTTCCTGTCAGACCATTTCTTCAGGCTGTTGAGGTCTGTCTGGAGGACAGCATGATCCTTTGGCATATCAGCCACTTCTCCCAGTTTTGTGTCACCTGCAAATTTGCAGAAGAAACACTCTGTCCTGTCATTCAGATTGTAAATGAAGATGTTATAAGGGACTGGACCCCTTATAAGGGTAGACCCCCACTAGCTATTTTCTTCCATCTAAGATTTGAGCCATTGATCACAACCCTCTGGGCCTGGACATTTGTTGTCATCTTATGGCAATAACACCCATACCTTCTCAGTGATTTCTCATGTGCAGCTCCTCACAGCACAGCCAACAAACTCCAGCTCTTCTTAACCAGCTAACTCACTCCTTTGTAGCACTCTTCTTCTTATTGGGCACAGCTGTGGCCTATTAAGGGCAGCCTGTTCCTAATCTTTGGTGATTGGTACAGCTGCAACTCCTCAGGTGGGAGATCACCTTCTGCACTATCTTTATTTTCTTACATTCTATCCCTCCACAGACATTCAGCTTTTGTTCAGTTCAGCTTACTGTCTGCTCATCCAGCCCATTCTTCAACAGCTTCTCTGTGATGGTCTTGAGGGAGAAACTGTTAAAATCTTCACTGAAGTTAAAGTAGACAATATCCATTGCTCTCCTGTTGTCTACCAAGTCAGTAAGGTATTTTTGATTAGAAAAGAGACCTGCTCTTTTCGTTGAGCATGGATTATTGTGACTTAAAACAGTTGAGAAAGACTTAAAGGTGGAACTTTGCTAGAGGGGGATGCAAAATAAGCTATAAAAAGAAAGAAGACAATGTCAAATTTTTCCTGCCTAGAAATCCCTAAAAATAAGAAAATAAGTTCTGCACAAGAAGAAATGTTCTTTTAATGTAATTTGAAGAAATTTATAGGTTTAGCCTACATAGAGATTCATAGAACCAGTAAAGGACTATATGGAAAATCTTTTCCCAAATCCTTGTTAAATTTGGCAATGATAAATGCTTTGAAATAGCTGGAAATAACATGTGTTGTGAAAATCTATGAAATGAAGCAATTCTCAGGGAGTCTCCTACTCACATGCTTTCTTTTGCAGCTGATGTCCTGAAGTACAAATCTTGTCTTTTCCACTTAGAGATATCTCTGGCACCTCACAGGTCATTTACCACTAGTGCATTTTCAAGCCAGTGGGTAAAGAAACGAAAAAGAGCTACAAAGAACAACAATTCCCCAAAAAATCCCACAAAAAAACAAACAAAACATCAACAAAAAAGCCAAAAAACCCCAACTCCCGCCAAAACAACACAGAACTACCACAAAGAAAAAAACAAACAAAACCTCCAAAACAAAACAAACATTACACCAAGTACAAAGTTTGCAAATTTCTAGTATGTGCTTGAAATCAATCACCACATTTTGTTGAGGTTCCATAGAAAGTTTAATGGAGATAGAACTAACTAAAGCCTTCAGAAATTGTGTTTAAAAAGTCTTGAAATTATTTCATAATTTCATGCAACCCTCCTAGAATTCTTCATTAATATAAATCTATATACAATTCAGCAAGACCTTTTCAGAAAAGTTTGACCTTGTGGTACTCTTAAACCAGAAATCTTGCCCCATGTTTTCTTTAGTTATTAGCAAAACCCAGTGCTTCTTATTGTTGCCATAATCAAGGAAAGCATTCAGCATCTGAAAGGTACAGGGTATATTTCAAAATTGTTCTGCACTTGCACACTGAAATAGCTTCTTTCAAGCTAGTTTTTCTCCTTTGCCTTAATTTCCCAGTTTGTTTTATCAGTTCTGTTTACTTATTTAGGTTAGTCTTATGTTAGCTTTCTCTGTAAAGGATTTGACATAAAATAGTCACATGAATGATACAACATGTCTTCTATAGCATTAAGTGCTGCATAATTCTGCCCTTTATGGTGTCTCAAGGTAGTTGAAATGTAAACCAATAAAGCCAATGCAAGCTTGTTCTCTACAAATGAGTAACACTGACTTCAAATAGATCCCTCCTGATTTACAAAACCAAGGTTGTTTTTAAAATATGACACGTGTAAGCAAGAGGAAAAAGTAGGGCACAGTAGCAGAGTGTCTCAAGAATTTTCTTTTAAACTCCATATTTGAAAACTGAGCTAGTGAGGGGATAATTCTTGCAGTCAGTTTCCCAGCAACTAGTACTGTCGACAGTATACAGAAGTTTTCCACATCACAGAACAATGAGATAAAGAGAAGAATAAATGCAGTGAAACCATAAGGCTAGCATGAGAAGATGAAGAAGAATTAGTATAACTTACTATAGAGATGTTTGAATCTTTCATTCCAGATATTCAGTCTTATGTATAAGATAAGGTAGGGGTGGAAAATTGAATGATTTATGTTTGTTGATGCTCTGGATTAGAAGGGTTGGAGGCAGCAAATCTTGAATAACAGGCATGCTCCCTGACTTACTGACACAGAAGTAGTTCTGTGAAAGTTCCACATAGAAGTCTTCCAGAAAATAACTCATTTAAACCACTTTTTTTTTTAAATGAAAGATCAGAAAAATCCTGCTATAGTAATCTCTGAATTTTCCAGGTTTGTCTAAAATGTCTGAAACATCATTAATCAATTCTTTCTAATCCTTTGAAGGGGTTGGAAATAATTCAGTGGTATAGAATCCTATAGAGTAGTCAAACCTAGAAGATAATGTTCTCATTTGAAGATAATACTTCAAAGTTGAACTTAGGAGTAACAGTATAAGAAATTCCCCTGAGATAGACCAAGGTTCCAAATAGTCTAGTATTTTGTCTCTGACAGTGGCTGTACAACGTTCAAGCCTGACCATATACTGCAGTCTGGAGTCTGTTGGTGTGATTTATTTACCCTGAGCATCTGTGTCCACAGATAGCAGGGAAGTCTGAGACTCCAAATACATATGAAAAGTTACTGCCTTTGGAGCTGTCTTCTGTCCTATCTAAGCAGCACACTATGATATTCCCCCATTTATGTGACAACACAGACTAAATATTACAAAGTGTTGTATTCATATTGGTGTATAATTATATTTCCTGAGCCTCATACCTTCTCTCGATGGTTTTCCCATGGCAGATCTTCCCAGCAGTGGTGTTGCTGCTTCTCGGTCAGGGCTCCTCTCCCAGGCTCTCCCTGACCACCCCGCCCCCTTTTATCTCGGTTACCTGCATGGGCTACAGCTGCTGCCCAATCAAGGACATCACAGCTGCAGCCCATTTACAATAACTAGAACCAGGGCGGGGTCACTAATACAATAGAGAGATCTTTAACTGCTATACATATACTTACAATACATAAGTTAACTCAGGCCCCCAGATACACATTCACTCAGCCCCCTACAACAAAGAGGTTGTTTTGAGTTAAAACATGATTTGAACAAATATTTCCAAACATTTGCATAATAGTGTCACTAGGAGAAAATTATCTATTCTTTTTCCTCATGAATATTCACCAGTTTGTTTTGTTCAGTTTCTTAAGGCCTGATACTTGTACCACTGAGACAAAGTTCTTGCTTTAGTTCTTTCTTGGCTAGAGATGGAGGTACATGTATTCTTGAGACATATAGCTGCCAGTAAGTTGTACTCTTTCGAAACAGCTTAAACAGAATGCCTGAGCTTTTTGTCCTTATCAGGTTATCTTGTAACCTGAATATTTTATGGTTTCTCAGCATTTAATTTGATTTTTAATATTGGTGAAGTTTAGAAATTTATAGAAACTTAGGTCAATGATGTTTAGGTGTAAAAAAAATTACTGGTTTGGGGTTTTTGGCACAATTTTCTGAAGTGAGTCAGGGCAGCTATAAAGTCCCTTTGATTGGAAGAGGCAATAAGCATTTAGATTTTCATAAGTTTTTGAAAGCAATCCACATTCCCACCCTCAACCTTGCTTCTGCAGGTTCTGGTAGTATTTGCAAAATCTTTTGCTTTAAAAACTGTATCACTTCATGTTCTTAGTCTTCAGGCTTTGCGCTTCAGTATGACAATACCGATACATACAGATAGAAACACAGCTATAGTCACCTTTATATTATTGTAAAGAGACCTTCTCAGAAAGGATCACTGATGTTTTTTGAATCTTGATGTAATATTTCCCTTTATAATAATAATATTTCCCTTGATGAAATTGGTCTCAAAAGAGATGGAATTAATTCAAATGATAAAAATTACGTAAGACAGTTCTGTGTCAAGGTTCAGCCTAGGACCTAAACTTTCATTAGTTAAACTCTCATTAAGAGGGGTAGTGGAGGAACCTTTCCTCTGTGAATTTTACCTTTGCTGGTGAAAGAAAATGTTACATATAGTCCATTTGCATTATTTTCAATGAACCAATTCTCCCATAAGCTACTGAGAACAATTGAAAAAAAATAAAAATGAAATGCATTCGATTTCCAGGAACAAGTTGCAATCTTAAAAGTTCCTGTGTCTTCTGAAATGAACAATATTTTAACAATGTGCCCTAAATACATGACTACAGATTACTTTAAATTGAAAATCCACACTGTTTCAAAAGAGATGGCAATTTCATTCGACCTGAAATGTTATTTACTTTTTGAACTAGGACCTGAATTACTCATGTATGATGCCAAAAGGTAAATTATTTTGAGCTAGATTTGAGTTTCCTTGCCTTTTAATTTTAATTTCCTCGCATTTCTTATTTGACAGAAAACTTCACATTCATTTTGTTTCTTCCTTTTGAGGATCTTACTCTTTCAATAATAGTGTTGCCTAATTGCCTAATCTGTTTATTACATTATAACTTAGCTTGAACAATGCTGCTTCTATTCAAAATAAACAGATTTGGTATGTCTGTGAAATAGATTTATGTGTAGTAGGATGCTTTACCATCTAGAAAAGCTCGGAGGTTTCTAAATGCTTAAGAAATTATAATGTCAGTAGATTTAGCATTTGTATATCTGCAGGCTCATGCTTATTCAGTTGTATCAAGGCAGCTTAAGCTAATATCTAATCTTCTTATGGAATAGTTCTTCCTGTAACAACAACAGGATTGTGCATAACAAGCTGGAACACCCATGTGGCTCTACCGTTGTGTGAAAGGCAGGGAAGGAGGAGTTGCCTAACTTTTTTTTCTTTGCCAAATGTTTGATTATCCTTGCATAGGACAGCCCAAGAGTCTTGCTGTTGTGCCATGCATTCAACTCATACAAACCAAGAACTCGTGAAGGAATCATTGCCCACTTGATGCTCTCCTTGAGGCCACTTATCCATCAAAGTGGGAAATAGACAAAAGGTGCTGAAAAATTATTTTGGTACTCTATTAGCTTAGGTATATATGACAATGGAAGAAAAAATGGATTGCATATAGTTATCCATGTATTAGAAAAGAAAAGGAGTTAAAAAATTTAGCAATGTTTTCCTGAAAAAAATGACACTAATTATATATTGATAGTCTATTTCTGACAAAAAAACCCTACTTATGAAGCACGAAATAGAAATCTAAATGGCCTTATATTATTTCAAATTCATACTTAGTAGAAAAAAATCAGGCAACTTGGTTTTATGCAGAGATTCAGCTCACTGCTCATTTTGCTCAGTACTTTCAGTTGTACTATATTGGTAAAATTCCCTTAGGCCTCAAGGAAAAGTGTAGATCCTCTATAGTGGAAATGATAAACCAAGGGAGTTAATCACTAAAGGAACAACGTGAGTTATGAAAATCTAGAAAGAATTTCAAGGGGTGGTGTAGGGAGAAAACAGTGTGGGGAATTGGATAACTTTTGCTTTTTTGGAATGCAAAAGACTAAATGAATTTCTCTCTGGCGCATTTCATTGATTTAATTGACGAGCTGAAGTAACATCACAGCAAAGAATAATCTACCTTCTGATCTGCATCCAGATGTTTTCTTCTCTTTGACAAGTAGTGGAGCTAAAAGTGTCCAAGGAGAAAACCAGTAACATTCCTGTGCAGCTCCTGATCAGGTTCATTATGATTTTTCAATATAAAATTACTTAATCTGATCCTCCTTGTTGCTCCATATAGAAACCCTGGTTTTTTTTCCCTTCCTCTGTTTTATAAACCCATACCCATTTTTGACTGTGCTGAAACTATACTGAGTAATGTTACTGTAGGATGTTAAGTTACAAAATTCTTAAATATCATACTTAAATTGAGAAACAAAGACAACATAGTATGAATTTTCATGGGGTTTTTTGTAAGCTGTACTACTTTGATGGGAAGTCATAGGCTTGTGATAAAACCGATTATTTCTTTTATTAATGAGAAATGTGTAACACAAGATATATGGTGTGTTTTCTAGTGTTATATAAGAAAAAGAAATATCATGCTACCTATAAAATAACTTAAATGCTTTTTCCTTATTCAAAAATGTGAAAAATTAAATCAAAGATTTTGTTTATCTATTTGTGGTAGAGTTACAATTTGTCATACAAATGCAAACTGAATTTTTCAGTTTTTTTAGGAAAAAAGCAAAACATTTTCATATAATGCCTTGAAATGTTCAATGTAGAAATATCTAAGTGTAGGATAACTTCCAGCAAAAATACCGACTCTACAAATAGGGGTTTTTTAAATGCTTATTTTGCATATGCGTCGTTATGTTGTTAATAATTTTTCCTCGAATTCAGAATTTTTCCTCTACCCAATGCATAATTAATATAGCAAAAACAAAACAAAACAAAATACATATAAGAAGCTTCTTGAAAGCAGATATTTAACATAAATTTTTCTCTTCTTACTGGGCACTAATCAGACATCCTTTTGCATGTAGGTTCGCCTTAATTTAAATAAAACACAGTCACAATGTGCAAAAAATGAACCTCACCTTCACAATTATTGCTTCATACAGCCAGCTGGCTCCCAGTAAAATATGACTTGGTTTTCTCTTAAAAATGAATTTACCAGGTTCACCCAGGTTGCTTCATTTGTTCATAATTCAATTGGTCATGTAACCAGTTTAGAAGGCTGCAGAAAGCTTATGAATAAGCTTTGGAATCATAGAATGACTATGTTTGGAGTGCCTACAGAAAAGTTATTTGCAGCTTGCCTGACTTCTCATTCATGTAGTATTGCTGTATCTATCTCTTTTTCTCCCACATCATCAGCTTTTGTTCTTTTATTTCAAACACACTTAATTACATTTTTATTCTTATCACCCCATTGAAGGGAAAGGATAATAACAGATCCATTAGACTTCATTAAACTGATGATAAAAGCCAGAAATTCTAAAGGAATATTTACAAGATGAATAAGTTTTATTTAAAAGTATGGCTGCTTGGATCTTGTCATATCCTAATACTTCTTTAGAGCTGTAACTAAAAAAAAAAACCAAATGTTCCTAATCTATTAAACATGAAAGTAAAAGTATGACAGAGGGATTAAAATTATAGTCAAGCTTCTTCTATTTGTTGTTTAAAAAATCATTAATTGCTCTAGGCTGTTCATTGGTGTTAATAGTTAACCAATTTCTTTGGTTTTACAGTTTGTAACTCAGATATCTGTCTCAAATTACTTTCAGTGGGGTGAATTACAAATATAACTAATTATTATTTTTTCTTTAACTTCTAAAATTCAAAGAATGAAATCTTTGAACGTTTTGGTTCCTATTTCTTATTAGATAAATGAGAATTTAGCATCCAAATAGAGCAATAGTTGCATGCAGATCTGGGCTTGTCATTATGACAGAGAAAAGAGGGGCAGTATATTGAGCAAAGGTGGACCAAATATGAGCCTTTAGATGGTGGAGAGCAGAGTGCTAGTATAAAGATGAGAACTTTTGTTTTTAATAGAGGATCTATTATAGCTTCCTCTTTCCATGCTAATGATTAAAGAATTACTGAATTTTTAACAACAATTTAAAAACCCACCAAAATTGATAAAATTATCCTCTTTTTAGACAGCACATGATGAACCATTCAACTTAGTTCAAGAAGGAATCAAGAATATAGAAAAGTGGATTAAATTGAAACCAAGTTTGTTCTTTGGAAAATGTAAATATTGTTAATTCTAATAAAAACAAAATTAGTTTTCTAAATGGTCACAATTTAGAAGGTAAGTCATACTAGCTAACTCCCAATAGCTATGGAGGAGCCTCCACACAGACAGTGTATTCTGCATCTGTTAGGAGCAGAATTTCCTCTTACAGAAGGTGAACCTGGCCATTGTCAGCAGCGTGGTGCTACAAGAGATGAATCGCCAGTCTGGTGACTTTCTTCTTATGTAGCAAATAAGAGAGATGCTTTATAGGATTATTGGGAGATAATAGGATGATATAGTGAGAAATCTTTTGAGGTGATAGAGGTCAGTTGGCTTAAATTTTCTCTCACTCTTGGTGTTAACTGAATATATGGGATGCACATCTGAAAGTGTAACAGTGTCAGAAGAAAGAGCAGATGTCAGATTATTTTTGAATTTCTGTAGAAGTTTTATAAAGTTCTTGAAACCTTTTGAAGTTTTTCAGGGTTTGATTCAAATTACTGTAGTTGCAAATTCTATCCCTTTTATGTTGCTATATTGCTCTCTGTTATTTTGATTCTCTTTCATATGTGGATTTTTTTTTTCATATAATGCATGAGTCCAAAGATCATTTCAGGGGTGATATATATATTTTATTTTGTAGATCTCCACATTTCCTAGCTTTTCTTTCCTGACAAGTTCCATCATGCTGACCTATTGTTCCGATTCACTTTAACTATATGTATGCTGTACTTCTTAGCAGTGCACCAGAGATATAATAGGTTTTTTTTTTCTTTATCTTTGCAAGGCTCAGCTGAAAAATTGGACCCAACATTATCCTGTCTCAAAAGCTTGTATAATCTCACCTCATTGTTAGTGTAATATAAAGAGTCTTCTAGTATAATTTTGCATTTCAGTCAGGTTAATTCTAGTCTTTCATTAAACTGCCATTGTAATCTAAGATTCTAATGGAAATTATGAAATGCTTCACCACCTGCATATTTTCAGAACCATAGTTATTAGATCAGAGATGATAGTTTCTTGCATAGGCATGAAGAATTCTTTCAAAATTTATGCTAATTGAAATTATTTTTTTTAAATTTTCAAATTTGAACTACATAATGTTTGCATTTTATGTTTGGAAATGAGATTCTCCCTAATCTTTTGCTGTCTAGAAAAGCACACAAGTTCCTTAAAGAAAGTTTTTTAACATGAAAGTAAACCTGACTAGTGTTAATGATACCAAGAGTTAGGAAATGCCATAAGGACCTCCACAAGGGGAAGAAACAAAAGATTTGGAGATGTTTAGAAGAGTAAAGAAAAGTCATGAGAGGATATAGAATTTGTGACTAGAACAGAGAAGTGAGTCAGATGTGAGGCCAGTATGTGAAAGAGTATCCCTGGTTCCTTTCATTGAAGAGGCATCATAACACAGATGTGGAAAAAGTGCTCAAAGCAGGATGCATAGCTGTGATGTTTTTCTGCTGCACTTTTATGAAGCTTAGCTTTTTTATTTTCTTTGCTCCTTCTTGGGCAGATGGACCATGCTGGCCCCATTTTGCATGAGATTCTCTTGGGGCAGGAGGAAGGAATGTGGAAGATGTGGCTCCATGGAGTGCGAAGTTGTGGGTCTGGGCAGGCAGGAAGATAGGATTTGGAGAGCAATGCACATTCCCTAAGGCCCTCATTATGTATGCTGCTGGTAGTAATATAAGCAGATGCTGCTTCTCATTCATGTCTCAGGTTCTGGGTTCTGCATTGTGAAAGCTCTGTAACAGATGCTCAGCAAAAAAAAATTCCTCAAGAGGAAGGGCTGTGACAAACCTAAGCACTGGTCTGTTAATGCCATGGTCCAAAGTGGCTCTAGCCTCATAGTCTTACTAAAAAATGATGTTTTAGGGTTTTTTTTTTTAACAGACATGCCAGGAATTGTATTTTCTTTAGAAATGTGCAATAAAAATTTACATAAATGGATGCAGAAAGCAGGAAAAAAAAAAGCCAAGAATTTGGGCAAAGATGGATGTTATTCTTGTCAAATTGCATCAAATTCAAACTTGAGCTTAATTGTACTTAATGGCTCAGAAGGAGGCTCTAGTGTTAGTGACTGACAGAAACCCAGTGACTGTAACTATTAAAAACAAATTTTTAGGTTGAGTACAATTTGAATTAGAAAAAGCAATCTCTTATTTTCTGATAAAGTGATGAGTGTTTTAATGAGTTGAAATACAAAGATGAGTTAGTGAACATTACTTTAGAACAGAGTCCAATGGTTATGATAAAAATATTTTGTTGCTCAACACATATAGTTTAAATATGAGTCTAATAAATGGCTTCTGCTCCTTGAATGGTGAATGGAGAGATTACAGGTCATTCAAGGATGTTTAACTTCCTCTAGACACTATAGTAAGTTTCCAAGGGTATTTTATCTTAAAACATACAAAATTAACAGTAGTTTAATAATTCTAGAAGCCCTTAAATATTAGAATTTCTTTCCAAATTATGGATAATCTTTGTTTAAAAATGGTGGAAAAGTAACAAGTTCACATTGCTGTTACTAGACTGCCCTCATCAGAAATTGCTCAGTTTCCTAATTTATGGAAAGACTCACAGATCTTCATCCCTTGAAGCATTGAAGAGTCTGGCTGTGTTCTATCAGTTACTGCATCTCATTGGTGTAGTAAGAGATTAAATCACATTTTTTGGTGCTTTATTCTAACATTAGCTTTAGCTTTGTAAATACAGTGTGAATCTAATACATGTACAATTTGGGTAAGGTTTTGCTGAATGACGCTGCTCAAACAGTAAAATAGTACATTAATAGTCATAATACATTATGTTCTCAAGCTAATCTGTTCATAGGATTTCAGTAGAGGATTGCTTAGCTTCTCAGTCAGGCTTTAATTACTTCAGAGGCTTACAAGGAATCTATGAATCTAATAATTCAGGGTGCTTGAAACTGGATTATTCAAGGATTATTGGTTGTCTGCCGTTACTTGTAATTAGCCCCCTGATTTTGGCTTTTTCTGTCTGTAGGGGAGAAAACCTGGCTGTGTTAATATTGCACAGGACTGAGACTCGAGTCCTGTTCGCTTAGCTCTCTGAGCTGTGTGTAAGTGTAAATAAGAGCATGCTTTAAAAGGCACTTGGTTTATCTGTGTGTAAGTTTCTCTGTTGGTAGCAATGGAGATCACAATGCTAAACCTTTGTAAAACATTTTGTGAGTGTCAAGAAAAGCTCTGCATAGGACCAAGGATTTTTTTTATAATATCCAATTAGCAGAAACAGACCAACTAGGACAAACATTAAAATAGAGAAAATGAATACCACAATAAACTTGATCCATATAAACTATTCTTGTTAAGAACTTAATGTTAATGAGGCCAATCTCAAGGGTACAGTTAGTGTCAAAAATATTTTTAGCTGTTGTTCTGAGCTTATTTATGCATCCATCACTATATGAGAATCACAAATATTGTGCATTAATAAGAACCCAGCATGTATAAGCCAGCACTGATGCTCTTGCATAGCATATATTTATAACTTCACCCAACAGTCACTGCTGTAGTGTGTGCACTTCATGCAAGCTATATGGTTCAGTGATTCTTTCTAACCTTTTAGGCAGAAGTACCTCAGCACATGGGAGACAGTAATGAAGCAAGGAGAAGGGGTATCTGATCCCAGCCGAACTGATTGGTGAATTGAATGACAGAATTTTCCTTAACTATGAGGCTGTCTATTCACTGATGGAAAATACCTGTTATTTGCTGCACAGCTGTCTTACCAAACACATTGCCATTTTTTGTCTGCATAAGATGTAAAAACACATAAAGCTACCTGATATCTTCTGAGGAATAGATAAGCTTGGCTGTCTGCTAGAAACTGTTTAATTGTGTGTTTAGAATTTTTGAAATGACAAAGGACAGAGGATAGTCAATTAAACAGATGTAGCACTCGAAGCCAAGAAGGCAATTACTTATTTTTCAGTGATTCAAGCTACCATCTTGCCAAACTATAGAGTAATATCATCTTCTGAAACAAAATATTTTTTCTCTGAGCATTTTTAAATTAATCCTTCTTGTTCTTTCTTATGGTGTTAATCCTCTTTGGCTAGTTTAGTCTCTTCTTTCTCAGTGTCTAAGCAGAATTTAATAAAACCAATAGATTACACAAAGATAATATACATCTTGTTATTTACGATGTTTTCTGTATGGTTTTTAAGCATGTACTACATGTATTTATGCTCCAATAGCTCTCCTAGTTTAATAGCATAATTCATTACAGATACTGGCTTTTCATCTTCTGGAGAAAAATCATGAAGCTGTGTAAAGGCAAAAAAATCATGAAGCTGTGTAAAGGTAAAAAAATCTGCCAAAATGGAATCACAGAATCATAGCATCATAAGGTGTATCAAGTTGGAAGGGAGCCATAAGGATCACTGAGTCCAACACTCTGATCCTTGCAGGACTACCTAAAATTATATCATATGGCCACGAGTATTTTCCAGACACTTCTTGAACTCTGACAGGCTTGGTGCCACAACCACTCCCTCAGGGAGACTCTTCCAGTGATTGGCCACTTCCTCAGTGGAGAACCTTTTCCTAGTGTCCAACCTGAATTTCCTCAGATGAAGCTTTATTCCATTTCCTCCTGTCCTATCACTGGTCAACAGAGAGCAGTGGTCAGCACCTGCCCCTCCACTTACCCTTCTGGGGAAATTGTAGTAACTGAAATGAGATCTTCCCTCATTCTCCTCTTCTCCAGGCCCAGCAAACCAGGTGACCTCAGCCAGTCCTCATATGGCTTCCCCTCCAGACCCTTCAGCAGCTTCTAAACCTCCTTTGGATGCTCTGTAAGAACTTTATATCCTTTGAGGCATCTAAAACTGCCCCCAGCACTCGAGGTGAGGCAACCTCAGTGCAGAGCAGAGCGGGACAATTCCCTTCCTTGCCTGGCTGGCAGTGCTGTGCCTGGTGCCCCCCAGGCTCCAGGGCACTGCTGACTCGTATTCAGCTTGCCAGTGACCAGGACTTCCAGGTCATTTTCTGTGAGGCTGCTCTCTGGCCTCTCATTCCCCAGTTTCAGTGTATAACCAGGAATTTTTATTCCCAGGTGGTGAATCCAGCACTTGCTCTTGTTAAATTTTATGCATTCATGTAAAGTTGTTGAAGGCTCCAGAAGATTAGACTTCCAAAGTTTAAACTGTGAATTGCTATTGCCTAGGACAAGATTTCTCTCTGGATAGTCTATGGATATTTTGCATGGGATTTGATAACTGACTCTTGTATCCCTAATGAATACTATATGAAAGAAACATTTTCTGCCCTAAACACTAGAAATGTCTGTTACTTTTGTGTTGGGTCATTACATAAACCTAAACTTTAGTTCTCTTTATAATGAAACAAAAATTTGTTCATCTGTTTTGCATGCTATTAAGTGACAAATATGTCACTTAATATAAATATTTAAAAGTCTGCCTTGTGCAAATATGTTGTGGTTGTGGAACAGTCATAGGAAGTTGATTTCATCCTAGGTACCAAACAAGTTGCAAATATATATACTTCCTTTCAGAAAATTTACAATTCAACTGTAAGACTGCAGATAAGAAAATAAATTCTGAGAGGACCAGAGGGAAATAATGTTAGTATGAGGAATGGCAGTCACAACATGCCATGCATGTGCTGGAGTATTTTCTTAATACAGACTTGTAATGTTAGAAAGGGGAATGACAGTGTAGGGGCTTTTCCCATTTATTTCAGAGTATAGTATAAGGAGTTGATAATGATTTATAAGTCTCACAGAGCTTGAAACTTGACTTTCCAGAACCTGCTCCTCTGAGGCAATGCAGTTAGCAGCTTTCTAAATGGAGCTAGTAGCTTTGTGTATTTCAGGGAGGGTGATAAAGACTAAAGATCCTCAATGCAAGATTAGCATCCATTTCTCTGGTGCAGTCAGATAGATCCTCTGGACTTTCAAGGTTTGGATGCAAAATGCAATCGTCTTTTTTAGGACTTTTATTTGCATGAGGAGAGTTTATTTACAGGCATCTTGGTGGGTGAATTATATCAGTATTTTTGATGTATATTCATTTTTCATCTTAAAATTAAGCTATGAAATCTGTAACTTTATTGTTTTGAACAAATGATTTTTTTTTTAAAAAATTCATATTCAAAATGAAAAGTAGATGTATTCTAGATTCTCTTATATGATGAGATAGAATAAACACCAGGATGTGGAAGAAATATATAAGTGAATAATCATCCTGCACACCAATCCTGCTCAGTGCCTTCACCTTATAATGAGTGATATGGAAGTTGATGAGACTCAGCATCAGTCTGGATAATCCTGTAAGTGCTTTTTATTTCCATTATCTCTCTATTAATAATTTTGTTTACAACTTTGAGATAGTCACTTTTAAGAAACTCATCCATAGAGGATAGTGAAGACAATTTCTGTGCTGCTTATTGTTACATCTTTCCTGGTCTTTACAAGATTGGACAATGTCTGGTGAATTCATTGAAATGTTGATTACACTGTCATTATGTGTCCTCTGGAGTTTTTTTGCAGGAGAAGAATGAGATGATCAATGTGGAGTACTGTGAATAGACTTAACTAGATTGCAACATGGCACTTTTATTGGAAGAGGAGATTCTATTTAAAAATGTACTATTAAATGTGTTCTTCTTAAATGCTGATTGAACTGATGATTCTTTTTATTTGGCTTTTGTTTCTTGAATGTGTAATTTAGGAAATTAACAGAGATCTGTTCGCTGGAACTGTGGTTTGTCTGACAGTGAGCATTCAAGGTGTTTTAGTATTTTTTATATTCTGCAAGGTTTTCTTCCTTCATTGGTGGATACTTCTGTATTTTGACTGTCCATCTTTTACAAAACATCTTTTTTATGAAAAGAAACTAGAAATTCAGAATCACTGCCTGTAAAAGCAATTTGAACTGGATGGAAAAGTTTTCATGAAAAAAATTTGCATTAACTTTCCAGTCCAGCACTCCAATCTCTTGCAGTTGTTCCCTAGTTGCCTTGTAGCCCTGTTCTTGTATGCTGTCTGATAGCACCTTGAGTACTGCTTAATTACCATGCAGATGAGGAGAGAGACTTTTCATAGACAGTATGCTTCCCTTAAGACACGAGCATATATCTTCAAGCATCTAAGATAAAGAAAAATAATTACTAGCTATACCTGTTTATACAGCAAGTAAAAATAAAAAAGATTTAAAACAATCAGTGGTAGTGTCAGCTTTGGGAACCAAAAGGTACCCAAGACTTCCCGCAACACCCAAGTAATTGCATATTTTAGAGAAGATAGAAGTTGCTGGAATTATTATGAGAGTTTTATGTCTTAGCGCCTGATCTTTGTTTACTCGACATCTGGAGTATTTCCCTGTAGTGTGTGGCTTCCTCAGAATTTATAGAGATGTAAGAACTAAATTTGACTTTAGAACTTTTACCTTCCTAATTCTCTTACAATGTTGCTCCTCCTAAACATGCAAGTCTTTTCAGCTGCCAGGATTTGTGAACTTCAGAAAATGCACTTAGTGTGTGAGAATGATGTATATATTTTATTATCTAATTGAATAGCTATGTTTGGAATTACTTAAGAGAGAGTAGATGACACTGAGATCTCTTCAGCTTGATCGGGACATCACTTCAAATGAGCTTCCATAACAAACTTTTGGTGACTTGGATGAGAGTCAGTCATTCTTGTAGACAGATGCTTCTGTTAAATGTAGGTAAAAAGGAGGTGAAGTGGTCATGTGAGCAAGAAATGGTGACATTATTAAAGATTTTCATATATTAGGTATGAAGCTCCTAAAAACAGTACCAGAAACAAAGAAATATTAGGGAAAGTATTTTTAAAAGCTGGGCAGCTAGTTCACTCTTAAGCAGTTTTTTTCAGCATCATGAATGTGAGAATTATGGACAGCACCTGAAGGTTAGTAAAAAAATTCCACTTTCAACCTTCATTTTAAGACATATATTAATGTGTTTCAAAAAAAAATTGGTAAGCTAACAATGCTGTCGTCTGGATGAAGTATTATTAACACCAGAAATATTAGTAGAAACATTTTTATTTCTAAAGACTATCATTTCAGCTGGAGCATCAGGTATCTTGGTTACTGTTGCAGCTGCAAGTGCTGGTTCATTACCATCATAATAAGGAGGGCACTCACACTGTAGAAAACCACTTAAAAATGCCATTTATTGGAGCTAACACTGTAAA
This sequence comes from Melospiza melodia melodia, assembly GCF_035770615.1. Classification (NCBI taxonomy): domain Eukaryota; kingdom Metazoa; phylum Chordata; class Aves; order Passeriformes; family Passerellidae; genus Melospiza; species Melospiza melodia. The sequence continues at coordinate 87,265,717 of NC_086197.1, read as the reverse complement.
GGAGAAGGTCTTTTGAGAATTTACAGGATTTTCTTAAAAGAAATCTATTCTAATAATAAATTACAAATATAAAAAAAAAAAGTGATATTCACATGAGAACTTCTTCCTGCCTTTTTTCCTAAATACAACCCCCATACTGAGTAGCTGCCCACAGGCTCCTGTGATACTGTGTGTAGGCTATGGTTCTCCTGTAGCCAGGAAATACACACAGCACAGCACAGGTGTGATGGCACAGTGACATACATGTAGCTAACACAGGCATCACCTGCTCAGGTTAACTGTTGTGTGGATCACTAGCTCCTCAGTTTTCAGTGGTCTTCTGGTTAAAATCACTGCAGGTACAGTTCTGGAAGAGAACTCAGTTTTAGAGAACTCACTTGGTGTGGTCGTAACATAAAGAAATATCATGTTATATTGTAGAAGTGGTTAATACTATTTTTTTAAGCTGAGTTTGAGATTCAGTTTTAATCTTTCTGACAAGATCTGGACTGTGATAGTGTCTTAGTCCTGTTCTGTCTGAAGGTGACTTTTTTGTTAGCTCATTCTTAGAGATGGAAACAAATGTCAGCATGTCATGTAACAATATGTGTTAGCCTTCCTTCAATTTTATTTAATTTGTTGGGCTTTTACTGGGTTTTGGTGACTTGAGGACACAGATCTTCAAATTTATTTGATGGTTTCAAAGGATCAGGGTCCACAATTTCTGCATAGCAACTTCTAAATTGGGAGCTGTGGACTTGCGCATCTCAAACTGAGTGTAAGTGAAATATATGGGATGTATTTGCACTTTTTTCCTCTTTTTAAAAGGTAGCAGTTGCTTATGCTAGTGAGCAACATAATTATTAAGCACCTAAAATTACAGGCTGTTGGGAGAGAGCTGTAGTGGTGTCCCACCTCTTAAAGGTTCTTGGAGAGACAAACATTCAGTTCCTTCCTATGCCTTGAAACAGGAACTAGACTTGAAGTTCCTCCCTTTTAAGTGCCTTACCTGGTTGCTTATGCAGTCATTCACCCCTTGGAGTTTCTGTTGGTGTACAGTGTTCATAGCTACTGTTGGCATCCAGTGTTCATACTGTTAGTCTGTAGTGTTTATCTGTATGGCTCAGGTGGCTTTCCTTTATTTGCTCCTTTGGTTTCTGTTCTGAAAGGCCTCACAGTTTCCTTTTCTGAAAATAACCAAAGTACAAAAATGTAACTACTTTGGATCTGGACAATTTGTAGACATCAAAACATTTAACTGTCTAATTTAAGCCATTTCTTTAGAATTTCTCTAGAGTCAATCAAAAAGAAGAGGCAGAATCAGCTCTGATATGTCCTGTTATTTTGTGCATATATCTTATGACAGAGTGAATAGTTTTTTGGTGATGGTGGCCCCCAATATAACCAAAATGACTAATATCAGATAAATGTCTTTTAGACTGCTTGAGAAGCTACAGTTAAGTCTCAGCTAAATGTTTTACTGAAGAAAATTAAAAAGTCTGTGGTGAAGAAAGTGTTGACAGTCTGCATTCTTAGCAGTTTTACTGCTAGCTTGGAAAACATTTTTTTAATCATGTGTCTACCCAACCATCCTACCTACTCCTTTTCAGATAGTTGAATTTTGGTATATAACACAGAATATTTCATCTGTCTTGTTCATTTCACATTCTGTTAGTTTCTTTTATATAATGAGAACTCCTTGGCCATGACCTTTCATCAGAAGAAGACTAATCACTTGAAAAATATTCTTTGAATGCCTGAAAAAAAGCCTACCATAACTGTGCATGAAAATAATGAAATATATTTTGCAAAAGGAACCAGAGAGCCAGGCATATGCAAGGAATTTGTGACTAATTGTACAGTTTATTCTGTAAATGTATAGAAAATAAAATGTTTGTACGGTACTGAAGTACTCAAGCACTAGAATATTAATCTGATGAATAGATCTTTCAGGGAGACAGCAAAAACATCTTTGTGTCTAAACAAAATGCATGAATCATTCTTTAAAATGCAAGTAAAAAAAAGATAGCATTAGTATTGTCCCACTTTTCTTTGCAGAGGACTCACTTTAGTGCTTCAAGTTGGTAAATCCTAAATCCTCTGATGATCCCCAGAAGATAGAGTTTAATATGTATATAATTGTTTTGTAGACTGATTTTTTTTTCAGTTAAGCCTATTATTCTTTTACTCTGCACTGTGCAGTTTCTACAGGTCTTTCCATGGAAGCCCTGTTTCCAAAGTCTGGAAGTGAAAACATTCATACTAAAAATAAGGCAAAAAACGTAAGTTAACAGTGAGGCTAAGAAATTTTAGTTTGTGTAACTACTCTTCTCAATGTATATAATTTTTGAAATTAGGAAGAAGTTCTTCACAGAATGGGCTCCCAGGGAGGTGTTAGAGTCATTCTCCCTGGAGGTGTTTAAGAAAGGGCTGGATGTGGCACTCAGTGCCATGGTCTAGTTGACAAGCTGGTATTAGATCATAGGTTGGACTTGATAATATCAAAGCTCTTTTCCAACCTATCTGATTCTTTGATAATGGCAGTGATAACACAAGAATATTCCAATTTCAAGTAGTTTTTCAGAATGCATCTCATTTCATTGACATATGGGTACGGTCCGTTTAACATACAACTACATCTTTGAATATATTTTGTTATTGGGTACCTCCTAATAACTAAAATGTTCTCCAAGAGAAAATATTAAGCTCTCCATTAAATTTCATTCAATATTTTGAAGATCTGAAAGGTCAAGTTTCATGCAGTAGGCTCCTAAATCAGTTGTGTGGGTAAGTAGTGCAATTATGCCATAGATTTTTGGAATCTTAACTTTTCCATCTCACACAAGATTATCTGTCATTAAACAGCTACATATTCCTCCCACTGTATCCATATTTATCTGTTGATCAGAACATGTTGGCTAGTTTGAGCCATTAAGTTATCTGCAGTAGGTCTCAGTAGTCTCTATTTTCAGCAGTAATTAAAGCTTCATGACGGCAGAGGCTCTTTCAGGCCTGCTGTGTACACCTCTAGTGCCTTACAGGAGGAGTGTGTTACTATATCATGATATATTTGGAGCAGCAAGTAAATCAGGGACTAGAGGTCTGGATTAATCATTTCAGACTGCGGCTACAGAAGAAGTAGCAAGAGAGTGGAAGAGGAAAGGTTGACCCAAACATATTCTGTAGAGAGCATTTATTAATTGTGCTATTCTGTATTTTTTCTCTTTATTCCTTTAGAAAACACTCTCCTTATACATATTTGGAGATGAAAAGGGATTATTACAGGATCTTCTCGTGTTAAATAGGCCATAAAATGTCACCCAATTGCCTCTGTACTGAACATCGTGTGTTTGCTGGATTTTTCAGATTTTGCTGAAATCTGATATGAATAATCTGTTTAGCACATCTCTAAGTGAGAAATTTTATTAACCTTGATAACTGACTTACTTCTTCCTTGTTCAAAGAAATAGAATAAACAGGTGTAACAACAGATGCTTTTAAAAACACATAATCTTAGTTTCAATCAGTTCCTCAGTGATTATACAAATACATCAAAATTGGACGATACATGTCTTCAAATCAAAAATTTTGGAAACTATTCCTGATTTGATTTAAAAGAGAAATTACTTTAAATATTATGATAAGATATATTACTCTAGATATGTATTTTGAATATACAAATTTTTAAACTCCCTCATACACATTTTTATTTGAATATAATTGTAAGTTTTAAAAGATATCCTCTTCCCTTCAGCAGAAATAAAAACACTTTACATATCAAAATAATTTTGAAATAAGCTTCCTGAATGCTCATCATAATATTGAGTATTTATGATGATAAAGAAAGAACGTTTGATGATTAAAAATAAAAAACAAACCAACCAACAAAACCTGGACCAAAGGATTAGTGAGGAAAGTAAAGAAAGCAGAAAATAAGTTCTTTATAAATTACCATTGATCATGGCAATAACAATGAATGTTATGAAATTACAATTTAATCAATCAAATTCATATAATTTCTCAAAATGTTTCAGGGGATGAAATCAGTCTTTTGATGAAATTGGACTTTTGCTAATGATGCCTTTTTGACACAGACAATACTAGTGTAGACCAGCAGTAGGAAAAGATGCTGAGGTATTGTAAATCTGCTAAGTGCACATTCAGATAGAAAAGCTAAAGAAAAGTGCTGCTCCACTTAAGATGATTGGGGGAACAATGTGGACAAGGGAATGGAGACATTTAAAAACTACCTACCATCTGCCTCAGACAATCCCAGAGCCTATTTCTCCTAATTTGTGACCTTGTGCATTGCAGATACCTCAGCAGCTGGGAAGAGCAGAGAAGAACATGGAATCAGCCTTTCTCAACAGTATTTCAAGGTGTTATTGGTGTAGCATGAAATACATAGATGAAGAAAAGCAACCAAACTTAAAAGCTTTTTAATGTGAAAATATTTTGAATACCCACAGTTGAATATATCATTCATGGCATGAAGAGTGGCGATTAAGATAACCTTGATTCAATTTTGCAAGCTTTTTTGCATCTATCTTGCACAAGCAAAAATGAGGCTGAAAGCAGACAGCAATCAGACAAAAGTGCTCCACTTATGTTTTAACATTTCATTAAAGCCCAGTAGAGTTGTTTTTATCAGCTGTTCAAAGGGGAAATGTTTGTTTGGTATACAGAAGAACTAGTGCTCCTCTAGGTACAATTGGAAGGCACCACCGAACAAGGCATGGATAGATTTACAAAGACAAAACATTTCAGACATTTGTCAAAAATTATTTTTATTTTTTTTTTAATTTAAAATTTTTTATTTTCCGTTCTAGTTGTCATCTAATGTGCTGCTATCCAGCTCCAAGGCCCTACCAGAAACCTGTTGTCCTGTGTTTTGATGCAGCCGACACTTTTCTGTACATCCAGAACGTGGGTTTCCAATTGCAATTGGCTGCTTACAGAATTGCATCACCAAAAAGGTCTTCTGTTCCTCTCACCCCTCTGTAACTCTGTATCTCTTCAACAGCCTCTAACCACGCCGTGAAAGAATGAAATGGCTAAGGTTTAATTTTTATGGGACAGAACAGTCCACATGTAATATATACAATAAATTTATAATATTGAAGCATCAGACTAATAGTTATAAAATAGGGTATTTTTATGTAGGTGAAAAAGATTAATTTAAATACTGTTTTTTGAGGAGATGGTTTGCTAATTGAAAGAAAAAGGTGGACACATTATTCAAGACGTTTTTTCAAATCAAATTTGACAAAATTTTGCGTAGAATGCAAGGGTATAAGAAAATTGACTAACACAAAGTCTTTAGATTGAGAAAATACATTTTTTATGGAAAAAACTCCCAAACAAGCTAAATTAAGCATAGATAAATATTTCCAATATGTAATAACAATAAACTTCTTAAGGGAGCCGTGATCTTAAGGATCTTTCCTAATAAATTGAAAAAATTAAATGTCTTTAGAGCAGCATGATCCCAACATTTTCTTTTTATTGTATTCACATGTATACAGGTATATATAATTTTTTCTCCCCCACAGCTATTATTTCAAATATCAGGATAATGTTTAGACATTCTAGAATATTTCTTATAATTGTATTTCTCATCATGTATGTCAGCTTCTAAACCATAGACAAGCAGCACCTACCTGGCTACGTCTTGAGGTGTTAAGAGGATTTTCCATGATAAAGGTTCTGTGCAAAACATGTATGAACCATATGGAAAGTTGCTTTGGCATGTCACATAAATTTTCCAATCTGAGTAGCCATCTCATTATATTATGACCATTCTCTATCATCCCTATTAGATATACTGGTCAGATGCAGAAGAAAATTTTTAAAACTGTCATTTTTTTAAGGTAGGCCTAAATTAATTACTACACATGTATAATAGGGCTTTCCTAAACTGCAGTTTGTTAAGTGCGACTTCCATGAAAACTAGAACCAAGAGTTTCTTTGTATCTTGTCATAACTTTCTAAGGGTTTCCTCACAAATACTTGACTTTCTTCCCCCCTCTAGTGTGAGTAATTTTTGAAGAGGCTTGAGAAAGAAGAAATCCTGAAACCAGCATTACAGCTATGAAAATAGAGATAGAAGATGTAAATAGTGTAGATAAAAGGAGTTTATTTTGTAAACATAAATAAATAAACATAAACATTTTTGTAAACTTAAAATGTATTTACATTAATGTAGGTCAGGAGGTTTACAGTCCTTACATTGCAGGATGGTCTTGAAGCTTGTAAATCATATTCCTTTCAGAAGGAGTTCAAAAGATGTGCAACCAGGGTTCATCTGATCAGGAATAGAAAATTTTCAGGGGGATTTAATATGGATCAGATATTTATTACCATCTGTTCTGCAATACAAGTCTTCTTTCCTGTCCTGGTTGCTTCTGTGGATCACTCTCTAATCCTCTTTGACATTCTCTGACTGTTCAGTTCTCTGTAACTCCTCCGCTGGTGACACGGCTCCTCAAGAGCAGCACACCTGCTGAGGAGAGGGAACACCTCTCCAGCCCCAGGAGAGGCCCCAAGGATTCCCTGGAGCCTGGGACTCACGGGGCTGCCCCCACTGTCTGGAGCTCTGTTGGGGTTGAAGCCTCTGCCCTGGTAGAGGTGGCTGCTCCACCACCTGAGGGAACCTGTGATGTGGCGCCTGCCTGTACCTGAAAGCACGTAGGGCGGTCTGAACTGAGATGGGACCCCCTCTTTGTACTTCTGCATCCATTAGCTACACTCTGCTTCAGCCCTGGCCCCTCCCAGCCACACTTAAAGGGTCTTTGACACCCCCTCGTTGGGGGCATCTGTAGCAAAGGCACTGGGTATGCTTGGGGCTGGTTCAGCTTGTTAGAAGCTGCCGGAGCTTTCTCATGCTCACACACACAGCCTTACCTTCTCCTTATCTGGCAGCAGATTCTCAGAGAGTTCCCAAGGGTCCTCTGAGGATCCTGGATCCAGGAGCTCTTAAAGCAGAATTCAGCTAGGAATTTCAAAATCCTCTGCCGAACAGTATTTTTTTGACAATGATGAATCTTGATTGATACAGTCATTCTCATAGAGCAGTTAGAACAGGAGAATAAGAATGCAGGTTTTTATAGAAAGTAATCCACTGTGGTGTTTTTGAAATATTGTACTTTAAAAAATAACCAGGCAGGTGAGCACTAATACAGAAGTGCTTCTAAGCCAGCACTTAATTTGGGAACATGAAACATGAATGCCATCATAAAACCACCTCTCTGAAAGAGTGGGGCAACAGTTTTTACTTGTTTTGGATTTATTTTGGATATTAAGTTTTAGAGGTGAAAAACCAACATAATGGCATTTAAATAATAACAGGGATACCACCTGTATCTAGTTTAGCATCAAGTTCAGCATTTTGACTTGCTGGAGTTAGCATTTTTATCCATTAGCAAGTTTTTCATAGTAGATTTTTGAACCAAAATTATTCAATAACTCATTTTCTTTGTGATACCTCAGTTTCTACTGCTATCTGTGTAACTTTAGCAACCCTCTGTTCTCATGCATTAGACATTAGACATTTTCCTTGCCTTTCAAAGATATGTGATTTTCTCTGACATCTGACTGATCCTTGAGGGGAGAAAGGAGATGAAGAAGCAGGAAAGGGCAATAGTATTGTTTTATTCAATTGCCAGTGTGTAGCAAAATGCATAACATATTTAATCAAGGAATTCTTTGTGGCTTTTCCAAAAGGAGGTAGTGGAAATAGCATTTATTCCACTTCTCTGAAGCAACTTATGATAATGTAAAAAACATTGCCCCTATTATTCAGAGGTGAAAACTGAAGTTGTAAGGAATTAAGTGATGTTTTCTGAAATCAAACATTATTCAATATAACATAAAATTAGTTCATCTTGTTCTGATTCTAGTGCATAGTTCAACATACCCCAGTGATAACCCAGCCTCAATAAGACTTGGGGGGAAAATAGGTTCAGTAATTCAGGATTTTTCTAGTTTTTCTTCTATTTTGAGATACTTAGTTTATACAGGTTTCTTACGCGTTTTGTTGTACCTTCTAAGCTGTTCTATGCAACTCTGCCAATTTGCATGTCTTTCATCTTTGCTAGCAAATAAATAATTATTAAAAATAAAAAAAAATCTTAAGGGAAGATTAAAAATAGCAACTAAAATCTCAAGAGATGAGAACTTCCTTAAAGTTTTTGGTTTTGTTTTTTTTTTCTTTCTTCCTAAGGAGAATAGATGGAGAAGGCAAATAGAGGATGTGTTTGTCAGGAAGATTATGTGTTTAGTACTAAAGGGTTTTATGTGGAGAATTTCTGAAATGCTGTCCCAGAAGTGATTACTTACTGGTAAAAGCTTTATATGAGACCCCATGAAAGCAGAACTTTAATCTTTCAAGCTAATCTAAATAATTTAGACAGGTTTATTTACAGAAGGATTTTCACAGAACACAATAAAGTTTCTGGAAACAGATTGCTCATGGTCTCTTTTGGTTTGGGCTAGATTTTCAGATGTCATTTAAAATGTATGTCCTTTTTTGTTTTGTTTTAGTGGAATAACTTCCCCTAATTCCTTGATCATTTTTTTCCCTGAAAAAATGGGTTGTTTCCTTTCAGGCATATCATAATATTTTTTTGCTTTTCTGAAACTGAGTTCTGAAGAAAAAGGAGAATGAAATAGTTTGGTGAAAATAAAGTGAAAGAAATGTGAGAGATATCCTGCTGGCAGACAAGAGAATTAAATGACACAGTTGTGTGAGCTTGTCTGCTTTCTCTTGGGGGAAACCATCTTGCAGTTCATTGATGTGGCATATCCTTTTTCTAAACATTCCCAGAGCACATATGTTCAGACCTTTGTACCTTGCTTTTCTAAATTTGGGCCCTGGAGCTTGTTTTGCAAACATACGAGAAGCAGAAGCTTTCGCTCATATGTCCCACTTTCAGAGTCACATGCAATCCAATTTCTAAGCTGTTATCATTGCTGCTGTATTATCCTGGTAAAGTACAATTTAAACAGGCAGTAAATTTTGTTTATCATCATTGCCAGAAGAAAGTACAACAATAGTAAAGTTTCCAGTAAAGATGAGTAAGAATGGCATTTTTTCAAAAGGTCTTGTTACAACCTGCCCCGGGAGGTGGGGTAACTGAGGTTCTCATTGATAATACATCCCTTGGGGAGGATTTGAGTGAAATGACACTAAGTCATGGTGTTTATAAATATACACATGGCAGGTTTATTTCAGAACAATTTGGTTGCAATGGAAAGTAGGTATGTAGCCTTTTTGGTTATTATCTGTAGAAATTTAGCAATATAAAAGCATAAAAATAACACTTAGACCATGAATTTAGCTTCCTGATACTTTCCCTTCCCAAAACATTCTTATTAGTTTTCCTAGTGACACCTGATGACTGAATTAACAGAGTGAGCCAAATTTATTACTGTTTTAGAAAGATGGATGCAATACCAGGTGCTGCTTTAAAGTTCTGAATTATTTTGCCAATAGTAAGCCTGGACCACTCTCTGGTCAGTTTATTTATATTTAGGCTTTGACAAGAAAGAACGTTTTGGTGGGTTGTTTTCTGTTATGTACCAAGACAGTAATTTTTTGGCATCAAAATTCTTAAAGGATAGAATAATACTTGGTTTGTCTTAAATTTTAACTTTTCATTTATTTTTCCAAGGCCTGCACATGCTTACTGCACGGATCATGATGGTTTAGCCATTTGTCCCCAGAAAACTGCCAAGTGTTCCCTGGTGCAAATATTAACTTAATGTCCTGTATGTCAATGTACGTTTTACTCATGAAGCATGATTAGGTAACATCCATCTTCTTTTTAGTGCTCTTAAATTATATTGCAGGTCAAAACTTCTGCTGATAGCTTACCCAGCTAAGCATCTAATCAAATTAACTTTCTTCTGCAAGAAAGAAGAATGCTTCAACCTGTCAGTCTTTCTAAACATCGATGATAAATCCCAACATCATTAATTCCTATTCAGTCTCTAAAGAGTTAATCTTGAAGGCTATGTGGAATAATCAAGGTTTGTTGTTTTTTTTTTTTTTTTTTTAAGATACTTTGAAAGTAATTGTAGCCTCATGTTGTTTAGTGCATTTTTTATGTTGCTCTACTGGTATTTTATTTCTTCATAAAGACAAGGTACATTTCAGGAACTCTACATTTAAATGTTAAGCAGCCAAGCTAGCAAAAATGATCCTCCCTTCCCAGAGTAAAAGCTCTGCCAAAACTATTGCAGAGTCTACTTTCTCTTAATAAAATTATGTACATATTACTTCAGTTGATTGAGTTGCATGTGAATTTCAAGAAAAAGAAAAATTTAAGGAAGCCTGGTGATATTTTTTTCTGATGTAGTTTTATATGGTTACATATCTGGATGAGAATTACTAAGCAGCTTGTTCACAGATTTCTATTATCATCACTTGTAAGTGTGACAATACATGGACCTGGGATTGGAAAGAGAAGTATTGTTCTAGTGCCATTCACACTTAACTGCAGCAGTTGTTTTCTGTCTTTTCCAAAGATAATGATTGGTTGCAGATCCTCTCTTAGGCATTTGGATAGTGCCATTTCTTTTTCTATTGTTGGATTACAGTATTGTGGTGCTGTTCATGCCAATCGCCTTAGGCAAAGAAAATGATGAGAAATATTGCTTTTTACACTTAGGAGCTTTGCATGGAGATCTGCAAACGGAAAGTTTCAGATCTTGAAATCTGTTTCCCAAATTTTAAATACAGCTGGTACTAGACAAAACCTTTTTTTTCATATGTTGTAAAATAAAATACTCCTGCATGGCATAGATTTTGGCAAAAAAAAAAAAATAAAAGGAAGAAAGACAACCATGATGTCTTTATTTATGAAGGCAGAAGGCATTTTAAGAATCAATATTCAAAATAGATTGAAGGGGATTTAGTATGTCTGTACTTCAGTAGACTGTTTTCCTTGTGAATTATCATAAAATGTTGATGTCCTGGAGATATTTCTGCCTCTGGAAACCCAGTGGTACTGAAGCAGAAATTACTTACTAGTGCAATTTTCATTCCTTCTTCCCACCTCGAAAAATCGTGTATAATTCCTTCCTAGTTCTGCTAAATCTGTAGTGGTACAACTCTCTCTTCTCCATTTAGACCATTGCCACTTTCTTGTAAGTCTTGTAAGAGGAGACAATTAAATGTTTATCTCCTATTTTAAAGTTCACTGATTTCCAGTTCAAGTTGTTTCACCATACAGATTGATTCTGGAGATAATAAGACTTCACTGAGCCTGTATGTTATATCTCTGTCCCTTACCAGACCTTGAATACCATGTCTGGTATTCACCGTTTTGCTACAGCAGCCATTCATAAGAGATTTGATGGAAAATCTGCAGGCATGCTTCTCTGGCTGATTTCATAGAGGAACTGCCATTCATTTGAGCCAATTTTAGAGAGCGCTGAGAGCAGATGAAACAGCTGAGCTAAGCATAAGTCAATTAGTAACCGTGCTATTTCTTTTTCTTTATAAAACAACTAAGTATCTACTGGCATATCAAGATGCACAGGTGGTTTTTTTGGGGCTTTTTTTTGGTTTTTTTGGGGGGAAATTAGTCAGAGCTAGAATTTTTTTAACTGCCTTTTAGGGAAAAGTGTGACTAGCAGAAATTTACATTTCTGGGTACATTAAAGTGAAAACTATTATAAACAGTTGTGGCTATGTATGCAAACAAGGAGCTGAATTTAACTTCTGTTTGAGCACAGTGAAGCTAGATGAGCATCTGTAAAACCCAAGTGATACTTCTGACAAAAATAACTGGATGTCTAAAATCGGAGTTTTACATGAAAATGTTGATGTTTTTCCTCTACTGTGCTGTCCAAGGAATTCGAGGAACTTCTGCTTTGTACTGCAGTGCAGTGTAGACATATGGCTTTGCTCAACCACTGAAGATGATGTGTTGTCAAAGACTCATACCAGCACTTGTTTCATCAAATAGTTTGCTATGAGGAGCAGGGAATTCAATCTGATTATCAAATTTTGATGTTTTGAAAGAGCATGAGAAATTTTTAACTGTTATGTTTCCATGACAACAGCTTTTCTTTTTTTCCAGTTGTCTTTATGATTTATCTTTGTCATTTGCTACATGAAAGGAAAGATTTTGTCAAACCTTTTGTGTTTGATTAGTCTGTCAGTGCCCCAGGAAAGGCACCCCTACGGGGTAGAATACAGGTTCTCATTGACTGATCCCAGCAGTTATGATGTAGCCTTCCCTAACTACTCCCCATTTTTACTTACTTTTATGCTAAGTTTGCATTTAGGTGGAGCTTGTGTAACTCTGGTCATAGATGATGTTCAGTGGTGAAAGCCTGGAGGTGGATAATATCAGTATTACATCTGAGGTAGCCTTTAGGATTGAGATGTGTATCTGTGATCTTGCCCAATGTGCTGATTCAACAGCAAGAAATCTCCTTTCTTCCCTTGTTTGACAGCTGCCATGTGGCTTATCACTTGCAAGACACCGCCAAGTTCTCCCTCTTGCAAGGATTTTAGTCCTGCTGTGGTGTCTCCACTCTGTTCCACCCTCCCTTTATTCCTCCTTTGCATGGATTGTGTGTGGGAAGTTGGCATGGCTTCATTCTGTCCAGGGAGTAGCAACTGTATTTTAGCCTGTAATTTCTGTACTGTTATAACTTGTTAGAATATGAATCTTCCCAGTTTTCTCTATTTTTTTGCCTTCAGGCATTTTGCCACACCCTTCATGAAATTACAAAGTACACTGTTTTATATTTAATCATCACGAGACTTTCTTGCCTCATCTTCACTGCAGAATATGCACACAACTGCAATTACTGCCCTGTGCAAATTGTATAGAAGATAAACTATCTATCTGCTGAGGCCAGAATATTTTTTATGTAATCAACATGATTAAATGATAATCAGGCTTTAGTGATACTTTATGTCATCAATTAGATAAGTAAAGTTCTAAAATAGGTGATATAAGAACAACACTAAGAACACAGGTAAATTTTCTGTTATTCACTGTGAATATATGAGTAATTGTAAACCAAAGTATTGTGTTGTTTTGAGTTTCTCTGATTTTGGATGATTAGTTTCAGGTACTGAATAATTTTCATAGACCTAAGGAACTTTAGGTCTCATTTAAAAGACTTTGAAAGTACAAACATACACTATCTGTCTGTTCTAATAAATATAATAACTTAATACTCTTCTAACCAGAGAAAATCACAGTGAAGTAACCAATCTTCTTCAAATTCACATAGAAAACCCCGAAAAACAAACAAAAAAACCCACATCCATGAAAATGGGGAGAAAGTGTCATTTGTTCTCCTTCTGTAGTCACCATTGTTTCCCTGCACCAAGCTTGCTAAACTATCCCCTCTGCAAGACAAAAGAAGAAATCAGATGTGTCTGTAGAGCTGAATACATTGCCACCTGAAGGTGCCTTGAGCAGGTGATACAGGCACAGGTGCAGGCAACTCCTGTTGTCCCTGAGTGAAGACAAAGCTCCATTTCCCATGTAGTCAGAACCCACTTTGTATTAGAATGGGAAATACTTTTCCTCTCTGGATTATGTGCACTTTGCATGTACATATAAAAGATCAAAAATACCTGTTTACTCTTTCTCCAGTGCTTTAGGATTAGATTTCTGTGGTGACAGTGAATAAAAGTAAGTGGAAAACAGTTTGTTCCCTGAGAAGTGGGACAAACAACAAGTGAGTTTGTTAGGGACTTGTATTCTATATCCCTAATCTTTTCTTCCTTCCTGCTGCAGTGAGTATAGCTCTCTCCTGTGGGAATAGCTCTAGGCAAGAGGCAGCACTGTGGTTCATTTAGACCTGTTCATATATTGATTATCTGGCCAATACACGTATCTGACAGCCGGCTGCTTGCTGTCAGTCTGTTACGGGCTCTGCTCTCCCTGCATCTCATTTTTAGTAAGACTCTCTACCTAACAACCCACTTTTAGGAAACTTCAAGACAAGCAATGGACTATGTCTGATAGATGGACAGAAATTGTCCAAATGTTTGAAAAGGTCCACCAAATGGAAAATCAAATATTCAAAGCAATTATTTATGTCTTGTTCCTCTAAGAAATAAACAAAAAATATATTTCATCAATGTTATTCATGTCTCAATTTCAAGTACTCCAAAATTAAAAGATATAACAATTAAGATGGTCTTTGTAGAGTGATTTTAACAATTTTGTGAATATGCTTTCTTTTTTAAAGATACTTGTTTCCCATCTTTACCTTGAATTTAGGTAATTATGAGGACTGCAACTTGTTGAAATATGCTATAGATATTTCTCTGAGATTTACACACAAAGGTCAAAGTCCCAGATTCAGGTCCTACAGTTGCTTGTGCTTGTGAACATGAGCACACGCACAAACACTTGCACAAACAAAATCTTGTCAGTGTTTTTTTAAAGTACCAGTACTTCTAGCAGAGATATTTAAGATTAGTAGCTATTGATTGGGCTTGTTTCTGCTCTCATTTAATTGACGGAAACAGGGGTTAGACTAACTTCAATCAATAGGGAGCACTGACCTATATTAGGTTGTTTTACATAGAGTTTAAACACTGAATGCTGATTATTTTCATAATTTTCATGTGAATGGCAATATGTTTTACAGTGATAAGTAGGTATAGGCTTTTGGAATATAGGTTGCAAATCCTAAGATTAATTCTAATGTTGTAAGGTCATTGTGAGACAATAATGGTAAAAGTGGTAGCTGTCTTTTATACATCCACTTCAGGTATCATTTTAAGAAAAAAAGCTTCTTGGGGATAAAATTTATCTTATGTTATTCTTCACTTTTAAGTAAATAACTATTAAATATAAGTATTTAGGATCTATCTATACTGAGTGGAGTTTTCAAGTAAAGATTTTAAAGGACAAATATTAGACTGTTTAAATCAACTGCAACATTTTGAATTTGATCCACTTGTACCCTGATGTGTAAACGATTGCTTCTAATTTAGCTGATCTAAGAGGAAAATACATTTCTTACTTGCCTCACCCTCTGAGCTCTCCATCATGTAATCTGGTAGATTTTGGCACCTGGTAGGTGTAAGGTCAGGTATTTCAGTGAGGTCTTCAGGCAATGACTGACAGTCTGTGTCCTACTAGTGCATGTAAAAAAAATGTAGTTCCTTGAAGCAAATATGATTTCCTCCCATAAAAAACATGTATCTTTCTGAAATGACATTCATCCATTCCTTGTTCTATTTTCCATTAAAATAGATACAAGAGAAATGATCAGGTTTATATTCCAAATTGACATTGAAAAATACAGTGGCTGAATTTTCTGTGCAGAGACGATTTCATATTTAAGAAAAAAATGAAGGTGGAAAGGGATAAAGCCATGTCCTGTTCTTAGATACAGAGATGTTTAGAAAATTTCTCTAATGGATGATAATTGTTTGATGAATGGGACCTCTACATCTGGAGACAACAAATATTAGTAACTGTAGACTCCACTGTAGGTTTAACATATGAAAGTGATGAGAACAAAATGAGCTTGAGTCTCATCTTTCACTTGGGGAAAATTGAGAGTAGTTCTCCTGAAATCAGTAGAATTATATCAAAAAAAGATTTCATCTGTAGGAGAGAAATAGACCAGAAGAAGTTATTCTGCTGTAATTATTTAATTATTTCCAAATAATTCCCACATGGACCTTCTGTTCATGGAAAAAATATTATTGTATGAGGAGTAATTCTAGTAATTTTTTTCAGGTAAGCTAGGCATAATGCTTTAATATCAGAATTTTTTTAATCTGAGGAGATCAAGTGGTTTAAGCATTAGCACTATGATACAGAGGTTTGGATATTGAGTTGCTGTCAATTCTAAAATATATTCTCTTAGTCAGGAGCTTTTTGCTGACTCAGCTGGTAGGCTCAATCTGTTACAGTATACTTCCTCTGAACCACTTAATATTTAGTATCCTACTTGATGGAATAAATTAATAAAAGATTTGTTCTTCATCACTGAAAAAGATATATATTCTGGAATATAAGTGATCACAGACATTATCTACCTGTAAAATTTTGATAAATGGAAAGTCATATCTTTTATTTTTCACTATTTTTGAATCATGGTTAAACACATTAAAACTTTGTTTTATAGAGACATCTCTATAAGAGAAAAAATTAATACCTAGAGAGAAAAGAAAAGCTGTAAGGAGGCTGTTTTCATCCATTCCTTCTTACGACCTTTTAAAACTTTGGGATGTCAGTATGGGTTGTCAGGTTATGGTATCCCCTCACACTTCTTCAGGGACTGACTGATTTCAAGAATATGACATTGTCTGTATGCCAAGCTTTGTCTTACTCTTTAGTAGGCATTATTAAAACTGTCTTTTATGGTACCTGCACTGGCAAAACAATCCTCAGTGTGGCAGTGAGACTCTGGGCTCTTTAGACAATTTTAGACACATGATCTACACTGGCTCAACAGAAAAGTGTAGGGGCAGATGAGCTTCATCTCACCTAACACAGCAATCACATGTACATTTTTACATCTGAGCTATTTGTCTACGTTTTCTCTTTAACTGATGAAAGCAATGGTCCTTCTGAGGGCAATTCACATAAACTTTCCCAGACATGCCTTGTGAGAAGTGGTAAGTGGCATTTCCAAAAAAATCCATTTCTCTCCATTGGCTGTCAATTGAATCTTGGCAGGTAAGATATTTAAATATCCATACTGTGGAAGTTTCAATTTACATGCGAAAACTTAATTTGAGTGTCACAATTTCACCCTTAAGATCATCCTCTCTTGCTTTGTGAGCTGATGACTTTGGAGACAGCCAGAGCAAGGTACAAGCCAGAAGAGGCAGATGTGTCAGATGTGCATGGTGGGCTTAGACCACTGTGAGAACTGTTCGTGCAGAGCAGCACTGGCAAGGCCAGCAGGTCAGGTGCAGGCAGGGAGGATGCCTCTGTCCTACCAGGTGCTGTCCCTGTGCATTAAGTACCAAATTCTGCTGCTGTGCTGATCTTTTTCAGTGGTTAGCATACTTGTGGATAGGTATCTATTTTTTTCCTAACTCCAATCAGTGAGAAAGGAGTCTTCTATAGTTGTAACATGTGTTTTGCATAGATCTGGCTGCAAAGAATTCAATTCTCCTGTGTTGTACTGACTAACTGCCAGAATTTGTCTTCTGCCTTGCTTTGTCTATGTAGTTGAAGACCTGAACCTATCAGATTTTCCAACTGATCAGTTTGCTACTGACTCAGTATCATCAAAGTAAAATATAAGCTTGTAAAATTAGCCCTACAACCTCCATACAAGTGTATTTCAGTATTGAGCCATGTTATCTAATGCATTTTAGATTTTTAGACTGTAGTACCCTGATCTGAAAACGTGTTTTGCAATTCATAGAAAAAGGATCTATCTGAGTGGAGTTGAAACACTACCTTTCATGAAAAAAATCAAACAACTTTTCTGAGGGGACATAATACTGAATGGACCAATGGGATGACACACAGACAATAAAAAAGCAGTACTGTAGTTATTGAGGAATCATTTGTTTGATGAGTTTAAAGATTTCTTTGGGCATTAGCAAATTAATTTGAAACAGAGTGGAAGATCTCTAAGAAATTAGTCAATCTAAACGTGCAAAAGGAGGAAGTTTAGACATTAGACAGTCATCTGCTAGGGTGCTCAGATTTGTTAGTTCACCCATGGAAATGAACATAACTTGCTAAGTATGTTTTATATGACTTGTAAAAGATGGCTTTAAATTTAATCACAAGACTATTTCTCAGTTTGTAAAGTGGAAGTATACATCACTTTAAAACCTTTGCTCCAAAATATACATAATAAAAGATGTCATATGAAAACCTGGTGGAAGTAGGCCAATTGGTAATGAACTCATTTACAGCTTGACTATACTGAGGTTTAGGGAATGTCTTTTAATAGTTACATGCCAACTAAACCTAGCATGGAAGAAAAATAAATACATAAATAACTATAGATTAGGTACTAAAAATGACCAAAGTACATTTCAGTTGCTTTTTTTTTCAGTATATTCAACTTTTTAATTGCAAGTATTTCATACGTATTCAGAATTAGAACATTATGGTAGCAGAATGCAATCAAAACCTTATTTAATTATCCATGTAGACTCAATGCAAGTCTGTGTTAATTTGAGCCATACTTCCTTGTATATTAATGTAATCTGTAGAAAAGGGATCTTAGAATGAAGCAATAGAAGATTAGAGCATTAATTACATATTTTTAAGAATTTTATACATTTAGAAATTAATTTATGAAATTCAAAAATTCCTTTACCACATAATTGGCAAGTGATTCTCACCAAGAGGGTGGAATCAATGCTTGCTTGTCAAGCTCTGTTCTCCGCTGATGTCTGCCCTGACAACACATGTTCATCTTGGCAAGGCTTTGGAAGCAGTGTGATAGTGATGCTTTCTGTCCCAGAGTTGCAAATGGCGCTGCAATTGATGCATTGTTAACTGTGATGGCAGTCCTGGACTACTACCATGGCTTTATTCTTCTGGCTGCACGTTCCAGGATGAAGGAGCTGGATGTTGTGCACATCTCTATCTGTGTCTCTGTGTGTACACTCCTTAGCTGTTGGCACACAATTGCGTTTGAAGCACGCAGATGGGCAGCTCAGTTCCATTTACCTCTGGTGTGCATTCTGTCATTGGCAGCTGATACGAGGAAGCCACAGGGACACATCTCCATACAAATGTGATTTTAAAAAGGCAATTTTCCTTTTTTATGGTGGCTTTACAGAGTTTTCACAAAATTTAATGTGCAGATGACTTGCTGCAGCATATTGAAAGTC
Source organism: Melospiza melodia melodia (assembly GCF_035770615.1). Lineage (NCBI taxonomy): Eukaryota > Metazoa > Chordata > Aves > Passeriformes > Passerellidae > Melospiza > Melospiza melodia. The sequence continues at coordinate 87,246,927 of NC_086197.1, read as the reverse complement.
AAAAGGCCTCATTCAACTTTTGTGTTTAACAGATTACATGATGTCTCAAAATTAAAATAGCTGCAATTATAAAATATTATTTGTAGTAAGAGACAGTGGACTTCTTTGCAGAGCTTGTATTTAATCATGCAAGATGCTCAGCTGCTCTGAAGAAAATAAATTAGGCAGATATTAAAAACAATCAGTATAATTACTATTTAAATGCAGGTTTAAGATTTTAATGCTTTTGAATTATAGTTCATTATCCTTACAGTGAGAGCAGCCTGTAAATTGCAAGAAAGATTGAGAATCTTTGTTAGTGTATTTAATGCTGTGCTTTAGCACTGTTGCTCTCTCTGCTGAGCAGTGCTCGAGCACAAAGTTCATGTAACACCATCTCTGGAGAGGGGACACTCCAGGGGCCAAGGCAGGGCTGCATTCCCCTTGCCTCCCCCGGGCTGGGCTGGGCAAAGCTGAGAGAGCCTTCCTGTCTTTAATGCAGTCAGTGTCAGGAGAAGCAAAACTGCTTCAGCACTAGTGGGGCTCTGGGCCAGGGGAAAGCACATTCTATGCTTAGTTGTGTCCACTTCTGCAACACTCATTCCATGAATATTGTAGGATGGCAGGTGAAAGAGAAGCATGTATTGGCCCATAGATGATCATGTTCACCGCACTGATTTATGATTACTAAAACTAACTGAAAAGAAATTGAAAAATAGAGACATGAAAATTTCCATAAGTACTCAAATACTTACAAATTCATTTTAAAGCCTTCAATTAACTAAGCTATATGTACCTACAAAGTCTCAGTAGTCTGTGAATTTAAACAGTTAGCTGATATAAGAAATAATATACTTACTCCTTAAAACTTTCAGGTGCTTTTCAAATTTCACTCTTCTTAACCCTGCACCATATCCAAAATGATAAATCCTTGTCACTCCTCGTACTAGAGAATTCTTACTTTTCCAAACACTTTCCACTTGAACTAGTGTTTGATAGTGATTTTATTGATTTGAATCATAGTTCTAATAGAAGAAACAATAAAATTACTCAAAGAAGTTTATGAAATTATTCTTTAAATGAAAAATATTACAAAAATTGAATACATGGAATTGCAAACAATAATTGAAATAATATGATTAAATAATTCTCAGTTCTTCTCAGCATGATGGAAAGAATTGTCTTTGACATTTTTGAATGATGAGTAAATTTTATTAAGTTAAATAAAGGGAATAGTGTTTCAATGAAAATGGCTTGTAGTAGAACCCTAAGTATACTATTCCTAAATTTTACAATTCACATTAGTTATTTTAATGTCCCAAATTGCCTTAATTATTATATTGAACAATTTATAGGATCCGTTATAAACATTTTGTTATTAACTTCTCATTTTCTATTTTTCTTTCTAAATAGTTTAATGGCTACAGACCTTTGCTGGGGATTCGTTTTTGCTGACATCAACATAGCTGTTCATCATTCCCATCATTCCAATCAAGCTTTGAAGATTCCAGAGATTTAAATGATTTTGATGTACTGGTAGTTATAGCTGCAATAATTATGTGTGATACTTTTGTATATAGACAAGTTAATAAAAAGAAAAATTCTTTAAAATGATAGTCACCTGTATAATAGCATCTAATTAAATGTGAAGGCATCAAGGACAATTTTTTATAAATTCATTTCTCGAGATAAAATGTATTACAAAATCATCCCCAAAAAACATAAAATTATCTTTTACTTGTAGGTGTTTATGTTTTGCATTCATAGTGCTTGATATGAACTTCTTTTCCACATGTGTTTAAAAGAGCATCTTAATACATGGGATATTGGACTCGTTTGCCTTGTTTTGAAAACCTTGCTACCCCTCACAAATTGTTTCCTCTTCCCATTTTAAATATTTTTAATTCTGTCACTTGTTCATGTAAATATTGGCTCTGGACAAATTTAGATCTTATTTAGATGATTCAGCTTTAGAGAAAATGATTCAATAAATAGATACCACTTGGAATTGGAAATCTTCAAGGTTTTTCACTTTTTTTTGCCTTGCCTTTACAACTGGCAAATCAGTGAATTGGGAAAGAAGTAAAAATAAATCAGTGTAAATAATCCCTTTATAATACATTTCAAGTTTTATGATTTCAAGTTTTACCAGAAAAGGATATCGCTGAGCATTCTTTAGTTGGGAAATTCCAGTCCCAGCTCTGCTGGCCACCTGCTATATGATAGCCAAGTCGCTTCTCTTCTTCAGGTTTTCTGTCTGAAAATGGAGGTACTGATACTGCCTTCCACACTAGAGGGTGACATCTAGAGATATGCAGTCACAGAGTCATAGAACATCCACGGCTGGTAGCAATCTCAAAAGATCCTCTGATCCATGATTTCATGGAAAAGGGACTGCCCAAGGTTTTATTGGACTGAGTGCTGCATAATGTCAGACATGACATTAATGTCATCAATGTCATCAGTGTCATCAATGACATCAATGTCGTCAATGACATTATGTAGCACTCAGTCCAATAAAACCTTGAGCAGTCCCTTGAAAACCTTGAGCAACTGGGACTCTACCATATCCACGGGGAAGTTGCTGCAGTGAATAATTGTTTTCGCTGTGAAAAAATATATTCCTTATGTTGAGTTGAAACCTCTCCTGGTGCAACTTTTTCCTGCCACCCCTTGTCCTCTCCATATGGCTCCTTGTGAAGTGAGAGCCTCTGTCTTCTTGCAGCTGCTGTCACTGTAATTGTTAATAATTAACCACTTTTGCAAATTCTCTGTGTTGTGGATTATCTCATGTAGGGAAATCTTTCTGACAAGATTTACAGAACATAGATCAAATGGAAATGTGACTAATCTTTCAAATTCCAGAAAAGTAAAATTCCATCTTCAAGTTATTGAAGTACTTGCTATGAAGATACACCAAAAGAAATGAAGGACTATCGAATAATATGTCAAGCTTCTTACATTTTACACTGTCATTACCAGTGGATCAGAACTGTGGAGAGACAATTTAGTTGTGATATGCGTAACAAATAAATTTAACATTAGTTTACGCAGATTCCTTGGGTTATTGTTTTAATAATATCTACCCATATTATAATTACAAAACGTAGCCTAATTTCTCAATATTGGTAAAAGTTACTGGAAAAACCTGAGTATGTCTTATCACAACTCCTTTTATCTTTAATTTTTTTTCATTTTAGGATTCTGCAACTCAGTTTCAATTTTGGTTATTCAAATTCTTATTGTAATCTGAAGTTCACATTTTTAAAATCCCAAATATCCAGAGCCACTCTAGGATAATGTTGTCTCACTGGCTTATAAATCATGTGGTCTTTGAAACACCATCTAACATTATCATGAAACAGCATTTTAAGAGGATATAATTAAAATAATAAAGTCATGTCATGGACCATGCCTTATTCATTTTAGTCAATGATTTTTAATTGTTCCAGGAAAATAATTCAGAATAATTCAGTTTCTTGGCATGGCTTCCCTTTTCACGTTCTGCTTTTTTTTTTTTTTAATCTATTATTAAATTTCTATATTTTTAGTTTTATTCCTGATCAATAATAGCTATGCAGTTTGTTCCAAATGGCCAACATTAGAGATTCTTTCCCAGTCTCTTTGTAAGGCTTCTGCAGGTTGGACAGTTTATCTTCCAAATCTTCAGTGCATAGGTTCATTTGGATCTATTTCAGTACAAACTAAGGTTGAGCTAAGGGATTGTTATTTTTTTGAAACAAGAATGAAATGAAACATTAGATTTGCTGTAAAAATTTAGATTGTTTTGTTGTAAAATTACAGATATTAAAGGTAAAGAAGGAAGCCTGTATCTAGAGCCATTAATGCCATAAAAAAATTATTCAGAGGAGTCAAGGAAACCATGTGCCAAGTTTAGAACAATTTCCCATATATTGTAATGAATTTAGACCTGGAAAATGATGAAGCATCACAAAAAATGTGCTATAAGAATAAAGGAGGAATAATTTTGGTACTTCGAATGCTGTCAGTCAAAAAAGTACTGTTTTATGTAACACATTTTTGTGATGAACTACTCAACCAAAATTCAAAGTGGACTGTGTCCTGGACAACAGAAGAGCCAATTTTCTGCCCACCTGACAAAAGAAAAACCTTTCCCTGATTGAGAGTCCTATGTCTGATTAAGCCCTGAGCATGTAAGACAAAGTACTTCAGAGGATATCTGCCAAAGTACCAGCATGATCTGCTTTATCTTCTCTTTCATGGCAATCAATGCCCACTGGTTCAAGGGAATGCAGTATCTAGGAACCACATAGTGTACCAAGAAAAAAAAAATTTGAACCCTTGCAAGTAGCAGAAGTATTGAAATGTTCATAAAATATAAACATATAAAAATGTACACAAGCACAAGGAAATATAAAGCAGTATTGCTTATTTCTTATGCCTGGTTTCTTTTTTGTGCTGTAAAATCCAACATGAGATCAGTTTTTACTGTGGTGTCCTGAGATTTCAAGGGGTAAGCGAGGTCTCAAAAGGTGCAAGGATGGTGAGGTATCTCGGAGCAGAAAATGTTGTATTGAGCTATGCTACAATCATGTTACCTGTTATGAAACGATACGAATTCCAAAGAAGCAAGGACCAAATATGAAATTGTGGTTTCAAAAACACCTATGATTTTGTCCCAGTACATATTAATGCTAGCAAAATTAGACCCATATAAAGTGCTGTGGAGGGTACTGCACCGTGTATGCTCTATAGATGGTATTACTTCTTTGTGGGCTACACCACTCTGAACTGATGAATTAAAGTAAACCCATATTTTTGTTAATTTACTTACAAGCAGTGTATATACTAAGTGTCCTATTTCTATTGTTTAAAATTGCTTTTTAACATGGACCTGTTATGCAGGTATGCTTTAACATGCACTCATATGCATCTTTAGAAGCTTTCAGTTCTTCATGTCTTTGAAGTGTACTTCTCCGAGTATAAATGTTTTGTTGCTTACAAAGAGAAGTTATTTAAACCTGAACTCATGTTTTCATGTGAGGTAAAGAGATGGAGTTACTTTCCTTTAAGGTTAAGTTACACTTGCTTACACTGAATAGGGAAGAAGCAAATGTTACCATTTTCATGAGCAGCACGAGGGGTCAGGTTGTGTTCTCTTTGCTGCCTAAATAACCCACTCCTCTTTTTACTTACCAGCATCCATCAGTACTCTGAAGTTTCTATCTACCTGTCATAATGAATTTATTTTTTGGCAATAATCCTCTCTTGATTTTTTTACTTAAATCAGTATTTTTCATGTACTAGGCAAATGAAAAGCAGTTACTAATTGTCATGTCTGGGACAGTGCCATTTTTAAGGGGTTAAACATTATGTAGTGATACAAAATAGGCTTAATGATGTTGGTTATTTGGTACCTGACTTCAGACACTATGGTCATGCACTGCATTTTACATCTATTCCTGGATGAAAAAGGAAAGAAGCAGCAGCTGAATTGATCCCACTGTTGGTTCAGCATCAAACATTTTGTTCACATTTCTGCAAAGACAACAATCTCTGAGATTGTTGCAGGCAACATTATTCCATTCCATCCACCCTCACATCCAGCTCCTCAAAGGGAAAAGTGTCAGCTGTGAACATGATTAAACCTATCCCATCATTTTTCCTTGGTCATTCTACAAACACTAGCCAGAAATTTCCAACTGTTCTAGCACCCATCTCCAGTAACCCTCAACATTTTAGGAGTTGAGTTTCAGAAGTCAAGCAACTGTCTTCAGTTCCTTAAGGAAGTATGTGAAGAATACTGTTTCAGACATATACTTAGTATGAGAATTAGAGACAATCTTCACATCTATCAGCATCATTCCACAGAGAACTGAGAAAATCTCAGTCATGATGACTTTTGCACCATTGCAACTGAAAGTGGAATCTTATTCTCCAGTCAGTGTGCAATGAAAACCTTTCAGCAACCAAAACTCAGTTGTGTTATTCTTCAGACAGGTGAAGCATAAGCCAGAAAGAGGTCAGTTTTCTGTCTAAGATCACTTAATAAGGACAGAAGTTCTTACTAGGATGTGAAAATCATTATAGTGACTTAGTTCAGCCTACTGAATCCTCCCCCCCGCCCCATACCTTTTCTAACAGAGAAAACCGGAAAACAGAAAAATGGTTATTGTTTATTCTTAAAATGTTTTGAGTTGGAATTTTTTCACTAATGGGTTCTGCAGATTTGCCCTCAACTTTACATTAATTTTTTAGCAAAGTGCTGTGGTACTGGAATAAATTAAATTAAATATGATTTTTTTTAAAGCAAGAACTAGGAGAAAATTCCTTGTTTTTTTCCTATGCTGAAACATTCTCTATGTTCAGAATGAAACTGAAATTTCAACACGATAGACCATTAAGTATGGTCTCTAAGACTGAGAGTAAAATAGTACATAGTTAAGAGAATATTCATGCTGGTTTTCCTATGAAACTGGCATAATGGTTATTAATGGTGTAATGACACAATTTAGAAGAACTTTTTGCCGTTTTCAAACATTTATCATAAAGACTGGAATTAGTGTTGATCTTTTGTAAATTTTTAGGAGTACGTATTTAAGCATACAGAGGTGTTCTTTTAACATGGTTCGTATGAGGGTTTTTTAAATAACTCCAAATAATTTTGCTTACTTTTTAAAATGAAACTTTTTTTAAGACTGCCATTTCATTTTAATGTATCAATGACATCAGTGCTTCAGGTTGTGCTTTTAAAGTGGCAAGTTTCAATAATGCACTTTCATCATCAAACAAATGAGCTGTAATAGTGTTGAAAATTATGATCTTTTTAATTCCCCTTAAGTGATTTATTTTGTTTAACTGTTTTATCGGCCAGCACTAAGTACTACATATGAGATAAATCTGTTTCTGAAGAGGCAAGGAAGGCTCCTTTTCTTCTGCTTGGATGGCTGTAGATGTGTACTGGCATTTGCAAAACTGCTGAAATTTTCAGTGCTCCTTTCAGAGATTAATTTCTTTTTAGATTTTTCTGTGTATTCAATGGTGCATTCAGCCTAATTTTCTCCACTTTTGATTTTATTGGTAACAATGAACGGGATTACAGGGAGAAAGTCTGCCAAATCTCCAGCTACCTTGGAGGGCCAGTGGTGTGACAAAATATATAATTAACATCTGCATTAGTTTACTTACTAGCTGTGCTGGTAAGCAAATGGAATTCTGAATTCAATAGATAAGTCAACTATGCCACTTCCTTTGTTAATTTTACCGTCTGTTGTTGAGTGTATGCATTTTTTAATCACTCCCTGTCTTGGTCAGTATTTTTCACACACTCTCATGTATTATGCCTGCTAGTTTTAGCAGGATATTACAGCTATGGTTGCAGGTCATAATAGAAACCTTCTTTGGTGTTCAGACCAATAAATAAATTAGAAGAAGGGCTTTAAGCTCTGTATGATAAAATGAACTGAAAGTAGGGCAGAGAAAGAACAACCTTTGTAAGGAGCCTAGCCTGGGGCTAAAAGTTCATTGTGTATTTCAGAACGTGGTGCAACAACCGCATGAAAAGTTAGTGACTGAGGATTTTCACTGCCTCAGGATACTGGTGATTCAGCTGCATATAATGATAGGGAATGCTAAGAATGCTCTAAATAAATCCCGTGTCCATAACTTGTAATTTCTTACTGGAGCTGTGGGCAGGATGAAAGGCCTGACAAGGGTTCATAGCCAGCAGGATGCAGTATACATCTGGTTGCTGTACTTGCTCACTGGGGAACACAGAGTGTATTTTATTAGTGTGATTTTATAAAAAGATGGGAAAAAACCCACAAGAGAAATAAGGCATGAATTGATGACATATAAAATATTTACTGGTAGACTAAGAAAAGCATGAAATTTGCAAATAGTAGCACTCTATTCTCCTGAAAATCAGCTCTTTAAACCACCTTCCATTTGAGAACCCTCATAGTTCAGCATTCTGCTTGTTTCTGAAGTACATTTCAAGATGTCCTATCAGACCCTTCTTTCTGCTCTGTATGTTTTACTTGTCAAACCATGGCAAACAGAATTTATGTGTCTACATAAAACAATTTGAAAAACTATTAAGTGGTTGATTTTTATTTATATGCTTGCAATTTTCAGAAAAATTAATATGTTTGCACTTCTTTATTAGGACTACATTTCTAATCTGAACTATTTGATTAGGATTTTACTGGGGTGTGATGTTTCACCCTTTTCTGGTTTTTTTCTAATTTTTCTGATGTTGGTTTTCTACTTCTTTCTTGAACCTCTCAAACTATTAAATATTGTATTGAAAATGTTGTTACTAGGTTAAAATACAGGAATACTTAACATGTAAATACTGCTTTGAACAATTGACATATGAACTACAGTATTTTAAATTATAAGTGCTTGGCATTTCCTCTTTCACTAATGTGATCTCTGTGGAAAAATAACAGTTACTTGGACATTGAGGAGTTCCATGTATATAATTCACAGTAGTGGCAATGTTAATGCTGTTCATGGTGATTTTTCCTTAGAGTTTGAGTGAAATAGCCTGCAAGTATATGGTTATAATTTAGTTACACATCTGAAACTGTGTACACTCTCCCTGCCCAATGCCCTAGTAGAAAAATTTCCCCCTGATTAAGATGTTCATTGAAAATGAAAAGAATCCTTCTGGTTCCATTATTATAAATAATTGATTTATTTAAATTGAGATGCTGTTTATTCCTCTCCCTGTTCCAGTATTTCTCCTCTCAGCTTCCTTAACATGAAATCCATAGCACCATCTCACCTAGAAATGTAAATTTCCACCATGTGAAGTGCCCTTTCTAACCTGCTGCTACACTTTAGCACAAATGTCCATCAACTTTTCAAAACAATCCTTGGGGCAGCTGGCATTAGGCAGGCAGCCTACTTAGATTTGCCAGGTAAATTAAAGAATTCCTCTGACACGAAACAAAGCTATTAATCTGTGAGAAAACCTTTGTTGGATCTTTGAACTTCAAAATGTAGTGGCTCCTGATAAGAAATGCTATACTTGGAATGTCAGTTAACTCCATAAGGAGGTGGAGGAAAGGTTTTTGCATTTTATGGTGTAACTACGCTCGCACAGGTCCTGGTGTCAGGAGTACAAATGCTCCTGGTCAGTGGGTGAGAATCAGGCTTTTAACAGCCAGCAGGCTGTGCATGGAGATGAAAGATGCTGGGACACAGGTGAGCCTTGCACAGCAGTGCCACTCTGCACCCTAAACCTGCCCTAAACCTTCAGCCCAGCCTGCAGCCTGTCTGTTCAGCTATGTCAGTCCCACAGCTGTGTTCCTTGAAACGTAAATTTGGAAATTTATATCTGAATTTATGTACTTGCATAGCTGTCTTTGATCCAAATAATCCATGCTTTATTTCTTAAATAGTTTGTGTGAAATGTGTGCTCTCCATTTGCATTTGTTCTCTTATTCTGGTTTGAAGAGAGCTTTTAAGCCCACCTAAAACTGCTCCAAACAGTGGCCCTGTAAAATGGTCTTCATGGAGGGGAAGAGGGATGAAAATGTCCCTGTGCAAAACAGGGCTACAGAGGCTTTTGGCAAAGAAGAAGCAGGTGACATACAGATTTTGTCCTTGCTCCAAGTAGTGTCTGTCAGAGCCTATGAAATGTAGGATGCGTAACCATATCCCTGAATATCCTTACGAGGGAGATCATGCATATTTTCTTAGGGCTACATCTAGGTACTAACTAGCTCTAACCTGTCTAAGAGAAGGGGTTTTACTGGGTTTCCTACGGTTGTATGTGGCCTGGAATCACATACAGAGTCTGAAAAGCTGGGCAAATACTTATCTGCTATGTAGTTTATGCTGAGGTCTGGCTTCTGAGACTGTGTTAATTATACAATGTTTGAAGTCATTTAGGTTATGGCCTTGTGAGCTGTTCAGTAATTAAAATGCAGGAAGTACCCTAGATCAATTCTGAAAACAAGATATATTCTCTGTCATTTTGGTACTTCCAGAAAGAGTTTCTCTCAAGTCCTTCATGAAAAATCTTCTTATTTTCAGTTAACATAATACTTACTTTTTCTTCTTTAACTTTAGACTGATCCTGAGTTAAAACACATTTAGTTTTGAGTTAAATTAACCATACTCATATTGTATCTTGGATAGTAATTCTTAAATAGCTGGACATTTCCTAAATAGCTGGACATTTCATTACAGTGCTGCTTTATCTATCAGATAAAAAACTTCATCAATAGAAATTATGCTTACAAGTGCTAAATTTCCTTTATTAATGTCCATGGAGGGTAAAAATATAAATCACAGAAAGCAAAATGCAAAAAGCAACTTTCAACAAGATTATAATAATGTGTTGAGAAGCCCCTCATAGATGTTTCTAAACTAATGATAAAAAGGCAAAAAACTTGGAAGGGAAATATTTCCATCATGATCAAAAGGAGACAAGGATTTGTGTGTTTACATTTGCAAGATGCAGTATTTATTATATACTGAGTTTAATGCTAAGCAGTTTACCAACCTTCTTTGTTATCCTAATTTCTCAGCAAGATATTAATGTTTTGATTCATGTTTGTGGTTTTTAGAACATTGAGTCAACACAGCAGGGAGCACTTTAAGAGGAAACGGTTGTCTCCTCCTAAATTGCTTTGTTAAGAAGAAAGGTATTGGTTGCCTTTCTGCACATATTACTTCCAGTAACCATCCTTCCCCAAGTTTGGAAATGGTGAGTCACTGCTCTTTGGACCAACAGTCAAAGCGGGGCCATTTCCTAAGGCAGGATGGGGAGAAGCCATTGCTGCCAGGAATTTGTCCTTTTCCAGTGGGCTCATTTTTCAGCAGATTTGCAACATTTCTGTGCTAAGACCAGAAAGTCACAGTAGTTATTTTGTGCCTCATTTACCTCCAATATCTCCTAATTGTTGCTGTAGGGTTCTAAAATAGATACATGGCAATAAAGGAATGCACATAACTTTTTTTTTTATTTCTAATGGGGTAATAATAATATATTTAGTATTTATTGCATTAATGGCTGGTAAAGGATAACTCAATTATTTCAGACTCCATTTATTAGGACATCATTCAAATGGGTAACTCAAACAGCTCATAACTTAAAAGATTAGAAGATGACAACAGATAAAACTAAAAGAAAGGAGAGTGGATAACAAAGATAATTAGAGGGTTTAGCACAAAAAAAAAGTGTAGTGAAATACTTGGTTATTAAGCTTTTTATTACCCAATTTCTGCCACTGTGTATGCCAGCAGGAGAAACTTAAGAGTAAAGGAGATGCTGGTATCAGAGACTCTGACTGGGAAGTCTTTGCATGTAGTAAAATTTGATTTTTTTACTTACTGTGCCTGGCAGCCAAAACATAGGGACTGGCCTTGAAGGAAGATAATATGATAGGAAAAGTGCAATTAATTTTGTGAGAGCTTTGCAATTTAGGAAAAGAAGTACCGGGTTCAAAAGGTAGAAGTGAGATGAAGTGAAGGTAAAGAAACTTGAAAAAATTAAGTGGGTGCTAATATAGAAAATTATTTTACTTAACAGAATTTTAAAATTAATAAAATAGAAGTAATCTGAGAGTATGTTAAGCACTTGAGACATCAAGGTCAGTAAGAAATTGATGACTAACTATTAGATAATAATTCTTGCTAAATTAAATTAAATTTAAAAAAAAACACAGGGAGAAGCATTGAGATTTGAAAAGTTGGGATTCTTTCCCAGAGAAAGCAATGGAGGAAACCATTGCTTTCTCTGGGAAAGAATCCTTGCTTTTTACTCTACAAAATACTCTGTAGTATTTTACTCTGTAGCTAATTAATAGCCTACATGAAATTGTTTTAGTTAATTATCTGCTAATTAGTATTCCACAAAGCAGGATGTTTGGTTTCAGTACAAAAACTCCTGCAAAGAAAGATTCCAGTTTGATTACCATGAACACTAAAGCAAGAATGAAAAATCATTGTTAATTATATTTAAGAACACAGCAATTTCTTCCTATCTTTCTGCAAAGAGAAATGTCATGATATATGTTAGGGTTTATTGTCATGAGTTACAACAATATTTTTTTTGTGCTGTTACAGGCAGCTTTCCTTTCTGCTCTTGGATCAAACTTCTCAAACTGGTATTTTGAGTATTTTGTAGGGTTCGCTTCTAAGTCTAAGTATTTGTATATTAGCATTTGTATTTGTATCTTATAGATTAAAAAATAAAAAACATAATCACAATGCCACTAACTAAAATAAAACTTTCATTTAAACTAAAAAGGCAAAATGGGCTTTAATAATATTTTTGTCCATTTAAGTCTCACTTAAAAATTAGATTAGGATATTCACTTTAGGATTAGGTAAGAGATCAATGCTGAACCATGTACAAAACTTGTGTTCAGACTAGTTACTACTGGAGTCCACTGGATTGTTTTTAAAAGAATTTTATTAACTTGGTTTGAAAATAAGCATGCACAGAACTGACACAGAGTCAAAACTGAAGGGACAAATTGGTCTGAGAATGATCCCGTTCTTATTTATTTCGACCTTCCTGTATTTGATTTAAGATTCCAGTGACTATCTTATCTTGCAAGGTTTGTATATCATGTACAGGCATTATTTTAATGCCTATTCAGTTATGTATCTTGCCTCTTGGTTGGGGATAATTAAATAAGAAGGGCATATTCCAAATGATAAACTCTACATTCATGCCTAGAGTACAAGAAATTTAGTGATAAATCAGAACTTTTATCTTTCAACTGTGTTTCCTGTGATTCATTTTTTTAAGTTTCTATAATATATGAAGTCTACACAAATATTCTATATACTGTGGGGGAAAAAAAGCCCTGTAGGATTTTGTATCTTTCCTTAGTAAACTGTCTTCTAAACCATTAAAAACTTGGCACTGATGTAAAAATACATAAAATCAAGAAAATATTGGAGTATTGTGGGTAATCATTAAATACAGTTGGATGAATCTATTTACTGGCAATACAGATGTAGTCTGTAAAAATAGTCCTTTATACAGTTTTAGGTTGTTTTTTTTTTCATGACATCGGGGCTAATTTATTCATATAGTCATCACTTTTTATTATTGAGAGGGATTTATGATTCTATTTATTACTAAGAGATTATTATTAATCTTCTCCCTAGTAATCTTTGCCTCCAAAAAGTGCTGACGTGAGATCAGTTTGGCCAATTTTGTCAGTGCAGTGCAGTGCAGTGCAGTTGAGTCCTACTCTTGTTGGCTTTGGCTTAAGTGAAACACAGTTCAAAAGAGAGGTGATTTAACCCAAGCTTAAAAGCTTGTTGCGTCTCAGTCATTGATCTGGCAAGACCAGATCCCTCAGAATGCAGACTACACTGAACTGACCTAAAGAAGAATGCAGTTCTTCTCAGTGTTATATCTGTGTAAGTACACACGGCTAGGCCCTTCTTCCCATCTCTGAAAAACATGAGGGTGAAGGGTTGTCTCCTCTGTTCTGCTCAGAAATCACTCTCATATGTTAGGAGACTGGATTGTATCCTGGAAGTGCCAAAACACTTCAGGAAATTGTGTTTTCTATTTGTTAGATTTCTTTTAGATGACAAAAGTGAAATTAGAAAGTTACTTTTTTTTTTGAAAGCTTATGTGATCCAATGTAAATGAAATTTCTATGAATACTACGTCCAGTGCTTATGGAAGAGATTATCCTGCAAATAATTTATGTTTTATTAGACAAGGCATTAGTATCCCATTGTGGAGAAGGTGACAAATCATTGGCTAGATTTGTAGGAAAGTTAATAAAACAAACCAAACTTCCTTACTGGTCATAATTACTGTGTATTTATGCTTACAGGAATAGGAGTTTACTAGAGTATTGGATGAAGAACTAATTAGAGAAGGCAGTTTCTGAGTGCTTTCTAAGATTAGTTTATTCTCTCTTTTTTAAAAATTGATCAAAATGAGAGATTGTTCTCATATCACCTCAAATTTAAACATACAGCAGCAAAATAATTGCTCAATAACATGTTGTACAAGTTACACCAATATTCCCAAAATCCCCTCAATAGGTTTGGAGTGGATCCTGTAAATACAGAAGTAATACTTTGCACCCCTATTCTTGGTATCTTCTTAAGATCGTGGTTAATTCCTTGGTTACCATAATTTTATTTATAAAAGATAAGCTGTTTAAAGAACTGATTCACTAAACTAAGTGATGTTTCCATCCTTTGTCATCTGGTGGTATTTAGGAATGCTGAGAATTCTTACTAACATGTTATCAATTTGCCTGAATTAAAGGAAATGCAATGTGATAAAAACCATCTGGTGATACTGCAGGTATAAAAAAAATTTGCCATATATATGTTTTTTTCTCAATTCTCATGTTAGAATTTTTTTAAGAAATAATATTGATTTAGTTTTTTTAATAAAGAAGAAATAAAATACATCCAAAAGGTGACCATTTCTCAGTGCTAAACAGTGGACCACTTCAGTAAAAATTATGTTTAAGTCTTTGCAAGAAATTTTAATGTTATTTTTAATTTTTTTAAAGGATTTTCAAAATAGGACTTTCTCAACTTGACATGTCTTATAGAGTCTGTTACATAGGCAGGAAAATTCAACCTCTTTTCAAAGCAAGGAAAGGAATTCAAGAGGATAAAGAATGAAATTTTATTCTTGAAATGTCTGAAATGGGAAATATATAAATGCATTCTCTGTTTAGTGTGAAATCTTATTCTTTAGTGCCTTCTGTGAAAAAGCTGGATATCATGAAAATTTTTAAAATATCTCCTAATGATGTTAACCGTAGCACATGCCTTTCTATAGCCCAGAATGTAGAGGCAAATGTGAAAGGGAAGATTCTGGGATGGCCCTGGTTAAAGGGCTGAGATCCAATCCCTAGAGAGAGGTGCCTGTACCCAATTTAAGGTGCAAACGAGACCCTATGCTGAAGCCAGTAGAATGGATTTTATTTAACCGTTAATGTGAGATACAAAGAGAGACAGAGGGAAATAGAAAAAAGAGAGTATGAGAGAGACAGAAGTAGAAGAGCAGTCACCACCACTGTGGATCCAACAGTTGGTCCTCTTGGTTGCGGGGGTCCCACAAAACATAGAGTTTAGTGGGTTAGTATACTTCTTCAGGTATTCAAGGGAATGCCCAGCCAGCTCCCCTGTGGGGAGGGATGCTTTCCACCATCTTTTGTAATACTGGGTCTTCCCAACATTTGTGGCTCATGTGAGGTCCTCTTGTGGAAGGTCTCAGAAATGAGTTTGGGGCTGCTTCAGGGTGTCTGATGGTTTATGGCCCCTTCTGAGATGTTACAGCTGCCTCTCAGGTCAGCGTGGCTGAGTCAGTTTTGCCCCATCAGAAGGGATGAGCACCTTCCTGACTGTCTGTGAATGTGAATGTCCTGTGTGAATTTGACATTCATTAATTCTTCTGGAAGTCTGTATGTCTTACAAGGTGAAGTCATGAGATCTAGTCATTTGGGCTTTTGGGGGCTGGAAAACAGCACTTTTCAGTGTTTTGCACTTTAGGCATCACTGGTATACATACACATTTCTGTTGCCTTACTGCCTTAGTCATTTACCCTTTACTTTCTTCTCTGCTCAGTCATGCATATTGAATTACTTAGAATTTGTTGAGTACATTTAGCATGGGCTTAATCAGGTCAATCATTTCAGATACTCTATCAGCATTTTTGCCAAGAACATGATGCCTAAAATAGTTTCAGGATGTTCTAATATCTATTAATGAACCTATTTGGGTGTTGTGCTTTTTCAATATTTTTTAATTAAGATGTTTGTCAAGTTTGAATTTTGTTATAGGAATTGATATAAAAGAAAGAGACTTAAAAAAATTTCAGTCACTTGCCTATTTTTATAATTTTTAAAGAGCAAATAATTTTTTTAATGAAGTGTTTATATTTGACTTGTCTAGATCCTTCAAACTATGTGATGCACTAGAAATAGCTTCTATATTCTTTAAAAAAAAAATTGAAGATGGATGTCAAAGTAGACCTGATGCAAAGCTACTGCATTTGTCTTTCTTTAACTCTGATTGTCTTTTTAAGTTGAATACTCTGCAAATTTTCTGTCAGTAAAAGTAATGTGAACTCAAAATTAGGAATACTGTCATTCTTTACAGCACCAGAAGTCGTCTGAATAGATTTTTTTCATATAGTTCATTTATCAGCATGCAAATAGAAATAAGATTTAATTTGTTTTGGTATATGAAAAGGCTATGATTCTGAAGAAAAAAATTATCTGTTCTTTTTTCTTAAGAAAAATTTAACACACTGCAGCTATAGGGAGACATAATCCTAGATTCTGATGTGATTTAGATAGATGTGATGTCACGTCCTTTTTGAAGAATTCCTACTTGCTGATATCAAAGATCCTTTAAAATAATTCTATTAATCTTAGTGCATGAAAACACACAATATTTGCACTAACTGTTGAATCTTACTGAACCACAGAAAACTGTTGTGTCTGGGGCTTTATCTTTAAAATTGTGTCTTCTTTGACCTGTGTTTCAGAGGAGATCTATTCCTTTATGAAATAAGGCTCAGTAAATTAGTTTTGGCAAATTAGCTTGCCTTGCTGTTAAAAAGCCATATTAAATACTTAAACAAACATAGTTAACTGCACATAAAAAATAGGAGTACAGAATTTACCACAATTCAGAATATCAAAGTAGTTTATACTATCCATAATAATAACTGCCTTGGCCACTTTTAATGCTATTCCAGTATTTTTCTCTTAATTTACCTTGATTTAGAAAAAAATAAAATTAATCCATAATCTTCAATTTAAAGAAAAGTAATTTTATATATCATAACCTCTTGTTTGTATCCATTTAAATATTTTATATATATAAAGATAAATGTAAATATAGATATTTGTACACCTGTTAATATATTTATTAATTATATGTTTAATTATATATATTTCTATATAAAATTATATATGCTTATATATTACAGGTTAAACATTGGTTTTAGACCAGATAATTGTTCTTGAGGAAGACTTTAGAAAGACTTGAGTAGAATTGTATTACAAATATGAAAAGATGAGACTGAAACCCGTTTTAATGAGAATGCAAATGAGAATTACTAAGGTTCAGTGAAGGTCATAGCAGCTTAATCATCAATTTATGTCAGCAACTTCTCACAAGTAACAAATGAGTTTTAATAAAAACTGTTGTCTTAATGGATTAAATGACAAAATCATGATTGCTCTAGAATTTGACCAGCACACATGCAGTTTTATGTGTTTGACTCTTATCTACAAATTCAAGAATAATCTATTTAGCAATTGTTTTTATTTTTAAAATGAACATTTTAATGACTTTTATGGCCTTCTTAAAGGAGTTCTAAAAGTATGTTCTGGCTGTGCCTAAAGTAGAATTTTTTCCTGAAAAAAAAAAGTTTAACATTCTCAGATGCAACTGTAAATTATTTGTATCAATTAAAAATAGGGAGGTTACATGGATATGCTTCTTTTATGTTGAATAAAAAAATCCTGAATTTCCTAGGCCAAAATCACTTCACAAAAATTTAACTTGGACCTCTTTCTACCTTGTAAATACATGCTTAAAACTATATAATTTTCAAGAATAGAAAGTTATCCAGAGAAGTAAAATAGAAAATAATCTTCTTTGTATCTCACTAGGAATGTGGCCAGTTAAAGCTTCCTGATCTTATAATAAGTCAATTATGTCATGGTTCCCATAATTTATACTTTTTTGGGTATCTAGAGAACAAGGTAAGAGGAAGGAGTCATTAGCACAGCATAGTCCTTGGCAAATGTGCTTGTAGGGTGGGCTGTACTTATGAGACACTTTCTACACCAAACTGTTCAGACAAGTCAACAAAATAGTGTGCAAAGAACCAAATTAAGAGAAAATTTAATTCTTCTTGAGAAACTTTCTGGTATCAGATAATCATACTTAAGTACCACTTGCTATATTAGAAATTGAGAAAAAGTGAAATCTAGTAATACTGGTATCTGTATAAGGCAAAGACCCCAAAGACATTTTCCTTGTAATATCAAGATCTGGAATCTAAACCTAGAATTTTAACTTCATAATGTATGAAACATCCCTATGGGTAGTGTTAAATAATAATAAAAATTTATGTGAAGGGAAACTTCAAACTATGAAATGGATGAAAAATCTAGAAAACATAGGACACATTACTGCTGGGCATTTACAAACAAGTTTAAATTAAGAATTTAAACAATGCTATCAATATTACTGATTTTAGTTCAGGGTTAAGTAAGAACAAAGTAGGGCAAATCTTCATCTTGTGAAAAAATGCACATCTCAAAAGCAGGGAAAAATCCTATTAGAGAACAGGTAGCAACACCTGATTTGTCAAATGAGTTGCATTTGTCAAATGAGTTGCATAGTATGGCAGTAGTTTTATGTGTGTGCATGCACAGTGGTGTAAGTCAGAAAGAAGATCTGATATCAGTGTCCTGTTGCTCAAACTGTACATCCATTGCCCATGACTGAGCAAAGCTTGCTTCAGTATTTGATACACGTTGGATTGGTTGGTTGGTAGGTGAGGATATTACAATCCTCTCTCCACCTCATTACTACCACATAGACCTTTATTTCTTATAATGGGCTATGGAATTTATTGCTGTGAAGTCTTTTCTTACTGTCCAAGTACTGCGGTCAGTGCTTCTTTAATCTTCATTTCTGTGTACCTTAAACAGCAGCAGGATGTTGTTGTTGCTGCTGCCTTTTCAGCTGAGGTTGTATAATGTATGTCAGTAACTACACAAGTTTGTCTTCCTTTGCAAGAATGTGCAGTGGTGCTTTGAAGTTCCATACCACTGTGCTCACTCGGCGTGACTCACCTCATCTTTCCCTGGTTCCAGCTGGGGTCTCGCTTGAGCTGAAGAATGCATGAAGGCAGACATGATAACATCCACCAAATGCAGCACTAACTTTGCAATACTTACATTCTAGACCAATTGCTTAGAATACTCTAAACACATATTTCAACTCCCAATCTTTGCTTCATCCATGTTCTTAGAGTACTTAGGTACAGCAGCACAGCTAAACACCTGGGCTTTGCTTGAGGAGGCACGTGGTTGTCTTCATGTAGGAGTCAAATACAGAGTAAAACCACTTATGGTGCCACCTACCTCTAAGGTTTAGATGAAGGAGACTAGGCATTTATGCTTTACAAAGCTCAAAAGTTTGGTGAGATTAATCTTGTTTGTACCAGTTCACTTTTATCAGAGTTAAATAGTAAAAAACTTCATGCTTTTCATTATATCTCTTTTGTAGTTTAGCTCTTCTGAAATTTATGAAGTTTGCTTATAGAAATGATCTGACTGTAAAATTGAATTTTTATGACAGGGTCTCTAATTGAATCTATCTCTCTATTTATATTTTTTTTTTCACTTTATCTCTTTCTAATTTCATACTTTACATCATATGTGATTAAATTATTATTTACTTGCACCATTTTATTCTCTCTTACTAACTTCACATTAGATCAGTAATGGCTGAAACACCCTAAATTGCTTCTAGAACCATCATACTGTGTGTATAAAGTTAGTTCCTTCAATCTGTCATTTTAACAGTGGTTAGCCAGGGTTATATTTGTCAACTATGCACAAACTTGTGGTGGAGTGCCTAGATAACCATGAGCTAATCTTAAATTTTGTGCTTACATTTAAATAATATAAATATTTCACATTTAAAGCAATGCTGATAGGACTTTTGAGATGTACACCTTATATAATAATAATGGTTTTAATTATATTAGCCTACCTGTCTTAGGAGTTTACATTTTAGTTTTTTCTTTAAAAGAACTTTTGTATTGAATTGCATTATAGATTACTATCCGTGCCTTACTTGCAGTGAATTTTTATTTGGTGTATTTAAATGCAGCTACTGGAATAGCAGTTGGTCTATTTTTGCTGAGTAGAAATATACCTCTGGTGCCATTAGTAATTGAATTAATACTGGTTTTATCAAGTTACATTTCCCATTGAAAGTGCTCAATTGAGTGCAATACTCTATATTAAAAAAAATCTTGAATACTAGAATTTCACATCTGATTTCAGTATTATTTCTAAAATATCTCTCCACCGTACTATTAATTTCATTCTAATTTAACTTATTTAATTTTTATTTTAATTTTTAACCCATTCCTTATTTCTAATAACTCTATAGCAGTACTTGGAAAGCAAATCACCTTGCTAGTTTTTGTGGTATCTTCTAATATGTAGGAAAAGAAAATGATTGAAGATGGGATCATTCCCTGATTTAATTTTAACCCCCCCTCCCTTATTAGGGACATCAGAGAGCAGCAAGAATGGGCTGCTTCATGAGAAGAAGCAAGCTGGGTGCTGAGTGTGAAGCAAGGTGCCAGCAGTGCCCTCACCAGCAAGGGCCTGATCCTACCATACCCAAACCCGATGAGCAAGGCAGGTTTGGTTGCATTAGTGAGTCTGAGGAGAGTCTAAAGCACCAGGCAACACTGGAGTGATGAAGGGTGTCCCAGGTCAAGCTGAGAAGTCAAGTCAGCAAGTGTGGATCAGGTCCACTGACAGAACAAAGCTCAGTCCCACTGCAGGGATCCCAGGCAGCTCTGGGGTGAGAAGGCAGCTCAAGGTTTTGAAGTGCAAGCCAGGAGGTCAAGTTTCCAGGTCAGGATCTGGATCAGCAGGATACATCTCCAGGCACAGACATGGTAATACTGAAGCTCAGTCAGCAGCCAAGGACAAGAGCCTGAGCTCAAACTTCTCAGCAAAGGAGCGGGGAGGCAACTGCTTCTCACAGCAGCCTGAGCTGAGGTTATGCAGCTGTACCATATCAGAACTCCAGCACAGGTGATCAGACTCAAGGAGGAAAAAGTGTACCTAGGACCTGAGGGAATCACACGTAATTACAAGTACATTTGTTGTATTTTGCTGTTTTATCTCTGAGCTGGTGGTATGGAAAATAGATATTGATTTTATTTAATGGATAGCTTGGAGAAGTAATTAATTTTGACATCTTAACTTCTTTCTTGTGTTGTTTTTAACTTGTTAAGTGCTTGAAACTTAGCACTTAGAAAGACAACCTATTATCCTCTCATAACATAAGTGTTTTTACAATTCATGCTTTGTAGCTTATATATAAAATCAGCTATGGTTTATTCCTTCATTTCTTTGTCTTTCATGTTTTCCTTCTTTAAATAAATGAGATTCAACTTAAACCCCTAACCTGCTTTCTATATTCATATCTACATTTCTACTTACTGAACAACCTGTATCCACTGCAATCAATAACTCTAGATGTCAAGATATAAAACACATCTATTAATTATACTTTCAAGATTTGTGGACAGTTTGCATTTTTCTGAGTTAGAGAACTCCCTTTTGACTGTGTATCCAGAAGGACATTAAGTTCATTCTTATAGAATCATAGAATCTTTCAGATTGGAAAAAACCTCTACGATCATCAAGTCAAACTATTAACCCAGCACTGCCAAGTCCACCACTAAAATACATTCCTAAGTGTCACATCTACAGGTGCTCTCTTCCAGGGATGGTGATTTAACCACCTGCATAGATAGTCTGTTCTGATGCTTGATAGCCCTTTCTCCTCAAGAATTTTTTTCCTAATATGTCCCCTGAAGACAGTTCCTCTTGTCCTGCCACTTGCTTTCTGGGAGAAAATGCCAAAACCACCTGGCTACAGCCTCCTTTCAGGCAGTTGTACAGCACAAGGTCTCCCCTGAGCTTCTGTTTCTCCAGTCTAAACACTCCCAGCTCCCTCATCCACTTCTCACCAGACTTGGGCTCCAGACCCTTCCCCAGCTCCACTGCCATCCTCTGGACACCCTCCAGCACCTCAGTGTCTTTCTTGAAGTGAGAGGCCCAAACTGAGCACAGGATTTGAGGTGTGGCCTCACCAGTGCTGAGTAGAGGGTGACAATCACTGCCCTTGTCCTGCTGGGATATTCTGATCCATGCCAGGATGCCCTTGGCCTTCTTGGCCACATGGGCACACACTGGCTCATGTTCAGCTGCTGTTTACCAGCTCCCCAGCTGTTTTCCTGCCCTGTAGCTTTCTAGCCATGCTGCCCCAAACTTTTTCTTCCAGTCCATAGGAAATTATCAAAAATAACTTCTCAGGCAGTGAAGATCCTATCTGCTGACTTTTTGGAGGGGAGTGATTGTACTTACAGAACTCTTCTTTTGCTTAATAGCTAATGATTAAAATAGTCTGTTAGGTGGAATACATTAAATTTAGTATTTCAAATTTCTGGCAAGTGTAATAACCAGACTACAGGGCCATGGATAAGCATACTGATTATTCTAGAAGTTGAATCTGTATGCCAACAAAGGATGAAATGGTCAGAACAGAAGGTAGTAAATATCTTATTTTAGTCTAATGGAATGAGCAATGAATTTGCAGAAGCTATAGATTTGGTTCCAAATGCAGTTCCTTGAATACAAATCCATTGTAGCTTAGTCATTAAACAAATAAATGCACCTCTGCTTTTAGTCACTACTAGGTTAGAATCAGTGTTGCTTGCTCTCCTGATTACTCAGTGGCCTAGTTTCAAATAATCACACATGGTGATTGCTATGGATATCTTGTGAGATAGGGATTCAGTATTTCTGAGTTAAGTAGAGATGGAAACCCATCTCACAATGCCAGTATGAACATTGTAACACAAAGATGGTTTATACGACAACAAATAAGTACTTGCTGCTAAGTCAGATATTTTATTCTTCAGAGAGACACAGACAGTGTGGACCTAGGCCAAGAATGGATGTAAGGGAATGAATGGACAATGGATGTAAAGGAATCTATGGATGTAAAGGAATCTATTGGACTAGAAGTTATGAACATGGGCAAACATCCTAATGAGGTTAAATTACAGTATACCTACTAAAATAATTTAATAAAATTTTAGAAGTTGAAATCCTGATATAGGGAAAATTCTTCTGAATTATTCTGAGTCACTTTGTGTAAATGAATCAAATACAACCATAAAACACTTAAGCATCTCAAATGATTTATTGCTTATGCATTATAAGCCATAGAGGAGGGATATGTATGATCTGTTTTAAAAATAAAATGATTTGAATAGGTATCATTTGGGACATGGTACTCCCAAATGAACTTGTTGTAAAGAGCTTACTCATAATAAAATTCCCCTCTATTGTACTATGAAAGTCTAATGTTTCTCGTTTAATTAATTTTGCCAAAGAAGAAGGATTCCCAAATGTCTTCAACAAACTTTATATCATAGCAATTTTTAAAGCACTTAACATTTATGATTAGCTTTGTTAGGCATATCTAACAATGCAAGGTCCATTTGCCACCTTTCTGCTCTGTCTGGGGGTTGTATCTCTGGGGAAAATGCAAAGTCTGGGTCAGTTTATTGATTTAAATTTATAATCTTTTTAACTCTTAGAAAACAGCTTTTTTAATTTATTCAGTCTATCCAAAGTGTAGAATCCATGCATAGAATTAGTCCAAGTATTAGATGAATTTTTTTAATAAGAAAACCTGAGGTCTTATGAACAAAATTTCTTTATTAATTTAGTTTTGCAATATGTATGACATATTAAGTGTATGACATAAAACATAATGTTGTTCTGATTTTCTGTTTACATTATTTTTACAGCATTTTTGAAGCATTTACATCTGTTTGAAAGTAATGTTAATAGTATAACATTAAATGCTATAAGTATAACACTTTTGTTAAAATCAGAAATGTACTCTCTCTTTTAAGAACAATCTACAAGTATGGATGATGTTTTGAAAATGAAATATGAATTTCACAAATTCTCTTTGAAGTACTGTAAACAATTCAGTCATGGAAATGGTCTGTTGAATTGGAGGATACAGGAGCAAACTGAAGCTGCTTAATATCCTTTGACTGATCATAAACCCAATCTAATGTTTTTCTCAATATGACTAAAAAGCAAATCTTTTGGAATCTAAGATGTAAATGTAATAGTAAATAAAAGAAAAGTTGCATCTTACACAGCAGCGAAGAAATAAATATCTGTTTTAGTGTAACAACCTCAATAGCTAAAAATTTGGAAAGTAGATAACCTGACTCAGAAGGGAGTAGATAATCTGACACAGAACTCGCACAGAAGGGAGTTCTACATACAAATCAAAACCAGCAAAAAGTTAAATGTGAGATTAGATACCAGCAATGTTATTTATTTCCAATAATACAAAACTGAATACCTCAAATTTCAGAAAATTATTTATCTGTGCCCTAGAAAACTGATTTACCCACTTTTTGCACCACCCTGGAACTTTCCTTGCATTCAGAATAAGAAGAGTCAGCTAAACACAATTTATCATGTATACCATGGGCCAAGATCTGATCTTGGACTACAACTGCTCTAAGATCTCTACTTTTTTTAATTTATCAAAGATGAGTGAAAGTGGCAGCCAAAAAATTGGCTTAGATCTTAAATGTAAGTAATTATTTTTAGTATGGTGCTTACTGCAAAAGGCCACAGAAAGTGTAGTATTCTAGGATGAAATCACAATTGGCTTCCATGCTGCTGCATTATTATGACAATCAGGCTTTCCCTATAGGGACATCAGAGACCTATTGAAAATATATTGTGAGAAGAAAAGTATGGCAGTATGTGAGCGACTTGCAACATAGATCATTAATACACCAATTATATTTCCAATAAAAGTGAAAATGCATTTTGGATGATTTGCCATGCTAATCATATACTAACAAGCAGGAGTACTTAAAATGTAGTCTCCTGAATAGACTAAAAAAGGCTGCATTCTTTGGTATGTAAAGGTACTCTTTACATTAAAAGGATATTGTACAAACTATGCTGATTTTGGCAGGGGTAGAGTTAATTTTCTTCATTGTAGCTAGTATGGAGCTATGATTTGGATTTGTGCTGAAAATAATGTTAATAATATAAAAATGTTTTCAGTATTGCTGAGCAGTGCTTACACAGAGCCAAGTCTTTTTCTGCTTTTTATATCATATCACTAAGGAGGAGGCTGGGAGTGCACGAGTATTTGGGAGGGGACACAGCTGTGACCCCAGCTGATCCAAGGCATATTCTATACTGTACGTCATCATAAAGGCTGGGGGAAACTGGGTGAAGAAGAGGAAAGCAAAGGACTCTTGGAGTGATGGTGTTTGTCTTCCCCAGTAGCCATTATGTGTAACAGAGCCCTGATTTCTGGGGATGGCTGAACACCTGCCCACTCATGGGAATGGTGAATGATTCCCTTGTTTGGCTTGGTCTGTGTGCAGTTTTTGCTTTACCTATTTAAGTATCTTTATCTCACCCCATGAATTTTTTCACTTTTACCTTACCAATTCCCTCCCCCATCCCTCTGGTGGGGGAGTAAGCAAGAGGCTGGCTGTGTGGGGCTTGGTTGCCAGATGGTCATAAACCACAACGTAAGTGTAAAATGTTTAGGAAAATGTGGGGGTTTGTTTCATTCGCTTATTTATGGCAAAGAAACTGGAATATTTTAAGCAAGACTGCAAGAACCTGAAAATGACCACATGAGTTCAGCTCAATTGTCCATCTCCTCCCATCTCCAACAACACTCATTTGTTGGTATTCAAGGGGACTGAAAACAGGACAAGCATATATGGTATGTCATATATACATCTATTGCAGTTTTTCCCATATTAGGTGTTTTTTCTGACTGTGATGTGATTTCTGACATTACTGTCAGCTGAAATTTCTTCTCCATACTTACCCTGTCTTCTCTTGAATCCACAACATCACAAGGTGTTTGTTTTGAGAATCATGTACTTTTGTTACCCTAGAGCATGACTGCTGCTAGCTTTATTTGAAACCCCCAAGTTCTTGTAGCTTCATTTGATACTCCCTAAATAACTTTTCATGATATTTTCTTTTATTTTTTTCTTTCTTTCCAGGTTATAAATTGATGGGATATAGAATTTATGGTATAATCAGAGGCTGCTTTTAAAAAGTGCTGATATTTGCCTAGCTGCTATTTACATGATGAATGTTCCTGCGTATCATTGTTGCTATGGACTTAGTGACTAAGCCTTACAATAATACCAGCTACCAGTGTTTGAGCTTCTAGGCTAATAGCAAGAAATGTGCATCAGAAAACTTTCAATTAGCACTATTTGTAGTGTTGTAACCTCTGCTAGAGATATTCTGGTACTGACCTAGGAGCTGGGGACACTTCCCATGTCACCCTATTTGTATGACTTTCTTGGAAGACATTATATACTGGGCTCTATCATTCAGGGCTCGGTAGGATTTCTTTCTTTAGCGCTCTTAGAGTGAACCTGCCACTTCCCCTTTTAAGATATGAAAACCTCAAGTGTCTTCCTCTAATTCATCCAGATGGTTGAGGGCTGTATATTGGGAGAAATTTGAGTTTCCTTTGATTTCTTACCTAAAAATGTGAATTAGGATTATCCTCCTAAAGTTTAGTTGGTTTTTGGTTGGTTGGTTTCTTTCCATTGAACTGCTCTTCTAAGTCATGTGAATATGTAAAGGGCATGTAAAGGCAGAGAAGTTACATTCCATTATTGCTCATGTTGTCACATATTGTTCGTTCACTGGTGTACAAAACTCTGCACCTTAATGCTGTGCTTTTGTAGTAGAGATTTTACATAGTGGCTGTTGGACACCAACGCAGTACCACTGCTCTTAAAGCAGCATGGAAGACTTTGAGTTTTTAAAAATTATTGAAATGTGAACAAAGCATTATTTATTAACTTTTTATAAGCCCATATGTATGTTCACATGCATTTTCTGAGCAAGTATTGTTTTCTATTAGAGTGATTTCCTTTGGATTTTGTATTTCCAAAGAGAATTGTAGCATTTTCTTGTGCAGAATTCTGGTTTGGCACACTGCTAACAGCAGTAGGTGTTTGCTAGTATCTCTTACCCTTCCCTTGCCAACAACCACAAATGGAATGTTTGTATCTGCTTTGAGCCATGCACCGAATTGGAAACAGTTGTCGTGCTTATATTGTGCCTTCACAATTGTCTGATGACAGCTACCCTGCAGAGTATTGGGGGGGGTTTATGTCTAATTATTTTTACTGCAGCACTGGGAACTTTAAAAAAATGCAGTGAACAAATCTTTGACATCTTGAAGTCAGGAATAATTGAGTAGTGATGAAAATTGAAAAAAAGGCAAAAATTTGTTTAGTGTCCAAAAACAACTTTTCAGAAGTACATTCACTTTTTCACCTGGAATATTATAAATGTTTGAGAAGGACTGATTTTTATTTTTATTTTCATTTCCTTGGTAATTACTATAAATGCTGCAGTCGGTACTACACTTTCCCATGACATTTTCAAATGACCTTTTCCGGTACCTCCTCCTCCTTTCCTGGAAATAAAAAGGTTTGTTATGCATTATATTTGGCTACTTGGTACTATGCCTAGGAATTTTCTACCAAAAAAGAAAGCATAACCTTTAGAATTGGCACCTTTTTTTCCACATAAATTCTATTCGTTTAATCAAATAATTAAGAAGAAGAGAAAGAATTTTTTTACAGGTTTACTTTTCTTTAAAAATATACTACAGTTCATCTATCTATAACACATATCAGAAACCATAGATAGTAAGATTAAACCAGATTTTGTATCAAAGCTTTTAATCATAAACTCTGCTATTTGCAATCAAGCTACAATATCTAAAACAAAATATTGTTTTCTTTTTTCAACATTAAACTACTAAATTAGCAAGTATTATTATTGCAAGTATTAGCAACATATCTTTATTCAGTTGGTATGTAATTTGGCTTCAAAGAAACTTGAAATTTTTGTAAAAGAAATTCTCCTGATGTATTCCTATATAATATATATATAAAATTCAGAAATACTTTTTAAAATGTAGCCATAATTAACCTGTGTGTTGGTTTCTGTGGTTGCTCGTTTAAGTCTAAATAAAGCCATTCTACACTATAAGTAATTTTAAAGTTGTCCTCCACAAGCAGGCATACTTACTGCTTCTTGGAAATGAGATCATACCCAAGTGAGAAGTTGATTTGATGAGATAACATATTTTAAAGGGAAAAGTATCTGAGTTTGAATGAAGCTGCTTTAGGAATAGTACTCTAATGTATTGCTGTGCTTTATTGCCTGTATTTTTTCACAGAAGGGAAAGGTGCCTGTGGCTGTAGCCATATATATCAGAAATATTTGATAAATTGGACAAAAAAATTGGTGTCTGGAAAATGAAAGTCATATACACAGTGCCACAAGTATTTTGCATGAATATCCTTACAAATATTGAATTGCAAAAGTTGGACTTAAATTCTCATGACTATGAACAGTTCTGACTACCTGAGAATGTTAAATACTGTATGCAAATAATCAATGCGTTTACATAATTAATTGTTCTAAGTTGTTGGCTGGCTTTGTTGTTGGTAGTTCACAAAAGAATATACAGATTTTGAAACAGATACTACTTAAAAACTTTCATAGGAAATGCAATTTAAGATTATTGAGAAAGTCATACAGTTGTTTTTTTTTCTAAAAATGTAGAAGGAAAAGTAGTGTGCACTTCATCATAAACACTGTGTGGGATTTCTTACATGTCTAATTAAAATTCTTTCTTTATACATATGCTTTTTGGAATTTCTTAATTTCTTTTGTTCAGCAAATTTCAACTAAAACCAAAAATTCTGCTTACAGAACTTTGTTTAGATTTTAATGGGTTTGATTTCATTTTTCAGTGGAATTTCTTCTGTAAAGTATATTTCCTTGGACTACTTCTGTATTTTTTCCTAATGTGAGGGATTGCCAACAACACTGACTAATGGTGCCGAGCAAGGCACAAATGGTGGCTTCACAAAGAACAGAGGTACCAAAGGCAGAATCTTGCAATCAGCAAGTGGTAGTCTCAGGGCAGGGAAATACTTGGGGGAATCAGTGCAGGAGAAGGTGCCAAGACACTGCTCAGCTGAGCTCCTTGGCTCTTGGCAGATGAGTGGAATCCCTGAAGAGCTAAAAAAAAAAAAAAAAAAAAAGTGTAGAAATTGTTGTAGAAAATCTGCTCATACCAAATTAACACCAATGAAAACAAGTACCTTACAGGGACTCTGATAATTGTATCATGTAGGAATTTGGCTGTGAGAAAGGCATATAGGCTGAGATTCTTCCAGAAAACAATTTCTCACTTAGAAATTGACCCTAAGTTATTGCCAATAGCTTCCCTCTCTAAAACTCATTGTATCATAAAAGTTGTAATAAAACATTAAGTGCTGTCACAGACAGAGTGCATACATAAACCATCCTTAAAAGTGGACATTCAAAATACCATAACAAAAATAATACATTTACAAGCTATGGGAAGCCATCAGACCCAAGAAGATAACAACCAAGTATAGGGCTTTACTTGCTGTCCTCTACTCCCAGAGAGAATGAGCATAAAAAGTAGAAAAGTTATATGGGTATCTGGTGAATTTTGAACATGGAAATCCTGAAAATAAGAGAGAGAAATTCCAAATGAAACGCCTGCCTATTTTTCTAAGGCGAGGATAGCTCTGTGGGCAGGTTGGGAGTAGGAAACTGAGGGAAAAGGTAAGACTGAAAGGAGAGGAGATCTAGGAAACCTCTTATTTCCCTGGTGACTGAGGTACATAAATCTGCAAATTTAGATGTTTGGGTTTTGGAGAAGTCTTGGTATTATGTGCTTTTTTGCTTGTCGGTTCTGGCTAATATCTATTATACTCCAATAATTCATACAATGAGCTCAATTTTAATTCAGGTGCCTCAAGGTAGCATGTTGTCATCTTATTGCAAAAGTTCCATACACCCTCAGTGGTTTCTCATGGGCAGATCCTTGCAACACTGACTCCTTCTTCTTCACAGCACAGCCAACCAACTCCAACATCTCTTCTCTACCAGCTAAGCTACTCTTTTATATCCCTCATCCTTATTGGACACAGCTGTGGCCTGTTAAGGGCAGCCTGTTCCTAATCTGTGGTGATTGGTACAGCTGCAACTCCTCAGGGGTGAGACTGCCTTCTGCACTCTTTCTTACATTCTATCCCTCCACAGCAGGGTACATTGATCAGTATAGGAACCAAAGGAAGATAAAAAAAGTATTTCATTTCTTCTACTAAAACATTTATTTTCTTACAGAGTTCTGCTACAATTGCACACATAAGTTTGGCAGGCCTTTATTCTGATTTCTTTGTATAGCACAGAATAATGGTAGCAACAGTTCATTAAGAGGCTACCATACTAAAAATTAATGAAATCTTAGTATTTTTATAGAAGCATTGTAGATTTTATTCTCTTCTGGTGGGTAAATATTTTATACTATCATGGTCTAAATGTTTATAGTTGTCTGCAACCCCTGAATATAAGCTATTTATTGCTTTTGCTACTAGTTTCATGTCAGGATAGAAATGTACCAGTGGGTATGTCTTGTGTATTAGGATGATGCAGATTTGTTTATAGTTATGGAATAATTTTAAGAGCCTGGTGGTGGTCCATGAGGGTATACTCCAGAGTCAGATATGAACTCATTTATTTGTTGAATAGGCTTGGTCTTTGTTTTTTAAGCTTTACACAATGGTTTTCTGAAATACTATCAAGTCAGGGGTACACAGTGCTTCTGTGCAGACATGCTTTTAGTGTGAGCTGTTGAGGCACAGTGTTCTCTGGTGTACAGTAAACACAGGAATACATTTCTAAGACTATTTCTAATGTCCTTTCTAAGAAGATTAGCATAGAATCATAGAATATAATCATAGAATATGCTGAGTTGGAAGGAACCATCAGGACCATCGAGTCCTGGCCCTGAGCAGAGGGCCCCAAGAATCACACCATGTTCCTGGAAGAGTTGGCAAAACGTGTCTTGAACTCTGTCAGAGTACCTTTACTTTGCTATCAGCACCCCACTTCTGCAGGGGACTCCTGATGACATAGAAGGGAGTACAAAGGACAAATTGATGATGTCTTCTTGTGTTTGTATGTGATGATATGTAGAGCTATTCAAATCTCTTGCAACAAATTGATACTTCCAGTAAAAAAGGAATATCTGACCAGGAATTAGGGTTTGTTACTTACACTGAACAGCTGTGGATTGCTGGCAGTTAACACTCTGGGTTTTTTACCTTATTCATTTCTGTGACTGAAGATGTACAAGAATTGGCCTCTTCCCCAGGAAAAGACTTCCTGTGGCATGGTAATGATTTTTCCAAGTAAAATAATTAGTTAAACAGTGTAAACAAACAAACAAAGACGCCAAACAAGTATTTTTACTATAAATTAGTAGCATTTTTGGTGGTTTTTTTAAATAACTTTGATAATTCACTTAATGCTTTTTACGAAGATACATCAGCAGTAGATATATGATTCTCAGTTACAAGTCAGCAGTACAATAAAAAGAAACAGGGATCCTCAAAATGCATTGTGCTCTCACCAAAAATAAACAGATAAATCAGAGCATCAGTGGAATTCTATGAATTTGGAATAGTTACTTGCTTGGCAAACTTGTCACCCTTAAACCTCTTTTTCTGCAGGATAATGAAAAATGAAACCACAACACTCTGATTAAAATGGTAGTGCCTGGAACTTTTTGTTAATATAAGCATATGAATGTTTCAGCTTCTGTACATCAGACTGATGCTATGACCAATTTGTTTTAATTTGGGGGAAAATTCTAAATGTACTTAGATATTGTTTTAGAAATTAAAATCATGGATCTTTTGCTAGTAGATTATTAGCTTTTCATATAGAAACATAGAGTGATGGAATTTATGTTGTTGATTATCAGGTATTTATTGCAGTCTGTGGTGGGAGATGGTCAGTCTGGATTTCCTTAAACAATTCAAGTCCAGCAGAATGCTTGGCATTTGTTGCTAGCTTCAGGCATTTGTCTTGACAGAAGGAGCAGAGCAGTGATGAAAGCCTATCTCCACAGTGAATATTACACGTTGTAATATTCTGTAATTTTTTTTTTTTCCCAAATAAAGACATCCTTATACAGTGTTTCTTTGCCCCACAGTTTAAGTGAATTTGAAAGGTTCTTCAACTAAACCTTAACAGAATTTATTCACTGTAGTTCAAACCTGAAGTTCTCCTGCTTTTTTGGTTGCATCTCAGTATTCCTTTCCATCTCCCCAGTTTTCAACTTACAGTTAAAATTACCACCACAAGGTGGAGTTCTGAACTTTCCAGCACGGACAATCTCCTCATTACATCAAAAAGGAGCAAATGTAAATTCTTCTTAACTATTACACTGCAGCCACAGTGTCTGTCATAGTGGTTGGAACAGCTGCAGGGCCTGTTGTTGTCTCATTGTCAGATTTAGAGAACTTCTTTTTCTCCTGCAGGTACTGAGCAGTGTTGACTATGGCTCAATAAACCTGGGCCAGGCCCCAACACATGGCAGTGATTTGGATTCTCTTTGGAGTGCCAGGTGCCAGGACACTTTAAAAAAAATTTACTCGTTTTTCTGGCTTCTGGACTTATTCAGAGGTCAGGTGCAAACATGTTGGAGGTACCAACTGCCCTGGGTACTTCTCCATACAATCCCACACACCCCACAACTCTGAAATATCCAGCTTTTCAGCAGACCTCTGGATAATAATCTTAGTTATTTTTATGACCTTAAAGAAGAACTGAACCATACAGAACAACATGCTCCTAACAAAAAAAATAACAAAACAAAGCAATTTGGTTTCAAGGGTAGTCAAAGGATATCCAAAATATTTAAAATTCTGCACTACTGTAATCAGCCTGCAGGACAAGAGAGGAAAAAAAGAGGGGAGAAAAAAATTAAGGTGTCTTCCCAACAGATTGTTCCTCTGCAGAGAAAACAACAAAGATGTGGCTGTTAATCATTCCCAGGAGATGGCTCCCAAAGCACAGAGTGCCTGCATTCCTGGATGCAGACACCAGACTGGTGTCCCAGCCAGCAGCACTGTCACACCATTAGCTAACCCTATGAAATCCACCACTGAGAACATGCAAGAACTGCAAGGAGTGTATTACTGGTATAATACACACAAAAAGCCACAAACAGGAGAGCAAATACATCCACATTGTAACTAGCAACTGTTAAACAAATGCAATGAATGTTCCCATTAATTTTCTTTTAACATCCCCTGGTCAGATCTGTCCTTATCTCAACCCTTTGAGCCTCACAGTGGGTGCCAAAAAGGACTGTTGTTTTAAGCCCAGCTGGAGATAAAACACCACACGGCCACATTCTCCAACCTGAAACCCCCTCCCTTAATGGGGAGGAGAATTGAAGTAAAACTTGTACGTTGAGGTAAGAACACTTTAATAATTGAAAATACAGTAAAAAACAACTATAATGGTAAATAATAAGAAGAATTATAGTAAAAAGAAGAAAAAAACCACAACCAACCAACCAACCAACCAAGTGATGCACAATGCAATTGCTCACCACCTGCTGACAGATTCCAGACCTTCCTTCCTGAACCCAGGTTGGACTCACCTTCTGAGTAACTCTTCCGGTTTATATAATGGACGTGATGTTCTCTGGTATGGAATAACCCTTTGGTCTCTTTGGGTCACCTGTCCCAGCCATGCTCCCAGCCAGTTTCTTCTGTACTCACTGCATAAGCATGAGAATAGGAAAAAGAAGTCTTTGACTAAGGAAAAACACAGCTTCTCAGAAAAACAAAACTTCTGTGTGCTATGATCACCATTCTTATTCTGAACCTGAAATGCAGCACTGTAACAGGTACTGAGAAGAAATTAACTACACCCTAGCTGAACCCAGGACATTGAGTTACATCTGAAATTTGCAAGTGCATTTATAGGTATAAACATATTGTAGAAGACAATAATTTTGTGGCTATTTAAATAGTCTCTCTAGAGTTTAATGCATTTACTGCTGGTTTTAAACCTGGACTTTTAATGTAACCTTGTCCTGTATATGCATAGGTTGCAGTCGCAGATTTTTTTTCCATTTTTTCTATTGACTAACAAACACAAAATACATTGTTTCATATGATCTTTTTAGTGCTTACACAGAAGCAATTTTGTATCATATAGACACTCAAGTGTTTTGGAAAGAAAATATACACTTATTACCCACATAAAAAAATGAAGTTTTATAAAGTGGGATTTAGTAAAATTAGTTGGCTGTTTAGGAATTCTATTATGCATGCTTAGTTGTTCAGAAGAAATTATTTCTTGCTTTGAAATTCTGACAGGATTTTCAAGCACATATAGATTTATCAAATATGTAGTTTTGAAGGAATTTCTTTGTCTTTTCTACAAGTACTGGTTTATAAAATTACCAGTGTTTATAGTTTCTTCTAAATGACTAATTTTACATATGCATAATTCAGAACTCAATTTGAATAGTTTGATTTATGTCTCTTAAACACATATCCCTAGAGTCTGAACAGGATGGCAGCACTCCTCTTTCACGAGACAATTAACTGATGGAGTTGATTGGAAGGCTTTGAGTCGTTGAGCAGCTGCTGTGGTGGTTGTGGTGCTGAAGGGACAGCTCATGGCAGGGCGAGGCAGCAGCGCTGCAGCAGGAGGACAGGGCAGGGGGCGTAGAAGGCATTAGAATACATTAATTATATTGAAATTATCAGAGGAGAGTTTTTGAAAGTCCTTTTATCATAAATATAATTGATTATAAACAATTCTTTGTAGGTTCTTCTTTATGGAACGCGTTACATTCTAGGATCATGGAAACATTTAGGAGGGTTGTGATTAAGTCCTTGCTCAAAATGAATCTGCTTTATTGCTTAGGAGAAAGCAAACCAAGATATTGGGTACTGGAGCTTTGTTATTTATGTATCTTCTTTTTCCCTTTATTTTGTTAAAAAAAAAAAAAAAAAAAAAAAAAAAAGCATGATGTGATATTGTCTCTCAGCTTCCCTGCAATACCTCTTTTTGTAATGTCTGGAATGTGATTTTACTCTGTTATCTTACTCATTATTGAGGAAGAGTTCAAACTATTAATCTTTAATTAAACAAAATAAAATCAGCAGAATTTTAAAGATGCAATTAACACTTGCTCTTATTTTCCTTAACCTCTTTACTCAGTCATTAAGAATTTAATCTCTGATAATTTGAGCAAAGTTTGAAAATCCTATTGATATTTTCATTTTTATATGCTATATGCATGCATTTTAAAATGTTCCTTTAAACTTTGTTTTAGCAATAAATACTGTAAGCTGCCTTAGCTCTAACTTTTGTTGGTGTTTTGCAAATTTCTATTTCTTAGAAATAGACCACCAAGTAGGTGTCATTGTTGTCCTTATCAAATAACATAAATTCTAGATAAAGATTTGGAGCAAGAAAACATTATCCATGTTGCTCATTGTCAGGATTCTTGTGGAGCTGACTGCAGTAAAATTTCTGTGGATGTGGAAGCTCATGGAACACATCTTTGCCATGGTGGCCTGTAGACCCATGTGTTAATTAGTATTGCATGCTACTGCTCAGCTGAACAGCAACAGCTTCTGTCACTCCCTTCTCTCAGAAAGAGTCTCCTTCCATTTTGGTTGAGTTTTGACTAAATTATTATGATGAGTCAAGATAAAATGGGCACAAATTGTAATACAATTTAAATTTTTTAATATTATTATTTTAAGGGTGTTTGAACACTAGAAGAGGATGTTCACCAGGGTTTGGTGATCTACATCCTCACAGAAAATTCTGAGTTACCTGTATCCCCAGCTGACCCTGATCTGAGCAGGGAGATTTGACTAACTGATCTCCAGAAGTTTCTTCTAACTTCAACTAGTCTGTGACTCAAAGACTGTAAAATGAGAGGAAATTATCTCTGTTACCAAGTGAAATGAAGCTACATGAAGCAGAATCATGTTTTCATTTGAGATTCTATCATTGAGATAGCTAGCAGTGATTCCTCAAACCTTTCTCACTCATTGGGCCCTTGTTTTTTGTGTGAAAGTCAGAAAGGCCCTGTGTTTTCCAGCAGTCAAGCACTGACACAAAATAAACCAAGCAAAGTCAA
The DNA here is from genome assembly GCF_035770615.1 of Melospiza melodia melodia. Taxonomy (NCBI): domain Eukaryota; kingdom Metazoa; phylum Chordata; class Aves; order Passeriformes; family Passerellidae; genus Melospiza; species Melospiza melodia. The sequence goes on along the minus strand of NC_086197.1, from coordinate 87,211,031 downwards.
AAGTAACAGAACATTACTCCACAACTAAATTTCTGACTGTATTTTAGCATTGTCATATTATATCAGAGATTATTAACACAAAGAATAAAAGTATCACCTTTCACAAGAGTGAATGTGCTTCACATGCCATTCTCTAAGATCTTCCCCCCTCTATGCTGTTGACAGTCTGTTAGTTCCTGATAAAATTAGCACAATGCTGATCATGACCAAATGCCAAGAGACATTTTATGGGTTGGGGTTTTTTTCACTGAGTCATCATGACTCCCTTCACTGATTTTGTTGATGGTAGTTGTCCATTTTAAGTGAAGCCATCCATTTTAACTGATACAATTCTGAGACTCTTCTCATTGATATGATCATCCTGTGAGGAATTACGAGTGCTATTGTCTAAACCATCACCACTATCTTGGGCTCCTACAGCTTGCCTAGATCCATATGTTCATATTTAACTGCTTAACTTTCAGTTTCCAGTATGGGATTCCTGTGGCTTTCTTCATTAGTGTTTGGCCAGGCACTCCACACACTTCACAGCAGAGGGCCCTTGCTAACATCTTGTAAGTGGGCTCTCTGGTACCCGCTGTAACTTCTGTAGTCTTTCTTTCCAGATTGTCTGAAAAGCGTCCTGCAGGCTCCTGCACATTCTAGGCAAAGGCTGATTTTCTCATCAAGTAAGGATTTTTCTTCATGTGTGCACTTCTTGACTTGCCAGACATGTGAGCTTTTAGTCAATCCTTTATACTGTCCCTTCTAAACTGCACATAAATATAGCTATTCTAATAACCTCTGTGCCAGTGAATATGGATTTTTTGTATAGGGGACTGTACTCCTTCTTAGTGGGAGATATGCAGACTGCTATTTCAAAAAGTCAAAACACATTTATTGATACTATTATGGCCTTTGTATAATTTCAGATAACAGAATAGATTTCCCCAGTCAGCTTATGTATGTGGGAACAAAGTAGGGCAAAGAACCTGTTCTAACCAGATAACATGGCCTGATTTCAGTATTAGGAAATAGTCCCAGGGGGGATTATATCTCCAAGAGGGTGCTCCAAGTGGAAAGTCTTCCTTTAGTCCTTTGTTAGAAACAGTTCCTACACTCCTGTTTGACTGCATTTCACCTGGAACTAGGAACTATTGAATCCTATCATCCTTTCATTTGAGTGCACTTCCATTTATCTCTACCCAATCCCTGTGTCAACAGTGTCAAAAGGAATAAAAGGAGACAAATTTATGGTACAGGACAGTTTTTTGTCTTTCACATTGGTTTTTTCTTTGACATTGGTTTTTATGAAACAGAATGATCCACAGGTTTAATAAGAGGAAGTTTTGTGCATGTGCAAACATGAACAGATAGTTGCGATGGTAGTGAACAGGCAAAAAAATCTGACCCTGTGCTTGGGAGCACCAGAGAAAATGAGAAACTATTCCTGCAACTGAGCTGAGCACCTAAGCTCTTCAGTATCAAGAGTCTCTTTTTCTCTAACCTGATAATTTTGCTAATGTACAGTCTATCTTCCTATTACTTTGGTAATAAAAATGATAATAAAAATTACCCAGAAGTACCAACGCATTGCAGTTTTCTGGTCCTGTAGTGAGAGTATGAGCAGCTTAAAGAATATTTTATCTAAATTTAGACCTTGATGTAGTCTGTAGGGAACATATATCTGATCTCTAAGAATAGGATGTTCCTTAACATGCTAAGGTTGCTAAAGGCAGACATCTCAGGAATTTCCAGTCCAAATAAGGATGTGTGACTTTAAGTGCACACAGAAAGGACAGAGGGAGGGCTGAAAGACAGACAATTGATGGGGGAAAGAAGAAGAAAGAAAAGAAAAGAAAGTAATAGAGATGGGGAGAGAGGTGATAGGAGATTCTGCAATAGGAGTTTTTGAACAATAAGTGATCTGAATAATTGTTTGAACAGTGATCAAATGTGTTAGGCTCAAGTGGATCTGAGGACACTGTCTAGCCTATCCTCTTATGAGAATTAGGATCACACCAATGGGATTATTTTATTCTTAAACATGTGTTGAAATGTGGATTCACTATCAAAAATAAACAGCTCCATTATTTATTTAATTTTCCTAACAGATGAGCTAACAGTTTTCAGTTAGCATCTAATGTAAACCCCCTTTCCTATCTGGTAGCTCTAATTAGAACCAGGTCTAATTTATCTGCATCTTTCTTAAAAGATGAAGCCATGAACTGAGAAAAGTGCTGTTGTTGGAAATTCAGGAGACACTACTTACCTTGTTTTCTGTTTCTGCCAATAAATTCCAATATTATATTTCACTTTGTTACAATAATACTGTATTTTTTGGATCACTATTCACTTTGTGATCCACCATACCATCATACCATTTTCCATTATTTATGCAGTTGTCCACAATTTTCTCTTTTTTAATTGTTTGGCACTTGAGAAAAAAAATTTAATGTCTGTGCTTCCCCTTTGCCAAAATAAAAGACAAATTGCTGTGTTCCTAATTTAGAGTAATCCTGTTATCATTTGTTCAGATCTATGAATCCATTAAATGACTGCAAAACTATTCTTTCTATCTATCTATCTATCTATCTATCTATCTATCTATCTATCTATCTATCTATCTATCTATCTATCTATCTATCTATCTATCTATGTCTCAATATCATATATTTACATGATAATAATATCAAATATATGCCATATTCTCTTCTCTGATATTCAGGTGTAAATACACTTACTGCAGTTGTCCCTCCAGATCTGACCTCATTACAACTAGAAATACAGTGTGTGTCCTTTTATTGCAGAATAGTTTACCTACAAGAAACTATTTGGGGAATACAGCAAGCCTTTCTTTTTTTTTTTTTTTTTTTCTTCCCTTTGTTCTCAAAACAAGACTTCTCTGTATAATGTACATTATCTGAAGGAAAATATTTAGGTATCAAAGTCATGTTCTGGATATGATGCCTTCTGTTCTGAATGTGATGATCAGGGAATTCTCTTTCATTGCTCTCATATATCAGTACCAGTTATGGTCCATATAACTGTCATTGTTTGAGTAACCTGCAAATTTGTTGCTGTAATGAAGCTTCCAGATAACAAAGTTATTTTTCTTTATTACGTCAGTGGTTGGATCTGCAGCTGAACAGAAAGGCTTATTGTGTAAAGACCTGAGGTTATATGTAACAAATTTTGAAATGCTGTATATGGATAGGAGAATATAGTCATGGTTACAGCAGTGGGCAGGAAATCACAGTTTTGAGTCTTGGCTGTGCCACAGACTTTCTGTGTGACTTTGGACAAGCTACTCTTTGTGCATTAGCTAATAATACTATCTCTATCTCCCAGGGGTGTTGTGAGAATACATTCATTAATGTTTGTAAGGCACTTGGATGCTATAGCAATGAGGCCATATAAGCACTTAGAGAAACAATCCATTTTTGCAACAATGTGCATCTCCCTGACTAAGGACTTTTTTGTTGGAAGTTTTTCATAGATGCTTGTTATGAATAAATGCACTTTATAATGATACAGTGAGGTTAAACTGCATTTTGGTGTGCAGTTTCACTTTAGTATTCAGAACAGGTGTAAACAGTCATAAGTTGGAAAGCTGTTCGCAAAGAAAGAGAATACCATTTTTAGTCAGACATTTGAATAGAAAAGATACCTCTCCTGATTCATCTAGCTCAAAACATGGAGGATTATTTACATCTGTATCTGTCTTGCAAACAGTTTATTCTATTTTAAGCACTTCTCATTACATTGTCTAAACTACTTCCTCAGGCAAGTAATTTCATTGCCTAATTGCCTTTAAAGTTAAACAGTTTGCTCAAATGTCTACTCTACTTTTTCCATGTGGATATAGGCTGTTCTTTCAGTCTGTCCTTTCTTTCTGAAATAACCTTCACTCACATGTGTGACTTCAGACACACCACACAGTTACACCAGGCTAACAAGGTGCTCATGGGAGGTAAATTGGTAAGCCACTATAACTTCATTTTAAATTTCCTGGCTGAATGCTGGTCAGTGTTAAAATCTGAATGTGGGGCTCAGGACATAAGCATCAAGGAACAAAAAAGAGTATACAATATTCCCAAGGCTTTTGGAAAGGACTTGGTGAGAGATTTCCAAACTAGGGCTTATTTTGTTCTTATTTGTAGACAGTAGTAGCAGCAGACACACTGCACAAGGAAGAGATTTGGAAGAATGTGAGCTGTCAGTAAGGACAATGAAGAGGGCTCTGCAACTTTTGATGCTCAGAAAAACAGATATCTGTTGTGCTTCCATGCAAAGCTTTCTAATTTAGTGGTTGAGTGCAACAAAAATGCTTATGAAATTATCATTAGAAGATACAGAGACTCTGTAAATGTCCCAATGGTGGGCACATACTATGTCCTTTCCTACTGCATTAAATGTGGAGAATTGACATGGTCTTGAAAAGTATTGAACTGTAGGAATTCAGTTAATTGCACTTAAATAGAAGATGTAAACATACAAAAGAACAGGCCTCATTCAGGCTGAGGTTCATGAGGTTGCTTTCTTGCCATGAAGTCCATCCCTCCACTATTGTTGTTTGAATATGCAGTGAATAGAATTGCTTTTAATAACATTCCCATAAGAGTGACAGTGTAAATGCTTCTCAAGATGAGTATTATATTCTGCTATGGTTGAGGCTTTCCTCACAATGCAAGAGAGAAGAGCTTTGTAATTTTTCTTTTCCTTTTCTCTCTGAGTATTGGGGATTGAATAGGGTTGATGTCCTCTATTATGCACATACATAACATACACTATTCTGGATAGAGGAAGTATAAAATAAAAGAATATACCATTGCAGTCTTGTAAAAGCTTACCACAAAAGGAGCCACAAGAATCAACTCCCAATCTTCACTTGAATTCACAACCATCAGGCTGCTCCCAGTGCCATGTGTTCTTATTTTCTGGATTTAGCAAAACACTCAGTACCATCTTGTCTTTCAGTTTTTCCATAAATGCAGGACCTTATTCTTAATCAGAATTCAAGGTTCTGTAATTCAAATTGATGCATGATTAGAGAAAAAATTATCAATGAAGTCAAGAGAGGAAGCTTCATTTCACAATTGTTAGTGGGCCAGTATTTTGTCTCAGTAGTTGTACACTCTAACACCTTTTCAATTTTTGGTTTATTCATGTCTCTGGTTATTGAACATTATTTTAGTAAAATCCATTGTTATCAGAAATTTCCTGTAAAAATACTTTGTCATAGTGCAGCAACACTAAAATATCTACCAAAATATTCAGGAAAACTGTGACTCAAAGGAATATTTTTATCTTCTCAAAAAAATAGGAAATATTTTATATTTTGTGTCAAATTAATCCTCTTTAAGACATGGTACGAATAACATAAAAATAATTGGGATGCTAAAGATTATTGTAGTGTGGAAAAAAAAAACTAAAAGAAAGGATACCTGTTTTCAAAACTCAGTTCTGACAGTCAACCAATTAAAAAGTATCACCACTAACAATGGAAAATTCAAATTTCTGTTAAAGTATTTTTGTTCTATGTTGTGTCTGTCAGAAAGAAGATGACACATATTTGGTAGTATACCTGGAAAGAGAAAATAAAACAGTAAAAAGTAATGGAACTGTTACTGTATTCCTCTTTTTTTAAGGACTGCCTTCTTGAGAATGCTTTTCTGTATGAGAAGCAGCAGGGTACATAATCTGGTAAGAGTAAGGCCTTTCTCTTTTGGCAAAGTAAATTGCAGCTATTTCTCACAAAAGGAGGTCATTGGTCGTATAGGGATTCTATACATTTTGATAGGACATGATTGATAAAGATCTTCATACCTTTGGAATGTCTTTAGGATTGATGCCAGTTGCACATGTTTACTTCAACCAAATAACTTCTGATTACTTGCAGATCGCCTTGCTGATCCCTCAGGGGATACTTAATATACAATTAGATGTTATCTTGCTCATACTATTTGATATTTCAGTTTACTACATAAAGCACACACCTGCTTCTTATATCCCCCCATTTATTGCTCTGAAGTGATTTTGAAAACAAAGTATTTTAAAACCTTATGGTTCCTAATGGAAGAAAATAAAGATTTGTTATGTGTAGGCAAAGAAAAAACAATTTAAAAAGTAGTTGTCATTCAAAATAAATCCAAGATGGCCTTTTTAACCATAACAATTATTTTACTAATTATACTGCTTTTTACTAGTCCCTCGATTATAGAAGCAATTGTCATGTGTTTTGGGAATTCCATCTGGTCTGACAGTATAGAATTCAATTAGTTTTCTGTTGGAAAAAAAGAATTCCAATCAAATTTCTTCATAAAATTAAAAAAAAAAATCACTTGGATCCAGTATTTAGCCTGTATGTTTTTATTTAAAACAGTTTTACTTTGAAGGCTATGACTAGGTAGGTGCTATGTACTATACTATAACTACTTCATAGGAGAGATATAAACACTTAAAGTCTTTCAAAGAGAAAAGAAGGTGGGGAGAGAGCCTCTACCAAGCTTCAGTTGTGTCAGAGGTGACTGGATGTTTTTGTTTACATCTGAAATGGTGCAAAATAACTCTTCTAACCAACAGTAAAGGTCAATTTTGTAAGTACTGTTCTCAGCATCTTGAATTAGCTTTCTCATAGAGTAGGATGACTGCAAGGGAAACACCAAAGTCTTCAACTCTAGACCTTCAGGTGTGCACACTGTTAGACCCACTAATGTTATGGCTTGTTCTGTGTTCGTTTCCTTTTGCATTTTCAGGCATGATTTCAATTGAATCATTTATGGTTCTTCCATTCAGATTATAACAGCTATTTTGGAGCGGATAACCCTCAATGGCTGTATATGAGACATTGCCCGGGGTGCCTCCAAGATGCTTTTGAGCTGGGTAAGGAAATCACTGAGTGTTGACACATTCTCAAAGCACTATGGCATGGATTGAGAGCAGAGTTTATAAACTGTGTTACTGACCTATTATTCTGTTGTTTACTGACAGAATAGACTTCAGTTCCCTCTGAAATGTTAAACGAAACAAAATAAATATTTTTCTTTAAAAAAATGGTAACAAGCATTTTAAAAAATTAATACAGTATCTAATCTGTATGTGGTAATTCATGCATAAAACTTCAATTCATCATTGCCCACTTCTGATAGGTCTACTTTAAATATAGTAGCCATTCAATGTATAATATTATGCTAATCTAATAACTATTACCCCTGTATATTAGTACACTGGTGTGGTAAATAAGACAGATTTTTATTGTGACTTTAAGGTCAAAGCTGATTCTGCAGGCATGTCTTAACCAATCTGCTAGTTTAAGATTTATACTCAATTCAAGCTGTAATGCCTGTATCATCCTTACTATCTATATATTACCTTGCACACCCCTATTCAGTCAGGAACAATTAGTTATCATGACTCATCTCCCCTTTTATTTATGTACAGACAACTGAAAAGGGCTTGTGAACTTTCACCTGTGGAGTACATAGGCTGCTGATGTGGGACTTTCACTGAGTGTACTCTAAGAAATCAGAGAAAGCTTTTTATCTCTTGTTTAAAAGCCTGAAAATGAGTATGATGATGATTGAGACATTCCAGCACAGGTGTGATGCTAAAACCTCCAGGACTTGGCACTCTATTCCTTCTCTGTTTAAGGTTAAGCAGTGTCCAAGGAGAGAGTATATTCTACTGTAGAGAAGGATGTGTTATTTCTTACAATGTTTGTATAATGCTCTTTGTAATGCTTTGGCTGAAATGCAGCTGAATCAGCTACGATACTGTAATATCCATGATTTTTACAGAAGTTAGTTCAGGCTGTGCACTGTCACTGCCCCATGACCCAGGGGTCATATTTTAGTACTGTTTTTTTTGTTAAATGCCAAAAATCCAAGATGCTCCATTTCATGATGTAATTAAAGCTTTCTATTTCAAAATAATGTAAGCATGCAGAAATGTTTCCTATTAGAACAGCATGATTTAAAACAAAATCAAAGAGTTTGTTTGGCACTTAAAGTATGTTTAGGTTTTGTGAAAAAGGTTTTGTGAAAAAGGTTCTACGCAGTGGCTACTTTCTCAAATACAGTGAGTTATAGGACTCCTGATAGAAGTAAATTTCCTACAAAAACAAACAGACAAGCAAATAATGAATAGGTTGTGGCATGCAAGAGAAAGTTCTATTAATCTACAGTTCCTGCCATTATCCTACCCAGGTGTAAATACAGAGGCCTCCAGTGTGTTAATTCCACAGAGTCCAGTAATAAACCTGAGATTACCTTTCAATAATACAATTTCTTCCAACTGAAAAAAAAAAATGTCTTATACCATTTAGTATTAACTGGCCACATTTAATAATAGCTAGAGATTCACTAATACTTTTTCTTTACTATCAAGTGGACTATATTATACATGAATGGCTTGTAAAATTATTGTTTTATATTTCAGAATGACAAACAAATTTCTATACTCAGATTAAAGATTTATATTTAACAACCACTTCACCTTTACTTATTCCTGAATACAGACCCAGAAGAAACTTTTATAAAATTCTCTCTTTTAATGTCATAGTCTGCTAATCTCTTGAAAACACGAGAATTATTAGGTTAAAGAGTGCCATAGTGGTAAACCCATTTTTATTTATACGTAAAATGTAATAATTGTTAATTCTGTGCATGTAAAAATTTTAACTGTTTATTTAAGGTTTTGAATAATTTTAAACCATCTGCACTTAACATTTGTCTGAAAAAATATTTGTTTCCCCTTCACCAGCTTAATAGCAACCAAAGATTACTTCTCTCAGTAGTATCACCCAATGTGCTCAAATATCAGAGTCAGTTGTCTCTTCCCTGTATGTTCAGAACCCGTTCTACCTTACTGTGGAGGAGCCTGGTGGTGTTCAGGATATGCACCACTTTTGCTGCAGCTCCCTTTTATACATACTACAATAAGAATTGCTAATGGAAAGAATTCAAGTGGCCTAACTTCAGCTCCTGATCAATTTTTGTAACATTCAGATTTTGAAAAATGTGGAAAGTCAAAATCTAAAGAAATGCAAAGGAGGTTCTCTGGTTAAAGTTAAAACTACAGGTCAAAGAGTTCATTGCTTAAGTTGCCAGTGAGTATGAGTTTGTATAGCAGAATTCATTTCCGTAGAATTGTTTTTGTTTTTTTTTCATTTTCCCCCTCCACTAAGATGGAGGAAAACAGCAGACATTACAAATCTGTGTGCTTATTCACTTTTCCATGCAACACTGCTCTTGGCCATTCTATAAAGGCTTGCTGTGACACGGCTCATATAGTTTGTGTGTATTCAGCCTGGCTTTCTCTGTGGGTCTCATTCTCGATTAAGAACTTACTCCCTGCATGTTGCAGCATTTTAGTTGTGGGTTTTTAAGCTAGACCCTCAAGAATTGATGCTGGAAACATAGATCATAACCACATTCCCTTAATTGCATGTGGTTAATCATCACAGTTAAAATACAAATAAGTTTCCTGAAAATAAGACTGAACACTTTAATTCAAGAAGTGTTTAAAAGTCCAGATGATCTTAAAATATATAAAAAGTAAAAATATCAAGAATAGCCCTCTGAGTTTAATTGAGATTTTTGTGAATAGCCCTACAGTCATTGGAATGTTTGAGCCAATGCCTTGCACAGTCTTAACTGTGAGTTTCAAGAGTTTGATGCTCTCTCTGAATTATCATAAACTCACAGAATGGTTTGCGTTGGGAGAGACTTCCAAAGATCACTAGTACAAGCTCTCTGCCATGGTTAGGGACATCTTTCACTACATCATGTTGTTCAAAGCCCCACCCAACCTCATCTTGAAAACTTCATTTTCATTTCAAGACAATAATCTTAAAATGGAAGGCAGATAGAAAGGTCCTTAAGACCTTGTCCAGTCTCTCTTTGAGATTAGTAGTTCTCTTTGTTGCTGTAGTCTGCTAACTATTTAGGGTGAATAAAAGCACAGTTTGAAGACAGGAATGGATGAAGGCCATAGATAAACAAGAAAAAAAACAAGAAGCAGAAAAAGGATGGGCAGACACTTGTGCAGTAATACAAGTTCTCCATTAAGATACACGGGGTTCTTTCCATTAAATTCCAAGTTTCTTCTTCTGCTCAAATATAAAACTAGCCACAGGCAGCCATAGCATATGTAATAATGTATAATAGAAATTAAATCATGACTTTCTTAAGACATCAGAATATTTCTTTCTGAACAGGTTGTATGACAACTTGGTACATCTTGAATTTAAAAAATAAAATAATCCATACTTTGGAAGGCAAGAATGAGTTTCAGAACTGCAGATTCTTCACAGAAGATATGCTGCCTGTCTCCCTCCTCATTGGCACTTCATTCATCACAGCTCACGTATTTTCTCATATGCATACTGGCATTAGAGTTCCTTAGGATCTGTAATGGTGGCAAATACCATCAGTGTACGAGCTGGATTTCAAGGCTCTAAATTTTTCAATCCCAGATGCAAAGAGGTTTTTTGTGTAGAAAATTCCCCAGGTCATAATGCTGTCGTTGTTCTCAGTAGGAAACCTTAATTGCAGAGCTAGTTGGATAGGAGTTGGATTAGCTGGCAGAGTGTTGTCTGGAAAATCTTTCAGCTGTGCAATGTTATCACTTCCCCTACGTCCCTCCGCCCCCACCCCTGAGGATTCCTAGCCTACTGCATTTGGTGAGATACATATGTTTTCCCCAGCTACAGGAGCTGTGAAGGGTTCCTCTGGGATATCTAAGTATAAATACCCAAGTGTGTCTTCAGTTGCTAGGTTATTTTTAGTCAATGGGTGGTTACCAAGTCATCTATAATTGTGCTGTTAAATGTGTCAGAGCAGCTTCTGCAAATTGAGGTGCTCCCTGTAACAGGTGGAGCATATAAAGCAAAATGAGAGAGGACAAAAGGAACATTTCAGAACTGAACTGCTTAAAGATTTGATTTATATAAGGGGAGATTTCTTGGTAGGCAGATGTGAGGATGATGATCCAGTATGGATGAAGGAATATGGTAGCAGTGTTTGACTGCATGTGGTGGCCTAACACCTGCTGATAATTAAACCTCAAATAAGCCACTCCCCTTTCTCCAGCCCCCATCTGGTGAGAGAGGGAGAAAAACAGACTGTGGGTTGAGACAACGATTTACTGAAAGCAAAGAGCAGTGGCTTAAGAAATGTGCAGTAGCAGCAGCAATATTAATAACAAAAGTATTTGGAAGAGATGGTTCTTTACACACAAAGGGTGTTCACTACCACCTCAGTTTAGTTCCACATGGCTGCTGAGACAAAGACAAGATGGAGAATGTTCCTGCAGCTTGGCAGCAGCTCACAATTATTCTTGAGACTAAGGCAAGGTGGCGGACACTCCACAGCCAGCATTGCCCATCCCTGAGCCTGAGACAATGAAAAACAATGATGGACAAACCCCCAAAATCCTCTCCATCATGCTGCCTGCTTTCTGCGCTGCTGGGGTTGACTGTGGCCAGCAATGCTTGGCTCAGCTCCTGCCTGCCCAGCCCAGGCTTGGCTCAGCTTGGGCTCAGCTCAGGCTCTGCTGTTCCGTTCCCCCGGCTGCTTCTCGCACCGATGCCGTGGCACAGACTCGACGGGGCTTTGGAAGACACAGAACAAAATGGTGAATTTCTGGAGTTTCTTCCCTTTTTTCCTTCCCCTGGAACCAACCGCCCTGGCAGCGATGGTGTGAGCACTACAGAATAGCAATGTGGCCAGGCCTCAGGGCTCTGGGGGCCTCCATGAGCAAACCTAGCACACTACACTTGCACATAGTGCCTGTGCTGGAGCACTGTGTGATTTCAGATATGTGTTTTGGGAGAATTCAGGGGTTCAAGGGATCAGAGTGGTCTCGCAGGACCTCTAACTTAGCTCCTTTTTTGGTAGTGGCCAAAAGCTGTTGCCAAATGGTGACTGCTGTGTGGGAGAATGTTCAGTGAGTTCCCAGTGGAAAACTGTCTACATGGCATCAGCTGCTGGCCCAAATCTTTATAAACAGAAAAGAGGAAGAAAATCATATGTGAATGGAAAGCCAGTAAGATGGTAGGAAGAAGACATGAACAGTAAAATAATGCCACTGAGAAGCAAAATTAAGCAAAATTATTTTAAAAAAACCCCTAAACTGTCAAAAGTTCTAAGTAAACACGCACTGTTAGCAAGGAGATTACACAGTAGTAATTCTAAATTAACCATGCTGTGCTATCCCTTTTATGAATATGCCACTAGGAGACAGGACAGGAAGCAGCATATAATCTGTCAAAAATATTAAAGATATATTAAGTATCACCTACTCTGGTAAGTCAAGGGAAAAAAATGAAAATTTTAGGTGTTCATGGAAAGAGATAATCAAATGTATTTGTGATTCCTCTGGTAGCTGCATCATGTCACAAACCAGAGATCAATAGCATCTCTTTAGATGTTAATTTCTACTTCAGTGGCAGTTACCCAGCATCAGCTGAAGACCAGGCATAAAATTTTGAGGACTGCTGTAGTTGTGCCTAGCTCAAAAGTAAAGAAATGCCAGCCAGCCATTGGTATGCAGAGAAAAGAAGAGGGGAAAAAATGCTTAAATGCTGCTAAAACTAATTGGTGGAAATATAATTGTCTGTACTCATTCCTATATATTCAATATATCTTATATTCTGGTTAGATTCAAAATGGAAAAGGATTTATTATGCTACTGCAGGCTTATGTGAAAGATGAACTGGGTGAATTTCAACAAAATAAAATGTTAAACTTAGCATCAAAAGAAACATTCCAGCTGAGAGAACCACTGGGCTGGAATAATCACCTCAAGTGGCTGGTGACAGACTATTGCCCGAGTAACTCAAAAGTAACAAAAATGAAATCCAGTGGGCATTGGCAAAAGTTTGGTCTAGATAACCTAATAATAGCTATTGTCTTCTTTATTTTTTTTTTCCAAAGCCAGAAGTAGTTTCCAAATTCATTACTTAAAATAGGCTAACGTCACATCTTGTGCTCCTGCATTTAGATCTGCATTGGCCATGCATAATTTGGGGGTTTATTGCATGAACAGGAAAAAAATGGTTATGCAAAAGGCATTTGACACAGCTGGAAATAGTAGGACTTTATTTCTAGGTATGTGGAATACAATCTGATCATGATTGTTTTCCAGGAATTTTAGCACATCTTTATTTATAAAATATCTCAGTAGTGAAGAATAAATCTTACAGATTCTGGTAGAATCTTTTCACAAAATTAAATGCCGAGTATGGATAATTTTTTCAAGTCTCTATACTTGAGCAAAGGCTGCTGTTTTTGCTACTGAGTTCCAGTTTTAGTAATTCTGTAGAACTCAACTGAATTTTTTGTAAAAAGAAAAAATGAGCTCTAATTCCAAAAGAGAACACACATTTGAAAATTATGCACTTATTTTTCTGCTGCTTTCTTGTAAGATCTCAGAAGATCTTCTATGTCTTACAGATTTGTTCTTGCTCCCTGATCACCAGGAAAATGTATTCCTTACTTCTCTTCCCAGCTGCAAAAGCCTTCTATATCAGAAATGTCTGCCAATGCCATCACCATCCTTTACCAGCTTTCAGGTGCTGAGCATTGCTCCTTCAGCTTGAAAAGACAATGGGGAAAACCCCTGTGGAGTGGTTCCCTAGAAAGAGCTACTGCTAGGATCACAGCTCTTTGCCTCTGTATTGCTGGAGATGAATGGGGTCAGCACAAAACCTGGAAATGCAGAGATAGGTCTGCAAATCTGTTATGGCCTAAGCGGTTTAGAAGTCGTTTGACAGGTGTTATTCCATTGGTTGGGGATGCAAATCTTAATCGGCTGAAAGATAAGGGGGAATTTTTATCAGTGGAATTTATTCAGAAAAGTCTTCCTGAAAAGTCTACATGGGTAACTTGAGTTATCTTTAATATTTTATAAATCTTTATGCAGGTAACAAGTAAAGAAATTGAAGATGGATATTTTTGACTAGGACTCACCCTGTTTGAAAAGTCCAAAGCTATTTAGAAGACACAAAACTGAGAGTGAACCATATGTAGTACAGCAAGTGGCGTTGCCAGGTACCACTGTCCTCTCAAATGGGAAGTCTTCTGGAGTTCTTTGTTGCTATGAGACTAAATGTGTCCGTACAGTGAGTGCTGAACCAGATTTGCTCCCACTTCCACTAGTGTGCAAGTAGAGTGACTCTGCTGTGGCCAGGGAACACAACGCCATGTTCTGATATTTTGTTTATGAAGGGTCTGACCTAAAGGCCACAGAAACCCAGGCGTATTTGTCTAATTCAGAAGCTCAGAGAAGACTAGTTTAAAATGAGAGAAAGCACCATCTTGCACCTCAAAAAGAGCAAGGAACATGCTGTTGAGGGTTCTGACCCATTGACAGTGGATCTTCATGTGCTTTTAGTTAAAAAAGAAAGCAATGAGTAAAACTTTTCAGAGGATTTTTCTCTAAATGTTTTCAGACTAAAAGATACTTACTGTGGACTGTGTAAACTCTGAAGTTTGACACTTTTAAAATCCTATGGATTTTAAAGTTACCTGTGGATTTTAAAGCTGGTATGTCGGTGGGGGGCAGGGGGGGAGAGAGATTTGTTTGCCTAAGTATAAAATGTGTGAATTTTCTTTAGCTACTTGACACTTTTTTCTTTCACCCAGAAGACAAATAAACAAACAAAACACAACTTGAACTGTGCCCAAGCATGGCAAATTTCTCACCAAAGTGTACATTTTGGAATGAAAGATTTACAGTGGAATTCCTCTAGTGTAGCTATGACATTGCTTTAACATTGCATTGCTGTAATCTTCAAATATAGTAAATGCAATACATGGGTTTATAGGGATTTGTGTGAAGTTTAAAATTCAAAAGATGGTTGTTTTTAATGTTTCTCTGAGCTATCTGTGAAAAACGAAAAGGCATAGGGATGAGTTTAAGACACATCATCAACAGCATGGGAGATGTTTGCCCAATAAAAATACTGATCTTTTATTAATCTGTCCTTTCAAATATCTAGGAACCCTTTCCTGGTTTCTTAAAATTAAGCAAATATTTAAATATTAAATATAAAAAAACCCAAAAAAGCAAACCAAAACAAAACAAAAAAAAACCAAAAAAACCAAAAACCAAAAACCAAAAACCCAAAACAAACAATAAACCAAAAAACCAAAACAGCAATCCACATCATAAATGCAGATGTAACCAAGATGCTATGAAAACAAAGCTCTCAGCGGTCAAGTATTCCCTGACTTGGTTTAAACCTCCAAAACTACGGATGTCTGTCCCGGAGAAGCCGGGGTAGCTCCCTGGCCGTCGGTGCGTGACCGTGCTTGTCACTGTTGTGCACTGAGCCTACGGCCAGCCCGAGCAGCCCCGCAACTTGCGGCGTGTGGCGGAGCGCACGGCGGGGGCCCGTCCGCCGTGCCGGCCGTGGCACCGTCCCTCCGTGCCGAGCCCGCTCTGGCCGCCAGCCCTGTGCCCGCAGGCTCCGCGGGCAGCGAACCGCACCTGCCCTGCGCCGCCGAGCCCCGCTCCCTGCCCGCGTTCCGCTCCGCGCTCCGCCCGCGGGGCAGCGCCGGCCGCGCTGCGGGACACGCCTGCACGGCGGAGGTTGCGCGGCGTTTGAACACGAGAGGCGCGGAGCGTGCGCGGGCAGAGGGCCCCGGGAGGGAGCGCGGCTCGGGCGGCCCCCCTGTACGGCCGGCAGCGTTTCGGTATGCGGCTGTTAACCCTGCCCTGCCCCGCACCGCCGAGCCGAGCCGCCCGTGCGCACCGAGCTCGGAGCCCTGGCCGGCAGCCCCGGCCGTCGGGGCGGGCCCCGGGTGCGGAGCGCCGCGCCTGTCGCTGCCCGCGGCGACACCGCGTCCCATCGAGCGCGCAGTCCCCGCGGAGCGGCCCCGCATCGCAGCACCGCCCCGGCCTGCCCGCCCCCCCCGCCCGGCTGCTCTACGGCAGCCGCGGCCGCGGCAGGCTCCTTCCCCTGGAGTGGGAGGGCGGCAGCAAAATCACAGCCTTGGTGTTCCGGGTTTTGGGGTTTTTTTTTTTTTATTGTAGGCTGTGTTTTTTCTTTTTTCTTTTTTTTTTTTTTCCTTTTTTTCTCACGCTGATTTATTAGATTCTTTCATTTGCGCTCCTGTTTTCCGCGGGGATTGCTGCAGCAGAGGCATCAACCTGTAGACTGAGGGAGCCCGCCGTAGCCCGGCGCGGCTGCTCGGAGGGCGCGCTGCGGTGCCACCGCCGGGGCGCGGCCCCGGGACGGGGTCGACCTCGCGGGCGGACGGCGGGCGAGGGAGCGGGGCCAGCCACGGCGCCGGGGGCACCTCTCGGGGCCGGGAGACGAGGAGCCCCGGCGGCGGAGGTGCGAGCCCGAAGGCAGACCAGCGATCTGTGCGAGAGCCCCCGAGCGGCCCCGCGTTTGCCAGGGACGGCGGGCTGAACTGACTTCCCTCCCGCCCCTCGCACCCGCACTGGAGAGCATCTCCGAGCCGGGGGAGGAGGAAGGGGGTGCAACAAATTGCCGCCAGCCGGGAGAAGTTGCAGTAAAGAGAGATCCCTCCCTCCCGCTCCCTCCCCTCCCCGCTCGCTCTCTCCTCCCCGAGCCGTGGCAGCGAGCAGCGGAGCAGCGGCCCGACGAGCGAGCGGCACCCGCAGCCCGGCGATGCTGCAGCGGCTCCCGCGGAGCCTCGGCGGGGAGGGCCCGGCCCCTGCGCGCCCCGCGCCGGCCGGCGGCGGCGCACCCTGAGCGGCGGCGGCGGCCCCGCGCCCCCGCGGCGCAGCGGGCGCTGTTGCGCAACCCTGCCCGGCGCTGCCGGCTCCCTGCCCCCGCCGCCGGCTCGCCGCGGCTCCCGCGGAGACGGAGCGCTGATTCATGGGGCCCCGCGCCGGCCGCCTCGGCGAGGAGAGCGCGGCGCTGCCGCTGCCCCCGCGCGGGGTGTGAAGCCCCGGCCCCTCCTCCGCAGCCCCGGGCTCGCCCGCCCTGCTCGGGAGCGTGGTCCCTGCCGGGAGCCGCCGCGCCTGGCGCACAGAGGGAAGCGTTGATGCATCGCTGTGGAAATTCATTGTGTGACTTTCTGGGTATTTACTGAGTTTCAGACCGAGATGCAGCTCTTGAAAGCTTTATGGGCACTAGCAGGAGCAGCGATCTGCTGTTTTCTTATATTTGTCATCCACTCACAGTTTCTTAAAGAAGGTAATTGTATGTGCATGTCTACATATCCTGTTCTTTAATACTAAGATCTTTACGAGGTGCCTTAATTATTTTTACTGTTTCCAGTATGTTCTATTTACAGCAGTGCTTCCACGCTATTTTTCCTTTCCGTTAAAGCCTGCTCAGTTTTGTTGCTTTAGGTAATAGGTAGGCTTAGACTTACATCTTTGCTAAATGTATATATATTATATGTATATAAATATATATATATATATGAAATCTGTATGATGTTTATATTCGATGTTTTAGCTGACGTCTCATTTCTTTATGGGGCACGTATAGTGTATAGAAAATATTTGTTGCTATCAGATGACCACAGAACAGTAGTCATCATGGGAATATTAATAAACCAAAAAGCCCCTTAACAAGTAAACGTCTTATTTTTATACCAAATCAATAGGCATCCTTTGCCTCTTCCTTATTCAGTACATTTTCAATAGATGGCACTAAAGTTCTATGGAAGGGGCAGGGCAGAGCAAATCCTGGGCATTCAGCGTCTTCCTTCTCTTCACTGCCCCGAAACGGGAAAAGGCCTTTGCGTGGCTTCAAGGCTCCTGTTTTTTCCACCTTCTGGTCAGAAAACTGTGATTACAATTTTTAGGAGAAAATAATTTAATTGTCGGGCAGGCCTTCCTTTTTTTTTTTTTTTTTTTTTAATCTTCTTTTTTTTTTTTTTTTTCCTACTTGAATTGGGTGAAAAAAAATGTTTGATTAAGTGAGTAGAGGGATTTTTCCTGGGGAGTAACCTTTGTATTGCTCCTTTTTTTGTTTTGTTTTCTTTCCTCAGGAAATTAGTATTTTCTTTTATTCTTCTACTGCTAAAATAACTAGTCCATTTGTTACTTGTATAGCAAACTCTAGTCTGAGATTCAAGTGTGAATCCAGAAAAATGTACACATATTTTGTGGTGTATGAGAAAGACCAGTCTTGTTTTTTAAGCAGTATTAACTAAAATAAAAACAATATGGGGTTTTGGTGAATCCATTTTTTCTTTTTTGACCATTGCAGTTGAGAGTATAGCTAGAGGAAAAAGGAGCTAGGCTTAGCTTGGAGTGCTGGCTGTGTAAAGGAGGGAAAAAACTTTTTTGTGACTGGGACAAAGTTTCACTCAAGGCTGGGCAAAGTGACCGCCTTGCAACCTCTGAAGCATCAGTACTGATTTTAATTTGGTGTCAGGCTAAGCAAAGCATGAGACTCTTATGTTTTCACAGATATTTTTTCTGAAATTAACAAACTCTGTTTGGTTAATTTAGGAACATCATTCAGATACCTCCAGTGCTAAAGATTTCTCCTTTAAGAAACCTACCCTTGCTGTAATTGCATTGTGTGCAATGCCTCCCACATAGTAACTTATTTAACATTCTTTTAAAATGCTCAGACAACTGTATTTTTATGTATCTGTCTATTGACAGGGCCTGTTTTGAGGAGATTTTGCAGACTTTCAGACTATTTTTTTACTCTATTTGTCCTTATACTGCTTTTTTTCTTCTTCGGTCTTTTAGGGCTTGAGGTCTGTGTTACTGTAAAAAATCCTCAAAAGAAGAAGCATTTTGTTTCCCTTAAAATATTTCATCCTGCCTTGTGGGAATAGAAAGCTAGCAAATGAAAGCAGAACCCATGGCGGTACCTGAAGGACTTTTAACACATTTAACATTTTTGTAGCAATTATAACCATTTTTAATATGGACTGCAGACAGCAAACTGAAGCTCTTTAGCTTGCTGGATAACTTAATTGGATCAGTTTGTTTATATTTGTTCCTGAACCATTTCTGCTTTCTTTAGCAATGAAAACTATATAGTGACTGTAAATTGCATATATTGGGACAGCTGTCAGACTTTTCTTGACAGGTGCTAATCTCCACAATAGCATTTTGGCCCTTTCCATGCAATTACTTCAGCAGTGTATGTATTCCTTCCTCCCTGTGGTTTCAATAAAGACAGGAAATAGTTTGGTGGAGTTGAATGAAGATATGCATGGTATGACTGAGCTTTTTTTTTTAATGAAGAACTTTTAATATCCAATAAAAGTGAATTATTTAAGCATAAGATATATAAATGAAGGCATATAGAAAATGAGAAATAGATAACACTGGATTTAAACTATATATTGTAAGCAGTTTGCAAAATAAGATTTACTATTACATTTTTTTCCATTTTTGAACCTGATGTTTTATGTTACTTTAAATAAGAAAACAAAAAGTGTGAGGAAAGAACTAGCAAATAATTTAACCATATGCCTACCACATTTGTTTATTAAGTAAATATGTACAAGGAAGGAAACATGTGAGATTACCTCACTACCTTCATAAGATTTGAAATAGTTTTTTGATGCCAGAGTTTCCCTTTACATTATAATTTTATAAAAAGTCAGGAATGCTATGTCTCATTGCACATGATGTTAGACTGTTGATTTCCTGGCCAAAAGATTAATTTCCCATTGGAGCCTAATGAGCTACACAGGCTTGCTGTTTGTAACTCAGCTGTGTGGTCAAATTCCTAAGTTAAATGCTTGGACATGTTAATTTTATTATTGCTTGTGCAGAAGGATAATTTTCTGTTGTCCCAAAGAACATTCAAATAAGCCACCAGTTTGAGTAGCTTGATCAGATTAGCTGATGACACCTATCTCCTGAGACAAGTTGATGGTACAAGTCCATACACCAGGCACCTCTGTCGTATGCAAGACAATTGATTTCAGAAGAATGACATGTAAAATTAATTAAAGTTCAAGCCTGATTTATTAATGCATATTCTTTCAATTTTTGCATCTTTCAAAATATTTACTGCCTGGTATTTTTCCAGAGCTAGATTTTAACAGAAAACTGACATAATCTTCCCTTCATTCAAAGTTACATAATTACTATATATATTTTTCTGTGTTCATTTTCATTTTACTCACTTGGAATTACTGATGTTATGTGGTAGGTTATGGTCTGGTGGTCTATTAACACATTGTATTTTTTATAATTTCAGTTGTACTGTGTGGCTACAGTGTGTAGAACTTCCATGACAGCCAGCTGAAACTTAATACCAGAACCAAACCCTCGTTCAGTCCCATTCATAAATATGAGATTGTATGTTGCAATAGCCAACTGAGATTTTTTTTCATAATTTTCAAGTTGATTTCATTTTAGTTCCTGTGCTGAAGTGGGCCTGTCTTAATTCTTAAATATTTTTATATACATTTGTGGATTGAGGCAGTTTGGTAGTAGCGTTACATTACTACCATATAAATGGTGTTGAGAAACAATGAACGCTTGTTCTGAGATGAGTGGGAAAGAGCTGTTTAAATGTCTATTTCCATGAATATGTTTTTTTCAGGAAGTGAAGAATGGGTAACACAGGGTGCCATTTTTCCACACTTAGGCTTTTGTGTGGAAATACAGGTCGTCCTGTGGCTAATCCGTTCCCCTATGTCCAATCTGTCCTTCAGTGTTTCTAAAAGATGAATAGAGCTGTGAACCCAGAAAAGGGTATTGTGATATATAATTGCAGTCCCATGCCTGTCTGATCTTCAAGCAAAGCAGTTTAACATACTCTAGTCAGCTGCAATCAGTATGAAAGAGTGTTTAAAATTTCAGTATCTAAAACTTTTTTGCATAACTATTGAAAATGAAAAGTAACCAAGTTTATTCACTACCCACGTCTGATTTTAGGTGATTCATTATCTAATATTGTTTAACACATTTATTCAAAGAGAAATTAAAAACATTTGAGTTGGTGTTACACTCCATCAATTGTGGGAACTCCTTTGCCCCTGACAAGGACCTCTTTCATGTAGAGAGAGTTTTAACCATTCAGACACTGCAGTGATGGGGAAAGGTAAAGGATACAGTTATACAGTTTCCAAATGTGTCTTTGAGTCTCATGGAAAGTAGGGCAATTATGGAGTAACTTGGGGAGGGTGTGTGTACATGGCAGCCAAGGTGTGTTACAGCTCTGGATATACTTTAAAGCTTTCCTGCTAGCTCATTGGGGGATAGAAATGTCTAATTTATCAAAAGGTGTGTTGATGTTTTGAATGGTTTAGGAGATTTGGCTGATGTTAGCTTTGTTTGGAGAGAGACTGAGCCGGAGCAGATTAAATCTCAAGAATCTTTCTTAAAGTGTAGAGGATTGGAATATTCAGATCTCAAAACTAGATTCCTAATCTGTTGGGTAGATGTTCAGTAAGCTCTGTAAAATAAGCTCTGATTTTCTGTTGATACATTGCAGTAGTTGAGACAAGAGAATTCCAGTGGTTCTTTTATAACCAGATGATTATGGCTATAAACAAAAATTTAGTATAATTTGTGCAGCTTTACTGTATACTTATGTATATGAATAAGGTATCTGTTTAGCAAATTTTTCATAGTTACCTTTTTTTTTCTCCTCAGGCAAAAATTAGCAATTATTGGTTACACTTGTAGGCACTTCTGTGTCAATTCTCTTTATAGAAATTAGTGTGACAATAGTGAAAAATATAACCTGGCTAAGTTTTATACTTAATATCTTTTTTTCTGTCACTTTTTATACAGATTTAAATACTTTATCCTGCTCTAAAACTACAGAAAAAGCTTTTTGCATATTTTTGTTTTTAGCATGAATGCTTTGACACTGACAATAATAGGGCATATATTTTATTTAGCTGTGTAACCCCGAAGAACTCTGCTGCTTCTTCTGCTAATGTTTGAAAACGTCTACTGACAGTATACCCAAGATGATTTTTAAAGAGCTTTCTGCTCATATAACCTGATGGCTTGAGGAAGCTGGTATTGCTAATGTTTATTGCTGTGTAAAACCTTTTGAGGAAAGGAGCTGTTATCTTCTAAAATGTTTTGAGTCTTTGGCCCTCAAATTTTTCCTAGAAAGAACTTGAATGTGACTTAGTATGACAGATAATATTGCTATCTTTTAATTTTTCTTCTATCTTTAAAACATTAAAAAAAAATTGAACCAGTTAAATGCAGAAGGATAATTGCTTTTAAGAATGTGGGAGGAAAAAAAGGTTTTGTTTTGTTTCATTGTTTCAGTTTTCTCTTTTATGCTTTACCTGTGTCTCAAAACAGTAAGATACCTTGCATACCAGATGTGCTGCATATGTTACCTATATATAGTAAAACCGAGTTGAGGACGGTGTGTCCCAGCTGCAAATTTGCTGAAGGGTTTGTTACATTTAATGCACTGTAGTATAATTTTTTTCTACTGTCTCCCATACACTTTTTGGAGGGGTGCTGTCAAGAGGCAGACAAGAATGATATTTTCAGTGCAGGACATCAGCGTAGAGGGAAGCACAGAATGAAGAAGTGGAAAGTTTGGTCTTCCCATCCAGGAAACAGAACTGGTGGTCGAAAAGCCCTATGCTTGAATAAGGGCTACATAGGAAAGAAAATGTGAAAGGTATCCAATCTCTCTTTGCATTTTTGATATAGTTTTATGGCAACTAAATAGAATAAAGACTCAGTTCAGTGGCTGTGTGATGGTGTGTGGCACATTGGAGCTGCAGAAAAATAAGAGGAGGTCCTGCTTTGAGATAAAATATTTTTGTATTTGAAATTTTTTTATGTTTCCAGTCCGTTGTTTTTTGTTTGCTTGTTTGTTTCAATAGGATTAGAGAGGTGTAGCAGTGAATGGAAGCAATGCAAACAAAATTCTCAATCATTTTCTTTTCAGGGAGGCAGGAAAGATGTTCTCTGTGTGCATCTGCTGTGCTGGGATGTACCAAGAGGGGGAGTCTGACAGTTTTTCTGCCCATGGGAGGAAGCTTTGAAATGGTCTTTCACTTTGGGTGTTTAATATGAACGACTTGTCTGTCTTCACAGGGAACTGCACCATCGATGGTATAAATCTCCCAGTTTTCCCCACTGAGCAACTTAAAAAAAGCCATTAGCAAGAGATTTTTCAGTAGCCTTTTTAGGATTTCCTGTTTTCATAGCCCAGGAGCACAAGTGATGAATTATTGACCTTTCTCAGCATTTATCAGCACTACCTGTTCCTAAAGGCAGTGCTATAGACTGGAGTGAGTCACATCATACAAAAGTGCATGCTTTTTAGATCTGTTGGTTAATATTTATTTTTCTTGTTTCTTAGCAGGCATACACTGTATCAAATATTAAACTGCCCAAACAAGACACACACAACTGAGACTTTTTGAAACTGAACTAAAAATGCCAAATGAAAAAAAAAAAAGCATGTATTTACAAGTTGAGTTCAATATAATATTGCTGATAGAAGCCATATTTTTTTTTTAATTCACTTGTCAAAATATAGATTATTCTCTTAGTGTATATATTTTAAAAATGTTCTTTATAATCACATGAAGAAAAGACACAACTCAGTTGTACCAACTAAAATAACAGTATTTGTTTTCTGGTAGTATTTAGATATCCCAGTTGGAATTGATCATTCAGCCAAGTATGACTGGCCAACTGGGGTATCTGTTCCACAGAATATTGCATTTTAGCTAAGATTTATTTTTCTTACAAATTACATCCACGTGCTACTTATAACCCATAGTGATAATAGCTTCTGTTTAAAAAAACTCATTTATCTGCCTAAATGTGCTTTGTATGCTTATTCTAGAAATCCAACACAATATAGTGAATCTGCTTTGGCACCACATCAGTTCACAAGTAAATCTTACTCAGAGCAATAGATCTTCCTACTAATTTTTGTTAGTCTTGTGAGAAGCAATGAGTAGCATGTTTGGAATATGTCCAAACAGGAAATTAATATAGAAATAAACAGTACTAATATTTTCTAAAGGCAGACTGTGTACTAATGTGTGTTTTCACATGAGTGATGTATTATTTTTGACCGTATAGAGGAAAGGAGATTGTATTAATTTATCAGGTGAAAAAATTATTTGTAATGGGCAAGTATTTTCTGAACCTCAGCTTTTTTCTAACGTTCCATAAGGCTGTGTGGTGTTTGAAAGTCTGCATGTTTAATTGTAGTCACACATGAGAAAAGATTAAGTGGATCCACAGGAGAACAAAGGGAATAGCTAAATCTTTAGGAGATATGACCTAGAAAAAAGAACTAAAGACACTAGTATTACCAAGTTTAGAGAAGAGATTACTAGCATGATAAAAGATTTCAGTGGGTAAAATTCTTTCTTGAGAATGACAAACCATCCTCTCTGTTAAGTGGGGAGATCAAAAGAAGCAATGAATGCAAGCCGATTTGAGGGAAATTTAAGCTAGACATTGGGAAAGGTTGCAGCAGGACAGATTTGTGCTAGTGCTGTAGGGAGAACTTGCTAGTGGCAAGAACAGTTAAGCATTGAGATAGATTTTCTTGAGAAGTTGTGGAATAGGAGAGTTTTATTTTCAGATCACAATCTTGTCTGTTGGGAACAGTATTCTTAAATTGAACCAGACAGATGGACTAGGTGATTTCTTGAAGCCCGATTCTCTGAAATGTGCATTTACCTAAAACTTACGAAGGTGAAAGATATTTAAACATCTAACTTCAGGACAATTTTATGTTGGCTGCTGAAGTCAATAGGCTCATGAGAAATTATCCTAGGGTCAGAGAACAAAAAAAAAAAAAATCCAAAAAATCAGGTAGTGTTTTAAATATTTTATTAGCTGAATCATACATTTTGTTTTAGTCGCAGATGTAATTTAAAAACAAACAATAAAAAAAGTAACAGAAAATATCATGATTCATGTAAATGGAGATTACTTTTTAAGTAGTGTTTGTCTTGCAATCTATTTAGGACTCAAAGGTGTCCCGAATCAGGACTGTGCTCTGTTTGCACTTCTTCATATGCAATGAGCAGCAAAATGGAGATATTAGTCTAATTCACATTCTGGTATTCCTTATAAGATGTGGATTTGTGTTAAAGATTGATTGTTTCTGACAGTCTGCTCTTGTTACCCTAGCATGTGAAGGGCTTTTATCTCCAGGTTATCCCTTGGCTACTCTGATATTGGAAACACAGAACCTGCCCCACAACAGGGTGAGCTGCAAATGGCTTTGTAAAGTTCTCTGCTAACATGTGCCTGTTTGGTCCTATGGGTTGTTAAAAGCTTTGTTTTCATTGCAGTCTGCAATGATGTTTGTCTGGATGCAGTACTGTCCAATTTTTAGATGTCTGTGTAGTTCCAAATCTGTTGGCAAAAGGAGAATTAGCAAGTTGTGCTGACAGAAATGCTTCTGGGTTGATATAAGGACAGGGAGAGATCACTCACTAATTACCATCACAGACAAATTCTTCTTAATAAAGAAATAATTCAGGGAAGAATTAATTTAATTTATTGCCAATGAAAATCAGAGTAGAGTCACAAGAAACAAACCCAAATTTTAAAAGACTTTGACCCCCTGACTCTCTTCTTCTGAGCTTCACTTTACTCCCAATTTTTCTGCCTTCTCCCCTGAGTGGTGCAGGGGGATGGTGAAGAGGGGTTGCAGTCAGTTCATCAAACATTGTCTCTGTTGCTCCTTCCTCTTCGTACTCTTCCTTGTCTCTAGCATGGGGTCCCTCCCATGGAAGACTCTCCTGCACAAAGTTCTCCAGCATGGGTCCTTCCATGGGGTTAGTCAGTCAGGGGCAGGCTGCTGCAGTGTGGGCTCCTTCCTCCCTGGATCCACAGGTCTTGCCAGGGGCCTGCTTCATTGCAGGCTTCCTGTGAGGCCACAGCCTGCCTTGGCCATGCATCTATCCTTCTGTTTTAGCATGGAGGAGTCCTTCAGAGGCTGCACGGGGCTCTCTGCTCTACTGTGGATCCCCATGGACTGCTGGGGGGCAGCTGCTCACCATGGTCTTCACAGGAATCTCTGCTCTGACACCTGGAGCACCTTCTCCCCTTCTTCACTGGCCTTGGTGTCAGTAGGGCTGTCTGCTTCTCTCCCATATTCTCATTCCTCTTTTTTGAATGCTGCTGGTGCTGCACAGATCCTCCCCACCCCCTTAAATATGTAGTCACAGAGGTGCTACCACCTTCACTGATGGACTTGGTTCTGGCCACCAGTGTGTCCATCTTGGAACCGCTCGGCATTGGCTTCCTTGGACACAGAGGAGGCTTCCAGCAGCTTCTCACAGAAGACATCCCTAAAACCCCCCATTTCTCCCCAGACATTGCCATGCAAACCATATATTCATGGTCCACAGCTTGTGCTGGGAACAAGCTTTGTGTGGAATTATTTTGTGTCTGTGGAACAGTTATGCACTACCGAGTTTTTCTACTTAGAGATGTAGAGGACCTGGATACTCGTTCTTGCTTTCTTGAGCAGTACTAATGTTTCTTAAAAGACAAGAAATAAAAGTTTTTTGAAGTTACTATATGACAAGTTAAAATTTCTTTGTCCCTCTCTACACTAGCTTTTGTAAAAGCGCTTGCATTTTATGTGGTTTTGTGTTGACTGCTAATTAATCCTGCAAATGATCTTATATGATATCTTTTGAAATTTGCTACTGTCTTTATTGTATTAAATGACTTTTTTTTTCCAGCATTATTCTTTCAATACAAATTTATGTCTCTAAGGAAGAAAAAAACCAAACCTCTGCTCCATTACTCAGACTTGCACATGTTTTGGAGATGTGCATTGTGAATCTGGGAATAGATTTAGCCTCAAGAGAATCAAACAGTTGTTTGAAATGGTCAATGCTTGAGTATCACCTTGCTTATGGCTATGAACTAATTGAGATTAAACTAAAATGGTTGTGAAGATGCTTTTTCTTCCTGTGCATCAGCAGGTCCCATTATCTGTTAATCCTTTAAAAGTATTATTTAGTCATTAGGAGAAATGAATGTTCTTTTTTATTCCTCTTTTGTTCTAGCTTTTGCTTTTGTTTTTATAATGCATGCTGGTAGAGGAAGTAAAGAGGCTTCAGCTTCATTTATTGTGAAAAGATCTTGTAGCTGTTTGAAGCATTTTTGTGTACTTGGCTATAAAACTATATAGATTGTACCAGATGCTGCCTTATCTTATTTTATAGAATTATAATGGATGCTGATGAGTTTTAGATGCAAGCCTTTAAAGATAAAAATCACTTTGCTGTGTGTTATTTTCTTTGGTAGAATATAGTAAGAGCCCCATTTTGTTGACTCTTTTCAACTTTCCATTATTTTGATTAACATTTTAGTAAAACTTCTTGCATTTTATTATCCTAAGAAGTTTTGTGTCTTCCCTAAAGACTGTTAAAACATTAAATGTGTATTTTACCTGTTATTTAGCAAATAGTGACATGAGACTTTACTTGGTATATTTTTGCCTTGGTTTATTGACCTGGGATAGTTTCCTTTCCATCTGTAGGGTGTGTGAGGTAAATATCTCTGGAAGATAATCCATGCTGAAACTCTTTCAAAACAACTGATTGAAGCATATATTTAACTGAGAAGGTTCTGCTCCACGCCACAGTTCCTTGTCCCATACTTGGGCACGGCAGCTCCTGATGACACTGTTTTCTGATGGTGAAGTGAGGCTATTTTCCTTATTCCACAGGCCCTAAAAATGATGGCTGTTGTGCAACTTCATACTCCAATGCAGTGAATTATTAGTGTTAGTAGTATGTGCTTCTACTTAATTATGCACTTAGGCCTTATCTGGAGCCAGAACCATATCCTTGCAGTCACTTAACAAGTCTAGAGACGCTCGCTGTTCGCAGAAGTGCAAGAAAGAGATTCTTAAATTATACATGAGCAAGTAGTTAAAATAACAGAAGTTATGAAATATCATTTCTCCTCAGTGTCTCTTCACAGGCATTTTCATCATCTAGATGCTGAATTTCTTTAATAGTTCTTGTCTACTTTTAGTTTCTCTCTTGCATGCTCTCCAAAGAGAATGCAGCTTCCTCCTGCATGCACCCATAGGAACATGGGCAAATAAGGAGATGGTCAAGGGATCACATGATTCTGAATACTGTGGGGTTTTTTCACTTAGTTTCTAGGCTCTCTTAGAAATAAATTCCATGTTCCCTCTGCCTGTGTGCTTATATAACTACAAGTATAGCCTTGACTGTCCCTTCACCCATTACAAAATTGTTACAGTCTGATTTTCAGCTTAGAATAGGGCTGGCTGCATAATCTAGTTCACCGGGCATTACGGTTTTGTGTACTAGCTAATGAATTACCAGTATCCTGATTTAATTTTATTGGAAAATAGTCTGATTTTTTATTTCTAATACTGACAGAGAACTAGGATGAAGATGGGCTTTATGCCCTTTTTATAAGTCATTTGTGTTTGCTAGATGGTTATTTTTCACTAGATTACTTGCTTGCAAACTTCGGGGCAACTGTTCCCTGAGGAAGACAGCACAGATCACAGAGTCTTAGAGTGGTTTGGGTTGGAAGGGATGATTTATTTCAATAAATAAATATATATATAAATCTATAAATAGATATAGATAAATCTTTCAAATAGATATAAATATGATCTATTTCAATCTCCTTCTATGGGCAGGGACACCTTTTTCTAGAGCAGGTTGCTTAGATGCCCATGGTGGGGAGACCAAGTTTTGTATATTGTTAACCTCCAACGTGTTCGTGTGTGTTTTATTGTATTGTCATGTTTTAAAGTTTTCTTCCTTACTTTTCTGAGCTCCATTATGATAAAAGCTAAAATGCATTAGATTTATAAGAATTTTTAATATTAAGCTCAGCTGATAGAAATTATATATGTTTAGTAATGGCGTAAAAGGAATTGAAAGTCTCTATTTATTGCAGGTATTTTAATGAGTAGATTGAAAATTCTTGTCAGTTGACAGGTTGAGATTTGCTATTTTCTTTTTTTCAGCAGACAAGAAATGAGAGTCAAATTAAAAGGAGTAGTTTTTCTTTCAGATTCATTCTGATGCTATGACTCTCTGACATGGTGATGAAGATGTCACATCTATCTCTGGGCTTACATAATTCCTGTAATGCTCACTGTAACAGGAACTGCAGACACCTGTGCATTTTAAGGCAGGCAGGTTCTTGAATTCAGTGAGCCTGTCCAGAACCAGAGAGGCATATCAAAACACAATTTTCTTCATTAAAAAACAGAGCAGTCATACTTTCTTTTCCAGATGTTTTAAATTTTTGTTACCAAAAAGTGACTAAAAACCTAGTAAAATGGGTTTTCAATGGAATTAGCAGTAAAAAAGAGCAAGAAAAGGACTGAAATTTGCAGCACATTTTCATTTTCTAGATGTTTATAATTGTACAAGTCAAATTAAGAAACCTTTGCCATAAAACTCATTTGTTTGATTGCTTTCTCCTGCATTTATTTATTGTTGTGGTTTAAAAGTCAAGGTTAAGCAGAGATGTGCTTACAAACTGATTTAATCCCAACTTGTACTCACTGTAACTTCATTTTTTAATATAAAATGTAGCCATTTGAAGTAAAAAGCTATTCTGATTCTATATATGAGAAGAAATTATGTACAAACACAAAGGAAATAAAGAGTTTGTAACGAATCCTCAAAGTTAATTTACATTTTGAGGAAACAAAAAAGTTGCCATAGTAACACGTAGGTTCTGAATCTGATGCATTAGACTGAGGAAACTCTTAACTTGCATGATATGTTTCTCTAGTTTTGTGAATAAGAGCATAATTCTGTGTATTTGGCTACAAATTTGTGCAAAACATAAAAAATTACGCAGACATTAGTAAGTTATGCAAACGGAGTCTTTTCCAATCAGCTTTCTAATTATGTTGTTCCTAAGATAATTGTTGTTTTGAATCTTTTTCCCTAAAAAAAAAGTGGAATATATAGGTGCTTTTCAGTATAAGATTTTGTTGCATCTCTGTTGCTCAGCAACTGTGCAGTTAATATTGATGATTTTTAAACATGCTGGGCACTATATTCTGTCCCCATAAATTCTTTTTAATTCTGTGGAGGGATGGAATGTAAGATAATAGTGCAGAAGGCAGTCTCACCCCTGAGGAGTTGCAGCTGTACCAATCACCAAAGATTAGGAACAGGCTGCCCTTAATAGGCCACAGCTGTGTCCAGTAAGAAGATGAGTGCTACAAAAGAGTGGCTTAGCTGGGTGAGGAGAGTTGGGGTTTGTTGGCTGTGAAGAAGAAGGAGTCAGTACTGCAAGGAGATGCCCATGAGAAATCACTGAGAAGGTATGGAACTTTTGGAATAAGATTACAGCAGAGTTCTATTCAATTGGTTAGCTTTTTTTCTCTAGAACAAACTTACCAAGAATATTTTTATATTCAACAGGGCTTTGCTGAACAGATGAAAAGATAGAGTTTAATGATGGGATTCATTTTTGCTATTTTAAAAGGCCAGTTTTAATACTGTGCGCTGTGAGTATTGCAAACTATAGTTGTGAGTGCCATGGGCTGTTCTGTTGCCTTTCTAACTTCATGTGCAGCCAAACTGAGCAAATAACTTTTATGGAGCTATATGTAGTGTCAATTTTTTTACTAATTAATTTACTGTATGTCTCAGGTCTCAGCAAACAGCCAATTTTTATTTTCAGTGCTACATATATATTTAAAACTGATTAGGAATTATGTATGAAATAATGTTTTTACCCAACCATTGTCTAATGCCTTTAAGTATTGCTGTGTTGGGCCCATCCCTACTGATGATTGCCAATGACCTTTTGACTTGTGGAAGGTCTGAGCTATGTAGCTTTTTAAGGTGAAATTTTTGCTGATGTCTGATACAGTTGAGTGTTATGGCTTGGGTAATTCTTCCAATGGTGTGTTAGATTTGAAAATAGCTCTCATTTTTGCATATGTTAAATGTAATAACAGGAAGAACTCATGACTAGATAGCACTAATGTATACCACCATTGCCATTTTTCAGCTTCAGTTCTATCGCAAAGTCTCCTTTCCCATTATAAGTATTTAGTATATATTTTTTTAAATTAGCATTTATTCTTTCCCATAGTATCATAAAAAGTAAGTCAAAAAGCAGATCTGAGTACACCTGGGCCATTATTTTGCTTTCAGCCCTCTCATGATGGAGATTCTACAGCTTTCCCAGATTTTCATGCTGCACTCATCTGTTATGTCTGCATTTACTCTTGAGTGGTTGCTGTGGTATCAATCATTTTGTCATGTGGGAAGGCTGGAGCAGAAAGCACACACACACATAAAGAGCTTTTTGAAATCCTAACATACTTAACCCAATTAAATTGTAAAGATAGTACTTTATGTATGATTGCTGGGTTGAAGTTGCAGAATGTAGTGAGCAGCAAATCAAAAAGCAGTGTTCAGTCTCTGCTGGGGAGGAGGAAGACTTGCTGAGGAGTGAAGACTTGCTGAGACCCCAGTGGTGAGCTGTGGCATCCCTTGCTGAGAAGGAACATGGACAATCCCATTATTCCTTGGCCTCTGCCCCTGAAGAAGCAGCAGCCATTTTCTATGGCTATTTATTTTATTTTTTGCACCTCATACAAGGGTGTTTTACATGTGTGAGATGTGTGCTCCCTGTTTTTCCTTGTTATGCTGTTTCTACTGAACTTGCAAAGCTAACATTCCTTCAGTAACCACGGCCATGATTGGTGTTTCTGCTCCCATCCTCAAGATTTTACATCCTGGGAGGCCCCTACTTCTCATCACTTTAGTATCAAAATGGCTTCTTGTACTGCCCTGGGTACTCATCCTCTGCTCTCCCAAAACATCCCAGGTCAGCAGACCACTAGTGGTTTTAGAGGCTGCCAATTTAATTTCCTATTTAATGATACTCCAGAGTTTTTAAACACAAGTCTGTGCATTTACTGTTTAGGAGTAGTATCTATGAAGCTCTGACCACCCCTGTGGTTGTCCAGGACTTGCAACATGACTTGTGAGCACAGTTCATAGCAATTCATTTGATATTGTGACTAATGTTTTTGTGCTAATGTTTTGCTTCCCATGGAAAGGTGAATGTACAAGGGGGAATTTTACTGATTTATTTTTTTCCCTGTTTTAAAAATACATGAGTTCCTCTTCAATTTGAGGTATTGAAAGTATTCAAAGCAGCACTTTGAAGGTACTCAAAACCACAAATTACTGAAGGTATTCAAAGCAGCAAATCTTGCTCTCCTCAGAGTTTTGAAGGAGGTCACTAGTAAATCTTTGTCCAATGGGATATAAAAATTCATGTTTGAAATCCATTTTTATGGAAACATTTGGTACTTGGGAATATTTAGGGCACACAGTTGCTACTGTTGACAATCTTGAATATTTTTGAAAATCATCCATCTCTAATTGATGCTCTGTGCAGCCTCACTTTGTCTTTCTGTTTTCTAAAGTCTTGGCAAATATGTAGCTTGTTTCTTTATGATAGAGATGGAAACTAAATTTCATTTTAGGGGGCAAAGTCAATGAGGAAATACTCCTTGATTATACTTAAGTCCACGTATATACTGCTGATGTCCAAGTTCTTCATTTTTGCATCAGGGTGCTGCTAGGCTGGCAGCTCTCTGGGAACGGAGTATAGGGAGTGTTGGGCCCCCTGGGAGACCTGGCAGCCAGGACCCTTCCCAGCACAGCCCAGAGCCAGGCCCGGGTCCTGGGCAGGGAACAGGGAGAGGCCTGGCTGGCCCATGGCTGGGCAGGGAAGGGCTGGAGACCAGTCCTGCTGTGGCATTGCTGTGATGGCCCTGTGGGCTGGAATGAGGTCCTAGGATGTGGGCAGGGTGTGCCAAGCAGGGACATTGGAACCTTCAGGGCCCTGATGTTGGATCTGCTTTTGTGGCTGATCCACGGAGAAAGTCCCTTGTGTGCGCTATAAATGCATCAGGAGCCTACCAGAATTCATTGACACACTGCCTTTTGCATATTATGTGGCAGATATATACTTGTCTTTTGAAGGCCATGCACATTACTCTGTGGATGGGGTAACGGGCCCTGAATGAGCTCAGTGTGGACTGGCACTTGGAGATAAATTGAGCCCCGTGCTTGGGGTGATTGATACATTGCTGCGCCATGTCAGTTCTTTGGGGAAGTGGGATCTGTGCTTCTGAAAATGTCACTTCTTCAGAAGAATAGAAAAGGAATTCAAGAATGGAGGGTTAATACTGAATTGAATTGTATTGGGCTTCCTTTAATGTTATCTAACTGATGTTATCAGTTAGGTCCTCCTTCTCTAAACTGTGTTAAAATGAAAGGTTTGCTGTGTTTTAATAGTACCTAAAACTCGTAGAAAGGTATGAAGTTGTCTTGTGTGGATGTGGCGTTGTGAAGCATTTTGGGATGCAGGAGTCACTGCAGGATACTTTTAAACTAGTACTTTTATCTCCTTTCCATTTTCCTTTATTCCACCTGATGCTTCAGACAATGAATAACATTGAATATGGGACAGCATAGTTACATCTACAATGAATGGACTGTGTTGCCATGACAGAGAATTTAGGAATCATTTTAGTATCACAGAGAAGAACACATTTAAAAGTAGCACAAATACGTAGTTTTACATTGCAATCTTAAACTGTAGAAATTAGACACAAAATATGCATGGTTGAATTGTTGTTTTCCTCTCTCTATATTGCTTATTGTTATGTTATAACAATAGGACTTGCATCCCCTCAAGTAAAGTACTACTTGACTGTATTTGTGATTGTGATAGAGTAGCTTATATTTCAGATATTGTATGCTTAAGTCATATAGAAACATATTGATTCATTAAAACTGCAGTAATACAAAGTGCCCTTTGTATTACTGTATGCAAAAGACAGGCTACAATGTCAATGAGACCCACACTGTCCTTCTGGGACATAATTTACATAGTCTGCAATTATGATTTCTCAAAGGACATTTGATAGCACTGTGCTATGCTGCAGGTAAATGAGTAACCAGAACTCTTAGAAATTAATTCAGCTTGAACAGTGTGCACTCTTCTTAAATTCTGCAAGTATCTCAGCTCATATCTGTGTGCAGTGAATGTGCAATATACAGTGAAGCTTTGCTGGTCATCCCTCTCTGCCAAGGCTTTACTTTGTATTTTGATTGTATCACAGTCCAGCTGTCCTGCAGGTTTGTGTACAGTTTTGAGGCTTGACAGGCTTAAATGCACATTTGTGGATGGTAGTTTGACCAAATTTCAGTTTAGCTGCAAGAGTGACTGCTAGCAGCAGAGTGGATGTGCTTTACTTGTAAGACATCTTCCTTGCATGTTCTCTGCATCTCAGAATATGAAATGTGCTTTTGGTTTTCAGTTGTATATAATGACTGAAATTTGGGTTTTGGATGAAAATATGTGTGTGATGAAAATGTATGTGATCTTGTGATCACATAGAGGTATTAAATTTTTAGTGAAAGAAAAAAGAAAGTGATGAAAGGTTTATTTATAGTTGGAATGCATGCTTTCCATATTTTACACAGGCAAAAACATTTATATATCTTTACTTTTCTGTGATCAAACTTGAGTTAACATGTTTGAAGTGTACCTTTATGTTCTGAGGTATTAGGTGTACATATACTGGGAACATGAAACTTAAAAATATGTCATAAATACTGTATGGAAGGGACTTGAATATTATTACTAGATACTTATTAGTATATGTCATTAGTTTTAATGAGCTTGTTTTTCAAAGGTTTGTAACAAGGGGTGGAAGATGGAGACTAATTCTAGCCTTGCTGGCCAGTCAAAGACAATTGCTGTCTATAGTCAGTCAGCTCTGAACTTGCACACTGAAGCATTTTGTTGGCAAAAAGCCCTAACTATAAGTATGGTGTTTCCTTACAAATGTGAAGTTAATAGTCTTAAACACTGTAGGTCCCATCTCTCTTTTGATCAGCTCTACAACTGGTCTGTTGCTCAAGCCCTTTTGCTCTCTTTTGCCCTTTCCCTACTTTACTCATCTAATTAAATTTTTCAAGTCGAGCACCAGAACTTTGTAGGCCATAACAGTCAACTACATTACATTCTGTCTATAAACTGAGTTTGTTGAAGATCTTTTCACTTCTTAATCCCGTCATAGGCTGTTTGAGATTTTTGTTGCTGTTTTTACTGGAAATCTGTGGGTTTTTTTCCACTTTAATTTATTTGTGATATGGGTCCATTTGTTATTTTACACTTTCCCTCCTTCCAGTATGTGTACCCACTTTAAATTAATAATAGAGGGTAATTAATTAATAATTAAATTAAAATAATTTAATTATTAATTAATGTTTTTCCTTCTTAGCCTTTATTTTGTCCTGCTGAAGAAAAATACATATATTTCCAGCTTTACTTCAGAATGTGCACATGTACCCTTGTCACGCTTTTTTCACCACAAACGGTGGCTTGAAAAAGTATGATCTTACCTTTAGCTGTCTTGCAGTGGTGTTGAGCACTAATACTTACCTCCCTTTTTTTAGCATTGCCTCTCCCGTTCCCATTTGTCGGGGTAGCAGCTGTCCTTTCACAGCCACATAAGGGTGATGGTGCACCATGAATCTGTCATCAGTTCATCGTTTCGGTCCTTTTTTTCTCCTGTCGTTTTCAACCAGTAAATTCCCAAATTTTTCATATGAATTATTTTTAGCTCCTACCTACTTGGCTTTCCACTTCATTGTTCTCATCCCACTTCTGTTAAACCTGTCATCAGAAAGGCATTCAGTTCTTCCTATGTTATATTTTAAGCTTTTATTGTTTTAACAATACATCCAGAATTTGTGTTTCAGAATTATTTTGAGCTTCTAATTGAGGTACAATAAGAAGAATTCAGTAACCAAATTTGCAGTAATTTTTTTTTTTTTTTTGCACATAAAGAGCTGGGAAAAAAAAAGCAAAATTTAAAATATGATATGGGTCTAAACTGGCATTTGGGGTTTAGATTTCCAAAAAAGTTATTGTCTACATATCTCAAGACTTGATCAACAGTAGTATATGATGGTATTATTAGATCACGTTTTTAGGTCTTCCATCTTATAATATTCCAGGCTTTCATAATTAAATTAGAAAACCATGTTTGGTTTTTTTTTTTTTTTAGAACTGAACTCAGTGGTTGGTTTAGTTATGTCAATTAATATTTAATTAATCAACTCTCATTTTATGCTCTGCATTTTGATTACCTGCATGTACTTAAAAAATTGTTCAAAATGTGTAATGGTTTTCACTTAGTGGGTTTAGGAAAAGGTATGAAGAGAAGAATTAGTGGGGTTATTTGTTCTCTGGCAGTTGCACAACAATATTTTCCTTTCTTCTTTGATACCTGCTGTTTGAGAAATGTAGTTTGGAATTGCTACGGCTTTTATGTCTACAAAGAAGGGCTTAGTGTCTTGTGAATTACACTGCATATTTTCCAGTGTATTAGGGACATAGGCTTTTCAAGTTGTTCTTTTATTTTTCAGCATTTTTACTGTAAATAGATGATCAGGGTGTAGGAGAGAAGGGAGAGGAATAATTTCTGAGTTTTGCTTTTTTTTTTAAATTAAGAACTCCTGTAAATCGCCTAGGCTTGAAAGGACCCTACTGAATAAAAGTGGAAACAGTTATAGATGAGTTGTGGTAGAAAAGCTTTGGGTTTTGCTAAGAAAATACCTGTCTTGATTAAAGAAAAAAAAACCAAACAAAAAGCCATAAACAAACAAATCCCCCAAAATAAACTCTCCATTTTCACCATTTTTAGCAATTGAGTGGGTGAAATTAGATTCCCAAATACTGTATTTTTTTCCTGAGGATGACTATTTCACTTTATTTGCCTCTTTCATTTGTGAAGGAGCATCTCAACTTTTCTTTTTTTTCAGACAAGTTGGAGTAACTACAAATACTGACTTTTTACTGGCTTTGAAGTGGAAGGGTAGAGCAGTTGTATGGTGTGAAACTAGTTTCCATTTTTTATAGGAAGCACTTAACTGACTTAATTTCAGAGAAAGGTTAACAGAAGTTCATGATTCTTTTAGGTGAACCATGACTCAGCCTTGAACCAAACCATATATCAAGGAGATGTTTCTGATTTTATTCAATACCAGTAAAAATTGCATCATCTGAGATCTTGAGATGTTTAACCCTAAATTAACTGCAGAATTTAGGGTATGAACTCACATGACCTACACTGAGGGGAGAGAAAAAATCAAAAACGAGTGTTATCCTGTAAGCTGTTTTTTTTGTCTAATTTTCTCATGCAATATGTCCTTTATCCTATGGACTGGCCTCAAAATTGTGTCCTGATCCCTTGTGTCAGAGAGAGTGATGAAAGTGTTATCTCCTGCTGGCCCTTCTATCCTGCCATTTCCCCTCAGGGGGTTTTTGGAGGCATGTGCTTTACAAATGGCTTCTTCTCTCTTTTGAAAATTGTTAATACACTTTTAAAAGGAACAGACTTAACGCATTTACAGCACCATGTGAACTATAAACTTGATTTATATGAAAGTACATATTTTACTGGAGAAGGAAATGTACCCCAGCTGCCTATAAGCTGACTGTAAATATACAGGATTTTTTTTTTTTTTTTTGGTATTACAAACTCAACTAGAATTGTGATTTTCAGAAAAGGAACTATTTTGGCTGAGTTGTGTGACCCTCTTTCATCTGTAAATACATCAGGACTTACATTGCTCCACAGTAATTGCTGACTAAGGGTTTCTATTTTAGGCTGGGATTTTTACTGTAATGTATGTTTGTCAAATACTGCAGCAAAAGCTGGAGATACCTCTGTGCCTTTCAAATCTTGGGTTTTGTTTGTTTTTTTTTTTCTGTTGAAACCTTAGAAAAAAGCAAAACTATTATAGAATTTAGAACCTGCAAGGATGATTTGTATATGCTGTTGCTTTTTCATTATTTACTAAGTTGAGATGCTATAAATCTTATCCTCCAAATCAAAATATTCTCAGTGGCTGCAGCAGCAGCAGTGCTTAGACAGCAAGTAGCGAGTTCAGCTGACAAGGTTCTGGCATGTGTTTCTCTAACACAAACACGGCTCATAGAAAATGGATACACAGACTAATTCTGGCAGTAGCAAGAGCTCTCACAGGAAGGAATTCTGTGCAGGTTGGAGAGCTCTGCAACTGATCTAAACACTGCTCATCCGAGCCACCAAACAGGCTGGGTTAAAACTCCCCAAACGTAAATAAGATTTATCAGTTTCAGCAAGCAAACCTGCACAATTTGATAAATGTCTACAGAAGGCATTTAAAAAGATGGCTAGAAAGCTTTCTTGGCCTGAAATTCAACCAGCTTTGAACGTATCAATATACTGTTTAATTAATGTCTTTGTGGAGCAACATTAAAATAATACTGTGCTCTAATCCTCTAAGAAGTAAGGCTGTCTCAGAACTGCAGCTGAACTACATGCTGCATAAATTAAAATTTGCAGTGCACAGTATCTTTCTGTAGCTTTATTAAGTGGTGTGATTATGCAAAAACTGGAAATATGAAAATGGACATTTCCAAATAGTCATTACTGCTGTTATCTTACCTTTTTTTTTAACATTTAAGTTCCTTTCCACTTAGAATTAACATATTTTTTTCAATTATTTAATGTATTACTGTTAAGAAGACCATGCTCCACAGTTTGTGCCATACATCTGTATTTTTTTTCCTAAATTCAATGTGCTTAATAGAGGAGAAAACAGTCATTTATTTCAACATGTCATTAATTTTCTCAATTTACTCTGCTTCTTGGTCA
The DNA here is from genome assembly GCF_035770615.1 of Melospiza melodia melodia. Classification (NCBI taxonomy): domain Eukaryota; kingdom Metazoa; phylum Chordata; class Aves; order Passeriformes; family Passerellidae; genus Melospiza; species Melospiza melodia. The sequence continues at coordinate 87,172,390 of NC_086197.1, read as the reverse complement.
ATAGAATAGGCTTTTCAATGTAGTGTAAACTAATTCCAGTCAGAAGAAAGTGATATTAACACAAATGGCATGTTTTTAAATAAGAAATATTACCAAATACTCAGCGTATTTAGTCTGCACAGGACTGGGCTTTGAATAATTTTGGAATATAGCTGGCATATTAACACTGCTTGTCAAGCAGAAAGAGGGAAAGGCTGCCCTTCAGAGATGGGGGTTAATTTAATCTAAACTGCCTGACAATCTTCAGTTGGGCAGCTCCATTTTGCCTGCTGGCAGAGCAGAGGTGAGCCATCGCCCTGTCCCCTGCCTGTCCCTGTTCCAGCAGGGCTGGCTCTGGAGGAGGCTGGATCACACAGCTCCCAGGGCATGAGGCACTCGGGGCAAAGGGCTGCTGAGGGTCCTCACAGCACCTGTGCTGCTGTGCCAACAATCTGCAGCAAAACAGCAGCCCGTGGAAAAAGCATATAAATTAGCCCCATTGCTATGAAATCAATAGGGTTGGAGATTCACCTCCCTGGAGGGCTTCTTTTGTTTGATGGCGAACAGTACAATCTGAGTTTAGCTTATTAAAACTGAGATTATCCTCCTTTTTCATTTAACTCTTGTAGAAAAGCTGACTCCAGCCCCAGTGAAAACAAGTATCCAAGATCTACTTGTGAACAAAGACCTTGATTACTCCTCTACATCACAGACATCAACTCCATGGCCATTGTGTTGCCCTTGCCAGGGACTGAGGCTGGCAGGGCAGCTGCTAAAATGTAATCAAAGATACCATCAATTGTCTGGAAAACCTGAAAGAATTTCTGACAGGCCCAGGTTCTTCTGTTCTCCATGGAAAACAATGATGCATGTGGGGAAGGATCTTTGTATATATCGATCTGATACTAAATAATCTGAGAATGGTGCCTATTTACTCTCTGTGTTAAAAAATTGCATTCACAGGGGGCAGTATCAAGCAAAGAAAGCCACTTTAATGTTAGTTTTGCTGGTTTGGTTGTTTGTTTTGAAAATATAAACCAGTAGATAGGGTTCTGTGTGAAGATGTGAGTCTTTTTCAGGAGTCTGTTTAAGAGTCCAGCTGTGCATGCACTGACACTGTGATTCATATGCTGACCTTAATTCATATTACAATGCCCCTTGACAGCGTGCCAGCTGTAACCATGCACACGAAGTATAACAGGATTTGTCCTCGTGTTCTCTCATGAAAATATGAAGCTTGTCAGCCATCTTTTAGTTAGCTTTGCCTTGTTAGATGCTCTAAACAAGGGAATGCAATGCTGTGGAGTATGTGCAAGATGCTGATAGGACCTGTCGGGAAGATCTCATTGGTTAATATTGGATGGGAATAGTAATTGCATGTAATGCTACCAATTGGAGAGAGCAAGGCAGAGTTTGTTGCCATCTTTTTAAACTAGACCTGATAGATTATTTCATTGTACACAAATGAAATCATAGCTATCTTTTCATTAGCTAGAAATAAACCTACAAGTGGTTGGAACGGAACATTTTAAGAGTTTTCACCTTCTTATTTTACCATTGGTATGCAATCTAAGAACTGAGGGAACCCTGCTATTAAATTGTTTAAAAAACCCCACACAATTTCCAGTTAAAAACAATCCAGATGAAGATGGTTGCTAACCAAATTAAACCAGCAGATAACTTGTTTTACAACTCTGATTTTAATGGAAGGTACGTTTTTAGGTAAATGGCTGATTTAGAGAATAGGGTTTTGTGATTTGGAGCAGAATATTTTCTGGACCTGAAAAAAAAAAAAGGGTTGAGTAATATCACAAATGACTGCAATGTTGTCATTACTAAGGAGCAGAAACTTTTATCCAAAACTTGATGATTTCTCATCCTTTCTTTGTCTTAGATATTCACTGTGGGAAACATTCTCTGGTTGACTTATGAGGACAACAGCCCCCGTTCTGCCCTAGTTTGGTGTAGGCACAGTGCCTTGTACAGTTTCCAGCTGAGAATAGCTGGGATAATGCAGCAAAATGGGCAGTTTATAATTTATCATGGATGTGTGTCTGTATGGGGAATCTTCTTGTTTGGGGTGCATATGCTGTCCTGAAGCACTCCTTTAACTTTCCCTCATGGGTAGCTCTGCTTTGAGAGAGTATTTTCAGGATTGCATGCCATCCCACCCCAAAGCCAGAGCATGCAATTCAGTAAAAAACTGCTTTCAGTTCCATTGAGAGAATGGGTGCAGTTTGTGCTGCTCAGAGAAGGGATTTGTATCAGACAAGGCTGTGCAGTGGCATCCAGCATGCTGGTATTTTTGTTTCATGGAGTGCCATTTTCATGTGTGGACACAGGCTTTGGGGGGGGAAGAAGAGGCCCTCTGCTTCTCAGAGCTTTCAGCAATGGCACTGTTATGTCATCTCATGCAATAAGGACTTCAAAACTCTGCCTGCAAGGATGTGTATCAATCCTTCAGCTCCTGCTTTTGTGCTTGGTTGAGCTGTATCTGTTGTCTAGAAACTCTGCTTGTGTTTAACTTTTGTGTTGCTTTGACACTGACAATGCATCTAGAAAACTGATAATATACTTCCTTTTTTCTTTCCCTAGTAAATACTGCATTCCAAGCTTGTCATAGCCATCCTTCCCAGACATTATTTCACATGATTATGTTGTTTTATATTAGTTATGCTCTGCTGATTGATAGAAACAATATTTCTGTCATCAAAGGCTCTGCCCTAAAAATATCTGTATGTATCATGCTAAAAGAAAGACAAAGACAAGGCAGGGGCAGGTCAATTAAACTGTTATTGACTTTGATATCTGAATAAAGAGGGCAGAAAGAGCAGACAAAAGGGTCTGTGTTCAAAGAGACAGGTGCGAGCAACCACGTATTCTATGTTTAAAAAGCAAAAGAAGGAATATTTTCATTATTTTCATTGCATAACTATATATATTTAATTTTTCAATATTCGAAAGAAATTATTTCATCACTCATTCCTATTCCTAATTGAAATATTAGCTGCAGTTTGGCACTAAAGTAATTTGCTTGTAGGATCAGTCCCTTGCTGCTCAAAAGAGGGAAGAGACTGAGGTGTCTAAATGTGGCAAAACCAAACCAAACGCGAACCAAAGTAGATGAGATCTGTAATGTTCTTCAGTGAAGATGCGTGTTGACTGGCTTAGTAAATAGCATTTTTTTGTTACTTAATATAACTAAGAAAAATATATTTTCTATAGATAGAAAATCACTATTTTTCAATTAGCTAATCCTCTCCATCTCTCTGTTGTTCTGCCCCCCCCCAAAACTAGAATGAAAGAGTTGAGACTTTAAGCATTGTTGTAGTCACCTGATAATTGTTTGTGTTATATGTGCTTACAGATTTTTTTTCAGCAGCTTAATGAAAGAGTGATTGCACCAGTGCTTACTTTGTAGTTTCAGTGAAGCATGTACAAGAATCAGACAGATTGGTACAGTCATGCTATTAGCAAGAAATACTTTGATCTGTTAGATAGGTTTGTAATACTGTGTTGTTTGGGGTTTTTTTAAATCTATGATCCTTTACTACAAATTTTTTAAGAAACAGTCTCAGGCTCAAGAGAATGAGCATTGAATATATTAACATTGCTTGTTTTACAAGTTGAAGCCTTATTGCTTGTGCACACAGTATAGAGCATTCAGACCCACTGCTGAGAGGATTATAAATGTTTCACGTATGGCACCATGAGACCTTGTGTATGAGTTCAGATAATTCAGAGATTGCTCCATTTCTCACAGCCTTCTTGGAAGACTGTATTAGGTCAGTGAGTATCAGCATTACATACTGTGCTTTGTCCTTCCTTTCTTCTGACTCATCTAGTGTTAAAGGAGAACTTTGATTGGACTGGGTCTAGGGTTTCCCTTGTGTAAGCAGGGAGAATAATTAAAAAGTCTCAGTTAATCAGTATTTGTGAGTGGTTCAGACTTTACAGTGATAAGGTCCATAAAAATGCCAAGATCAAAAATAAAAATTATTTACTTGAAGGTCATGATCCTCTCTTCACTTTGTCAATATTTGTTCTGTAAATTGTTATAGTTTCATAGCAGTACAATATTTTTTCTGCAGCATTCCTCTTTTGAAAAATTCATAATACTTTATAATGAATGAACTAATTATTACAATACCCTTTGAAGTGGTGTATGGTCTTTTTATTATAATGCTTTGAGAGTTTAAATTACAATATATGCAGGTTAGTTGTCCATGGGAGGCCTATGTGGAGCTAAAAGTAGAACACAAATTTGTTGAAATGGTCGGGCTCTGATTTTGCTCTTTTTGCTATGATTTATGATGAGAGAAATTAGTGTTATCAGATACTGTCTACTAAACAGAGTCTAAGGAGCACTGGAGCATAAAGAATGAATATGCACTTAGAGGTTGTAGGTTTAGGGATTCACCTCGAATTTGTGGCTCTACTTGTTTTGGTTACTTAAAAGTATAACCTAGAAGTCTGATGCTAATGATAGTGTCTCATCCTGGAGTGCTTGTTCATCATTCAGGGGCATAGGCTCTGTAGAATGGTTCTGATGTCTTTACTGGAGGTCTGGCTGATGCTTTCAGGGATGGCACCACTCCAGCAAGATTTACTATAAGACTTTCTTAGGTGTGCTGGTCTTGACCTGCTCTGTACAGCCCTTGAGTCATACAGTTCTCTGGAGATCTGGTAACTGCTGCAACTGACTTGGCATGAATTTTATTATTACAATCATAGTGTAAGCCAATCAGGTGTTAACAATGGAAGAAAAGGGCTGGAAGTGGAGCAGGAATCAGGCCACCAGCTCTCTGTTCTGCTCATTGGGCAGTTGCACTGGGTTTGCATGGCAAGGTTTTGGTAGTGGGGGTTGCTGCTAGGGTGGCTTTTGTGAGAAGCTGCTGGAAGTTTTCCCTGTGTCCAGTGGAGCCAGGGCCAGCTGGCTCCAAGGTGCACCTGCTGCTGGTTAGGGCTGAGCCCATCAGTGACAGAGGTGGCACCTCTGGGCATTGTTAAGGAGAGGAAAAAGTTACTGCACAGAGGTAAATTGCAGCTGGAGGAGAGAGGAGTGGGAATATGTGAGAGAAACAGTCCTGCAGACACCCAGGACAGTGAAGAAGGAGGGGAGGAGGTGCTACAGGCAGTGGAGCAGACATTCCCCTGCAGCCATAGAAGGTGGCTGCCCAAAGGAAGCTGTGACTCTGTGGGAAAGGCTGTGACCCTGTGCTAGAGTAGGCTCCTGGCAGGACCTGTGAATGCATGGAAATAGGAGCCCAGACTGCAGCAGGTTTTCTGTAACCCTACAAGAGACGGTTTTGAAGGACTGTGCCCCATGGAAGAGACTCATTCTTGAGCAGTTTGTGCAGAACTGCACCCTGTGGGGAGGATACACATTAGAGAAGTTTGTGGAGATCTATTTTCCATGGGAAGCATCCCACACTCGAGCAGGGGAAGAGGGTGAGGAGTCTTCTCCCTGAAGACAAAGGTCCAGCAGAGAAAATTTGAGATGAACTGACAGCAGCTCCCATTTTCCATCCCCCAGCACAACTCAGGGGGAGAAAGCAGAGAAAATGGGGAGCAAAATTAAGGAAGAGGATGGGGTGAGGAGAAGATATTTTAAAGATTTGGTTTTATTTCTCAAATTCCTCCTCTGATTTGATTGACAGTAAATTAAGTTAATTTTCTGTAAGATGAGTCTGTTTTGTATGTGATGGTGACTGCTTAGTGATCTCTCCCTTATCCTTATCTCAACCCATGAGCCGTTCTCTATTTTCTCTGTCTGGTTGAGAAAGGGAGTGACAGAACAGCTTTGGTGGGCTCCTGGCATCCATGCAAGGTCAACCCACGACAGCCATATTGATCTCTGAAGAGTCTTGCGCAGCACTGTAAAACTTTGTGACTGTGTTACTGGCTGTCCATATTTCTGGCAAACCCTTTGGGATCAGACATGAAATAACCGCCCACTGACTGATAATTTTTAAACGTGCAAGATAACCTTGGTGGCTCTTTGTGATTAATTGCCCTTGACATGAGGGAAGGTTGCACATTTGTTTCTCGTTCTGAATCAGAGCCCAGAAGCAGAAAGGAATTGTGCTCTGGAAAGTCGCCATAACCAGGCTTGTGCCAGTCTGTAGCACAGCAGTTCTGCAGTGAGTCTGCATGGGTATCATTGTCATTACACTCATCCTCTACAAAGTACTATTTCCCCTGGTTGCTGTCTCAGGAATCATTAGAGTCTTGCTACATGCATATCAGAAACATCCTTGACCAAATCCAATGTTCACTTCGTGACCTTGTTGATCACTAGCAATATCTTCTACCTGTCTGAGTTTTGCCTGGACTATTAGGTATTTTTTGTTTTTGTTTTTTACATTTTTTAAAAGTTGTTGGTTTGGTTTGGTTTTTGTTTTCCCCCCAGGGATATATATGAATTGAACATGTGTCTTGTGACAATACCTACCTGCTTTGCTGGTTTTGCTTAAGCAGCCAAATTCTCATGAATTGTAGTGTCCAAAAGGTCTTGAGCCACATCATTCAGCCACTTGTTGTCCAGAGACTGGGCCTTTGACAGCTGAAGATTTGCCTTTAAAAGAAAGTGTTCAGCCCATCCTGTCCTGAGAAGATATCTACCCTTTTATTACAGTTAATAAAACTGACATTTTCCAGGTACCTTCCAAGCAACTGCTTCCCCTCTTTTCCCACAGCTGCTGTTTTGACTGTTTTAGTTACTGACAATCTAAGGATTTCTTTGATTTCTTGTTTGGGTGCTTTCCCTCTCCTGTAAACCCTGGATAGGGACAGCTTGTGAGGGTGTACTGTCAGCAGAGAGGAGAAATAAATACCACTGTGGCCCTGGCGGAGCATGGACGTGGAGACAGTGAAGCTCCCTTCAGTGCTCGGCTGCCTGTGTTGGTTCACTCAAGTGCTAGAGTATTCCCAGATACTCCTTGGATGGTCACTGATGTTCCTCTAATTGTGATTTGCCTCAGTATTCTTTCATAGCAATGTTTTCTGTGGCCTGATTGTCTCTGCATGAGTCAGGTTCTGCATGCTTTGGTGAGTGGGTTTCCAGTGCAGAGAGAGCAAGGGCAGTGTGGTCTGAGCTAATCCTGGTTCTCCATCTGAAAAAATTGCCTGTAGGAAACCTGGGCAGGACTAGCTTTTCTGGCGTTGTTTGCTCATGTGCTTTGATTGTCTGGGGGGTTCTGCCATGCTTCCATTCATATTTTTTCTGGATCAATGCAGGTTGTCCGTGAAGAACAAAAACTATTAGTTGCACGTGCTGTAGTGGAAAGCATATTATGTGGTGTTCTCCCCAGGGCTTTAGGGGTGTGTTAACTGGAAATAAGGATGAACTTTGAAGATGGGCAATCTGGTGAAGATGCTATGCAGCATGAACAGTGGGACTCTGACTCCTTGGTTTGCTCTGAAGGTGTTCCCAGAGAGCAGTGTATATGCTGGCTATAGAGCTAAGTATGTATTAAGTGGAGAGCTGAACAAAAAGTGAAGTGGATATTAATGCATAAGAATGGAGTTGAAGAAGAACAGGAGGAAGATTATGCCATTGTTTGAGATTGATTTAGCTGAGCTTTTTATATTAAACTTTTATTTCTGCGGCCCTCAAGAATTAAAGGATACCATAATTCGTGTTCAATGCAGTCTGCTTTACAGCTAATACTTAATATTTTTATGAGGCAGTTATATTTCCAAAGTATGTTACATTTCCAAGGAGTTGCAATGGACTGTAGTTGAATCATTAAAAATTTCTTAATTAAACTAGTGGGTGTGTATCAGGGTGCATGCATTGCCAACATCTGCATCTATTCACAATTTTGAACCTGTTCTAGAGAAATAATGTTAAATTAGTTTGTGTACTCAATATCTACCAAGAAGTTGCATCCAGGCAGGATATTGTTGTGTTTTTGTGTGGTTTGGAGATGTATCTGATCTCTACTGGAAGTAGAGTCCATACTAAAAAGGCATAAAAGTTTCCATGGCTTGAAACGATATATTGTGCTTGGAACCTTTGTTTTCAGAAGCAAATCTGAGAAATAAAGTTTCTTTACTTAATTTGGGATTAGACCCAGTGAATGTAGCCTTTATTCCTTCTTGGACTAGTTTTTCTATGTAAATGTCTTCTCGTGTTTTATTACCATTTATTTTGGGATGTCATGGTATCACTGGGTAAATTTGAATCATAAATGTAGGAGAAGAGCTCTGTTAGATGGCACGTACTTGGTAGAAGTTTCCAAGAATGCTCCTTTTTTTTTCTCTTAAGGGCATTTTACTAGCTCCTCTTTGCCTTTCAGAAAAGGAGTTATTTTTAAAACTAAAATGAGAATGTGTGGAGAAGCAAAGTGCAGTTCTTTCCATTTAATTGAAGAATTTAGTTTTGAACTTAATATATTGCCAATATTTTTTGTTTTGTTTTCATTAATCTATAAAGAGTTTTTGATATATCTGGATGTGGTTTTCTAAATAGAACCTTGGCAGGCTTCCACTGCAAGCTCATTTTAGTGCTATTTCATTAGCTGACTTATCAAAATACTGTAATCAATGCCTGTCATAACATAAGTACATGACCCTTTTGAATAGCCCAAGTGGCTATATTTGCTTCTCTCTGAAAGGAGTATTAATTCCAAAGGGAAACAGAAGGTCAAATCAACATTGGCAAACTTACCTTCTATCAGTTTGTCTATATGATTTAGAAATATTGATTTTTTTTTTTTTTTTTGTAAGAGGCTCGTTTTTCATAAATTTCCTTGTAAGGTACCTGGGGACATACTGCTGTTTTGTTTTTTTGAATTTTCTAATAATGCAATTCTGAAAACTATTGGATTTTGATGAGGCAAGAATACAGCATAGTATATGAAGACACAGGAATCAATGGATGGTTCTGAGTGAGATGTTTGACTTCTGTTGTAAAAATTTGTAATAATCTTGTTAACTATCGTGTGTCTGGACAAATTAAAAGAAGTTGCAGTTCTACAAAGACTCCTCTAACATTAAGACAATGAGTAGCACGCTGAGTTGTTATCTAATAAGATCTTTTAACAGATAATTGATATATTGTTTTGATTTGTGTTGTAGGATAACAGGGAAATGAACTGGATTTTTCATAAAGTTTTTGTATCTGATCTGTTATTTCTGTAGTCTGTTTTAGGTTTGACAAGGTTGAGCTTACCTTTGAATTTTTTTGAATAATCTGCGTACAATAGAAAAGTTTTTGTTTTGCTTGGTTTGGTTTTTAAAACTTCCCAGTGAAACTTCCCTTTTACAAATTTATTTATGTAACATATTCTATGTGAAATACAAAGTCACAAAGTTAATATTATTTTGCTAGTTTGAGTGTATATGTGGGTACATTAGATGGAAATAAATTGATTTTTGTAAGAGTACATATTTTTAATACAAATTTTCTGACGTTAACTCAGGTAATTAATAGCGTAGCATCATTAATATTAGCTTAGCCTAGGTATTTGAAATTTGCTTTTGATTACATGTATCATATGATTTTACACATCTGTTTCTTTTTCTGTGAAAAAAAATTAACTCTTCAGCTGTAAAGCTCTTTATGGGAGCTGCTTTCTGTAAGTGTCTGGGGGGACTCTCAGGGACATTTTAGAGACATTATGTTTTGGTGGTGAACACTGTTAAACTGTTTTAAAAAAACCACCAGACTCTTGCTAATCACTTTTTGCTTTTTGAATATTAACACACTTTATGGAAAGAAAGTTGCTCTCTGACATTTGTTGTTTGTGGACTGGTTCATTAATAATGTTAGACCACAACTGTAGGAATCAAATAAGGTAGTTTTATCAGTAGTATCTCTATAAGGAAAAATGTCAGCATTTTATTGATCTTGGATTGTTTTGGTTTGCCTTTTTTTTGTTTGTTTGTTTGTTTTGGTGGGTTTTTTGGTTTGTTTGGTTTTTTCTTGTTGTTTTGATGAGTTTGTTTTGTTTTATCTGCTGAAAAACACAATCAAAAAGCATATCCTGTATTTTTTCCACATCTTTGAAAGATTTGTAAACATGTAGTCAAGAGATGAAAATTACATCTTATATGTATTTGTTTTAGTGCATATCTGAAGCAAATGCAAAGAAAAATTAATTATATTTTTAAAAAAATCAATAGCAGAAACTACAAAACATGGAAAACACATATAGGTTACACCATTGGATTATTCTTATGTCAGCATGGAACATGTCCTCAGAATCACACCTAAGTAGTTAAAAGTGAAGAAATTTCTAGATACTATAATTTAAATATAGCGTTTATTTTTTGACTTTTTTCTTTATGGAACTATGTTTTTTTTCAACTACTGAAAAACATGCTGTCTTGTTTAATTCTTTCTTTGTTTTGCTCTTATTGGCATAAGAAGAGCAAAATTAATTTTTTTAAAAGCCTGACAATTCTGAATCTGCCTCTTTCTCATCCTACCATCTTTATAATGGGACAGGCGGTGGACTTTAACAAATTCTCATTTTATTGCTTATCTTATATCTTTTGTTGTTGTTATCCACAGTGGCATAAAATAGCTGATCAAATTGTGTTGAATAACATCACAAAATTGAAAGTTAGTGGCTTTCACAGTGTGAAACCAATAAAGAGCTGCAATATTGCTGTTCACAACTGCACTACTACTGAGTTTTTGGGAACCTTCCTATACATCTATTAGTGTGCTCCATTTGGAGAAGAAACTTGTTATTGGGTTGTGTGATATCTACAATTAAAGTTTCAGTGTGATCTGTTCTAAGCACATGATTATCTCATTTATCTTAATTGCATAGGCATTACATTGCCAAAATCAAACACGCATTTATAAAGTCAGAATACATTCCTGAGGGCTTGTCAGAATTTTTTGGTAACTTATTATTATGTTTTTCTAACATAGAGCATATAACAAGCACATAGAATGATTATTTTTTTAAAATATTCCTGGTAGGAGAGCATCTTATACTATACAAGGAAATCCTAAGTGATCATGGAAAATAGAGACAATACTGAAAGTTTTAGGAAGAAGTTTTAAGAAATTTTTGGAAGTTTTAGAATTGATTGCTAGAATTTCAGGGTTCCCTCTCTGATCATCCCTCTAAGGATATTATTTGATTCCTAATTTCCACTGATCTTTTTATGCAATACTTCTAATTCAGAAGAAGCTGATATAGCTATAAGGTTCTGTTCCCATTTTGAGAATGGGAAGTTTGTTGTGTCTCGAAATTTTTTGAGAGATATGGAATCTAGTAAAACAAACAAGACTGGCTGTAACAATGCTATAAAAATAGAAAACGCTTTACAATAATTTCTTTCATTGGCTCTTACTAAATAGACAAATTCAGTTGACCATCAGGGTAAATTGTCTCTCTGTGTTAAATTTTTCTTTTAGAACTCATTAGTCCATTGCATAGAAATAAAAAGAGAAATTGCATATCCTGGTTTTTTTTAGATAAAAAAGAAATATTTGCATTTCCCACTTGGCTCAGCAAAAAGACAAGTAACAATACATGTGGCAGTGGGGCAGTGGGAGGCGATAATCAGATACCACTGACATTTCCTGACTGCAAACTTTGTCTGGTGCTTTTGCCAAAGATCTAAAAAAGTCTAGAAGGATGTCTCAAGGATGTATTTCTGCTGCTTTTGCCTTCTTTGCATTTCACAGAAGACACAAGAGGCAGCAGATTTTTTTTTTTCTTTTTAAAAATTGGAAAAGTTTTTACTTTGGATAAAGCGTCTAGAAAAGACTTCATTTAAGGCTGGTATTACATTTTTTTAAACTGGAAATTGCTATTTCTAGGGACTTGAACATTTAGGTTTAATAATAAATATTCTTGAGATTCTGTTGCAGTTAAAGGTAGGAAATCTATATGAACATTTACCAGTGTGTTTTATCAAGCTTGAAGATAGGCAGTAATTTCATTCTTGTGCATGTGGATAAAGACAGGAGGTGTAGCACTAGAACAGGATCTGCATTTGTTTAATTTTTGTTTTTAGCAATCTCTCTCCAAAACTGTAGCCTGCAAGTTTCCCGCATGCTACTGGCATTTCTGCATAGTAATGGGGCAAGAAGATCCAAGAGGGAAAAAGAAATGGTAAAAATTGTGTTGAAAATGAAGTATTTGGAGACCTTCTCTTCTAGTGATGTTTATTGTCTGTGGAAGAAGTGAAATATTCCCTAGCTCATGTGGAAATTGAAACCTTGAGGTGAGATATGCAGAGTTAGGTGCATGTAAGGGAGTTCTAAAGAACAACACCTTAGCTGAACTCCCTGTGCTCCTCCTGTCATTCACAGCTCAAAAGGAAATAGAGACTTCAGGCATAATACTTGGGGCTCTCATTTATGGAAACCTTTCTCTTAGCTTTGCTCTTTGTTCTCTGGCAGGGATTGCCATTCTGCCTACTGATGTGTAGCTGTCTGCATATCTGTGGAGCTGCTTTAAAATACAAACCTGGACTTGGCCATCCTAATCTATAAATTTAATCCTACCCTGAATATCTGATAATGTTTTCAGTGTTGGAAAGTTGAACAAGGTTTGGGAACAACAAGCGTATGAGTCAGAAAAAGAAAGAACAAGACTCTTTTAGGCTTTAGCACCTATAGAGAAGATGTCAGCTAATTTATGCAGGTAGATTTACTAGGATGTCTGTACACTTGCTGATAAAAATGACGAAGTGCATTTGTAAATTGATCAAGCCTCAGCAGAGATGACCAAAGGAGAATGCCTAGGCATTCTAATTCTAGGAGAATGCCTATGTCAGGGACCTCTCTTTGTTTTTTGAGTGTTTCTGCTGGAGTACTCATCTGAGCAAACCTTAGAGTAGCCCCTGAAGGAAGGGTTTGTGTCTCTCGGCACACAAGATTAGACCAGCTTCCTAATCACACCCCTCAGCCTGTGAAGGAGAGACTAAATCCCTAAAGGCACCCCTTGTGCCTGTTGAAACTGAACCCCAGTGAAACCAGGGATTGAGGGATTTTTGAAACAGAAAAAGTTCATAAAGGTCACAAGATCTCAGACTAGTGATTCAAGAAGTCTTTTGAAGAGACTGAAATCAGCTTTGGTGCCTGATCCTTCAGTGTTCTCATGCAGTGTATCATTGCACAAACACAGAGGTTGTCCAGGGATTAGTTCTGATAAGAGTTTGGAGAATTCATATCTGTAGGTAAGTGGGACACATACAGTGTTTGCATCATTGTGTATTTTCCTATTGATTAGTTGTCTCAGTTAATAGAAATATTAATATTTACATTCCAGGGTTTACTCATATTGAATAGTAATATTGCTCTGATTAAAAAACACACAATACATATTTTCCACAGCTTGAAAAGAAACTTACTGTGATGGAAACTTCCATAACTCCCTAAGTGAGTGATAACTAGTTAATTAGCTAGTCCAAAGGGTCAATATTTAAAGTTATGAAAAAGCAGTCCAGAGAAGAATTGGTATACTACACTAAATTACCAAAAACAACTTTTGGATAAACTAAGTGCAGCCCATTGGAATTAAAAACTCATTTGCTTTCCTGTTACTGTCATACTGCTCCTGTGCAAACATGCAATTTCCTTCTGTCATCCGTAGTATTCCTTTAATTTTTAATATGCTTCAAGAAACAGGTGTCTAACAGCAAGGCTAGATTTTAATTATTTATGTGTACCCATATCTTTAGCATATACAGGCTAAACATCCACAGGTTTTTCTGTCACTTTTCATTTATGCATTCTAAGTTAGAATTAGTTACACGTGGTAGTTCTGTACAGTTGTGGTCAATGTGTCACAGTAGATTCTGCATGCTAGATCCTGGTGTTTAGGGACAGGACTATATCTAGTACTTTATGGATGTAAGGGCTGTGTAGTTTCACCAGAAATATGAGGATTCATGGCCATTCCTTCCCTCTCACTGTCAAATACAGAGCATTACTCCATGAAGGCTAAATGAAAAGTGTTTCTGTGTTCACTGTAAGTTAATGCTTTGCTGAGAGCACAGACTCATTAAAAGCTTTCCCAAACCCATTTTGTTACACTTTGTACTGCTTATGTGTGCTCTTGTAGAAGTTTGTTACTGCTGCTGATGTCATTCTAACTTAGGGTTTCCTTTTTATTTCTATGGCGGCAGTATCTTAACCCAGCAGGGTTTTTCAGTTACTATTTCCTACTGTGGGATCCTGGAATGGAACTGGCTCAAAGCCCTTGCCCTTTGTGGAGAAGCCAGGGTGCTTTTCCTGTAGCAGGGTTTGCTCCCCCAAGGGCAGGAGGTGAGTTTAGGGGTGTGTGGTGCCAAAACCTCTGATTGATGTAGGACAGAGGGCTGAACCCTCACCCCCAAAGAGTCTCTGGGTTTTCAGCCAGATAAGAGAAGGCTGATCAAAAGCAGACCCTGAGGAGGCAGGGTAGTTAATTACAAGTTTTAATTATTTCATCTGAGAATTTTTTTTCTTCTGTTGAACCAAAAATAAATGATGACCTCTTACAGGCAAAATGTTATTCTGGGCAAAAGGAAAAATGCTTTAACATAGACCCAAGAATTTATTACTGCTCTATTTAAATCTTAACCTAATAAAAAAGACAGCAAGGAGGTTCAAAATATGAGTCTAATACAGCAGAGCATTTCTAATCAAAGTGCTCTATGTAGACTGAGTTTTGTCTTGGGTGATTTGAGTTCTGAGAATGTCCCTGAAAATCAAGCAACTATGTTTCAACATCTTTTCTTCAAGCAGTACCACAATATAGAACAAAGTTTATATGTAACTTGTTTCATAATAACCTGATCTCTTCCTGATGTTTAACTCTTCAGTTTGCAAATTCACATTACAATCAAATCTATTAGAGTGTCTTAACACACTGGAGGGTACTGTTCTTTAATGATTTTTGTTGCACCAGCGTTTGGTTTTGCCCAGTTTCCAGGTCTCCATTCCTTTAACCAACTCAGTACATTCTATGCCCCCACTATTGAGATCTCTGTTACCATATCATGCCTCTGTTCCTCTGTGTTACACCATTACACTGGCCTAATATTTCTGCCTTCAGAAAATGACTCGTTACTCCTGACTGTAAAAATTATGAATATCCCACAGAATTATTCAAACACAAATCAGGCTGTAGCCACCTGAACCTTAGAAAATTTGTTTTTCCACCAAGAAAAGGTAAAGCAAAGCTCCAGGCAGACCAAGACAAGCCCAGTCAGAGCAAGTCTGACAGGTGTCAGTCCCAAGGCCATGCAAAGGTGGTTTCAAAGGCAGCGTGGCTTGTTCCTAGCAGGAACAATATGGTGTTTGCTGGGCTGCAGAGGTTCACAGGGATAAGAGATAAGTACAGGATGACAAAGAGAAGTGACATTTGACAAGGTCCTGCTGTTTCCATTGCAGGAATAAGCCCTTACGTGACTGCTCGCATCCCGACTTTCAGAATTTCAGTCTGTTTCTTGTTTGGCAGAAAAACTTTGTTGCTTAAAAGGTGGTAATAAAGTATCTTCACTGAAGCCAGTGCAGTCACTGCTGACCCTGTGTTGAACTCGACTCAGTGATCATTCTGGCTGCGGTTATACATGCTTTCTGACAGACAGCAGGGCAATTTACTACAAAATGTTCTCAATAATTTTGACAGAAAGATGTTCTCCAAATTTATCATGCAAAACAAGAGCTAGGAATTTTATAGTGGATTGGATTTCTGTAAATTTTTAAGGAACAAAATAATCTATTTACTCTCGTCTTTTCTGTGGATATTCTGCCTAAATTACTGCATACAAAAAACGGTGAAAAAAAAAAAATAAATGGCATCTTTGGTCAATCAACTTGTTCATTTCTGGAGCGTGAACTCTTCCAATGTATTACAATGGGAATTTGTGGTTTTAGTGTATCTTTTCTGTTCTTTAACAGAATATAACAAAATCTATTGAGATAGATCTGAGCTAAAAGCACTAGAGAAAGTTCTTGAAAAAGCTTCAAGTATGACTAGGCAAAAGATGTAAAAATTTTCAGAATAGGAATGCTAATAAACTCATTTTACAGCTGAGGGAGGGATTGTGTTATAACTGGATGCAGGAAAATTGTCAAGCGTAAGTTCATTGTTCTTGGAATAACATAATGGCTTTTCCACACTGAGAGCTTTTTCTCTGTCTGAGATATTTCTCTGAAGCGTGTTTGTCGTCATATATTATGGGTCTGGGACACTTGCCTGTGATTATATGATTGCTCATGAATGCTCTGCTAATGGTATTTTTCCTGAAGAAAAATATTGACTCATTTGTTTTGAACTCCTACTCCACCCACATGTGGTAGTGTAGAATTATGTAAATTTAGTAAATGAGAAAAGTAAAATTCTACCAAGTGTAATAGCATTTATTCAAATTGGGGTATCTCTTATTTTAATGTGTTTTCAGAGTAAGTGTTATGTTGTAACACATGAACATCTAGGTTATTATATTTGATCCTTAAAAGTATTGTCTTATAAGAAATCATACTGAAAATTGACATTAGATCTTTTAGCTGTAATTAAGCAAACTAAGCCTTACTTCCATTTATCCAATTTAGATTTACTCTCTTTATTAAAAGTTACAGGTTTTCATTTTAGAGTTTCATTGCTGTGGTTTTATAGAAAATATCTAGCCTTAAAAAATTTGTTTTTATCAAATTGAGACTGGCAAATGTAAAAAGGATTTTCTGTTAATTTTGGCCTATTCCAGCATACTTTGTGCTTGTGGAGTTTCTATTCTTTTCCTTGGTAAGAATAGCAATTCGATCTAAACCTGTCCTGCCTGTTTTAAGCCATCCCTTCATTTGTTTCAAACTCCTTATGGATAGTAAGGACTGTATATTATAATTTATTTAAAGTATAAAAAAATATATATAGAAGAACTGGAAATGCTATATTGCACAACCTATCCTCCCCACAAACAATCCTGGGAATAACATTGTAAGGATTTCAGCAAAAGAATGCGGTGTTGTCCACTTTTAGGATATCCTGTATTTTTATTTTAAAATCTATATTGGCTATACTGTATTTTTGTTATTGATGATTTGTTTTTCTTCATAGTAGTTATGCTTGTGAAAAACTGTGAACTTAACTACAGAGAATTAAGTACAGCACATTGTATTCCAGGAGTACAGTGGTACCCATGTAAAGCTTAAATGAATATGCAGTAAACTACTGCAGATCTAAGTCTTGTCATAGCAATATTTGAAAAATCCCTACATTTTCCTGAACAGGACTTTATGAGTTTGGAAATTTTGAGGAGTTAATAAACAGAATGAATTAATAGCAAAAAAAAAGAAAAAAATTGTTCTGAAATTAATTTTGTTTTCTCATTGCTAATTTTTTCCTTTGTTTAAATTTTATGAGCAAAAAATGGTTCTTGGGTTTTGGTATTGGTGTTCTTGATAGTCATGATTTTTGCCATTCTTGATCTTTCATTTTCAATGAAGAACTAGCAAATCAATGAAAAACACTTGAAAACATATTGGTTTAGAAGTCAAAAATCTTTTGAAATTGATTTGCAAACTTTTTTAGAGCACTGACTTTCTGTAGAGTACAGGATTTGTGATGTTTTGTTTAAAAATTGTAAGGATAAAATTTTGGTATATAAGTCTCCTTGATTTAATTCTTAAATACTTAAAAAGTTTACTTTTATCCTAGGAAATGTCTTTGTATGGCTTTAGTGCCTAAGGGAATCAGCAGGTATGAATCACACCAGGTGATAGAGATATGATGGAGAAGATTGAAACAGTGATTAGGATTCTTAATTAGCAAGAATCTACAGGCTATAAATTAGTGCCAGCAGAAGTAATTAAACTACTTTATTTGAAAAAAGTGAAAACCATGCTTAGTTTTAGGAGACAAACTTTATGTGAAGATTAAAAGAAAAAAAAAAAGATATTTGTGTGTGAGGTGCAATACACATATTTCAAACACGTTTGAAACAAACAAGACCAACTCATTTTTTTCTGCTTTTTTTTTATAAGAAGCATCTATTTGTTATTCATGAAGTGATTTTTGTTTTCTTTTTCTGTTTCTTTTTGAATATGTGTACAGTATTTGCTTTTCTTTTTTTTTTTCTTCTTGCTGTTTTTCTATTTTTATAAGGGCAGCTGTAAAGGAATTGGAATCAGACATGTAGGGGATAATGCTTGTACCTGGTGTAGCTGCTTTTACAGCCGCTTTATGGGCAAACATCTCCTGGGTTCAGAGAGGCAAGTTATTTTTTCAAGGTGTCCCTGGTCAGAGAGGCCCATGGGTTTTCACAGTTCTTTTGTGTGTCTGTGTCTGTTACACTAGTTCACTCTAGTGAATATGAAGCTTCTGGGCATCACACAGTTTGCAAATAGGCTGTGCCCCTGTTCTTGAGCAAATGTTTGGTCATTAGGGATCTCTAGGACCTTCAAAGTTTTTTTTTTTTTTTAATTAATTAAATGGGATCATTATCCTGATTCTCTGTATAGCACTATTACAGGAAAGAGTCCTTTTGGGGTGTGGTATGCCAGTAGGCATTAAAATTTACTTGGACTTTTTTTTTGATTGATATTTTCTCTCATTCTAAGTAGTTGGTGAGCAGAAGAGTGTGGAGGGATAAAATGTAAGAAAATAAAGACAGTGCAGAAGGTAATCTCATCCTTGAAGAGTTGCAGCTGTACCAATCACCAAAGATTAGGAACAGGCCTGCCCTTAATAGGCCACAGCTGTGCCCAGTAAGAAGACGAGTGCTACAAAAGAGTGGGTTAGCTGGGTGAGGAGAGTTGGAGTTGGTTGGCTGTGCTGTGAGGAGATGAGAAATCAGTGAGATGGTATGGGAGCTTTCACAATGAGATGACAACAGAAAAGGGTTTGGGGGTTTTTTTGCCTGTTTTTTGGTTTGTGGTGTTTGGGATTTTTTTGTAGGTTTGTTTTTTTTTTTTTTTTTGACTAGTAAACTTTATATGTTATACCCATAACTTCTTTCCCTCCTGTCTTTAGGAAGGTAAATAATAATTTTTAATAGATTCCTTTTTTCTTTCTTGTCTGAAAACGTACTGTAATCCTGCCATCTGATCTGACCATAGGAGACAGAAAGCTCTATTACCTGTAGTATTTTTTATATATATAGTATTACCTCCCTTGATGCTTACATCCAGCCTACTTCTGATTCCTTGTATATTGTCCATGTGGCATAATCTATTATTCATATATTTGATTAGAGTCTTCTTGCTGGATAATATATCTAGAGTTTGTTGAATCTGTCTCTGAAGATGAGTCAGTTTTACTCCTCTTCCCTCTCCTACTCCTCCTGACATTTCTGCATCAGAAGGAGTAATATTCTGAGCTTTTTTTTTTTTCTTTTGGAGATCAAAGGGAATTCAGTTGGAGGAAACCATATCCACATGCATCAAACAGGAAACTTTCAGAGTATTAGTGCAACCTATTGAACATTTTTGTGACCCCTTACTTTCTGGCTTCTGACAGCTTCCTTGGAAGTTTCTTCCCCTCCTTATCTTTTTGGTTCATGAATCAGTAGATCTCAAAAGCAGAGTGCTAAGGAGACTGTTCCTTTTGATTAATAAGTGAATAGATTTGCTGTAGAGCCAAGAATGGAACATCTTGTAACTGTTGGCAACATTACTAAAAGAATAAGTATCCTCATGGAAGGGGCAGAGCATAAAAAGAGTTTTGATCAAGAGGAAAGAAGAGTCTTAGGCTTTCAAGAGTTTTTGCATTAATGGTAAACAGTTATTTTATTGATGTTGTCCGGTGACCAGAGGAACCAAAAAAGTCATTTTCAGGGTGATATGATTTTGAAACAGGACAGTTTTTTTGGCTATTTGACTTCCTTTCCTCCTTTCTGGCAGAGCCAGCCTGACTTTGTATGTCTGATGCCAGAGAGTGGCATTCATATTTTTTAGCTCAGGAGGTTGCCACTGCATATCTACATGAGATGACTCTTTTCTTTTTTCCACTCTGAGGTGCTTATATCTGTACTGGTAAAGAACACTAGAGTATATAATGAAAGACATTTAGGGAAGCTGTTTCAGTCAGTTCATCCCAGGATTAGCAGTTCCCCACTGGAACATCTCCCAATCAGAGAAGATGAGCCATGCAGGGCGGCTCCCTTTTTTAATTTCTCTAATGGCAGTAGAGTTGGTCAGCGCTAGTCATCATTCTCTACTCCTGTGAAGGAGATGCCAGGGAAGTAGCTGGAGCACAGCATACTCTGGCTGGCTCCCTAGTTGTGTTATGACTGCATGTTATTCCTGATTGTGACAAGTAAAGGCATTTCCTTGTGTAGGCCTTGTATTCTCTAAGCCTGGGACAGAAAATACTTCCTGGCTGCATCCCATCATAGATCTGCTGCATCCAACAGACTTTTGGTGCTGCAGAAAATCTGTCAGTCTGTGCAGATTCACAATCTGCTCCTAAAAGCCAAAGATTACCATGCATGAAAGAAGCTTTACTGTCGAGGAAATAATTTCTCCAAGGTCTACTTATATCAACAGTTTCAGCCATTTTGTTCCCCTGCCCAAGACAAGAGAAGGAGATAAACATACAAGGACACAATTACTTTGGTCAAAATCAACCTTGAGTTCTGTGGATTGTTTATATTCTGACTGCAATGTTTGTCCCTTGGACACAGAGGTTCCTCCTGAGTCACAGGCATCACTACAGTCTTGGTACTCAAATGCAGCGATAGAAAGCATTTGTTGGACCAAGGTCCCCCTGATCAGAGGGATTCTAGAGCTTGTATACAAATTTCAGTGAACATGAAGGAATTTCATTACTTTCTGCTTTTCTGACTGATTTGAAAAACGGTGAGTATAATCTAAAGCAAAGTTCTTTGTAGTATTGAGAGATGTCCAAACTAATTCTGTGTGTTGGAAGGGAGTACACATAATACAGTCTGTGGGAATAAGTGTGTATATGCACATCTATTTATGTATCTTTCAGGACCTGGGCAAAACTAATTTGGCATGCATCCTGTTATTCTAATAACTGGTTGTTATGGTAAGGTTCCTTTCTAGATTGGAGGATGTAATTACCAAAGGAATGATGTTAGGTCTGCCACTGGGTGATTCAAAGGGAGGTTTGGCACAATAATTCTTGTCAAGATTTCTTCCTGTCTAATCAACAAAATATTTGGGAAAAGTTATTAAATAATTCTTAAAAAAAGTAAAATATCCATGTAACACAAACTTTTAAGAAGATGTCAGAATTCCAGAAAGGAGGTACTTTTTCTATTTTTTTTTTTTTTTTGGAACGGATACACAGTCATTGAATATCACATATATATATATAAACCCCAAAATTATAATAATTATGATAAACTATATAATCAATCAATCATATAATTATAAGCTACAGATTTATTAAATATATATATACAGTAATTTATGAAATATTATGTCTGTATACCTATATTTTTATATATAAAGATGCCTTATATATAAATAAGACATATTTCTGAGTTTTTCTTTAGTCATCTTCTTACTGAAAAGTTTTTGCATTTGGTTTTCTAAGCTTTATTCATTTTGAAAACGTTTTGATGTAAGGATACATCATAAATATCAATTTTTCCTGCTGTGTGATGATCTATGGCAAAAGAGAAGGTTACTTGATTTTTCTATTATTATGTGACTAATTGGAGGCAGAGCACACAGAGGACCATTAGTATATAACATGAGCCACATTACTGGTCTCATAACCTGAGTCGGAAGACAAGTGACATTTCCCAGATCAGGACTTTAAGCATGTGCCAACTTTATTAAAATTGTGAGACTGTCATGAATTTTGCCCCACGAGCACTAACATTTCACTGACAAGGAATTGCCTGATCTGATTACTCCAAGCGCGCCTGGAGGCTGTTTCCGCTGGGCCACGAGGGCTCTGGCCCCAATTGCCGCTCTTCAGGCGCTGCAGACCTGTCCCTTCCAGGCTGGAGGCTGCTCTGCTCAGCTGCTGGGCTGGGGCTGGAGCTGGAGCTGGGCCCTGCAGAGGCAGCCAGGGCTGCTGTGGTGCTGCCAGGGCTGCGCGCTGTCCCTTCGCTGCTAGCAAGGGCATGGATGCTCGGAGGACGTGACTCCTGCTTGCTCACAAGGAACAAAGATCCGGTTTCTGCACTGACAGGAACACAGTGTCTTGGATTTGGGGTGGGTGTTTTGTTTCCTGCTTGGGGCAGAATTTTTGTGTCCTTTGGCAGATAGCAAAGACAAGGGATCTGCTCCCCGAAGTGGTGGAACATCACTGTGTCTTCTGGCTGATAGTCCAAGGCTTGATTATTACTGGCTTTGAGGAGGGGAGAAAATAGGAAGGAAAGCTTCTAGTTTTTGAGTTGACACTGAAATACTTAATTTGTAGGTAGACAGGTTCCTGATGTGTATAAAATAATATCCAACCTTGGTAAAACATGTTATTAATTTCAGTTGAAAATGCCTTAGCATCACCAAAAGACTGAAAGGAAAATTAAAACCTGACTAATATGCTTTCTGCAAACATTGTTGTTTTGTTCATCATCTTCTCTAAACAGATCTTTTGATCTGATTTTATCATCAAATTTTATTAATCTTACAGTTTTCCTTTCAAATGTCTAGCTCTTCATAGGGTGTCTAAATGTTGCTGTGTAACAAAATTAAAAATTTGTGAAAAACATCTACTAGCTATAACAATAATAATAAATCCCTCATATCTGCTCAGGGAGTTGGCTATGCTTGTGAAAATTTAGACTTGTCTTTATAGCAAATGATGGCTATGAATTGCTTTGGAATATTATCTTCTGTGGACTTACAATGTCATTAGTTTAATATTTATTATGCTTCATTAACCATATACAAGTTGCTAAATGATTTAATTTTCATAAATGTAAGCTATCTCTGCATAATTCTAATAATTAGAATATTTTACTTAGAACTTTGCACTGTCTCAAAGTCAGAGAGAAGAAATTGCCTGTAAATGAGAAAACCTGCTACTATTAGAGATATTTCACATAGTTTTGTATTTTTCTTGGGGCCCAAGCAGATGTTGAAGGAAGTGAAAATAATAAGATTTTATATTTGTAAACACTAATGCTCTCATTTTGGGTAAACTAAGCAAATTCTTATATTGCAAACCCATTTTGTCAGCAATCTTGTTTCCTTGAGTTAGGAGTTGCAGTCTTCTGGTAACAGTTCAAGTTGAAAACACACCTGTTACAGTAAACAAAGTACAAGCTCAGATGTTTAAATAGACTGTTACAGACATGCTTTGCTTTTAAATGGGTTATATGTGTACCTGTTGTATTTAACATGAAATATTGGGATTTCTCTACATGGGAGCAGTCATATTTGAATAAAATTATCTCAGGGTGAAGTACCAGCATCTTTAAGCATGACTGAAAACAGGGCTATTCTTGGCTCTCTTACACATAATTTCTTTTAACTAAATTTCACCAGTCAACACATGATGAGCAGCTTGACATTTCTTGTTAATAAGCACAGCAAATAGCTGTGAGAGTACAGAAACTTTAAGTCTGCAGTCACACCTACATCTGTTTGCTTGGAGAGCAGATCAAGAGCTGCTTGGAATAATCACAGTGGTTAGTGAAGTGTGAAGGGACACCCATCACCCCAAGTCAGATGTCAGTAAGGAGTTTCTGTGTATCAAAGGATTAGTCAATATCAGTTATAACTGAATGTATTTTAGTTTATTTAAAATTTCAGCTGTTAAAAAGGGCTAGTATATGATAAAAAAATGGCTAGACAAGCCTTAGTATTTGGGCTGAATATATAATGCAAAAAAATATAGAAATCAATTAGATGACAAAATGAGTTTTATTGTGGCTTCAGTAATTCAGAAGAATAATAACATAGGGAGAAACCCTTTAAAATGAGGGATTTTTGATTTACTATTTCTCTACAAAACATAGTTTATTTCTGCTAGCCTCCAGCTGAGTTATAGACCAAGGAGGATAAGCACCAAGGACTGCAATTGTACAGAATGTCCTTGCTGAGATATTGTTTCATCTCTTTTAGATCAGGCTGTATAATACTTAGGCTCGAATAACCTTTAAAATGCTCTACTCTGAAATCAACAATGGTAAAGTCAGTGCTTTCTCATCTTTTGTTATATGTCATTTTCTTCTCATTATCGAACTATACTGAGATATATTTTAAATGTGTGAGTACTCTTCCCATCTAATTCATATATGCTCCTCTCCTTTCTCCAAGCCCATGTCCCCCACACCCCATTTGAACTTTAGAACAAACAATGTGCTTTGGCAAAGGATGAACATTTTGCTTACTTGTGGTCTTGTCATTGATAACTCATTTTCTGGACGTAACAGAATAATCAAAATCTTTACATTGGTAATTCGAGGTATCTTAGACTTCTGGGAAGAGGACCAGAACAGATGTCCAGATGTGGAAGAGTGATGCTTGCAGAGCTTTTTGAAGGATAGACCTTTAATGGGATCTTGGAAGTCATGGATGGTGTCGCTGATATTTCAATATGAGTCTGTGCAGAAATTTGCAAACTTAGTTACTTGGTTTAATAGTCATGCTGGCTTGCTATTTCAGTAACTATGCTGTAAAAAATAACTGCCCTTAAAAGACACTCTTTAGGAGTAAAATGTTTCATTAGTTCCCTTTAAGTGATTTAAAATAGAAATTATTTTAAGCAAAGTAAACCAAAAAATGAGTTAATGGAAAAATGAATCTGTCATGAGCACATCATGGCCCTCATGCCTTCTTAAGTATCTCAAACCACTTTGAAAGAGAAAAAGCCCTGAGGGCCAGACTCTTGATTTTAGCCTTATCTTTCCCATAAGAGTATTTATTATATGAACTGAATTTTTTTTTTCTTTCTTTCTTTTTTTTTTTAAAACATGAATTATTTGATGTGGTTTTCCTAGAGAGACCTCTTGAAGTTTGTGGTAAGCTACTGGTTTCTTAAAATTTACTCCTTTTTATACCCTGTTGGAATTTTAGCTGACCTTATTATAGCTTCCATTAGATAGTATTAATGTGTTTTCCTTTGTCTAGTCCATCATAAGTGTGGAAACAAAATTCTTTTTTGCTTCCTGTTATGTTGAACTTGCTGATGGCTCTTGCTTTCTTCCTTTCCTGTGCTATGAGCTCCTTGAACCAAGTTTATTTTATGAGAGCCTCCAATTCCTTACTTATTTACTTTCTGGTAAAAAGCTGATTTAAGACAGCTGGTCCAATATGTTAGTTGGATGTTGCACATTTTCCTTTATGTAGTTTTTTGGTTGTCTAGTGTATTTTTCCTGAAAGGTTTGAAGTCACAATCAACAGAATTTAAAAAAAAAAAAAAAAAAAACCAAAAAAAAACCAAAAAAAACCCAAAAAAAAAAAAAAAACAAAAAACCCAAAACAAAACTTTTTTTTTTAATTAGAAACTGAATGCTTAAATTCAAGCTCCATCCTCAAATTTTTCCCTTGCTCCAGCATGGATCCTCCACACAGCTTACAGTCTTTGAGGATAAACCTATTCCAACCTGGGCTCTCTGTGGGCCACATTCCTTAATGGATATTGACCTGCTCTGGCATGGGGCTCTTCCATGGGCTACAGTGTGGATATCTGTTCCACTGTGGTCTTTTCCCTGGGCTGTTGAGTGTTGATCTTGCTTTGCTGGATCCCTTTCCAGGCACTGCATGGGAATCCCTGCTCTGGTGCCTGAAGCGCCTCTTCCCTCTCCTTCTTCACTGACCCTGGTGTCTGCAGGGCTGTTTCTCGTACTTTTTCCTGGTCCTACTTCACTTGTGGTGGTTTTGCTCTTAAATACAAGTTCCCAGAGGTGCTGCCTCTGTGGGCAAGGGGCTCAGTCGTGCCCTGTGGTGGGTGGCATGGAGTCATGTGGGAACTGACCATGTCCAGCCCAGGGCAATCCCAGCCTCCATCACAGACCCCCAAGGCCTGGGCACCGACTGTTCAGTGAACCAGGACTGGTTCTGTCCAATAGCAGTGGTAAGTGATTTGTCATCTTTCCTTCTCTGTCCTTGGTTCCTGATGCATGTTCTAGGCCGTTGTCCTATGCCACTGGAGGTGACAGTGGCCCTTGGTTAAACCACCACAGTGATGGGAGCCTTGTGCTACATATGAACCTCCCAGAGTATAGCAGTGTCTTAATTTCATTCTACATTTTCCCAGCTGATAGTGCTGAAAGAAGCCCTCCTGAAAGGCCCTGGAGATACATCCCTCTAAAGAGTAGTGCTGCCGTGGAAACTGCTGAGTTCTCTTGCCTCTCACAGTCATGTAACAGTTTGTTGGTCACTGAGCATCTTGATTCATTAACAGTTTTCAGCCCTGATATCACTAAGGAAGAACTAATTATTTTATGGGTTTGGCTTGGGATTTTTTTTCGTTGTGTTGTTTTGTTCTTGGTTTTTTTTTTTGGGGGGGGGGTTGTTTTTTGGTTGGTTTAGTTCTGAGGTTTTTTTTTTGTTGGGCTTTTTGTTTTGTGTTGATTTGGGTGTTTTTTTTGTTTCTTTTTGTTTTGGTTTTGAAATGCAGACAAGACATAGGCAGAACTAGGGAAAACACCCAAACCTAACCCAACCAGCCAAGAAAACCTTCTCAGTCCTTGAAGCATCAATTTACTTTTGATCCAGTAGGATACTTCTGCTTTCTCTAAGAATTGATTTTTTGTCCTACATGGAAGGACATAAGCTTGACCCTTGAGTAAAATTTAGTTTGATAAAATTCTAACATGTTTCATTCAGTGGGATTTTTGAGCCTATATGATTATGTTGCATTTTTATACAAATATATTAAAAGTTTTGGGGACTAGAATAAGAGTAAGTACTGAAAATTGAACCTGGTGATAAGGAGGTGATAAAAGTATACTGTAATTGAATTATCAGACTGAACCTTTATTTATCAGATTATTTAGGATGCTTGGGACTGAGATTTTGTGTACATTCTCGATAATTTTTTTTTTCAAAATTAAGTATCTAAGTCTCATATAGCTGAAGAGATAAAAATTCTGATTTTTTTTCTTTTAATAGAGTAATATATAGTGTTATTTTGCAGCAGAGGGTGGAATTAACAGCATTTCTAGTAGGTTTTGTGTGCGTACGTATGTGCGTGTGTCTGGCTCAGTTTTCTGTGGTAATCTATTTTTCCACATCTCTCCAGACCCTGACCTTCAGGGCAGGTGCTGGGGGGATGAAGTCCCCCCCATTGTAGAGGAAGATCACATTTGAATCCACCTTGAGGGTTTGTAAGTCCATGGGACCCAGTGAGATGTGTCCCAGGGTCCTGAGGGAACTGGCTGTTGTAGTTGTTAAACCACTCACTTCAAAAATTGTGGCACTTGCTGAAGTTGTAAATAAGGGAAAGTGTAGATGGCTTACACAAACACTACATTTAAAAGATATTTTCTATTGCCTTCAAAAAATTGGGTAAATAAATGCATGGATACAGGTGATACCTTTGGGATAAACAAAAATAAAAAGGAGGAGTCACTTACCCCTGGTCTTTTATCTACTTAAAGCAATGATTCTGAACCCCCTCTGTTTTTCTTTATCCCTGTTACCCTTCAACATGGAAGGAATTTTTAAATGAATTATACTTTGAAAATGGTGGCTCAGAAAAAGAGGATTCTCTCTATGTCTGTATCATGACAACCCAGATTTGCAGACAGATTTCTGTGTACATGCTACAAAACGCTGATTTCAGCTAAGAACTTGAATAAAGATTTGTTTTTGTGATCTATTTAGGAAAGCATTAATATAATAACTTGTCTCTAATATCAACTTTCAATCAAGAGTAGTTGCTTGGACTACTTTCTGTAACCTACAAAGCCACATTTTTATGAAACATTAACCACTTTTCCCTCCCTCCCTTTTCTTTCCCTTTTGAATGTCAGTGTTAGAAACAAAAAAAAAATCTTTAATAAATATACTCATCATTAAATAGAAATTGAGAAATTTATTCTTCAAACTTGGAATTAAAGCTCAAAATAATTTTTAATTACAATATTTCTTTGACATTTTTTACATTTCTTTTATTTAGATGTGTGCCTAATGCCGGATTTAAATAATAATTATTAGAAAAAAGGGCAATTACTTTGTACAGCTTAGAAATCTAGCCTGGTTGATCTTTTCATAAAATGTATTGATAAAGGAATATTATCATTATTCATGTTCTGGTAAGACTCAGTGATTTTTAAAATTTAGTAACCATGGAAACACAACTGGGTAACATAAGGAAGAAAGTGTAGGGGTAAATTTATGGTTAGTCTTTTAAGAAAAATTTATTTCTGTTTTTACAGTATGATGTAGCTCAGTTTTTTATCTAATCTCTTACCCATTTGTGTGTGCAGGTATATTATACATAAGTATATGCATACACATATTGAACATATTGAATGAAAGAAAATAAAGATTTACAATTTTTTACCTAATTTCTAGTGTTTGGGATTTGGTTTTTTGTTTGGGTGTTTTTTTTGTTTGGTTGGTTTTTTGTTTTGTTTTGGCATTTTTGTTTGTGTTTGGGTTTTGTTTTTTTATTTTTTATTTCAGTAAATTATAGCCAGAAAACTCACTAGCTTCTCCCCCTTTATTTTTTGTTTTGTGTATTTTTTTATTCCTAAATGAGAGTTTGAGTAATCTTCCTAAGTTATAAGTTAGTTTTAAAAGGCAAATTTCTAAAGCATTGTGGTAGAATACTCTAGTAGTCAAGGCTTTAGAAGGATCACAGATGGATTATTGGACCAAAGTGTAATAAAAATGTTACAAATGTAAGGTAAAGTCAGTTACTTGTTACTGTGGAAAGCATATGTTGTTTTTAATGTGATAAATCACAGAACTCGTAGGGGTTTGCGTAGTATTTGGCACACATTCTGGTGTCTGTCTTTTATATTGCTTGTGAACGTGGACTAAAATATGTATTTGCTTTATTAGAAAATATTCCCCAGGTGTTTCTGGACTATGCTTTCATATAATGACCTGCTGGGTGATGCTTTCTCTTCTGTACATCACTGTGAACCTCAGCCTGCTATTTTTCCTTAACATTTCTAATCCACATGAGGATAGGCATCTTGGTATGATGGAAGGTGTGTTGAGTTCTGTGGTGTTAATAGCAGATTTTTAATATTATACTTGCTTTCTCTCAATATCTAAAAACCTTCATATGTTTTAAGCAAAAAGCCAAGGAGTTTTGAGGTTTTTTTACTTTTGAAAGTTGTAGTTTGTGACTTTCTTTGAAGTGAGTACTTCTCTTTCCCTTTCCAATCAGCATTTCTTGTGAAAGAGGTATCTCTTTTCCTGAATCTATTTCTTTTTTTGCCCACATTTCCTACACTCATCTTCTACTATCACATAGAGGAAGTTGAATGGGAAGCTAAGTCCCAAAATGTTTTCTCTTTGTTCTGATGCAACCTCTAAAATGCATCAGATGTCAAGCTATGCCCACTGTGAGCAATTCATGAAGAAATTGCCTCAACATTTTGATCACAGTCAGGCTTTTATTATGAAAGTAACTGGCATAGAAAGACACCTTTAGAAGTGTGAAAACAAGCAACACAATGAAGTAAAAAATGATGAAATTGAGCACAGCTCTGGCACAGTACAGCTGCTGTCCCTGGCAGTGACTGTGGCCTTCAACAATAGTCTCTGACTGCCAGGAAAGCCCCGCTCACTACGGGGAAGTAATTTCTGTTGGTTAATGTTCATTTTAATATCAATGAAGAGTTCAAGCCAGAATCCCATCTGTGGAAAACTCTGAACTTGGGTAGTTTTTTGTGTTCATGGAATGGTAGTATCAAGCTGCTTTATTTTTAAGATTTGTGTAAAGGTACACTTTACCTTGTTTGACTTCATAAGTGATTTTCTATATATTCTGAATCACTGTTGGAGACAGTGTTTTGCAATCAAAAGAATATATTCAGCACTTCAAGGAAGACAAAAAAAAATAATAATGTTAAGTGAACATGGAAATAATTTGCACTAGAGAATGTAAAATTGCTTTTTCCTTCCCTGTAGTTTATATGGTAAAGGAGACTCCACACCTTCAGTGGAATTTTCAGTGTGCAGTATGGTAATACAAGATCACAAGTACTGTCTTTGTTTCCCATCATTTTCCTAGTAGAGTTTATACACTGAAACTTACTTCCACCTGCATCTTGCTGAAGGATGAATTCAAGTCCATCAGATGTTGCATATCCTTGCAGTATTCTGAAGTTCTGCAACCCAGAGTCACCAGACTCAGTAGCATTATCCTGTCACTTGCAAACTGGCTCATGTGCTTTATATTATACAGGGGAGGCATATATATGGATAAAGTCTAGATTCAGCCTGATGGCTTAAAACATGTAAATACCCTCATTTGGATTCAGTAGTTACCATGGACCCAATTATCTATTGCCTACCACCTCTCATGGTCATTCATAGCTATGTGAGAAAGTGTGGAATACTACATTATTTAAAGCCCTTTCCTCCCTGACATGCTTATATGACTAAACTATGAATCTCTGGAGTATCAAGCAATTGATATTTGTGATATCAGGCTTTCAGTGTTGCAGGAATTCCAAAGTTAAACTTGGTGAGTGTTTAGCCCTTGAAGGACCTAGAACCTTTCTTGTTTTATTTTAGTGTTCTAATGAGCTTGGAGAGGTGAGGAACAAAAGAGTGCTCATTAACAACAGCATAGAGTCTTTATAAAGATAGTTCTTGAAAAAGGCCACCCTAGTGTCTTTTCTCTAGTCCTGTGCTCAGTCTTCAAGGCTCCCTTTGGGTTTCCTAGTTGATGATTTATGGCTTCTCCTAGCCCACAGTTAGTACAGGGTCTGTCATGAGGGTTTTACTGAGCAAGCTGTGATGTTCATGATGAGAATCCCCACCTCTTCACCTCTGGGACCTGTTTGGGTTTATTTTCATGTGTTTCCTTGCCCAGGCTGTTGCCTTCTGGAGGCTTTCAGCTCAGGGCACAGTTAGTAGGCCTTTACTAGGGCTGACAGAAGTTGTTACTGGGCTACTCTTTTTTTAAAAGTGGTTTTGTATAGAGTCAGCCACATCAATTTCAGTGAGGATGAATCTCTATCTTCAAGCAAAACATCTATCCCAATGCTTCAGATAGTCAGGTTTATATCTCCAAGACATTTTGGATTATTTGTTCCAGGCGTCATGGTCTGTCTTACCATTCCCTCCAAATATGAGGTCTTAACACTGGAAATAGCTGAGTAGTTTTAATTTATGGCAGCAGCTTATTTTCCTGCTGAACCTGAGTGTATGAGTTGCCTGTAAGCACTCTTTGCAGCCTAAGAAATGGGAAATAGAAGATGGGAACTGCAAGGAATACTGAAATCCTTATGAAAGGTTCATGGCAAGTGGGAGCAGCAATGTGTGGGTTGCTGACAGGACATGGATTTAGGTATGGGCAAGGGAGGAACCGAGGTCAGTGATACAGGTACAGGATGAAAGAGGGTGGATAGCAATTCAGTGCTGCTGAAGCAATGAAGGCAAGGAGTACTTGGGGATGGCTGGGGTGCAGGCTGTTGTTACTGAATCAGGATTTGATGTGTGTGTGTGTGCATGTAGGGAATTTGCAATAGCACTGACACGCAGAAGCTCTTGTGCCGTTTTGAGATGTGTGGAACTGGAAAGAGCTCTAAAGAAGAGCTGTAGCTTCAGATGCAGCAGAGCACAGCCTGCCTGTCTCTTCATGCCACATGAGCTTCCATCTTTGTGTAAGATCCACAGGTTTTTCTTTATTGCTTAATCATATGAAAGTAACTGGCATAGACTCATACTGTAGCTCTAATTAATAGCCCTAATACAGGATGGCAAAGAGTCAGTCAGCAATAGGAGATGATGGCATTTTTCAGAACTTAATGGTGAACAGTGGAGTCTCTTGCGGAAAAGCCACATATGTGCATGTTAGAGTGCATTAAAATTTGATTTTTCAACCTGAGGCTATTGTATATACATAGTGATAGACAAGATGAGCAGAGATAAAAAAAATGTGAGGTAGATTAACCCTTCTCTTAGAATAATTTTGTCTTCTGTAAAGAAAAAATGTCATGAGTTGGGGTCAGTCTTTTAGGGAGTAAGAGTCAATGTATGACTTTTTGTGGAGTTCTGGAAATGCTATTTATGTTTTCCTTAAGTATAGTACACTGAAATAGTTGTCCTGGATCAGAAAGAATTATTCTCATTAACTGTTAAGACTCCTTGTGTGACTTGCACTTCTGAATCTCGAGAAACAAGCAGAACAGGATATGCTGGCCTAAAATATATAATTGATTGTAGCCTTGTGCAAAGAAGAAACTGGTATGTAAAAACTTCGTTCTTTATATATGAACTGATGACTTAAAGTTGATTTTTCAAGCCAGAATGCTTATCTTCTTTGAGCCATGGTTTTTTTCCCAGTTTTCCAATGCTTATTTAGCTCCTACAATTTGCTTGTAAAGAGGAAGCCTTGGTTTAAACTTTTGTTTCAAAATGGGAATATTACTGAGAAAAATCTGAGAATCTGAGAGATTCTTTAAATTGAGAATCACTTGTTAGTTAGCTTTAGTTTTGCACTGAGCAACAGCAGTGCTTTCCTCAGTCTCAGTTTTGAAGGGTAAATTATTATGAAGAAACATTCTTCTGAAAGTGGTCTGTCATTCTCTCAGCAGACAGAAAGAAATGATATTTTGCCTCTTAAAATCTGCTCACATTTTTTTTCATTATTATTTATTTATTTTTCCATTCAAGAGAGGTAGGTAGGAAAATTTATCAGAATCCCAGAGTGGTTTTGAGAGAGCTGTAGCATATCTCTATCCCTCCTTGCCCTCAGAAGTAACAGCTTCAGAACATGACAGTGGCAGCTTTCAGTCGCTGCACTGCACTGCAGTATCAGCTCCTTTCCAAGTAACAGCTGATCACTGCACCCTCCTCAGTGCGTGGTGGAAAAATCCATGTGCTTGTGTAGGTGGAAACGTGTCAGCCTATTGTGCCACTACCCAATTCTAATAGTAATAGATGAGGCTTTGCTGTTCATTTATTAGTAAGTGCTGAATTATGGAGAAATATTAAGGATCAATGATCCATCGAATGCAAGACCTGAGTTTCCTAGAAAACTGCTAATTTGCTTACCGCTTATTCATACTGAGGTTTTTCCTGTATTCATATATTTCTATGTATTAACTGCTCTTTGGCTCCCCATGTTGGAACAATTTTTTTTACTTCTTAACTTGTAAAATGCTTGAATTGTCAATTCCAGAACTGTTTCACTCAGTAGTTACAGAATGCATCATTTATAGTAATTTTGAAATGCTTAATGTCAAAAGCTTTGAATCCTCCTCTTCGATTTGGAAAGTAAACAGGTTTGCTATGAGACGAAGGGTTTGAAGATGGCTGCCAATGATCAGTGTCTATGAACTGTTCTAAGCAATTATTTCTACTGTTGATTGAGTTGACTTATGTTTCGCCATGAATATGAGCTGGGGTGTTGGGTTTCCATTTGGCTTATGCATAGTAGAACTGGCAGAATGTATTTGCATCTATTTTCGATACTGCCAAGCTTCAGTTGCCCACCTATAAAAGCATTTTTTCTGTGAGTCTTTTATTCCAAAAGAAGTAGATTGTATGACTCTGTTTATATACCTAGTGATACAGCTGAGGGCGCATCATGAAAACAGAATATTTTCTTGTAAGTCTTGATGATAATGCCAGTCTTCAGAAAATACTTGGAAAAGTGTAGAGGAAGGATGATATTATAGATGATGAAGAGATTTAGGATTTTAAATAGTTTCATCTTTTCATAATCGTTGTGTGAGACTGGACAAGGCACACTGTCTGTCCATCCATTTATAAAGTGGTACAAACTATAGTTACCTGGCAGAGATTTAGTAAATTATTCATATTTGGATGGAGTTTTGGGAGATTTGGACCAAAACCACTATCATTTACTGTAGGTGTTGCATAAGATTTAGAGTGTAGGAATGTTTATTGCAGTATACTGCACTCACTGGCAAGACAGCATTTTGGCTTATTTATATGCATTCTTTTTTTATTTGTTCTACTTATATGTTCTTCATCCTTACTTTTTTTTTTTCCTGCAGTTCAAAAATCTTTTAACATACCCTTTTATTTAGTTAAATTTCTTTGTCCAGTTGTTACACCTCACTTTTTCCTGCTAACCTTCCTGGACCAACATTCCTTTTCTTGGAGATGATGTGGCTGACAGCTGTGAATGAATTTCATGAATTATCTCCTCCTGTCCCTAGCTCCTCTTCTATCCCTTCTCTGCCTGGAGCTGTACCATTATGAAAGAAACTCAAGACTGTGAAAAATCATCATTTACACTTTCTTCTCTTTAAAATGTGTTTTTCCTTAATATGAAAAGCCTTATCTATATCAATAGATATTTTTCCCAGAAATTATGTGCTGAATTCATGTCCCTGTATTTTTTAAGTATTTATTTTAAAATCTGAGGGTAGTACACAGTTTTCCCGGAATCTACTTTGAAGAACTCTTGATCTCTAATTGTGGATTTCGTCAAAGATTTGTGGAATTTCCTGTATACAGCTGCTCTTTGTTTCCTCTTGATATTTTTTTCCTATGGATTTTTGTCTTTATCAGGGATTTTTTAGTCAGTTTTTATTTAGCAGTGTGTTTTCATGTAGTAAGTCATAGCAGTTTCTTTTCTTTGTCATAACTTGTGATTTGAGGGTTTTTTATTTCTTCTTCTTTACAATATTTTGTTTATTTTTAAGTTCAATTATCTTTGGTTTTAAAGTTTTTAATATCATTCCTCTTTCCAGTACTGTATGAACATTTTTGGTAAGAGATTGAATATATGCACCTTATTTAGAAACAGTATGTTCCATGAACTAAACAGTGATCATAAAGTTTATTAAACCTAGAGAACTGTATAATCCGTTTGATCCACGAGTATAATAAGATATAATTAGAGAATGGTGAAGAGATCCTTTGTTTGCAATAGAAAGCAGTTTTATTGTTTTGATAGCATGAAGATGCTAAGTGTACTAAGCACTTAGTCTTAGGTCAAAATGAGTGGAGGAATGTTTTTCAGTCAGTGAGATGAAGATCAATGAAGATAAATGCAAACTGCTAAATTTAGAAATGAGGAATCAAATGTTTGCGTTAAAAATAGGAAATCAATGTGTAGACATCAGTAGTGTATAAATGTATCTGGGTGTTAGAATAACCACCAATTGAAATTAATTAATGATGTGATTCTTGTGCATAAAAAAAGAGCAAATTGCCCTGGGACATGCAGACAGGAATGTCATTTGCAACACATGGGAGTTGCTACTAAGCTTATTTTTTCATTGAGTGGAATATCACAGAAGCAATTTGCCTGGTCTTGGGCATTAGGCTGAAAGAAAGAAACAGATGAATTGGATGGCCTCCAGAGGAGACAAACAATAATCAGCAGCAGATATTAGAAGGACAAAAGAACGTTTCTTAGTACTCAGTAGCAAGGTTGACAGGTGTATATATCAATATCATTGGAAAAAAGTTTATCTTCTAATGTAGGAAAGATTAACACGAGCAATGATGGTTCTGTTTCCCAAATGATAACAAATTGAAAAAAAAAAATAATCACCTTGCTCCATAACACTGGGAATCTGGGACAAGAAAACTCCTTATGTAACAGCTAAATACTTGGAAAAACTCTAGGGTGTCTCTGTCTCTGGATGCTTAAAATAGGTAAAGCAAATCTGTATTAAGAATATTCAAAGGGTGTGGTGCCCTCCCCCAGAGTAAGGGGGATGCATAAGTTATGCCTCAGGGTTTAGCTTTTATATTTTTCAAATTCTGCACTGCTTTAGTGTATACTTCTGAGCTTCATATTAGCTCTTTACACAGAGTAGGTAGACAAAACAATTCCTTTTCTAGCTGGGAACCAAGGATAAATGATTCAAATCTCAGGTCCAAGAGCATAAACAAGGGTGGACTGAAGAGAGAAAAACAATAAGGATGGGACATCATAATCTAAAGCTATAATTGGATATATGCTAATGGACCAAAACATAAAAGTGTGAGACCCTGTGACCGGTCATCCATTTTGTGACCATTTTGAGTTCATCTTGGGTGTAGCCCTGGCTGGGCTCTTGTGCTGCCCAAGGTGTATCCATTGAGGCCTTCTCATAAATACCTACTCTATCCTTTAGCTATGTCTAGCCTCTGTTCTAGGTCAGCCTTCAGAAGGCATTGAAAGTGAGCTGTGTTTGACCTTGTCTGGAGGCCAGGTAGGCAGCAGACTCCTGCCACTGCTACCACTGACTCCTATCACTCTCCTCCTCAGCTGGACAGAGGAGAGAAAATGCAACACAAGGCTCATGGGTTAATATAAAGACAAGGAAAGCTGTCAGTCATCAGTTAGTGTCACAGACAAAAACAGACTCGGCTTGGGGAAATTAATTGAATTTATTGCCGGCAAAAATCAGAGCAGGATAATAAGTAACACAAATATTGAAAAAACCTTCCCCCCCACCACTCCTCCCTTTTTGGGCTATACTTTCCTCTCCCAGCAGCACAGGGAGATGGGGAATGGGAGTTCTTTTCAGTCCGTTGCAAGTTGTTTTTGTTGCTGTTCAGAAAGAGTTCTTCCCCTGCTCCAGCATGAGTCCATCCCACGAGAGACAATTCTCCACTGACCAGTGTGAATCATTCCCAGGATGAGGCTGCACTTCTTCATGAACTGCTCCAGAGTGGGTACATTTTCATAGGTGCAGTTCTTCAAGGACAGGTTGCTCTAGCATGGATCACCCACAAGGTCACAAATCCTACCAGAAAACTTACTCTAGTGTGGGCTCTCTCTCCACCCCTCTGTGGGTCCCTGACATGACCCTGCTCCAGTCCAGGCTTCCCATGGGGTCATCTCCTCCTGTTGAGCACCCGCTTGCTCTGGCATGGGTCTACTCCATGGGCTGCAGGTGAATCTCTGCCTTCCTGGGGACTTCTATGGGCTGCAGCAGCACAGCTGTTTCACCATGGTCTATGGAGGAATCCCTGCCTGGAGCACCTCATGTCCCTCCTCTATTGGCCTTGGTGTCTACATGGTTGTTCATCTCACATATTCTCACCCTGCTCTTCTCGGGCCACAATTACAAAAGCACAATAACTTTTTTTTTTACCTTCTTAAGTGTGTTATCACAGAGGCAGTACCATCATTCCTGACTGGACCAGCCTTGGCCAGCAGTGGGTCCATCCTGGAGCTGGCTGGCATTGGCTCTGATGGACAATGAGGAAGCTTCCAGCAGCTTCTCACAGAAGCCACTGCTGTAGTCCCCCCTACTATCAAAACCTGGCCACACAAGCCAAATAAAATGAGATTTTAATGAGGTTTTAAATTTAATGATTTTTATCTTTTCTTGTCTATTGTAGCCAGTACGTTTTTCTGAGATGTTATAATGTAAGCTTTGAAAATATTGTAATGATTTTATAAGACAAAGTTTTTAGGAAGATGTAATAATACATTTTACACTTATATTAAAATACATAAATATGCACATGCATACATTATAATGTGTAAGTATATATTAATAAGTCTTCATTATATATGTTTGGATAGATGTGTGTGTGTGGGCATTTGAGCTTTATAAGCAGGAGATGTTGGAAAAATAAGCCAGTTCCTGCATACAAAACCATCTCTTCAAAACTGAAAAAAAACCACTACATGTTGAAAATAGTTTCTCAGTTTAATTTACGTATGTTAATTTAATACACAGTTTGAGAAACAATGGAAAGGTGTTTTTTTTTTTTTTCCTGTGGGACAGTGGAAGCTGCTAGCAAGACTGAAGGTATTCAAGTTGTTAGCTCTGTCGGATGAAAAGAGACAGGTAATTATTACCTGTGGAACATGGAGAAGTTATCTAGGGAGAAGATGTGAGTGTGATAACAATGTATCATTGTTAGATCAGTGATTTTTAGTATCTGGAAAAGCTATAAGTTTTAGTCCCAAAGCTTATCTTTTCAAATTATTTTATATGTCTCTGTTGAGAAAGAGGTTGAATGATCAACCTGAAATGTAAGAAATGTTTTGTGAAAATTGTTCTTCCATTAAGTGGATGTCTTGTTTTTTACTGTTTCATATGTGAGTTCTGCTGCTATAGGAAGGTCTCTTCACTTAGCCCTGCATAACTTTATACCAGTGTTGGTGCCTTCCATGTGTGTGTGCACAGGATCCATGCATTGATGGCTGTCATGTGAGGTGTTTATGCCAGCTGTGAAAGGGCCCATTTTCTATTTTTCATTCTGGTGAAGATGTGTTTACTGCAGCATATGTTGATGGCAATTTTGATGATAAGTATGCTAGGGTGGAGGGTTGTTTTAAAATTAGACAGATGAGAGGAGGTTTGGGTTCCCAGCTTGTTCTTCAGTTACACTGAACCTTTTACACTGAGGAAATTCTTTCAGTTTTTGAAAATTGGACCACAAGTTCTTAGGTACACAATCTTTAAATCAAGTTTAGTTGTTATTGAAAGTACTAATTCATTGTGGCTATTCCAGCAGTTTAGTAACAGAAGTGGTTTAAGCCTTCTCATCTTCTGAAAGAATGTTTTTTACAGTAGTAAATATCAACTTTTGCACATATTTTAACACAGCAAAAATAAAACCAATCCTAGCCTAAAGATATATAAAATATAAAGTTCTAAGTATTGATTTCAAAATGTAGCTGTAATCTGTTGCAGAAGGTATTTCATGCATAGATTAGGAACCTTTGATCTGAGGATCATAGAAGTTTGGATTATTTGCTCTTCCAGTCATAATAAATGCGAAAGTCATTCTGGCTAAATGGCAGAAGGATGTTGCTTTCCAAATAGTATAAGTCACTATAATGCTAATAGGGGAAATACACTATCCAAATATGATGGGTCCTGTAATAGCTTTCTGTATGAACATTGGAAAGTGATTGTCAGTTCTGAGAGTAGGTGTGTAGCTGTGCTGCCATTAGCATGCCTGGAGACGAAGGATGGAGTGAGAGAGAGAAAAGGTAGCTCTGTATGCCCCACTGCAAGGACAGGAGCTACCACTGTCAGCTATAAGTGCTACAGCATCTCTGCTTCAGCCAAAGGGGCCTGTTGGATTTGCTAATGGAATACCCCTTTGAGACAAAAGAAGGACTTAGTGTTCTAACCCAGTGTTAGCAGCCATCACTGCATATAAAAAGCAGTCTCTGCTTTATCTGGACAGGATTGGCCTTTTTGAAAACCTTGAAGTGAGCAAACACTTCTTGTGATATTTTCTAGAGAAACTAGAACTGTCATTTTATTGCCATAACTCAGAGGAAAGCTTATATAACACAGGCTGGATTTAAGTATAAGATTAGGAAGCTTAGGTAAGCATGTAGGCTTTTTTGTTATTTTAAACTAATTTGCTGAAATGTTTTTTCTGATTTGGCAAAAAAAATAAAGCTTCTAGGTTCACTTGCTGACTGGGTTTAAAAAGGCTACTTGTCTATGCCATGGCCACCTGAAGGAGAGAAGGGTTTGCACTTAAGCCTTCATGGTAATACGTGCTTTGATAGACAAGTTAAAGTAAATGTGTCTGCACCCTTGTAAAATGTTATAGCTCTCAGGTATTAAAAGGCTTCTTTTGGAAGTTACTGCTTATTGCATCAAAATTGGTGGTGCAGAACACAGACCAATCACACCAGTCCCGTATTTCAGCTATGCCAGCAACTTCCTTGGCATTTTAGCTTAAAACATCAAACAGAGGCAGGCTTGCATTAAGGTATGTTGTGATCTGGAAGGGCGGGCATGTCCACAGGCATTCTGGGTTTGCTGTGGCCAGTGTACCAGCAGGCTGGGTGCAATCCTGTACTGCCCCAGAAACATTTCTGGGTGTTTTAATGTGAAAACTGTAAAAACTGGTTTAAGGGCAAGTGAGGCAGTGACTTGTTTGCACAGCCACATGCAATTTAAATGTGACGCTAGGCACACCTTAAAGACAAGCTTAAGTATGACATCCACACTACTTCTGCACTCATGTAGGCTGTTGAATTTTGGGTACTGTAACCACTGGTTCATTCTCCAAATAATCTTGTTGGAATTAGACAGATATTCAGGGTATGGGCAGGGAATTTAGGGAAAAATGTCCTACTAACATGTAAATCAACCGTTTGAGGAGGTCTTCCTATGCCACAGAATGGGCTGCTGAGTGTAGGTATTTTATCATCTTTGTCCTAGGTACTGTTGGATGAGTACAAACAACGCTGGCAATGCAGCTTAGCAGCACCAGATGTACTTCTGCAATGAAAATAAACCCTAAGAATTACAGATTTGAACAACACAAATGGAGAGAGAAGAGCAGAGCCTGAAATGCCAACACAGAGAGTGAAAATAGGACTCCACTGCTTACCAATTAACAGTTTTGGAGGAAGTTTATTCTGCAGTTATGTGATTATGACTCTTTCATGAGTTTCCATTTCTGAGAACTGATTTAAGGCATTGTGTTTATTTATAGTATTATGCATAAACATTGCAAATTTTTTCAGATTTTTTGCATAGTGCTGGTGAATTTGTGGTTTTGTCCATCATGGGTATACATGAGACAAATCTGTGTGTAAATCACATGCTGTGCATATGACAGCTACACTCCTGATCGTGAAATTTATGAAGTGCAGGAAGAATGGCTGACTTAGCCTGTGTTGTACCATGACTCACAGGAGTGTTCCCATTTGCCTTATGAATGTCTGTAAGGAGAGGATGCTGGCTGCAACTTCTGAATTATAGAGCCAAGTATTGGAAGAGAGGATCTTTTCTAGAGCTGCTCATGCCTGTGAGTCTTTAGAGACAGCTGTTTAAAAAGCAAAACAAAACAAAAAATACTGGCAGCATTAAATGTAAGGACTCAGAAAGGAAATTGCCTAGTGTTCAGTTTGATAATAAGTGCCATCAATTTTGGACGTTCACAGGATTATGTTCTGTGTCTCTACAATTAAAAAGAAAATAAGAAAAAGCATCAGAGAACATTAGCATAATTGTCATAGTGCAAAGGCTTTGCATGAAGTCTATTAGTATTTTCCTATCTGTTAATTAGCAAAGGAACAATTTCTACAAGATTTCTTAGATAAGCGCTGCACTTCAGAACCTATATTGGCAGAAATAAGACCAGAGGCTCTCCAGCTTATGAAAGGAAACAAACTCCTTGAATTTTCTGTAAAATAAGTACATGAGTGGAAGAATTCTTTGTGAAAGATAAATTGATTTGAGAGATACAGAAAGAGACAACTGGAAAGATGATCATCTTAGAACCATAAAATCGTAGAATCATTTAATTTGGATGTAAACTGTAAGATCAAGTTTTACCATGAACCTACCATTGCCAAGTCTACCACCAAAGCATGTCCTTAAGCCCCACATCAGCTTGTCTGTTAAATACCTCCAGGAATGCTGACTCAGCCACTTTCCTATGCAGCTTGTTCCAGTGCTTGATGACTCTTTCAGTGAAGAAATTTTTACCATTATCCAATCTTCACACACTCATTCCCAGCAAACTTGAGGCCATTTCCTCTTGTCCTATTTCTTCTGACTTGGGAAAAGATACCAACTCCGGGCTACAACCTCTTTTCAGGTAGCTGTAGGGTGATAAGGTCTCCCCTGTGCCTCATTTTGTCCAGGCTGAACACCCTCAACTCCCTCAGCTGCTCCTTATGAGACTTGTGCTCCAGACCCTTCACCAGCTCTGTTGCTTTCTATGGACACGCTCCAGCACCTCAGTGTCTCATTCTAAGGGGCCCAGAACTGAACCCAGCACTCCAGGTGTGCCTTCACCATGTCAGGTAGAGGGGGACAGTCACTGCCCTGGTTCTGCTGGTTGCCTGATACAGGCCAGGATGCCATTGGCCCATTTGGCCACCTAGGCCCATGCTGGCCCATGTCCAACTGGTGCCAGCCAGCACCTCCAGATGCCTTTCTGCCAGGCAGCTTTCCAGCCATGTGCTCTCAGCCTGCGGCATTCCATGGAGTTGTCATGACCCAAGTGCAGGATCTGGCACTTGGCCATGTTGAACCTCATCCAGTTGTTCTTGGCATTGATCCAGTCTGTCCAGGTCCCTCTGCAGAGCCTTCCTGCCCCATAGAAGATGAGTGTTCCTGCCCCTCTTGGTGTCATCTGTAAAATGACTTGATTTGATCTCCTTGTCCATATCATGATACACACGAGATACAAAGGCCTCTCAAATCCTATGCTTAAACTAATTTTGAATGCTCATATGGCTGGTATGAGTACTGATCAAAGTATTACCACAGCAGCAGGCAGCTTGGCTTCCACCAGGCACAAAAGTATTTATCTGAACCCGAAAGCTTTTAAGCCTGAACTGGACTTCCCATTATCTGTCACACTGTATTTTTGAGTTTGGTAGTATCAGCACTGCCTGATTCTGTCTACAGGAACTGTAATGTCTCAGGGACTGTCATAGCTGGATGCTGGAGTGTCCAAAATAAATGAATACACAGACAATACTAATCTGAATATATACTCCCCAATGGGTCATTTTTTAATTTGCAAACTGGGGCTGTGTTTAAGGCCTGTCTGAAAGATATCTGTTGGTACTATAACATTGTCACATGTTATGCATCTTTGGCTACACTCCCTCTGCTTACACAAATGAAGATCAGTATATGTGGGTATTTTGATAGGGGTTTTTTGCTGTCGTTTTGTTGATGTCTGATATATTTTTATTAACATTAGAAAACCAAACATTGCGATCCATTTGGTAGAGAGAGATAGTAAATATAGAGAGATGTCAGCATGCATTGTTGGCTTGAACACCCCAGCACAGTGTCATTAAATCTCATTCTGGTTGGGGATGATTCCTATTCAGCTGTTGTGCAGTGCAGTCAGAATGAGTTCAGTGTCTGTCCACATCTGTGCAGATATTCAAATTGCCAAAAAGAGTGAAAGAAAAGGAAGGCGAAGGAGGAGGAGGAGGGAAATATGCCTGAGCTTACAGACTGAATTACCGGTGAAGCTGCTGTGTTAGTTTAGTCCTTTTTCAGGGATGCCACATTGCCTTCTACTGCCTTTTAACTCTCCTGACCTTTACACAAAATTCAGTCATGGGATACCCTTAGGAGTGGTTAGCTCTTAGATTGCTGTATTCTGTTACACAGCTGTTTTGCACTCACTGTTTTCTCATACCTCTACATTTTGTGTT
Organism: Melospiza melodia melodia; assembly: GCF_035770615.1. Taxonomy (NCBI): domain Eukaryota; kingdom Metazoa; phylum Chordata; class Aves; order Passeriformes; family Passerellidae; genus Melospiza; species Melospiza melodia. The sequence continues at coordinate 87,129,350 of NC_086197.1, read as the reverse complement.
GTAGTATTTGATTTACTTAGTAAGACAAAAACACTTGTAAATCAGCCTTACAGCTGTATTCAATTTTGTTTTTCTACTTTTAATATCCTTATGTTGCCCAGGTTTGTTTACTTCTTAATAAAATTTTCTTGAATAATTTTGACAGTATCATCAAAAATTGTCATAATTTTGTGGGGTTTTTTTGTGGTTTTTTTGTTTGTTTTGTTATTTGGTTTGTTTTTTGGTTCGAGTGGGTTTTTTTACTCACTCAGATAGTATATTTTTCCTTGAGAAAGTTCTTAAGAAGTCATACTTAAAGAAAAATGGTTACTCTTTTCAAGTCTGCAAAGTATAGACTGTGTTGCTATGTGCATGTTTATTACATAGATAATACAATGTTGATCTAGTAAATCCTAGTAAGTCTATTCAAATAAATGTAATAATTTACTGTATGCTTTCTTCTGAACAGCAAAATTCTTGAAGGCATGGTAGAAAATGTATGCATATTAATGCATATATATTTCTCTAAAATCATACTTCAGCTCAAACTCTGGCATTAAATTTTATTCCTGAATAATAGGATTTATTCTGTAATGCTATATTGCTAGTGCCCAGTCTTGGACTCAAATCTTTTTCTGCTGTGCTAAAGCAGGACAAAAAGAAAACTCCTGCCCCAAAGATCTGACAGTCCCAGGTCTGAGCAGAGAGATAAGAAGAGTTGAAGGAGGCAGGATGGTGTTACAGCACATTCTCATCTTATCCTCACTTGTTGGGTTCTTTGCTGAAAGAGGGAAAGGTGTCTCTTACTAGAGTAACTGATACACCTGGAAAAATCCTCCAGAATTTCACACACGTGGCAGATCTGAAACAGATTCTAAATACATCCTGAAATAATTTGCTCTTGACTTTAATTCATCAAATGATTTGAGAAGCAACAGTAGGTATTTCTGTTGAGCATTTTTTTACATTACCAAAAGAACGAGAGGGCATTCCATTAAGACAGTTTTAAGCCTGTGTTTCAAGGAGCATAATAAAGTTTTGGAATGAAAACATCTGACAGCTGTTATGAGAGTCAGCAAGGTGTTATGTTGGAATCTTTGAGCTTGTTGAAGGCATGTAAACCAGCAAGAGTTCCTATTCCAATTTGAAAATGTGGTCTTAACTTCACATTGGTGTGCCTGATATTTGCAAACTAGCATGTGAAAATTTACAGTAGGTGCTCTGGAATGTTTAGAAGGGCTTTAATGGGATGGGAGATACTTTATTCTGAGACAGACAGCATGTGGCCTCCTCTGTGCTTTCTGAAGCTGGTAGAATTCTTTCTGCCTGAATAAGGCAGATAGAGGTTGGATTACCTTGGGGAAACAAGGTCCACAAAAATTTATACAGTTTGATTATGATATATATTTTTCTCTCCATTTCTGCTTTCTAGAATTTATTTTATCTGTGGATTTTTGGATTTTGATTGTGTGGGTTTTTTTCTGGTTGTTGTTTTTTTGTTGTGTTTTGTTGTTTTTTTGTTTGGCTGTTCTGGATTTTTTTATTATTGGTCATTTTGTCACTTTATTTTACTAAAGTATTTTATTGAGTATTGCTGGAATATTTGATGTAGTTTAATGTCCATGTTAACCCTTTACCATCATTATTTTTTTTTTTTTTTTTACCACCTCAAATTATCATAGAAACAGTAAAGTTAGGTCTTTTGGCCAGTCTGAATGGCTGCCAGAGCTGCTTCCCAGGTGCTCTAGGGGTCTTGGTGCCTGGAAAAAGTAGTGTAAGTGTCCCTGTTGTTGGCCAGGGGCTGGTTGCCTGTAAGAGCTGGCCAGATATGCAGGTAGGAGATTCAGGAAGGGAATCAGCTGTGTCTTAGTTCAACATGTATTTGCTGAGGAGGCAAACACTTTTCTTGGAGGCCTGGCTGCCCTTCGTCCTTACTGAGCCAGAAACCTCAGGAGCTCTGCTCCATGTCAGTGCTTTTGGCAGCCTTGTGCAGAAAGAGGAAACACTGGACAGACAGACCAGCTGCCAGAGCTACCGGTGGAAATAATCCTGATTCTGGCCTTAGACTTTAAAATAAAAATAGATATTTTTTGAAAATTTTGCATATATTGGACCAATATTCTTTACTGGGAAAATCTTACCCAAAAGATTATTGGACATTTCCAGTTAGAATAAGGCACCAAAGAAAGTAATTACCATCTCTCTTTAGAATATGGAGAATTTCCCATGGTGCAGTGCTGCACTGGGAGAGGAAATCAATGAAGATTTGATATTAATGTTTTAATTCTTGTGCAACCATTTCTCTTTATTTCACGATCACTCTAAATTCTTCTATTTCTCTTGTGCCTCTACTTGTAATGGAGATACAATTTCATGCCAAGAATAAAGGAATGGGTCTTTATCTTAGTTTCATTTTAGCAGTCAGTAGAGCACCTCTGTGAGGTGCTTATACACTAAGACAGACTAAAAATTCCATGTTGTCTTTTTCCTTTCTCTTTTGTGTTTTGTTTTTTGTGGGAGGGTTTATTTGGCTTTGAGGTTCTTTGGTTTGGTTTTTTTTTTTGTTGGTTTTTTTTTTTTTTGTTGTTTTTTGTTTTTGTTTTTGGTTTTTTTTTGTTTTTTTTTGTTTTTTTTGTTTTTTTTTTTTTTGTTGTTTTTTTTTTTTTGTTTGTTTTTTTTTTTTTTTTTACATGCAGAGTTCATGGAAATCACTAGTTACAACACAAAGGGATTGAATGTGTTTTTAGTTTCCTAAAGTCCCGTTCTTGCCTTGTGTGTAGGAAAATGCCTGATTTATTAAACTGAGAATTCCAAATGTAAGTATAGGTTGAAAAGCAGGCTTTATATCTTACAATACTCTAGGATCTGTGTGGATTCCCATTTTTTGGTAGAAATTCTAGGATTGTTTGAATGTTGAAGTACTATGATTTTTTAAATAACTTTAGAAAGGTTTTAGGGTTTTATACTGTTCTTCTGAATGTTAAAAAACCCTCAGCATTAAATATTTTCTGTAGAGCAACTCTTATCTCATGTGATGGCTCAAAATATTAAGACTTTATTCTGATATCTTCATAACAGAAGAATATATAAAGAATAGAAATAAGGTAGGACGTCTTACAGTATTGAAGATATAATGAATAATCAGCAATCATAGAATCATAGAATTGCTAAGGTTGGAAAAAACCTTTAGGATCCTCAAGTCTGACCATCTGCTCAGCACCACCACAATGTTCACTATGTCCTTAAGTTCCAGTGAGTGATTTGGAAAAAATAGACCTAATTATTTTACTTTTGGAGTTGAAATTTATTGAATTTCCAATGGACTGAGTTAAACAGGTTTTGACATGAGTAGAAAGATATACTAAGCCAGTAAGACTCAAATATTTCTTCTCATCAACTAATTAAATGACATTTTATTAAACTCATTATGCTGTCCTTCGAGAACAGGAAAAAAAAAGTTTCTTAGGAGTGTTCCACACGTCTCAATGAAATCCATTGACATGTTTTAAATCTGGCTATGAGTGTTCACATACTACAAGTCACTGCACAGTTCTATGTGTTCTATAAATAGAATGAATATTTTTAAATGGTACATGTGTGGATTTGGAAGAAAAACTGAGCTGTCACTAACAGAAAATTTATGCTGGCAACTGTGATAAAGTATCACATTTAAAAGGATTTGTGGGGAGGTTGTTTTGTTATTTTGACTTAGAGATTGTGTGACGATGAGAACCATTGAAGCATATTGCACTGATTAAATGTAGTATTTGTCTCAAATGTCACAAAGCATATGGAATACCAGGAACATTCATCACTGTTTGAAGGGACCATCTAAAGCCTTGATAGCCTGGTCCAACAATAGTGCCAGTAAAATTGTGAATGTAAAGTTCTGGTAACATAAAAACAAGTGAAATAATGTTAGAAGCAAGAGAGTTAGACTGCTACAAATTTACAGCTCCTTCTTCCTCCTGCATATTTTTCTCCTCCTCTTCTGAAGGAAGAGCTAAGACTGTGTTTAGGAAAAGCCCTACCAGTGCTATTAGCTTTAACCTAGCAATAAGCAGACATTGAATCTGCATATATATTTAGGATTAAAAAAAAAAAACCCAAATTCTCTATGCAAGAGGGGATGGACACAAAATTTATTTCACCTGAGTTTTGCTAAATCAGATGTGTTTTTTTCCTCAGTAAATGATAACAGTGATCAGTCTAATTTTAGTGGAGCAGGGAAACACTGTTATGACAACTTGATTTTTAAAATATCTGTAAGATAGTGTTAAGGGAGAGGAGAAGGTAGCTTCCTGGAACCAGTCCACTAATCTAAATAGGTTGGTTTCTCACTTGCAAGGCCTTATTTTAAATGCATTTTAGATGGAATGGAAACTGGGAATTGTCAAATGTTTGAAGTCCTTAAAAGAGTCAGTTTCTTTAAAGTGTCCTTATTCCTCTTCCTTTTAATATCCCACATTGAAGCTTCATGTGATGTAAAGGCAAACCTAATTTACCATTCTGGGAGACAGACCTAGACTTACTGTTTAATGTAAAAAATAGCTTTTATCAAAAAGAGAAAAAAATATGAGAAAATCTCACCATTGCAAGATACTATATGAAGAATTTTAAAAATAAGGTAACTGGCAAATTTCAGTGTTTAATCATGTCGTATTTCTCAGAGTGATCTGACAAAGAAGAAGGGCTCTATCAGACATTAGGTGTTACATTGGTGTTGCAGGGCTTGCAAGGATTGTAGGGTGAAGAGAGACGAGAATCTTGACCTCATGTTCAGAAGGCTTGATTTATTATTTTATGCTATATATTACATTATAAGTATACTAATAGGAATAGAGAGAAATGTTCTCAGAAGCTAGCAAGCTAAGAATAGAAAAGGAATGAATAAACAAAGGAGCTCTCTCTGATTCTGTCCCAGAGAGAGCTCGGCCTTTGATTTGCCCTTAATTGTAAACATGGAACATGAGCCAATCACAGGTGCACCTGTTCCATTCCACAGCAGCAGATAACCATTGTTTACGTTCTTTTTCTGGGGCCTCAGCTTCCCATAAGAGGGAAAAATCGTAAAGAAAGGATTTTTCACAAAAGATGTCTGTGACACATTGGAGCGCTAAATATCTCCCCCTTCCTCCCTCTCCCCCCAGCTTTTATTGCTGGGCACAAATGCCGTATGGTCTGAACACCCCTTGGCCAGGTGGGGCTGGCTGTCCTGGCTGTGTCCCCTCCCAGCCTCCTGAGCAGCCCCAGCTCCTCGCTGGCAGCGCAGCCTGAGAAGCAGAAAAGGCCCTGGTGCTGCCTGTGCCCTGCTCGGCCGTTCCGAAATCATCCCTGTGCTATCAGCACTCTTCATCACAAAGCTAAAACACGTCCCTGTACCAGCAACTGTGATGAAATTTCAAGAGACCCAGCCAAAGCCAGTATGGCTTTTCCTTAATCTCTAAGATTTAGAGATTAAAACTTCCGTGCAGGACCACTCTTCAACAGAAATATGTCTCTTTAATAATTCCCCAAGTGCTGTTTTGTTTGTGATATTCAGTTGCAATTGATTTTTTTAATTCCATGAGACAATGCTGCCTTATCTTTTTTTGATGAAGTTTTTATGGAAAAAAAACTCTTCAGACTAAGTAGCCTTAGCTTTAGTATACACAAAGAAGCAAAAATGTATTTTGATGACTGAAACTTCAGGGATAAAAAGAAACATACTTATTGCATGTCAGTTGCACAACAAACATAAATAGGTAGTAAAAATACCAGTAGCTTTAAGACACGTAATTCAGGTGGAAACCATGCACTTTCATCGGTTAAAATTATGTTTTTATCAAGAATAAGACATAATTGCCTATTTTGGTTTCCCTATATTATGTAGGTGTAGCACAAAACTTTTTATATTCACTTATTAAGTGTTCTGAGTTTAAATTACACTTCAAAGATGCTACATAAAAGGAGAAAAGTGCACTTTGAATTAAAATAATTTCTAAATATACTGTATTTATTGACTACATTCTAACATGCAATTTAACAAAAAAATGTTGTGCATAGGTAATGGTTGCCTTTTTAATTTTCCCACAGAGAAACCAATTTTCTCCCTTCTTTTCCCAGAAATATATCTCTAAATTTTTCTGTATCTGGAACTAGCTAATGTTTTTTGGGTTATGGGGGAGTAGATGTCAGAAAATTGTTTTACATAATTTTTGAACAATTTAGGAAAAAAATTGCCTATTACATATCTTTGTTAGATATGTATGGCATTATTTGAAGATCCAAACATAGTTCTTGAATATTTACAGATTCAAAATATTGTTCTGGTTCATGTAGCATGAATTACTGTCATCTACGCATTGAATAAATCAAAGCACCAAATGATAAAATGATTATTTTGAGCTTTATTATGAAGTCTTGTCTATACACTGAACCTGTTGCACTATAGGCTGGCATATGAAATTTAAAAATGGTGAGTATTCCATGCTGTCTTCAGTTAAACTAAAGTGAACTAAATTACCTGAACATAGAAATTTTTGGACTAATGGAATAAGAGTGTCTGTAGGAGAAGCTATTATAGGTTGTTTTCCCTGGGCAGATAAGCTCAGAGCCAGTGGAGGAGCTGGGTTGAATCTGGGTCATCTGACTCCTGCTTGTATGGCCAGTTCTCCCTACTAAAAGCCTCATCTTATGGAATTACGTGGTGTTTTCTACATTTTCACTGTGTTGTTAAAGATTATTATGGGATATCTGTTGTTATGATTTTATAGTGTCCTACTGAGACATCTACTCAGTGAATAAGTTGCAGTTTCTAAAAACAAATTAATGTCCCACTGTTGTTTTGTGCTTTTAGAATACATGTTCTATATTTTCATTGTTTGACATAGGCAAAGAACTTTTTTTTTTCTAGCATCCTTGTTATCTTTTGGAGTAAAAGTCTTGCATGTTTCCTTTTTGAAAGCTGGGTAACAATCCTATTTTGTGGCAGTTCAGGACTGAGCAGATGATGTAGACTTCAGGAGACAAAATACACTTGTGAAATCTATAGCTAGGTCATGTAGATCTTGTTGCAAATTTTTAGACATGATAGTTGCCAGGTAAATTTAAAAAAATAAAAATGTAAAATTCACGGTTGACTATTAGTGGAAACCAATTTCAAGGTAGAGGACAAGATTCTAATAGCTGAATAAGAAACATATATTACAATTCCTAGACATTTTGTATGTTTTGGGGGAAAAATAGGTGCCTTGGATGAGGTCTAAAGGAAACTGATAAGTACCTGCCTAGCTTGCCTGGTACTGTCTGCAAAAAGCCTGTAGGAAATGATAAACACAGCTGGCTTGTCTGAAACTCCTATTCTCCCTGGAGATCAAGCTCCTTTTCCAGATTATCACAGTATGCTCAGGATGGCACCTTCCTCCATTTGCCATCTGCAACCCGATAGGTACAACAGAACTCCTGCAACCCTGATCAATTCTTATTGTTGCTCTTAACTGGAAGGAGATATGGATGTATGTTAGTGTGAGATGGTGAGTGGCACCTGCATTTTCTGTCTTGGAGATTATGGCTTTTCTCACCTTGAGGGGGTTCAGTGGCAGCTCTGGGGATGGGGCTGGCACCTGGGTGCCGTGTGAGCTGCAGTAGGCAGTCCCAGCAGCTCTGCAAAGGCACTTGTTCCTCTGCACAGCCAGGAGCTGCCGAGCTGGGGAGCAAAGCGGGGTGAGCAGCATCATGAGTCAGTGTCTGCTGATTGGGGTTTTCACCCGGGGCTGTGGGAGGTCTGGCTTCAGCTCCTGTTCCAGCAGCCACAGCTTAGGTGCAGTCTCTGGGGGAATTAATGTAAGGATAGAAACATTCTGACTGAAGCAGTGGTAGAAAAAAAAAGGAGAAACTCTAGGTGTCCATAGGTTATGGGATAATGAAAGAGTAAAAATCCTGCACGCCCAGAGAGCACTACACTGAAAAATAAGATGCTGTGGCATATAGACAGAGCCTTTTGACATGTGCATTTATTTGGGCACCAAATTCCTGACCTACTACATAGTTTAAATGCATCCTTGTATCAAACCTTTTTTTTTTTATTATATAAATACACATTAAAACTTTCCTTAATGACTAGTTAGTTCTGTCAAAATAATCAAAACCACTTCCTTGGTCACTCAGTGTTATTGAATTTAGACAAACTTCTAGAAATTCTGGACTTTTGTTACTAATTCTTGTTTTTCTTCCAAATGTTTTCCAGAAGGACCAGGTATTGCAGATAAAGGGGAAAAAAAAAGCTGATTGTTCCTTAAGCTCTCTTCTGAATCACTGTAAGCTTTCTGTGACAAAGTTTTCACTTCTCCTATATGATATTTGAAAGACAAAAGCTTTGTTCTTTTGAGCTTACTGCAACCAATCTGTTAAACTACACAGATACTCGCATTAATTCAGGAAAAAAGAATATTTTTAAAACACAGCAACAAGAGAGGAAAAAAAAAGTTAAGAGAGAGTGTATATAGTTGCGTAACTCTGCTATGAAACAGCAGTTGTATCTGGGAGTCCATAAGTTGGTTTTGACATCTACAAATATAACATGTATTTGGACACTAGGCAACTTTCCTTCAGTGTATGCCTTGCAAATTTATTGTATATTGCTGTTTATATTGATTTATTATCATGTTTTGAGATTATAAACACTATTATATTTTGGATAACTTCCTATAATTCTGAATTTATGAATTAAAATAATCTATTCTGGCTTAATATTAAGATATGATTAAACAATTTCATTACTGTGTCCTGAGAGATACTTAGGGTTTTTTAAGCATTGTGTCTTTTTTTGGACTGATCTTACCATCTGGGATAGGATTTATTAAGAAAAAACTGTATAAAACTTTTTGTTTAGCTAATATACTGAAAATAAACTTGACTACTGAGAGGCAATGTTGAGAACTAGAAGACTAAAAATGGTCTTAGACTCACTGAATTGTGTAGGCTGAAAGGAAACTCCATATGCCATCTTTTCCAGCTAGTTGTACAAAGCCAGTGCAGTTACATCAAATACTTCAGGGCCATGTCCAGAATCTGAGTATCTCCCACCCTGGAGATCCTGCGTGGAGATCTCTGGGTCATGTTCCACTGTTTGAGCTTTTGCAGGATAGTTTTTTCCTCCTTGTATCTAATTGGAGCTTCCACTGACTCTTGCTCTGCACACTTTGTTTTCTGTGCCCTCCGCCTCAGTAGGTGCAGACTCCCAAGCCTTCTCTTGGCCAGGCTGAGCAGATGCAGCTCCCAGCCTCTGCTCTGTGTCCTGTGTTCATCTCCATGACCAGCTTGGTGACTCCCAGCAGGTTCATTTCAGTACATCTATTTCTTTGTTGTACCAAGGAGGTCAAAACTGGGCTCAGCACTCCAGATGGAGTCTCACAAATGGTAAATAGGCTGGAAGGATCATTTCCTTATCTCTGATAGTTATACGAATATAGCCCAGGAGGCTGCTGGCCTTCTTTGCTCCAGGGGTACACTGCTGACTCATGTCCATTTTTTTTGTCCAGCAGGACCCCACATTTTTGTATACAAAGTTGTTTTCTAGGCAATCAGTCCTTCATCTGTCATACTGTATGGAATTATTTCTGCCTAGGTAAAAGATATTTGCCTAGGACTTGTCTATATCTTTCAAGGAATTGCGGAATTGTTTGGGTTGGAAGACACCTTTATAGGCATTCTAATCCAGTCCCTGTGAATGAGCAGGGACATTTTCAACTGCATCAGGTTTTCAGAGCCCCATCCAAAGAGACTGTAAATGTTTCCAGGGATGGGGTATGTATTACCTCTTTGGGCTACCTATGTGAGTCTTTCACTATCCTCACCATAAAAAATTTCTTCTTAATATCTGGATTGAATCTACCATTCTTTAGTATGAAACCATTAACCCTTGATAACAGGCCCTACAAAGGTATGTGCCCATCTTTCTTATAAGCCTTCTTTAAGTGTTGAAAAGCCACAGTAAGATCTCCCCAGAGCCTTCTCTTCTAAAGGCTGAACAACCCCAATTCTCTCAGCTTGTCTTCATAGGAGAGATGTTACAGCTCTCCTATCATTTTTGTGACCCTCCTGTGGACTCCAGCAAATCCGTGCTTTTCTGGTTCTGAGCACTCCAGCAGTGGATGCAGCACTCCAGGTAAGCTGTTGAGAGAGCAGAGCAGAGGAGCAGAATCACCTCCCTCGACCTGCTGGCCACATTTCTTTGATGCAGTCCCGGGTAAGATTGGCTCTCTGCTGCAAGTGCACATTGCCAGGTCATGTCCAGCTTTTCATCCACCAGCACTACCAAGTCCTTCTCAGCAGGGCTGCTCTCAATTCCTCCTTCCTCCAGCCTGTGTTGATACCAGAGGCTGTCCTGAGCCAGGAGCATTGCCTTGTTTTTGGCCTTGTTGAACTTCAGGAGATTCACATGGGCCCACTTCTCCAGTTTGTAGAGCAGCATGTGATATTTCAAAGTAATGCTGCTGACAGATAAAACTGTTTGTATCTTAAAAACTCACCAGCACTAACTTGTTTTTATATAGTAAATGATAGCACAAAGAGTATTCTCTGGACATTGTTTGCAAAGAAAATGAGGTTAATTGTCTGTTTGTGCTTATATGTTTATTGCACTCGTTAAAGCTACAAGATTCAATAGTTAGCAAATTAGTAATGCCCTATCAGAATCTTATTTTGAGGATAGGTTCACAGTGACAGTTTTCAGGTCCCAGTGGCAGTATTTTTCCACAAAAGCCCATGTTTTTGGGCTCAGAAAACAAGGACTTGGAATTAAAATCACTTGAAAACTTTACAAGCATTTGGTTGACAGAATTAGGGTAGTCTTCAAATACCTGTGTTCCCTAACTGCTTGTTTTGTTTGAAAAGAAAAGGAAATAAAAAGACATTTTATTATCTTAGACTTACAAAGAAAATAGACATTTTTCATGACAGGCTTTCTGAAGGAATGCTGTTTAGATCAAGTGTGATCAAAAATAATTTTGATGAAGAATTTTGGTTCTTTATTGACTTAGATGACAGAGGTTTGTTTTTGTCTCTTTCTTAGTAAACTGAAGGAGCTGAAAAGCACATTGCATTTGATTTTGAATAAGCTCCTTTCCTAAGAAACCTGAGAAGCTTAGAATTACTTTCTTTGTGACAGGTTTTTACATATGGTGTTCTCGCGCCCATTTCTGGTAATACAATTGGTTACCATATAGAAACTCAGAAGATGACTGAAATATTTTTGTCATATGCACATTAAATAGTAAAAAAAAAAAAATACAGTTTTTTATTGTAACATCTCTGTTCAAATCAGGAGATAAATTCTAAAATAGTGGAATTACTAAGATAAGAATTAAGGTAAATAAGATAAAGTGAAGCTATGGAGTTGCACTGCACATTAGAGTCTTCTTTAAGAGGTAATCTAGAAATAAAACTAAGAAGGAGAGTTGCTACATGAGAGCTTTTTATATTATTCTAGTTTCAGTTTTAAAATATGCCAGTCAAATGTTTGTAAAATTTACACTTTCTTTGCTACTTTGAAGTAAATTTTCATAGCCCAATTGGCTTGCACTATTTGTCTGCTGATAAATCTTTCAGTATGGGAAAGACTAGGGTCACTCACTGAATTTTACATAGATCAACCCCTGTACAATAGTGTTACAATTCTAAATGTATTTGGCCAGTAAAGCTGGGAATAAGGAGGTAATTGTTCACTGCCTGGTACTATGGGGAAGACCAGGAGAACGCTGACAAAGGTTGGCTCTCCTCAGGTCTTTTGTGTGCGTCGCGTGGTTGGAAAACAAATTATTTCTCTGCATGGGTGTGCATTTTCATCAATTTTGCTGTTTATTGACGCGTTTTTCATGGGTTTTGGTGTTTTTCATAATTTTGGACCAAAAATGCTACATCACTGTTCACTGCAGGATGAAAAACTTGTGTAATCACAGCTTTTATTATTCAGTAGAATCATTGAATGACTTCCTAGCCCTGCTGAGCCTTGCTTTGCAGAATGTTCTTTAGGTCAGTTCTGCTGCAAGCTTCAAGCACGCAGCCTGTAAATGCAGAGCATGAAGGCAAATACAGGGGCAAATATTTTAAGTCAATGTGTAATTTTTGGTATCTCATTGTTTTATGTAGGGCCTCATAAAGAAGGTGCCCTTACTGTTTTCACAAGTTTGTAAGCTTTTAACATGTTTAGCTTTGTTATTGGAAATATTAATTGATCTTTCTTCGTAAGGTTTTCTGGGTTAACCTATAGTTAATTCTTGAATTCTTTTAAAATATTATTTTATTTTCTTTCCCAATGAAGGAAAGTATGTGCTCATGTCTGCATGCGTGTGTGCCTGCAGGTCTGTGTGCTAAAAAGAGGAGCAAAATGTCTGGGGTCTATTACAAACTGATGTGGGATATGGTTTTTATGGATTTAAAAAAAAAAAAATTGTATCAAGCAGATAATAGTCACTCCTGGGGATTCTTGGCAAATACTTACAATACTTTAGGCTGTAGCTTCCCACGAAAATCAGGTTTTCCTTCATGAATTTCCTATCTCATTTTGAAAGTTATGTAGTTGAGCAGAGCAGGCATAATTGTTTCTCTCCTCTTAACTGAGGTTGGCACAGCTACTCTTACACTTCACAGCTTTCACATTTTCTGTGCTGATCCCTAGGAGAACTTTACATTGTGATGTTTCACTGTGAAAATAGCTTTGTTTTGCAGACAGGGCCTAACCACGATCAGTGTTTTTTTCTCAGTGATCTGCTTATGCCAGAGAAACTTCTTGTAAAATTTTAGTTTCTGGATGACAGGACTAGCACAACTTTACTAATCCTTTTTGCAGAACAATAGAAGAATGATGTTTACAAAATGTTGAATCATTTAAATCTTTTCCTGTGTTTGAGACTTGTTTCATTCTACAGCACTGACTACATTCTGAACTTGTGACCAAACAAAAATAACTACTCCCCATGACTGGGGAAGAGGCATCTGCTGCTTGCCCAAGTAGGCCAGATTTAGGAAACGCGGTATAAACCAAAGTATCAGTAGAAGGGAGAAATCTCCTTTCTTCAGTTTCATTTCCCTTGGCAAGACTTGGAATTGGAAGGCGAATCAAACATGTTTTAATGTTGCTGTCATTAGGCAAAGGGAATTTATCCATTTCTTCTCATAGAAGGTAGAGGAGAAAATTAACATAGAGGTAAAACAAAGGTTAAAGAAAAAAATAATTTCATGTTGATTTAAGACTTTTGCAGCACTTAGAGGCATTCAAGAGATAGGTCTAAAGGAAGAATGAGATTTTTTGGATACACATGTAAACTAACCTTTCTTTTCAATGAATGAATACCACAACAAATACAATCAGAAAATGCTAGCGGAGCTCACGTTTTCAATCTTTTGTGTAGATTTAAAATAAAATGATTCTTCCTGTTGAGGTATTCTATGGATTTCAAATTATTAAACTTTAACTCTTTCACAACCTGAGTTACATTCAGATGGAGAATGGGTTTTCACGTCTGTGATAACATCTTGCTTCACTTTTTGCTTCAAAGAAAGAAAGGTGCTAAATATGCAAGACCCAGCTTTTCTAAATTTTCCAACTGCCTGAATTTTTCAGCATTTTTGTGTTTTGCCTAGTCAGTCTTCACTGACTGGAGGTCTACAGTGGTAATACAATTGTCATGCATATATTCAGGCTGCAAAGGGTCTAAGCCAGATCACTAAGGGTCAGGTGAGGATGAGGGGGGAAGAATTGGATTGTTGTTTTAATTAGCAGTTCAAGAGAATTAATAATTTCTTAATTTCCTAACCCCCCCCCAGACACTAAATAGTTAAAATTAGATGAGTTATCTTTTAATTCCATCACTTTGATAATGTCTTCTTATGAATATTGGAACTGTTATCTTGAAGTATTATTCTCTGCACTTCTGTAAAAATTACAGTCTCCTGCATTAGAACATACTTATGAGGAAACTAGGAAAGATTTAGCACAAGAGGACTATGGTAATAGATAAAATTAGAGAACTGCATAATGAATGTGATAAATAGCAATTTTCTGCTGTAAAAATACTCATGTAAAATTCACATATTCTTCTCAGACCAACGATATTCTTATTCCTAGTGCAGTAACTAGACATATATTCCATTGAGATGATATTTTGAAATATGATTTCCTTATACCACAGTAATTTCCTGATTACAGGCTGGGATTCTTTTCTCCTCTCAGTAACATTGTGAAGAAGCAATCTACTGAAGCCTCAGTTGTACCTTTATAAAACAGTAAAGCTGAGGACCGGCCTCTCATCCCATTTCTGTCCCCAAAGCTTACCTGTTATTCCTAATGCCTTGAAAAATGCATTCTTTATTTTCTACCAGTGTGAGTTAATGGAATGACCGTCATATAAAAAGGGGCAAATAAAGGTAATTTCATGGTGCATAATCTGTATTCAAGCTGATGTAGTCAACAGTGTTGCTGGATAAGTGTTCCCCCTCTTGTGGCCTGAGACAGCGTCCCCTTCCTCCCTGGTTGAAGATATCAGGATCTGTTTATATTAGTTAATACTCTGCTCACAACCTGCAACCCAGATGTTCTCATGATATCACCAATGGGAACTTAGAGAATATATTCAGACTGAAAAACTTCATTTGAAAATTACGGCATGGTTTTCTACATGTCTTATTTTCTGTCATTTAGCAGGATTCTCATTTCCTGAATCATCTTCATAGGTCTATAATTCTATGATTATCTGGGTTTTTTATCATACATAATTCTATCTATCTAAAAGATAGATAATTCTATCTATCTTTTTTTATCATACGTAACTTTATGTTTATCTGTTTTTCAGGCATAGCAACCTCCATGGTTGCATCATAGGGAAATCTGCTGCAGAAGTACCTTTGTGTTTTGAGGGTATTCTTTTCTTCATATATCTTCTCTCCCAAAAAGCAACATTGATGTATTGTGTTGATTTACTATGGGGAATGTTTGCATAATAACTTTAATAACCAAATGAAAGTGATCCTCAGTACTGAACAGATATAATATTAATAGTTTTAGTCAGTGCATTTTTCACATTTTTATTACTTCTTGAATCTTCATCTCTAGAATAGGATTGTCTTTACTAAAATAAATAGCATGTTACAAATTGCTTTTATTGAACTCTGTTTTAATTTTAATGAACTGAAACATAATTAGAAGTGTTGGTTATATTATGCCAACAAAGTACCAATCATGAACTGAAGACTGACATTGGAGTGGACAGTTTGTGGTTATAAATCTATGTCAAGATCTTCATTAATATGCACATTAACTAAACATAATTGACTGTGAGGCAGCTGGACAGTGGTAAAATATTTAGTAATGAACCTCTTCACTGCAGTATTTTCTGCCTCAAGGAGAACAATAAAAGTGTCCATATTTTCTTTTAATGCCCTTTAGTAAATGCTGCCATATTAGCAAGCAAAATTATGTGATCACATGAGGGCTTCATTTTTTCGACTTCTCCACTCTTCTAGGGCTATGAATTCCAATACTGAAAATTTATGAAGGAAATAGAGCAAAGAATTCACTGTAGAAGAGGTTACTTGTGCCTGTTTCACTTATAATCAGAATTTCAAAACAAAAATAATAGCTGATTTTATTCCATTAAAAGTTGGACTCAAATAGGAATTTTCAATTTGTTACAAGGAGCAGTGCATCTTTTCAGGAAATAACTGCTATCCATCTTAACAAAAGCTTCATTTGGTCAGCATTTTTAAAAGAAAAAATTAAATGAGGGAAAATATCTCATACTTTTTTTTTTCATTATTTTTGTAAGTATTCCAAAGGTAAGTGATCTCACAGTGATGTTTCTGAGATTTCTGATTGTTTATAGCCACCAAACTGGTTTCATTTTTTCTTGCCAAGTGTATTAATTTACCTTTTAGGGATAAGGTACTTAAAGATATACAAAACATCTTAAATTTATGATGTGTAACCTAGTAGCTGTTTTAGATGTATCTTCAAAGTAATGTATTTTTGAAATCTGAATTTGTGTGAACTTTTCATCACATCATATCTGTAGAATATAATGGACTAGAAGCAACAGATTTATGATTATTGCCTTTTTGGATTATGTAAGATTTGAACCTCTCAACAGCAAAGGAATGAAGATCTCAATTTTCTTTAGGAATCATAATTACATAATTGCACATAAAAAGTCTGTCGCAACAAATGAGAAACAATGTAATAGTGTTGTTTTTATTATCACCAATTTGTACCATAATCTCCCTTATGCACTTTCATTATAAAGTGTTAACAGCCTAATGTACTCGAGAATAGGAATGGCTGTAGTCGCATAAAGTATTTGGTGTTATTGCCCCTCCAGCTCTTTTTGCATAGATCTGTTGAGGCCTTTGCTTCACACAGGCTTAAAATATTCCAGTGTTAAGTACAGAATAAGCAAATTTCCTTTGATGGAGTGATTTCAGGATACATAACTCAATTTGGTACTGTGATATTTGAGTGGCTTTTGTTGGACTTTAAAACTTGATATATTTTAAAATATGATGGGCAACATTTATTCCTTTAGATACAGACAGCTGTTATCACTAATTTATTTATTTATTATTATGTGAGTTGTTTTCTATGGCTTCAAAAAACAAAAGCATATTACTTCTGTTAATTTAGATTTTTGAGAACATATATAGCTCCTGAAAAAGATTTTTCTTGGTGTTTCATGCGACTTGATGTAAGTAGTTCTATTTAGTACAGATATTATGAAAAAATCCCCAAAAGGTGTTGATTTTCTTCTTGCTTTATTATTCCTTGAGTTCAGAAGCTTCAGCTCAGATGTACCATCTGATGGGTATTTTCCACCTTTTTTTTAGCTAAATTTTCCCCCTAACCTATAAGGTTTTCTGATTTAGTTGTTTTGGGTTTTTTTCAGTAAAAAATCCAGATACATTAGCTCCAATTCATGAGTTAGCAGCAAAAGATTGCAGAATAGTCTTACTTTTTTGTTTGTTTGTTTCTTTGTTTGGGTTCTTTTTTTTTATGCGTTTTGTTGACAATCCATACAGTCTTTCTCAAGTATGCAGCAACATATTTTGAGAACCTTCACACACAGCTATCCTCTCTTTCAGCACATTATTACTGTCATTATGCCATTAACATAAATAGTCAGGTCTGGAAGAATTCAAAGTAGCTTCCTAAACCAGTAGAAACAATGATTTTTTCTTTTTTTAATTATATATTATGACATTTAGGTATTGAATTCTTAGAAAATGTTTTTCTTGTAACAAATTGCTATTTTTTTTAAATAGCAGCTTTTTATCTCTGGCTTGCATTAGACAACCTGAGTCAGCAGTTACCTAAGTCAACTTTATAGGAATGGAAAAGGTTTTATTTCTTGGCATTTTGTCTGATAAATGTTCTCACTGCTTGCATGGAAGTCAGAGGAGATGACTTCTCCTCCCCCCAAGGAAGTTTATGAAGGATTATGTAAAGTTCTTCTCTTTCTGTCAGTTCTTCCCTGTGAAAGCCTAATATGATACATTTCCCATCACTGCTTCAGCACGAGGACTCTCCACTGCAGGCACACTGCAGCCCCGAATTCTGCCATAGGACAATTCAATCTGTGTTGCACCCTTGCAAACCAGCAGCAAAAGCTGGGTCATGTGAATCAAATGGAGTAGTAGCATTTGAAAAAGGAAAAATATAGTAGTAGTTACACTAGAACTTCAATTTCCATAGCTCCCAGATAAACAGTTCCTTAAAATACAATGTTTGCTTGTGCTCTTGTTTGAATGGTACCCTTCAAAACACTGTATGACCTTGCCTTGAAGAGAGAACCAAAATATGAGAGTTTGTATCGAAGGAGCAACCTGATTTCTGCTCATGTTGTTTGAATAACTAAATGAAGGTTTAAAAACCTCACTTATGTGTGCCATGGAGCAAAAAGGGGGCTTTTTATCTTCTATCTCCTACTAATCTCAGGAGTAGCTGTCCTGATTCCATCCTTGAAAGGCTGGCCTTTTCTTCAGGTAGACATGTTCTATCTATATGAATGAATTGAAGAGCCCCAGAACACAAACAAATTACCCATTGCAGAAAGCAACAGGAATGTCCAGAAATAGCTTCATGATTACATAATTGCACTCTTGAGTCTATTAATTGTCCAGTGTTTATTTGGTTTGTTCATTGTTATTCTATTTTTTTGATAATATTTTTACTGTACCAATATTATGATAATCTCTTTAAACAGTTGATTCTCAATGACCTAATTTTTAAACTGCTGAGCATTCATTGCTCATACTGAAGAAAATCTGGTTAAGAAAATGTCTGTTTTGCAACTCAGTGGGGTGAGAATGTTTGTGGTGTTGTATGCATATCTGACTGTCCCTTGTAAATGCCCCCTTGTACATCATTACTGAGATTGGGTTCAGCTGACAGCGGTTCATTGTCTTCCTTTAATTATTCTTTTCTTGTAATTATTTATTACAGTGAAGAATTGAAATAAATACGACTGAAATGCTGCCTTGTTTTGTTATTATATAATTTTGTGGAACATATTTTTAAGAATATGTGAAAGGCGTTTATCAGTAGTTTTGTATTTGCATAGCGTTTGCATATTTTAATAATGTGTTCTATATGAACACATATTTGCAGTTTTATGTTGGTATAGTGAAGTGGACTTTGGACAGCAAAACCTGTTCTGTTAGTAGGGGTTTTAAGATGACATTCTTATATCTTTTTGGAATGCAGTGTGGGAGGTAATACTTACTGCTATTAAATTTATCTGGCAATGTAGATAATGCTTGTATTAAAAGTCACTGTTTTGTGAAGGTCTAGGACAGTAGATCTTGGGAGAAAAATACACTATTTTTTTGTTAATTGTGGCACAATTTATTGAGAAAGTCTTGCTCTTTTCTGTCAAGTTGGTTCATAGACTATGAATCTTTCTTATGAGAACTACATCTCTTTCCAAAATTACCAATACAGTCAGTAAACACCGGCTAATGTTAGACATTATAGTATTATGTAGAGAATTCTCTTTTAAACCTGTATTTCTAGGTACAATTTAAGTACTTAAATCATTACTACAACTACTTTTACATGGTTCCATAAACAGCACTGAATATATCTAATAGTTCTTTAATAAAAATATAAAACTTCTAGCATGGGCACATTTTTCATTTTCACCTTGCCATGCTTAATAACCAACTACTAAATCATTTATAAATCATTTTAAGTAAAGCAACAAACCAGAATCAATAATATAGAATTATTAGTAGCCTGCTCCTTTGTAGAAATTGCTGGTCAAGGAAACAAAACTCCTTTTTTCCTTCATGGAAAATTAATTTCACCTATGCCTGATTTTCAATTTATTTAGGTTTTTTTTTTATTATTTTTATTGTTTTTAGTTCTGGCAAAGCTATATTTGTAAGAGGAAACTATTTTTTTTTGCTTTTGATAGGGAAAATCTATGAATGAGAGGAGTGAAAAATCAACAATGATTGCCAGACCCAGATATCATATTGTATGATTTCCCTTGCATCAGTTTCCACATGAAGGTGACCACAGCTTCAGTGTACACAATATAACAAATCTTGGTCGAGCAACCAGATTAATGATGTCTGGCATGTAATTATGAACATTACAGAAACATTTTATTTTCTTTCTTTACATATTGTCTATACATATTATTACATAGTTTATAGGAAGGTATTGTTAGTTTATGATGTAATTTTGCATCCAGGAAGCACTGTAATCATAAAGGACTTCTGTGATAGCACAAAAAAATTGTTATGTAGTCTGAATAATACTTCTTCAGATCATAAAGAGAAATGTTCACTTAGTTAATGATTGTCTGAACCATTCCTCCTCCATCTCAGGTTTAAAAAAGATTAGGTTAATCTTTCACTAGAGGTGCTTTTAGAAGTATTTAAAGTAAAAAATTATAAACAAAACTTATCACATATTTAGGACTCTTTACACATTAAACACGGTTGTGTTATATTTAATGGTATACTGTATTTAACAGTAATACTTGCCATGTCTATGTTACTATCTTCTTGTCCTGAGGATGATGTATCTGAGCAATGCACGCCTTAAAATTTATGGATAGTTATCAGCCATGATAATTATTTGGGTAAGGGTATCTTCAACCTCATGACTTTCTTGTTTGATAGAGCCCACAACACCAGAAGACAGAAGGAGTTCTGAATGTTTCAAGTGAGAGGTAGTTTCTTGATTGATTCATTTGGTATTACTTGTGGACAAAATAACAGTCTGTGTAATACAAGACTGAAATAAATAGAGACTTAAGGGGAAATTTTACAGTTTAGAAAGAGTAGCTGACTTTTCTAGGCAGTTAACATTTCACCTATGAATTTATTTTTCTTGAAATAACAAGATTGGTTGATGTATGGCAATGCAAATGTAGCGTAATGAGCTATGTAAATGTTTACTGACATGCCAGCCCAAATCAGTTGCTGATCATATGCAGACTTTTTAAATGCATAATCCATTGCTCAATGAGGCAGTAAACATTTTGGGGAGGGAGATTTGAAATAAAGGGAAGATATCAATGGTAAGTCTTCAAATTAGGCTACTTCTTCGTAATTTCAAATTACTTCAGAATGAACATCAACAGTGACAACAGAGTAATTTAGCAATCTGAGTAAGTAGAGCAAAGTAATAAATAAATATTGTGGAGTTATTTTACCTCAGTGGCAGAACTAATACTTGGTTGCAGTTGTTCTTTTTCATACTGAAAATAAAGAGTGAAGAAAAGAGCCCTGAAGCTGAGCTCTTTGTAGGAGAAAATGATATACAGTTTCAGATGCATCTGAATACATTTAGCTTATCATAGATATGATTGAGAGGTGGTTTTCTAACTGTGTCTAAAACACTTAGTAATAAAAGGCTTTTTAATTTAGCAAAGCAAGTTAGTAGAAGCTGAAGCCAAAATTCAAATTAAATATGTGGCAAACACTTTCAGTAGGGAGGTGATTAACTGCTGGGACAAATTGCCAAGAGAAACAAGTGATTTTTCCATCACATGAGGTTGTCAAATTAGAACTAAATAACTCTCAGGAAATTATTTGACTCTTGCCAAGAACAAATTATTGGTCTCAGTTCATTGTTAACCAGATCAAATTTTAAAGCAGGTGGTTGAGATAGTAGAGCAAATAATTCCTTAGTTTTGCAATGTAAAATCATAAGGAATACTTTACTTGACTTGCATTTGTTAAATTATCATCAACATCAGGAACTTTACTGTAATATGGTATAATTTCAAGTTGATAGTGTGTTGTTTTTTTCATGGCATATTCCCAGTCATGCTGTAACATTCAGGAGATGCTCACTTGTTATCTACTTCATCACATCTGGTTTCAATGATGAACTCTTATTTGTTGTTCGTTATTTAGAAGCAAATGTTTGGAAAGAGTCAATAGCTCTGTCAGTAAAACTAAAGTCAGTAATTTATGCCATAGCAATATATTAAATTCTGTCTTAGTGGAGCAGAATCACCGAGTATCACAAAAATTTATTTAGTGGGTCAAATGGGAAGTACATGCCTTTGAACTTAGAGAATTGTCTTGGTTACTATATGTGGCATGCACACATCTTACTGCAATATGCAAGCACATGATGCAGAAATAACTGAGAGAATTAGTGCAGAAATCCTGCAGTCCCTTTTCAACTCTCCTTTTGTGGTTAGATGTATATTTTAGTTGGCTGTCTTTGGGCTTTCTTCAGTGCTTCCACCTAAATGCTGCAATGTAAGTTAAGGATATTTAACTGCCTGAGAGATTGATTGAAGGAGTCTTTACTAAGTGCTTGAGAATATTTAAGAGGTGATGGTACTGTATTGGCAATCACTTGGGAAATTCCAGACTGAGCTAGTCTGTGGAGAAGTGTGTGTCATTTAGTACATGCCTCGTGTCTGCAGTTTGTGAACATGCAGTGGGAGTGACCTCAGCAGGACACTGTGTAGGTTGATCTTAGTGATGCTTCAGCAGGCATTGTAAGACTATTTTGAGTCTCAGTTTCACTGTAAGGGTTTAATTAACAGGGCTTAATTTCTCCACCATTTAAGTTCAGAGCATAATTTCAAATATAGTTTTATGTTTCAGAGATGCTACAATATTGTACCATATTGAAGGGAAAGTGATGCAAAGTGAATTGGATTGATCTGCCAGCCTTAGCACACATGCCTGTGCTTTCCAAGCTATTAGAAAAATTAATAAACTCACTTCTTGAATTAATGGATGGGTTGCAGGACACCATCAGACATAAATTTTGAAGCTGAATTATATTTACATTGCTATTTGTACTGTAAAATTAGTAAAGGTTATTAATTCTATCTGATCTTGATATCATCAGTTTTATACCATAATTTCATGCACAGACACACACAACCTCTCGAGAGGAGTGCTGAAACGCAGATACTTAAAAGTACATGAAGGGCTGAAGCAAATGTTCACAAGTTACCCTATCTGTCAGTTTTATATTTTTTTGTCTTTACCTGTTGGTCCTACTGCTTATCTTGATTCCAGGATGTGATCCCTACATTTTCTGTGATTATGCAGTACCCCTCAGAGTGCAAGGAGTTTCTGTCCGAGCATTTTCAAGACAGAACCTGACAGTGACAAAATCAGACCCACTGTCGTGCCTCTGGATCTCTGCTGCAGAGATTTTCAGGCTGCCCAAGGTTCCTAATACCACTTTTTCTTAGCATACAAAAAGATGGGAGTGATGGTGCAGTTCTTGTCTCACCAGTGATGACATCATGCTGGACAAGATATGAAATGATGTGAACAGTGCCATCATGTGCACGTCTGATAGATATTACTATGAGTGAAGAGGTGTGTATGGAAACAGTGAAATGGAACATCATCTGTAGGACATACATATTCTCAATGTGTTTTCACATTCTATTTAGGTTTTTTTCTTGGATTTTTTTTGGGGGGAGGGGAGTTTAGTGTTTTGGTTTGCTTTGGTTTTGTTTCGTAGGTTTTTTTTTAGAATCTAGTGGAGATTTTTTTTCTCAGCTGTGAAACACAGATTCCTCCAAACCTCTGTCTGTATGTTCCTTTACTTCTTGGCTTTTCTGTTGGCTTAGAATAAGATTCCAGCCTCCTATTAACTGCCAAAATATCTTTTAGTAACTATTTATTTTTAATAACCCATTTCATGGACTTTAAGATCACTTTTAGAGAATGATGCTCCTCAGATTGCAGAAAATCCAGGAAAATTAAATTTGAACATAACTTTCTATCATTGAGTTGATATTTTAGAAATCTATTCTTGTTTGAATAGTCATAGTCCTTTATATTGCTTCACTTACAGTGTGGTAAGTATATTTACTGGTCTTTAAGGATCTGCTTTCTGCAGAGTGGCTAGCGGGACAAACAGTGTCCCAAATTAAGAATATCCTCTCTTTCATCACTTGACGTGTCCTTATTATTGTAAGAGGTGTACTGAAGAACTGAAGAAAGATCTGAATTTGCAATTCTGGTTTCTTTTTTTGGCATTTACACCAGGGTAACTGAAAGTAGATCATACCCTGCAGAAATTAAAGATGAAAGTTACTAGATTTTTCAGTTCACTTCCCACCACATATTTTCTCCTTTTAAATCTCCCCAGGGATGATGCTTCTACTGCCTGTATCATGAAATTATAGCATAAATTTTATTAGTGATCTTAAACAATGAATCTTCTTAGCATTATACTATTTTGTAGCATTATACTGTATTTAAAACACTGTATTATTGTAATTTTTTTCTGTGTTATTTTAGGTGTTCATACTTTCAACCTATGGCATAGTTGCCAAATTGTATCCAATTCTGTACTTGACATAAGACAAAGGAGCACAGATATAACAAACACATGTTGTTTTTCAAATCTTGTTTTAAGATGAGATGGGCATTTTTTATAGGTAGTGCGTTCATTGGTTTTTATCCCATGGCAAATAGCAGTACAGCTCAAAGTCTATGCAGCTACCATCAGTGTACATAGTTTGCCAGTCTTTAATGTGACTAACTCCTAGCCAGAAAATGTCCTGCATTTTCAGTGAATCATAACTGAAAAATTATTATGGTGACAGGAAATTTAAACAAAAATGTCATTTTATATAGCTGTAGAAAAGTCAGTTTCAGTGACATTTTTAGAATTATCAGTGAGAAGACATCAATCTGTGGTGACAAGAATTGAACAGAAGTGTAATCATGAAAGTGTTTTGGGTTATTTGTTTAACAGCAGGGGTTGTTAGGATGATCTATAGATGTAAAATGTTGAAAAAATATATTTATTAGTAATAAATAGTTGCTTGATGGCAATGAGACTTGTTGATATAGCAGTTTCCAGTGGAAACATTGTGGAAAACACATCTTAAAAGGTTTTTTTCTTGTTGAGCATAGAAGACTTTCTTTTCTCTCTGAAATACCCAGAGAACCTAAATTTGAAGTCCTAGAGAGTAGTGTTTTTTGCCATTAGTGGAAATGAAAGTGCATACCACATCCTCAGTTCTTTTCAACTACCTCATTAAGATTGTGCAGATTGTAAAGTACTAGTAATACAGGCTTAATCTACCATTTCTTCCACTGTTCCTCAAACTGTACTCACAGTAATTGCTTATTCTGCCTTAGAGACTGGTGTGATTCAATCAAATCCCACCATTTAAGTTGGATTTAAATTTTGGACAGTACAGATTCTGAGAATATCTACTGAGAAAGCATGCAAACAACTGTGATGAAATTTAGTAATTAGTTAAGTTCTGCTTCAGTTCTTAGATCTTTCAAGAAGCCTTTAGGTGAGTAGTGTCTCCAAGAGCACACTAATGGGGGAAAATGCTCCCCAAATCACTGTTCAAATGGGTGGGCATCCTGCTCCATGGGGGAAAATGCTCCCCAAATCACTGTTCAAATGGGTGGGCATCCTGCTCCATGGGGGAAAATGCTCCCCAAATCACTGTTCAAATGGGTGGGCATCCTGCTCCCCCCAGGCTGCCAGTACAGATGGGGTTGTGAAGAACTCTGCAGGATTTCCCTATGGGTGGCACATAGTGGCATCAGTTCCACTTACCTTTTTTTAGGTTAGTAGTGATTAATTCTGCCTCCCTTGGATGGGTATTTCACTTCAGTGATCTCAGAGATTGGAGGCTGCAGTTGACCTTGAAGTTCAGTATATACGTCACTGTCTTGAAGCTCACGCTAATGAGATGTGTCAGGCTTTCTGTCCCTGTGTAGAAAGGAGTTCAGCTACAAATAATGTAGACAAAATGCATATTTTGCTGCTTGCCCTACAGAGAGAAAAATGACATGAACTTCTTTTTGGTGATGTGGCTCAGTTCAAACTGCAGTCAGATTTCAGTCACCATACAACTAAATCAGGAGTTTGTAAACACAATTAAGTAACTGTAAACTCTGTGAGCTCCTTCAAACAGGAACATAAAGGAAAGGTAAAGAAGGAGGAGGCACATCTTGAAATCCCTGCTTTTGACTGGAGTACCAAAAGGAAATTAAAAGATCCAGACCAGCTTCAGGCATCCTCCAAAACATTCTTGTGAATCTGCAATCGGAGAAACTAGTATTTATTCCTCCAGTATAAACAGTCTAACTTATTGTTAGATTTGAGATGTGTCAGTGCTTTGAGCCTTCAAAAACTTTAGCCTCTGTCATCTTTCCTTAAGGATATTCCTTTCAACCAAAAGAGGGGGGAAAATTCTGTATTTCTGCAGTTGAATCTTTATAATCCAATATGGTGTATATACATATTTACAGCCTCCTCCTCTTCATTTTTCTGTGATATGTTATCCTCAGAAAACACCCTTTATTTTTTAAGGCACTGGATTTTATTTAAGCCAAGGCTTCCTATCTTTGCCCCAGTGTATATACTAGTTCTTCTTACACTTTTCCAGGCAAGCTGTCTCTTTTTATATTGCCAGGATGAGGCCTTTCAGGAAGAATCCGTGTTTGTCCATATGACAACAAAGTGAGCTAGAAATCAGCTGTTTCAACAGATTGTCTTACTGGATAGCTAAGCATGTGGGAAGCAGTTTGTCTGCTGAACTGGAGCCACCTTAGATTAACATAGCTGTCTTATTTTCTTCAGAACCTCCATCCCTAGCATATGGAGTCTGCACATCTAGTTGCCACCTAGAGCTTAGTTCTGAAATCCACCAAGCTTGCAACAAATGCACCTACCTGGTGTGGGGCTGCTTTTGTAGGAGACCTTTTTCAGTCCTTATTCAACTCTAAATCCTAAGGTTTTTTTCAAATGTATGGTGTTTTGCGGGGACTGCTACACTGAGTAGGAGCAGCATGGGAGGAAGAAGGATCGCATGACTGTAGCAGTCCTTCCTCAGGAATTTATCTGACTGCACATTCATAACTTTTCGTTTTTCTGCTTGGATGTTTCAAACCTAAGACCAGGGTAGAGTTCTGATTCACAACCAGTACTGTGGAGAGGTGGAGCTGTGTGACTTCTGAAGCCACGTGAACTCTACACAAAAAATATTAAAAAATTTTTTTGAAGCAGGAATTACAGAGTGACTTACCTTTATAATACTTTGCTGCAGGATTATGAATGAGAAATCAACTGAATATATATATATATACACACACACACATATATATATATATATATATACACACACATATATATATATTCCTTCCAAGTTAGAAAAGGCCCTCTGGGCTGCTTTATTTTGTCTCATCTCGTGTGTACTAGCAGAATGGAATGATCTTAACTGAAAGAGGTCAGCATATGCTCCATCTAATCATGGGTGTCAGTAGAGCTCTGGTAATGCTGTTATAAAGTACTTTGATATCTCAAAGATGTGCTCTCTCTGTTTCTCTGTAGGCCATGTAAGCTGAATCGGTTCACAATATGTGTTTAAACAATTCTTATTCCTTCCTACATCTAAGCAGAGTCAGGATACAGATTAATCATGCTTTGGTTCACAATTTAACGTTGTGTCCTAAGTAATTTATTTCTTTCAAAATAGATTATTTAAAAGCAAGTGGCAAGGGCAAGATTGTTCTCTTCCACATAAATCCCTTTAATTGCTCCCATAACATATAAGGCATGTATTGAATTTTGTATTAAAGAGCAAACAGAATACTTCTGAATCTTTAAGTTACTTACAATATCAGGGGTATACATATAGCATTCATATTTACAAATATTATTTGTTTATTTTGTGAACCACTATGTGTAGACAGTCTGACAAAGAAAAGTTTGTGTTTCACCATAGCGATTTCTCTCATACAATTAACAAACAACCCCAAGAATTATGTAAAATATATTGTAGAATGGCTCTTAACTGAGTTACGAAACTGTAGTATCTTTTTACTATCTGGTGCAGCTGGGGGAGCAGTCTGAAATTCATTACATTTTTGAACTGAAGGCTACTTTTCTTGCCTTGTTGTTGGGTTGGGTTTTTCCCCCTTTGTTTTTAGCTTGAATAAGATGGACAGATTCAAATGGCAGTCCTCAGAACACTGACTAGCCCAAAGGCATGTTTCCTACTGAAATAAACTCTTTCAGCAATAACCTTAAATTTCAAAAATCTTAAAGCTATTAAAATACAGGGCATTTGTCTATAAATCAATGTCTCTATGTAGTTTTTGGTCACAACATCTTTTCCTGAGCATTTGCTCAGTTACTTGCTGTACAAACCTATATAGGTAACTGTATAGAAGTGCAGGTTCTCTTATTTCTCAAACCTGTGTTTAATTACTGCATGCATTTGTGTTCAAAATGTTTCATTTCACTCTCTTGTTTGCCTAGACTATGCATTATAACAGTTAAACCCCAAAGTAATCTTTAGAATGTAATTAAATGATACATGTTTAAGAAAATATGATTCCATTATTTGAAAATGTTCAAGATAAATTACTTACATATACAAAAACCTTAAAAATTGAATCTGAACATAATCATCCTAGGGAATGGATTTATGTGATAGAAAAGTAAGAAAAGGAAATTTGTTCAAGACAAATTAGGGAGTAGGAGCTCAAAATAAATGCACTAGAGGCCTTCAGAACCCAGACACTAAATTTACCAGAGAAAAGTAATAACAAGTCGGAAAAAAAATTGCCAAAAGTGATAGCTGCATTCTATCCAAAGACTGTAATCGTGCATTTTTGAAACAGAATTATAAACCAAAATGACTATTCAATGCTGCTGGAAAGATTTATTTTCAGCAGTTCAGCAGAATTTTTAAAGTACTGTTTTTGTTAGTCAAAATTGACAGACATATAAATGCAACAAGTATTAAAGGTCAAGAAAACATAGACCCTATCTTTACAAAGATAGGATTAATCCTGAAGCACACACATATATTTTCCGATTAATTAAACCTTTCCCTCAAAGGATAGGATTTTTAGTTTTGTAATTTTTTTTTTTTAGTGAAGTGCCACTAACACCAGACAGAATTGGTCACAATTTCCTCAAAATTGGTTGCAAATCTTTAAGTAACATGGAGAAAGATAAAGTTTTCAATATATTGTTGTCTAGTGTATTGCCCAGAAAAGAAGACTAGGATAATCAGTTACCTGCTGCTAAATGATCTTATTGTTGATAATCTTTTATTTTTTATATTCAGGAAATACATAAAGTATATTCACTCAGTGTTTTCATGAAAACTGTAGGTTTCTCCTCAAGATAATAATAACTGAATTTGTCATAACATAATAAATAGAAGATCAAGATTTCTTCTAAGTCCTTGATTTAAAGCTTCATTCTATAAAACCCTTTGAAGGATAGTAGTGATGGGATTATCCCCATTTAGGATAGATTTGAAATATAATTTTTCATGTAAGAATGGCTAATATACATATTATTAAATTGCTGTTGGGGAAAAGAAAAAAGGAAAAAAAGACACACAGAAAAGATGAGCAATTTGAAATTTTTTATGCCTTAAGTCTCATAAAACAGTAAAGTATTTGTAAGATTTGTACTCTATGTGACTTTTGAATAAATTTGGAGAGCAGTACTCAGTGAGATGCACACTAGCATATGGTTTTATGGCAAGCATGTAGCTGGATTTGCAGCTGCAGTGCTTTTCAGGCATTTTGCAAAATTTTATTTCATTTTATGCTTCTTGTTTCTGAAAAGTATTTGGGATAGTTTTTGTTGATGAAAGAACTGTTCATTGATGATATTGGCAGTTTTAAAGGCTTTCATTCCATAGCACAATTTTTTTAAAACAGTATTTTTGTTTGCTAGGATGAAGTGATCCCGGACAGCATTTAGGAAGTGCAAAACTCATATGGGCTATCTCACTCTGATAAGAAATTTGTTGCATAAGCCATCATACCATGTATTTTCCGTATTTTTTCTACATGGGGTGTGTATAAGTGTTGCCACATCATCAGTCCTTTGCCTAAGGAATTTCCTCAACATCAGTTAATTTCTGAAACTGAGCACCAGATTCAATAACTCAGCAATAAAATGTTCTGTATTATTATTTCATGGCAAGGGGATTGCCTGATTTTATATCAAATTCTGCAAAACCCGACCCATATTCTAAATGAACTTTTTGTGGTAGGCTTACACTTTTTGTGTACTGTGTTTTTGCAGAGAATTTTGTAGAGTACAGTGAGAAATTAGTCCAAACAGTCTGGAAATTTCTGGTTTAAGTTCTTCAGTAGAGCTGTTTCAGTGTCACACATGAAAAGTAAATACATTTATTGCTTTGCATTTCACAATCAATGGAACACAGAGTTTGAGGAGTCAGTTTTCATACTTCTTTGTCTGCACTTGTAGAGCATTGTGAATAATTAGGGTAACGGTATGTGGTTTGAACTATTGTGCCAAACTGTCATGTGTCTTGTTTCATTGTTACCTAGGGACAGCAAAGTTTTCTGAAAAGAAGAGTATCAGTGTTAGGAAGGACAACTGATCTTTATTAATTAAATTATTGTAACAAAATCACATTAGGGGCTGCTTATATTTCCATGTAATATAATCATTGCCTTACGTATACCTGATTTCTCCAAGGAGCGTCGCAAATGCACTCCCTGTTTCTTAATGTTATATTTTACATTTGGATCTGTGATTTAGATGACAAATGTGAAAAAGCACATGTTGCCAGAGAACTTTCAAGAGACAAGCTGTGAAGTCTAAAGAACACAGGTTATTCCAGCTAAGGTTGGCAGCAGCTTCCGCTTAAAAGTTTTTCTCCTAGCATGTGGTCTTCAAACTTATACCTGCAGAATATAGGTTAGCATTTGACTGATACAGATTTTTATTTTCTGGCTTATTACAGAGAGATGGAAGTTTTATTTTCACTCTTCCTCTTCTGATCAGGCATTGAAGCAGTAGAGAGTAGTCTGAACAGTTGCAGAACAAGATCACATTCAAATTCCACCATTTTGGTGATCTTTTCAAACTGTTTATGGGGACATGAAAATTAGTACCATAGAAAGATCTCTTAAAAATTACACTAAACCATTTGTGTTGGAGGTGTGAATCTCTCAACACTGGATTTGGACTAGTTTACATGAGCAGACAGTAATATCATGCTGGGCCTTACAATCCTTTCTGAAGTCAGTGGAAAGACCCTGCTGTGTTCTCGAGCAATACTGTGGAACATTCTGGTCTCTGAGTTTCTTATTCAATTCACCAAAGCTTGTTTTAAGACATCTGACTTGATTGTTCTCTGATAAGCATGTGTCTTTGTGCTGTATCTTACACAAATTATTTCCTTAGCTTTGTGTAGCTAATTAAGTCAGCAACACAAGTTTATTGCAAGCATCTCTCGTGTCATTGATATTGACATGTCTGTGCAATGCTGGTTGAAATTCAGACTGATGTCATTTGTGACTCTTGACATCCAAAAAGAGAACATGACAAATAAGACCACATGCCTGAAGTGTATTAAAAGGGGGGAAATGTTTTTGTTGATGAGTTAGTTTATTTTAAAGGCAGAATAGGTGTCTAAATTTCAGTGGAGCAGTGATGTATGTTTCAGAAAAACACACCATCTTCCTAAAACATTAAAAAAAAAACAAACCCTTAACAGAAGAGCAATAAAAAACCACCAAAACTTCTCAGCTAAAATAAAGAGAAACATTTCAGACACCAACAATCATCAGCTAACTCTTAAATTTTGGTAAGTTTACCCACAGTGATACTAACTTACTGTTCTCTTAATATATAATTTCTTAAGTCAGCATAAAAAAAATAGAACTAAGTACTGCAGATGAAAGTAATGATGCCTCATTGAGCCAATTTCTATTAGCTTTGTTTAAGCAACTTCAGTGAGATTGAGAGTAGCAAGTGCAAAACACTGAATAAAATTTGTTTCTTGCTTCCTCAGTAAGGTACAAGGCAAAATGTAGACAGTATTACATTTTCATTCAAGCTACACCTCCAAGGACATTTCTTCAAATCCTCATTAAACTCATTCAGAGTGATTTCCTTTTTAACCAAGGTCAGGATGGTTGTCTTGCAAATCTTTGGACACTCTGAATGGGAATTCATAAATCCTGACATTGGGAAGCAAGGTTGCACTTGCCCTACATTTAATGAGGAAAAGAAGTAAGATGAAAATAAAGAAAGAATAGAGTTTTTTGCCTGATGTTGCTAAAAGTAAGATCTAACTTCACTGTAATTGAAAAAAATATTATTTTATTTTTAATTTTTTTAAGCAGGTCACAATGCACTGATGATGTCTTCTATGATATTCATCATTTATATTTCCAGTAAGGTGCAATGTTGCCTGCAATCACTTGTCAGCTTTCCTTTTCTATGGTCTGTTTAGTCTGTTAGCCCACCAGTTAAAATATATCCTGAATAATTTCTACATTAAATATAAGAACAGCCGATAGAATGGTTTCTTTAGGAGACATATGTCTCATGAGAAAAGAATTTTTTTTTTTCATAGCTGTCATAAATAAATCAGATTGTGCACCCTATTGACAATTTTGGGGTGTTTTTTTTCTCCTTTTGTTTGCTTTTTATTTGTTTGGTTTTGTTTCCTTTTGGTAGCACATTAAACTTCTTGTCAGGAAATCTGTTGTTTTTAATTAAGAAGAAATTATTTGAATTAAGCAGTCAGTATGAACATTTTGAAGAGTACCCTGGAACTTGTGGTGGTTTTGTACCAATGAAATTCTGTTTTTAAATAAATAATAAAAAAATCATAATGTGAGCT
This sequence comes from Melospiza melodia melodia, assembly GCF_035770615.1. NCBI lineage: Eukaryota > Metazoa > Chordata > Aves > Passeriformes > Passerellidae > Melospiza > Melospiza melodia. Next base: position 87,097,233 of record NC_086197.1, on the reverse strand, counting down.
GGTATAGTCAAATAATTAAATATTGTCAACCAACTGCTGCTAGTGAATGGTTATTTTCAGGAAAGATAGAACAGTCACAGTAAGAAATATACTGGTATCAGTCTTTGGCTGACATCTCCATGTATTTGCACTACAGTGTGGATGTAGTCATCCTAGCTCCCTTTTCCATAATGACATACAGGCAGTGAGATTAATCTGTCACATTGTGTGTTGTGTTCCTTTGTTGTTGCTGCTTAGAAGATTTTCATGTCTCACATGATGGGCCATTTTTTTTTTTTTCATATTCAAGGGTTTGTGGTTTTTTTTCCTGATTTAAGTGAATAACAAATGAAACCTGATCCTTAAAAGTATGGTAAAAATGCTTAGGAGGAAGGTGCTGGATTGTTTCCTGCTACTTAAGTACAGCACAGAATTTGCCTTGTGTTGTGGAGACTGATGTTAGGTCCTGTTCTTTAGATGGCATTGTAGTTGATGAAAAACTTTTTTTCCTTAAAGTATTTATTTTAGCTATTCCAAGGATATTTCTGCATCTCTCTGGGAACCTGCAAAGTTCATCTATCTCCTTCTCTCATTGATCTGTTTGCTGTCTCCAGATTTCAATCAATTGCTCTTTCTACTTAGTTGACAGAGATGGTGTTGCATGTTGCCTGAAAAGGGTGTAGGTGGTTTTTTTTCTCTTTATTCATTTTCATTATGTTGAATGCTCAGTAAGAGAAAAGGCATCTTCATATCAATAACAGGCACTGTATTGCCAGTCTTCTGCAGAGCTCTATCCCACTTACCTCTGGACATTTAGGAATGGCCACGTGCCTTCAGTCAGCAAAACTGCAGATACTTTCCCATATCAGAGTGGAGAGTGTTAAATAGGTTCTTTATAGTGTTTTGTTTGTCATAAGAGTATCTTTTTTATTTAATTAGAACTATTATAGTGATCCTACAGCATCAATTTCAGTACAAAATGAGTGAAAAGCAGGTAGTTTGGTGTAGCAGATCTGTGGATTCAAGGAGTCTGGCATACTGAGCAGAAGTCAGCCCAACTTCTGTTAGTAGACTAGGCAGATTTTCCCAAAACTCTTAGGCATTTTAATATGAGGAAGGACTAATATAAAATAGAAGTTGTTTTTTGATGCCAGTGTCACTCCACTCTAATAGTTGCTACCCAGTTGCTTGTGCTTACTGGGTTTATGTATAACTCATTGTGCTACTGGAGGTTGTTTATGGTACCAATTAGGCCTTGAGGTGTTCAGGACCCTTTGAATCCAGTGGCTGCAAAGCCAAGGCAGATTCTGGGGATATGGAACTGCATATGGGCTCTTCTCGTCAAGATAAGTGATGTACAGCAAAAAATAAAAATAATAAAAAAAAAACCAAAACAGAAAAGAAACCAAACAAAAGCCCCATTATGGAGTAACAAACTGTATTGTCTTTAAAATCAGAATTTTTTTAGCACCAGTAATGTTAGAATTCTATATAATGCCATTATAGCAGTTTTACCTTTCCCATACCCAGGCATTTGTTGGCTTTTTTTTTTTTTTTTTTTTTTTGGGGATGTGGGGGGGAGGGTAGGGAAGAAGGGGGTGGAACCAAAACCACAAAGAAAGAAAAAAACCCAAACCTGGTGATCTTAAATACATAACAAACATACACACAGCAATCATGGGATTCCAAGGGAGGGTGGGCAAGGAAGAAATGTCAGAATGTTTATCATACAGCTGTGCCAAAAGTAAATGCTGAATGAATGAGATGGAGATTAAAGCCAGTAGTTCTGAGCCTGTATTCAATCACTGCAGTCACTCTGTTTGCCTCCTGCATGCTGATGAAGTGTCATGAATGGTCCCATGTACTTTCATTCCAATATATTTCAGGCAGTAGTGATTATTGCTTGTACTCAGCTAAAGCTTGAAATAACTGGCAAACTCTTGCTTAGCAACAGAAGGGCTCATCCTCTCTCCCTTGGGACTGCTAACTCAAAAATGTGCTACTTCTTTTAAAAGTTAAAGTTGGAAGGGGTAGATGCTTTATATTTACTTTTTCCTATGTTAATTTAAAGGAGAAACCCCAAACTAAAGCCAGCAAATTACTTTGTTCCATAAATAATTATTGACTAGTTTGTGAAGTCCGCACCCAATTTCCTTTATAACACATTAAACTGTCGTGTAGTTGGACAATTTTTATACAGGTATAGCTTTTATATGTGCTGAGAAAATAGAATCACTTTACTTCCTTTAAACAAAAGATCTCATAGTGTATTTTGGAAAGTTCTTTGGAAGTCATTCATGCAGCATTAAATCATTTAATGTTTGCACTTATTTTTAATGTTTAGACAAGAGTTTATATTTTCCAGTGATCTCAATCTTAAAAGGAAAATGACTGCACATTTGTTAAATAAATGAAAAAATGCATAATGTGGTTTAGAGTTGTAGATTTCCAGCAAGTGCACTGAAGAATTCATTAAAAAATACAGCAGCATTATTCTAGTGTGAATTATATGCTGCTCTGTAGGTTTCTATTTTTGGTTACCACAAGATGGCAAAGCAATGAGCACACAAATGCAAGGACGAGTGAGTTTCATAATAATGTGTTCTGCATTCACACTTTATGCACATCAAGAGAGAATCCAAGCACAGCAGGGGTGACAATCACTACAACAGTCTTTTGAAATCAAAGTACTTCCTCAAGAACGTCTTTCCAGTGCTAATTACACTCTTCTATTGTGGCTCTTGTATTGTGCAAACTAAAATGTTTACACTGTCACTAGATACAGCCCCATCACTGGAGAAATAGAAGGTAAAATTGATCAGATTATTAAATAGATTTGTTTGCTTTTATGTTTTTCTGATTCTGCTTTGTGTTTAGAGATTAAATATCAAAATCCGTTTTCTTTCTCACTAAGGGACTTTGGCAAAGATTCTAATTTCTCACCAACTACAGGAAAGTCTCTTTACTTGAAAGTTGTTGCAATGTGGAAAGGATTGGTTGCCTAGACAGCTTGAGGGTTTTCTCTTTTTTACTGTTTCTTTTTTTTTATTTTTTCCCAGTTGCATACTGATCATGCAGTAACTATTATCAGAGGATTTTCTAATATGAGGGAGGCAAAAGAACGTGAGACATGGCTTATCTCAGATGGGATGTGCATCTGTGTTTGTGTGTATAGCCATGAATTTCATGTGTGTAAGAATGTATACAATCTCAGCAAGCATTATGAGACTCTCTCTGTGTAGGAGAGGATATAAGATATCAGTTATGTAATGTTTAAGAGAGGAGAAAAGGTGCCTAGATTGTATAACATTTGCCTGACAGTACATATGTGAAGGGTTAAGCAACAAATCCAGTCTTGACTTTTATTTTTGTCTTTACTGCTAGGCTTGGTGAAAAAGCTAATTAGTGGGAAGTGGAAAAGGGAACCATTAAGTGCCATTTTCCATGGCATTCCGGAAAAGCTGGCGGCCCACAGGTAGCCCCTTTATTGGGTTAAGAACTCTCTGAATGGCTGGTCCCAGAAAGTGGTGGTGAATGGCATTGCATCCCGTTGGCATCCTATCACTAGTGGTGTCTCCCAGGGATCAGTGTTGGGCCTAGCTCTGTTCAGTATCTTTACTGATGATCTGGATGATGGGACCAAGTGTAAATTCACAGATGACACCAAGATGAGTGTTAGTATCAATTTGCTGGGGGGTAGGAAGGTTCTACAGAGGGATCAGGACAGACTAAATATGGATCTGTACATCTCTAAATTTTTTGAGTATGGAATATACTGCTACAATTCCTAGGTATCCACAATTTGTATTCTGCATTATACATACAGATACTACATATATACAGTATTTAGATCATTGACACGTAGTTCTGTATTCTCTTAAGGATTTTCCATTTTCAGAAATAGTTTATTTGTATACTTTACTCTTATTAAATATTTGGATCAATTACTGTGTTTGCTTCTCCAACAGTGACCAGCTTCATTTGATTGAAGATACCAGAAAGCAGGTATTAAATGTAATAACTTTGGAATAGACTTATCTCATATCTACAGAGCAGTTGTGTTACAGAAAATTGATATGAATATCTGAAATTGGGAAGCAGTAGCAAATAGAAACTGTCTACTTTAAATTGCTAGAATAGATATGGTGTATCTAAGGTGTTTTCAAGACTAAAATGTCAACAGCTATGCATAGAGGAGTGTAGATACTGTGTGTGCTCGTTTATAACTGCAGTGTATGCTAGAGTGTTCTGGGACATTGTTATAATCATTTCATCATAGAATGATTAATGTTGGAATGGGTGCCTGGAAGGTATCTAGTACAAAGAAAAAAAAAATAGGCTCTAAAATTTAGAGTTGTCATACAGTTCACAGCCAAGTGCAACACTGAACAAGTGTGCCCCTGATACCTCTGCCTCCTGATCTCATGGCACCTTCTGAGCTGCTGCCATGACTTGTGGTACATGCAAAGTCATACAAAGTGAATAGTTCTTGCAATAGAGCTTTCAGTTGGCTTAAGAATTCATTTGTCGTACATCCTTGGTTAGAATGACAGTTATGTGAGATGTAACACAAATTTGCTAAAGGACTGATGCTGGGAGTGTGGAGACTTTTATGCTGCCGATTCTTTTTCCTCCATGTAGTTAGTGGTAAAACTTCCATTGATTTTATTGGGAATGGGATTAGTCATTGTGAAAAGATTCATGTTGTACAGAAAATGTACTAATGTTTTCACTTAAGAGTAGGGAAGGATTGTTCTTTAATTCATTAGGTTTTAGCAGATTAGAAAAACTGAATTTTAATTAATACTGCATCCTTATGGCTTCAGCTCTGGGCTACTGTGAGTTTGATGGTAGTGTAGTTTCACTGCAAACAGTGCTCTGTAATCCTGTTAACCAGAGCAAAATGGTTAGCTAGTACAGAAGACCTATGACAACTTCAGAAACTGAATCCTATTCTTTTGACTGCCATACCTGTTTAGAACCAAGACTATGTAATCATTCTTTAATACATTTCTTAAGTTCAGTGATAAAAAACACAGTCACTGCTTTCTGTATATAAATAGGCTCATGTTTCTCTTGCAATGTGGTTGTGATGTTCTCCTTATTACAAAATTACTGTGTCTCTCTGCTGTTGTCCACCTCATATCAGACCAAAATATCCACGTTTATGCATCAACATACACACAAATAATGTGATGCATACTTACAGCTGTGATTAATCATTCAGTTCACTACGCTTACTTGCCCCTTAGGTAATACATACTTGTGTTGGCCTATTTTCTGCAAAGATAGCCTGCCCAATCTTTGATCTGAATGATTGGATTTGTCTTAGCGTCATAATCACTCTCTCTTTAGCTGTTGCTGTATAAATTCTGATTACCTATACCTAATTAAAATAACTGTATTTTGTTTGAAGCTAATACATTTTGGATTTGAGGCATTTAGACAAAAGGTTATATGGTCTTTCAGAAACCCTTTTTTAATGAAATATTATTGCTAGCTTTTCTGTTCTTGTTCCTATCAGCTTATCCTCAGTTTTCATTCAGGTTTCTATATTGCCATTGGGAAAATTAAAATAAGAAGGGCAGGCCATAAGTAATCAACATGACTATGTGTATCTCATATATGTACATTAGTTGCTTGATATCATTCAAGTTTTATTACATCTGGTGAGTGCAAACATTCATTCAATAAATCTTGCTTTACTGCTGTGTTACTCATCCCTGTGGGATCATTCTCCTCTCTGTGAGTTTTATACTTTCTCCTGCTTACGTGCCATTACCACAGGAGCACAATATCAGTACCACTGATCTAAACTGAAATATACTCACCAATAGGAAGGCAGAAAGTGCTAATGTTTCTCCATTATGTTAACAGTTTTCCTTCAGCTTTTCCTCTGTTTGAGGAGCAGCATTTAGTTACACTCGGTGCTCTTTACCTTGAGAATTTTCTTTTTGTCCTCTGCTCCAGAAAATTCTGGTTGATGCTACTTCAGTGTGACCCACGGAGTTGATCAAATCTCACATCTTAGCTTGTCTTATTAGAGTCTTAGCTGATGAAAGATAGAATATAGTTTATAATGATTTCTGATACACCTAATCTCAAATTTAAGAGGAAAATTTAGTGTCATCTACCAGACACACTCAGAACACTGAAACATGGTCTGCAGTCAGCATTGTGATGTTAAAGTTCTAGCAGGTAGATGGGAACAAACAATGCAAAGTATAGCCAACACCAGACTCAGACCTGGCTTTTTTTATTTTTGCATTCCCTTAGAAATAAGTGGGAAGTCTTACACAGGTAGTTTCTGCTATGAATTTTTCCTCTGGGTTGGACTTAGAGTTGTATATTTTAAAGTAAAGATATTGCACCATTGACTATGGTATGCCAAAGAGCAGGCTTAATGATCCACTCTGTGTTATTAGTATAGCAGTATTGTGTGAGGAACCATGGAAAATAGCTGACGTCTTATAGTCAATATCAGAACCAATGCCTTCAATGCATAATCTTCAACACACCCTTCTGTGAAGAATATCTGTATGTGTGTAAATTTATGCAAGTTTGCTTATGTTTAGAAAACTTAACTACAGTCTATTCTACATCTTAGAAAACATATTTCATGATGATACACCATGGGTAATAGCAAATTTAGTTCATCAAAATGCTGAGCAAAGTGGTGTCAGGCCTCATTTTTATTCCTTTTTATTAAAGGACCTTGAACTAAGGAAGTATTATTTATTAGGCATTCATTGGAAAATTGATGGCATAATTTAACTTTTTATTAGCTAGTAAAACTGATAAGCAGTACATAAAAAGATGAACCTTGCTTTAGAGGGAATAATAATAATAATAAATGTTCATTTAAAGTTTTTAAAAGGTCATCAGTGTATAAAGTCTTTGTGACATTGCTTTCTATGATATGAGCCAATATCATGCCATATAATTTTTGCTTCTGTTGATAGATTTGTCTGTGTTTATTTTGCAGGCACTAAGTCCAAAAGAAAATGAATTTGTACAGTTAAGATATTTTCAGGTTTTCAATAACTTGAGATCAATTCTAGAACTAGTGCGAACACACATGACATACTTTAAGCAGAAGCCCTTCTGTATGTTGTAGAGTTGAAATAATGGAATTGTGAGTGTGCAATGGTTGAACACTTAGGTGTGTAAATGGAAGGTATTGTTCCTGGTTAGTGGGACACAGGAGGAGATATTTTGTATGTCTCTAATCTTGGGCTCTTTACTGATTGGTAAAGGTGGGTGGGATGACAGTCGTCCTCGTTAACCGCTCTCTCTTTGGGTAGCCTTGGATACATGAGCAACTTAAAAACTCTTTTTCTGACACCCTCCTCTGAGTTGTGCAGAAGAGAATCTTATCCCATAAATGGTTATATTCTTGGAGGACTAGAAATAAGGATATAAAAATCATGGATTTTATCCATGAAAACTTTTCATTTCGGCATGCACCTGTTTCATAAGTCATTTTGAGCAAAACAGATAAAAATGGAAAATGCAGCAGTGAAGCTGGCCCAGATAGAAAATCACTCCTCCAAGTCTGCAGAACATCTGAGAATAATAGCCAGCATAATCATGCTTCTCTGTCACACTTGCGTAAGACCCTGTTCCCAAACTTTTAAAATGAAAGCCATCACTCAGATTCATCAGTTAAAAAGCCTGGTCTGAGGTTCACTCCTTCTGGTTGGGGCTGAAGTTCTGTATTAGCCTAACAGAAAGGACATAATTCTTTTGCATACTGTATCTGTTGTTTAGCTCTTACCTTGGTGCTGTCCCTGCAGTAGTGGGGCCTGTGTGCTGAATGTCGCCATGGGCTCAGCAGAGCCCCTGAATGAGGGCCTCCCTTGTGCCCTGCTGTGCACCTGGAGGCACTGCTCTGCTGGGAGCAGTGACAACAGGGAGGGCAAACAGGTGCTAGCTGTTCTGCTCTGCTCCTGATGATGAGCTTGAATTGAGCGCTCCTGCTAGCATCCAGATTAGTTGAACACATGCACCATAAACCTCCTTTGTGATCACTGCAGACACACTACAAGAGATGCAAATTCTGCCTGTTGGAGCTTTGGGCTTGAGGATCCTTTGTCTCCTCAAGATTTCCCAGCATGAGACTGATTTGGATTCATCCATAATACTTCTAATTAATGTCATATATTTTCAGTGGGACTACTTCTTCTCAGGTATGGTAAGACATTAAAAATTGTTGAGATTTGTTTCCTTCTTGGATAGCTTATTTCTTTTTGTTTTTTCCAGTGTTTATTTTTGCTGTGTTACTAAGATAAATTTTTATTTCCCTGTGGTTATGTGTGAGCTGTTGTACCTATAGGTTCACAGCAAGTGCAGCATACCCAAGTCTTGAGAGACTTTATTTTAAATGGAGAATGTTTATGGACCTTTTCCATAAACAAAAAAGATGGCAAAATAATTGCCTTAGCTACTAGAACATTTTGTCTGCTATGTAGTGACTTCAGGGTAAGCCTGCCATCTAGATTACCAAAAAAACAACTGCATTTCAGTGCCATTACTAGAAAGAAAATGTTTTAGGGTTTTTTTGTCGTAGTCTTTTGAGAAAAGGGAAGAGCAATGTTACAGGCAGTAGTGAAAATAAACAGCCTTATTTTAAAGATATCATTTAGACATACTTAACAGGAGAGTAGGTTATGTGCTGTGATAATAGTTGTCCTACAAAAATGACAGAAAATTTTCATAATCTGAATTTTTTATTCATACATAGGTATGAGTTAGCATATGGCATGTTAACAAGGCTGGATAGTGTTAGGTAGTTGTTGTCTTCAGCAGCTTACTTTGGCCTTCAGGTTTTGAAACCTGCTACAGGCATGGAATAATGACACAGTTCTTTTTACTTAGGATACAACTTAGTTCCTGGTGGATGGTAATTAGACTTTGGGGTTATTGTTTCTGCAGTTTAAGGACTGAGACATATCAACAGGACTCAAGAAAACAAAATTTCAGTATGTTAGTTCTTTCCTGCACGGCCCTTACTGGACCAAATTTTACCCAAAACCTGCTCACCTTTTGAACTCAGAATCTTGCAGTGCATTCCTTGATACAAATAGGGTGGCTACTTGTATGATGAGTTTTTAAAGGCTGTTCATTTGTAAGTTTTCAAATCCTTCTAGAATAGCAATGAGCTAATCCTAGGATAAGGGTTTGATAGCGCAAAGTAAAGCGTGAGAAGTTAAAAACACTGTTTACCTGAGCAGCTACATTATATCTACTTCTGATATATGACTTTATCTGCATGTTCTTTCAAACTGATTTCATGCTCCCTGCAGTGACATATTTTGCTAACACAACAGACTTGTTCCTTCCTGACATACAGCTTCTGGCTCCAACAAATGTCAGTAGCTTTTTAGACAAACCTGTGCTTTCTGTTCCTGTCTTTCTCAAGAGGAATATCAGCATCCCTCCAATAACATTTTTTCCCCTATGGCTATTATGTTGGTTTTATGAAGAGGCTAGGTTTATTTTACATGTGGAGGCTGGTAAAGACATAGAAGGATTATTTTTTTACTTTTTTTTTTTTTTTAAGTTTTCTTTTTCATTTTATCTTCCTTTTGCTTTTTTTTCCCCCCTCTTTTTCTTCCTTCTTTTTTTTTAACATCTTTTAATATTTTTAGTAAATAATAGAATAACAGCCACTTCCTGGCTTATGCAAATAAGCAAAGCTTTGTTCAATCCTGAATTCCTGCAGTTATTTCCTTTCTGTAACCAACTGGGGCCTCCAGAAGCAATTAACCAACCCCTTGGAGCTGCAGGTCCTCCTTGGAGCAGCTCTGTGGAGCTGAGATTTGCAGTTCACACTGACTTACACAGAGGCAGAAATTATTTAAAGAAAAAGGACTCAAACACCTTGTCATTTCTACATATGGAGTATGAAATATGTTTTAAAGTAATAAAGGAGGAAAAATTGGTTACAGCTAGGTTCCTATGCACGAATGACTTGTTTCTAAATTTATTCATACATCCTTGACTTATTGATCTTCTTCTGGTCTGGAATTCCCCTTTGTGTACCAATTCTGATTGAGAATCCCATTTGGAATCTGAAATCTTGCAGTTTGTTTTTACTGCAGTTGGGTTTTACATTTATTTTTCTTTCTCTTGTGTTTTTAATAGTCAGATAGAGGGGAAATTATTCTTAATTATACAACAAAACATTAAGCAATTACATGCAATAGCAGAATCAGGTGCAATAAGTTAGGGCATTACTCTTATCTGGGAAAAAATGAAATCTCAAAATGGGCCCTGAATGTATCTTGAATCTCTACAGACTTGATTTTCTTTCCTGTGCAGCTACTTAGAAGACTAGGATCTATCTTAATTAAAATTTACTGCTTATTTCAGAATGGAGGAGCTGAAAACTATTTTCCTAATGTCTGTGCTGTTTATGTGCTTGAGATGGCTAAGTGGTAGTCTGAAAATTGCAGTAAGATTAGTAATTACTAGGGGGACATAATACACTGTTTCATTGCAGTGGAACTCTGAAAAATATTTAAACTAAGTATTTAAAGGAGAAGGCATTCATCATATTTTTCTCATTATTCATAAATTTTACCTCATTAAGTTCTACAGTGATTTTTTTTCTTCATAAAATGGGCACTCTAGCCACACCTTTTAAGGGATATCATCTTCTTTAATACCACTAAAATTCAAAATCACTTCTTTTAGGACTGAGAAGCTACAAAGGTCACATTGTAGTGTTGACTCTCATCAAGTATAGCTCTGAACCTGTAATGAAGTAAATGTAAGGACTCTTCTGGAAAAAAACTGTACTGCTTTTTACTCTACTGGGCACCTGTGGGTTACACCAATAGATTAGGATTATCTAAATTAATTAGTTTTTTGTTTCATCGGTCTTGTCTTCCACTGACATAATCATACCCTCAAGAAAAACTGGTAAAGACTGTTTTAAACAGGTTGTCTAATTCTACTAGAATGAGGAATTGTTTTGTGTAGCCTTGTTACTTAAACAGACACAACATTTGTTTCAATGAAATGAATATAAGGTCAAAATTATATATGAAACATCTTGGAAAAAAATGCTTTTAATGTCACTGACTTTGAAAAGAGGAAAGGGAAATAGATATTTGTTTAAACATAATCTATTAAAAAAATGAAATGCCTTTGTATCACATAACTTAACAATGGAAACAATATTCTTATTTGATAGTTATTCTGAAATGGTGCTGATTAATTTGAAAAATTAAAATTTTTCCCCATACTGGCTAAGCCAATCCTGCTCTTATTTACTTTATTACTTTATTTTAAATACTTTTTTTTTTTCCCAGAAGCATCCTAGAACCTGCTCTTATTTAATGCTAGTTGGATTTTCACAGATTCTGCTATTGCAGCTTAAACATGAGTTTGGTTCTTTGAGGAAAACCAATTCCTTGCCATAATCTCCCTCATTATGAACTAAAGTTTAAAAAGAAAAAGTAATTGGACTGTCTGGAATTGGATCATGTTCAGTGTAAGAGATCTTCTTTCAGGATATTTTCTTTGAGGAAGGATATATGACAAAAAATTGAGTTCCACTTAAACGTAAGTTTTTTATATTTTAAATTGAGTTATATTTAAATATTTTTACTCAGGTTAATGTCAAACTGCAGATAATGAGTGACACTAAGTACTTCAGTTGCCCCTTATTTCAGTAGGAATTGTTGATCCTCAGGAGTTGGCATGGCTCTGTTGTCAGAAAGACTTCAATATTGTAATAGAAAACTACTGAATGTATTCCTATGATCTGATTTTGAAACAACTCCTGCATTGTGTTCACTTACAAAAGCATATCTGAATCCAGCCAAGAATTTTAATACCATCTAACTTAATGCATTTTGAACTAAAAGTGCTTGTGTTGCTAGGCATCAAATTGGTGATGCATGGAAAAATTGTTCACTGAAACTATAATATAGGCCTGCATGTACAAATCACAAGTAAGTTTTCTGGATGAGCATAAAATCTAAACTCCTGGAAAAATCTGTATATTTAGATCAAGACTTACTTTAAATGTATCCATAGATTCCATTAATTCATAATTTGATTTTGTTTCTTTAAATTAATTAAAGGTAAAGCCTTCAGCTTTACAATAAGCATAAATTTTAAAAAAATCTGTAGCTTGATTTCTGTAGGTAAGGTTGATAATTAGTTAAGTAATTTTTAGCCACAGAAAATTAAAATATCATCCCAAATACCCTCCATGTAATACAAATATATCTATTATTTAAGGCTTTTAACTATTGCAGAAAATACAGATTTTTCAAAATCTTTGTTCTTTCAACAATGACATTTAGTTTACAGAAGAGTCCTAGTGGTAAACATGAAAAATGCCCTCTGTTCTTAAGCTTTTCAATAACAAATTGTTTTCTTTCAAGAATGCAAGTACTAAAAGATCTTTTAAAAATATGCTGGTTTTGCTTGAGATATTTCCTGCACATTTGCTAAATATATATGCCAATACTCATGATTCCTACACTTCCATGAAAGTCTCACAAAGAACAGTTTGAGGACTGATCACAAATGGATTTCATTTAGAAAAAACAAAAAAAAAGTGATGTATACAGTAGTTACTGTAAACAATTTCACAAGCCACGAGCCCAGTCCTGTTTTACTTAAAATTTTAGCAAGTTGTGATTTTTTTTTTAGATTTTTGTTTACTTTGACTTGCATTTTTAATTCTGAATTCTGTTTTTTTTCCTTTTTCTGAAATAATTCCATATAAAAGCATTTGTGTTTGTGGTAGGAGAGAGTGGGGAGAGATCTACTGGCATTTTAAGAATGCAGTGCTACACTATAAAATAGCATTAAAGAGCTGAAACTTTTGTCTATTTAGTAATCAGATGGTGACAACTAAAAATCAAATAAGTTTCCATGAGGTCTTAATTATAAAAGAAATATTTAATATATTTGCATATATATATAATAACAGTAACAACAACAAAGAAATATCTACTAATTAACTTGGAAAGCTCCAGTTTTATGGTACTTGTAAAATAATCCTCATGTTTGATTCCTAAAACAGTAAACCCAAAAATTTTCTTGGAAGAAAACTTCCAAACAAGGCTAATATGACTCTATTCTTTAATGATGCTTGTATTTCTTTTTCCACCAAGATTATTTTGTTTAGGTTGGAGGATGGTGAGTTGCTTTGTGTGTTGCAAATACAAAGAAATTATAATGAAAGCGTGGAGCCTTTATGACTGTTCATGGGCTGTGGCTCTTAATGCCTCAACTGGAAAATCTCCAGTGAAACTCCAGCCATTGCTGCCTTGAGATTTCTTCTCTGGCTTTAGGAGTGAAGTGGAGCATGTTCAGAGGCTCACCAGTGAACAGCCTTTTTTCATTAGCATCTCTGAAAGAGGTCACTGTGTTAACTTCCCTGAAAATGAAAGGCATCCTAATTTTTGCAATTCAGTACTAGCAAGAAGCATATTCATTTAGTTCCATTACGTTGTACCTTGTATTTCTAGATTAAATTGCTAAAAAGCCAATGTAGCACACATCATCTAAGTGTACTTCTGTAGACTTACTCTCTACCTAATGAAAGACTGAGAGGACATGTTTTACACCAGGATGACTTTCTCTCTGGAGATGGCCTTCCATAACCTTAATTAATACATTTCATGCTTTACAGCTATCTAAAGCCAAGTAACACTGGATGTACTCTCTGCTGCAGTGCTTAATATGCTTGCAATCTTTGCAGCCTGTGACACAATCGGGAAGAAATATTTATGTCATATATGTAAGAGCTCCTGTACCTCTACAACAGCTTACAATTTTCTTCTGCTATAGAAAAAAGAAAGGCAACAGACAAAATTGTATAGCAATTACTCTTGTGTAGGTATCCTAGTTTTCAAAATTCATAAAGAAAATTAGGTTACTATGCCTGGAAGAAATTATCATTTCTGGAAACCAAAGCAGAACTAAAATTCTACAGGTCCAAAAGCAGAAAATACCATTAGCTGTTCTTATTGATACTCATTGCTTGCAGTCCCTGGAAAACTCATTGCCTTCACAAATTATCTTGACATAGAGCTTCATTGTTTTTATTCTCTGAATATGGTCATTATTTGCCCTCACTGTGCTGTAAGTCTGGTTCCTTTCCTCTGAAATGCGATTTTATACAATTATTCCCCTAGATTGTATGATTTATCATAGCTTCTAATGAAAGAAATAGACTCATGGATAGTTGAGAGTATGGAAAGCTGTACACTTGTCTTACTTACGCTTCCACTTTTTTGTGGCCTAAGGCATCAGGATCTAAATACAATTCTGATTATCTTTTTTTTTCACATGATCTAACAAGACAGCTATATTCCTTAGGAGCAATACATCTCCTACAACCCAGAATGAAATATGTTAGCGCCAAGGCAAATGATTTGGGATTTTTTTTCAGTTCAACATGTTTGAACGTAGCAGGATCTCCCCTGTCTTTTTCTGGAAAATTTTGTGCCACTATCTTTCTTGCTAAACCTTTGCATCTAATCCAATATTTTTGAATGAATAAAGAAAAAACGCAGCATATAACAGAGTGAAGTCCTCTAATTAATATGTTTATCCTAAGATGTTTTTATTAACAAACTGGGTGGAAAAGAGTAGAAACACAGGACTGACCATAGCTCATGAGTCCAGTTGCCAGCAGCCTTTAAACACTGGGGTGATAATGTTCACTATTCTGAATATAATATATGTGTTTGTAAGTGCCTGATGTATATTACTTACATATGTCATATATTTGTAAGAATTTGTAGTACCTTGTTCCGTACCCATTTTTGAGATCTAATTTTTGTCATTTTGTAATTGACTGCAGTGTAAGAGTCACAGAAACGTAAAATTTAGGTGCCTTAGCAGTGAATGAGACACAATGCTGGTGACAGTCTGCAATATTTTGCTGTTCCACACAACAAGCATTTTAACTGCTTCTGAGAAGAATAGACTGGGTAAACTTGTATTCTGAATGAAAAAACAAAGGAGCATGGAAAAATAGCATTGCACCTTTTGGCTTAAAGGCCATTCATATATATTTTAGGTTGATTTGTTTGGGTTTTTTTTTTTTAGTTTTGATGTTATTATAGAATTTTTTCCTTTTTTTATTTCTACAGCACAAAATTATTTACTGTGACTATTATTTAAACTGCATTTTTTTTCTAAAACAATATGGAATTTTTCTTTTTTTTTTATAATAAAAACTAAAACATGGAAAGCCTATGATTTGCACATGGTGTTGCATATGTTTACTACTGTACTATAAACCCCAGAAGTTTTATGTAATGCAGAGTAGTAATTGGGAATTTTTTTTTTGGTCTTTCTACACATTGAAATTCAAGAGTGTATCTTTCCTGCCTGTAAAAGGTAATATTTTGATATTCTACTAGCCTACTATTGGTTGTACCAGAGGAAGTGCATTGCTTTAAAAGTATAACATTAACTTCAAACTAATGTTATTCATAAAATAATTTTTTGGATTTTTTTTTTTTTGTTTGTTTCTCATAACATTGTCCACATTCAGAATTAGGTGGTGTGAATTTCTTTAGTACTTAGAAAAAGCTACCTATATTGGACAAGTCAATTGAAAGGAAGTAATTACTGAGCTAAGGGTGTGGTGTCATTTAAGACATTTGGCAGTTACATAGTAAATTTAGTAAAAGAAAAAGAAGAAAATAATAGCGACATCAAATATGCATCAGGAAGAGAATTAATTACCTTTCAATTTAGATGAAGCAAGAGCCAAAGGACTGACAGTTTGTCAAATGTGGGCATGCTTTGAAAGGCTTTTTCCTTCAAAAGCAACACACAAAGCAGTTAGGACTTCATTGTATTCATGGAAATTTGGGGAAGTTTTTATTTGCTGTATGCTTTATAATTTCTTTTCTGAAAATGTGAAAGAGCATACCATTTAAATTCCATTGCTGTGACAGTTTCTTCCTTTACTTAGCCAACATAAGTAAAAGTAACCTGTGTAACCTCAACTCTCTGGCTTTTGTGGAACATTATTTTCTGACAGAACCAGCGCACAGGGTTTTCATATGTCCACCACAAAGAAAAATTGTATGTCATCTCACTTTTATTATATCCATCGGCTGGCTGCCCATTTGTTGTGGAGTGTCTGCTGTGACTTAGGGCCGTGGCTCTGTTTGGCTGTAATAGATTTCCTGTAGTGCACTCAGTGACTCCGGTACCTGTTGCTGGTTTCTTTTCCAGGTCAGCTGGCTGCAGGAACGTGTGAGATTGTTACTTTGGACAGAGATAGCAGCCAGCCCCGAAGGACCATAGCCCGACAAACAGCTCGCTGTGCGTGTAAAAAAGGACAGATTGCCGGGACAACAAGAGCAAGGCCAGCATGTGTTGATGGTAAGAAGCAAAAATCTATTCAATCAGTGTCTGCCAATATAAGAATTGTGTCTCACAAGAAAACCCCAAGAAACCATAAAAACTCTATAGAAGAAATTTTCATGTTGTCCCAACTAACAATGGCAATAGCATTGAAATTCAACCAAAGGGTAATACTGACTAATAGTATAGATATTACAATTTCATTTTTTTTCATTGGAAATTTCACTTTTTGTTTTAACTTGATAGGCAGTTGAATGTTAAGGTCATGGTGCTGTTATATTCTGCATGTGATTACAGAATCAGCAGTGAAATGGCATTCTTTTTTCCTCTACTTTTTATTCCTTAAGACATTAAAAAAAAGCAGCAAGCAAGCCTCAAAGGTCTTATGCCACTGGGAGGCTAATGTGACTGCTCCTGTGTGATATTTAATGCTGTTGAAGAAAGCACTGATGCTATAATTGGAATACAGTATCTGAATGTACATCACATGTCCAGTATTTCTTCTCTCTTTAAAATGATATTCTGTATGATTCACTGCAGATGCACTGATAGCATGTAGCTGGAAAACTGCTCACATGCAGGGAGGTATGAAAATGTTTCACTTTGAAATAATATTTTGAGACAAATGAAATTCTCTGGTATGTTAACAGTGGGAGAGTCTTCAAGAGAGGTCTGCCTTGCAGGGCTTTTAGCAAGCATTAATATTAAAAATGAAATTGGAGACATGTTGAAAATAATGATGTAGAATTATATGTTTTGATCTAGTCTCCATTAACAGAAGTAAAAAAAAAAAGTATGCTTATGTATAGAACTATAATAAATATGGATTAGCTTTGAATACTGGCTGGTTTAAGTCCTCAGATAAAAATATTATGGAGAACACCCTACTGTTGCCTCAGAATTTGGTCGTACCAGTGATTATCAAAGACAGCTCAAAAGGAGATTTCAGAGCCAACCCACAAAGCTAAATATAGAACATCATGCACATTCTATTTTTGCATTTTTCTTTCACTGTTTTTCTTATTCTGTAAGATAGTTTCTTAGCTGTCTCTTTCATAATATAATACTATATCCAGTAGTTCTCCTTTGATGTTTTATTGTTAGATCATAAGATATAATTGCTTAAGAAAGGAATGATTTTATTGTGTCATTTATAGTTGCAACTCTAGGAAAAATGCTTACTACCTATTAAAATACTCAACACATGTTTCCTATTTTAAAACAGCAAAATTCTAAGCAAGAAAAAGAATTTTGCACCAGCTGGGAACAAAATATAATTTTTAGTCAGTCAGTTTTGGCCTATGGTTAGATTGATTTGCTGTAACTTGGATATCCAAAGGTAGCTGCTAGCAACTCCAGTTTTTCTTTATGCCCAATAAAGAGCAAAATGGACCTTCTCAGAGTAATTTATCTCATCTTATCTCCTGAGGATAAGTCAGAAGCCTCTATTTTACACACTGTTTTTCTGCCTTGCCTTGATACACCTGTGAGTGTCTTAAGATGAAACTTAGCTGGAATGTAAATGTCACTAAGACATGACTGCACTTCATCCTTTGATTATTACATTAGATTGTTTTCAAATGGAAGCTTTGAGTTAATTTGATATTTGAAAATATTTTTTCTTTCTTTACTGATTTCTTGGGGGAAACTCATGAAGAAAGTCTCTTTCAAATTCTGTTTGTGCTTTCAATGTGCTTGATCATCATTTTATGAAAACAGAGAATTAAATGACAGGATCCATGGTTTGAGATCATGCAGTCAGAGAAGGTTCTTTATGAAATACTTCACATTTGAAAAATAAGTGGAAAGTTCATCAGTTGAAAAATAAAGCTTCCCTTTAACATTTGTGTCTAAATACCCTAATTATTTATTTTTAAAGCTGCCAAGGAGTCACATGGAAAACATGAGGGATAATGCGTACAAGTTTCTTCTGTGGATATTCCAATTAGACACAAAATGCTAAATTTTCAAAATGAGAAAAAACATCATTTGAAACGCACCAGGAAGCTGGTGGATCCCCCAATACTGTACACTTAAGATTCAGTTGGACAGGGTGCTGGGCCATTTTGTCTAGACTGGCATTTTTGCCGAAAAAGGTTGGACCAGATGATCCCTGAGGTTCCCTTCCTACCTGGTATTCTTTGATTCTGTGACATATTAAGATATAATAACATGCTTTTTCATTATTTCCTGAAATGTTTATAGTTAGGATGGTCAGCCCTTTGCTGAGAATAACTACAAAATATGCAGGACATGCTACTTTATTTTCCTCAGCAGTGCTGGGAATGTTTTGCAATCAGAGCTCAAAATGGTTAGTAATACCTAGAACTGTACATCAAGTTTCCAGACTAAAATGAAGGCAAAAATCAAACCTTTGATATGTAGGTTTTTGTCATGAATGAAGTTAAAAAATTAGTTTTACTTAACTTTAACACAATTATATAGTAAAGAATAAACAAGCATTTTATCTTGTCTCTAACCTTCTTGCAAGTAAAGCTGGCAGATAAATTGGCCACTGACTGGCAAGTATCCGTCTGTGAATTTACCAGGTTCATAGTTTAAAGAATTAGCGCTGAATTCTTCCATATTTTTATGTACATTTCTGGATTAAATCTTTTTCAAACACAAATACTCAAAGCTTTATTCTGAACATGACATGAATGCTACATAAAATTATGCAGCAGAAAGCTGGTTTTGTCTCCAATATCGAGTCAAACACTTCTGGTTTAGGAATGTAACAACCAAACATAATTCCTGGGTTGGTTTTCTTTGTTTTTTTTTTGTTGTGTTTTTTTTTTTTTTTTTTTCTTTTTTCTTTTTTTTTTCGTTTTGGTTTGGTTTGGTTTTTTTTTTTTTTTTTACGGTAAAGAGTCCCATTTTTCAAACAAATAAATCCTTCCCTGAGCTTTCTTAAATAGGATGTAGAATGTACTTTTGCAAATTTTTCATCATCTATACTATAGTTGATGTTAAGTACATAATTGCTATTTGGCATTTCATTTTTGCTGTCCAAAAACCCTCAAAAATTTGGTCCATTTCATTCTTTATATAGTCTTGATTTTGAAGAAATTATTTCTAAAGTGAAGGTGGACCTTAGACCTTTAATACAAAGTCATATGTGAAGGAAGCAGGCATAGTAAGTGTGACCTGCTAACCCAATAGTGAGAAAATATTAGCTAACAATTTTGTTGCATCTTCTAACAAGAGAGTGGTTTAAGAATTCAGCGTCAAAGCTGGTAATTTTTACAACCTTAAAATGGATTGTGTTGTACCTTGCTACCATTTTTACGATGTTCAGTGGAGAGAAGCACCTTAGAATATATTCAATTGTGTAGTATATTTCCTGGAGCTTTGAAATGCAAGTGTCAATTCTTGCAGGAAAAGGAGTAGGTAATTTAAGGGCTCTTAAACTTTACAAACATTGGGTGATTTTGCACTTGTCAACATCGCTCTTAGAGTAAGTCCTGAGTTGATTATCAAAATCCACTCTGCTTTCAACTGCTGTATCGCTGAAGGTTTTTCCTAAGAAAGGAAACACAGTGAATGTCAGATAGATAAAAAGGGAATTCTTAGAAATGGAAATAGAGTGTTTAGAACTTGGTCTGAGCAGTAGATGAAGAACAGAGATTTTCTTGAAATATTTCCATGTGATGGAGAAGGTTGATTGGATTTGTATTTTTTTCTAGCAGTCTTTAACTATGGCAGATTGCTAATGTATTCTGAAAAAATGGCATGATATTCACCCTGATTTAAAGCTTGATTTAGTGTTGATTGCTTCATTTCTACACCCACAGATTCATAATGTATATTTCGGATGTTTTGTTATGATGTAATTTTTATTCATGAATGTAGGGTTTGTGATATTATGACAGCGGTTTGCCTGCACTTTTCATTATATTATTTTTATTTGCAACTGGTGTTCCCTAGTCCCATTTTAGATCAAATTCCATAGTAATGACCTCAGTTGCATTAGTTTGATAAGATATTTTATTTCAACATGGCATCTGGTTTATCACCAGTGTAATTTCCCTGTGTGTTGGTTAAGCTTCATCAGTTTTTTAAGCTGGAACCAGTGAGAGATTGGAAGATAGCAATTATTCCTTGGTTTTGTTCAGAACCTTTGCTAATTTAAATTTGTTTTAAAGCAAGTGATGAAAAGTCTTTGATAAAAATTTGTGGACAGATGCACCCATGATTTTTGTTCTTTCACAAGAATTGTATAAATATGAAAAGATTTGTTATGCCAAAGCATATCCTTAGAATACAAGGATAGTATCCTGAGAAGTGTGCGAAGAACTTTAAAATGTTTATTAATTCCAGTACTTATGTAGAGTATATATTTATAAAAAAATGAAATAAATTTTAATTTTGTTCAGAAAATAGAAATCATCGATGAGAGGAAAAATGGTATGAGAGGATTTGTTTATTTACCAGAGGAAATTAGGATGGCAATTATTAATTTGCTTACCTGAATTCTGTGATTACAAGACTCTTATACTCTGAATTTGAGTACCAGTAACTTTTTTGTCCACTAAGTGCTGTGAAAAATGCCAGGAGATCAATCCCAATATCCAAAAAGTCTTAAATTTGAACAGTTGTATGTCAGGTAAGTGAATTCAGAGTGTTCAGACACCTTTTGTTACAAATCAAAGTACGGTTTGATTGGTTTTTTGCTTGTTTGCTTTTTACTTTTTAGAGTTTTAGTAATATTTAATTGCTTTTGCAAGCACTGTAGCAATATTGGTTTTTATAGGATGTTAGCATATATAAGTTGTTCATACATTATGATTAACATGCTTTTCAGTTGGCATTGATTGATTTTGTTTAACACAGACACTCAGGATCTACAAGGAAGCCACATTAGTTTCAATCAATAATTCCCTGTTCTTCTTATTATCTCTGGGACTCTATAGGGAGGTGTAGAGGTCAGAACTGATCATTAATAGCATCCTAGGTCATGCACTTCAAACAAAACTGCTTAATAACTGGAAATCTTCATCATTCTAAAGAATCTTAGACATATTGCAGGGAGCAAAGAGGAGAAAAGAAGAAAACAGAACTATAATTACTTTAAGAAATGAAAATTTTTGCTTTTATATTTAGAGTATTTAATATGCTTGTTATTGCAATATTTGTTATTTTATACTTATTTTATTGTAGATTGATATTTCAAATCTTTCTTCGCTGTAGTTATACTTAATTGCATTTAAGAAATGTCTCTTTAAAACAAATAAAACCAAAAGGAAAACTAGTATGCATATCAAATATATTTTTTGACATGGCTTGAAGAAATAATTTTCTTCCTTTCCTCATCACAACTCCCACATATGCAATCACAAATGCATCTGTCTGTATAGATGCACCAGGGCATGTACAAGACTTTATTTTCTTTCAACTACCTCTAGACAATGCCATCAGAACTGCAGATTTTCCTACTTACTGATATGGAAGTAAAATTGTTTCTATTACTCATCAGCTTCCCTTTCCTATGCATGCAGTCTGACAATTTCCACCTTGCAGGTCACTTTTCATTTGGAAACACACAGGAAGTTTCATTTCAGTTACTTTGCTTTCAGCTCCAAACTGAGGACGATATGTGACATTCCAAAAGAAGTTGAATGAAATTTCTTGTCTCAATAATATCACAAACTTAGTAAAATCATGTAAGCATGTTCACATTGAATACCTTTGTTCTCTGATAATGAATGTCAAGTGTCAGTTAGAGATTGAAGTGTTCCTGGGGAAGAAATGTCGCTGTTCAACCTTAAGACAGAAATTGAACAGTGTTAAATGGAACTTATCAATAGCTGCACCATCAATGGCAACAAAGATGTGTTCTTAAGAAATGCAGGGAAGTAAGTTAGGTTTCCTCTCTTGACTGAGAATGCGTAAAAGGAGTGATCAAACACAAGACATAAAAAGCAAGCAACCAATGAAAAATAAACCCAAAGCCCTGCCAAGGAAGGTGGCACGCAGCTTGATAACTACCCTAAAGGAATACTTTAACGAAGGAGGGTAGGTAAGGGTTTCACTATGTTCTGAAATATTTGGTACCTAAACTCAAACAACTGAGGACCCATCTTGAATACTGTGGCAGTTTTGGGTGCCTCAATATAAGATGGACATCAGGCTGTTGCAGTGTGTCTTGGAGAGTGACCAAGATAATGAAATGTCTTGAGGGCAAGACTTAACAAGAGGCAACTGAGGTCACTTTGTTTTTTCAGCTTGGAGAAGTCTGAGGGGTGACCTCATCTCAGTCTACAACTTCATCAAAATGGGCAGCAGAGGGGAAGATCCCATCTCTTTGGTGGCTAGTGTTAGGACCCAAGGAAATTGAGTGAAACAGCATCAAGGAAAAGTCAGATTGGAAATTTGGAAAAGGTTCTTCACTGAGAGCATGGTCAGGCAATGAAACAGGTTTCTTTGGGAAATGGTCTCAGCACCAAACTGGTGCCTCACCAGTGAGCCAGGACTGTTGGTAAATAATGGGGAGTGTCTTCACAAGCTCATCACCAAATAACAAGAACTCTGTACTTTCATTATCACTCTGCCCCTAGCGGCCCCCAACCACCACATCTCCCACCAGCCCATCTCTATCTGCAAACAACAGATCTAACATAGCCCCTCCCCTAGTGCACTCACCAGCTGCAACAAAAAGCTGTCCTCCACACGCTCTAAGAACATCCTGGACTGCCTCTTTGCTGCTGTATTAAGTTCCCTGCAGATGTTCTTGTAGGTTAAAGTCACCTACAGGAACAAGGGCTGGTGATCCTGAAACATTCTCCGGCTGCTTATGGAGTAAGTTGTCCTTCCTGATTGGGTGGACAATAACAGACTCCCAGTAGGATATCAGCTTTGTTGGCCTTCCCCTTAGTTCTTACCCACAGACATTCAACTTCATCATCATTAGTTTTAATACCCATGGCATCAAAAGCCTCCCTAATATAAAGGGCCATGTCTCCACCTCTTCCACCTTTCATGTCTCTTCTGAAGAGCTTGTAGCCATTCAGTGCAGTGCTCCAGCCCTGTGAGTCATCCCACCATGTTTCCATGATAGAATTATATCATAGCTCTGCTGTTGCTCCATGGCCTCCAGCTCTCCATGTTGGTCACTGATGCTGTGTGCATTAGTGTGCACACACTTCAGCTGGGCTACTGATTTCACCCCTAACTCAGGCTCACCACCCTTGGGCCTGCTTCCAGACAGCCCAGCTGCATCCCCTTCCCCCTTCAATCCTAGTTGAGAGCCTTCTCCATGAGTTCCACCAGTTTTAGTTCCTGAACTAAAATCCTTATGCTTTTAACAGAGAAATGGAGCCCATCCTGTTCCAGCAGGCCAAGTGCTGTAAAAGTTGCCCCATGATCAAAGAACCCAAAATTCTGCAGATGACACCAACTCTTGAGGCAGTCATTGATCACATGGGTTCTCCTATTCCTTTCATAATTTTTCGCTGCCACCAAAGGGACTGAGCAGAACACTACCTGTGCTCCTGCCCTTGACCCAATGGCCTAAAGTCCCTTTTAATTGCCCTGATGCTCCTCTTTTCAATCTCATCACTGCCAGCCTGGAGTATCAGCAGTGGGTCAGGTCAACCCTTCAATCAGAAGGTTGAATCTGCCCAGGAGCCTCAGTAACATCCTGTACCCGGGCCCCAGGGAGGCAGCAGACCTCCCTGTGGGTTGGGTCTGGTCGACAAATGGGGCCCTCTGTTCTCCTCAGAAGGGAATCACCTGCCACAATTACCATTGTTTCCTTTTTGATGTTAGAGGTGGTGATCTGTCTGACAGATGAAGCAAAATTTGTCATCTGTTTTTCTCAAGCTCTGAGAGGAGCAGGGATTGGACTTGATGATCCTTACAGGTCCCTTCCAACTTGAGATATTCAATGATTCTATGGTTCAGTGACTGGACCTGGCATAAAGCTGCAGACCAACATTTTACATAATGTTAGCATTTTCCACAGAACAGTTCATTCATAGCAATCAAGTAGCAGGGAGTGAGTACTGATCACAGCATACAAGTTGGGCACAGTATAGATTTATGGTAAGGGAAATAATGCCAGGATAAGAGTGAATAAAATGCCATTGAAAATAAAATACTTCTTGTACTTATAACAGAGACCTGGAAACACTTTTCACTTATAAGCGTCCTACTTTGAGGCTACACCTGGTATCAATATACTATTTCAAGTGAAGAGATGGCTGCCTTTTTAAATTATAGGGCAGGAAAATATTTAGGAAAGCAGAATTATTTATGTGATTTGGAAGGTGGCCAGGAACCAGGGGTTAGCACTGATACTGTGCAAAGAGTGCTGAGAGAACTTTAATTGCCTCTAATGCTTAGTGCCTTGCTTTCACATTTCATCTGAAAGACAACACCTTCAGCCTCCTGGTGTTTGATTGGATGCATTAGTTCATCAATGCTAACAGCTTTGTTTCCTTTAGTTCCTTGACATTCCTATGCAGCCACCCATGTAGTCTAATCCTCTTTCATCTATGTGCTCTGATGGCAGTTCCAGCACAGAAAAATGGTTAGAGGTTATGTGACATTAGATTGTGAAACCATTTTCTGAGGAAGTGACTAGAAGCCTAATTACTACAGACATTTTAAATTAAAGTGGACAAAATAACTGGAGAACATTTTATGCATTAGCATAGGCATGCACTGAATCACTGGGTAGAGTTTTCTGTGCTTGATATCTTGCGGCAGGGCGCTATCAACAACCACAGCAGTCTGATTGCAGTCTGATTCATTACCTAACTTCAGGCAATAGGTCAACATGACATTCCTAAATTCAGGAGTTTGGTCACTGTAAGCTCCCTCTGCACCTTCCTCTGCAGACAGGGGGCTGTGATGAGCATTTCAGAGATCACATAGTGTGAATATTGGAATTACTTCTGAAAACTTGTCTCTTTTTCTTTTATGGCATTAAAGAGAACATGGGATGGCTAGCAGATAGGTTTTCTGCTTGAATGTAATGTGAGTAAATATTTGAGGCCATCAGCTGCTCAGATTGCCTTCTGGAAAAGCCACTGTCTTCACTGATTAGAGGCAATTTTTAACAAAAATGTATGTAGCATGTTTATATTACCCCCTCTGGTTGTTAGCCTACCTTCCAGTTATCCTCAGAAGAGTGGGAAAAGAGAAACTTCCAAAATTATTCATGTGTGAAGGTGGGCTTCTGCCAGGGCAACATGTTTGTCTCCAGTGAGTCTAAGAGAATATAGACAGATGAATCTTTGTAAATACCCCTGCCATCAATGGGTGAGGTGTAAGTATAGCTAAATGACATTTCAGACACTATGTGAAAGTAGCATGGTCAAGCAATATTCCCCCCAGTAATCCCATTAAGCATAAAGAACTGCAAAAAACAACAAAAAAGGTTTCATAAAAGTGAAGCAAGAAAGGCTATAACATGGTTAGAAATGGCATTTTAAATCTATGTACCACTTTTATTTTAACTTGCTTTTAAAACTTAGATTTAATATCTGTAGTGATAGATGATGTGTCAGAAGAGTCCTAGAAAATGTTAAAATTGATTTCTAAATTAATGACAACATTAATAGCTCTACTGTGCCCAACACCTGAGACAGTGTAGTTAATGCTGCATTTTTGTATATCTCTTTCAAAATAGTCTGCACAGTGCTGATTCAGGGAATTTTTTTTTTCTGAAGACAGAACCTTAGAAAGCCACATATTTATGGTGATACGGAGGAGTTGTGCTTCCCCGGCAGGATGAGGTCATATTGGAGGAGAAAAATATATTTGTATCATAAAAACTGGCACTTTCATATGAGAAATTAACTTTATTACGTCTTTATTTTTTATTTCTCTAACTTGTTTTGCTTGTGTTTTGCTGCTGTGTTATTTTACATTATCACAGACTTGTACTTCATAAGCCAGTGTCACACAGTCCTAGACTAAAAGCTCTTGCAGTCTAAGGATAGACCTCACTGGAGATACAGGGCAGCAAGGATGTGTAGCTGCTTCTTCTTGTTAATTAGGGAGTAGGATCAGGAGGAAAGCCCTCACAGCTTCTTTGTACTCTCAGATGAGGTGGAAGTGGAAAAGTAGAATTTCCATCCACTTGTTTCAGAGCATGTATTTTGAGAGTTTCAGGGTTTCATCTAGCATCCTTCTGAGAAGGGCATACACAGAGAACTTCCACCCAGGAGAGGGCAAGGTTCAGCCCTAATTGAATATGAAGGAAGATTTATCAGTCTAGACTGTGCATCACAAAGGAGAAATAAATTCTTATTTGGGATAGGAAAAAAAAAAATCCACATAAAAAATAGAACTGATTTGGAGTTTGATTTTTTAAGGAAGGAAACGCCTATGAATTTTTTTTCAGTTGTTGTTGGATAGTTTTGGTGCACTAACTAGCAGTGGCATTACAATAACAATAACCAATGGAAATAATCGCCTGTTTTCTCTCCAATTATATCATGTAACAATCTACAAAATTGAAAGACTCAGTCCTCCTGACCTTGAGAATATATTTCTTTTTATTTTATTTTTTATTGGATTTTAAAGCTTACTGTCTGGGGTACATGCAATACAGGTTAAAATAATTCAAGAAAAGGCTTTCTTTGGTAGGATAGACATCTTCTGCACAAAGCAGCAAGCATATTTTAAATTTCAAGCTTCAGCTTTGAATGCCTTACTGAATTTTTAATTTTGTTAAGCATAAAAAATTGAGGGTTTGCTAAGAATATTGACGAATTCTAAGCAGCTTTTCAAAAGTAAGTAGTTACCCTAGACACAGTATTGACACTCTTGCTTTAACAGCCTTAAGTCAGAATTTTGATGTAAGTTTTGGAAGTCAAATCATTACATATAAGCATAAAGCCAAGGGAAATGCCAGCCTTGGAAAAGAAGGCTGCAACTCTGAGTGGAGGTGCCAGCATAGCCCTGCCCAAAAGATAAATGACCCAGATTCAGTGTCACCTGGTCATGTACACTGACACATCCCCTGCTGCCCTGCAATGTGTTTATGTGGGGACACTACCTGATGGGAGCCCTCTAGAACCTGTTGCCTGTCTTGAGAGCTTCAGCAACTTGTTCCCAGCTGAAGTTGAATCTTTCTTCAGAAGACAAATCATGCTATCCACAAGTGCCTGGAACCCAATTTTATGGTGCTCTGACTTTGTGAAACTGGATCAGGAACGTATCATGTTTTAGCTAATAATATCAAGGTTTTCTCTGTGCATTTAATCTCAGGGAAGTTCAGGAACTCCCACAGATGTCTGTCTCTTTGAATCTGTATTTTTATATAGATTCTATCTGAATTTTTATTTTCAACTGCAGGCAGCCTGCTTAGTAACTTCAATGTGAATGTTAGAAGCTCCTTGTTGAAGTGGTGGGCTGCAGGCAGATAAACTGCCTCACAGTCTTGGGGTAGGAGGACATCTGGGTTTAAAACAGCTTGGTAGGTCTTCACTGTTAGAAAATACTGCTGGGTTCTTAGTACCAGATTTCCTGAAGAGATATTATGCTAACGAACTGGGTTTTGCAATTTTGCATTTGTCACATGTCAGAAGTGGAAGTCTTGATCTGTATGAATGTTTTAAGTACCTGACCTCTGTTCATTTGAATTCGCATCACACTTTAATTTTTGTGGTTTCACCATCCTACACTAAAATGTGCTGAGTTAGTGTTGTCTTCCTATACCAGTGATATGAATGGCATTATCTGCACTGGTTGGTGTTAAGCCCCAGACTTGTTTGAAGAGTTTCTTAAAGGGGCTTAGGTTTTTATATCCTGAGGCAGGGGCACAGGAGAACATGACATTCTCGGGAGGTTTGCACAACAAACTTTTACTGTCAAACTTTAGAAAACAAGAGTACTTGGCAAATTTTAAAGCAAATATTCAATCCAAATAAAGCATTTTGCATGTCATTGACTTAGAAGCCTCTAACCCATCCAACTTTAAGCTACCCAGATTTTGAGAGGAGGAACTTAGGAGAACAGAGAGCAGAGTGGGAGTGACAGAGAAAGGTTAATAATCACGGCTTGAATTCCAGTGCAATTGTAGCTACTGTAAAATCCAAATGCTGGGCCTTGCCCACGTGTGCCTTTGTGCAACTGCTCTCATCTGCTTTGGTCTCCTGGGGCACTCCCCTCCAGGTGAGGCCTCTGGTGTGCCAGTGGCTGGCTTCCTTCTGGGCTGGACAAGAGGCTCCAGGGGATGCGATGTGGAACAGTGCATGCCTCATTTTTCACAGAATTTGCCCTGCCTCTTGTTCTTTTAGGTAACCTGAGGGCAGCTAATTTTGAACCTCTTTGCACAGTTTAAAACCCTTTGGTTAACGTGGAAACAAAATGTATATGCTGATTATTGTGTTGACTTTAGTTCTGTAGGTAATGTGCCTAGCGTAAGATTTTATTTTCTGGTAATAATATGGTGGGTTTCATATTTATCTCTATCTTATAATTGTGTATATAAATCTATCTATATCTATCTATATCTATCTATCTATATCTATCTATCTATCTTGTTTATATATAAATATATAGAAAATCCCTTTATATTTATATTATTATGTGGCATTGCAGTGAATAAATTAGAAGCTGAAAGGCCAAAACATAAAATTCTTCCCCAACATTTAGTGCTTCTCGTCCAATATTACTTTCTTGGTCAAGGATGACTTTGCGAGTAAAAAATCCTCATGGTTGTACAAAGTTACCTAGCAATTGTAATTGTCCTAAGCTGGTAATTACACCCATGAGAGTAGTTTCCAGGACAAGCCAGAGGACTCAAGTCAGGTTTAAGCCAGTGTAAGAGCCCATCCATCCATTACAATGTCTAAACTAATTTATTATGAATTAAGTGGTGCCAGTTCTTTGTGTAGGAAATTCTACAATGACATTGTGTTCAGCATGCAAATAAAGATTACGGAAAGGTTTCTGTACTTGAAGTAGTTTTTGCTTCTCTTTCAGATGTTGATGACTATATCTGGAACATGAGTCTAGATCCTATTATAGAATTAATAAAATAGCCTACCCAGACAGAGAGACATGATTTCTATCTTGATATTCTTATAATTTAAGGTTCACATACTTTAACCTCTTAGTCAAATTAAGAATGCTATTGAAGCTAATGAACCTGTTTCCTTGAAGTTGCATTTACCGGATCAGTACTCTTCTGGATAGCTAGATATAATAAAAAAGAAAAATAATGGGATCAGTGCAGTGACAAGCTTCCCGTAAGAAAGAAATTTGAAGAAGATGTTCAGATTCATGTAAGAGTAATTTGAAATTCTTTGTATTAGTGGTTTCCCTTTTTTTCTGTTTTTATATAACAATTGCTTTAAATAGTGTACTTTTCACTGTAATCTAGTAATAATCTACTGCAGGCTTTTATTGGAAATAGAAAATTTTATATGAGAAAGACTAACTGCTTTTCAGTTTGCATTGGATTTTTTCTGTACTCTGAATTTGTTGGGTTTTTTTTAAATTATATTGTGGACTGTTAGCATAAAGAGTTGCTTCTATTTATTTTTTTTTAATTTATTTTGGATTGAGTTTGCCTATTAAAAGAATGAAAAATAGTGTTCCTTTGATCTTTGAATTCATATCATAATATGATGAGATTTAGAGGTGTGACATCCTGTTAGAGTGCCCCTGCTAGCTTCAATATTATACCTAACTGTGGGGTGTTCTTCGAAGTTATGGTACTTCACTTATATGTTAATTTGCACAATATTCAATATTCAAATTTTCACTTCCTCAGAATACTGTGGCTACATATAGTATTTTCCATGTATAACATGTTGGTTTTTATTTTTATTTTTCCATAAAATAAAATATTGAGATTTTCTGCACTGAAAAACAGTGGAATAACATATTTGAACATAAATGAAAAATTACAGAAAAGTTATATGTGATAATACGATGCTCACAGGCTATCAATTATTGAAATTCATCAGAATATGTATATACACATGATAAGCATAAAGTAAAAAAAGGAGGTAAAGATTGAAGTTAAAGCAGTATACATTTCTTGTGATGTCTGTAAAAGTGAGGTTTAAGAAAATTATGAGAATATTTGTAAGTATGCTCAAATATATTAAAAAATTGGATTAGCAACAGATTTTTTTTTCAATTTGAATTTAGACATTTGTGTTTTCCTTTCCTAGATTTTATCTTTATGATGTAAAGCTTACTCCACTTGAATGATTTTCAAAAGATTTTGCCAATCGACAAAAAAAATATTCAAGAGAATGGAAATGGGGTAGACACTCTTTTCCCTCTCCTTACCCTCTGCCCCTCTTTTCCATATCCTTTGCATGCCCTGATTTGAACAGAAAAGGCTTCCACCGAGTACTAGATTATGCTTTCTTCAAAGTTATTTGTGTCCCAGATTTGTTGACTCTAAATACTGTATGATATCAGCTAGAAAATCAGCTACAGTCTTGGTGTTCAGCAATCTGCAGCCCTGATAGCCATCTGTGTCCATAATACTTTCATTAATAGGATGTACTATCATCACACCAGAATTTCATTAGGCTGCAGAGGCACAGCAGCTGAGTAAGGAGAGATAACCAGTAGCTTGCAAGAGTTGCATTAAGAACAGTCATAGACATTTTGAGAAAAATAAGGCATAACTACCTCTGAAGGCCTCTTCTGTTTTCTATAAAATTACCAGTAGCTACTGAAACCAAATGTTTGTGGTTTTTCAATACATTTAGTAAGGATTCGTTATCTACCAAAGTATTTAATCATTGATCTCATTAGAGCAGTACTGATATCTGTTTCAGATATAGCTACCATTTCCTGGTAGACATTCAGTAACGGAGTTGCAGATGTAATCAGAATAAAGATATTTTCTGAAAACTGGTTATTGCTGCTGGATTAATAAACATAAAAAGAAAATAACATTTTCCATACCCTGACCAAAAAAAAATAAAAAAGAGATCTCTGATATTGTTTAGTGGTCTATTTACCTATTTACATTGTTTTTTGTAAAGGCATTTTAGGGAAAAATATAATGTGTTCCTAGTTTACCATTTCTATATTCTTTCATCACCAAAAGTATATCACATCCTCATATTTTCTTTTGGTCAATTAATATGTACTTATGCTAGTTTTAGGATATTATCCGAGACTGTGTTTTTTTGTGAAATTTACTTTTTGAGTTTTGCTTTGTTTTCTTTTG
This sequence comes from Melospiza melodia melodia, assembly GCF_035770615.1. Classification (NCBI taxonomy): domain Eukaryota; kingdom Metazoa; phylum Chordata; class Aves; order Passeriformes; family Passerellidae; genus Melospiza; species Melospiza melodia. Next base: position 87,065,738 of record NC_086197.1, on the reverse strand, counting down.
GTTATTGGTTGGTTCATTGGTGGTTTGGTTTTTTTTGATTTTTTTTAGTTTTTTTGTTATTTTAGTAGTGTTTTTGCATGCTTGACTACTGGATCTATGAAAAGAAGCAGGAGTGTAGAAGAAAGCAAGAAGACATAGAGGGACATAAAGGATGAGGAGAGGGTGGAGTCAAGGACAAGAAGCTAAACACTGTGGCCTGGTTAAGTAAAATTAGAGGTTGGCTAATGAGGTGAATCAAAAGGCAATACAGAGGAACTGAATAATTGTAGTGGTAATAGCATGCCTTTCCAAGTGAGTAAAAGCTGTAATTAGCTCTGAATTTAGCAGGAATAAAAAGAACAGGTATAGATTCACCTGAAGATAGAAACAGAAGCCCATTTTGTTCTCATATTTGTGAGGGATGGTAGAACCTGAACCAGGAAGGTGAAACAGAGGTTAATATTGCTATATATCTCTGAATATATCCTTACTTTTGCTTTCTCCTGAGCTGCTTTTTAATTTTTTAGTATAAGATAAACAGTATTTGGTTTTACCAATAATGTGGTCTTTAATCAAATAGATTAATTAAACTCCTAAAGGAAGACATTAGTGAACAAGTGGAGTTAGTCATGTTGCTCACTTCTTCAACCTTTAGCACTTTCTCACAAATCCATTAACAGATATTCATCAGTTATTCATCCTCTTACAAAAAGAACTTGGAAATACCAGCCATCACCTAAAACACAAGATAAATATGCCTGCCATCCAGAGTTACTTGACATCCAAATTGGTGTAGGACTTTTAATTGCATTTCTTCTCTTCTTATGTTCAATGATAAAGTATCTTCGACATTTTGATGAGGAAACCTTTTCTCCTGCAAGTAACTGCTGTGCAGAGGTTTCTTCAGCTACTTTTCTCTCCCATTTATCTTGGGTAGACTGTTCAGACCAGGGTGCCCTTATTTTTGTTGTAAAGTAGTTAATCATATTTCTAAATATAATGTGAATTAAAATATGAATAAATCTGTTCCTCATTGCTTGTGTAGTAGGACAAGGACAGTATAGATAATGTTTTTATAGACATTCATCTTCTTGACCCATTTTTATCCTCAATGTATGCTTTATACATATGTGTATAAATTTTTTGTTTAAAAATATGGATAGCTCCTGAGCTTCATGAGACAAGGTGAGTGGATGGAGTGTTTAGAGTGGAGAAGACTGAGGTAGGCTCAGTGTCAGGATGGGTAAAATAGAAGATATGATGCTAAATATCTCATATGGAGAGATAGGTAATTAAATAGAAAACTATTTGCAGTTTTGCAAATGAGAGAAAAGTGACATGTCATATTTGCTTCAGAGTAAATGTTTGCTTGCTGGTAACTCCAAAATTGTTAATCAAATGCTAAAATCCATTAATCTCCATCCTTCTGCCCTGTCATAATACTGACTAATCATATTTTCAGGAGTTTACAATGATGTTCACAGAAGTCTTATTGGTGAGGATTGAAAGGTGTCCAGTAATGGTCATATTACATTGCCTCTGAGATGATAATAGCTAAATTAGAGTACATTCCTCTATATCTATAGCTAGAACTAATTTTTTTCCATGTGCATTACTTTGTTTTTATTGACATTGAGTTTCAGCTGCCAGTTTATCATCTGATTTCACAGAAGTATAAGATCTCTTTGCAGCTTTCACAATTTTCTTTCTACCACTCAGAATAATGTATTGACATCAGCATATATACCTCGCAGTTCCTGCTCAGTAAAAGCTCCAGCATCACAGTTTCCAGGCTTTGCAGATTCTGATTCCTGTTCATCTGTATTTTGTGTTCTTTATTAACCCTAAACAAGTGTCACAGTTTTGCAGTTTTCTCTGAGTAAAACTATTAAAATTCAGGTTGTCCTTGGCTTTCTTAAATTTACTCTTTCTGATTTCCATGCCCCTTTGTAGGAATGCAAAAAGCAAAGAGACCACGCCTATGATAAGTTAATTCATGTACCATAAAATAATAGTATCACTCACTGTTGTTTGGAAAATAACATTTCTGTTGGGTTGGGAGTTATCAGTATATTGGGTCTTTTTTCTAGCCTGATGCCAGTAGTCAATTACTTCTGGAAAGTTTATTTTTATTGTAGAATAATCAGTTTACTTTGCTGACCAGCACTTAAACTGATTGCTTTCCACATTTTGATTTTTTAAAAAAATTTCCTTCCCATTTGGTTTTTTTTCTGTAATATAAGCTTTAATTTATTGCAAGCTGAAAACTTGTTATGATTATCAAGTGGTTGGAAATGTAATTGAGGCTGCCTTTTACATCCAGTATTAGTTCATGCAAATTCACACAAAAAATGTGCACTGCCTGCTTACAAGAATCCTTTACCCTTAATAAAAACACTATTCCTGACAATTTGTTACAACATGACTCAGTTCAAACTCTTAGGAGTCAAGATGTTTTATTTTCTCTCAAGTCAATACACACTAAAACAGTAGGATATTTTAGCATCAGCAAATATAAATAATCTCACAATCTCTTAAATGCCTTTGTAAAATAATTGACTGTAAATCTGAGCTTCTAGCCAAAATTACTTATGACCTCATATCTCTGAGATGGCATGTTGTCATGTTTGATGCAAGCTGAAGAAAATAGTTATTTTGACAGCTTATTTACTTTGGGTTTTGTGTGTGACATGTTAAAACAACTCTCTGATGATCATCTGAACCAAAAATAAGCAAAGTTTTTGGATTATTCAAACATTCAAGTGAATTTTAGGATAAGAGACAGAAAAAAAGTTCAGTTTGCAAATTCATATTCTTAAATAATTATCTTTCTTTGGCATTGTAAAACCTTTTCTTGGTTTAGTGTTTTTTATATTTTGTATTTTTTTATCTAGATTATATATTTTTTGCATCTGTAGAAAAAATTTTATTTCTATTAGAGTAAAATGCCAGCTTTTTTGATGTATAGGTGTTTCATTCTTCATTCTTATTGGATATTTGTACTTCTTTTACAGATATTTAGTGCTAAGTGCTTTTATGTTCATTACTGAATTAGTGCCAGAACAAGTTGGTTTAGTTTTGTTTGAAGCTTTTTAAGAGAATATAAAACCTATTATCTTTGAGGTTTCTTCATTCACTGCTGTTGATTAGCAAAGATTAATAGCATTTTAAATTGTAATTTAATTAGATCTATCAAATAATTCAAACAGGAAATTACTTCATTATATATGCAGGTAATGGAACTGAATGTCAAGCTCATTATATGGTATTAAAATTTTGCCACATTTAGGGTAGCTTTAAGAAGAAATACTTGAAATAGTTGGGATTCTCAGTACATATAGTGTCTCTGCCTTTAGGCATAGCCTAAGGCTCTGAACATTTTTAGCAAGTGGAACTCTATTAGAATCCATTTTCATAAATAAAAACAGAATTTAAGTTATTCTTCCCAGGGATTAGCTATCTGGGACTATTCAGGAATGTATTTATATTAGTGTTAATTTCCTTAGCATGCTAATTTGATTTTATTTCACATTTGTATGCTCAAGTACAAACTCCTCCAGGACCATCCCTATGTCAATCAGCACATGCAAATACTTCCTTTTGGTTCCATTTAAGCTATGCTTGAAAGAAATTCACAGAAGTAGATCTATGAAGTATTTCCAAGGGATTTCACTTCTCAACAGTTAGCTTCACGTTTGCTATCCATATTAACAAAGTAACATAATCACATGTCCCTATAAACTTATCTTAATTGTACATATGAAGTAAAAAACATGAGTCTCTTAAGGCATTATTAGAATACCTTCCATTTCATAGCAGATAGGAAATATCAGTACTATGAATTCTCTTCCAACTATTGTATCCTGGTATAAATCCTTTTGTAATCCCATTTTTCCAGCAACGAGGACAATTTGTACAGGATACAGTTAAGTTTCTGGATTTCAAGCATTTTTTTCTTTGGTGGATACATTTCTTTTGTCTTTTTTTTTAACTGACTAGTGGTACTTATAGGTCTTTTTTTAGAAGAGTATGTTTGTTGAGGAAGGTACAAGAAAACCAGTGAAGGTGGAGAAAGTAACTTTTACAAAGAGTAGTAGTTAAATGATGCTGTTCAAAAAGCATGAATTATGTCACATATATGCACCAGGCTTGTTCTTTAGGAGTGTGTGAGCATTCCTCAGGTGCATATGATCTCAGTGAGTAAGCAAACAAAAAATGGACTGATAATATATTAGGACTAAGTAGCATGATAAGGTGAACACTAGTATTTTGTTTCTGTGAACTGCTAAGTATGTGGATTTAGTGGCATGATTGAAAGGACTGGTAGTGAAGTTATTTTTCAATATTTTCTTCAGTATTTCGTATTCTAATAGCTTTTAATACTTCTTCTTTTGCAAGTAGAATTTACGTAAATTTTTCAAAGACCATCTTTTCTACATAAAAGTTGCCATTGCAGTTAGTCTTCTTCAAGAGTTCGTGGCATGCCTGTTTCTCTGGCTTTAGTTCCACCTTCTGTCCAAGACAAGACCCATGTTCTTCACAGTCTCCTCTGAGTGTTCAGATAGTCCAGTCCCAGTCATTCACAGCATGAACTCCTATGTGTGTGCTGTTGAAGGGCAGTCAGACCTATCTTGTAGTTTTCTACATTATGACCAAAACTGCTGCTGCAGTTTCTTCTGTGCTATAATGTATTATGTTTTCATGACACATTCTTGTCTGCTCTTTGACAAAATCTCACCTGAAGACTGACAGTCAGCCCTTCAGGCAGTGGAACAGTATAGTTTCCTCCCAATTAGTTCTTTATTTCTCGCATAGTTTTATGTCCTGGAAAATGTCATAAAACTAAATTATTACTTTTAAGTTTTGTAGTGAAGCAGGGAGAAGCTTTATTTAAAATAAATTTTTAGTTCAGGAAGGAAAAGCAAAGTCTAATCTTCATGCTATCCTTAAAAATTCATAAATATATTTTAAAGATTTCACTAGTTTAATTTTCTTCAAAGATCCTGTAATTTTTTTTTTAGAATCAGAAGACTGGATAACAAATGTCTTCATCTATAGAAGTCCAGTTCTGCCAGATGTTTTGTTGCAGGAGACCTTTGTTTGAGGAAGCTCATGACATTTTTTCATAAAATGAAAACATTGTTTTCTGTAATGTTTCAATGAGTTCTGTCACTTGAAGAAGACTTACAGCTGAAATGCTGGTTTGGAAATGTTAGTCTTTTTCTATAAGATAATACCCTTTGATCTTTGAAAATACTGACTTATGAAATTACTGTGCAGTGTGTCCTTAAGTATATGATAAGCTTTTCTTATAGACTGTAATCTTATTACGAAAAATTTCAAAGTGTGGACAGGTCTTCACTTCAGCAAAGCCTCCTTTTTAGGCTTGTATGTAATTAAGAGATTCCTATGTGCAAATCCCATTTCTTGTGCAGTAGAATGCATAAACCTTTTCTTAAACCTATGAAATCCATAATTCATAGGTAGGAATAATGGGGACTTGTTTTCTGGTCATCACTTTTTAAGGTAATTCCTGATTTTTTTGGGTCTGTGGTTCAGCCCCATGCTGACCATATTCTACAACATAGTTTATTTCCATATTATAAAATACTAGGCTAAAAAATGCTATTATAAATTCTAAATAATGCAAAAATGTAACATTTAAAGATTTGAGGCTTCTGTAAATTTTGCTCAGTTTGTAGGACTTTCCTGATTGAAGAGGCACCTGTAAGGTTTTTTTTCTATATGAAGATAAAGGGTGTATTCTTTGAAGAAGGGTAAGATCTGTATATGGCCATTAGCTGCAGGAATGTTATAATTTTCCCTTGAGTCCCAACACAGGGTAATTGTCTCAGATGGTGGTTTGCCAATTATATGGATTACTACAATACCACTACCATGTTTGGTTGTTTGTGACATCATAACAATCTCTCAATTAATTATCAAGATTAATCAGTCAAAATGAACCAGAGCTCTTAGTGCATAAAAAATACTAGCATAATTTTAAAAGCTGCAGTCTCTTTAATGTTTTTTCATATTTTATCTTTCTTTTACAGAGTTAATATTTTGAATTGCTTCTGTAGCAAATTAATTATGATATGTTCCACAGAGCGTACAAGTGTAAGAATGAACTAAGCAAGTATAAGAATGAACTAAGCTTAACACCCTAATAGAGCCCAATCACATATAATATTTGTTTCTTTGAGTATACAGTACCTATATTTGCCAACTTTGTGCTTGAGTCCTTCACATACAAATTTTATCTGTACACGAGCAGTACTTACAGCCTTTATTCATGCTGCTACATTATGCTTTAGAATTCAAGATTTTAGGATTTGACGGTTTATAGGACATGAGAGTACAGAACATAATTCCTTTTGATTAGTAACTTTCAGCAGTTGAGATGAGAGTGCCTGGGATAAATGTGGATGTCTTGTAGCTGACATCGTGCTGCTGGGGTTTCCAGAACTGGTATTACAATGCTGGAACAAAATGTTTGATCAGAGCAGATACCCCACTTCCGGATCAGGACAGCAACTCAAAACACTTGTCAGGAGTCGTTTATTCAATTTTCATTTCTCCAAAGAGTTATTTAAACAGGAGTGAAGGAATATAAATTGTCTGCAATTCTCTGTGCTAGTGTAGAAGAACAAGAACACCTACTTGCACTTAGTAATGTAATGAGCACTGGTGCTCATCACTGCCATAGCACAATTTGGGTTTGTTACCAAAAAATAGTAGGTGTGTTTCATGTCCTGCTATACTGTTTCAGCTCCTTAATGTCTAAATGGAGTATCAACACTTAGTGTATGTTAGAAAACAGGTGGCAGCAAGGGCAAGGATATTTTTGTTGTCACAGCTAGTAATGAGTGATTAAAAATATCTCCGATTTTAATACTATATTTTGTTAGATGGCATAGGAAGAATTGTGTTAGTCAGCTGAGTCATTGGGTAGATTGAAATGTCACTTAAACTTCACAGATTTTCAGAAAAGTTGCTTGGGTTAAGAAGACATCAAAGGAGTTTGGGGGAAGGGGCAAGTGAAGTAGCAGTAAATGCAGCAAAGTCCCCTTGTACAAGATGCTGCTGCCCCTCCTGGCATTGTCCAGACCAGCACACAGCTCATCTCCTACCCTGCTTAAACACAGCAGAGTGCACCCTGCTGCTTCTTCTGCTGCAGACCATAACACCAAGAAAGGCAGCAAGGCAGCTGAAGCCATTCAGTCAAACATCTCATCTAACCTTTGCCAGAGGTGCCCCATAAACAGAACAGAATTGGGAAGAATTAGAAAAACAACAAAATCCTATTTAAACAATTTATTTCTGAAGTCTACAGCAATGTTGTTATTTTTACACACCACTGATGGCATTAACTATGAGGGATGAATGTAAAAATTGCTATGCTTCTAAATGAGAGTAGGATTACTATAGATTGCATGAGAAAGCAGCAATTTCATTCGACTTGCACAGTGCCATCTTTACTCATTTTAATATTGATTCTATTTAGTATGATGTTTATGCCTAACATCTGCATTTTGTGATTGAAAACTAAAATATGTGTACGATGTTCTAACATAATATGTTACTGATAATATGATGGCTATTCAGAGGCATCATCAGATACCAAACTCAGTTAAAGTAGGAATTCCTATTATAAGAATAAAAAAATATTTCCTTCCATGTCCAATATGCTCTAAGATAATTTTCATTCATTCTGCTTATGATAAAACAAATGAGCTTTTTTTATATATGTCAAGCTACAAGGAAATATTTATTATTCATGGGTTTTTTTCACATATTGTCAAACCATAAAACCACTGGTTTCTTATGCAGATTGTTACAGGCAAGTTGCAGAGAGAAAGGTTTTATTACTTCAATTTGTTGTTAATTTCATATTCCAAAAATGAATGAAATAGTCCCTTTGCATAATTGTATTACTGTGTTCTCCATGGAATCACATTCCATGATGCGAACAGAAATTCAGCATTGGATTAAATAATTGCAATATCCTCATAGCTTGGTGGTAAACTCAGTCTGAGGTGAAAGTATGCCTTTAAGTATTGTTAGCTTCAGCAAATCAGGCTGAACCAGGCTAAACTGCTAATCAGCTTTTTGTTTTATGACTTTCTGTATGTGGAGATGGTATTTCCTGAACAGCCTAGTAATTTATGATTGGCTTAAGTCATTTCAAAGAAGCTAGGAAAAAAATGGATATGACAAGACAAAAAAACACATAGTAATTCCCCTTGCTAATGGAAGTCTCAGAAATCACTTCCTATTAAAAGCTTTTCTGTGGTATCTCAAATGTGAAAATAGCTTGTATGGAAGCTTTCTATCTTTGATTGTCTGAATTTCTCTGCCAGGGAAGGGCTGTAGAACACCGAGAATCACTACAGAGCTCTAGGATGGAAGGACCTGGGGGCCCAGATGCTCCCTCTTCAATCTTTCTGGTATAAAAGAAAAGCTTAAGTGGGAGCAGATGACTCTTGCAGGACAACACCTAGTTCAACAGTTTTTGCCAACAGGGATTTGGCTTTTATGGCCATAAGATTCACTCTGAGCACTGAGGACTCCAGAGCAGAGAGACAGGATCCACCTGAAAGTGGGGCAAGAACATCCTTGTCAACAGTAAATATCCTTGTCAACATCCTTGTCAACAGTCTGGCCAACATGGTAACAAATTCCTTTAAATCAGGAATTTGAGGGACAAGTGAGGATGTAGCGATCAAGAAAGCAAATGCTTCTGAATTATGTGAAGAAGAGGGACCTCAGAAATGACAAAAAATAGCAAATGGATATCTGCCTCAAGTGCAAGTACAGAAAAACATGGAATCTGGTAAATAGGCAGGAGGAACCAGAGCACCGTATGTGGTCATGAAATGCAGATATCTGTGGGCAGTCTTGTTAACACCTTTATTAATTATCTGGAGGAGCTAATGGTCAAGTCTACAGACACCGCTAGATTGAGAGGATCACTGGTAGAATCACAGAATCATTTGAGGTTGGAAAAGGTGTCCAAGATCATTGTTTCCAACCATTAATTTAACACTGCCTAATTCACCACTAAAACACTTCTTTAACTACCACATCTATATGTCATATAAATACTTTCAGGGATGGTGACTCCACCACTTCCTTGGGCAGCCTCTTTCAATTCTTAGTAACCCTTTTGCCTTTTGGTGAAGAGAGAAATATTACCTAATATCCAATATAAACATGCTTTGGTGCAAATTGAGGAAATTTCTTTTTATCCTGTTGCTTTTTGCCTGAATGAAAAGACTCATCAACACCAGTTTGCACACTGTTGAAAACTAAAGTTGCGTTAAATTTTTAAATGACATTTTGAGGAATTTCTCTGTCATTTTATGAAGAATGGGAAAGTAAAAGTCTGGGATAATCTATTTAGAGCATGGTAATATATTTTCTTTTTCTGTTAAAGCATATTAAATTTTTTGTAATACAGAAGTATGAAAACAGATTTTAAAACTGATTATTACATTGCTCAGTGACAAATCTTTTGATTTTAAATCTGAACCCTGGAGTTTGGAAAATGAAAGGAATAATATTAATATTTTTGTTTTGAAAGCATATAGTAAACATATTTTTCAGGTTTTGTGATTATTATATTTTCTTTCCCCATTAAATAGCCTATAGATCAGAGGAAAATATCCTGTATGCATGTATAAACTAGGCATTAAAGTTCGCAGACATTGAATCACATAAGAATATATCTTATGTAGTAGTAAGTTATTTCAAAGTTATTAAGAAAAAAAGTAACAAGTATAATAAATAAGATATTTAGAAATAGAAATGTTACTTCCCATCTTGCTTTGCATCTAAATGCAATTCCATATTTGAATTTTTGGTGGTTTAACTCAGTGAAATTCACCACAAATTCAGTGGATTACAGCTATAGACATCCTTGAAATTATTTGTTAGTAACAAGATTGTACCAGTCTCGCCATAGCTTTGGAGATGAAAACATTGGTGTTGCTGACATTATACTAACATTCTCTTCTGCAGAAAATGCCATACTGAATGTAATCATGTGTAAAAGGTTACAGAGGCCTGACACAAAAAAATGTACCATTTGTTAAAGCAAATTGCCATAGAACTTAAAAAAATAATTACTGAGAATCAGGTTGTTACCCAAGAAACCTCCTTGTTATATCCTGCAGAAAGGTTTTCGGAACACAACTAATGCTTAACACAAAACCATTATGACCATTCCATTATAGGAATTAGGCAGTAAAACAGATCCAAAAATACTAGGTTAAAAAGTTGGTCTGTTTTCTGTCACTTTTGTTTGTTACAGTTTACCTCCTGAGTTTTAACAAAACATTCCTCAGGAAACTCTCATTCTTTCAAGTTTTTACATCTTCATCAGAGCAATTATACCATAGGACATGACTGGTCACAAGTAGCTGTATATAATGCATTTCTCACAAGGTGAGAATCTTATTTAAAGGCAAGAGTAAAACCATATTTTCCTCTCTTCTTAACCTCCCATTTTGAGTCCAATTTCAGGACATAAGAAAAATGGGTCTGTTTGTCTCTTCTGTGGACAGTACTCCACATCATAAAACATCATGAATTATTCAGTTAAACTGGCAGGCTTTTGGCACGCCAGTCTAAATCCCAGCCAGCAGACAAGCTGATTTACTTCATGGTGCACTCTGGACACCTGTAGAATTATGATATTTAATGTACTGCTGAAAAAGCTTACCCTTTCTTATCAGCTGAGTAGAATATGGATAAATAAAATATTTGGTGTTCAGTATTCATAGCTTTTTTAAATCTTCATTAAAAGGAAATTCCTAAGTTCCTGGCTGATTTCTCCCTACCTAATATTTAAGATCATAAAGCAAACAATTTTATTGAAACCTGTGTGAGATTTCTTGTTTTAGTTGTTGTCTGCAATGCATTAATTCTACAGATTATCAACTAAAAGCACATAAAAATCTTAGGCGTACCTCAGAAGAGAGGGTTTTCCTAGTAAAGCAGTTAAATGTCTTGTTTGTTTCCCATCTTCAATTTGTCTTCCCACTGTCTTGCTAAAAGACACTGCCTTCATCTGTCTTTATAAGATATCTAGCAGTAAGAGGTGCTGATCAAATCAGCACTGAACGTGCTGCAGTTAAGAAGGGATGAAAGAAAACACTCAAGTCCATAAAAACATTAGAACAATCATTTGGACGCAAGAACATGTTTCTGTGTAAATCCCTAACAGTTTTTCTCTTTTAAGATGTCATATTTAAAATCTGAGAATAGAATGTATAATTGATGAAATATTTATAATATTTCTATTTCTGTGGTCTATTCCAAAACATAGAGGTAAGGTAGAATAAAGATATTAAAGCAAAGTCAGACTGGTGAGGCAGGTTTTACATGAGACAGAGCTATCCTTATAAAGTAGAATTGTCAGAGCAGGTGTACACAGAACAATCTAGAGTTATATGGATGACATTTTTAAGTGTCCAAAAGCATTTCTATCACTATTATTGTTAAGTACTACATTTATTAATATGCTACTTTTTTATCTAACTTGCAGAAAACTTGTTACCTGATGATGAGAGACATAAATGTAACATGATTTTTTTTGCCTTTGTTTTCTTTTCCCTGTCAGATGTTAACCATAATTGGAAAACTGCTAAATACTCATGGAATTCAAATTTATTATATCTCTTTAGAGAACTTCCAGGTTACATGGGTTTAACTCAACAAACAGAATGCAATTAACAAGGTGTCATAATTAAAATAAACCATGCAATATTATGCAGGGAGCGTAAAAAAGTAGAGGAGCTGGTGTGATATTTTTTCACTAGATGAGAAGCCACTGCTGCCACTGTTCTCCATAGAGCTGGCCTTAAAAGACTGGGGAGATCAGAAAGTCCAGAAAACAGATGGCTGGCTGTTGCACACACAGGCTCTAGAGAGATGGGTATGGTATGGCTTACCTGCAACATCTGCCTGCCAGCTTCAGACCTATTGGATAGATACAACATACTGTGTGCCAGAAATAGGATATTTTATGAAGTGCAGTTAGTAATAGCATCTCAAAGAGTATATATATATATGTATATATATATATATATATATATATATATATATATATATATATATATATATATATGTATATATATATATATATGTATATACATATGTTGTATAAATTCAGATTTCATATTATCCCAAAGTAGCATATCCAGTGCAGGGTTGTGGGAGAAGATTTTAATGTCTCCCCCCATTATTTATATTTCTTCATAAGGTCTGAATTTGCTTTAATTTTGCCATTTTTGTTACACCCATGAAAACAAGGAGTCAGTGTTAGTGTCGTTTCTTTCAGACATAACTAACAAGTATGATGCTCATCTGGAGCCGTCACAGCCTGTATCTGTGTGACCTCTACTCTTTGTGAGGCACACACAGGAGCTGCTAGCACTGAGTTCAGGTATTGGAAGCCAGTTAGCTGTGTCAGTGTGAGTTTCATTTATCAAAATTATCAACATCAGGATCTTTGTTCTTAGGGTTTCCTGTAAATACCCTGCAAAGCTGGGATGGAATCCCACATCCCACAGCATGACTTTTTAAATTCTCCTAGTTTAATAACGGCTTGTGATTTCATATGTCCAGTCTGAGGAACGCTGAAGGAAACTTAACTTCCTAAATGTCTTGAATAGTAGCTGTCTGAAGTTTATCACCAGTGCCAGTAGTCAAGGATCTGACAATTGACCAGAGCAAAGTCCACATTCTGAAATTGTCATTTTATTTTTGCATCTGCATCCTGGTAACACTGATATTTCAGGCACTGTGAAATACACAGGAGTTGGAAGTCTAAATCTTAGACAAGTCATTAGCTAAAAGGCATGTGAGTTCTAAACCAAGAATTTATTTCATTTTAATCTATCATTCATCATTCCCCCCATGATAAGGAATACACCTGTCTGAAGTCCTTAGATGAGTTGAGTTGCAGTGTGTGAATCTTTCTGTTAAAGTGCACCAATGCTCATCTATGCTGTTTAACCTGGAATTAGTATGAAGTAAAAATGTTCTTTATGGAATCTAGGACTTCACTTTAAAAGCATTTTAGTTTTGAAGTTGTTATAGTCTCTTTTTATATTTTTAAGGAAATACCAAATTAGGACTTGACTATTTGTATATCACATTAGAGAACACAAGTTCCACAACATTTTCAGTTAATCAGATTCTGATACTTTGATGTGTCCTTCCTACTAAGGAAGCTCATCTGTGCAAATTTGCTGGTTTTCTTTTTTTTCTTTTGGACCAAAAGTGCTTTGAAACAGTTGAGTATTGCATACAACATGGATGTGACCCCCTAAGCAAATTTTTGATCATCCATGCATAATATTTTCAAGATTTATGTTGGATCTGTCTCACACATGGGACTGTCTTGCCCTTCATAGATCTTATGCACACCCCAGATTTCATTTTCTTCATTGTTGTTTTTGGTCTTCATTAACTAGGAGGATGAGAAACAACACTGTTTCTTAATGCTCAGGTTATTTACCAAGGTTGATCTTAGTCTGCTCTCAGAAGTGAAACATTTTCACATCATCACAGAATCATTTTCCTAGTTCTGGTAACAGGACGCGTTTTGTTGATTTTTGGTTTTTTAATTTTTCTTTTCTAATTTCAAAGTCTTTAAAAAAAAATTAAACTTTTCATGTTTCTCTCTTAATTCTCATGTTAACAGAATTGGGTCCTGAAGTGTGAAGAGCATAAAAAAGATAATCCAAAAATGCCAGCATGGGGAAGAGTTGACAATTATCATCATATAATTCTAACTAGCTAATGTAATCACTAAATAACTGTGTAACATTGGCTGATGATAAGCATATGTGTTGGTAAATGTTGGCATGCAAACCTGTACAACTGATAAAAATGTTTTAACAGGATATGTTTGTAAAATGGCTTGAGAGTCTAGGGCACAAATGGAATATTTACTAACAAAACATGATTATTGTTAATGTCTTTCCCAGTTAGTTTTCCTGTTCAAATATATTTTTCTCCCAAACTTCGCAACAAATAATCTTTCAAAGCAGAGAGGAGCAAACTTCAGTGTGAGAATTGTTTAAAGATTATTGAGTTGAAAAAAGCTTGATCTGTTTTACTTTGTTCTCTGTGTTTTGACTGCATTTTTTATATCAAAAGTCTGTCATAGAGAAAGAAAAGTTTTAAAGGTTTTTATATTTTATGAGGGATTTGGTAAGAAATAGTCTCAGAGCTTCTGGGGGGTTTTATTTAGATTTGAGTTTGTCACATGTATAGAAAATATATTCAAAATAATTCCAAGTATTCTTCTGTTTTAGAATTTATCTTTTCAAACTAATAACTCCATCATCCCCTGAATTTTATAAAGTTGTGTGAAAGATGAAGCTGGTTTACATACAGAGAAGTCAGATCTGAGTTCACAAATACTGTTTCACATCCGACCATTTCTGCCACATGAACAGATGCATCTGGAGGTTTTCAGTCAGTCAGCATATAAAGCACTGGCTTTTATAGATTACCTTAAGGCTATAACAGGAAAAAATAGCACAGATTCTTTGAAATGCTCTTTAGCTACATTTGGATGTTGAAAATCCCCTGTCCTGCAACAGACCTAACAAAATATTTTCCTATTTGGTTCTCTTTCCATAAAACAGTTTCTCTCCACATTTATTTCTGTTGCTATAATAGCTTGTTTCTCCACACTTAAAAAAAAAAAAAAAAAAAAAAAAAAAAAAAAAAAAAAAAAAAAAAAAAAAGAATGAAGACATGAACTCATTTATCTTTTTTGAAATTGCAAATACATTTATACATTTCTGGGATTCTCCTGGAGCCCCATTCACTATTTTTCAGGTTTCTTATTTGAACTTTTTAGTGCTTGCCTTGAGCATACTCTAAATAGATTATAGCAATAATTTAGAAACAGCAATAATCAACATAATAGTAAGGAAAAAATAAAACAAAATTCCCAGCAGTTTACTGTGTGAAATAGAACTTGCTGGTTTTTTCTTCATACTCACAATGATGTAATCAACAACCTCTGAAACAATTGTAGATTAGGACAAGGCATTATAGGAGTGTATTTAAAACAGTGAATTTTCTAAACATTAATTAACATTCAAATATTTTGAATGGTAATCAGTCATTAATTATTAGCAGCTGCACTTATAAGAATTATATGTACAATACTCAACTGAAGCAAAGTACAAATGAAAAACAATCTTTTTCTCAAATGCTTCTCCTTTATGGAAGGGACTTTTTTCCCCTGACTTTTTTTTCTCCTTTATTTTTTCCTGTCTGTTACTGACCTTTGAGTAGTTATAAGAAATCTTCTTATAAACTTAGGGTTTTTATTCACAATAATTAATGAATGTTTATAGTGTATGGTTGCTGTTTTCTCATGCATTCCATACAACGGTGAATGAGGTAGTTACAAGCTCTCAGAACATATGACATCACTTTATTTTCCAACTTAGGTTACAGGGAACATATTTGGTTTATATTTTGAAAGTTTTCTTATTCATTATATTATTGTATATTATATAGTATTTAAAGGAGAATGCTTGTGTTTTAGTTTTAAAATTTGTTCTGGTACTGAGAAGTACAAGAATACAACTTAGATACAGTAGTAGTACTTATAAAGGCCTCAACTTATCCTTTAAATTCTTGATGCACTTTCATATCCTTCCACAATTACAGTAGGTAATATTTTGAGATAAAGAATTTGCAATCGTCCAACTGGTACCATTCATGCAATGTTAAAGAATTTATCTAATATTACAAAGTTTATTGAATATTACAGATAGCCCTTCTTATCATTTGGTCACCTTTCAACAATTTCTTTGTGTAATCTGGTTTATGAGGTAGTCTTGGCAGATTCATAGAAGTACAGATTGCCTGGGAGAAAATGAAAATGGAGCATGTAGACAATTTCTATCCTATATCTCATTAGCATGTTCTGAAAAGAAAGAGATACTTTTCTCAATATATATCACAGTTAAAATATTGTTTTCACAATATAATTATAACCACTGTCTCATAACATCCAAGGACAGCACATTGTAAATCTTGTCATTACTGTTGTCTGTATGTACTCACTAAGGCAGCAGCAAAGTTCCTTTGGTTGAATCTTAGATATCCAAAATAGCATTCACACTACCTCACACAAATTTGCACATTTGTCACATGGAGGGCTTTAGCTCTCAGATACTCCATTAACTTGATAGCTTTATATATGAACTATTTAATTTTGAAACTTTTAAGCTTTAAAAGTTTTTTTCATTTACAGGAACTAGAGTATTTATTTTACATAATCAGGCTACTGCTCTCTGCTTTAGTTTTCACCTTAATTACTGACACAAAACTCATAATTTAAAAGATTAAAACAAAAGGTTTGTGCAGTACAACTTATGTCATTGCCTTGTGAAAATCAATGATAGCTATAAATTTCTTACGTCTGTAATAATAATTTTGCATTCTCTAATATGAGCTTAAACTGTTGTCTTACATCACATAGTTATAAAAGTTCATTTTCTTCAAAGATTTTCCAGTCCTTATAAAGGTATTTGTTTTCCAGATCTTGGTTTTGCTGCCATATGAGATGGGACTTAGCATGTGATTTTACCATTATTTTAGGAACAGTGGTCTCAATCTTGGAAAAATTATAGTTCTATTTTCTATAGTTTGTATAAGTGTGTCAAAAAGGAAAGAAACATTGTGGTTTGCTTCTGCCGAGGTGTTTTTCTTTTCTCCTTTATTTCAAAGTAAGTTATCTCAATTTTTATGTCAAAGCTGCCACATCTCTCCTATTTAGTGGCGCATCCAACAACATGCTGAAGAGGAAATGAGGTTATTTATTTTCCAGTGTCCAAAGGTCCCCTGGCTTGAGAAGAATTACAGGGCAGGGTTCAGAGTATTAGGTGACCTGTGAGGCAGGAAATGTTTGGGGTTTTCATTTTGATTAGGTCATCTCATTCTATGTTTTTTTTCTTTTTACTTTTTTCTTTTTTGCTAAGTGTTCAAAATATGCCCAGCATTGGTGTGTTTGCAACTGTTTTTATAAGATAATTTTAGTCTCAAAAATATAAATCTTTTTAATGAGGCTGCACTGCCAAATAGATGTCAGGCATGGTTGGATTTTGGGGAGTTTGTTTCTTTATTTTGAGTATGCAAAAGGCTATTTGTATTATATACACATCTTTTAGTTGTCTACCACAAAGATGGATATTTGGTTTTGATTGTTTCTAACTTTATTAAACTTTCTAGTTTTGGACTGATATTTTTTTTATTACATCTGCTTGCTTGAGGCTAAATATGGTTCATCTGTTTCCAAGAAAGAAACTGGGGAAATAATGCATTCTTCTCTGTTAAGCATGGGCCCAGAATGGATAGGAAAGGGAAGAAACTGGTGGAAGTCAATTGAGAGAAGATGGGAATGAAGCAGAAAGGGGCTACAGTGAAGAGCTAGCAATTAATAAAACAGTTTGGAATGACATTGCTGGAAGACAGACATCAATGGATGGATTCAATGGTCCTTGTGATTGCCTTCCAACTCAGCATATTCTGTGGTTCTGTGTCTCTGATATGGGCTTAATTTGGAAAAAAACAGTTAGAGGGATGATCCCATATGAACGTGATTTCCAAACTTTACTGTTCTTTCTTTGTTAGTAAAAATCAGTGAAACCCTTTGGACTATTTGTCCGCATCCAACTCTTCTATCTCCCATCTCTGTGTCCTGCTGGCTCTGTAGCAGGGATATTTATAACAAGTAAAACAGGGTCAGAGCACCAGCTTGGGCCCTGACCTGCACTCATCCAGCCCTCTTATCAGCATGGTCCCTGGCACATCTGTGGTCTGGGACAGTCAGTGCTCCTTGAGACATTGCCTGAGAGAGTAAATGGCAGAGACCGTTCCTGAAGAGGCATTGTGAACAAGATAAAATAAAATTTGGATCCCTCCACAGTTTTCCATAACTATCTCAACATGTATTCACCACCAAATACTCCCATGTGCTGCCATTTCTTATCCTAGAGTATGGCACAGAAGTAGTTGCATACTATAAAAAATACCACCATTAGCAGCTGCAGTCAACTCTTCTATTATTTCAGACGCTTCAAACCAGAAAATAAAACCAACAAACAAAAATTCCCTGTGTCTGGAATGTGAATTTTCTGAACCAGTGGAAAAGGTGGTGAACTCCAAAAGAAGCATTACAAAATGGTAAATACCAACAATCTGCACTTAGAAATTATTGCAGGTTTCTGAGAGTTCTTCTCTCCTGCTGATTTCTGTTTAGAGGAAGGCTTTTCTTAACAATTTGTCTTTTCTCTTTACCAGTCTTTATAGTGCATCTCCTAATTGTTTATTATAGCTGTGACTCAGGTGCTCATCAGAGTGTGCCTTTTTCCACTGAAATACCTCAGAAACTTCAGTACTTCTCTACTCTAAAATGCTGTAAACAAAGTGCCTTAGAGGCCAACCTCTCTTCAGATGACTTAAAAACAACCCATCCTATTCTAGTATGACAAATGAGAATTTCTGTAGGTTTTTTTTTCTTTTTTTCTCTATTTTTCCCTTTTTTCCTGGTTTTCCCCTCCTTTTTCTTTTTTTTTTTTTTTTTTTTTCCTTTTAAGGAAGAAGAGTGGCTCTGAAAATTTCTAAATTTGAGGATGATATCTTAGTCCAACTGAAATACTGAAATGATTTAACATTTTGGATTTTTTTTAATGACTATAATTTAACACTTCAGATTTTTGTGACATGTGATGGTTTTTATTTTTTCACCCATTAAAACTTCTCAAAATAGTGGAACTAATGTTTTCACCCGATGCATATTACTGAAGTGGCAGTCCACTGTTTTTATGTGCATATGATGAGTGTTCTAAGATTAATAGAAAAACAAAGCAATGTTAAGAATAGTGGGTATATTTATAATTAAAACTTCTGAAATTCCTTTGAGCGTGATATGCTATTCACCTGCTTCAGATTCAGGTAAAAAATAAAGTTTTCTAAAACAAATGCTGAATTGGAATATGAAAGATATTTCCTGTATTCTGTTATGTTCTAATTGCAATTTGTTATCAAGTTACATGTGTTTATATATGCTTTATTCAAAACATTGATTTCACCTATAGGGAGTACCTAAAGAAATAAAAATTCCACATAAGGCAATATCCATCTGAGTGCATTATTGGTTTAATAGATGTACAGCATCTTCCTTAAACCTGAATAGCTCATTAGAAAAATGTAGTTTTAGTGAGGATTTTTTTACAGAGTATTTGCTGGAGATATAAAATGTATTTTGAAGTGTCCTAGATTTTAAAACTCTACTGGATGCAGAATTTGGTCGTTCTGGACTTCTTTGATATTTAGAGTTAAAGTTTTGCAAGAGACTCCTATGCTACAAGCAGATAATTTTATTATCAATCATATTTCATCATTGCTTTATCAGTCATTTTTTCATACATACAATAACTGCTAATATTGTGCAGTTTTGGAAACTTTTTAGTTGACCATGTTCAGAAGCAGTAAAATAGGTTTCTTATGTGTGAGGGAAAAGATGAAAACTGGGGTAGTCCTGTAACTGCACTCATTATTTTGATGTGTTTGTTCTGTATTAGTGTTTTCACCACTGATACTACTCTCAATTTACTTACTCTAGGTCACTGACCTATATTTATATTGCAAACATTGCTTGACTAGAAATGTTCTTCATTGCTTGTACACTGAACTGGAGTAATTTAGTTGTATTTTTTTATATTCTTGTATAGCTGACAACCTAATTCTTACTAACCTCATTCTTGCAGTTAGTAATGCGAACTTTAAATTGGAAACTTGGATCCTTGTCTCCTAAAAATAATTCCCTAATATTTAAGATCTACTAATCAGGTTATCAGAAAGGGCATATTAAGGACTGTGATGTGGCATCATTCTGTTTTCATGATTAACTTGCCTTACCAGGTTTTCAAGGAGATTCTGCTGCAGATGAGGTCTACAGCATTAACTTTAATGGATTAATCAAGATGAGAGAGAGAGAGTGATGTGACCAAATGTGCATTGATTTGTCTCAAAAACTGTTAAAAATGAGAATGCTACCAAAAGCCCAGCAGTTGTAGATTTATCAGTATATAAAACCTGAGAGACCCAATTCATTCAACATTGTCAGATTAGCGGATCAGATGCCATTTTCAAACCCAATTAGATGTGTTCCTCAAACAAGGAGAAAGTCATTTCTCTAAGGGCAGATTTTATCAAGTGCTTCTCAATAGTTTCTGGATTAATGCTAAGTAATAAGTAGATTTATCACATTATTAACTTACTAATACCATATCAAACAAGCATCGCTCTCCTTTGCCCTACTGTAATAGCTACATTTCTGATGTCACGCTTATTTTTGTTTAAAATTTTAATTAAAATTCCAGACATAAAGAAGACAAAGTGCTTTGGGCTTCTTAGGTTGTATTTTTATTTTAATTTTAACACCAATTTTCTTGTAATATATATATATATATATATATATATATATATATATATAATCTTTTTTATTATTATTATTTGTCTCTAATGAGGAGCAGCTAAGGTAACTGGGATTGTTTAGCCTGGAGAAAAGGAGTCTCAAATGTGATTTTATTATTCTCTCCAACCACCTAAAAGAAGATTGTAATCCAGTGAGGATCAGCCTCTTCTCCCAAGTACCAAGTGATAGGATAGGAGAAATGGTCCTCAACTTGCACCAGGGAGGTTTAGATTAGATATGAGGAAACATTTCCTCACAGAAAGGGTTGTCAAGCACTGGAATGGGGAAGTGGTGTAGTAAGCATTCCTGGAGGTGTTCAAAAGACGTGTGACTACATTTAGGGATACAGCTTAGTGGTGGACTTGGTTAATGTTGGACTCAGTGATCTTAAAGGTCTTTTCCAATCTAAAAGCTTCAAGACTCTAGATATCTATGACCTCTCTGTGTTTGCACTTTTGAATATCTATTTTTGTTTTTCTGCAGGCAGGTGGCTGCCTTTCACTGCCTGTGAGATCCTCTCTTGAAACACAAGCTCAGAGTCAGCCAGTACTCGGAAGTTGCATGTTCTTGGTATAAAATCTTGCCTGGTTTCCAAAGGAATAGGATGGATAGAAAGACCATTTCTTTCATAGTATTCATATGAGGCAGAGTACTACAGTTGCACTGCCTAGTCTTTGATTCTAATGTGGTGTCTAAAAAGAGATGCTTCTGGGAATCGGGAGCTCTAGTGTTATTCCAGTGTTGATGCTGTTATTCCATGACTTCCTGAGGCTGCACAACTTGGGTAGAAGCCTCTCCTTACAATATCACTTGTTTGGATCTATCCCAGTGAGGCTTTAGGTTACTCTTAGGGCACTTTGTCTCAGTCTCTTTTTGTTTTTTTTCTGAAGTGTAAACTTTCCTCTGAGACTTTCAGTTGTAAAGATTATACATCATTATCCTCATTAAGAAACCAACAGGGAACCTGCTCAAAAACAAGCTCAAATGAATGAATTATCATAATTATTAATTTATTTTATGCTTGAAGAGTGTGTTACCCCCCTGTCTTTTTAGAGAACAGCGGTTGGCTTCTATTTGCTTTGTCTGTTTATTTTTCTTAAGGAGCTGTACAGAATTGTAAGCCATTTTGTTTTCTGTAGAGCAGCACTGTAAATCTCTGTGTCTTTATACTTAAGCTTGAGTCTCATTTCTTTGCATGAGTCTTATTTTTAATGTACAACATCTTAATGCCTGGTGCTGGAAATGCCTGATTTATTTGTGATAGTTTGCTGCAGTCTAGGATTTTATTAGCTATACTAATAGAAGCTAGTCACCTTTACCTTATCTGTGGGAGGTGAAAGAGCTTAAGTCTCTCTGACTCAAACAGTACTAATCTGCAAACACAACTGAGCCAGGAGATGTTGCTTGTCATTTCTCTGTATAAACTCAGACTGAAATATATATATATATATATATATATATATATATATATATATATATATAAAATATTTTATATATCATTAAATATTTTATTTATACCATATATATATATATATATGGTATAAAAATGCTTAACAAGGACATTATATATTTTCTCTTCTGTTTCTCTGAGGGATATAAAAGTATGTTCTATTATACAGCATTTATGGTTTTGCTTTTTTACATATTACCTTGACATTAAGTGTAGTAATAACCTAAAGGTCAGTAAATAAAAATCTTTTACATATTCCTAATTAGCCAATGACAATTCTGTCCTCTCAAAGGCTTTTCCAGTATGGTGAGAGTGGAAATGTCCATTTTTATATAGTTTGGTTCTTTGGGTTTTTTTTGACTTGTTCATAGTCAGTTTTATGGAATAAAACTGACTATGGACATGTTACAAATAGAACCATACATGCTTGTAAGTGTAATTAATTTTCAAAGGGAAGGCAGTGTAGGATGTAGAAAATGAAGGAGTGGAAGGGAACCAAACTTAGACTGTATAAAAACCATATTGGTTTTGGACACATAATGTCTCACCAGGTATACAGTCGAGATTTCTTTTATGTCTCCTTAAAGTCTAATTTTCCTGTTGACTATAAATGTGACAGATTCTTTGCTGACTCTGTGGTCTCTTGTGATGGGCTGCTGGCTCACTTATGAGCTGCCTTACCTCACTTGATTCATCCTGCAGAGCTCCTGTTCACCTTTGCTTTCATAGAATGTTATCCCAGAGAATTGATTTGAGTAAACAGAAGAGACTGCCTTCAGAGAACTGGAGGGAAAAAAGCATTTCTCACAGTGTATTAGAATAGTGAGAAATTGTCAAAAGGAGTGGGCCATAAATGCACAGTTCAGATAACCTCAGTTACTCGTGTGAATGACAATTGAGCAGCAGTATTGAATTGGCTTCTTGTGGAAGTTACACTCCTACCTTATTACTAGAGTGCTATGTTTATTTTATCGACATATACATTTTGCAAGTCTGCATTTATTTGTGCATTGATATTTTGACTAATCCATATTAATGAAATTATATACAGAGAACTGTAACTTAATTACATTGTAAGCAGGAGTGACGCATTGCAAAGTCATCTTAATGTACTTGCACTTCCCTGGAGACTATTGGCAGCATCTGTTAAGCTACTCACCATTGTATTAGAAGTGATTAGCAAAACCAGCAAAAAGCCAAGACCTCCCTCCTATCAGTCACACAGCTGTAAGAATGTATTGCATTTCACTTTACATTGGGAAAAAATTTGAACTAGAAGTCTATGATATATAGGTAATGGAAGAATAAAACTCTTATTGTGTGTGTTCGAAAACATCCTATAACCATCCTATATTTTTATTTTGCCTTTGAAGTTTTCACTGTTTGGTAGTCAGAAATTATGGACAAAACTAGTAAGAACTACTGCACACATCCTTCAGTCTTCCAAAACACACCTCCAAAGAATGGCAGAACTAGGAAACTGCTTTTTCTTCCTTTAGAACTGAACAAAACCTGGTTCAAATCACAGCAGTGGTCAGGAAATTAGAATTATTCTACTACTTCTCTTCAACATATACATCATTTTATGAAGATAAGAATAGTTTTGATGTCTGTGGTATTTGCATTTGAGCATGTGTTTCATCACAATACAGACTTTCCAGTTTGATGGTACATTCCCAATCTGATCATTGCATTGCAAAGTCATACATTAAAAGAAAAAAAATATAGAGGCAAGAATATGTGTAAAAAGACATAGAAAAATCTGTGTGCTTTTCAGCATATGCTGTAATTCTAGAAGTAACTTCAATTGCAATTGAAACTGAAAAACAGAGGGAAATTTATTATTTTCCTACTTGAATTACAGGAATTGGATAATGTTTATTCTCTCTCTCTTGTCTTGCTTTTTCTTTTTTTTTGGTGGGGGGGGAGGGTAGGAGTGGGGATAAGTCTTGGGAATTGTAACCTAAAAGCGACAGTAAAAGAAATCCTGTTTACAAAAGGGAAATTATAGCCTGTGATTTATGAACCTTATTGATTAACAATCATCCTGTAATACTAAAATGTACACTTGAGAACAGTTTTAGTATTTTGAAGGTTTAGAGTTCTGGGGAGAGCTGGATTGGTGATGGGAGTGTATTTCTTTGTCAAAAGAACAAGGAAAAAAAGTCTCAAATGATAGGCCATCTAGCAAATTATAGTCCATCCATCACATAATATGGCATCCTATGTTGCTTCTAGAAGAAAAGTATTTTAAAAAATCCTTGCAGTACTATCTTCTGTTTATACATTTATTCCTTGATCAGGCCCCTTCAATGCTTTTAATCCCTTCTAATCACTTCTGTATATTGCAGTATTCAAATTGATTCTGAGGGTAAATCAAGGTAAGTGAAATGAAGAGGATGCTTATGATGGCATTCAGCTTCTATAGAAGTGAGTGTGCATGTGAGTCTAAATTAAATTCTCGTTATACAAGCAGAACACGCTGTTTTGAGTTGCTAGAAATAATCGTGAGGACTGGGAATGTTATTCATTCCAGAACTGTTACAGTGTTTTAGTGTACAGAAATACTGCATATTTTTTCTCTTTTTGAGGAAATTGGAGATTTTCTGAGACTGAATACACCTACAGCTTTTAGTTCTATTACCTATTGTGGGCAGGCGTTCTTGTGATAAGTATAGTTTAGAGAAGACAGGTATTTAATTGGTTCAGAAACCTATTCTCAGCTTCTAGTACAGGTGGGCTTCCTGAGAAATAAGGAAGATGGTAGGTGCAACCTCTTTATGCTATTTCTTTATAAACTAAATTGTTCCTGTGTAAGATTTTTGAAAAGCTTTCATCCATTTTTATCCCTGTTAGATAGCACAATTGTAGCCCTCTGGTCTTTCTGGTAGCTTTTAGCATAGAAACTCTTTGAGAAGTGTCAGGAGAAAAAGTGAGGACATATCTTTGCTTCACCAGTATGCACCACGTCCTGGTGAGAGAAAGAGATGGTTATGCCATGGCCATCAAGAAATTCTGGAGAACCTGATGCTAGAACAACTACAGGGGATCTAGCAGTGTAACTCCGTATCAGTCAGTCCCTGTTAGGATTGTCGTAGCATATTGTTAAAGGAAAAACACTGTTTAAAAAACTAAAAGATTAACACAAGGCATTTGATATTTGTATCAAATGGCCAGTCAAGATTGGATTTGTCACAATTGTCCTTGCTCAGCTTTTGCATCTCATTTGCAAAATGTAGCATTGTTAACTGTAAAATGTGAACCCCTGCAATGACAGCTGCAGAGAAAGCATCTGTGCAGGAAAGAGATGC
The DNA here is from genome assembly GCF_035770615.1 of Melospiza melodia melodia. Lineage (NCBI taxonomy): Eukaryota > Metazoa > Chordata > Aves > Passeriformes > Passerellidae > Melospiza > Melospiza melodia. The sequence goes on along the minus strand of NC_086197.1, from coordinate 87,040,474 downwards.
TTAGAATTTGTTTATGTTTTCAAGTAAAATGCAGCCCTTTTTCTTCTTTAGAAAACACAGGTAGAAGAATATAAGTGCTATCAAGAAGATGAAACAAAGCAAACAATAAACTGTTCAAAAATACATGTAAATAATTTCTAACCTTAAGAGTGGATGTGACCAATACAGAAGTTTTCATTTTCAGTCATTTACTCTGTTATAGTGTTCTATAAGGCTAAGAAAGTAACTAATAAAAGAAAACAAACAGCAACAACAAAAACAAACAAATAAAAAACTCCACAAAAAACAATGCAAAAAAGCAACTTTTTTTTTAAACTATTAATTTTTAGGTTGTTATTATAAGTGCCTAGTAAGAACTGGAACTTAAAGTTTTTCTGTGTTGGCCATTAGGACAACCTTATGCTAATAGGAGATGCATTTTCACCTGAGAAGGAGAGTACGTATTATAAATAATAGTTTGAGGGCTGGAGATCAAAGTAGATAAATACTTTGTTCAATTCTAGCCTTATCTTTATTTCATCTATTGTTTGGTGCTTTCAAATGGGCTGTTCAACTCATTTTCAAAGGTCTAGATCATGGAATGTACCAAGAGCAAAAAATACAAGTTAACCTATTATCAGGTTTTGATATGGATCCACTGATGCACTTTTTTGCATAAAGTACCATTATCTGAGTCAAGAGGAAGCATTGTTCAGTGTTATAGAGACTTTCTTTGTCATTAGACAAGCCAACCGTCAATGGCTCAATTAACAATATTTAGATCCCTTCTTTCTGGACAACTCTAAATAAGTACTAATAAATATTCACATATTCATCATTTGACTCTTCATTTTGATTATGTTAAAAGTAATAAGTGGTCCTAGATGCAGAGAGATCTCAAATCTGTGTGTATAATTTTAAAAACCTGCAAACATTTTTTAACTGCACTTCCTTCTTAAGGAGCTGATTATTTAAAAAAAATGAATTAATAAAATAAACCATAACTGTGAGATCTAAAGTTTTCAAGGGTGTTACAATATTTTATATCAAATGGGACCCTGAAGACATCCATAAAAAAATATTTTCTTTCAGTTCATAAGAACATTATACAACATTAACCATTCTTCATTAGTCTGACAAATCTATTTCATCACTTTATTTCTCAGATATTCCAGAATAAAAAATCTAAACCTAAGATGTGAGTGGAAATGTATTTTCAGGCTACTTTGATGACCTTGGACAGCTGGACTTGGATTCACCTTCCTCAATTCAGATGACTGCATCTCAGCTAACCATCCTAAACTCCTCTACTCATTGGAGACAAATAGGCACTACTGGACTTGGTTCATCAGAATTGCTTTAGACAGCCAATTTTAGATGAGAAAAATATCTGAAGTTGCTCAAGATATATTCCATTCCCTTTGTTACACTGCCCTTCTGGGAAATGAAGGAGATGGTGCTGTTCTGTAGCTGCCATACTGACATAAAAGGAAGGATAAATAATAGCAAAAGGTGATGAAACTGGATAGTCCATCAACCCCAAAGATTCTGATTTATCTGCCCCCATAAATGTGCAGCAATGTGGACAATGAGTCAAACAAGAAGGATTATACAGAAATGGGATGAGTAATACATGACTGTAGACTCTGAGATGGATCTGAAGTGTTGATGCGCTCCATGAAGCATAGGAGGATGGGAAAGATGAAAACTAACACAAGGCAGAATCATCTCACCAAATGAGGATTATTTTGAATTAAAGAGATTTTTTTCATATGCATATACACCATGTAATATGTATAATCTTATTGCTTTTATTAACATGTGCTTAACCAAACCAGGTCACAAAGCTTTTGCTATAATAAAAGCTGTAGTGTAGCCAAACTTTTTGCCACTCAGGTAAGGCCTAAAAAAGTGAGAGGAACGGAAAGAATAAGAAAAGATGATTTTTTTCCCCTTCTCTCTTTTTTCTATACAATTGAAAAATAAACTGAGTGCTTAGTTAAGGTTGCTAAAACTACCTTCTTGACATTGATTGACTGACTCTATTGTAGCTGGTTGGTTATATTTCAAGACTTAAATTGAAGCTTCTCTGGAGAGTATGTGAATTAGGTCTGTATAGGTAGCGAGCCAAGGACTAAAATTTAATAGATATTATATTCTTTCCCATGAAAAAGAAATGTTTCTCCAGATGCACTTGAAGATATATGAATAATCTTTTTTATTGTTGTTAAGAAATTCAGAAAGTAGTTTATCGGATATTTTCTTCACTAAGAGTATGAGCAGGAGAAAATTCAGTAACATGCAATCAAAGTGTCAGATTAGCAGAAACAGAAATTGGACTAATCATGGTGGGAAAAAAAATAGCCTAAAGCCTAAAGTCAAATAGTTTCTTAGCTTCTGCCAATAGGAACTTTCTCACTGAATCATATGAAACCAAGCTTTTCTATGCTGCTTTCTCAGAGAATAAGCAATGTCAGTTTATTTCATTTGTTGTCATAGTCTTTTGTTTTGAATTTGTTTTGAACTATAGGTATCATTTGAACGAATGCTGTTTGGTTTTATCCCCTATCCAACAACATTGTAATAATTACTGTATTTGAGTCTTTTAAGGTCTGCGTTGATTACATTGGTCATACTACATGAATTTAAATAATCAGGTTTTGTGTTATTATTAGAGTTAAATTTTTTTTTCCACATTATAAAATTCTTAGCAGAATTTAGGAAAGAATATACCCATAAAATGATTTACTGCTATCCCGCATGAAGATGTGATTACTTTATTCCATCAAAATGCTATTTTTACTCTAAGAGGATATACAAAACAGTGTTCTGATGGTATTTCCCTTTAGTATTATATCTAGCAGCCTTTTAGCATAATTTCATAAGTTATACAGTTCCTGCAGTAAGTGTGATTATTCACTCATCATACTGTTCACTGTTCACTTAAGCAAATAGCCTCTAGTCATCATTTTGAAAGTAGATGTGAAGAAGATTGCATTTCCATAATTAAAAATAAAAATCAAATCCCTCTTCTGTCTTCATTTTTAAATTGCTGCTGTCAAACTGTACAAATTTACCAGAGAAAAATGATTGAAATACCTAAAAAAAATAATTCATAATACTTAGTCTTGGATGAATAATAAAAAAGGTAGTATGTTACAAATTGTTATTTCCTCATTCTAATTAGATTATACAAATCCTCGATGCTTTACATGAGTATATTATGGTATGGCAATCATAAATCCCTTGCGTTTTACCCTACTAAGCATATGGGATTGTTAATAGGTAGCTCAACAATCAATTTAATCATGCAATTTAATCTTTAAAATTAATATATATTCATGGTAACTACTTTAAAAAATAATAATCATCAGGATAATGCTCATTTAAATTCAACTAGATTCCATTATTTGTCTTTTCTTCTGTGAAGATGGAGCCTGACTGTTTGGTAATGCTCTTCCTTCTTGGATCTTCTTGTTACTGAGTTACAGATTAAAAATGCTTTTTCTTTGCATATTTTATTTTACTCGTGATATTTTCTTTGCCTTCCAATTAACATTTATTCAACATTTCAGAGCTCACTGATATGTCCTTTTAAAACAATTGCAAGTTTAATAGGGCACAGAGCTGACGTTTGTCTACGGATCAAACCAATTTCACAGGCAGAATTTTTATTTGAATTTATATTGTCTGAATGCAATCATCTTGTCTATCTCTACACTTTAGCTTTAGGAATTCTGTACCAGAGACAGGATGTTCTGATGCATGTCTGTGTGTGCTTTTTATAGTTGATGCAGCTTTAGGAACTACATGTATGCTTGGTGATGTTTTCTTGAATAGAAAGACATCACAAATGATGTCTCTCAAGCAATACATGTTACTATAGCTATGCTAAGGTTAGTAAAGATGTAGCCATTTAAGCCAGCTGCAATTCTGGCCAATAAGGATAACGAGCAATCTTTTCTTTCATGCTTTATTGCTTAGTGCATAGGGAAGCATCCAGCACTAGGATTTAATGTTGACCATGGCAGCAATGGCCTCATGACTGACAGATATGGTCAGTCACAGATGGTCCCTCACCCACAAATGCTGTTTCATGCATAGACTTTCATCTGTTGGCATCTTCAAAATTGAAAACCTAGGTTTTAATTATATAAATTTAATATTAGAGTCCACAACCTCTACTTTATTCCATCATAATTATCATTTATTCAACTTTAGATTTTTAATGTCAAGTAGAGTGTTTATAAAAAATATTTCTTGCTATTTTAAATAAGAAACATGTCTGAAATTAATACTATAAAAATGAAAGAAAAAAAACAACATGAAGATTCCTGCAACATATCGACAAACGTGCCATATAATTTTCTTATCTCCTTCAACTGTTGGTATGGTGTAATGTAAATTTCCATGAAAGGATTGAAATATATAGATAATGACGTACTCAAAGTACAAATCTCACAAGCATTTGAAGCAGAGATATCAATTAGTTTTAGGAGTCCAGCCTCAGAGATCTCCCAGCTGGGGACCCAACTGCAACAGCTTTGCCCACTGAGTAGGCACTGGGATAAATAATGCTCCAAAGAAAGTTGTTTCAGTGTGTTGAATCCTGTGATTTCTTTCATAGTAGGCAGGGTAACATTCAGGGTGGCTGTCTATGAGGATTTCCTTACTCAAGTCTCATATAAAGCTACATTCTATGGATACAAAAATAGATCTTAATTGAATGGTGTTATTGGATATTCCGGTACTATTTCCATCTAATCACCTAGGCAAAACCAGAAATAAAAAGGCAGATGCATGAAGTCAGTAATAATGGCCTAATTATTTTGTGTTGATATCAGTAAATTTCCCTGGATATTCTCATGACGAGGTTGTACTATTGATAAACCACTCAAGAGAAAAACTTGTGTTCATCTCAAAGCATTTGGATTCATTACTAATATATGATCACCATCAAATTACTCATGTTTTGAGTGACATATTTGAAAACAGTGTCAAAATCTAGGAAGAGTAAAGGCTATGTATCTATTCAAATTTTTCATGCACTTTCAGTCTAAATTACTAAGCAATTATTAGAAAATAAAAACCAACAAAAAGGAAAAAAAAAAAAAAACAACAAAGAAACAGCTTCTCTCAAAAAAACCCCAAACAAACAAACAACAAAAAACCTCACCAGTAAGTAAAACCTCAGAGAAATGCAAATAAATCTTTTCTCTGACTGACAAAAAGAAGCTTTATGTGTAAATACAGTACAGTTGCTAACACCTGTAGTGTGAAGCTTTTGTCCCTTCTGACAAAAGTATACCCAACTCCTCTGTAGAGTTCAAGCTGAACAAAAAGTGTTTCAACAGGTATTTATTGCTTCTTTTGCATCTATCCACCTTTATTTTTATTTATCTACCTGTTTACGTACACATGCATGAACACAAATAAGCATGGGGCAGGAGAAAGAGATAAATAAAGAATTTTTTTTTTTTCTTAGCCAGACGGAGCACATATATTCCACTACTGCAACTCCTTTAAACTTCCAGTGTGATTTTCAGTTTTATTATATCAACACAAGTTCTCCATCTCAGGCTGTGAGCCCCCTGTTATGAAGTGGGAGCAGAGGACTTTGAAAGATAAGCTCTTATGTGGCAACTCTAATCCAGTGGACTTTCCATCTCAGGTGATTTCTCCTGTGAGTCTTTTTGCTGCCATTGCCATTTGCAGGTCCAGCTTGTGGCAGGGCTGGCATGCATTGCAGCGGTGTTTGTCAGGCACACAGAGGTGAACCTGTGCACACCCCCACACACAGTGTAAGGCACAGCCAGGCACATGGAAAAGAAACCAAACCATGCCATGTGACACCCTTGTGAACACCCACAGTGATCTTTCATTCAGCTGATGAGAAAAGAGCTTGCTGGTGTTCTGTCCTACATCCATACCCAAACTTAGAACCTCTAAACCCATTACCTAGGTAATCTTGATCTGTTATGGCATTCCTTGATATTGCTTTGTGGGGTTCTTCTCTCCACAAAAGGTCTCCGGTTCTGCCCTTCAAGTACACATGCAGTTTGGTTGTTCTCAAGGGACTCCTCTCATCACCACTACTCTGCCCTTTTTGTCACCTTTTCATGCTGTTCTTTACCAGCTCCAACAATTCTTTGCACTGTGTTCAGTAATTTCTTGTGGCTGGCTGAGTCAGCTGCATTTCAGGCCAGGATGTCTGTCTGTGTTCCATAGCACCCTGACTCTGTGTGGTTGTGTATAGATCATGTATGTGGTCTGTATGTTGTTTGATTTACTTGGATGCTGCCTTGGGGACTTGCCCCTTTTCTTCTACGCTGAGGCATTGCAGAGTGGTGTATTACAGACTATTCCACTGTTATTTCCATTATCAGTATTAGGATCCTGGTTTTTTACTGATTCATTTCATGTTTGATGCAGGAGCACTCCTTTCTTTTCCTTTTCCCTTTTTAAGCAGTTTCTCTGCTTTGCTTACTCTTGACTCTAATCATCTTGTAGCTTGGTCCCAGCCAACTGACAACTGTCAGCAATTATGAAATCAGTGAGAATATGCTTGCCAAAGCTGAAATTTATTGAGGACGCTCTGCACTCTTCCTGCAATATATGCTAACCTACCACTATCCCAAATTCCTCCTACACAGAAAATATTCAAAGGATTAGGACCACTTGTACAATTTTGACATGATTGCTTTCCTGTTCTCTGATAAAGAGGCATAGTTAGAAAAAAGGAGCCATGGCTGGTGGTGTTTTTAGTCAGTCTGACACTTTGGCAAGGAGACATAAATTTTAACACCTTGAGTCCTTTCTAACCTATTTTGAAGTCCAACTCAGTAAACAAGTACTCTTAGAAAGGAGATGGAAATACAAAATGACTTAAATTCACCTTTCTGTGAGCAGATTTCAACTTCTGGGCCCAATGCATGAATTCTAGGCAGGTTTAACTAAATCATGTCTCTTTGTGTTGATGAAAAGTTTTATAAAATTAAACATACATTTTAGCACTTTCAGGTACACTGAGATAGTGCCACTTCAATTTAGAGCCAGAGGATATTTCAGACAAACCCTGTGCTTTGGTTATTCTGTGATTAAAAATACTTCGTGAATCTTGCTTCTCTTTACTTTCCCAGGAGTGAAATAAGGTGGATCTAAGCAAATATTAAGTTTTTTTTTTATGAACTATAAAGTTATTTACATTCGTTAAGAACAATACTTCAGCTGTATACAGAGTTCAGAATAAATATTTTTTACACTAGCAATGTGGTACTTAGAGTCAGAAGAGCTTTCTTTCTTTCAAAGCTCACTTTGTAAGGTATGGCCTGAGGAAGAACTGTGATGCCGTGAACAAATTCTATGCAATCAAATATATATGCATTCTGACCTCATTTTGCAAGTTTTCGATTAATCCAAATCAAAGTTAAAATTGTTTATAATAATTTCTTACAGACAGTAAGTCAAGTATGAGATTTCAGGGATTTAGAGAAAAGTTTAGAATTCTTTTTGATCTTTTGAGGTATTCCATGAAGAGGACACAGGGCATGCTGTATCACAAAAATGCTTTTATGGAAAATGAGGAACTTAGGGATAACCTGACACTGTCAAAACATGTTGCATTGATTTATATATCCAATGGCTCTGAAAAGTTAAAATATTGCCTAAGATGGAGTTTGCCTGAAGATATTACTTCTAAGACCTATCATGTTAACCCTAGCCCTATGTCATACCTTTTGTGAATCTTACTGTGAAGAAACAAATAACCATCCACCCTGAGGAAGTTAAAAGTCAGCAATAGGAAGTTTGTATTTACCTCCAGCGTTACCTCCAAATTTCCTGGCTGGAAAAGTAAAACATCATAATAATTTCTGCCATCATTAGTTTAGATACTTTCAAACTTTTGACAAGATTAAAATAGCTACTTAATGCTACATAAACATCTAGCTTGCTATGGAAACTTGGCAAGGTAAAATAGAAAGGCTGAAATAAAAATAATATGTTAGGGTTTTTTTAATAAATGTTCATATACTCTCATAGTGGCCTTACTGATTCAGAATGGGTCATGGGAGATAGTCACAGTTTGAGATCCCACAAGTGGGGTCATACACAGTTTATGTGTGTGCCTATGTATGGTAAATGACTAGAAAAGTAAATGGCATTTGGGAAGGCAAGAGTCCAATGGAAATTATTTTAATCAGTTTTCTTTTCTGCCTATTCACATTTATTTTTTCAAGACACTATTGCATTCATAGTCAGATCTCCATCTTTATTACACCTTCATTAACCTTTTAAATCTCCTGTCTGTGTACAGGAGCCTTTCTTTCGTTTAATTATCTATTTAAAATTCACAAATGGTAGTTGCTGCCATTTTGACTTTTTGACATTTTTTCCTTCAGACTGTAAGAAACAGATTTAAGAGTCTGGTTCTGCTGGTTTATGTTGCATCCTGATTTTAGCTGAAATACTGGAGCTGAAATTCAGTCATTCATTGTCATTCAGGAGCTGTCTGAGTTGGGCTTTTGTGCTTTGTGGGGTCAGCAGACCTCAGCTGAGTTGCAGTCTTGAATTTTGTTTTCCAACCATGTATTATTTTCCTTGTCCTGTCCCTGTTTCTTCCTTTTCAGTACAATCATAAAATATCCCGGTTTGGACATTTTATGAGGGGATTCCATTTCTTTTGCTTGTAGATAGGATCACTTGGTTTGCAAATGAGTCAGTTCTCTTATCATCAGTCGATTTATACTTTTTAAGGCATACTTGTCACTCTGCTTTCTAGCACACTGCTACCTTCCAGCAAATATGAGATAGAAGTATTTATCACACCAAGTATTTATTGCACTATCTGATGTACTTCATTCCTTTATTCTTTGTAGTCATCAACAGGATTTTCAGTTGCATTTCCTAGGACATCAGGTATAAAGATATGCATGGCCAGAATAAAATGTTTCTGTTACTTTTTAGTCGTTCAAGCAGTTCTTTCTTTCCTCCTAATCATATTATTAACACTTAATAGCAGTTGCTATGGGAGCTGCAGAACCAAACAGAGTCTGAGGCTCTGTGGCATTACATCTGTGTTAAATGTAACATCTGGTCCTTACCCCCTTGAAGGCAACAGAAGTGGTGAAAGGAATTTCAAATACTCATTCTTGCGCTAGCGTGAACCTCAGTACACGGTATGATTCACTGCTAGGGGAGAAGTGGTGTTACCAAGCTTCTGCTATCACATACAAGGATTAGAAAGATAGGAGGCAGACTGAGTTTCTGTCATGGCTCCTGTCTAAAGTAAGATGATAAAAAGAACACATGGTGCCTTTCCTGCCTGTCTGGTTTATTCATTAATGCTACCACTCTTTGGCTCATAATCTGCCTTCTTCAAACACTCTTTCTGTTATAAGAAACTCAGCCTGTCTGAAAAAGTCCCTGTCAAAATCTGCCCTTCATCATCTTTGTCAACTTTCTGCGTATTCCCAGCATGCTGCCTTCCTCATAGTCAGTCCTTATTATAACACGTAGGCACACTGCTTGCCAGAATTCCCATGAGGTAAAACCTTAGCCTTCTTTTGCAGGTATCAAATGTCTCTTCACTATTCTTCTTTAATTCTGATAGTGCATCTCTCTGGGTGCAGTTCCTTGAAACTTATGCTTTAATAGTTTTGAATGTCTGCTAAAGAACTCCAAAGTTTGACTCCTCTAATATCCATCAAAAACTCTAGCAGAAGAGCAGTATCTTTTTAACTGTCAGGCTGGCAGAGATTTCTCAGAGGTGCATTTGTTTCTTTGTCCCTTGTGCTTTCTTTTTTTTGTGTGTGTAATAATAATACTGGAATACGTAAAAATGTGAACTATGCTAGCTAAAATAATTCTTTGTTGTCATGCTATGGTCTTTGAATCACAATTTCTGCAGGATGTGGTGTCAGTTGACAACCTCATCATTATAAGCAAGCTTTTATGTTATACTTAAAAGCTTTCAGTCTTGTTGTCATACCAATTATTTTTTACTTAGACAAAAGTGTATAATTTTATAGGAAAATATCTGACAGATTAATAATATTTCACATGCCCACAGTCCCATTCTAGGAATTGCTTGGTACTTTACACACATTAATGAATTAAGCTTTCCAGTAACCTTATGAGGAACTGTTAATATTATAGAGACATGGAAACAGTGGCACAGAGAAAATAAAAATAAGTTCTGACAGCCTATTTGGAGCAAGAAAGAGAACAAATTCCACAGTCTTAGTCTTCCATTCTTACCACTAGGTCATAACTTTTTTTCAAAGAGAGGAAGTTTAAATATTTTCTTTGTCATCTTGGCTTAAGTAAACAATGTTTTCTCATATTTTTCTCATCTCATTGTTAAGGGAAGGGTAATCTTTCTCTAGTAATCTAGATCCCTGTCCCTGCTCAAACGGCTAAGGAAGAAGTCAACAGAAAAAAGAAGAGTGTGACAGGAAGACTTCAAGTCTTGTAGATAGATGCACATCTGTCTGTATAGCTCAGTTCCTTTCTTTTCTTTTCTCTCCTTCTTCAGTCTTCTAAATCCTGCTTAAATTTATAGGTTGAACAGGCAGCCTTTCAGAACTTGAAGACTTAAGGTACTTGTAGTACGAACTCTTTCAGATTGTTTGGACAACCTTGTATGAAGTTTCAGGAGATTCGTGCCATTGCCTTATGCAGCCCCTTACATATGCCAGCAGTGCTTGGGGCCAAGGTTGATCCCACCTATCTTCTGATGTTTTTCAAAGTCCCCAGTGTCAGGATCTAAGTCTCTTTAAACACCTTTCATCATCAGCAGAGAGACAAAAGAATCTCCAAAGAGAAGTTCTCAGTTGTGCTGAGTTTCTTTCTAAGGAGAAAAGGGTCTCCCTTCACACATGACAAAGGAAACTTGGTTGACCATGCTCCTCATTTAGTGTAATTAGTGAAATATGTGAAATCAGAGATTCTGTAGCAGGGATTTAGTGCCAAGAGCTGACTGAATGTGGATGAAAAGCATTATGGAACATGCAATGAAGGCTAAGTCTGAGCTGATGTTTGACAATGGAAACAGATGTGCCAGTATGTCAGTACAGGTATGTAGCACCTTCCTCCTCTGAACTGCTGGGTTTTTTTCAGTACATATTTAGGTTAACTTTGTGGGGGGAAACGACAAGCTGAATTACATCAGGCACTTAGGTTTTCTGTTTTAACTCTGAGGCATAGGATGATGCAAAACCAGCATTGTGGATGAGCGAGAAGATGTGCAGAGATCAACAGATGAGTAAATCACAAAGCGTGAAAAATCATAGGGTAGCACTCCTTCTGTAAAACTGCTAAGACACTGTAAATTGGATTTCTAGGTTATATTAGTGACTGTTGTTTACCTGTGGTCTGAGAATTAATGCTGCAATCTCACATCCATATTTTTAGAATACTTTGAAGATATGTCCTGTGTAATATTTTACTCTAAACTTAAACAATTCTTCAAAGGCAGTGTAATCAGAAGTGCTGAATTTACCATTAGAACCTCTTTTTTCTTAGCTATCTTTCCTTGAAATTTAATATTGAATCTCAGGAGACGAATTCTGTATTTTCTACCTTATTAAAAACAAAATTAAGAAAAGTTTAAAAATACAGAACATACCTTCCCTTTGTTGCTGTACTCAGGCTTTTATATTCATAACTTTTTGCTCTTCCTGCTGCCTGCAGTGCATATGCATGTATGTCATTGATTGGATTACCACAGGTGTGTCAGAACAGGACAAGCTGCAATGGAATGTTCTTGTTCATTTAGTCAAAACTATTTGGTTCACTCTGCCACAGGCAGCTGTCAACTGATGAAACTCAGCTTAGTCAGAAGAAGAAATGAAAGACTAAACAGACATGGGGCAGGAAATCTGTACTAATTTTATTACTTTAAAACAGACAAAACAGGATTTCTTAGAGGTTTGAGGCAATTAGAAATTATTTTAAATGGAAGTTTCACTTTTTGAATATCATCAATTTTCACTGATAAGAAATTTAGGTTTTTTGTGTTGAAACAGTTGCTTAGTGCATGTCATAATTGCAGTTCTTACTCTTGTCAATCTTATTCTCTAACATAATATCAGTATTTGCACTTGAGCTGATTTTTAATGATGTGATTTGTGATTCTGAGAGTCAAGTGAAATTTGATGAATATTTGAAACATTCTGGTACTTTATATAAAAAAATTGTTCTTCTGAAATTTACCATTAATGTAAATTACATTATATACCATCATCAAAGTCAGAAATCACTAATATATTGGAAATGTTGCTGAAAACTGTCCAAGAATATATTTTTAAAAAGAACAACATTTCATGCAAATCAAGAAAAATTTTCTTGACTAAAATCCAAGTAAATCTCAATGATCTAGTAATTTTATGCATGTATTTACCCCAAAAATTTAGCCAGTGTGTGGCAAAACATGATATTGATTTGTGTGTGTCCTAACAATAAATTCAGAGAATTAGGTCATTATGTTTGACATAGAGAAGAAGCTGCAGATAGAAACAGTATGAGAATATAAGCTGTTATTTGCAGAAGGCTGAATGAATTCTGTACTGTAGTTTCAGTAAGTGAGCACATGGAGTTTAAACAAGTTTTTACAATTGTTTTTTTCTTTATTTTTTCCTTCTTTTGACATTTTGCAGTTTTGTAAGCCCTCCTATAACACAGTCAAGCATTTATTTTTTATTTTTATGAAGCAGTAATTTACACAAACTGTATCTGTATTGAGAAGACAAATCAGGCCCTTTCTGTTAAATGTATAGGTTCTTTTAGTCTTACAGAAAAGGAGGAGTATTTATTTACCCCTTGGTTGTAACAGAATAAAGCAAAATTGGGTTTTTTTTCATTTATGGAAAAGAAAAATTAGATTAACAATTGATTCATGTAATCAATTAAGAGGAATTCAAACTGTGTGGTTAATAATTTACGGGTTTCTGTGTATAAGATACACTTACAGGAGAGGAATAGCATCAGTCACTTTTCCCGATGTCCAATAAGTTGCAGGAACAGTGCAGAGACCATTCCTGTGCATCCTTCTATTTTAGTTTCTGCCTAATTTCAGTCTTTTAGCTGATCTTACTATTATTTTTTTCCAATAAAGTTAAATTGAAGTAGGCAGCATGAATGAGGCTTGTCTTCCATATCAGTCATAAATTTACTAATACTTCACTATACAGAAGAACCAGTAATGAACATGTAGTATGCTTACTCTCTCATGCCAAGAGTTCCATGTTCGTGGAAATTTACCTAAGACATGTTGATAGAAAGTTACAATTCTATAATGAAAACATCTGGGTAAATTAACTTCCAGTTTTACTGCTTTGAAAGGGGTTTTTGCTCCATTCTAGACTCTGCTTACCATGACACGTTTCAGACTGGGCTCAAAGCCTTTTCATGGTCAATTCTTTGTTTTTGTTATGCAGCCGCTGATTTCATCACCAGTCTCTGACAATATGGGCCAGAGCCTTGGCCAGTCAAAGATGACAGAAACTTATTTATACTATAGCCAAAAGGTTGGAGCAGCAGTTTCTGAAACTTTTCCTGTTGTCACACCACTTCAGGCTGATAATTTATCATGATTGTAAAAACTAAATAGCATATGACATTACCTAGGTTTGCAACTCTTTTGTACCTTTACAAAATCACACCAGGTCTGAGCAGAGGGAATTATGTGAAGGACCAGGTAGGAAGGAGATGAAAAGGAAATAGCCACATATGATGAACAGGTAGCACGTAGGAGAATCTTGAAGAGATTGTGTCTTGATTAAGGGTTGTCAGAAGATGAAGTCCAAGGAACAGTGTAAGGTGTTAAAAGTAATAGGAAAGAGATCTTCAACAGAGATTTTGAGGTTAATGAGGAAAGGAGAGGGGATAAGGACAAAGAAGGAAAAAAATAAAGATAAATGGCCTCAATTAGCTCTTTTAAAAATTCTCTGAGATACTTGACAGAGATGGAAAGAAAAGCTAAAAGTGCAGAACAGCTCTTACAGGTCTGTGTCTCTGAGAGAAAAGCTTTAATAGGTGAAGTAACATTTATTATCTCAATTTTAGTGGTGTGCTTGACATACAAGCAGTGAAACCACAGTTATATCAGGTTGGCCTAACAGTCAATAGTGTACATGAAAGGTGAGTGCTCATTACTTTGCTTTTTAAAAAATCTTTCCAAGTGAGCTGCTTTTGATCAAAGACACATAATTAAAGAATTAAACAAGTTTACATCTAATAGACTGCCTGCAGTTCTCCATTACATATTTACCAAGTGATAGTCTACTTTACATGATTGTCTATTATACTCATTAGGAAACTAAGCAAGCTGATTGTGTTTCTCTGAGAGGAAAGTAAATGTAAGCTAGAAAAGGTGTGTGATGCTTTAATGAGATGAGTATGGTGCATACTCAGAGCCAGCTTTCCTTCATTTAGCACATGCATCAACCTCTAATTATTTCACACAGCACAATGTCTGTTTGCCATTTTGATTGTGCTGCACTCAGTGTTGGCCAGTCATGGAGATGGCTGGTGTTCTGGAAGAGGCTTCTTTCTCCCTGACAACAAAAGTAACAGTGATTAGTTCAGCTTCTTATTTGGGGCTCTGTGCTATAACCCAGCTTTACATCATAAAGGCAACATTTTTTTACGGTTTTTTATTTTCCTTTTTCTTCTTTCTCTCTCCCTTCTGTCTCTTCTGGAATGCTTTCTGAGCAAATTCTTTGCTTGAGGAGGAATGTGACATTCTCTTGCACTGGTTGATAAATATTTATGCCTGAGAACAGCATAAAGCTCTCTTTTGGATGCTTTCCCATTTTACACTGTGCTGGCTTTTGGCCTGATCTCTGTATTTAGAAAACACTGTGTATTACCTGCATGCTTTCTTGACTCAATTTCCTATTTCTAATGGGTCTGCAGCCAGTACTGCATAAGAACTGTATTGCAATATTTTCAATGAATTGTCAGGATACTTGAATAAAGCCAAATGAAAAATAGGTGGCTTCTTTTCTAGGTGTATAAGCACATTTTAAGGAGAACTTTATAGGTATGCCTGGAAAGGATATAGTACACAAAGCATGAAAAACATTTTTAAGCACTTCAATACTCTGGTAAAACTGAACAACTATGAATGGAATTAGAAATGGCAAAACATTAGAACTCCTGTGGCAGTATTAATACAATCCCATTTCACAATTGCGGGGAGTTTTCCCACCCTTTTACTACAATGTATTTCTGAGGGTTTTTTTGTTGGTAAATGAGCTCTGTGTACATGCAGTGAAAAATATTTTAATTATTAAAGAAATTGTTCTGCCAATTTACAAATCATTTGCAGAGTATTTGTAGATCTCCAGAGCTCAGGCCATTGCTGTGGGTCAGCATGCATTGACAGAGCTGATGAGGGATCTCCACTAGCTTCAGACCAATGTTTGATGTCCGCCAGCTTGGCTGCAATGGAGATTAGGCTTGCTAGCTTTTGTGGCTGCATGAGCCACATTTCCAACATCTCAATGTGGGCAAGATTCAGAGTGCTGTTTGCTTAGTGGGGCACCTTTGAAGGCTTACTCTGAAAGCAGCCCTCAATTGGACTATTAAAATACTCCTTATTTGTGCTGTGCTGTGGCACAGGACTGGGTTAGGTGTCCAGCTCAGTACTGGAGTGGGCAGCAGTGTTGCTCCCACAACCTGGCTGCTTCACTTGCTCTAACAGAGAATTTGGATCATTTCAAAATCTTCATGTCAACAGACTGGCCTCATACTGCAGTCCCAGCACGGGAACCAGATGTGAATTGCTCATTGACTGTAGGTGGCTACCAGTTTGTCATCTTTCACTAGTGCTGATCACTGACAGTGCTGTGAAAACTTTGTGATTATGAACATAATGGACAGTGTGATCTGTGTGTGCATACACAGAAACATATTCATATACTCCTAAAAATAGCTTACAGGATTCAGACTTTATTTAAAGATCAAAGACTTTGACTTTAATGTTGGATGTACAGTGTGACTGCAGGGGCAGGAATCTTCATGTCAGCATTTAGATTTAAAGAAAGTGTTAGCAGAAAATTTCTTTTAATATAATTGGTTTTATATTTTTATTTATATTTTTTCCCAGGATATGAGAGAACAGAAATTGTTTTGCTTATACAATTTAATCATCACAGAATCACTGACTGACAGATTGGTTGCGGTTAGAAGGGATTCCTGGAGATCATCTAGTCCAATCTCCCTGGTAAAGGAGGTTCACCTAGAGCTGATAGCACAGGATTTTGTCCAGGCAGGTTGTGAGTATCTACAGAGAAAGAGACTCAGAAACCTCTCTAGGCAGCCTGTTCTAGTGCTCTGTTCCCCTTAAAGAAAAGCAGTTTTTTGTCATATTCAGATGGAACTTCATCCTTTTCAGTTTATGCCTTCTTCCATTTGTCCTTTCACTGGGAACCAATGAAAAGAGCTTGGCTTTATTCTCTTGACAACTACACTTAACATGTTTGTGTGCATTGCTAGGATTTCCTCTGTCATCTCTTCCCCAGGATAAACAAGCCCAACTGTCTCAGCCTTTTCTTAAAAGAGACGTACTCCAGTTCCTTAATCAATTTTGTTACCCTCCACTGGACTGTTTCCAACAGTTTCTTGTCCTTCTCGGAATGAGCAGCCCGGAACTGGACACAGTGCTCTGGGTGTGGTCACACCCGGGCTGAGTAGAGGGGCAGGATCCCCTCCCATGGCCCTCTGATAATGCTCTTCCTGGGGTACCACTGGCCTTGCTTTGTGGACAGCTTGTTGCTCACCAGGACTCCCAGGTCTTTCTCCACAGAACTGCCTTCCAGCAGGTCAGCACTGTTCTGGCACATGCGGTTGTTCTTCCCTGCATTCAGGATCCTACACTTGCCTTTGTTGAGCTTCCGTAGAGTCCTCTCCACCCAGATTTCCATCCTGCCCTGGTCTCAATGTCAAAGGTAACCATCTTAATAGGGGATGAAATTATCATTTTACTGTGACAACTGATTGGAGTTGGAGTGAAATTTCAACTTTTTACTAATGTTTATTTTTTGCTGGTTAACTTGATTGCTAAGTTTATTTCACTTTGGAAGAATCATTGAATAAGCTGAGTTGGAAGGGACCTGTGAAGATCACCATTATCATCTCATGGCCCTGCACAGGACTTCCCAAGAATCACACCATATGCCTCAGATCATTGTCCAAATGCTTCTTGAACTTTGTCAGGCTGGTGCTGTGACTACTGCCCGGGGAACCTGTTCCACTGGTCTGGAACTACCAGACCAGATGAAAAACTTTCTCCTGTTATCTAACCTAAACCACCCCCAAGGTTTAGTTTCGTGCTGTTTCTTTGGGTGCTTTCACTGGTCACAAGAGTGAAAACATTGCTACTTGCTCTTCCACTTCCCTTCATGGGGGTGTTGAAGACTGCAATGAGGTCCCACTTCAGAGCAGGTTAATAGGGCAAGATGCATATCTATGTATGCTGTAATGAAAATATTATTCCAGATAGAAAAAAAAAAAAAAGTTAATTTAGAAATAGAAAGAGAATAAGTATGTACAACAACAAAGCATGGAAATACTTTAAGATTACTTGATCACTCATTATTATTTTCTGTGTTGCATTTTTCCCTGTATCTGATGCAAAAGAAGTGTTGGTCTGTTTCTTTATTGCAGATCATGGCTCTGTGTTTCAGTGACTCAATTAAAATTTGCCTCATGCAAATTGTTTCAGGAGCAGATGTGCCTGCCAAACTGGGCAGAGAAAAATGTTCAGTGAGGTCACAAAGAAGATGATTCTTCATTATGCTCTGCCAAAATCTTAGCAGATCATCACAGAGCATGTCCAGATGTGAAATTTCAGTCGCTGTCTGTTTTATTTTTTGCATTGTATTTTTCTATTTCCTGCATTCTAGTCTCTACTGATGGGTGAAATAAGTTCTTCCCCTGTCAGCCAAGCAGAGTATCAAGTTGATGACTCTTGCTTATAACAAGTTGGGGGTTTTTTGGTTATTTGAAGGAATTTTTTGGGTTTTTTTGGTTTGGTTTTTTTTTTTTGGTTTGGTTTTTTTTTGTTGTTTTTTTGTTGGGTTTTTTTTGTTGGAGTATTTTTGTTGTTGTTGTTGTTGTTTTGTTTTTTCTGGAAAGAAAATAGAGTAGACATGCTGTATATGCATTTTTAAATCAGGATAGAGTCTCCTATTAGCCAGGCTGATACTGAAGGCTTGAGGGAGATACTGTATAGTATAGAGCAGTTTGCACATAATGTGATGTGGTTTATTCATTATAAATCTCTGCTAATTATGTGTTTTCACCCCTCAATCACTGTCTCTTGTCATCTCAAATTAGTGAGGAAGACTGTTCTGGGTTTTTTTTAATTACTTTTGGGCTGAGAATGAGCTCTGGCAGTTTAAACTGAAGATGAATTTTTAAAAACATTAAAATCTTGAAACAAGGGGAAACCTTTTAGCAATTTTAAATGGTCAGCAGTAGCTTAAAAAAAAAATCACTTCTGAAAAATAAGTACCTAAAGATCAGCTATGATATTAGCAACTACAGAAGATCTGAGGAAAAAAAAAAAGCCCTTCTCAGTTTCTTGTCTTTCAGCAAGCTCATATATCATATGTAAGATTTTCCTGCTTTCTTAAGGGTGCAATCTTTAGAAAAACAAAAAAAAAAAAAAAAAAAAAAAAAAAAAAAAAAAAGCCAACCAACCTGCCAACCAACTAAACCAAAACCAAATCAACCAAAAACACCTAAAAAATTCCAGACATCAAGTTCTGGCAGAGTTGGTAGAAGCAGTAAATATTTACTCTTTTTTTAGCCATTGT
Source organism: Melospiza melodia melodia (assembly GCF_035770615.1). NCBI lineage: Eukaryota > Metazoa > Chordata > Aves > Passeriformes > Passerellidae > Melospiza > Melospiza melodia. Next base: position 87,021,671 of record NC_086197.1, on the reverse strand, counting down.
TTAGTTGTCACTTGCAGCAAGAATTCTTGTAGGTAAATAAGGTAAATAAATGCAAAACAGATATTTTATTATTACTTCAATGCTTTAAATCTTACTTGTAGAAACACTTGGTTTTAGTACACATAGTCTTTCAGGCAGCCTTCAGATTTTTTATGTACTGTAACGTATCTGAGAGAAAAATAAATGCTATCTGAAACATTGAAAACCATGCCTGCTTGTATTAGGAAATACACTTTTCATCTTCAAACTTTATGCACATATGAGTTAATTAAGAGTGTAATATGGAATAAATTCATGGCAGTGCAGTTGTTTTAGTTACAAGAGGAATAACTTGTGGTTTTTTGTAGGTTTTTAGAAGAATAAATTTGAATCAGAGGCACTGGTCATGAACTCATTTATACTGGAAAATATATCACCAGAGGAAAAACATGCAAACAAGCAGGGAAACAAGCCTATATACTTCCTGACTTTTTTTCTATTGTTTGCTCTGCTTTTTCAGATCACTTAAGATTGATAAATAATTTTTGTTCCCTTCTCATCTGAGATGCATTTTATATTGATTGAATGACTGTCCATTGAATAAAAGAAATATCGTTGGCAGAATTTCTAGCTAGATATCTTGCTGTTGACTAGAAGACAGTCTGATTGTATCTGTCAGATTAAGAAATAGACTTTGTGTTTCCAATGTAGTTTCATCTTGGACTATTATTTCTTCATTAACTTGTTAAAAGAGAAAAAGCATCTATGAGCTGGGATTTTTTCACCTCAGGCATCCATGCACAAAACGAATATGGGCCAAAAGGGGAAAAAGGGAGAGTGAAGGGAAGAAAAAGAACTAGTGAACAGGGAAATGAGTAAATTATAGACAAAGCATATCAGTATTTTTGCATTTTGTACATGATTTCAAAAATCAGAAATGACCTTCTAAAAGCTGAAATGAGTAGGCATCTTCAACAAGGTTCATTTGAGGAAAAAATGGGCAGTTAACAAAACAGAGTTGCAGTGGCTATGCAATAGCTCCTCAGGGACTTTTGATGAAGTCATGCAAGATAATTTTATATTATATAAAGAATATTAGATCAAATCTTCTGGGTCAAATATCTTACGACTCTTATTAAGTATTTTTTCCCCTGTATGAGTGTGGAATGCGTGACTGATCACCTTTCTTGTAGCAGACTAGAACTCAGATGGTTTTTAGAAAGGCCCTTAGGGCTATGAAGCTGTTTCTGTTTGACAGTCATGGGCTGGATTCCCTCATTTATATTTAACTGTAATCATCAGCTTTGAGAAGAGTTTCTAATTTTAAACTCATGGTAGTCCCTCCACCCCCTCCTTTTGTCCTCAGAAAAGCTGTAATTTGCTTTGGTGCATCTCTATTTTAACTACAAATATATTTCAGCTCCTGAGTGGCATTCACACATGAAAACTGTGCTCAGAAACTGCTACTTTCTTGTCTTTTTGTTTGTTTGCGATTGCTCATTTTTTTCTTTTTCATTTTAAAAATTACTTCCTCCTGGATCCTGAGTATCATCCAAGCCAATTTGTACTCTTGACTTAAATTGCCTTGATAAAATATCATCACTTTGGTATGAGTATCCTGATACCTACTGTCTTTCTTACAAAAATTATCTCAAAGTTGAACTAATAATTGCTTGAACAGCACATTAGAAATGCAGTGAATTGCCATTTCTTGAACTGATATAGACTCAGTGGGATGTCTCTTCTTGAACTATATTTGAAATAGAGGGATTAAAACAAAAACCCACAACCAAAACTAATCAACCAAAAAACTACATCCACATCAAAATCCATATTTGTGCTAGCAATGTTTTATCCAAACTTAGGTCACATACACACTGCTTTAATAATTGACTACAAATCAATAAAAGATTATGTATAAATAAAACTGTACTGCAAAATTATAGCATTTACTTAGGCATCTATATATTTAAACAGCAAAAGGCTTTGTAAACTGTCTGCCTTTACTCTTGGTACAATGCTAATCCCAGAGGGAGGGAAGAATGAAGGGCAACAGGGTTTGTTTGTGTTTGTACAGAATGTTATCCTTTTAACAAAGACCAACACAAAACATACAAATCCATATGTTTGGATTTGTTGCTGCCACATTAATTATTCATATGTTCATAGTGTGACACAGTGGGAAATAATCTAAAATGATACAAAAAAGAATTTCAGGACTGGCATCTCTTTCTCTGGTTAGAAATCCTAAATTCTAAGCTGACTTGAGAGTATCTTTTGCTTAACTGTTTGTGAGAACGACCATTCAGGACACCCTTCCCTACTATTACTTTCACTAATGTCTCTAAAATTTTATGTCAACCACAGAATTGCAAACCAGAAGTGAGGGTTTCCAGATTTGTGAAAAAATTTCATTTATTTGATTTTTTTTGGCAACCATTTTGATAATCATATCATGGATAAATCTGCCTCAGAACATAGATTGGCATCTTAATGCCTATTCTGTAGTCAAGAAAACCTAGACAGCCATTCCACATAAAATAAATGCATTTATTTCATCAGGTGAATAACTCCCTAAACTCTTTGTATTGCATGAACAAAAGGTTCTACTCTGTTATCTCCCAATAGCCACCTAACACACCTGAGTTGCTCTGTGATGTCAAAAGCATCAACCTGAGGCCCGCAGTTTTGACAGAAAACTTGCTTTTTTTGAATCACCAGCTGGAGGTTAGGGAACTTCATGGCACTTCAGAAAGCACTATATACCTGTGAGCACTATATACCTACTGAACAGGAGTATGGACTCAGATGTCAAAATTTAGTCTGGAGAATAAGGTCAAATCTAACCCTGCCTAAACACAGGTTGTTGTGAGGTGTCTGGTTCTGTTCATACTTGTTGGGATCATTGATGTCTGTTGTTTTTTAAGACCATCCAGTCATTAGCCCTGATAACTTGAAAATAAGCAACCGTTCCCTCACCTGCATAATAAATTGAAGCCCTGTGGTTGCTTTGGCATCTCACTGATGGCTTAACATATGTTTTGTAATACTGTTCTGCCAAAGGTGAAGCAGCATTTCAAACCTGAAAATCTGAGGCTCAGTTTTCTCAATTTTCAGAAGGCATTTGTTTTGGTGAAAGGCTGTCCCAGTCCTTTCTGCTGCAGATATTCCACTTGGTGATAGGTTTTTTAATAGTAATTTGAATAAAGAAAACTACAGAGATGATGCATGTCTTACAGCTTCAGTGCTGAGGCATTCACAGTCTAGATTCAGGCTCTGCTTCATGCTAGCACATAAACCTGAAAACAGGCATCCTACTTCTTTTTCTGACTCTTCCTCTTGTGGAGTCATTGGCTGTTGTGTATGTGCTAACAAACAAGTTCACAGGTAGTCTGCTCCTGCTGCCAAAACTATTCCAGCATCTATTTTTACCTATATTTCCTCAAATGTGATAACTTTTGAGATGCAAAAGAAATGAACTGGCTGATCTCCTGGCATCTGAGCACCAGACATTTTTGGCATATCAAGAATTTGTTGCATGCTTGTTATTCAGCGAAAATGTGACTTCTCTGTGGCTTCAGATCATGAAGGGATTAGGCAATAATATAACAGGACTTCTGAGCATCCCATTGGCATCTTCTTGTTATGGATTCAGACTTTGCAAAAGTAAGTGTACACACAAATGATACCTTCTATTTCTGCTTCAGCTTCTAAATCCCACTATACTTAAGGAAATGCATAAGAGATACGTATTTGCAGATCTGGTCTTTGAAGACCCTGAGAAATTGCACTCATATAGATATAAGACTTGTGAAAAATAATCAATTATCGTGAGAAGTGTGGGTTCTCAAAGAATTGGGGCACCTGAAATAAGTATAATGCCTCTTTATGCAATTAAGGGATTACCTTTAGTTTGTTCCACTTGCAAAACATTATCCTGAAAGATATCTTTTTTTTATTTCCCCATTGGTAATAATAACATGCTGTTTTGATGACCTTTATAAATATTTAACTTATTTTGCAGAGACACGTAATAGTATAACTGAATACAGTAACAAAATGCCTTTCTACAGAGATGTACAGGAAACTTTAAATGACTGTATCAAATGTCCTTGAGGTCTTTCTGCTGATCAAAGTGCTACTTGTATTTGTTAGTGGAGTGAATTCACAACATACATCATTAAACCTCATCATCTGTCTAACCAAAGAAATAATTTCAGCAGACAGAAAGTGTTCAGCTTTTTCATTGTTACTAGGGGCAATTTTTATTGGAACCATCATAGGGTATCCACAGGCCTGAGAAATTCATTTTTCTGTCAAACAGCATGTGTAAGTGAAGTAGAATTTTCTTGTAAAGATTACTGCAAATTGATATAAATTAAGGTCTGCCTTCTGAGAAGAACAAAGTTAATCGAAGTGGGATTAAAGCTATAGGTCCCTTTCATTTAGTAGAGGTGCTTCACTGATTTGTTAAGTAATGGGTTATTTGATGTACTGTATGGAGAGTGATGTAGGTCACTTTCAGCATGCAGTGCTGAAGATTTAAAGAAAAAAAAAGGGAAAATACTGGTGCTCTCTAGTTTTCAAATATCATGTAGAAATACTTGTAATGAATACATCCCTTCTACCACTCACTCTCCAACTTGATTGCATTATTTCAAGGTATGAATTTCTTTTTATACTTTCCTTATGTCACAGCCCTAGCATTCAGTTAGAAAAATCTCTCAGGAAGACAGCTTTTGTTTTGTTTCTTATCAGAAATTATGTTATCACCATCCCATTTGACCAGGAAATTTGTTTTTTGGTAAGTATGAACCTGGATTTTATTTCATATGACAGTGAAGTGTATTTCTGTTGATGGGTTCAGAATATTTAAGTGATATTGTCCTTCCATGTGTTTTGTCTGTCTTGTTCTGGTTTGTGTTTTTATGCTTGCTGATTCCATGCATTTCTATACAATTTTATTGCTCTTGAAAAAGATCCTTTCATGGTTTTAAAAAGCAACATAGTGCCTAAAGTTTCTGACTTTAAAAGATTATTACCACTCCTGGAGCTTTTTTAAAGTTATCCGCTTCTGTTCAAATCCAATTTATCATATATAAGTCTCAAAATGCATCCACATGATATGAAAGAATGAAAGGTCAGTTAAATGGCTAGAGAAAGCAAGAGTAGGTCCCAGCTCTCATTCAAAAAATATCTGTACTAAAGTATTTAAATTCAAGTATCTGTATGTCAGCAGGTGTCTAACTTACAGTTATCATTGATGGAGGTCTAGCATTTGACTTAGTTACCCAGTCGTGGGCATTTCTTGCCATGATACTCAAATGTTCAAACATTCCGTGGCTGATATGAGATAAAATGGGCAAGGCTTTTGCCCTTTGAGAGGGTCAGAGGGAGGGTAGGCAGAAGTCCCTGTGCTATTACAGAATTTGCAGGATGTTTTTGTGTGAAAAGTGAAGCAAACCCTACTCTAGTCTATGGAGTACAAGGACAAACTTTTACCCAGTGTTAACTGTCTACTTTAGGGTGAGCTGAACTGCCTTGAACATTCTGGCTGTATTTATTACATTTCCACTGACTATGGTGGGGACACTGGATCTTACACAAGAACACACTGTAAGACATTTTGCATTTCTGATAATGCAAATTTGAACTTTTGGCTGTTTCAGCAGAGAGGCAAAGGCTGGCTATGCAGTTTTAGCACAGAGGGATGCAAGGGATTTTTAGCAAGGGATTAAGATGATAACAAAATTACCCTCTTGCATCCAGATAAATGTTCAAATGCATTAGTAAATGTTATATAGCAGTTTGTCAGTGGCCACATCTCTTTTGTTGGGTAAAGAATCTAATTCACACAGGAGTAGTTTATAGAATCAGAATCATAGGATCAAGTTTGTTTGAAGAGACCTTTAAGATTATCAAGTCCAACCATTAACTAAGCACTTCCAAGTCCACCACTAAACCATGCCCCTAAGTGCCACTCCTATTTATTTTTCAAATACCTCAACCACCAACCATATGTGCTTCCTTTTGTTCAGGAACATTCTTTGGCTCAGTATTTGACTCAGTTTTAAGATCTGTAATGTAAAAACTTTGTATGTTTACTGAACTGATTTTCCTGAATTAGCAATATATTTGTTATGAGAAAGCAATAATTTTCTTGTGCAATCAACCAGTACATGTTCTAAAGGAGTCTCTTGTATATGGAATTCTTAATGTAAAGGCTACCAATGGAAATATTCTCCAAGATTTTTTTCCCCTAGAATGTTTTATAAAATAACAATTAAAAAATGAAAGTAATCAATATTTGTAAATACATGATCTAGAAAGAAATAAGCCACCAGTTTGGTATAAACAAAAAATTGAATTTCACACACCTGTTTAAATGAGGTCTTTAAATTAATTAGAGTCTGATTTATTTGAAAATATTTCTAATCTGGACAATTATTCTGTCAAGGTTCCTTTCATATCAGGGTAAAGAGAACCTGAAAAACCCTAGCTTGAAAATATATTTTTTTTTTATAATATTAAATATTAAGGAACTTTGCTACACATAAAATAATACCAAAAACCTATTGCCAGAGAAGCTGCTCTGCCTTAAGTACATATTCATGCAAACTCATATCAGATGGTACACAAATTACAGAGCATTCTTGTCTCTTACAGGGTGATTGCAGAGATTAATACCTTATACTGACAATTTATATCAGGGTATATAAAATAATTCAATTTGCCTTAAAATAAAAAGGTTATAAGTGGGCTATATTGAGAGCTGTATACAGTGCATTGCCTTTCTTTAATGTTTAAAAACATTCTTGTTTGGTCACACATAATTATTTCAGTTTTGAATGCATCCTGACTAGCACATGGTATTTTATGGTAAAAGACTCAAAATGGGCCTATCTAAATAAGTCTACTTTTACATTAAATTGTTTCTGGAAACACAGCCTAATTAATACATGACCTTTCTGGGTGTTTTCAGGCAAAGTGATACTGACTGTAAATGGCCATTTTAATCTAGGAATTGGAAAACTAACATGGTTTGAAAACAAAATTAACATCATCAGTTGAGAAGTCGTTTGCAGAATGGCATGGAGAAATTTATCATCAGAAAAAAAAAAAAGTCTTTGTGGCAGTCCTGCTCAGTGGGAGCTGAACAGTTGCCCCAAGCTTGGTGAAAGGATGGGCATTTCTCTTTTCCCTGCTAGAGTGAATTGTATCTTCTTCACTGATGAGAATTATCATCAGTGGATGATAACTAAGGACTGCTGTTACTAATGGCAGTTGCTGTCTGGTGTTGGTCAAGGTCTGAGGTGATAATAATGAGATTGTGTTCATTATGAAACAAAGTGCAAGTTGGCAAAAGACTCCATACTCACCTCAGAGTAGGGATAGTCTTTCCTTCTTTATTCACAGCAGCAAAGTCTTACTGGGCTGTTTCATTGCCACATTGTGACGCTGTTAGGATTCATAGTAAATGCTCTGGTTTTCTATGCCACTGAAATTGTATACCAATAGTCATGGTTCACAATAGCTACATCATATAATTTCATCCATTGAAAAGTCTCACGTCCCTGAGAGGATGGACAAAACCTTCCAATTAAGATAAATATAAGGAAGATTTATTCACCTGATTGGAGTGTACAAAAACTTCAGCATATCTTTTGGTTAGTTGCAATGATTATGGATCAAATTTCATACGTATTAAAATTCAGAATCTAGGATAGAGTTAGTATCCCTCCATGTTTACATGGAAATATAAAGATACTCTGTCTAACTGAATGTGAATGGATGTGAACTTTGATTTACAGTGTGCGAAAACCACCATGTTTAATGGGTTTATTTGCATATTCATAATCTAGTCAAAGACTGAGTTGTCAATTCACCCCATAACCAGTAGTTTTGAAAACAAACCGCTTCTTTTTCTGCAAAGAATTCTGAAGGGTTATAAAAGATAGCTTTCTTCTTACTGAAATTATTTACTTAACATAAGTCAAATCTTTCACTTGCTCTTTACTTTTGTATGCAAAAGAAGCAGTTTAATTTTACTACAACTCCCATAGGACAGGTCTGGAACAATTTAAATAGAGTAGATCTTTACTGCCTCTTTGATTGCTCCCAGAGTATATCTGTAATGGTAAGGTGCTATGTGTTACAAAGAGGGTACACGGTGCCCTCTGTTTTCTTCCCTGTATTCTCTTACCATGAACCTCTGGTGTAGAGAGAAGAGTTGTATTCCCTCCCTTGAGTAACCCATACATGAATTTGGATGATGTCCACTTGGTCACTCCCCAGCCACAGTTCTCATTCCTCTCATATTTCCTTGGCACTTCTTGCTTTTCTCCCCCTTCTTCTCTGATGACTCTCCCCAAGTCCTCTGCCCCTGATCCAAAGCTTGCCCCTATTTTTAGTTTTTCACTTCTCTTTTTTTTGAATGGCATGGTGAGAAAAAAAATGCCTGTCCCATCAAATTTGCACTTATTTTGTAACGATCTAAGGCTGTGATTTTTTTTCCTTGATGTCCTACTCATTTTGGTCTGTTATAACCACTGATTTCCTGGTTTCGACTGCCTGTGGCCACTTGGCCATCAGCTGTGGAGGAAGCCTTGCTGGGATGTGTACCTGGAGGGGAACTTCTGCCTTTTGTGGCTGCTAATTCATTGTGGAGGGATGTTCGTATTACAGGCACGATGTTGATGTGTCTTCCAAAGGTATTAGGGATGTCCTGCTTGAGTCCACTGGCATGCATTCTCACTCGGGCAGGTCTTTCCATCACTTCTAAGCATCATTGTCCACAACTGATGTTTTGCTGATGTGAAAAACATGTCTTATTTTGAGATGAATTAATGTATTTGTAAACTAGACCAAGATCAGGTTATAGTTTATACTCTGAGTGAAAGCCACAGGTAGATCAGTTTAATTAAGATGACAGTCACATTTAGGATTACTTGCAAAAGCTGGAGAAAAACAATAGATGATTATTTCTAGTTACTAATATGTGTAATAACGATTTTAAAAAATCAGTATTTTTAGTAGTTAGTAGTAGTTAGTATGCTTACTTGATCAAGATTCTTTCAAAGACCAAAAGCAAAGCTTTAAAATAATTTTCATAACTGTTTTGCTTTGACACTAACTAAGTGGAGTTCCCAAACCCATCGTGCATTTCAGAGCGCATGGGTAAAGAAGTCATCTGAGGCCCTTCTGTTTTGAATGAAAGTAAGCTACTAAAAATGCCCAAATCTTGTTTTCATTAATGATTTTCAGAGATCCTAAAGCAATATTAAATGCCAGGGTTATGAATCAAATATTCTGATGTCAAGAAAGGTAATGAGCACATCCTGTAAGTGATGATTGCTGCCACTACACATTTCCTTTCCCACAAACCTCTTCCCTGCTCTCTATAAAAGGCATGGTCTATAAAAAGAATGTGGTCTTCACATGAGTTAAAAATTATGGAAGAATCCATGGGGTCTGTGCCACACTTTTTCTGTGTTAAAGATTTGATTAAAAGCAAGGAATTTCAAGTTGGTTGGGTGAGAGAAGAGCACCCTCAAGGCAAGGGCAGTAAAAAAGGGTACTGGATCATTTTCCTGCTAGTGCTACAAGTTTCCTAGATATTGCAAAGTAATCTTTGATACAAAGTGACTGGTGACAATCTTAGATTATTTGTATCAGCCCCTAGAAATACATGACACATTTTTCTGTTGTTTCAGGACATTTGCCAGTAGAAGAGTTCTTGAGTTTAATAAGGCAATATCCTGCTTTGGTTTCATGTCCACCTGGTGTCTCTTGCCCACCTCGGTCTTTCCTGCGCTGACTTATTCCACTGCCTTGTGCCAGTTTTCTCTCTTTCAGATTTCAATAATAACAGCAAACTGTGAGGAAAATTCTCCTTTGTAATGAAGTTGTTATCCTGTGTCATAAAAGAGCTCTGCTCAGAGATAATTAATAGGTCGGGAGATCATGAAGGAAAGGAAGCATGTTGGGTAACTTTAGAGAATTTAGCTGCCAAACCCTTTAATTTGCTAAATTTTTTGGAGATTACTTTTTGTTTCTTTGTTTGCTTATTTGTTCCCCCCCCCCCCCCCCCCCGGTAGAACATCTCGGAGAGTTATAAAGTCTGAACCCGTTATCAGCTGCCAGTTGAGGAGCACAGAAGTATTAGAAATTGCCCAGAAAAAAATCGAGGACATTTTTCTTTCTTAATACAGACAAAACTGGTATGATTTGGTTTGGTTGGTTTGGTTTAATTTTCCTAATTTCACTCTTAGATACATTTGAAATAATCTTTTAAAACTTTCCTGACTTCATCAGCCCTAGGCACTTAAGCAATAATATTGAATATTTTATAGTAAAATATTTGTTATAATACAATATTTTATCAACATAGTAAAATATGGAATACTTCATAAAGATCCAGAGCTCTTACATTGGGTCATTGTGATTTGAGATGTTTAAATTTGCTTTGAATTGCAGGGTATTTTTTTCTGGACCAATTCTACGATCCATTTATTAGTACCACCAGAACAATAGAATAAGTCTTTTTTGAAGGGAGAGGAAATTAGTCCTTGAGACAGAATCATTTCTCATTCTCAGATAGCTCAGATATTCTCAGATAACATCTAAGACAGAATTCCACATTGAGGGAGGAAAACTTATGGAGGAGGCTAGAACAGACTGAGATTTGTTTAAATTTTAAAAGTCGTGATACAGAGTAAAATTTGAAATATATCCTATGTATATATGTCTGTTCAGAGCTGGTTGGAATTACTTACACAGGAATTTTACTTTGCTTTTTGAAAAACTCATTTTTTTCTCATCTTTCTGAATTCTATAATCAGATAAATATCTTATATTGTGAAGCTGGAAAGTCTAGATTATCACTGGGACTAAGGCTTCCTCTACTACAGACACCTCCTGCTGCTAGCTCTTTACCTCCTCAGTTGCCTGTTTTTGAACTATTAGCAGTTTCTTCAGTGTTATAGTTAGACACAGTGATATGCCAGAATTATTCTGCTGATTCTCTAGTTTTCAATTTGCATTCAAAAATATTTTATTTTCTTTCTCTTTTGTTTTTGTTGTTTTTTTTTTCTTCCTCTGGGGATATATACTGTAATTTGTATGTATTTGTGTAATGTTATACAAGTAGAAATAAGTCCAAATGTACTTGTGATTTTCCAGCATAATTGAGTTAGTTAGGGATATGCTTTCTATTTTTCAACTCACACTACAGACAAGGTTGTAGGTAAAACTACATGTCTGGTTTTCACTGATAGAATTTATGCCAGTCAGAGCAGCCTCTTGCTTTTAATGGGTGCTAGATTGGTAAAAGTGTTCTGTAACAGGAACACTGATTCAAACTTTGATTGTTTTCAATATTCAAGTGTATTTATAAGCCAAAATGTTTTCTGGTGTAGACAAGGTTCCGGTCTCTAGTTTCGAAAGCGTTTGTGATCTCACTGGCGTTAGTGAAACAACCAGGATGGACAAACACAAGTTTTGCAGGATGGAGGCTCAAGTTAAAGCATTTGTTATTTGTGCATAAATACAGTTTAAAAATCACCTCGTTACTGCTGTCTGTCTGATATTAGAGACATTCATTTTTTTACTTCTTTGTCATTCTTTCCATATTTCAATAGAAGTCATGAAACACAAAGAAATAGGCTGAATTCATTTTTGTAGAAAGCTGCCCTAAAGTGGTGTTTCCAGGGAATGTGGCCCATTAAGTTTTCACATTATTGCTCTTTGAACTTATTTCCTTTAGTGTTTGTAGTTTCAGAAGATGAATTACTTTTTGTCTTTATTTTTAAGCATACATTGTCCAAATGTTGTTACAAGAAACAGCTTGAAATAGGAGTTTGTTGTATCTAATAACAAGAGCATATTTTCACACTCAAGACTGGGATGAGACAGCAGTTAATCTCGTTTTAGGTGTGAAATTTTAAGATACTACAGATTTGTTTGTTATTTACTTTCTGGGTAAAATCCTTTACTCACTTAAGTAATCAGACATTTTTTGTGTTGTCTTAAAAGGGATTAGGCTCTTTATCAAAAACAGATCAAATAAGGAGGAACACTTCTGATTGCTGCTTTAGAAAATGTTCATAAATTCCAGGAAAAAATATGTTTGTGATAGATCTTTATAGCATTAATAGTAAGCTTGGCATTTCATTATATAATATTATTGAATTAAAAAATTGTTAATCGTGAACTTTTATTGTTAATAGCTATCACAAAAGACAAAAGGTGATTAGTAAATGTCTTCATAGATTTGTCTGTTATCCACACTAGAATATCTTCATTTTCCAATGATGATGTGCCTAGTTTTCACAAAAGATCAAAAATTATCCAACAACCTCTGCTGTGTGAAGAAGCATTCTTCCAACTTTCAAATAAATTACCTTTAAAAACTGTTGAGGCTGTATCATCTTTTTACACATTATATAATCTTAGTTATTCTTTAAGATATTACAAATACAATTAAGATGCAAACAAACACACTTAGAAATGCAAAGAAGCAATTTTTGGTAAGAACATTCTAAGTAATGTAAGGAAGCATGATCTATTTCTAATCAAATAACTGTAGTCCATACAATAGCCAGCATATACATAAACTCTTTTCCAATAGGAAAGCATCATCTCCTTTACCACGACCTTCCTGTCATATAAATTTCTGCTGGAAATTTCTCAATTTTATAATTTAGCTCTAATGATGACATAAACATTGAAAAGTTGTGACTTTGGTGAATGAAAATGATTCAGAATATTTTGTTTATCAAAAAAATGTCTACTACCTATTTATTTTATGTCACTGTTGATAGAAAAACAAATGCATGTGTTTGGGGGATTTCTTAGAACTATTGCGGAACATCACTAAATGTCACTTCTTTAGAGTGGTCCTGTCTAGTCTGTCCTTATTTCAAAAGAAAAGAGCATGATAGGTTTGGAGGTTTTTTTTTTTTTATATTAAGTTCTTGCATAGATTAGAAGGCTTATAAGACAAATGGCGAGTATTCTAGTTCTTGTTAAACAAGAACTTACTAAAAAAGTAAGGAGTTAGTTGGTATTTAGTCTAGTGCCACATAGGATTCTGTCACATAATGAATAAAGATTAAAGGAACGAAATCTTTAGTTGGTCTAATGAAAGAAAAAACAAACCAAGCAACTCACTAGCTTGTAGTCTGTTAAATCACCACTTTGATTAGAATGATTTGTCTCTTTAGGTAGAGCAAACTACAATTGATTTATTTTTGGCCATTTGCTAAGACAAGCTGATGTAGCACTCAATTGGAGGTGTGAAAACCTTTCTTCTTTCCCTCACAGTTAGTGGTGAAACTGTACCAGCAAATTAGAAACCATTTAAAGGGACTTTTAGTGGGAAAAGATATGGCTGCAACTAATGAACCAAGAGTGGAAAAGAAATTAATAATGATCTGTTATTTAGAGCTATAACATTTCCTAGCTACACAATAATCTCATCTCAATACTGAATGGGCCCAAAATATCAGGACTACAAAATAAAGCAGTGACTGTCCTCACCCACCTTTCACCTAACAGCAATTGCATCACTGATCTAAATAATACAGATTCAGAGTCTTCTTCACAGAGACTGTGAAGTTTTGAATTGATATCAAAAGAGAAATCACTATTCTCTAGTTTTTAGGGCATTGTGGTATAATAAAAACATCTACCAATTGTACTCTATGAGACTTAGCTGCCTTGCTGTCAGAAATGCCAGAGGTTGATAATGCTGCTAAGAATGCTCCAAATTGAATTATAATTTAATAAAATAAATTATTATGAACACTGCTATTTGGACTTGGCTACTGGTAGGTTTTAATTCAGAGAAACCATATCTGAAATTTACTGATAGCCAGTATGTGATAAGAGACATAAACTGACTGCAGTTGTGGTATCTTGGTTTTCTTAAGTCAAGAAAGCAGTATCAGCAGTGCACCAATAAAATTATGAGCACACATCATGAGGTCTGCCTTCTATTCATTAAAATAAAAAGCATTTCCAAGGAGTCAAACAAAAACACTTGTAATCTTTTTAAAATATTAATTTGAAAGATTAGAGTCTGGCTTTGAAGTGTCATATTATATTGATGGATTACAGGGGATAAAAAGTTACTGGAATTACATCTGAAATGCAGGTTTGAAGCACTGATTTTTAGCAAGTTGCTTGTAAACCAAGGTGGTTTTTTCCCTTTATTCCTTATATTTTTTCTTAAATTGACAGCTACCTGATAAAAGTCAAGGGCTGCCCCACATTAGATCTACCCCTCACTGGAGGAAATGCCTGTTATTTCTGAGCCATAAGTGTGTTGTATTTTGTTATGCAGCTCTTTTGTATCACTGTGAAATATATTTTCACAAAAATCTTTAAAGCTTTATGGTGTGTTACTCTATATAACCTATAAAAGCAAATAAAAATGTGGATTTCTGAAGGCCTTAGAATTCACTTTTCATTGCTGCTTTGCTTTCAAGTTCTTGATTTTACAGCTGTTCTTGATTTTACAGGAAGTCTTGATTTGAAAGTGATCCTAGCAGTTGTTAGAAAAAGAAAACACTGAATTTTATTTGCACTGCAGCTCTTTTGCAGTTGCCACAGTATGAAGCAATGCAAGTCTGCATGAACTGCATTCCAAGGCTGGTGCCTCTTTGCAGAATGGAACAGTGAAGTTCTAGTGTAAATCCAAGTTGAATTCAAATGAGTATTTTTTGTGGTCCTGTATTGTTCCAAAGAAAAGGTTTCAAGTCTGCTAGCTTGTCTAGATAAGTTCAAACAACAGGGCTAATAGAATATATTGCTTCTCACTACCAAGCTTGCTTTGTTTAAATGCTATATGGCATTCCAGGCAGCCTGCTTTGTCCTTAAGCAGTGAAGTGGTTCCTGAGTGATGGAAGCATAGTTCAGAGAAACTGAAGAGCTCACAAATGCAGAGAAAAGTCAGAAGGAAAAGAAAAACCTCTGTATTTCATTGGAATATAGTGAATATTTAAAAAGGAATACTTCATAGAAATTGTTCAATTTGGCCAAAATATCTCTAATAAATTATACTGGCAAATTGTCAGTATGGAAATCTGTGTTTGTGAGAGAGATTACAGCATTTCAGGAGCTGGCCTTTTAACCTAGAACTTCTATGCAAACTACTCCAGGGCTTTCACATCCAATAAATGCATCCCTTTTAAATGACCATTTCAGTATTTGAATTTTCTTCTTCTTAATCACATTGAAATTAGATTTTGGACTATTAGATTCCCTCATGAAATGGAGTGACCTTCTGGATAGATAAAATAGGGAATAATATTGCAATACAGGAGAGCACTGTAATTTGCAGCAGCTGTTAAACTTTTCAAAGGTGTCTCCTTTCATTGCTATCTTATACAGGGTGTGATGGGGCTCCCCATCAGAGACGTGCTGTTAACTAGTTAGGCTGCTGACAGCCAAGTACCTATTTCAGTGTGGTGTGTAAGCATCCTAATCATGACTTTCAGATTGCTTCATCAATCTTTTCTTAGGTGACTGTATTTTCCACAATACTGAAAGTATCTTCAATTAAATGTGATAAAAATCAAGTCAGATTTTGTTCTTCTGCAGGTTGGTGAAGGTAGGAATAGTGGCAGAGGCACTAGAGCTGGCTCTTGTGAGCATTACAGAGTCACAGCAATATCCCTTTACACTCTGGGCACGTTTGTGTGGCTGGTGCTACAAAAGAGGCCCAGAATTGTTGCTTCTCTTTCAATTAAAAAGGAGATCCTTCAGAGTTTGCACTAAGAAAGAGGTTGCACCAAAGGTGCACGCAGGTGAGTGAATAATTCACACCAAGTCTTGATGTAATTTTTTGTCATTGTTTTATTTACATGTTCAACTACATTATCATAGTACAAACAGTGTGAATAGTAAGAATGTCAGCAGTTTCCTTGACTTACAGGTGTGTGTGAATATGAGCATGTGTGATACATCTGCTAGTGAACCAAAAGGAGAAGACGATGCAGGAGAGACTATAAGTTATCTATTAATTACCTCTGATTATACCTGTAAATCTTTAAAAAACAGTGAGAAAGCTTGGCAAATGTCTTTTTATACCCAAATCTAGATGCCGTTGAAACTGTTATCTTTTCTTGTGCTGTCTCAGTTTTCTGTCTTCAGTGTCAGAGAGAAAACTTGGGGCTGATACTGTGTGTTTGTGCACAGTGTCACTACCCATGTATTGGAAAATGGAAAGTGAGCTTTCTGTATTGCCTTCCTAACCTTTTCTGAGGAAAAGGGAAAAAATAGCAAGGTGACTTTATAGGCTCTGCTATTTGGCAATGTTAGAAGAAATATTTGTAGTTTTGAACTTCTAACAATGTGTGCAAATTTTCCGTACCTTTAAGAAAAATAATGGCAGTTTTTCTATTTATGGCATATATGAATTAAGCAGTGTGCAATGGTACATGCAGGACTTCAGTGCAGTCTCACAGGTCTTTTTCTAGGATTCATTTTTTCCAGCAGTTGGTTAAAGTAAGCAGATTCATGTGTTAACAGAAACCAAGAAACAGCAAACTCCAGGGAGACAGGTTCAATTTGCATAGCATGATGAAATATAGCGTTGCTTTGAAAACCATTCATTTTCCAGTCCAGAAGTATTTATGTCTTTACTGTATTTCCAACATATTTATTTAATGCACTTTTACTGAATTGCATTCTGGTAATTTTAAAGAACAGAGAAAGGCATAGCTCTTCTGTAAACAGAGAGCTGAGGAGAAGCCCAGTTGCAGCCTTGGCCTGTGGTGTGGGAATACGTACCATCACAGACAGTAAAACTACCTGGGTGGGGAAATTTAAACCTTAGATTCCTTCTCTCTTTGGCATTCCTGTGTCCAAGGAATGTATCTGTGAGAACCATATTTTGTCACAGGTTCAAAACATCTATGTTACTGTATGGACTTGAACGAATTCAACTTTCTGTTAATGCGATGTACTTCATATTGCCAATAACTTGGTGGCAGGGATTGATAGAAGTACAGGATAATGTGGTATTATATGGGAAAAGCTTCCATTATAGTGGAAAATTGTTCTGGGACAGAAAGATGAACCAGTGACAGGAAAGGATAAGCAAATATTCTGATGAAGAAATGCAGAAGATTAGTAGGGTGTATATACAAGTAGTACAGCAGCCTGAATATCTCATTCAGGTGTTCTGGGTTTTTTTTCCCCACAAATTACAACAAATGGGCATACAAAGAACACGTGATCATAAACTTCCTGATCTTGGTTCTCACCCTCACTCATATACTTGCATATTTTGCTCCTAAATAAAATGGAAACATCCCCATTGTCTGGGAAATGGGATCAAGAAGGATGTTCTGTTGCTGTTATCTGTATTCAGTTAAGCAATTTGGATTAGTTCAAGGTTGTTTTATTTATTGATATATTTTTGCAATGCAAAACATGAGTTTTAAGGTAGGATTCTAAAGCAACTTTTTTATTTCAGTAAAGCTTTCCTTGCTGTCCGTCTGTCACAGGGTCCTTCTGAACAAAATGTCCAGAACACTACAGCTGGATAAACCCATCCTGGGATGGGTGAGCAGCTGGTTCATGGACATAAAGGGTTATAGGGAATGTGATGACATCAGACTGGAGAACTGTCACCAGTGGGGTTCTGTAGGGATCCATCCTCATTCCTGTGCCCTTCAAAATCTTCACAAACAACTTGGACAGAGAAATTGAGGGTATATCAATAAGTTTGCAGATGACAGTAAATTGAGAGGAACTCTTGACTCCCTCAAAGGCAAAGAGGCCCTGCAGAGAGACCTCAACAAATGAGAGGGCTGTGCTATCTCCAGCCAGATGATCAAAAGCAAGTGCTGGCTTCTGCAACTGGAACAGGGCAAACCTGAATTCCATACAGACTGGGAAATGAGATGCTGGAGATGGGCGCCACAGGAAGAGACCTGGGGAGTTTTGAGAGGAAGAAAAATCTCTTTTAAAAGCCTGAATGGTGCTGTACTTGAATTCCTGATAAATAATCTGTCCAAGCTAATCTAAAATCTAATTGTTCCACTTAGATATTTGGGATTTGCCCCCTTGTGAGAAATTAAAACTCCAGCAAAATATATAATTTGGAAGATTTTCTTAACCCTCCCAATCAGACTGTTTACTGTCTTAAAATATGCTGAAACAATAGGAGAATCCAGAAACTAATGAGCCATTCTGAAAAAAAGAGAAGCTTTAAATCTACCACAAATACATACCAGACTAAATTCTGGACATCTAATTTTTCAGTATTCTGGGCTTAATTAACATTTTTGCTTCAATTTCACCATTAAAAAATGAGAAGCAATAAAATGCTTACCTTTATAGTCATAGGGATGCTCTGTTGGTAATTAGATGCTGTCAGACAGAATTACTGTAAATTACAGTAATTACTGTTCATTAATTAATTCTGTCAGTTTTATGTTTTATTGTAATGCACTGTCAAAGTGCTATAGTGTTTAAATTGGATGCATTTAAAATGAACATTCACATTAAAAAGGAGTGAAAGAGAACCTTTTATTGAAATTAAAAAAAGTTCCAAAGAAATACTTTATTATGATCTAATTTTGGCTGTGGAATTCTGAAGCTGAAAAGTACTGCATAATAGTAATTGCATGTAGTATTATAATTAAAAATGATGCAAAAAATATGAAGAGACATTCAGTATTTAAATTGAGCTGCTTATTTTAGAGCAGAATTCAGTATTTAATTGTAACATTCTCTGTTGAACCAGGTGTATTTCCAGTGAATGTTTCGTGCCAAAGAGAATTAAGGCAGGAAAGTTGACATTTCCCTTGGGAGAAAAAGACTAAATATTAAATCTGCATCTCCCACTGCTGGAAGAGAGGCTTCCTTTGGCTCATACTGCACTGAAATATTGTAAATATTGGTTTATTGTACTAATGTAATTTGCACTATTGCAATGAAACAATGATAATTGTGCCAGTTCTATATCCTCTGAAGTTCTGTAATGATTTTATCTGTGTTACTGACATGTAAATAAATGGAGAAGAGGATCTGCTCTTTCCACTCCCAGGTTAAGGCATGATTGGCAGAATATGTGCTCCTCCTAAGGTGGCCCAGGCTACCAATAACCTTCTTGGCTACAAGGACACATTGCTGGCTCACAATCAGATTGTTCTCTACCAGCACCTTCAGATCCTGTTCTACCAAGCTGTTCTCCATCTGGATATCCTCCAGCATTTACTGGGTTTTTTTCCCCAGGTTTAGAGCTTTCCACTTGCCTTTTGTTAAGCTTCATGAGGCCCCTGTTAGCCCATCTCTCCAGCCTGTCAAGGTAAAAACTCACTAAAGTTTTTACACTGAAAAGGAGAGCTAAAAGAAAGGTCACTTTAGTCTAAAAGCAGTGAACAGGGATAGATTTATTTACAAGCATCTCAAGTTTCACCCAGCCATTCAGACTTTATGTTTTAAGAGGTTTTTGGTTGTTTTTTTGGAGTTTTTTGGGGCTTGTTTTGTTTTGTTTTTCCTGAGTAGTTTATTATTCTAGTAAAACACACCTGCAGGGAATAAAAGTAAAGTGTCATTTGATGGATCCACTTCAAGAAGGCAAGGCAGGCAAAGGTAATTCTGCTTCAAGGGTCTGGTTGGTTTGGGTTCCATATAGCAGAAAGTTCCCATTAAAAGCAGTGTATTGACACTCAGTTTTCTTTAAAGTGGGAAGAATTTAGGTTAAGCTTCTCTGTTGATACCAGCTGTGGTATTGCTTCAAGTAGATTGAACAGAGCACATCTGGAGCTTTTTTGTATCAAAGCTCCCTTTAAGTTAAAACCAAAGTGGAAGCTGTGCAGGTCATGAAATCCTGGAGTCACACTGTGACTGTACAACCCTATTACCCAAGTCAAATGGCACTTTTTTGCTCTGATTTACTTTCTAAATTGATCAAAAGTCAAAGCATTGATTTGAGTGTAGGTAGCTGCGGCTATGTGGATATGAAGTCCTAGTACAGTAAAGACAAATACTGAAGTGCATTCTAGAATATTACTTTTCTGTTCAATCCTCTTAAAGGAGCTGGTAAACAGTCTTCAGCAGTCAGTGGGAATATCTTGAGAGCTGTCTCAAATGTAAAAGCAAAGTAGGTCAATGGTTTTAATTTTTTAATATATTCCAAATTATTAGAACGATTTTACACTTTTCATTCAATTTTTATCCAAATAAATAAAAATATTTAATCTAAAGTATATTTTTCTACACAGGAACCTGGTTTTTGGCTTTTTTCATTTGTTTTCTTATTACTGTTTTGTTTTCCAAACTGGTATGAGCCTGCTATGCTAAAGATTATGTATCTTTTATTAAAAGCTTCCCCAAAGCTTTGTTTTGATGTCAGGTGATGAAATAAATTACTACTTCACTAGTTTTTAAGAGGACCGTGTTGCCTAATTTGAAAGCAAAATTATATTGAATAATAATAAAAGCAAATCCTTTTGGTAATCTGAGATTTTCTCAAAGGTACCTTTTCAGAGGCTGCTTGAGAAACTTGCAGAGACTGGTCTGTTTGAGCCTATGCAAGACAAAGTTTTTTATGGTTTATAGAATCTGCTATTTAAGGTGCCTGCTGAGTGAAATGGAAGGCATTTTTATATTTGTGTTTGTTGCTTTGAATTACATTGCTTGCATGTATCAAGCAATGAATGGCAGATAAATTAGTTTCCTTTGTGGGTATGTAAACAATGATATTTGGCTACTTAATCTGATCAAACAATATTTACTTTGGATTTTGTTTTTTTTTCCTTAACAAATTATGCTTTCACCATAAATGCTGTCTCAGCTACTGAATAAACTCAATGTCTCTCTCAGTGTATCTGTTATAATTATAGCAGTCCTTTAAATTGAAAAACTTCTTTTTTTACATCTAGAATTATGTAAAAAGAAAACATCATATTATATGAAGATGATAGCACTGAAATACTTCATTACAGCAGCAGTGGAGCTGCTTAATTTGAAAATAGTAGTAGTAAATACCTTTTTCTTAGACTAAAGAATACCCAGGTAAAGACTCTTCTTTGAATATCAGTATGGTACTTAGGAAATCAAGGAAATATGGAAAATGACCAGGGACAGCTCGAAAGAATTTGTGGTTATTTTTGCTTGATAATCTAGTGGCAGCTTGGGACAAACACTGGAATGTTTAGTACAAACATGATTGCTTAATTCCAATAGGTGAAAAGATAATCCCAGATGAAAAAAATGCCTATATCTCTAACAAGACAAAGGACTACTTGTGTCAGTGATTATTTTATGGAGCTCTTATACAGTGTTTCTGAAATTCTTTAGTCTTAAGCATGAAAATTTTTCTGTAAAGATGGAAGCATATTTACTTCAATCTGCATATCAAAAATAAGATAATGAGGTGAGTTAAATTTGCAGATCTTTTGGGCTAGTTTAAATTGCAGATTTTCAGCTAGTATACTATTTTTTTCCAAAGCAATTGCATTTTTATGTAATAATGGTACTAGTGTTAATATAATGTACTTCCTCATTGGACACAAAAATTGGAAGCAAAGAAGAACAATGTACAATTATAAATAACCATGCCACATAATAAGTGAAAAGAGTCATTAATTAGCAGATCAGTAAGTAAATGTAAATCGAGTGTCACATCAAACAGCTGTATTTTTAAGTGGATCTTTTAATGTGTAGTGGCTAATATTTGTTCTTAACTTGGGAGAAAATGTAAGGTCACTTTTGGTGTTTGTGAATGATTCACAAACTAAAAGGAGGTAAAAAAAGCATCAATGGCTACAGTAGTTCTAATGGCTTTACCCATCCTGCTGTGTTAGATAACTTTATGTAACCCCTGTGGTGGCACTTCGTGCTAAAGTAGCTATTTACATTCCTACTGCAAGCCCTTAAGGTGACCCCAGTCCCTGCATTCTGCAAAGGAAAGCTTTTAAGAGTGACAGATGTCCCAAATGCCATTGCTGCCAGTTCAACACAGTCTTTCCAGAACTTTCCCCTCCCCTTGATCCCCTGAATACATCAAGCTCTCCCTGACATGCCTCTGTGGATATCTGGTTTGTGCTTAGTTTACCTGTGTCTGCTGGCAGACCCAGACAAGTCCCAGGAGCAGGCAGCACCAGGCACTGGGTCCATAGGCATCTCATGTATGGACCAAATAGGCACCTTTTCTGTTCACTTTTCTCTGCTGGGTGTTGTATCAGCATTGGACAGGGCTGCTGGCTGTCAAAAGTCAGATTGCAGGTCCAGCTGGCTTCTGGTTGCTGGCACCAGGAGCCAAGATTGAGCAGGCACCGTGCGCATCTGTCTTCTGTAGCTGCCAAGGAACAAGATGATGCCATGGGAAATAGCAAACACACTGCCATGACCTTGTAATGAGTGCTTACATGGGTGGTTGCTAGACAGATTTGAGTTGCCTGGGAAACCCCTATTTCAGCTCTCAACCTACAATGTCGGGGCAAGAGCCCAAGACTAGCATTTATAGAAGCTAAGCGAAGCATTTGTAGAACCTAAGTGCTGGAAGGTGTGAGGTTGCTCTATTCTTAGTGATCATCATGGGCACTTCTTATAGCTTGTGGCTCTAATTGTGGCTGCACATGGAGTGTTTTTCCTGTGCAGTATCGTGCTGTGTTGGGCTCTTACAAGTAAGATTTTTACTACATTTTGCCCCTGAAAAGATAAACCATCTGTGAAGTCATAATGAGATGGAAGAATGATATGGAAAGAAAGTTGTGTGGGATCTGCTGCATTGCACTGGAGGATTATGCCTCCATGAACTCAAGCAGCTCTAAGAAGCCACTTCTGACCATGAGGTGCTCTAGAAAGTAGACAGCATAAATTACTGTAAAGACTACACAAAATCATTTTTTTCAAAATGTTCCAAAGGCCAAGACTGGGAATTATGCACTAAAGCTTCAGGGGTGTTGTCCAGTGGTAGTGTGTGTAACCATGTGAACTGTATCTTTTACTAGGCTGTATTGGGTTAATCACAGCCAGTAACTTAGGCAGCCACCATCTGCTTGCTTACTGACCCCCACTCCCAGTCCCTGCAACAGAATAAGGGGGAAAAGAGCAAAAGTAAAAAAAAAAAATTAAATACTGAGAGTCAAGATAAAGACAGTTAAAGTGATAGCAAGAGTGGGAGGTAGCGATGCAAAGGCAGTTGCACACCACCTCCCCCAAACAAACCAATGCCCAGCCAGCTTGTCTACCTTGGAAAAACTACCCCATGCCTTTTATTGACAGGAATGACATTGTATGACATGCAATATCCATTTGGTCAGTTCGGATCAGCTGTTAGAATCACAGAATCATAGAACATTCTGGGCTGGAAGGCTGTCCCCTCACAACTCTTGTCCATCCCCAGCCTGCTTTCTTTGGGGAGGGCAGAATGAAAAGCAGAGCAAGCCTTGGTGCTTTGCAGCACTGCTCAGGAATAACTAAACCATCAGTGTGTTGACATTTGTCAACAACAAGTCTAAAGTACCACGACAGTTGCTATGAAGAAAACTACCTCCAGCCCAGCCAGATCCAGTACATACGCTGCAATAAAAGATTTGGAAGAAGAAGAATGCTCAGAAAAGTGAATATCTTAGAGAAAAAAGTGTGGAAAAGCTCGGGTGAATATAGGAAAATCCATTGCTGAACTTTCAAGACATTGGACATATTTTAATATATTAGTATGGTCAATTCTTATGCTCACAACTCAATAAATATATTGAAAAATTTAAAAGAGTTCAGAGAGTAGTCTTGGTGATAGTGAAAGTAACATGCTTTACTATATGAAGTTTGTGCTAATCAAGACATTGGTTAAGAGTTAAGAGAATTAGAAATCTCTTGAGGCCTCTTCCATCCCTAACTCTGGAGTACAGATTTTAAGGCACCAGTGTTGTAATTTCGACTTTAAAAAATGCAGAACAAGCATAATATTTTTTTCTATTCAGAGTTGCCATTGTCCTTTGCGATATGTCACTGAAGTTGTGGTTTAAAAATTTTAAACTCAGGATTTTCTGTTTTCCTAAACAGTTCTCTAGTTCTATGAGAGCTACTGCTAGCTCTGGTGAATAGAGTGATGAATGTAGAGAATTCCTTTGGGTAACATTGTACAGGAGGTCAGAATATAGAATTACAATGATTCTTGCTGGTTTTACAATCTGCCATCCATAAAATAAATTAGCAACTCTTGTGTTTTCCAGTTTCAGATTTTTTATCTCAAATTGTATTGCTTTTTTATTTTCAAATACATATATATATACATTATTTTTTCATTCTTAACCTAGTTAGGTTCGCACATTAAAATGATTGAGATAATTTACAGTTTGGCATGAAGCTGATTCCTGCTTTTATTTCCTGTATTAGGAACAACTGTTGCAGCTAAGATGTGAAGTACAGGCTTTAATTTTCTTTCAAGTAACACAGATTTTGAATTTTCTTGTTTCCAACAGCAACTACAAGTTTTTCAGTTGTAAGATATGCTCACATGCATTTATAAATATAAAATCTCAATAAAAAATCTCAATGCTTAATAAACAGAAACAGAAGCAGTTCTACATTTAGTATTAATGTAAACTGATTTATTTTGTTCAGTGGTATTATTTTGGTTTATACCACTTAAAAAAAAGACACAATACTCTTTATATTGGTAATAATAGCTATCTAATTTACATCATGCTCTAGTATCTTGCTAAAAGAAATAAAAAAGGATATAAAAGCAGAGATCTTAAAAACTCTTGTTGGAAACTTTGGAATTAAACTTCAGTGATTCTTACTGTGAGATAGCAATTGAGAATTTTATTTCTGGCAAGCCTTTGATGTTAAATCAGAGTTGGTAAAAATATGCATTTTTCCTAACAAGGGTTTATTTTTATCCATTCCTATATAGACGCATTTCTCTTTATATTATTTTAACAGTAATATTTCAACATTCTGTTCCAAGGTTACTCCTGGCCCATTGTTTTAATGAGTCAGTTTTATAATGACAGGTTACTTATGTTGTTGACTGTATGAGTTAAGACCACAGCTAGTTTAATCATATTTGACTGAAGCATAATCCTAAAACCTTTGAAAAAAATCTTCCAATGAAATGTGGTTTTGGCAACATACATTCCTGCAAGACAAACAAGCTGATTTGTTTGCTAGTGCCTGCATCACCAGAAGATGTTAAATCTATTTTACATTTTACACCATAGCTTAAAGGAACTGAGTGATGTAGCCAGTACAGAGTACCTAGAGGAGGTTCTCAGTTTGACTCCAGCTTCACAAAAAGCTGTGCAAGCAGGAGCTCTTCATGTTCACAAAAGGTGACGGAAGGAGTACAGGCTTGTGGAGTGTTCTAAATTGCTTGTAATTAATTTAATGTGTATTGTCGCTGCCAAGCTGTTGGGACAAGGTAGAGGCTAGACATTTCTTAGTATGAATATAATGTTAATTTGCTGACTGGCATGTGTGAATATTTGTCATGATCTATGTATGAACTGCACAAAAATGATTTGAAACTATAGCAGTAAGACTGAAAGAATGTACTAAAGGGTGTGAGTGTGATTACCAGCGATTCTGCTAAGCAGAACCAATTCCTCATTTTTATAGATTTTAGTCTATAGAATCAGAAAAAAAAAATAATAAAGAGACTTCCTTAACTCCAGTTAGTTCCTCCCTTTTAAGTAATAAGGTAGACCACTAGCACCCCAAATAGGTAACACCCTGGAGTAACGTCCAGTATGAAGCTGGATATTAGCATTCAGAATTCTTTCAATATTCTCTTTTCATGTTCCAAATGTAACACTTTGCTTTATAATAAATGTGGGTTTGTGTTTAAAATTGTCCAATATTAAGGGTAAGTGCCAGAGAGCCTGATGAAAGCAGTTGTCATCTTTCTTCTGAAGCAATGAATTGAAATAGAATAGTCTTTCAGATATCTGAAGCGTGGGTTATATTTAGGAACTTCAGGAAATGAATGTGATTTCTTAAATTTAGAATTATTTTGAGAGCTGCTATGGAAGAGAGGATAAATGTTTAAAGAAGTGTCTTGAAGTTAATATAATTAAACATGTATTTATTGACAAGAGAGGGCAGGAATGAGAGTACATTCAGCAGCCTCCTTTGGCATGTGGCTGTACAAAGGAAAGCAGTCCATGGCCTAACTTCAACTGAAATAAATTTTTCAAAGAGCTAAGGATAAGATTCAGCACTTTCCACTCTAAGTTCAGGATTTGTTTTATTGGTTTGTTTTCCCTAAATTATATATATATATATATATGTATATTCACATTAAGAAAAAGAGAAGCAGCAAGGAAATGTTGGACAAAGCATTTACCTCATATAATTGTCCTGGGAGTGAGAGTACACATGATAAATGAGAGCCACGTTGCTCATATCCTACCAAGAGGCTCTTGGGTCCAGCTGAGTGCTGTGTAAAAAGCTGAATGGAACAGAACAGTGTATCAGAAAATCAAGCTTATTTAGGAAAGATTTTATATTGGGGTCGAGGTGAAATAATGTGCTGTTGGTATTACAATGAATGGAATACCTTGCAGATTCCATTGTGAAGGAAATTTTTATATTTTATGCCAGGAAATGTATGCAGTATGGATGATTTTAATCTAATATGTAGGGAAAGATGAAGCAGAAAAAATCAGACAGTTTTCTTTTTTAACAGCTTCATGTTGAAGCTATATATTCACACGTTTTTGTGAAGTGTTAATGGCAAATACAGCAGTTAATGAGGTAGAGAGGCCTGATGCTGTATTATATCTCAGGCAAAAGGATGTGTGATTTATCATATTTGTTTTTCTGTGTCCTTAATTTATCTGTGATTAATGTGTGATGCATATGCAGCGCTTTCTGTATTTTAATGGAAAAAAATTATAGTGGGTTTTTTTTCCCTCAAACTGGCAATGAAAAATCCTTAAAAAAATAAAAAATAAAAAACAAGAGGCACTTTCAAACACAACTGTATGAACATTTTTAATGCTATCAATTTAGATCTATTATGGTAAATTCTCCTTGGAATAATTTATGGCATTATGGCTTACCATACACCTCAGGGAATCAAGTACAAAGTTAATTGTTCCTCTGAGATGTACAATTTCCACCCTTTGCCCCTCAATCAACAGCTTGCAAAGCAGTAACTGAGAAACGAATCTGGGTGTATTAAGTTATTTCTTCTTAGACCAGTTCTTGCAAGAACATACAGAAATAGGGGCAGCTGGCTGGTGCTGGGTTCTTACACATCCCTCTGGCTACTTTCAGAGGCAGGATGTTAGACTAGACTGATTCAGGTCTGATCCAGTATAGTAATTTCTGTGTTGCTTACTCTTAGCCTTTGTTATTCTGGGTCAGTTGATCAACACATTAGGAGCTGTAACCAAGAGTCTACCCATGTTTTGACCAACTGGTAAGAAAAAGCTCAGCAGCAGGGTGTACTGTGCCTGCTTATTCAGTGTGAAATAAAGGCACACAAGAGCCTTTGAGGGGTCGTTTCTTTTTTGTTTCTTGTTTTATGAGTGTGTGTTGTGCTAGTGGGAACTCAGGGTAACACATTCTAGACAATGTTACAGCTGTTCCTGAATGATTGAGTTTATTAACATGTCACAGGGTTGTGTAGTTCAGGTATGGGAAATATTGTGACTGATATTGAAGATGTTTTGGGGCAGTTAGAGTCTCATATCTATCTTTACATTACTGTAAAATACTTTTATATTTCCTATATGCCGTTATTGCAAATGTGTTTGTCATCTCTGTTTTTCTGGCCAACCCTGTGCTACTCACACTTTTGTCTTGCAAAATTGCCTATAAATTATAATTATTATTAGGAGGAATTATAAAACATTTCCACTTTCTCTTGTTCATCTCTAATTAATATGATCATTGCATCTACAACACACACATAAAGAAACAATCTTACCTCATGGGAAACCTCAGTGTTTGTCCTAGTGCCAATGTGGCAACTTGATATAGTATTGGCAATAAACCCCACCGATTCCTAGCATGATATAGCTGCAGATTCTTCCTGCTTCCCATTTACTGCTCAGTGTTAGCAATATTTTGGGAATGATGGCTGTGAATGACTCAAGGCTAATTACTGTCCTTTCTTGTTCTTGTTGATCATACTTATGAGAAACCTAAAAGTGCTTTTCCTATCCTTTACAGCAGATAAAAATTAGGAAAAAACAACCTGTGGAAGGACCGCGCCATTTCCACACAAAATCTGCTTCTATTTGTTAATATGCAATTCCCAACACCATCAACTTTCATAGAGGTTAGAAATGAGGAAGATCTTTTAGGTCACCTTGTCCTCCCCTCAGTTGTATGTAAATTCACATAAGGCACGGCCATGTCCCCTCTGCACTGAAAGGGAGCATTCTTTTCACATGGCATGAGTGCTTCACTGATACTGGAAAGAGGAGAAAAGACCTTTTTCCTGTAAAGGGTGTGTGAGATGAAGTTGTAGCACGTTGGCATAAAAGGCTCTTTGTTTATTGCTATTGTGCTAATGGTGCTTTGAATATGAATGTTTTGTAAGCAAGAAACAGGCAATGACTCAGATGAGCACTGCCTCAAAGAAAACTTGAACAGGGCTGGAAGTGAATGAAAGTCTTTGGCATTTTGCAGTCTGTTTTTTAATGGATTGCACAGATTCAAGTAGTCAAGACCATACATGTAATAAACAGAGCACTGAAGCTATATCATCCACTACAATTTTGTTTAAAAAACCCCAAAAAACAACAAAACCCACAAAAAACCCCATCATTCATATTACAGCAAAGCTGCTGAACAATTTGCTAACAAATTTATATCTGTGTGTGTTATACTTACCTCTGTCACATGTGCTCTGAGGTTGATTTTCAGAAAACTGAAGTGCCTGCTTGTGCACATGGTAGTGCACAATGCTATCAGACTATGTATCTGTTTTCGTGAAATTACTCTCCCAGATTTTGAATATCTGGTGAATATTTCTAAGTTGATAAGCTGAGAAATCTTTGTAACAAGCAGCGAAAAATATCTGCCTTTTCACTAGCCAATATTTAGGAATTGGAAGATTACTTTAGAATACACAAAATGCTGATAGTGGCATAAGATAGCTGAATAATTTTATGTTTACTAATATTATAAGGAAGAAAAATATCATATACTAATATATACATATTTCCATTCTTGAACATAAAGGAATTTTTAACAAGTGTAAATAGGCTCTACACTTATGGAATTATGAAAGTTTTTTTTTCAGTTCCACAGGAGAAAGTGTGAACATTATTCTACTCTTTAATACAAAGTATTCTATTATTCCAATATAACTAAAGTGGTTGAACAGGGTATCCTGCTGACCAGAGTAAAACACTGCAGTGATGTAGTAACAGCACCTCTTATTCTTGATATTGTAGATGCATAAATACATGCATATATGCTTAATGCCATAATTAGGCATACTGGGATAATTTAAAGGGCCATTTTGCTGTGTGAAAATATATTAAAAAAAAAAAAAAAAAAAAGTTGAGCTTCCCTGGGGGGATTTCTTGAAGATATTTTTTTGTATGTTTAAAATATTGAGTCTAAATGAATACTTAAATAGTTCAGTATTGTACTTAAGAGAAGCATAGAGAACTAGCAGTTGTTATTTCTTAATCTGCAAGGGGCTATTTCCAAGCTGCAGACTCAGTCAAGCAGTGCTTTGTTCAGAAGAACTCTCAAGAAACCCATTGTAGGTTTTGCCTGAGTCAGGACTGTGAACTTGTAGTGTTTGCAGTGTTACAATTTGTAGATATTTCTAATGAGGTTTCCCCATTGCTCTTACAAAGTGAGAGTCATTTGAGAAAGCTCTTTTTCAGACAGTTGCTGTTAAAGGAAAACAATTACATTCCTGCAGATGGAGTATTCTAACTTGCTTCTATTCCAGTTAATTTTTTGGATTATTATCTCCTGTTTGTGGCTGTTTGTCCAATGTTGATGCTTAATTTGTTTTATTTTCCTTAAGATACTTTTGAATGTTAAAAAAAAAAAAGGAAAAGCAGGAGATTCAAAATTTGCATTATTAACCTTTAGAAACACAGAGTGTTTTGTTAGAGATGTGACTTTACTATAGCTGACAGAAGACTACTCAATCATTTGGAATTTAGTAAAGGAAGCCGAGTACAACCCTATGAGAGTTAAATGAGTCCTATAGGAACAATACTGAAATCTATAGAACGGAGAAGTTTTGCCTTTGCCATTGAATTGTATAAGCTGCCTTAAGAGTTTTTAGAAATGTGAGCATTCTCTGAAAGTTAGCACTGGATGCCTTTCTAAAAGTTATGTTTTATGTCAACAAGAAATTTTTGAAATTGTTATAGAACTTGCTGGATTAAATTTTATGACCTTCAAAAAACTTGTTGTTTCTGTCACTAAAATATATGACTCTATCATATTTCCTGTAAAGAAGTACAATGCAGAAAAGTAGTTTTAACTCTCAATGTACTGACCTGATCAACTGCTTTGTGCCTGGTGGTCTGATTTTTAACAATTGGTGCAGTTGCTACAGAGCCAAAAATTATTACAGCCCCTAATTTTAAGAATTCATGCTTTAGATAAGTAAGTCAGAGTAGATTTTCTGTGCTATTACTGTGTCCTTTGGCCCAACCAGCCTCCACTGTGCAGCTTTTGACAGGGACAGGCCTCCTGCTTGCAAAGAGAGTGGCTGTAGCATGGGAGCAGATGCAGTGCCTGCCCTAGGAGAGATGCAGCATTTTCCCTTTTCACCTTGTGGCCAGTCCTTCTAATCTGATTTTACAAAAATAATTTTGAAAATTTAAAGTTAGGTGTTCTGATGGTGAAACAGATAGCAATATCAAGAAGACATGAGATTTGCCAGACGTGTTCCAATACATCAAATGATTGCCTCTTAGGTCAAGAAAGACTATTCCTTCTAATCAGTGATTATTTCTGATACAGAGCTCCTTCTGAACTGTAGTGGTAATAATTTTTATGTAGTAGAATCTAGAAGATCTTTGAAAATCCATTTTTTGTTCCATTAGTTATACAAAGTAAAAATGCATTCGCTGAGATTTAGAGATGCATTGTCTTTTTAAGGTATCTGTCTCCCAATTTTATGTGCATTATAAATGAAAATAGGAACCTAATGAGAAGGCATTAATTTGTACTTTAGTTTTTATTCTTACAAAATACTGAGAGAAGGTTTACGGAGAAATCTTGACTAAGTAATGAGACAAACAGTTGCCAAATGAGGTACAAATTTGGGAAAATTGTATAAGATCATAAAATTTTGGGGTAAGGAACAGTAATATTTTTGTACAGATGAAAAGCCACCTTAAAAAAATTCACATGACCTAACCTGTCAGTCAAAAATCATTCTGCACAGCCATAATATCAAACTGTTGTCTGACAAGATGTGTGATTGACTGCGCAGCTGAGATATAGCACATCCACCTGTAACAGGGTCTCACCATGGACAGTGTATCAATACAATGCATGTTATATAAACTAACATTGCTGTATTTTAACACTCTTTTCCCTCTGTTGGTCAAACACTGGCTGGTGAAAGCAGAAGTCATAAGGAAAGGCCAATTTGCAAGCTATCTAATGCTCAACATCACAGTTTCCTATGGCAAGTTTCCTGGCTCACTTGCACAAGTGTCAAAAGAATCACAAGTGCTTATATTAATTGTACTCTCATTATGAAAAGCGATACCATAAAAATGGTTCCCTTTTTCTTTAATTTCACCGGTTTCACTAGTTTTATTAGGATTTTTTCTTAATCTTCATTCTTGAAGCATCAATTTGTGTCAAAATCCCCAGTATAATTGTAGCTTATTTTTAATATTTGATGAAAGCAAAAAGTCATGGGCTTACCCCAAAAAGCATACAGTTTACTGTGACACAGCCTCTAGTCATGTGGAATAGGGGGAAAGCTCTTTGGGTAGGAGATACGTTCCGCTTCACTGCTGAGTTCCATTTTCTAGTACTTTTAATTGTTCTCACAGCACCATCTTAGTCTGTTTCTGTGTTGGTCTTCGAGCTCATTTTAACTCAATTTTCTTCCGTGTTCTCATCATACATATGTGACAAAAGGAGGGCAGAGTTTCCCATTGCTCTGGTTGTTGACAAAGGAAGCCCATTGTACTTGAGAACAGCTGAATTATTATCTCTTTCAGTGTACAATAAAATGTCACCACCATGTCACAGCTGCAGTACACATGCTGACACTAGACTTGGAAAGCACTAAAAGCAGTGAGGGCCATAGCAGAACCACTCAGCTAAATGCCTGTCCTTTGAATTCACATGAAGAACATTAACTAAAATTCCCAGAAACAGCTGTCAAAAGATTAAAGACTAACAAATTTCTGTCCTCAGGCACATGAAATCTCACATTCTGATTCTCATTGTTTTGCCTGAGCAAATCAATTGTCAAATGGAGAGTGCTTATTGTTTTCTTTTTCCTTTTTTTTTTTTTTTTCTTTCTTTTTAAATTTTCCTCACTAAGCATGTACAGAGTTCATAAAGGTACCCAGTAAGACTGGGTACATGAATGCTTTACAGCTGGAGTCCCAAGAAGGACCTTGATCCTTGACTATAATTTCAGTGTGTGTTTAGTGTTTTGTGAAAACTCTGACCATGTAACCCAGAGCAAGTTTAATTATTACTGTACTGTCCTCCTTAAAATTCTTGCTTCACTGTATATTTAGTGGTTACTTTTGTATGTTCACATGTGTCAGAGCTATGAGAGTTCTGAGGGTCCTTCTCCCTCTTCCACAGCTGCCCAGCCTTCTCTGCATAATGTGGGGATGGCAGTGAGGAGCGGGTCAGTCCTCATTTGACTTTTAACCATAGTGAATCTGGTCTTCCACTGCAGTTCTCTGCTCATATGATCAGGAGGAATGAAGCTGGTGTACTTAAGAGAAGAAAACCCAATATGTTCTGGTCTTTTTCCTTTACTTACCTTCATTGTCATACTGACTCCACTGAACAAGTTCCTCAAGTTTTTGACCTTGCCTGTTAGCTTCAGTAGTTACTACATATAAATGGGGTTTGTCCTCTTTTTCCTTCCTTTCTTGCCTATTTTTTTTCCTAGTATCTGTTTTCCCACTACTTCCCATTTTAGCCCTTGTCTATTCTTTGCTGCAATCTTCAAATTCTCTTATTTGGGTCTGAAATTTCTGTCCCTCTCCAGTGAAATTTGCTGTTCTCAGTGTGCTGGCAGTAAAGTGAAATGTGATGAAAACCTGATCTCGGAAGGATTCTTTGCTGGCATATCACTGATCAGATTTTTAGTAATTTTTACTTTGCTTACAGCGCACTAATTGAATACAGCAGAGCAGAACAGCAGGGGACAGAAACAGAAAACACTGAGTCCTGACAAAGGCTTTCTCTAGGGTAGGTGCTCTATTAGCATCTCTTATTAGATGGCAAATGCTAACTACCCACAGACAACAAAGCAGTAAGATCATTCACAGATTGAAAACCATTGAGTATGCACATCTGTGGATATTCAAACACTGAAATCCTGGGCAAAGTTGTAGGCCAAGTTGCCTATTCAAAAGACTGACATTTTTAATGTTTAGTTAGAAAATGCTGGTTTTGAAGAGACTAGAAGCACATGTATTGTCCCTAAATCAATTTCAACATGTAAATTTTATCTGTATTCATCATTTATTATAGCTGTCAGGATGCTTGTTGTGACCCTGTAAAATGTATTAAATGATAATAATTTTTTTTTTCTGTTTCTGTTTGACTGCTTTGTAGGCAGTTGGAAAATACATGTTATATTTGCTGCATTACTTTTCCAAGTGAGCAATTTTGCCACTGAGAGTGCTATTTGCCAGTGAGAGGCTGAGGAGTTGAGAACAAATGCAGAGATGTATTATAATTTCAAATGAGAGCAATTAGAAGAATATTGGCCCTTGAAAAGTAAAATGGAAACAGTGAAACTGATTTGTAGAACACTTCCAGTGTTAGGATAATACTTCTGTCATACAAATATTTGAACATCTGGATGTTGACTAATGTAAGGAACCTATCACTATATCATTGAGTCAAATAGTATTAAAGTTTTCCAAGAACTGAAAAGACAGAGGCCAGAAAAATACATTCTAGTTTCTACACTGCAAACAGGTATCATGTTCTTTTGCATTTAGTCTCACATGCTTTTCACTGTTTATTTATTTATTGTTTGGGGTATCATAATGAGGAAATTCTTCTATTTGAAGGGAAAAAAAGATAAGAGCTATTGAATTTCATGAGAGTGCTCCTAGAATCTGGATTGTACTTCAGGGTTTTTTTTGTGTAATTATTTTTAAGCTGTCAGTATATATTTATTTCAGAGTCTTATGAAGATACGGAAAACAATAAGTAAGTAATAAAATTGAACAAATACAATAATGCCTTTCTAAATGCAGTAGTTTAAGTTTGGTCTTACTTTTTCAAAGTGTTTTCAAGTAGTTTTTGCATCAGTGGTTTACCAAGCTTCCTGCTTTCACTCAGTTTAACCCAACAACTTCTTATACCAGGTAAATCAGCTAAATTCCTAGGGACCACTCATGTTACTGGCAGTGATGTCTCTTAAGGAGTCTTTGTTTGGGATAATATGGATGGCTATATAATTTAGAGATTGTCTCCTAGGTATTATCCTGCTCCTCCTAAATACATGTTGTACAAGGTGCAATCTGAATAATTCCTGATAAAGCCAGATTGTCATTCTTTTCTGGGATACAGGTGAACAGTGATGGTATTTTCACAGCCCAGGGGTTGCAATAAGATTTATCGCTCAGTGGAACTATGATTGGATGAGCTGTAGGAGAAGCCTCTGCCCTGTCATTCAATCTTTTACTCATGATCTAGTTACCTGGTCTCAATTTGCCTGGTCTTTGTAGCCCACAGGAGATCACTGTTTCCCATATATTTCTCAACCTCAGCTAAAGCATCCCTCCCAATCTTGACAGCAAGAGCTAAATGATAAAATAGGTGTCTAGACATTGCTATATTGCTGTTCTTAGAACTAAATAGTCTTTGGTCTAGATGCCCTATAAATAATTGAGACAGTCTAACTCTTTGTGAATTAGCAGTGCTTCAATTCTTTCTAAGGAAGCAGAATGACTGCTGTAAATGGTATCCAAGCTTTGTGATGTTTCCTTGTTGTAAAGTAGAATGACATTTGGGGCTTCTACACTATTACAGTCAAATTGCTGCTCTAAAGACAGTTCATGATTGCAGTATCTTAGAGTGGTGTGATTCAGTTTGTCTTTCAGATGGCCTTTATCCTGCTGCTGCAATTTAACTGATATGTGTTTTTGAAAGAATAATACTTTGAATATTTTTATTGTTGTTTAATTTCTTTATGTATGCATATTAAAGTACACTCTGTCTCTGAAGGAAGAGGGGACACACAAAGGTCTCCAGTCTAGTGATCACTAAGAATTCAGAGGTTTTGTTTCCAGCTGTGCAACAAATTCTTGTGTGACCTTGCTCAAGATGATTAACCTCTGTGCACAATGAGGACAATGAACAGCATTTACCAGTCATCAATAAAACTATGCTAAACATAGGAAGTTCTGCAAGGTATTTGGGCATCTTTGATAGGTAGATAGTGTATATGTACTGAGTCAGGCAGAGGAGGGAAATGGTCAGAGAAAAAAGCTAGGGTTGAAAAAAAATGGAAAAAGGAAAAATATCAGATAAAAATTTAAAAAGGGTAGGAGATGAGTGGGATTATGAAAACAATTGGGATCATTTGAAGGTGAATAATTATAAAAGATGTGGTCCTATTCAGTGTTAATAGGACAAGCAAAATACACCAAGATGAATGCATTTTTCTATGTACTTCTAAAGTGGTGAAGCCAAAGGCCTTTCTGAACCTTGGGAATTTTCTATGCTGATCAGCTTTCTTCAAAGCTCAAGGAAAGCCACTGTGAAATAATATATGAAATTCAAAGAGGAAATATTTTTTCCAATGTATGTTTTACAACTTGTATTAAATGCTAAAAATTACCATTGAATAAAACATAATGTGAAGAAGAACATCATTCAGGAAAAAGTATAGTTGAGCTAAGTTCTCATTGAAGAAGTATGTTTCAAAATATGTTTTGCTGGGGAAAAATTCTCCCTAGTCCTTACTTCAGTGTATCTCCTTTGCTGCTTCTTTTTTACTTTATTTAGGCTCATCCATCATGGTTTGGATTATACTTCATAAATACATGAAAAAAGTTATAAATATTCACTTTGCACACCACTTTTTATGCAGAGAAGCATAATTTATTCTGAAATCATAAGTATCAGTATCCAAATGCTGTCTCAATCAGTATTCTTATTCAGGGAAAATAAAGTACATTTTTACTTTTATTTCCCTAATTCATTTCCCAACATTAAAAAAAAAAAGACAACAAACTGCAACAATCTGAGTGTTCTAATTTACCATATTTTAGATGACTGTAAGTTTTTGTATTTACTGCTGCCGAACAAGACTTAGTTTTTTGCTATCACAAATAGTTGATGATTTTCAGTTAAAAGATTGACTAAAGATGCAGAGATTGATAATTCCCTGAGTGTGGGTTGAATCTGGGAAACGAATATTAGAAGATAAACTTGATTTTCCATGGGAAATATATATAGATATAGATATAGATATAGATATAGATATAGATATAGATATAGATATAGATATAGATATAGATATAGATATAGATATAGATATAGATATAGATAGAGATAGAGATATAGATATAGATATATAGATATAGATATATAGATATATATATTAATTATATAATACTTCCATAGAGAATATATTAATATTATGACATTTATATATTATTAAACCAGGTGAGAGGCCTGACAAAGCTTATATAGTTGCAGTATTTAGCAGAAAACAATCTGTGGTGTTCTGAAACACTACTCAGTTGAGCAGCCTTATATTAGACTGTACTGATCATGAATGGAGACTTTTTCTACAAATAATTGGATTACAAGTTTTTCTGTCTGACAAAACAGTTAAGATCACATTGGTAGGTAGTTTGTCATGATGTTGATACAACATCTGCTTGCATCCAATGCCTCAAGACCATTTTCATGAAAACCCCTTGGATAGAGTCCATTTGTTCTCTACCCAGGAAAGCAGTTCTACCATGTGCTGAGCAACGTCAGTGCCTGTTCTCTCCAGTGTGAGTGAAGAGGCACAGCCCTTCTTAGGGGATGCAAGGTAGTGTCAGCACAGATTCTAAAGCTGAAATTCCGTTCTTTGCAGAAGCTCTGCACAAAGCCTGTGCATCATTTAATTCTTCATAATGGAGCTCAGAGTGGATTTGAAGAAGCTGATAGGCTTTTTGCTCTCTTGTCTGCAGAGGGCTGAATTACACCCCTGGTGAATACACACAGTAAAAAGGCAACTATAGTGCCTCAGGAAACACACTATATCCCTTTGCTTTGACTCGTATAACTCAGTTTCAATTTCTGATGAAAATTCTTTGATATTATGCTGATAAAAATTGTTGTACATTTTGCTCCCTTCCTATATTATACATTGAGCCTCACTCTCGTACTGTGATACAATGTGCAAACTGAAAAGTGAAAATGCAAAAATAGATGTAGTCCTGCAGACAAGAACAGGCCTCCCTCGTGGCAATGTGAGTGAGGCTCTGTGTGTTGGTGAGGCTCCTGAAGCAAAGCAGTGGGTGGGTGAAAAGCAGAATTAAAGGGACATAAAACCAGTAATGGGGAGGAGATCTCAGCAGGAAGCAGGATTGGAAGAGGAAGTGGAGGCTGAGGAGGCACAGTTTTGATACTGATTAGCTTTAAATCAGGTGAGCTAGCTAGATTTTCCCTACAAAAGAAGTTCTGATTCTCAAGCCTAAATGCGTGAGCTGCTCTATACACAGCACAGAAATGTTTTAGAATTTATGTTTTGTAAAATACCCTTGGTGTGTTTTAAATTCGTGTGGGTATAGCCAATATATCAGAGCAAGGACCCCATGGATTTGTGATAATATCAATAGCAACCAAGCAAACATGAAGAGTAATTCAGATATACTTTTTTAAAATAAAATTACTTCAAGTCATGTTTCCAGGAAAACCTCCTAGCTGAGATAGTAAAGCAATCTAGTGGATATTTCTGAATTTAGCTTACTATTCAGTCTTTCAGTGATTCCTCATATTGTTGAAACATTTATAGAAATAGCCATTTTGATATGTGAATTAAGAAAGATATGCATGCAAGTAGGTCAGATTTGGCATTAGCATTTTACTGAGGTTCTCCTGTTAAGCCTGTAACTGGATGCAGACCTTCACTGAAAGGATGAGGCTTTTATCTGATACAAAGGAGGAGTTATTCTCAAAAACTGATATGATCCAGTTATCAGTAGAACAGTACCTCTGGTGCCCAAGTAGAATCCACATTTCTGTGTATTATGTGCTAAACAGCCTAGCAGAGTTGCTTCAAAAAAATGTAGTTATGAATCATTTCACCATTGATTTATATGTTGGCTAATGAACAGTGCAAATTCCTATATGGACATTTCAGTGCTAAAGAGGTTTTATAATTAAAATATTAATATGAATTCCAGATTGAGCTTCCACTGAAAGAAATCAGGTTTTGTTATATTACTAGAGCTTACCAACAATTATACCAGAGCTGAGGACACAAGTTGTTTTGTGACGAAATATTGGAAATGGTTTTATTAAAAACTTTAAATTGCACTTCTCTTTCTTGCCATGATTCAGTGGCATTGGGAATTGTATTCTTAAGTAGCTCCAGACAGAAGAAGTCAGGCTGAATCACACGTTCAGGTGAGCATAAACCTGCAGCTGCCACTGGGATAAATGCCTAATTTTAGTCTTCTTGGACCCCAAATTAATTTGGTTCAGCATAAGCTTCTTGTACTCTTATTTCACTAAGTAGTTCTCCTGTAGTTCTCTTTTTGTTGGGCTTATGATTACTGAAGGATTTTTATGTGTATTGGTGTCACACATCAACATAGAGGAAGGCATGATCTGTGTCCCTCTATGTGGGACAAGTTCTGGCCTTGCATGCTAGGACACATGTATAAATTGAAGTGCTGAAGCTTTCCTATAGTGCAGCTAAGAACTGGTGAGATGATCCGTAGAGGGACAGGACCATTTTCTGCAGATTGAAAGCCTTAAAGTTTGAGCAAAAGTTAGTCTGGGAGACCTTACTTTGTTTAGCATGAGTATATGGCACCGTGCAAGTGTCTCTCTGTATATGTATTTTGTGAAAAGTATGCTAAATATTCCACTGTACAATATTGTCTTCAGTGAAGAGTGAAAGAATAACAGAATACCAGATATTAGTAATATTGTTTGCTATTCTATGAGAAGGAACCCAGGTATTGCAAAGGTGAATTCAAAAGAAGTAGCATTATAGTCCAGAAAGAGGTCTACGGGTATTAAAGCTCCTTCTCTTCCTACCTTGAGGAAAAAATTCTCCTCACAACTCCTTTGCTTTTACTTTATTGCAGTCAGGGCTCTGTTGTTCCAAGACTACATGCTGCGTATGACCTTGTGGAAATTTTGCAGAACTGGCTTGCCAGAGACACAAGCATTGAGGGTAGACACGAAACATGTATCACACCAGCTTTCTGTCAGAAACCTTCCTAACTAGGCTTCTTTTTTTCCCTTGGAGTAATAGGCTGTTTGGTCCTGTCTTTTCCCTCAGCTTATTGTCTCCCT
Organism: Melospiza melodia melodia; assembly: GCF_035770615.1. Classification (NCBI taxonomy): domain Eukaryota; kingdom Metazoa; phylum Chordata; class Aves; order Passeriformes; family Passerellidae; genus Melospiza; species Melospiza melodia. Next base: position 86,982,029 of record NC_086197.1, on the reverse strand, counting down.
CCCCGTAGTTTCTCAACCTTGGCTTCATTCAGTACCTGTCCTTCTTATGTTCCTAGTTTCTGCCCTTGACTACACCCCACTATTGCAAGTATCACAGAATTTCTCAATAGCTGTCATTAAACCAACCCCTCTGTTTATTATAGCTTTTCTCTTTCCCCTGCATGCTTCTGCATGTCTATTTTCAGTGTAAGCACTTCAGGATAAGGTCTATCTTCTGTTTGTAGAGAGTCTAACACAATGGATCACAGGTGTGGGGCACCAAAATTATTATATAGGATAGTAGGTCTCCAATTATTAATCCTCCCCAACAATGTTTCCTTCATTGGAAGGAACATAAAATTAGAAAAAGAGCGATTTTCTATGTTCTTTTGATTTATAATAAAGCTGTCTTTTTTTTTTTTTTTTTTTGTTGGTTTTTAAGTTTGAAATTAAATTTGTTGGCACAGGAGGTGTTGTAAATAATTTTGTAAACTGCCTAGGGCTATCTACATCATAAACTATTGCTGAATTATCAGATAATGCAAATAGACAACTCAAATGAGAAAGTGTTTAGAGATAAGTAAAATGTGAATTCTCCTGCCAATTGTTTTTGGTTTTTTTTTTTTCTTCTTCCTTTTCTTTTTCATAGCACGAATTATCAAAACAAAACAGTGGTGTGAAATGCTTCCATGTTTAGAAGGAGAAGGCTGTGATTTGCTAATCAATAAATCAGGCTGGACCTGTACACAACCAGGAGGACGGATAAAGACAACCACGGTAGGTGACTTCTCTGTTCTATACTTCTTCAATTTCTTGCTCACTTTGCTTTGTTGAAAAGCAAGTGAGATTTTTAATTGTTTTTCAGCACTTTTATGTAAAGTTTATTGCCTCATAATTAATCTGTGTGCCCAAGTGTGCATGCTGAAATACACAGCAATATTATCACAAAGTACAACACTGGAAAAGATAACAAAGGAAAATGTATCATTCCCATGGTTTCTAAGAGTAATTCCCATTGTTACTAAGAGTAGATATTATATCAAGGTTTTCTGGTAAGACACCAGTGGCTTAACTAACATTTGTATCCAGCCTGAAGACATTATCTTATTGTTTCAACATACACAAACTTACGCTGTGTTAGTGTAGGGTGTAAAACTCACTGTGTGGTCTAACAGGGTGAAAAGAAAGCTTTCTCTAGGAGTTCCAAAGAAAATATTTTTGCAATTCCGGCCCTACTGGAAAAACAAGTTGCTCAGATAGATCTTTGGTTTTCAGTGAGATCTACAGAAAATATAGCAAAAGATCCCTTTTCCCAGCTTGCTTTGGCCCTGGTTTGTATTACTTCTCAGTTCTCTGATTAGGTATCTTGGGGTATGTGCCTGTGGTGAAGCTGAAAGTATATATAACTGTAACAGTTTCTAGGGCTTATAATGTATCAGATTTCTAGAAAATGTTCTCAAATGCCAGTAATTCTTTGACTTAATAAATGGAAAAAATTTGAAGAAGTATAATAGAGCAATTTTCTGCTAACTCGCTAGGCCTCTTGAAATTATTTCCCGTCCTTATAATCTTTTTTTAGATTTACAGGGAGCTTGAGTATAATTTAAATAAGTGCAATTTCAAGAATATTTAGTCTTAAAAGTACTTATCAGTGAGGACTAAATTAATGCCCATCATTCCCTGCACAATTTCTCTGTCTGAGAAGGAGACAGACCGCAGTATAAAAACTCTTATTGTTTAGAATGCCTGTTTTTAAAAAAATAATGTTATTTCATTTTTTTTAAAGGAGATTTGATCATACTTTATAAGATACCTGCAAAACAAATTTTATGTCTTGTGATCACAGCTTTTATGCTTTTGTATTTATCAGATACGATATTCCTTATGGACAGGGCTATAAAACTTAACTCGTCTCTCAGGTTTTACTTAAATATAGTTTGCCTTTAGATCTTTTGTATTCAAGCTATGTAAATATTTTTGCATTCAAGTTATGTAAGAGTGGCATTAAAAAAAAAAAAAAAAAAAAAAAACCAAAAAACAAGGGAAGGAAAAAGTTTTTAAACATTATTGCCAACATTCAAGGGCCAGGAGGTCTAATACCATAAGGTTGTCATACTTGGACTGTAGTCTTAAATCTTGTTAATTCAGGGGTGTTTTCTGTATCTGAGGTAAACGGAAAATCCTTGTACTGTGACACATTGCCAGCTGTCATTTTTGCTCTTTATTTGATGTTTAATGCTAATGGCATGACTGAGTAATGGAAAGTAAGCAGAGGATCTATCCTTCAGTTTCTGTCTTTAATGAAGTGATTCAGATATGCTTTTAGATTGAACACCAGAAGCCTGATTCTGAACTCTTACTTGTCTCTATAGCTCTTTAATGCTATTGACATGAATGGAATGACTCATGAATTTGATTAATGTAAATGAAATCATAATCATGCCCCATCAGTAAAATTAAGACCACGGCAAGTGTAATATTGTAAAACAGACTCTCCCCACACAGATACATCATTGTCATTGGTAAGGAAAGATTTTGCCAGAGAGACAACTGTAGAACAGCTCTGAGCATAAGTCCTCATCTAACATCAAGCAGTCTTCAACAGTTGGTATCACACATGCAGACACACAACAAACACACAGTACTTTCCAGTCAAGCCAGACTAGCAACTCAGAATCTTACAGAAGCTCTGAATGCAGAAGGGGGAGAGGGGAAAAAAGACAAGAAGAAAAACAAATGCAAAACCCTGCAATAAATTCTAGCCTATAGTACATTATTAGTAAAATATTAAGAATTTTTTTAAAATGTTCTTTGGCTGCTTGGTTGAGGAGTAAGCTTTGGACTATGGTAGTAGATTTGGAAACTGTGTCATAAGATGGCTCCATGAAATTCATGACTGTGATTAAAAGAAAGAAAAAAATTCCAACATAAACGCTAAGAGGCATTATTTACTGTAGCAATATTCTCAGCTCAACAGCTGCTAATGCAGTAACTGCTGTTTCTGCTCCTAATCAACACATGAATTGCCGTGCACTATCGTATTTAAGAGTGGTAGGAAGGACATCTGGCTGGGAAGGGCCAGAAAAATGATCACGAGATAATATGGGGGAAAAAATGTCCAGACATAGTGAATTAGTTACTGTATCCTGTTCTGAAGTAGAAATAATTTTTGACCACATCTCCAGCAACATCCAGATTAGGTCCTTCATTTTTTTAACTGTCAATTTTGTTAAAACACATTCATTAATCCAATATCAACAGCCCTTTCCTGCTGATATAGCTTGCATCTCAAAGAGATTTTTGGTAGTAGTTACTGAGCTATCATACTGATAGCAGGTCGTATAGCAGAGATACCACTGATCAATGCTGACAGTAATTTGTCACCCATACTAAAGTCAGAACAGTGTTGAACTCTGATGGACTGAGACCAGCTGTTGTGATAATACCAGCTTTTCACATTGATTCCAGGAGGTTTTGTAGAAATGCAACCTTTTAAGTACTGGGTTTAGAAGCAGCATGTGGGAAGATAGGACTTGTAGAGATCTTATAGATGACATGAGCTCCCTTTTAAGTGAGAATATACTTTAGGACTCATAGTTAAATATGGTTCTTAAAAAGAAAGGAAGAAATAAGATTTGTTTTCTGTAGATGAGTTAAGCATTTAGTATTCTTTCTATGAGAATTCCAAGCAAATAGCAAGTGAACATACCCATCGCTGAAAAAAAAGTGCAATTTATGTAAAATATTTGGAAAGGGCTGCTGCTTTTTACTTTATATTTTGTGTCAAAATTGTTTACACTTTCTATGCAGAGCCAGATTTTTCAACTGGCTGGCACTTTTTGTGATCACCTCTGGAAATAATGCAACCAAATCAGAATTCTCTCCTCACATGAGTAGCAGTGTTTTATATCCATTTTGTGCTCACTTTGCAAAGCTATAAATGACTACACAAGGTGCAAGGCAAAGGAAAATCAGAATCAAAGTGTACTCTAAATGGATCTGGATGTCACTTCTGCCCTGTTGTTCTTTCTACAAGGTGTGAATGACCCAAAGATTTTTCATCTGCTAAGAGGCTTTTAGAATTGAGGACCGACTGGGCTAACTGCCAATCTGTGTATTAAGAGGCTGACTGTCAATGCAAGGAAACAATATGGCAGCTTGCAAAAGAAGATAGCAAGAGAATACTACACAATTGTTAGCAATTTTAGCATACTAAGTGCTTTCATATAACAAATGTCCTTACAGTCACTTAAAAATCTCCTGCCCTTAAAAATTTCTTCTCCTTTTGCTATCGTCGTTACTTTTCCAATGAATTACTAAAATTAAGCTATATGATTTTTAAAAATATTTAATAGTTTTAATAGTGCCAGAAGATGTGCCTCTTTTTTTTTTTTTTTTAAATAAGTTGCTGAAGGGCCTTTCCATTTTATATTTCAAGTGTAAAACTTGCTTGTGTATAGATGAGAAGATGCAGAATGTATTGTTTTTACAGGGGAAATTAATTTTTAGCACCCAAGTGTAGATATGTTGTCAATGATCCATCGCTACCTAATTGTTACTTAATTAATTCCTTCTTCTACATAATGTGATTTCAATGCACGGAGCTTAACAGAACATTCATGCGCCAGTTCCTCGGCAGCTAACCTTTTAAACCTTTGTGGTTTTACTGCTAAATTAGCTGAAGTGGGAAATTAAGGAATATGGAGAAGCTAAGAGAGAGCTCACAGTGGATAAAAGGTGTAATTACTCTGACATGGAGCTCAGTGCTTAGCTAGTAAAATTTACTAAGGATCTAGCTCCACCAAGGGACCTGACTTTCTTAATAGAGTTTACTTACACACAGAGCAACTTATCATTAATATGAATGCCTCACCATTAATATAAATGACATGCTGGCTGGGTTGGAAAGGCATTTGTTCCTTACCCTGAAAAATACAATACATATTTGTATTGGCTGTAATTTAAATCATAATTTTTTTCAGCAAAGCTTTATCATACATATATGTATGATTAAGGTAACTCAGATAAAATATACTGGTATGATTTTCAGCACTGACTTATGAGCAATGTGTTTTCACTCATATCCTTACATTCAGGTAAAAAGTATATATATATATATGTATACACATATAAATATACATATATATCTATATATGTTACATATTTGTAACATACTTGAGAATTTACTTTTTTTTAGACGGAAGATCAGCTGGATATATCCTGAGGCCATGATCTAGTCGTCTGAGCTTGGGAACTGGGAGCCAGAAACTCCTGAGCTCTAATCCTGGCTCTGACAGTGACTACCTCTGTGGCCTTGGGTAAGTCACTGAACCTCTCTGCCTCAGTTTCCCCAGCAGTAGAAATAAGATTAACAATTCTTAGCTCCATAGGTCAGTGAATTTGGAAGTCCTGACTTAACATTTTAAGAAGCTTATCAGTTCAGATTAACTTAGAAATAAAAATATTGTTATGTATAAATGTCCTTATTGGTAATATTCCTGCTATTGTTAGGTATTCACATAACACTGGTGTTCCTGTATTTAGCCTCACCTACATTCCAGCTCTGAGTCTTTCTAAATGTGCATTTCACATCTCCACAGCTCAGCTGATTTCATTTGGTTAAGCTGGTTTTGGAAGTATTTTGACATCCTGCCAGTTCTAGTTCTGTGTCATTCCAGGATACAATACCTCCCAAAACAAGCTTTCAGGCAGCACCAGTTTAAAGCAGTGAAATGTTGCATGCATGCCATGCCAAATTAATTTTCACCCCTCCCTTTTGTCAGAAGTGGTCAACTTATGAAACAGATACGATAATACCAATTCTTTACACATCATAGCCATGTGCTTCAGTGTCCACTCTATAGATCTGTCAGCAATTCATCTGCTAAGCTCCTTCGCTGTCCAAATTGTAACAGGATCACTACATATGGACCAAGATTACAGAGGACACTTTTCCACGGCCTGGTTTATCCCCTCACTCCAAGCCAAGTATTAGCTTTCAGAAACAAGATGGAAATTAGGATCCTGAATTTTTCATTGTTTGTAGTCAACTGTTGGAGAATCAGGATCTTTGTCTGTATTTAACCTATGGGACTATCTTTGCTTCAAATCCCATGAGCTTATAAATTTTGAGTCCCTATGTCTTCTCTGTCTTTTCTGTGTGTCCCTCTTCATGATGGCATGCCTGCCACTGTCTTGTGGGAGATCTTAAGAGCAGCTGAAAGGGCTCTCACAAATACACTTTTGTGGTGAAATACATCATCAACTATTTTGGGTCATGCTCAGATATACTCACTCTTAGTTTCTAGTTGGTTGTCTGGAAATCTGGTTTAAGAAAACCTCTGTCTTTATTTCCACAAAGAATCATTTGCATTCTTAAGTCCCTCTGACAGCCAGTTTTCTGAGCTCTGAGTCCATTGCTTCACCAAGCATTATGCATCACAAAATCCTTTAAAACTAACTCAGGTCTCAGTAGTGTTCTTCTGAAATTGACATTTGATTAAGATTTTCCGAGACCACACCACTTAACTGGAAGTTAGCCTGAAATAACTTATGTATGTTAAAACATTGATGTGTTCTACTATTCATATATACACACCAAACTGAGAAAGGGTAGAACATGAACACTTTCTGCAGAATAACTTTGGCAGTCTTGTTGAGATCAAAAAATCATGATATCTGTATCTGTTACTGTACATATGAACTGGCAGAATTAGGTTACTTTTAATTAGCATCTCGTTCTAATGCAACAGCATATCTATAGAATCAGTCCTAGTCATTGTACAGTGATTTAACTGAGCCTTTAAATAGTTTTGTATTAATTTGATGTTCTTGGTAGTACTAACATAAATTATGAGAGAAAGATACCAGTTCTTTACATGATATAACCACATGCTTCAATGGCCACTCTATAGATGTGTGCCACAAGGCCTAGATTCAACCTATATATTTCCTTGGCTTACAAGATATTTTAATGCTTTGAGGAGTTTCCATTATTCTCATTGTTTACAAAAGGTATCCTAATCTGCAAATGTGTCATCATTGACAGTGTTGGAAATAGATTCTTTGCTGTTAATTTCCAAGAAAGGTAGTGTGGGAATTGGATGTCGTAATTCTCAGAAAAGTTAAATATCATGTTTCTAATTCTTGTGTTAGAGAAGAATAGCCCCTTTAGACAATTTACAAGCACAGTGGTAGGATGCCTTTGTGGCCCCATGTCTTAAGGACTACATGCCCAAAGAAATCTAAATAGAAATAAAATCCTCATAAAGCTGAAGCCTTTCATGAAGGGGCTGTACTATTCCTTCAAAATACACAGGTTTTCTTGCATGTTAGTAATGCTTCAGCTAGTACAGTCTTTTCAAAGCTGTGCACTTCTTTGTCATACCAATATGTTGAAACCTCCACATTCTATTCTCTGTTATCCTTATCAAAATACACTTCTTCACGTCAAATAAGTAATCATCAAGTCCTAAGCCAAAATGCTAGCAAAGATTTTGTGATTTTTGTAGACTTTAGGTTGAAAGGAGCTGTCAGATACTTAAAGAACTACCTTAAAGAGATTAACCGCCTTCCGCTGTCATGAATGCTGAATTCTATTGATATTCACTTATCCACACTGCTTAAAAAGAGACCAAAATTTGTGCCGAAAATGACTTGTAGTAAAATGGCATGCAAAGTGAAATCATAATTTGTTAACATCTCAAATAAATAATTGGAAGAAATTAGGTAAACTCAAGTTTTGTTCTTCACTTTTAGAATATGTATTTTCAGATTGTAATGAAATATAGTATACTAATTTCTTTTGTCTTTTTAAAGCTATAGAAAATATGAATGCTCACTTCTGCCTGGGCTCTTTCAAAGATATTGCCATTATTGTGCAAATAAATAAACAATTTTTAGAAAGATAAGAGTTTCAGACATAAATTTTCCTTCATGTTTCCTCTTACTTAACTCATATTCATATTGGGTTTTCTAGCATTCAGTCCAATATTACTATGCTAACTTAGAGACAGGCCAGCTTTAGATTCAGTGAGGTAAATCCAGTTTCTGATTAAAGCTTATGAACTTTGGCTTTTCTTTGTTATACAGATTAATCAATATTTGAAAGCAGTTACTGCACTGTAAAATGAGCTATGTTTTGATCAATTTGAGGTCTGAACTGTCAGTTTGAGGAAGTAAACAAAAGCTATTTCTACCCAAGGCAATAATAGTAATTTTCAATAATCTATTTAATGGGTTTGAGCAAACACCAATCAAAGCCTTTGGGGTTTTTTCTTTTTCCTTTTTTTTTTTTTTTTTTTTTTGAAATCAGAAGTCTGAAATGTAAATAAAACCACATCTGTAACTTGGCAAGTTCATTGACTACTATATGATAGTATGAATGCACACAATAAATTGCGAATGTATTGTGAATTGAAAGAAGATTCAAGTGTTCAGAGGCTTTAAAAGCTGCATTTTAAGGAATGTCTAAATTGTTAAATTGGTCCTGATAAACAGAATTTAATCTGATAAACAGAAAACACTTTCATTTTAAATTCTTTCTAAACTGGATCCTTTTCCAAGATACCAGTAAAAATTATGTTTTTATATGGGGCTAGGATTCTCTTTCATCTTTCCAAAATAAATTAAAAAAAATAGCCTAAATTTAAAAATGCAAGGCTTGGGGCATAAAAATTGCACACCTATATTGGATGGTTATGGCATCTACCTGGAAAATTTGCAGGCCCATCAAAGAGTGTATGTGAATATTGATACTTTTTTTTTTATTATTATTATTCTTTAACACCCTGGTCACCATTTGCATTTAAATAACCTTTCCAAATACTGAAATAGCATGGTAACTGGTCTAAGAAATAAGCATGTTATGAATTAGTACTGAGATGGACTAAAAGCATCAGATAAACCAAATCCCTATCAATAATGGTAACATTGGGGCTATTTGACAATTCTAAGCTAAACAGACATTCTAATTGTGATTTAGTTTTTCTCAACTTATCATTTTAGTGCCTTCAGGTACTTAAGGGTATTGATGGGATCTTGCACAGAGTGAGCATCTGTAAGATAGAACCTACAGACCACTGCCCTTGTGGGGTGTCAGCTGGAAGCCAGGCAGAAGGTGCTGCTTCACTTATGGTCTGTGTTAAGCAAATAAATCTCATTCCTCGTCTGCTAGATCAGATAATTTGAGACAGTGCTGTCTGCTCCTACCATGTATGCTTCATGATAGATTGATACTGTCTGAAGCTACTGATTTCTTGCATGAATATGGAAAAAATCAATTTTCATTTAATAAGTGACTGCAAAGAGAGACTATCTGAGGAAACAAATGTGGAGATTACTTTTGCAATTTCTTGCATTAAGTAGCACAATGCACTGTAAGAAGGGATTCAGTAGATGCTGAGCGCCATGTGTTTGAGCCAAAGGGGACTACAGGATACTTTGCACGTGTAAAAAAAGATTTGATAATGCAAACAAGGAAGAAAGCTGGAAAGAATAACGCAGAACTTGGTATATAGTTTAAAACATTTTTTTTGTGGGCATGTAACGTAAACTTATGAAGGCTGCAAACTGGTATGTGATATCAATACCAAGAATTTAAAATGCTAAAATTCTTACACACCCTTTTTGCACAATGAAAATGTTCATGACACAAGTGTTAGAAACTGAAGTTGTTGCACATGTATATCAATTTTGGAACATTTCCTTTTTTAAGAATGGCCATGAAGATTTCTCTTAAGTCATGCAAAGCAAGCTAGATTTCTTGGACTTAAAAAAACGAGCAGTGAATAAAGAAAATGAAAAAATGTTTTAGCTCAGGGATTTTTATAATAACATTTGACACATTATTTCTTAAAACCATACTTGAAAGTTAATTCAGAAAGGCCTGTCATATTGAAAACTGTCATTTCAACAAGATACTGATGAAGAACCTGTGAACAGTGCATAATAACACTTAACAGGAGTGTATTGATCTAGGTCGAGGTGGCCCAGAAAGTGACAGACTTGTGAAAAGTCTAACAGTACTTTATTAAGAATGGTTTCAAAGGCATAAAAAGTATTAAGCTGTTAAGTGTTATTGAAAATCTGTGAAAGGTAGACACCGACCAGACATTTCTATTTTTCAATATTCCCCTGCTATATTTTCATTAACCATTTGGAATAGAAATATTCAGTAACATTATGTCTGCACATAAGTTTCTTTACCTTGGAGGCAGACCTTAAGGATAAAGTTGCCATTTTTCTGTTCTAGTTAGCTCCTGCCTATGAGGAGTTTTCAGCTGTTTGTTTTCAACTACTCCTCCTGGCCACTTGCATATGAGCATGCAGGGGTGTGCAGAACAACAATTCTGTTTACATTGTCATGGGAAAGTGACAACCCAAAGCTTGAGCTATTCCTCTTTTTCATTAGATCTTATCAATCTCATTACATGGATGAATCAAGAGGTTGGAAGTGTGTAAAACTGACTGATCCTTGATCCAAATAAAGCCAGGCAAGGGTGGGACAGTAAAATCAATCAACCACATATACCATAAGACCTTTTCTTTTGACTGATAGTGCAGCTTTGTGGTACTCTAAACCAATATAAAGCCAGACTGTCCCATTACTATTCTCCCACTTCACTCTGTCTGTATATGTCTGACCTCTGTTTTGGCCAGGCACTAAGTGCTTGTGGAAGTGTTTGGGATGCCAAAATAGGCATCGTTTTTTGCCAGGTTAGTTTTCAGCCACATCAGTTTCTGATTGCAATACTGCAGATTAAATTATTCTAGGCCAAAATCTGTGGAGTCTGTCTGTCTTTATTAAGTAGTTCCAATGCCTTTGGGCCATCAACAATTGCTGATGGACACCTTGTTAGCTTTTTTTCAGCCAACCCTGCTATTCTTCCCCATTTGCACTTACCAAAGAGTTCTAAAGTTGCCTCTGAAGTAAAGACAAAGTGCATTAAATTCATCACTCATGTGAAATACACTAGTGCACCATGTCCTGAAGTCCATGTCCTAATCTGTGGAGGATGTTGTACTTTTCTGAACTAGAGCTTTTAAAGGTAGCATCTCTGTTTTCTAATGCATTTACTTTTTTTTTTTTTTCCTTGAATTTCTTTCCTCTTTTATTCTTTTCTTTTTTGTTCCTCCCTCTTTTCCTTTTTCTCCATGAAGTCCTGAGAGTTTTCCCTTACCGAACAATTCTTAGAATTGTTCTAGCCACAGAAGAAAGAGATATTTTGTAGTGTGGCAATGTCAAATGTGTGAACAGCAAAACAAAGTTGTCAGGGCTATGGGAAGACTGATGCTTAGTTCTTATAATAGTAGAGGTAGCATGTGAAAGATCAGGTACAAGCCAATTACTGTATTTTTCACAAGGACATGAGCAAATGTGGCCAACTTTACTATCCAGTCAGAACAGTGGGTACCTATCCAGATGTCCACCAGTACATAGAAATTTCTGTCCCCAGTGCCTTTGCAGTCAGATTAGGGATCTCCAGAAGAAAATTAAATCTCTTCAAACTGTTTTTTATCCCATGTCAATTAAAAAATGTATCTATATTTCATGGAGAGAGGTCTGTATCTTCTGTTCTTTCCCCTGATGAGTGTCAACTATTGAGTTTGAACAATATCTCCTCAGATCTCCATGTGACTTCAGGTTTTCTGCATAGTGCTTTAGTTTTTGAAAAGGGACTGATAAAATGTTCTGATTTGAGATATTTGCCTGGTGATCATGGCATTTTCCTGGAATGCAGGAATAGGAGATTCAATCACCCTTGTCATAAATAGATCTAGATGCATCCCAGATGATTGGCCTACCTACTAGACTGATATGCAAATGATGGATTGTCCTGTTGTCATCATCCTTGCTTGAGGTACTGCCAGGTCTTCCCTGATTGATCCTGGTGGTTTAGCCAGACTTCATATTCGTGTCTGCCTAAATCTGGAAAATAGTAGAGGGGTCTCAGTTTAGAATGTGAATCAACTTTTTTTATTTAATACTAACTTCAGAGAGATCTAATAAATGTAAATTCTAAAAGACATGCAAATTAAAAGATTGAATTTGGAAACTTTAGATGCTTATCATGTAACCTTTTAGGTGGCTTGCCTTTTCCTCTCATGTTACTTGCTAAGTGATCATGGCGATCATTGCAGAATTTTCTACTGACTTTTGAAATTTTTCCACAGTAAGTTGCTATTTGTAGAAAAATAAGAACTTGGAGCCATTAAGGAATCTGAACAGAGGCTGTGGATATCTTGGCTATTGCAGGCAATCCAGAGGATCAGATTTACCCATATAGTGCTGAGGTAAACATGTTCAGTGGAGGCTGGGGGAGCAATGCAAGATGCACTTGAGGGAGGAAGCTTCCAAACATTTAGGTTTGATGCCTAGCTTTATTTTTATAGTCACATTTTATGTTTTTATATTTAAATCAAATCATCCCATTACTCTCATTCCAGAACACAATTTGACACCAACAGCAGCACTGTTTTTGCCTCCATTTCATTAAGTGCGTACTTGCACTTAATCATCTGATTTTCAGTAGGCTTTGTTATGTTAAATATTGTACCTTTCATCTTTGTTTTTTCCTTTGTGAACTGCTGTTTTCTTTAGTCTTATTCTTGATGTAACTAACTCTTCTGAAATCAATTATATAACTTGAAGAATAAATATGTGTTTATATAATAATGTTAGATAGAAGGTCCTCCAATTACAGTGTGAATGCTTTCTCATATGTCTGTATTTCATCAGTAATCTCTTAGTCCTTCTTATGATAAATATAAATAAAATATATTCTGATAAAATATATAAGACCACTGGCAGATGTTTAAAATAAAATCAAGAATTCTTTGGTAGCATACTGTGCAGCTGTTCTGCTCAAGGAAGTGTGAAAATGTCTCTACCTGCATTGCTGAAATAGTCATAGTGTTCTCATTGTGTTGTCATCAGGCTCTTATGAGAGCAATGTATATACTTAGTAATGTAGGAATCCACTCCCTTTCTATCCCCTAGAAGTCATATTTTATTTTTCATTTAGGAACATCAAAATTGAACTGGGTCAAAACATCTTCTTACAGTGTTATGTGCCAAGCTTTTATTTATTTTTGATTCTAACACTAACAAAAGAATAGTTGTCTTTTTAATGGTCAACTGTTGTATTGCACTAAATGTGAACTTGAAGGAAAAAAAGGGTACTGAAAAAATCACATTCTCTGCAATATAAACATTCAATGAAAGCCAGAAATGCATGATTTTATAACACATTTTTATTTTAAATGCTTCAAATTAATGAATTTTAAAATGAAACAAAATTTGAAGCATCTCCTAAAGTGTTGCAGATGTTGTTGACAAAGCAGTCTGTATTTGAGTACTATTCCTGTTAAAAGATACAGTACTGAGCGTATTTGTCAGCTCTTCACAAAATTATTGAAGTACAGGGAATTTGCATAGACATAACACAATTTTTTAAAGGAAACAAAAATATCATGCACAAAACATCTGCCATATAAATGTCTGTGTATATGCAGACTTGTGCCATGAAACTGAACATTGCATAAAAATTTGGCACCATAGCTTAGAAGAGTATCGTAGCTAGGTTGTAAAGAGTGAAATATCTGCACAGCAGGGTTTATATGGCTTTTCAAGGAAATCTTCATTACAGTATTATTAATCTTAAACCAAAATCTGAATAAAACAGCAAAAAAGATCTAAACAAAAAATAAGGGAAAAAAAAAAAACCAAACTGAAACCAACCAACCAACCAAATTGCCCCAACCCCGCCCCCCACAAACCCCCCCCCCCCCCCAAAAAAAAAACAAAACAAAAAAAAACCCTCCAAACCAAAAACCAAGAGAGCCACACTTACTTGCATGCCAGGGAAATTAAGGATAACAGAAGGGCCTCTATAGATATGTTGCAAGCAAGAGAAAGACTAGGGATAAATGTGGACCCTCTCCAGAAGGAAATGAGAGACCTTACTACCCTGGAAAAAGAGAGTGCTGAGTTTCTCAATGATTTCTATGTCTCAGTCTTCAACAGCAAGTACTCCAGTCATGCCACCCAACTTGAAAAAGGCAAATGCAGAGACTGGGAGAATGAAGGCCCTCTGTAAGGGAGGGTCGGGTTCAATAGCATCCAAGGAACCTGAATGTGCACAATTCCATGGAACCTGATGAGATTTGTCCATGTGTCGTGAGGGAGCTGGCAGAAAAAGCTGTTAAGCCACTATCCATCATTGCTGAAAAAATTGTGGCAGTTAGGTGAAGTCTGTGATGACCAAAAAAGGGAAGTATAAGGGGCCCATTTTTAAAATGGGAAAAGCAGAAGAGCTGGGGAACTACAGAGCAGTCAGTCTCACCTCTGTGCCAGGCAAGATCATGGAGCAGATTCTCCTGGAAACTGCTGAGGCTCATGGAAGGCAAAGAGATGACTGGTAAGAGCCAACATGGCTTTACAAATGGGAAATCATGCCTGCCAACCCTGGTGACCTTCTATGACAGGGCTACTGCACTGGGGGATAGGGGCAGAACAACTGACATTGTCTACCTGCACTCATGCAAAGGCTTTGACACCATGCCATGTGAACATCTTTGTCTCCAAACTGGACAGACGTGGATTTGATGGATGGACCATGCACAGGCTAAAGAACTGGCTGGAGGGCTGCACGCAGAGAGCTGTGGCCAGGGGCTCATTTTCCACGTGTCAAGTGGTGCCCCTCAGGGGTCACAACTGCAGCCAATGCTGCTCAACACCCTTGTTTTGGTTATGGACAGTGGGATCAAGTGCACCCTTGGCAAATCTGCTGCTGACACCAAGCTCTCTGGGGCAGTCAGCACACTGGAGGAAGGGGATCATGCCATCCAGAGGGATCTGGACAGGCTTGAGAAGCGGGCCTGTGTAAACATCATGAAGGTCAACAAAGCAAAGTGCAAGGTCCTTCACCTGGGTCGGAGCAGTCCTAGGCACAACCACAGTCTGGATGAAGGAGTGGTTGAAAGCAGGCCTGCAGAGAAAGAATTGGGGGTGTTGGTTGATGGGAAACTCAACATGAGCCACCAATGTGCACTCACAGTCCAGAGAGCCAGTCTGGTCTGCATGAAAAGGAGCATGGCCAGCAGGTCAAAGGAGGTGATTGTCCCCCTGTGCTCTACTCTTGTGAGACCCCACCTGTATTACTGCATGCAGCTCAGGTGTCCCCAACATAAGAACTGTTGTAGCAAGTCCAGAAGAGAGGCAAAAAACTGATAAGAGGATTGGAGCAGCTCTCTTACAAAGGCTGAAAAAGCTGAGGCTGTTCAGGCCCAGTATTAGAAAGGGGCCTGCCAGGAAACTGGAAAGGGGCTGAACATCAGGAACTGTAGTGACAGGACAGAAAGTAAATGGATACAAATTGAAAGAGGGGAGATTTAGGTTAGATATTAGGAAGAAATTTTTTACTGTGGTGGTTGTTAGATACTGGAACAGGTTGCCCAGGGAGTTTGTGGGTTCCCCAACCCTGGCAGTGTTCAAGGGCAGAATGATAAGGCCTTGATCAGCATGGTCTAGTGGGAGGGGTCCACGTGGAAGGGGCAGTTGAGATTAGATGATGCTTAAGGTCCATTTCAACCCTTTAGCAGTCTAATTCTATCTCCCACAGACTGAAAAGCTGATAGTTTGAGAAGAGACTAGTAAACCTCATGATTAAAAACCAAGTTAGGAGTGCTAAGTAATAAAGTTAGTGTGTTATTGCTGATGTTTTCAGACAGATTTTTATTGATTGATTTTGTACATATCACATGTTTCTAAAATATGAGGTTGTTACAGCTTTACTGGAAAAATGATACACTGGAAAGATATGACAGAGCTCACAGGAGTTCTATAAATAATTCAGCAATTCCTTCTATTTTTGGGGTTTTCTTTTCCCTTTTTTTTTTTCTTTTACTGTTTTGTTTTTAATGAGGCCTTGATTCAGGCACAGGTCTACTTACAAATCATGTACATGTTGTGAAAATTTTGCTAGTATCAACAAGACTGAAAACATACTCTACTATATTCACTACAGCATCAAGTATGAATTCTTGGTACATGTTTAAATTGTCTTCATGCTGTATTAAAAAATTGCATTGAATTCTCTGTCCATTAGTTCAAGAATAGTCCACTAAATCATATTCAGCGAGAAGAATGTTCCCTAATAAACTTTCTCCCTTCCTTTTCAGTGTCAGTTTTGTTCCTACTTACAAATGCAGGGGTAGACAATTGTTATGACAGGAATGATAAAATCATAGAATCATAGACACGTTTGCACTGGAACAGACCTTTGAGATCATTGAGTCCATTATCATAGCACTTCCAAGTTCACCACTAAATCATGTCTCTAAGTGCCACATTTACACATATTTTTAATGCCTCTGGGGCTGGTGACTCTACCACTTCCCTGGTTAGTCTCTCCCAATGCTTGACAACAGTTTTGGTGAAGATATTTTACCTAACATTCAATCTAACACGCACACATTCCCCTACCATCCTGCCACTTTTGTGGAACTTGAGGCCCTTTTCTCTTATTCTATGACTTGTCAAAAGAGACCAGCCACCACCTGGATACAATCTCCTTTCAGATATTTGCAGGGAGTGATAAGGTTTTTCCTCAGCCCCCTTTTCTCCAGGCTAATAAAGACCTTTGTCTCTAACCATATATTTCTGTGCATGAGGGCACCTTCAAGGCTCAGGATTAGCCAGCTTCCACTCCTCACAGCTGCCTCTGGCCTACAGTGTGATCCAGCCCTAGAAGACCTGACCCTTATGTGGGGCTTGTGCTTCCAGGGAAGCCAGCAATTGAAGCAGAAGTGATTTGTGTGACCTTTCCTCAGCAGGGTGAAATTTTCCTATTTTTTTTCTTTTTCCATGATAGTAGGATTGAAACCCCAATCATTTCTCTTATTTGCTGATGGTGGTGAGGTTTTTTTCCTGACTTTTGCTAAACATAGAAAATCGTAACTTATTGAACTGGATTCAGTAATATTCTGTTGACCAGCACTACATATGTATATTTCATCATATAGCTCCTTATAATTATAATATTATAATTATAAGGAGCAGTATGATGAAATTTAAAATTATAATATTATAATTTATTGTATAATGTAAGAAAAATCTGGGGTTTTGACTGCATATAATGGCAGAAGCAATTAAATTGCTGGTGGTATGGCAGAAGTTTTTTGTTCATAGAATGTGTGTAAAGTTCTGTTGCTGTGAATAAAGAAACACTTTAAAAGATCTTTAACCTTTTCAGTAAATGAACAACATCCATAAAAATAAAACTGAGTTCTGTAAAAGCCCATAAGATAGAGATAGTATTTCTCACAAGTTATTTCCAAGTGAGTTATTCTTAAGGGGCCTAATATAACTGCAGAAAGAAACTAATAGGTTGTATTTCTTAAATCTCTGATACTATCTGGAACAATATCCTTTAAAAATAGTATTCCATTACGAGACAATAAAAAGATGAAAGAATAAGATAACTGCACTAAAGATTATTAACCCCGTAAAATAGGATGCATTTCTGGTTTTGTAGTGTTGATACTAGATGCTCCAGCAGAATATTTTGGTTCAACTGTGCCTCTTAAAACCAGAAATCTTCCCATATCTCTTACAATTGCCACCATAAAGTTATGTACTTTCCTGCACTAGGCCTCTAGAGGGGACTCCATAGTGTAGATCACAAGAGTCAGAAGTAAACTGAGGGTTTTGAAAGGGGCAAAAAGTATTAATACAAAAGTTATTATTACAAATACACATGCCAATGCCCTCTTAAAACTTCTGGAAAAATCTCTGTGAAAGTTTCCTGCAAAATCTTAGATTTCCTTGCTTCTGCTGTTATCCCTGCAGTGTCATGTGCCAGCTCAGTCAGGTTTCAGGTGAGATGGTTATTGCCCCAGAGAGACGGTGCTGCTTCAGTTAAGGTCATGCTGTAGATCCCCATTGCTGCTTAATGATGAGCTGCATCTTCAATATCAGAAATTGCATGAGCAGCTCTGAGTCATCTGAAGATAACACAGACCTGAAAAGGGTTATTCAAAGAGTTTTCATCTACAGTGAGTGGCTAGTCACTTGGGTCATTTGAATTAGGTCTTCATACAGAGAGGACAGTGACCCAATGACCCAGTGATCTAAGGGGCCGCTGCTCTTTGAGTTCTCTGCCTCCCATAGAGCCAGAGCAAGCTGAATTACTTGACTTGATCACGGGAGCAATTTGATCTTTCTGGGAGGAATGTCTTGTCTTTTATAATCTTATGGAACCATTTCCTCTAAAAATTAGGGTGAACATGAAAAATGCAGAAAGCATAAGAAATATATAACCAATATGAGACATCCAGCCACTGCAGTTCCTTTTATTTTGAAAAAAGTTAATTTTGCTATTTTATTTGCTCTATTGAAGCTGCCTTTCTCTTGCCTAGTGGTGCAGAGTGATCTGTTGTTAGTGATGGAGATTTTACTGCTGATAGCATTTTCTGAAGTAGAAATTTCAAAATAATCTATTATAAATGGCCCATCATTAATTACAATTATTTTAGTAAAAGTGCTTGTTAAAACAGCAGACAAGTATGTATCTTATATGTCATTAGTAATGCATGGTAAAAAAGGCAAATAAGGAAGAATTTTATGAGCCAAGGACTAGGTCTTCCATTAATTTATGCAAGGAATGACACATACATATTAAAATTGTTTTTGGTGTGCATTTCATTTTTCGTCCTTGGAAAAGTATGTGATGTATCTGAAAGATAATTTTAAAAAAGAAAAACCCTAAGTTACCAAAGATAAGTAGTTGAAAAATCCGTAACAGTAATAAATTGTTTTTCAGACTGATCTTATGATTAGATATTAGCTTTGTGGGTTATTTTAATGTATGGTAATAGTTCTTTACCTGGGAAGTGTGTGGGAGAAGGTGTGGAATCCCACACCTGATAGGGTGTGGAATAGACACATGGAGATGGCTTGGAAGAGACCATTCTGAGATGGTTTCAATTGAATGGAAGGGAAAGGTGGGCAAGGAGCAGAACAAGTAGAAAAATCAGTGTCTGATCAACAACCTGCTCAATACTCAGTTCACTAGCTGCCTCTGCAATGCTGACAGCTGCAGTGGCCCATGGAAAAGTGGTTCTGTACAAGGTGTCTCTGGCCTTTTTTTGTTTCAGAACTAGTTTAAGGTTAAGAGCTTAAAGTCTCAGTGGTTTGGTTTCAGTCTCCTGAATCTAAATGCTCACTTTTGGCACAGTGGCCTTGTTGGATTTGGAAGCTTGCAAATGCATAACATTTTGCATTCAGGTTTTCTGAAATGCAAGCAGTTCATTTATGTGCAGCAGAAGAATGCCTGGGGCAAAGGATGTGGACAATAGAAAAGAGCAAAGAGACGAAAAACCTTGTGG
Organism: Melospiza melodia melodia; assembly: GCF_035770615.1. NCBI lineage: Eukaryota > Metazoa > Chordata > Aves > Passeriformes > Passerellidae > Melospiza > Melospiza melodia. Next base: position 86,962,661 of record NC_086197.1, on the reverse strand, counting down.
ATGATAGATTGCTGCCACATGGCTCTGTGGGAATAAAGAACTGCAAATTAAGAGGTTGTCAACAGTTATTAGTCTGTAGGGCTTTGCAGAGGAGGGTTGTTTCCAAGGACTCAATATTTTGTTGAATGAACATTTGCAGCTCTGAAATGGATCTGAACTATCTGTTTTAAAAATGTTCAGATGGACAGACTATAGAATCATAGCACAGATCTGTTACTATTAGGTAAGTTATACACTCCACTCTCATTAGGGGAAGACTAAAGTTGGTTTATCAAGCTGAATAAGGACTAGAATTTAATTTAATAATACAAATGGATATTGAGTAAAACAGTTCAACTGATGCAAAAATCTGGCAGCTGAGTATTAAGCTGAGATTTCGTAAGGTTTGAATAGATGATGCTTATTGTATTTTTGTGCAAGCACACTATGGATATAATTGTAATATAATTTCATTTTACATCAAGAAATTACACCCTTCAGAATATATTTTCATTTTTGGCAGATTTTTGTTTTCCTGTTAAGAGTCAAGAAAACATTTTCCCAGTTAAAAGTTAGCCAGACAACAATGTCCATCTAAATAAACAAGGACTTAATATTTGTCACAAATAGTCAACAGCAATGGTTTCAGAACCTTCTGCATGTTAGTGTACATGTAGAAGTATGTCTTTCATCAGCTTTAATATATTGTTCCTTGTTTAAAATTCCACTGTTCAGTATGGATGAATGAAATGAAGAAAGGTGAAAAATACCAAGGGAGGTTTTTCATCTTGGAGCCTCCCAGAACAATGAATGACTGTCTGATGGAGGTAATCTCTTGTTTTAGGGTCTAGGCTAACAGATTACTTGAATGGCTCAGCATCATATTTCCATCTTCTTTCTTTTCATGTTCTATGCTGATATGCTGTAATAACACTCATTGGCTTCTCGTTAAATGCAAAATAAGTGAAATACACAGTTTTATTTATTGTACCAAATGAAGCAAAAAAAAAATTTTAAAAGACCGTTTTATTCTTCATGATGTGAAAGATGTTGAGGGGTTCTAAATCACTGCAGATGTTAGCATATTTGTGCCATGTAAATTGGGTATGTTAATGATGTTACAAAATGTTCTAATCAGTGTTTATTCTGTCATATTTTATTTATATTTATTTTTCAAAATATATGTGCATATGGTACAAGAACCTTGAAAAATCATAAGGCAGTCAGATTGAAATACAGGGTTTAGATTAAATACAGAGATATGTGTTTTAATTAAAGTGGTTTATAAATATATATTATGGATACTCTGAGAAATCCTTCTAATTTTTTTTAACACAGTAGTACTTTAAAATATTCAGAATGATAACAGAAGTCTCTTTCAGCACAAACTGGCCAGTGTGCTTGCTAATGATCCAGGAAAAATACACTGATATTCTTTAAAAATACCTAAGAGATAATATTTACAATTTTTTATTCAAACTTCTAAGCTGGGCTCTTTGAAACTTTTCAATATGGTTCAGGCTGTGAATATAAACTTTTATAGCTTAGATTGCCAGGAATATGGATGATACCCATTAGGTTGCTTCCTAGGAGTTAAACACTGTGTTTTCCCTTGCTTTTTAGATTGAGACTGACTGTAGAAGTGTTTGCAGTTTTCTGGGGAGTTAAGTGGAATTTAGGTTAGGCACAGTAGATCATAGAGAAGCTTAGGCAGAGGAAGGACAGGATCCTCCCCAGAGCACGTGCTTCCCAGTGAATCAGTGTCAGTGTACACACACTGATATTTAATATAAAAACACAGGAAAAGTTGAGATCAAACTGAGAACTGGGCAGAGAGTGAAATGGTTTCAGGACTAGGTAAAGCTGGATATTAAGATATATCCAATGTAAGATATCTGAATATCATTTCAGGCATTATTTAGTTTAGTCTACTATTACTAGAAAGAGAAGTATTTCATTTTGTGTTCAGAGTATTATTGCACAGCTATAGGTTTGAATCTCTTCCACAGGCATTGCATCACAGTAAGCCTGAGTGATACACAATTCATACACAGATCTTGCTAGTAAGTTATGTCATCCTAGAAATGTTTTTTTGAAAAAGAAACAAGCAGTAAAGACTTCAGCATTGTTCAACTTTTTTTGTACTCAGCTTTAACACAGAAGTACAGAGTATATATTTCTGGCCAAAAAGAAAAAATATGTTTCTTATCATTTAATGGGCAAGTATGTTGCATATTGCAGTTTGAAATCTATTCTGTTTTGTGTGAAAGAAATTATTTACTGTTTGCCTCCTCATATATGTAGTTCTGTTGGAGGATAGGAAGGGGTTTTTGTTGGCTTTGGGGTTTGTTTGTTTATTTTCTATCTTTGTATTCTTTATCAAGAGCTTATTTTAAGTGTTTTCCTAAAGATTATCTACATAACTGTCATTGATTAGGTTTTTTGGGGTTTTTTAACTGTACAAGGTAATTTACTGGGAGTTAATGTATGGAACTTGGTCAGGGCATGTGATAACAGGATTTATGGTGCAAACCCTAGAGATGTGTTTATTTATAGAGTCTGTGAATTAAACCAAGATACCACAGAAATCAGAGGAAGTCTACCTGTTCCCTTCATTAAAATCAGAGCCTTATCTGAGACCGAAGAGCAGTATAATCCATCCAGTGTCATGTTGTATTTGTCTCTATGAGACAACGGGAGGTGTGGTTTTAAAATTAAATATGTCAATAATGGTGTTTAAGAAAAAAAAACTAATGGGGAGATGGATTTGCTGAAACCAGATTGCAGTCACAGGGACTAGACTGAAGCAGGAACTGGCAGAATTGAACTAGCTGTTTAAAAGCCTGTCTATGAGAAAGTCATGTTTTTTCTTCTGCAAGTTTGATATAACAGTTATAGCCATCTTTGGATCTCTCCTGAGCTAACAGTGACTACAGTCACTTGTTCAGCAGATAACGTCTGCAGACCAGGACTTTAATAACATTTCAAAGGTAATATTTGTATAAGGATGAACACTTCTGTAACAATTTCCCCAGTGAATGAGAAGCACACTGTTTTCTCAGACCGTGTGCATTGTTTGGTTTCAAACAGAAGTATCTTTCTAATCAACTAATGAAGATTAATACACTATTTTGAATTTTTTGGTTGTCTTCTTTATTTTTGATTTTTGCTAGTTTGGTCTTCTTTTGTTACATTGGAGAAACATCTTCGGATGTTTCTAATTGAGGGGTTTTAGTATAACCATCATTGCTCTTAACATAGTGAAGGGAAAATGCAAATAAATACCTCTAATAAGCCTCTTTGGTTTTTTCTGTATACCAAACAGATTCTCATCCTGTACTATTTACTACTGTACTACTGCTCCACAGCTGTCTTCTGTATAACAGGAGATGAAAAATCACACATCATATTGTGGGAGAGTGGCTTTAAGAATACTTGACAGAGAACATGAAAATATTAAAAAATCCAGGCTAATCACATAAGCAGTACATGATCTAAGTGCTTCCCCTAGAATTCCAGATAATTTTGTTTGCTCATGTCAGCTGTTAAGATGAGTTTGAGTACTTAATTTCCTAGGAAAGAATAGTAATCTCTAGAGATTTCATTCATGGTTTCTCATCTTTGTGAATAGAGGTTGGCTTTCCTTACCTTAACATGTAAAGGTATGGTCCCCTGGCACCAACCCAAACTAGCAATATCCTGGGATTTTGGTAGAACTTAGAATTATCTGCAAGGTGCTGTGATTTTTTTTTTTTTTGCCTATTCTTCTGTTTATTAATAAGTGAACTTATAGAGATGTTGGTACAACACTTTCAAGCAAATAGACAAATACCAGGTTCCAATTCTCTTGTTTTAATTTCCAGTTGTCACTATTGTGTTTTTGATACATATTTAGAGCATTTTAATATTCCATTGGCCAACTCAGTCCTGCACAACAACTAGAAATGAAATAAGCAATGAAGTCTGGAAAATTTGAAATGCGGTCTTGTACATGAGGAAATACCTTGGTTGTTTGTTCTCCACAACTGTCAGTTTGAAAACCTTAAAACTTTTTTCTTATGATGCGAAGAATTTGCACATTAACAATAGAGAGAATTCATTTTCTAATACATTTTGGATACCTTTTTTTCTGTGTGTCATCATGGGGTTTCACTGCAAATTTTGATCTTGACCACTATATCACAATTGCAAAGAGAGTGTAAGTGTTTAGAGAACAGTGTTTTATTACTGCAGAGCACACAGTTTGGGGAATTGATCATTTTTCTTCTCTCCCCCTGTGGTTCAGCTTTTGGCAGGTCGTCTTGCTGCACACAGAGACTGATTGATCTCTCACCACGTGAAAATGGCAGGTGCTTGTTAGGCCCCCAGTGGGACTTACTTCAGTCTGCAGTGATTCCTTTCTTCATACGGTATTGTTAATAGATGCCATCTTTTGGTCTCTTAATCTTTAACCAGCAAACAGACTTGAATCTGTTAAATAGATCCAGCATTCCATCTTTTAAGTATGGTGCTTTAGTGCACGATTGCAGTGAGTGCACTGGAGTTTAAAAGCAAACTAGTATTTCCCAAGAGACAGGAGATTTTGCTGTTTAAATTATCTGTAGTCCACATCCTATAGAAAAAAAAAGCCTGAATAGACAAGATTTTAACTCAGCATATTACCTTCTCAAATAACAAAATTAGAATGGATGCTATGTTTTTAAAAAACTGTGGACTCATGAATAAAGAAACATACTTTTTGACCCAAGAGAAATGAAACTCTGTTTAGGAGCTTTTGCAAAAATATGTTAAAATCATAGATCTGTTCATGAAATATGGGTTTATGATGCTCATTTTTTCATTTAGATTGTTGGTGACTTAGCCTTGTAGTTTCTCTGAATCATTCACTGAATTAATTTACCCTCTAATATTAGAAGCACTAATTATCAGTAAAGTTGTTCTGTAGGTTATTAGTTTGGAAAAGACCATCATGTTATTAAACAATGCTCTAAAAAGCATTATTTTAAATCATCAGGTGGGGAGACTCAAAAGTAATACTACATAAATGGTTCTAAAAGACATTGCTTAGAAAATTTAATTACACTCCTGAGGTAAACTTGTCTATCATCAATGCCATCACTGCCAGTCATGGGATCTTATTATACCTTTTCTGGATAGGAAAATGCAAGATAAAAACCTGTAGATCTTTACAGGCTGTGACTAAGTCCCTTTTTCCCCATTATTCTTTTCCTTTGATCAGGCAAGTTGGACTCTGAATTGCACAGAAGGCCTATTTTCATTCCTTTAATTATTTTCTCTAATATTTTCCTTAACCTCTCAATTTGATTGGTGCAATTCCAGTTTTAGCAGAACTGAACAGACTTTTTGAAAATTAACTTTGTCTTGGACTGTACTGCTCTATTGACTCAATAGTGAAGATCCTCCCTTTATATGCATTTGAGATAAGTCTCTTACAGGAAAGTGATTTTCAGCCCAGTCCCAGTCTCACAGCACTTTGCAGAGCTTTTGTACCCCAGAATCTAGTTTAACATCCTTCATCAATGCCATTCATTTTTTCTTCATATAGATATAATCTTATACTAATTTTCCTTTTTTTTTTTTTTAAATGTGAAATTTTTCCTGTTAACAGTTTATCAACCAGTCACAATTGCTCTTTAGCAGGGATCAGACCTGCTCATTTACCAGGCTGTACTCTTTGTGTTACCATATATCTTATACCCTATGTATACCACAGGTGATGTTAGATGTGCTTGTGTTGCAAGTTTCTTACATTTATGGTTAAAATTCATGTGGCCAAGAAGTGACCTATTTGCAAGAGGAAAAGGTTAAAATGTTTCTAGAAGCTGTCAATGAGACTCCTCTGTTTATATTTGCAATTCTTTTAGATAGCCATCTAGCTAGTTTTAATAAGTTTCTTTTTTTGTTGATTTTTAACCTTTATTGCTTTTTAAAATCTAGATATCCTTCAAATAAACCCAAGCTCCAAACTGAATATTATCAGTATTTTGATTTGGTTGGGGATTCCTTTGCATGCATGGAAGAAATGTAAATGCTATGAAACAAAAGTTCATGTACAGTGTATATTTCTTTATGATCTGATTTAAGAGCCAGCTGGGTAGGAACACAGTTACATTTAAAAATATCGTCTTCTACTTTTTAGAAGCTGGTAGAAGGAACTTCTTCCTTTGTAAAATTAAAAAAAAAAATACTATGACTTTTAGTAATTAAGAATGTGAGAGAACAGTTATGATTGGTTGCAGGCTGTTAATATTTTCTCCATGAGGTTTTTAGGTATAATTGATGTGTATAAAAGCTTCATATAATGACTAAGAGGAATCTAGTTCTACAAGTGGTACTCCTTTCTAAGATTCTACGTTTAGATTTTCCTATTTTTGATATAAAGAACAGATTTTTAGACCTCTACATTAATATTGATAAAATAGTTAAGCTTTTAGTTTTGCAGTTGGAGTACCTCATGACTTCAGCAGAATTTTACAACTTATCACACACTAGGTTTTTTTTGATGGCAAGTAATAGAAAAAAATCAGAGCATTAGTCTGTGATAGATATTTTCTACATTCTTAGTGTTGCAGTAGAAGTAGAGAAAAATCTGTGCAAAATTCTTGAAGACTAAGGGAATCTTGGCATTCTTATGCCTGGAAAATCTATATCTTTAGATGGCTACCCATGACTGTAAGAAAGTCAATAAAAAATATAAGTTAATCTACCAGATCAAAGGTAAGACAATGTGAAACTTCACAAATTCAACTTGCAGTTAAAACATAAAAAATTGAAAGACCTCCTCAATGGGGCTCATCCTTTCATGAGGATTAGTCTCACTTTCTTGAAGAGGAATAACAGGAGGAAATATTTCTCTTACTTTGCAAAAGGCATTTGCTATCAAATTATGACATTTGAAATGTCTGCCTGCAGACTTTCAGGTTAACACCACTGAAGGTCAGAGTCACAACCATTGTTACTGTCATTCTTATCTACTTATGTGCACACAACTCCTCTATGGAATTTCTGCACAAGGTCAGTCATGAAACTGAAATTCATCATTCTCTTCCATGACCCAAATTATCCAAAATAACAACCACTTCTGCCATCAATTAAGCCCAAAGTACACTTGCAGAGCGAGTAACTTTTTGAATATTACTACAGATTTGTAAACATTTGGTATTGAAGAGAAACACAGACATGCAAAAGCATGTAGAAAGACTGATATGCTTCAATGAAACAGAAAAGCCAAACCTTGGCACACATAATTACAAATCCTACTAAGCCAGATTTTTAGATCTTGTCTTGATTTAATTCATGCTAGTGCTCATGAGAACTGGCCTGAATGAGGGCAACCTATAGTTGGGGTTTTCTCTTTGAAATCTGTTCCCTTTTCATCTACTAAATCAAATAAATGAATCTGGATTTTCTTTCCTATTATTTGTGTCAATTTTTAGGTACCTGAGCTCCAGGGTTTTGCTGCTAGTGGGATTTCTGCGTGCCAGTGTTTTTGACTCCACAGTATCTTAAATTCTTAGAACAGAAATTAGATTTAAAATGGATAATGAGGACATGCCTTGATCTTAGGACTGAAATCCTTTTGTAAGTTATGGAGAAAGGACTCTTTTTCAGCGCAGAAAAGACTGGGATAGAATGAGCTCTGTTCAGGCTAATGTGAAGACACTTTTCCTGAATTTTTGAAAATTTCCTGGTTTAACTGAAGTATTTCTCTGTAGCTGCATTTCAAGTACAAGCCTTCTGTTGACAAAGTAAAAGAAATGCCATTATTTTTATTTAATAACACATCATTTGAGTAGTAGATTAGTGTTTTAATACCAGAGAGGCTGCTGTAGCAATAAAATAAAATATATGTTTTAAAACCCTTGACTCATATGAAGATGTCCATCTCCAGTGACCACACAGTTACAGTATCAAGTAAGTTTTCTCATTTTTAGCAAACAAAGTCAGTATTTTTACCTTTCATTTGCAATTGCTGTGGCTTTTAAAAAATATTTTCTTTTCCTTGGATTAACAAAGATTTTATGATTCTATGAATTACATTCTTTATTTAGATAAAAAAACAAGTTTTGAGTATTTTGAGTATTAAGAAAAACCCAGAGATTTTTACTTTTAGGGTGAAAATCTCACCTGAATGTGATTGATCAAGCTGACATCCATCAATGCACCAATTTGGGACAACAGAGGAGTTGAGAACATTTGTCACTACATTCCCAAAGGCTATATATGGTAATTGACAACATTAGTATCAATTCTTCACAAAAGTGTGTTTCTTACAACCATTTTAAATGCATAAATGGTAAATAATTAAAATATATTACAGCATACATATCACTTCATTCATCAGCAGCCTTTTTCAATACAAGCTCTTTTATTTCGTGCTAGACAAGGCAATGCCTCTAAAGTGCTTAGCTCAGTAAATAAAGAGGGATGATCTTCTACAGAAAAGTAAATCTTGCTTTAAGGTATAATCAGTACTATATTGTTAGGGCAAATCCAGCTTATGTGCAACAATACTGGAATCTAGTCAGCTCACTGGTCCCTTCAAATATAAGACCTTTTTCAGCTACAAAAGGAACAGCTCTTAATAATTTTATCCTCCTAATCTTTTGAGTCTACCTCAAAAACGCCAGGTACGTTTCTATTTTAACAAATGCACAAGATGGGCAGTAAATGTGCTCAACATGCTGCACTCTGCAGTGCCATTAGGACACATCTGTATGGGAGAACACACATATTCTTTGCAGTACTGGGAATTTATTTTGATTTCACCTGAGGCAGCAGGATTGTATTCTGGAAAAAATTAGAATGTTAAGTCATTTGATTTTCATCCCCTTTGAGCACTGTATAGTCAGGAATTGTTAGTGGTGTTCATTTTAAAGCTGAACAGTGGGATTAAAAGTACTTCATGTCAAACACTGGGATTGCTTTCACAAAACAGAAACAAAAAGATGTGATTCCAAATTAATTTCTGAAATCAGGAGAACCAACAAAATTTTTTAGAAAGTGAAACTACCTTTGAAATGTAATGAAATTTTATTGTTTGAAGCTTAAATCCTGATAATTTTTTCATTCTATTTTACCTACTTGCACTGTTTCTGTGCTTATTATGAACAGAAGTCACCCTTAAGAGATCAGGACTTGCCAATACTTCTAAATACAGCAGCATATCATAATTGCTTTTCTAATCTAGGTGTAGAATTGGGCTTTAACTGCTGGCAAATTCAGATTTTTAATGGTGCCTCCTCTAAGTAGCAGCCTTTCAATTTTATGCCCTAGGAAAAAGCTGCTGATATCCTGTTCTAGCAACCTAGGTATAAAAGAGTATTTTGAAGTGCCACATGAAATAAGATAGTAGTGAATAATAAGCTAGAAAATATGCTTAAGGAGTCACTTTACTATCGTTGCCATGTACAAATTATACAGGAAGAGCTGAGGGCTGGCATCTGTTTTTCAGCTTACTTCTGTGCACTGCAAGCTTAGTATTGTTGTTTGCCTACAGCTATTTTTTGCACTTATTAGGAATCAGTCAATCATACAGTTCCTAAACAAAAGAAAACCATTTGGTGACTGAATTTGATAAGATGACTCTACAAAAGTTCAAATTATAGTTTTCATAACCAAGGTGAAAAAAAATTAACTTCCTACATTTCTTCTAACATGTAATAATTTTTAAATCTCGCAATATGCCACTAATAATGCTTTGTAACTTAACAGATTGACTCATGAGAAGGAGGTTTGATGTTAGATAATCAACTACAATTCTTGTTTGAAATTGCCTTGAATTGTATATTGCCATAGGTTTGCTTTATCAGTATTTACCCAGGAATATCATCTAGGAGATACTGATGTAAATTACATCCAAGTAATCTATCCTGGCTCCAATAAATTTTTGCTTTTTCATTGGTTCTTCCTGAATAGAGCAGACTTGAGAGGTTAGAAGGTGCCATACATTTTCAGTACTTTAAATTTTGAAAATATTTTTAAGAATATTATTGCCTGATGTTCGGTCATAGAATTTCAGGCTTTTTCTGGTGAGATGGGTGAGCCATGTGGTTATTCACATGAAATGCAAGGTTATAACCACCTCTGATCTTTCAATTCTGTAAACTGCAAACTGAACAAACCTCATATGCAAGATGTATATACTAAAATTATACTGCCTCACTAATGACTCTTAAAAATATCTCTTTACATTGAACCTAAGCTAAGCCCAAAGACCTTTAGGTGGGAAAGGCAACAGAAGTAGATTCTATTTAAAATTCTCAGTACTGTTGGCTTGCAGTATAATTCAAATTCCCCACTTTCCTGGACCTCAACATCACAATTTATCTGCTCAGTCCCTGTCTTCCTAGAGTGATGGAGAAATCTCCTCAAGAGCTGATGTATCAGGAAAAAGTGATACTATGATTTGGAGAGCTCCTTCAGCTGCCGTTCAATGTGACAGTTTCTTTCTAAACAGTCTGGCTTTTGTTTTCAAATGTGAATCAGAAAGAGCTGCAATCCTGAAATCAGCATGGTTAAATTGCCTAATTAAATATGATATGCGGGTTTAGTTTTCAGTTGTTGACTAGACTCCTGTAGAGTGATAGAGACATGGTTTAATTGCACATTAGGCAAGTTGTGGATGAAAAAGACAGACAAGGAATTGGACTCACTGAAGTGTAGATATCAAGAATTACATTTAAATTCTATGGAGCAAAACCAACCGTAACAGTGAGTGATTTCTCTCATCCTTAAAGTACCTATTGTATGTGTGTAAATTAATAGTTTCCTGTTAGTTTTTGGCTGCAGAGGGAGCCTGAGTGTGACTATCTGAGAATAGAAATACAGTATAGATAATGCGATGTATAACTCTAGGCAAAATATAATGAAATACATCATGTAGAAGACACCCATAGTTCTTCCAAAATATCTTAGATGGAAAAAGGTGCAGCACAGGTACATTAATCTACAAATCAGAGTTGTATAGGCAAAACAATGCAAGGGCTGAAGCTGACATCCCTGATGACATGTCCAGAGAAGAGACAGACTAGATTTAATAGAGAATAGCATGACTGCTGTGCAGATCCAGCACTTTTATTTCTTATTAAGAAATCTAATAAAAATAAACCTGGGAAGATTTTTTTTTAATTAGATCAATATCCAGGTCTTAGAAAGTTTAACTGCTTTTCACTGTCTTTAATGATTCTAATGCTGATGAGCACAAGGATGAAATAACTGGTGCTACTTTGTGAAGAATAAGAGATAAAATGTCAATACCTTTAATGAAAAACAAAGCATCCTGCAATTTCTCACTTATGGCATGTTTTCAAATAAATAGAAACATTTTTCTTGACATCATGATTAAAACAGGACATGATTCTTTGGCCCTCACTAATGATTAACTGTTCTGCTGGTGAAGAAGATTTTCTTATTTTCTGCTAGAGTAAAAAACAGGAATTTGGTTTAAGCTTAACATTAATAGTGTCAAGAAAGAAAAAATAATTTAACATAGACTTTACTATGACTTATTATATTGTCATTTCTTACAGACTTAACCAAATTATGCTTTTATTTGAACTGAAAGCAATGAAGGAACAGAATGATTATGCAAAAGAAGGTTGTTCTATGTAGAAAATAAAGACTGAAGATCCAGAACAATTTTTTTCCCCTCTCTGAGATTATAACTTCAAATATTCTTTTCAAGAGTAATAGCTAAAAACAGTTTATACAAAAGCATGGATTTTACATTGGAATGATTCCTTTAAATGACGATTTTTAAAGAGGAAATCTGATGGAAACATACATTATAATCATGTTGATAACGTTAAAATCTATGCATGATCATGGCAGTCAGAAATTAGAAGGTTAGAAACTAAATTAGTCAAATCTTCCTGCTCATATTCTTAACATTTTTGCATTTTGCAGTGACAGCTTTGGTTTAGAGAAGGAAAACACACAGCAGACAAACCATTCAGAGGTAGAGTGCTGAAGAAAAGCTGCATTAATCAGGGGAAAAGACAGCCTTTATAGAAACCTGTGGGTTTCAATACAATTCAAAAGGTGTTTTGCTATTGATGCTGCAATATCTAGTTCAAAAGAAAAGGGGTGTCAAGAAAGGAATTGTTATTTCGAAGTAACAGAATCATCCATTGCCCACGGCACTGGGGGCTGCTGTGTGTGTGGCTGCAAGGAGAGCTGCAGCCTCAGGATGCAGCCATGCAGCTGCTCATCGTGCCACAGAACACCTGTGATCAGCAGGAAAAGTGCAAGCCCTTACCTGACTCCAGGTTGGTCTGAAAAAGCCATTTTGGTCCAAGGAAAATAACGTGCTGTCCTGTACTCTCTCAACAAAGGAGCATAGCAATAGTAGAAATCAACAACCTTTCTCTGCGGCATCAACTTATGTTCCTATGACATAAAAAAATAAAAAGCTAACAAAATGCACTAATCCGTCCTGCTCAGGTGGAAGCAATGACAGGCAAGTGTTTTCATGGATTGCTTGATGATAGACCTGGAAGGAAAACAGGGTAGAGTTCACACCAATGAAGAAAGCAAGAACAAAGGGAAATTGATTTACTGAAAATGTTATTGGTGATTTTTAAAAAAAACCTTGCAGTGTCTTGAAATCAAGGAGGAATTTGAGGAGTTATTGGAAACACCTGGATACACCAGAATACCAGATCCTATCGGTGTAAACTTTTTAACTTGCAATATTTTTGAAAGCAGTTTGCGTTTGCTTTTCTTTGGGGTATTGGTTTGATTTTTGGTTTTTTTTTTTTAGTTTTGAGGTGAGTTATTTTTGTGGGTTTTGAGGTGGGTTTTTTTTTGGGGGCGGGGGCGTTGTTTTGTTGTTGTTGTTTTTTTTCATATGTGAATGCAGAATATGCTTTAGCAGGAATAAAGTTGAAAACACAGTAAGATCCTCAAACACTGTCCTTTTCCACTAGTTATGTTTGGTGAGTTTATTTTTTTCTTAGATATTTACATTTTTAAGTGTAAGGTTCTTTTTCAAGTTGCTTAAAAATATATATATATGGCCTCATAGAAATTCTGTAATATGTTGTGACATATATTACATCATCTGCTTTGTCCTTCACTAATATTCTACCAAGGACAGTAAAAATACAAAAAGAAATGCACAGCCCTTCTGCATCACTGCAATAATTAAGTCCAGCAAAGTGGCTGCTAAGATTGCCTTACTTATGCCAGGGGCCAGTTTGGTTCCCAGGAGCCTTAAAAAGTTAAGAAGAGAAGGTGACAAAAAGGTGGAGAAAAGCATGCATGACTTGAAGTGATAGGTCTATCTCAGCAGCCTGCTTTTGGCATTCCAGGGTCTATATTGCACCAGCTGACCTCTCCTCAACAGGAGTCACAGCTCTGGAGAGGGCATGCCAGAGGGGGAGCTCTGGCATTTTTTGAAAGGGTTATTGGAGGCCACTTCAGTGGATGGAAAAATGAATGAGAATTTCAGAACCTGGCTTAATGGGGTGATTTGTGTGACGATTACTCTTAAGAAAATATTTTTGAGAAAAAAGCATTCCAGAAGGAGTCTAGTCTGATATAATTCCATCATAAAACTGTACTTTGGATCAGAATTTCTTTCCACAAGTAAAAGCATTTATAATTTTAGCCATAAGTGTTTACAAAATCTATGGGGTGCAAGAATAGTTATTTCTTATTTTTTCCTTTACATATAAATTTCCACTTGGCCGTGTTGTTCCTTTAACTAGCATACCTATATCTTTATAATTCAATTCTTTTTTCAAAAACCCCAGACAGTCTTGTAAAATAATCTATACTTTAATTACAAGTGAGTTTCATGCTATGATTTTAATGTATGAGCTATCACTGGACCTTAAACTGCCAATGGCAATACAAACATTTTTCAATGACTAGTGCAAATTGTAAAAACAGCCACTTTTCTACATTTGCTTTAGAAAAAATAATCTAAATTCACCAGCTTCAGTTCTTTTCTCTCTTTGCTGAAAGCTACCACAACATGAACTCTTAAAAGTAATTAAAGTATCATGGAAAAAGTAGTTCATATTAAGGAAACTTTAAAATCAGGCCTAATATATGTGGTATGTGTGAAAAAGTCGAGATATATTAAAGGTACTGAATTTGACTTGATGTAGGAATAGTGAATATTTATCACATGAGATTTATAAAATATTACAGAAATAGCTTAAAATTATGGCAACTAAAAATAAAACTTTTGGACGCAGTGGGTAAGGGAACTAAAAACTAAAATAAGACGGCAAATAAAAGACATGCCTTAAACTGGGGGAAGGTTGCTTTTGGAGGAGCACTTGTATTCTGAATACCAGGGATCAAAGAAGAGCTGAGCACCATCACAACCATATTTAGTAGAAATTTAGTATTCATATTTTCTTAAAATGAGAATGCACAAGGCATTAAGAGTGAATTTTTGTGAAGCAAGCAAACATATTCAGCATAAAGAAAACATCAAATACTCCTCAGTCTGTGATTGGCCACAGATATGGAGAGAGATGTGACCCTTTCTCCCAGGCATTACTTGGTGCAACAGATGGATGAATTGCTCTTTGAAGCAATTTTGCCATTCCAATTTATTGGGATGACTTAAAAAATGGATTAATTGACCTCCTGATGGCTATAATGAATGGAAGTATTAATCTTGTGAAGTTTAAGAAAGGAAAATACTGAGTTTTGCAGCAAAAGAAACACGGCACCATGCATCTGTACAAGCTGGGGACTGACTGGCTGGAAAACTGCTTTGCAGAATTGAGGAATTCTTGATGGGCAGCAAATCATGCCTGAGCCAGCTGAGCTCTTGCAGTGAGGACCAAGAGCCTTCTGGGCTGCATTAGACTGGGCATTGCCAGCAGGTCAGAAGGAGCTGCCTTCATCTCTGGTGAGCACTGGAAAGACAATTCAGGAGTGCTGTGTCCAGTCCTGGTTTTCCCATTAAGAGGGAAATGTGGACTTACTCGGGCAAGTCCAGCAAAGGACCACAAAGATTTAAAGGGCTTGTGGCATCTGTCCTATTTAGCCTGGAGATAAGAAAGCTCAGAATCTTATCCATTTCTGGAGGTGCTTGTTGGGAGGGCTCTAAGGAAGACAGAGCCTGATTCGCCTCAGTGGTGCCCAGTGAAAGGGCAAGAGACAATAGATGGAAATTTAATTACTGGAAATTTCACTTATGCAGAAGAATTTTTTTTTCTTTGAGAGTGGTCAAACACAGTGGGATTGTGTGAGATATTCACAACCTACCTGGACACAGCTCTGGGCAATCTGTTCTAGCTGTTCTGAGTGTAGGTGTTAAAGGATTTCCAGACATCCACACCAAGCTCAACCACAGATTTTGTGATTCCTTGATGAAGTCTAGGGAAAAGGAGAAGAGGACAAGCAGACAGGTACATTTTTTAACTTGCATTGATCATTTGGGTTTGTGCTGATTTCTCTGACAACTGTCATCAAAAATGTAGATATACAAGCTTCAGATATCTATCCTGGCTCCTACCTGTAAATTACACAGAGAAATGAGCACTTACCAATGTGCTGACCTATCTCAGATGCTTATTGGAAAATAATATTGATTGCTCTCTGGATGAGGGCGTTTTTTCCCCTCCAGTGACTGCAATGTAAGCTTAGTGTCCAGTTTGTTCCGAGGTATTTAAAAGTCAGGTATCAGGAAAACTATTCAGTCAAGAAAAAATGTTCAACTATTCCATTTAACATCTACTGTAATACTTTTTTCATACTAAAAGATATCTAAGACATTACCTTTTCCAGTGTGTAGAGTATTAAAAAAGAATAAAAATAAAATATTGGAACAACTGAAAGACATTGGTATCTAATGGTTAAAATTCACAAACTGTTGATCTGAGAACTGTTCCATGAAGTTTATATAAAGTCACAATGCACATCTTCCTAATTCAATGAGACATTAAATGCTGGAGTCATTCTGAGCAAACCCTAAAAACTGGAGGTGTATTCATTATGCAGATGCAAACATCTGTATTTGTGTGTAAATCCAGGGTCTGAATATTTGAACGTGACAACTGCATGCACTGTGTTATGCTAGAGGGAACAAGAGACAAAGAGGAGCCCTGCAACAGCGGAATTCCCTCAAGGAATACTCTCTGATTCATCTGTCACATACTGAAGCCTTTTCAGAGGGTGCCAGACCTCTGGAGAGGGGATGCTGGAAGAGGAGTTCAGCCACAGTTTGAAATGATTCAGAGCTTGTTTTTCACTGCTCAGCTCAATTCTGCTAACCTCGACTGCCCTCCCTAGTATTCCTGTGGCTCTCACCTGCAAGAGTAAATTTTTCTGTCATCTGGCCACTAACATGTTAGCCACAGCCAGGAGAGTATTTAATATTTTCTTTATGCTGAACATGCCTGATTAAATGTATCATCAGTATAATATCACTGAATTCAATACCATTTGTGTTTAGCCTATTCTACCTTGTAATCATCCATGTAGCATCTAAAACCACAGTTTTTAGCCATAGGAGTCACAGGAGGATTTTTGAATGATGCCGATTTCATCCCCATATTTTGCTCTCTAGAGCAATTAGTCCTCTAAAGAGAATTAATTTTAAAAACCACATCCAGCAACATTGTTGTTCTGACAATCAAGGTTGATCTGCAAGAATAATAAATAGGAAAGTGGTGATAATGTTGAGCATCAATAGAAATGAAAGCCTAGAGAAAAAAATACTCAAATCATAATGTGTTCTCCAAATGGAAAATAACACGTATTTGAAATCATTCAACTCTTGATTTTAAGCAAAAGAGAAAGAAACCCTTTGAAAATGTAACTGAGAAAATCAACAGTTGTGTTTCATTCTACCAAGATAACATTAAATAACTTAAAGAGATGCAAACATTGCGTAATTTTATTGTAGTTTGTTCCTGTTTTCAACTACAACGAAGTCAGTGCCCTTATTTTAGTATAAACGGTCTCAGTCAGCAAGGTAGAGCCAAAAGAAGGGGATCTGTTTCTGAGCTATTATTTTCAGTTACACTTTAGTTTTTTGTAAAACAGATTTTTCAAATCATTACTGCCATTATTACTAGGTCTTCAGTTTAGCTACAAGGGTTATTACAAGTCTATGCTTATATATACACCTATAGGTTGGTGTGTGTATAAAGCATATATATTTGTAATATGTATCCTGCAGCTGTTTGGTGGGGCTTTTTTTGTTTATGTGTACCAGGAGCAGATATAAGTGGGGAAGAAAGGAGGGATGTGGGATGGTGGAAGGCATTTCCTTCAAAACTTACATTTTCAATTAATGTAATTTACACGAACTGGCTAGACAAAAATCTAGCTTACATACATACATATATATATATGATTGCAAAAGTAATGGAATAAAAGAAACAGTACAATTTTATTACAAATTTTTGTAGTAGCTAAAATCCTGAACTTCATTTAAGAAAGCCAGTAAAAGATGGGTTAATAAAAATTTCATTCCATTTACAAAAATTGCATTATAAGCAATAGCAGGAAATATTGCAGTTCCCCTCCCCCTGCCCCTCTGTCTTGGGTAAGACCTATTTTTGAGCTGTTCTCATTCAGAGAACGAGTTGCTCCTTTTGGCTTTGCTCCCAGAGTACTGCATACTTGGTGGTGTGTGAGGCATTGCCTCCTGGGGAAAAGGGAGGAGGGGGACTGAATCACAGCACTTAATTCTTAATGATTGTTCTGTGTGGTCAAGAGGACACAGAGCAGGCAATGCTCTTTATTCTTTACTTACTGTTATAGCGATTGGCAGCCAGCCCTTTTAATTTAGTTATCAATACTCAATGCCCTTAATCTTTTACTCTAAAGCTAGTCCAAAATAAGTAGTAGCCAAGGAGCATCTGCTAAACAGAAATATTGGTGGGTAGATATGATTTAAGGCAGCATGCTACGGGCCTACCAATTGAATTCTGAGTAAGGGTTATTTGGTATTCTCTTGACAAATCTTGTTTCTTTTTCAGGATAGTTGCTTTCCTGACAAAATATCTGACAACTAATAGTGTGTGGAAAAAATCATAGGTGTTGCTAATAGATGAGCTTCTCAGATTATCCTATCTGTCTCCCTGTTGATATAGGACACTCTCCTAAGGCACATTTTCTATTACAAAATTGAGTTTGGTTTTCAGTATCCTGTGAAGCGGGATTTCTATATTTCAGAGGTTACTGAATAACTAAAAAAGTATCACTGACTGGGAAGTTTCTCTTTATATTTCTTGCCTTTGTTTTCTAAATACACCCCTAAGTACTGCATACTATAATCCCCTTCTTTCCTAAGAAGTTGTACTATATCGAGCTGATACTATTCTTCCTTTCCATCACTTGTCTGTGGTTGTTGGAGCATTTAGTTCTTTGGAATATTTAAGTGATTTAATAAGTAAAAATTGAGGTATTTATTCCTAATTCTTTTGTTCTCTGAAGAACTCCTTCCCATTTGCCAATCTGTTTCTAAGAATGTAGTTGCTTCATTTGAATGAAATATTCCAAATAGAGTGGCTTCATATGACAAGACAATAATGCTCTTTCTTTCCAGTGATTTACCTGCTAGATTGTAAAAGTTAGTGCTGTGGGAGTTCACTTGGTTAATAATGAATCCAAGGCTTGGCTCATTTGTAGAACATGTGCACTGCAGAATAATGTTTAACCAACCACTTAATATGTATGCATAAGAGAAAGTAGATGCACATTACTTAATTCATAGTTCTAATTTTATCCTGGCCCTCTGCAGGGGCATGTAGGGATCAGCTCATTTCATCTGCTGATGATGTCCATTTTGGAGGGGCTTAAATAGCCCTTTGGATCCATTGATCAAATGGCTTTGCTCCAGTTGTCCAAGCACAGAGGTCGAATTTATGGGCGATACCTCAGGTATTCTTGCCTACTCTCCAGCCTCTTCTTCACAAGAGTGTCCTTGAAGTCCTCTGTGATATTTACCAGTCCCATAGGTTTTCTCTGATACTCTAAAAAGGCATTTTCAATTGGAAGACATTTTAAATGAGAAGGCAATACTGTGACTGAAACTACAGTTTTTTACTGACTGGGCTCAAGTCTTGGATATGTAAGTCCCATGTAGATACATAAATTTGGTGTTTCAAACCTGTGAGGTAAATCTCATTGTCCTCAATGTCTATATCTGAATGAGAAGAATCTCATCTCCAGAGGAGGTGATCTTTTGCTTTCTGAACTCAAATATCCTGTAGATATTAAGTAGAACAAGGAATGTTTAGAAGACAAGGGTTTATCATCTCACTTTTTTTTTGTTGCCTTGTTTTCCATGATCAAAATTTGCAATTAAGTAGTATTTCTGTACATTGCGTTATTATTATAGGTACTATGTTTTGTTCTCTTGTTTGCTGATTTTGTAAAAAACTACTCTGTAGGTGAGGTCAAACATGACTACTATGCCAGTTTAATAGTATAATCTGTCATAAACTGGGATGTAATTACACTCCCATTGTTCTTGTCAAAATCATGTCTTCACATTGAATGGGTTTCTCTAGTAGATTAAAGCCATGCTTTTTGCAGCAATTCCAATAGCTGTATTGCAGATTATTTTTCTCTGACTTCTACCAGTGTATTTATTTGTCCATTTCTTTTCTGACAACCAATTCCTTTTTCCCTTAGTGAGTTCAGTACTGTCAGTTTGGAGCCATAAAGGACTTAATAGCATCTTCACTCAACATTTACTATAATCAGAAAAGCAGTTTTCACCACACCAAAGGGAAATTTCAGGATTCCCATTAAAAGTCTTGTTTTTCTTTAAAAGCTCTATAACATCTTCACATTCCTGATGGACTGCAAACAGAAGAAGAAAACAACAGTTTGCTGTTAGATCACCTGTGAAAAGTTATCTCAAAACCACAAAGATTAGGAAAAAATTCAGTGAATGTGTGGTGCTACAGAACCTGATTGTTGTCTCATGAGAACATTTTCTAATTTCCATGGTTCATTTGAATTTTCAAGGTATCTTGTCTGGATTTTTTTCACTTTGAATCCAGGCCATTAACGGTGACTCTGGCATCTTTGGGAGAACTTTAGCCATGAATTGAGTCTTATGCCCTGTTTCATACACTTCTGGACTCCACAGTGTAGCTAGTCTGTCCCAGCTGATTAACTGATGATGAAGGATGGAGTTCAAGGAAGCACATATTTAAAATCTTGTGTAAAATGTCACTTAAACATGTTTCCCGTTGTATTCTTCAATTCACTTATAATAGGTCTTTCTGTTTAGCATATTTAAACAGCATAAGGATGTATCAGATCACTAGCTGCATCACAGGATAAATAAAATACTGGTGTTTGTAGATAGATATAAAGATTAACAACTCAGTTGCGCTTCAGTTTGTGTTCACTGATTCTTTTCCCAGCATTAACACCTTTTTTTTCTACATTTCTGTTTTAAATGTCACAAGTATCAAATATGACCTCCAGCAGAACTTCTTTGGCAGAATTTCATTAGCTGTTAGTCCCTCTTCAGAGAAGGACAGCTAACTAGGCCTGTGAGTGTCACCATACAATTCTTTTTAAAGAAAGATTCTTTGTATGATGTTTGTTTGAGTTGATTTTTTTTTCTATTCAATATTTACCTACGTTAGAATAATCATGGATGGCTTCTGTAAATACCAGACAGACATTATCAGTTTTAAACTTCATGTCTACACTGAATTTTCCCTTTAAAGAATTCCTAAAATTTAACCTACTACCCTTTTTAGAGAGTGAAAATGTACAGTTAGTCTAAAACTTTCTCATACACACAGCTTTTTTAAGTCCTTCCTGCTTATATACCTCTGTGCATCTTCTGCAGCAGAAAGTACAAGAAATAATGATAGCACACCCAAGAGAAGCTGAGAGAAGCTATTTTTTTATAGATACACAAACATTTTCTTAGGAAAATGTTTCTTAAAATGTTTTAAATTTTTTAAAAGTATCCATTAATGAAAAAGAATGTCAGTCACCATAAAGTGTAATGGGGTTGTGACCTGTCAGCTTCAGTCTCTGTTTCCTTGGCTGCTCTGATAGAAAGAACTTATGCATAATGCTGCAGCAACCATGCCTTGGGAATCTCAGGGTTGCCACAGACAGGGCTTGTAAATAACTGCACAGAGGCTGACATTTATGGCAGCAGAAGCCAGTGGGCATTCTGCAGCTGGCTCTGCAGCTCCGCGTGGCTTGACTGCCCTCTAGTTAGGAGTTGACTTCTTCCCCTTTATGGAAAAGGGGATCTGTTGACCCACAGTCCCAGGAATTATGGCAAATATGTCATGATAAAACCATCCAAAATTCTCCTTCCCAAATGACTACTTTCCCACCTGTGACAGACTTCCTCATCACAGCGTCCAGTTCAAAGAGTTCAGCCCTAAACAGCTGACAATAAACAGCTTCTTTTTTAATGCAGTTCAAATAATAGTGCTTGTAAAGGTAAGTGCTTCTAACAGAAGTATTCATTGAAGTCTGAGAGATATTTTAAATTAGATAAGCCTTTCTTTAGCAACAGCAAAAATCAGTATGGTTTGAAGCAGTCAGTATTTAATATGCTTGTTCACTGTGTTAATTTTCCCCAAGTCAATTTTTAAAGCTAAAATAATCTCCCTTTGGCTTTGTATAGCCAGCATTATAACCACAGTAATTTTTAAATTAAGCTCCCTTATTGTCTATGTGTATGTGAAGTAGGTGATATTGCACAAAAAGCATGGGCTACATTAGCTTGATACAAATGCATATTTAAGAGCTTAACAAGCCTGCAAGAAAAATAATGGTCTCGATAAACATTAGTGTGGCTCACTTGTAAGCGTTTTTGTTTAGTTGCATTTTCCTACTTGCACATTCAAAGGAGTGATGAAATGCACTGAGTAAATAAATAAAGCCTATTATAATGTCCCAATAGTAGGGAAAAGTTGATTTTAGTTACACTAACAAGTATAAAAACTCTTGAATTATTAGATTTACTGTGAATTAAAGCACACAATGACTATTTTAAAAAAAAGGAGAGATTCTGTTAAGCAAGTTGAGATCTGGTATGCTACATATATGCATCTATACTTATATAAGAAGCATTTCTCTAACCATCCTAACTATATTGCTGATTGTGAAATGTAGAATCCTACTGTGTATGTGTAATTTTGTCTGGACTTGTGTTACAGTCGGTAATTGAATAGCACAGTGATGGGCTTATTGCAAGTGTGAGAAAGTGCTAAGCAAAACAGAAATTATAATGAAATTTGAGATGTCAGTGACAATTAGCTGTGTTATGAATATTCATTTCATATTCATTCTGGATAGTGCCATTTTTCACTATCTTTAATAACTGAATAGTGTTTCAAGAAATAGAGATATAAATAATAGTCATGTGATAATTAACATGGTTTTTTCTGAGTGTTATAGCACTTGTCAAGTGCCACGTGGGCTGGAGCAGTGACTAGAAAGTTAATTTTCAAGCATGGCCAGTTTTGTGTGTTTAGCAGAACCATTTGACTTTCTTGCAGAATTGTTAATTTACAGGAAGATAAAAATCTGCTTGTGCATGATTTTACTTGGGCTGAAATCTCATTAGAAAGACTGAGTGCTACATTAGAATTACAGAAATATAAATCAGGACCCCACATGAGAAGTGAAAAGAAATGGAGTTACAGTGAAGCAATGCCCCCAAATAACAGTCACCACTAACTAATGCTGGGGAATGTGATTTACTGTCCTGCTTTCAGACTGGTACATGCACATTGACAGAAAACTGAGTATGTGCTTCAATGCTCTTTTTTTTCAGTCAGGATGAAGGGATCCAGGAAAATTAAAGGGGGAGTATTCACTGTGCAAAAGGTAGTCTTTGGATATGAGGTTTTAACCATTTTGAATACTTCTCAACATTGCTAGTGTTCTGCTAGTGTCCCCTACAAAGGTGTGACCTCCCAGTGTTGTCCTAAAAAGCACTTGTGCTCTCATACTGATGAAATGCAGTGAATCTTTCATTCAGTACCAATATATGAAGCCACACAGTCCATGGAACAATAATGGGATCTTCCCTGAGTCTGACTGAATTTTTTGAAAAGAATGTCATGGTTTCCAAAGAAAAATTATTTAGCTGAAACCAAAAAGACCCTCAGAGAAAGAGCATAATAGAAATTTTCCTTTTAGATTATAAAGCAATGCAAAAGAGCAGAACATTTGTTAAATTAGTTCTAGAGGACCTCCTTTGTGTAAGCCTGGTATGAAAATAAGTAAGACAAATATATTACTGCCACTCCTTCTGCATCTCACAGGCACCCAGTGCCTTTTATTTAATATCCAGTTTCATCTGGCATGTGAGGGAATTTGAAACAGCTTTGAAATTACTTTGTCACAGAATGGCTATTAAAAAAAAAAAAGCTGATAATTCATATGTGTTAGTTGATTATTTCCATAGTCTTTATTAATTAAAACTCAGACTTATAATTTATAATTTATTCAAATATATCAGTTTTCATTGGTTCAAAGAGAAAAAGAAAAATGAAAAAAAAAAAGAAGATAGCAATAGGGGGAACATACCTTTTTTAGGAACATGTTCTTGATTTGCACTGTGAAAAAAATAAAGAAGCAAAGTGTTATAGAAGTGAAACTGCACCTGGTTGTGAAAGAACAGTGTAAATAGAGCCCCTTCAATATTGCTCTGAGCATACCAGATGCTCCACTGTCCTGGAGTGTTCCAGAACCTTGTCTGTGAGGCAGATGCCTCAAAGGAGCTTACCTGTCCTGAAACAGTTTCATGTCACCACACTCTTGAGAGTAAATATGCAAAATCTTGTCAAGTGTGCACCTTTGGAAAATCATGTGCAGCAGATTTTGTTTTCCTGTCTAGAGCTGCTGACCACAAGCTACTCATAAAGCATGTGCTCCCTCAGAATACAGAAATTATCTTGCTTCCACCAATGAAATAACAAAGCTCATTTGCCTATAAAATTGGATTTTGAAGTAGTGAGAACAAAATGTCAGTTGTAGAAAAAAGACTTGCATTGCATGGTCATAAGGCAATTGACAATCATTTAAGTAAAAGAGTAAATTGAGGCATGTAGTAAAGGATATCAGTTTTGAAGAGATAAACTAAGATAAACAAAATTCATTAGTTACTCATACAGCCAGCAGAACTCAGACCCATATTTGACTTGGATATGAAAGAGGCCTGGAACTCCTTTGACTTGAATGTCCAGAAATGTTCTTGAACACCTATCCCAAGCATAGAGCTAGAAGACATTACAGAAAAGCTCAAAACTGGATAAATAACCAGTACAAATGAGACATTAAGATTAAACAGGGAAACTGCAAAGGATGTAATACCTTACTTCTTTTAGAATAAAATCAAGATTTCCAGAGAGCAAACTGAAACAAAACTTTTATGGTGTATTAAGGTTGACAATGTGCTTATTGACCATGCAATTACAAAATTAAATAAGGAAAAGTGAAAAAACACCACCCATTTATAGGGACATTCAAACTACTCCAACTGTTGCCCTCAAATTAAATTACTTTGGCCTTGATTTCAGCACAAGTAATGCCGAAGAGCAATCGTAAGATGTCTCGAAGTTTCAGTGTCCAGACAGAAAGTTTTATGTGCTCAAATTGTTTTGTTTGAGAAATGTAGTTAAAACCTAGTGAGCACTATATCCTTATTA
Organism: Melospiza melodia melodia; assembly: GCF_035770615.1. Classification (NCBI taxonomy): domain Eukaryota; kingdom Metazoa; phylum Chordata; class Aves; order Passeriformes; family Passerellidae; genus Melospiza; species Melospiza melodia. The sequence continues at coordinate 86,938,029 of NC_086197.1, read as the reverse complement.
GAATCACTGGTGGCTAATCAATCCATGAGCATATTGGAAGACACTAAGGAAAGAACTTACAAGTGTCTGACTCCTGCTTTCAATTATATCCTCATAAACACAATGCAGAAATGTTTCCATTCTTGATTATTTGGTTTAAACTACTTAGCTAATCTTCTTTATATTTATTCATTTCTAACCGTAATAACTCTTATTTCCCAGTTTGCTAGTTGTCTTTTCCCAAGGCTAAAACCAATATTATTTTAATCTAGTTTATCTGACCCAAAGTCTTACCAACAGCATTTGTCTTTTATTTGTTTCTTTTTATTCTTTTAACCAAAGTTAATAATCTTATTGTAATAGTTTCCTCTAACTCCTCAGGAGTACACTCAGTTCTTAAGCTTTTCTTTTGTTATTAACTCTATCACTTCTGCATCAGTCCTTCCAACAAATGTGAGTTGTGATAAGTTAAATGTTACCAGCCCTTGGAAGCACCAGAAGAACCACATCCTGGAGTAATAATGTATTGTATAAGACACAAATGAAACTTCATATAGAATCCTAAGTTTAGTTTTACTCACCATTCAAGGTTATTTCAAAGTTGAGCATGTAAAAAAATGGGCTACTGAATAAATCAGATTAAAGCACTTTTGTAAAATAAGCTGGGGATTTTTTCCTTTTAGGAAAAAAACAAAAACAAAAACAAAAAACCAAACCCCAAAACAAAAGCAAACAACCGCCCCCCCCAGCCCTGCAAAAAACAAAAAAACAAAACAAAACAAAACAAAAAAAAAACCAAAAAAAAAAAAAACAAAACAAAAAAAAAAAAAAAACAAAACAAAACAAAAAAAAAAAAACCCGAAAAAAAAAAACCCAAAATAAAACAAAAAAACAAAACAAAACAAAACAAAAACCACAAGAGACTTTGTGCTTTGTGGCCCTGTCTGGAGAACAAGCCTGTGAAGGGAGATTATTGCAAGATAGGCATAGGCTAGGAAGTAAATGCCAAAGGGAAAGATTGTTTACACTGGTACAAGATCAGCTGGATAATAGTAGTAGCCATGGACAATTGAGATCTTAAAATTGTTTCTGATTAATAATGGAAGCAGGCTTTGGATTAACTTGTTAATAAGAGAGTGAAGCTAAGATGATATAATGAATTTTAATATATATTGTGATGGGTGCTACTGGTGTATGATAGGGATGAAATTGATATAATCAGGGGTGGGGTGGACCTTTACTGTGCTGTATTGCTTTGCTCTTTTAAAGGGTACACTTTGTTTACCTTAAACATTGGCCTTTCTCATTGCCTATACTGCATAAAAAAGTTGTGTGGGTTTAGGGTTTTGGTTTCGTTTTGTTTTGTTTTTTAATTTTCTCATCAAATTGAAAAAAATCAAGACACAGAGACAACTGAAACAGAATAATTAATTTTTTTGCCATTGTATTGTTCTTATTTGAGGGAGAAGGAAAATGTTTTACTTGGTGTTTTGTTTTGAAGTGTGGAGTAAATGTAGACAAGAAATCCAAATTACCTATCCTAGTAGTTTTGGTCTCTTCTGGATTGTATTTCTGAGCGACATTAATAAAAAAAGTCACCTAACTCCACTGCTGACCATGGCCTTAGATCCTTTTTTGACACTCAGTGTTTCTATAAATATTAAATACAAAAGTTGTGCACATTCAGAGCTCTACTAAATCAGGGATGAAATTGTGTCTTGTGTCTGCCCCTTGACTGAATGCTCAAGAAAGCAGGAGGAGTTCCTTGTATCCTTTTGTCTGATTCACTGCAAGCCCATGCAAAGCCAGATGCAATCTAGCCCGGATTTATCATCTGTCCTTCATGTACCAGGGGGCAACACTAGGAAAGAATAACAGATGTAGCCTTGTGGATAGTATCAAGTGGGAAATGACTCTGAGAAATGTTTTGCATTTAACTAAAACGTTAAAAGAATCAGTTGAATGACTGTCACGCAGAAGGTCATTCAATCCTTGGAGAAACAAGGGAAAATGTCCTATGCTGTGTCTGGAGATAGCTGAGGTACAGATGGTACTTGAAGTGAGCTCTCTGACATAGAGCTCAAAGTCTAGATTGAACCTGACTCCCAGACCTAAATATTTTCCTTTCAGTCTAATAGGGCTTGCAAGATGGGATGTATGTATGTTAGAATCCAGGAGAGCCCTACATCAGACATTGCCACAGACAGTGCATGCCGAGTGTCTTTCTTCCTATGCATATCTAATAAATCCAGTTGTCTAAAAGTTGAAAATTATTCTTATATGCCAGAATGTGTTTTATATTATCTGGATACACATGGAAAATTGAGAGCTTGCAGATTTTTTCAAGCCTATGAGGACATTTTAAGGACAGAGCAAAATTACCGTTGTGCATTAAGAGAAATATAAAGCTTTTCTCCAATTTCATCTGATATTCTGTGATTAGGGAGTAAGGTCTGGTAGTGGTTCAGCTGACAGGGACTGGTATCCCTAGCACCCTACTTTGTCAGAAGGGCATAATGAGGAGCAATTGGTACAACAGCAAGGGAGAGAGGGGGATGAGGGAGCAGCTAAATAGTGCTTATTTTCCAGCTGGGCTCAATGGCAGGCTGGCAGGCTGATACAGGGAAGCAACACCATGAAACTCTGCCCATGGAGGAAGCTCAGGTGTACTGTCTGCAGGAGCAGTGAATCAGCTGCCATAGCAGAAATGTCAGCCTGAAATGTTACGGTACAAAATGCGGCAGAGCCAAAGCTCAGGAGGTTGCCATTGAGCAGTGTAAGAACAGCAACAACAAAGCTGTGTGGTCAAAATCTCAGTGATGTATACAGGGACCTGTACACTTAACAGCTGACACTGTCAGGCTGGCAAGGCAGAAATCATAAATGGTCATTGCAGTAATCAAATTTCCACATGACTAGGCACAACCACAGTATTCTATACCAATATTCCTAGAAAAGTCATGACTTGAGCATCCAAAAAAACCCCAAAAACTATGTTCTTTTCTTATTACTCTGTTCCCATAATCTCTTTATTTTTCTGTGTTTACAGTATTAGTGTTCTTTTTATCTTTGCTCACTTTGCTAATAGCGCCTCACAGTTTGTATTACAGAAAGCTGGTGCTATTAAAATCTTTGTTATTTTGCATATTCATCTCCAGTTTATTTCTTCCACAATTTTTTTTTCCTATTTTGTTTCTACACTTTCTGTGTCCAACTCTGAAGATTTTGCTATTTTTTAATTTAAGTGTATATGACCTTTCCAGAGAAATTATAGTCCAACCAATCTCTTAAGAGATACTCCATTGTGCAAAATTCCAAAACATCACAGACTGATCAAAGGAAAATTCACCAGAAAACCTTTTATCCTTTTTTTTACAATAGACATTTTTTCTGTATTGACAATTTGCCAAGACTTTTTTGCAAACTGTGGACTAAAACTAGTAATTAATGGAGTATGCACTAGACAGCTTGCATTTTTCCAGTTAGAAAAATAATATGACCAAGTCAGAAGGAGCAATGCAGAATGAAGGGAGTGAGCAAGCCAACAAAACTGTTAGAAGGTACAGGCTCATTATAAAGAATAAAGGTTGTTAAGATACTTTTATTGCTAATTATGATGCTTTGATAGAAACTGTGCTGCACAAAGATTTTTCTCTTACATTAGGTCATGATATCAAGAAAAGCAATGGTCCTATGGAAAAAAAAAATTAATTGTTGAGAAAAATTATAAATTTAATACTGAATAATATAAAAGTAATAATGTGTGGAGATAAATTTACTATGTAGTTATAATACTGTTTAAAATTTAGTTTGGAATAGAGCATCTCACAAAGGATAGAAGAAACTGTCCATAAAATTGTGTGTGCTTATGCAACAGACATTTTGATAACTTTTCCTTTCTGCTTACCTTATGTGCACTGAATTAGTGATGAGAGATAATAAAATTTCAAAAATTAGGACTGTAGTAAAAATGTAAGAAGGAGCTCTCTGGCCAGCAATCTGCACAGCTGGAGGAAATCTATCAAAAGGCTCCATGGCAGCTGTCTTTTCTTGTCATAGCACCCTTTACTCAAGCCACCAGTGAAACGGCAGTGCTGCCATTTTATAACTCAGGACCTGGAGCATGGAAATGAAAGTTTTTTTCTTCTCATTTGTATCCTGATCTGCGATGGAGAGAAGGAGACATGGAAATGTTGATCTATCTTTCCTACCCACCTCCTCCAATGAGAGGTATAAGAACAATACAGATGTTTACATTTTTATCTTGATTAGTGACAGATCTTAAGGTACCACTGAGGGACCACGGCCCCCCTTTCTTACCATGACTATACAACACAATGTGGTTTTTGCAGAAGCCTTTTGGTACAATTACAGATGTTACAGACCCAAATATAATCAACCACACCTGTCCCTACCATGCATTACCCACGGGACTGGATACAAAAGCGCTAAAGCTCATTTCCAGCTTCAGATGCAGTGTGGCATCAATGGAGTCTTTTCAGCAGTCCCTGTGAGATATCTCCCTTCCTGCTTAGAGGTTGGTTGATGCTGTGCCATCACAATGCTGAGCCAGAAGCATGTTGTTTGCCATGACCTGGTGTATTTTGGCCATGGGCTCATCCTCTGCCACAGCTGAAGTGAAGCAGAGAAAACGACAACAAGGTCTGTGTATGAGGTGTGCATCCAAATCTGTGTCGCTTTTCCATGACAAGGCACCTGCCATGAAATTCTCTTCCCTAGATGACAAAGGGAAATGGAAGGAAAAAAGAAGAGGGCCAGGACACAGAGAGAGATGCACTTCATCTCTCAATATTCTTCCAGGCTGGGGGAGCTGGTCATCTCCATTTTCTGTCCTTCTGCTTCCTCTCACAGCTCTGCTGTCAGTTCTCAAAGTTAGATTTGATTAGCAGGAGCTCATTATCTCAGGCATAATTTGTCTCAGTGGAGTGAGTTACCCAGAGAAGCAGGTACAGGTTAAAGCATCTGGTTCTACACTAAAAGAATGACTATGGGATTAAAGCTAAAGTGAATACCCATTTTTGAAAAGCTGGTTGTGTGTCAGGCATCCATAAAAGTCAAGCCCTCTTTTCGGTGAGTGCCATTATTTCAGCTACAAACCAGCAATCCCACTCTTGAACTATTTTTAGAGCATGCTAAATCCTGAAAACCGTTGCACCTGTGCTAGAAGGTGCTGCCAACTTGCGATGTCATCAGTCTCCTTGGAGTCTATGTGCAATTCAGGGTTGCCCAGTTACCCCAGAAGCTCCACCCTCCCTTGGTCAAAGCAGCATTTCTTCTGATCAGCACAGCCAGCGCTGCTGCAAGTCATTGAAAATGCTGTTAATAAATACCTCTCAAGAGGTGCCGACACCTGGAAGTCATGCAGGTACACCATACCATAACTATGAAGAATGCCCTTGGGAACAGCATTTACAGAATACTGGAATTTTGAAGAGGCTGAAAGGCATCAGAGGATGGCCCCTTATAAATCATAGTGGCTCCTTATATATCCACCATAGAGGGCAGCGGAGCCCACTGCAGATGTTCAGAGCACTTCAGAGTAATAGGCAAGGAGTACTGGTTCTTCACTCTGATGTCCTTCTGCTTCCTTTAACTCATGCAGAGGCAGAGTCTCCCATGCTTCTTTGTGAAAAAAAATGCCAACAGGGGAGCCAGAGGATAAGTGGAACCAGTACACCAGATTGTTCCTCAAGAGCTTCTGACCCAGATTCTGACTAAGCAGATGGGATGCCGGAGAGCCCCTTCTGAGTGGGGGGAGTCACGGGTGACATTCTTATACCACTGGAATGGTGAAAAGTGTATTTCTATTAGACATGGGAAATGTGGAAAGCAGCACTTCTGTAATTCCTAACATGGTTATAGCACACAGTCTGTGTGCATGTATCTAACCAAGATATCTCCCTCAAACTAGAAAGATACTGGAGTGATAAAAATGTTTGTTACCTGGGTAAATCCATTACTTTGAGCACATTAAAAATGCTAAATCTAGATATGCACATTAAATCCTCTAAAACACCTTCTAAAATATCCCTAAAGAAGCCTGAGTGGCCTTGTTGGGATGCTGGCAAACAATATATGGTAGAGATAGGTAACCTATAGAAATGAGTATGTCACCTCAGCTATTAGTGCAATCTAAATAAAATGCAGGGAAAAACAGTAGTGAAATATACAGAAATGAATGATAACAGAGGTCTGCTAATATAATAATATTGTACCTCCTTGGTCAGCCTAATATACCTTGCCTAATATACCTCCCAGAAAATCTTTATTTATGATGTACAATATAGACTGGACGTAACCATGTGTAAAAACATCATCTTGAAAAGTACCATTGAACTGGAACACCAAATGCACCCATTGTAATGTCTAATACTCACAGCAGTCATTACAACCCATCATGACCATGTTGTATGTGCCTTTCAGACTTCCTGGCAGTTTGTTCTGTTTGAGGGGTGATTTGGAAAGGGAGCATTTTCTGAAAAAGACAAAGACAAATTGTTCCAATGATAGGCCAGGGGAAAAAAATGGAGATGCAGGAATATGATGACAAATACAATGTTTGGCTTTGCTTCAGTCACTTCCATACGACAGTATGTAGCATGTTCAGAACTGCCAGCTTCTGAAAGAATGGAGATTTCAGCATTGTCACAGTATTTAAAAACAAGACATCTGACAGCAAACAAAACAAACAAAAATATCCTCAATATTTTTTCATTTTTGGTGGAACAACAAGATTTAATTATTTAAACTGGCACTGGCAACACAAATGTGCTTCGGGTGTTTTCTTTGGTGTTTCTATGTCTGGCATTCATGTAAGGCATGTGCCAGTCCAGTCCATCCTGTCTCAAAATGTAGAATGGTTTCTAAATTTTTACAGCCTGAAGCAGCTGTTGAATTAAGAACAATGTGTTTTTTAAAGAACAATATTTTGTGGCATGGAAGGAAAATATAGTTGATCTTGTATGCATGGAAGCTAGTTTCATAGTAGTGAAACTACTCAGTGAGTAAACTCAGTGAGTAAACTTAGAGCCAAAGTTCTCATTTGAAGTTTCTTTTAAAAGCAGTTTCTTTTTTTTGGAAGAAGGTACAAGTGAAATGTTTCAACTAACAGGCAAAATATTAGTGTCTTTAGGTGATATGACAGTAAATTCTTCTGTAAATATATACTACTCCCCAAATAGTAGCACGTATGAGTAGTAAACTGATTACATGTATTAAAAAGCCTCTTCTCCAGAGGTAATACCAAGTTTTTGTGCTAAGCATATCAAAAGAAGAATGGAAATGGTCAGTCATATTCCTATTTCATAATATTAATTCCTTGTAGTAAGACTAGTAATGAACTTTGCTAAAGATTATGCGATGTATTCTTAACTGTATTTATTGCTTTGTCAGGACAAGAGTTCTTTCCAATAGAAATGCCTCTTTTGAATGTAAAGATAATACAAATACTTTTAAGGGAAGAAATGTTCATTTTCATGCTTGATCAGCCATGTTCTCTTTCTTTTTGCTGCTTGTATTCATCTGGCGTGTTTACCCAGATATCTTGGGTAAAGTGGGGTGTGCTGTACAGCAAAACTGTAGTAGCCATCAAACTACTTGGAAATTAGTTTTCTTTAGAGCAAAGAAACTATGGGCTTCTCTTAGCTCAACCTATAGGGGGGGAACGGAAGAGCCCTCAGGAAAATAGAATGAACTCATTGATCATAATCTGAGGGAACTTCAGAGGCAACTGTGAGAGTGTTTTAACTTTTGATCTCCATAGTGGAAAGAGGTTATACATTAATCCTTTCTTTCCAGGTGCTGTGGAAACTGCAGTACAGGTTGAGCCATTGCAAAAATAGCTGACAAGCTTGACCTCTGATAAGAAAATAGATTCAAAGTTCTTTAGCTAGGAGCTGGATATGCTTAGTCTGTCTCTGAAGAAAGATTTTCCAGCTTAAACTGTAAACATTTTATCCAATTTTATCTAATTTAAATCAAAATGTTCTCAGAGCTGGCCAGGAAAGTGAAGCATTGTTAGCTCATTAAATAAAAAGGGCTGAAGGCCAACACCTCTCTTTATCATTAAATTTTATTTGGAACATGTTGCATAGATGGTGGACGACTTGTGAATCCTTTTTAAAATTACAAATTACCTTCTTGAATTTTGGTATCAGCCGTTGCTTTTCCTATTAATACAAACAAAATCAACACAGATTTATATAGAAATAATCTAAAATGATTAGCAACTGTTATTTCAGCTCTTGTACACATATGTCATGAGATATTATTTGTCTTCAAAACTTTCAGTTTCAAATCTATGGGAAGCAATTTGCCAGATAAAGAAAAGAAAGGAGATAAGTAAAAGCTAAGAAGACTACTTACCTTTGTAGAGTTGAGTTAATATTAATTAAGTAATGATTATACTATGAAACATTAAGTAGTCTGCATATAGCTGGCTGATCCCTGGGAAGATGAGAACCACAGTTGTCATGGAAAAGGCATTGTTTGAAATCATATGATAAATACTTCAAATATAGTAAAAGCTTCTGCATAAAGTTATTGTTCTTAGCCCAATTCAAATATGGCAGACCTACAGACCTGATAAAATGGTCTACTTTGAGTCCTGTGTATTCAAAGTCTCTATAGAAGCAGTCATTATATTTTGCGTATGTCAAAGCATCAAGACAACTTTTAATCACTAAGTTTTCGTATCATATCACACCTAGTCTTTAGCCTGATTTTTATCTTTCTCAGGACTTACTGTGAGATTGTACCTGATGCAGTACAGCTATACATTGCCCCTGAAAAGTAGGCTCTTCCAGGCCTGGCTGGAAATTCATGTCCATTTCTTGCAATGAGCAGTTGTGTGCATAAATCAGTTGAGCTCACTGCTCTGGCAGAAAGTCTTTTTTCCCCTTTTTTTAATGAGTTAATTTTCTATCAGATCGTTGAACTGTTCCACTTCCTTCTTTGATTGCACCATAATTAGATTTGAAACAAGTGGATAAGCAACTGTGTATGGTGCAAGAAAGCTGGAGAAGAATTGAATAGACTAGGAGTGAACTATGGCATAGAGTATAATGAAACCACACCTTTATTTCTACATCTAGAAAACTTACTAATCAAAGTGAAAGAGCTAGCAGATTAACAATGGCTTTACTATTGCAATCAATTGCCCTGTTTCATCCTTTTGCTTTATTTTACATGTGCCCTCTTTTGTCTGAAGCTGGTGAGGGATCACTCTCTTCAAATTATAGTAACAAGACAAAATACTGCAACAAACATTTCCATACCCTTAATCTGTTTGGATTTCCTTTCAATAACACAGAAAAAAACCCCACATTATGGAATCATAAAGATAATGTTTTTGTTACAGGATCCTGTAGGAATCCTACTGGCAGCAACAACCTTGTGCAGCAAAGATCAGTGTTATTTTCCATGGGGTTACTAGTTTGTCTCAAAAATGTCTTAGGTTTCACCCTATCCATATCACTGGTCACAAGTAGCCCTTAGTTTGTACTGTGAAATCAGGTACAAAGTTTGCTGGCCTTGTTCCATGCCAAAAATCATGCATGATTTCCATTCATATAAACCACTTCCTGGTGAATCAGCCTCATAATGCCTTTGACTATGTGACAGTATTGTGTTTGAGCCGAAATTTACCAATTTACCAGCCAGCTATTTGTTAGAAAGGAAATTATTATTATTAGTATTAGTATTAGTATTAGTATTAATATTAATATCATTATCATCATCATCATCAACAACAACAACAACAACAAAAGCCATTATCACCAGACTTCCTTTTAATGGCTGATGGTTAAGAGCCAAGGAGATGTGTCCGTTCTTACTGTAGAGCGATTAGACTTTGAGCAAATTAAAACCATCACATATGTTTGGACTATCAAAGGAATTAATGTTACTTTGTCTATCACTGTTTTCAGATGTTTTAATCCTGTATTTCCATAATAAACTAGGCAGATTTAACAATATGTTTAAGACTGGGGTTAGGGAAACTGCTTTAATTTCCAGTCATAGTTTAACCCAGTTCCCTCCTTTTATTGATGTCAATTTCCATAGTGGGGACAACTATAAAAGTGTTCATGCTTTTTTTCAGTCTTCTCTTTTAGAACAAAATTATTATGATTTTCACAAATCAGTAGACATTGGAAGGTTTTAGTACAGGGTCTCAAGAGCAAGCAGAGACTGCACTTTCACAGTTCAGGTCCCTGAGAAAGGAAGATGTGGCAATGAAGATGATCATGTACTGACAACATTCAGGCAGTAGCTATTTGTGAGCTAGTAGCAGTCCTGTTTTAAATTATATTCTTGCACATAAAATCATTAATCCATACTTTCCAAATGCGAATTAAAACTATATTTTCTAGTATTATAAATCAAGCAGCTTTGAAATTCACTTTTATTAATTAAAAATAAGTTTTTAATTATTTAAAATGCAACTTTGTGGACAGTATCAAGTAATGCAAAGGATGAATTGACTAGTTCAATTTTCTTTCATTTCTTTAAAACTCATCTCAGGGTAGCATTACATGCTACATATAGTGTTGCCTTCCATTTTTATGGATCCTCTTGCAGTGCCATCTATTTTGGTCTAGACAAAGGCTAGGAATACATAATTGCTGCTGAAGATATATACATGCCTTCATTTTAAATTTCCCTGTTATTTTGTTGCATATTTTTTTAAGTAATAAAGAGATTTTCCTGACTTGTTTTTCAACACACAAGACTAGGGAAAAATAATGGTTTAATCATCTTAGAAAAAAACAAGAGTAGTAACAAAATTTATAAATATATTAAAGGAAGAAAATGTTTGGAAAATATCTATTAAAATATATTTCCCTTGGGAAATACAATTTCAACTTGCATGATTAATTTACAGTGTCTCAAGGATTCACTGAAACCCATCTTAAACTTCCTTATGTGATCAATTCTGTTTTATTGCTGTGAGATTTATGCAATAAAGCAAATAAACAGTTGATTTATCTCACTGTTCCACTTGTGTGACAAAGCATGAGAGAAGCAATGAAGAGAGATGAAATCAACTGATGTACAGAAAAGAATTCATTGCATGCTAATGTTGTTTAGATTTGTGAAGGTAGTTTAGATTTTTTTTGGTGTTTTCTTAACATATTAGGAACACCAAAAAAGTTATTAAAAAATTATCTTTGTATTCAAACTTGAATATGATGTGTGTATATAGTTCCAATGCTTTAGAAAGTTCAAAAATTCTGCCTTTTGAATGGAAACTGACATTTTCTGTTTAGGCCATGGGTACACAGCAGAATGGAAATACATAACAATCTTCAGGAGTGCTGTTCAAAGTGCCTGAAAATGTTGTGATGATGCCATCACTAAGAATGACAGAGTTATCTACTTTCTCTAGAAATATAACTCACAATAGCATTTTTTAATTCTGACAGAAAAAATACCCAAGAATGAGTGGGGATGATCCTTGTATAAGATAGAACCCAAAATTAAATCCAGAAAACATGAAAGTCTGAGAAAGACACTGTATAAGAATATTTGGACCGCTTATTTTATAGAACAAATGCATTTTCTCTATGAAATTGATTTTAAAAAGGAATATTTGTAATATCTTCTTCCTGAATTTGTAATCAACACTTATGGTAATAGGCACTGTAGTCATTGTTTGTGGATACCAAAAAAACCTTCTTAATAGTGACATATCCTTAGGTTGCTGCCATGAATTTTACTGATGTCAATATTGTATATATTACTCTGCCAATAGAAGGTTTTGTAGATCTTGATCCTTCAGTGTATAGCACATGACAACATGTTTGTACAGAACCTTTCCCCATTTACAGCCAAAGTCAGAATCAACAAAACTTCAGATATGACCAGAAAGTTCAACACACAGCTCCTCACAGGTACAAGAATCAATGGACAACCATTGGATGCCATCTTGGTATCTCATTTATTTTCACCTACAACTGAAGGTTGGCTGATTTTTTAATAGGAGTAAGGAAGTTTGGCCCAAGTTTTTCTGATGATCATCAGGGATCATAGAAACATAGAATCATCTAAACTGAAAAAGTTCTTTGAGTCCAACCATAAGCCAGAACAACCAAGTCCACCACTAAACCATGTCTTTAAGTGCTGCATCTACACATCATTTAAATGACTCCAGGACTGGTGACTGAACTTTTTCCCTGGGCAGCCTTCTCCAATGCCTGAAACCCATCCAGTGAAGAAATTTTCCCCAACATCTTATATAAACCTCCCCAGATGCAACTTAAAGCCATTTCCTCTCATCCTGTCAGTTGTTATTTGGGAGAAGAGACTGATCCCCCACCATATCCAAAACCACTAAGAAACTTTTGGTGCATCTGCTGCCCTTGATAGCTACTCACCCACAAAAAATGCCTTAAATTTCACCTTTCTTCTTTCCAAGAGGAAAATAAATGGATTAGCGTGCCTCTGAAACTAAGATAATAGGTTTTTAAATCATAGGAGAATGTTTTGAATTTGGGATTTTTTCTTTTTAGGATTTTTTAAGCTTGTCTTAGTGGCCAGTCAGTCACGCACCTTTTATGGCTTTAATTTTTCATAAGGAGTTATATGACTTCCATTTGCTTCCCTGTAACCAGCCATGGGCTGATGCAGTGGCTGGAGTGAAGGTGTTTTTCTGGGTCATAGTTTTTTTTTTTTCAATCATCCCCTATCTGTCCTGTTGAGCGGGGATATTTGGTACACTTCATGGGCATTAAACTGATGGGCAGTACTGGGCCCAAATTAGCTTCATAAATAAATTGGGGATTGGCTGTGTTGTGGTATGAAACAGGCCTCAGTGAGAGGGAAAGCTGTGTGAAGCTGGAAGGTGCTATAAGAAGAGCTGTGCCACAAACACATGAACTCCTTGTGACTCTGGGGTGGACCATGACAGGCAGTACTTTACTTCAGGCAGCTGTATGAGACAGAACAATACTCACCTCCTTTTGTGAAGTATCACCCATTGCTGGTTGATATTGCAATGCAAAATTAGATCTTAGATGCTACATACACTCCAGTGGAATGAACTAGAGGTTAGGGAATTTTAAAATATATTTGTTTGAAAAGAAAGAACAAGAAATTGGCAGCACTTCTTTTTATTGTCCCTTTCCTTTGTATTTTCAAGTATTCATTTTTCATGAGTACAGGTAATACACAAAAAGTATTAAAAATATATGGGTTTTTTAGAGCTAAAAATCATCAGGATCATACTATCAATATTACAGAGTATGCATTAGTGCAGTTCTCTGACAGTTTGATACATTTATGAAAGTTTCTATCATTTTTGTTGTCATGTATCAGTGTTTCCAGAACATCTTATGGAGTTTTTTGAGAGCATCTGGCTGAGCTCTAAGGGAAGGTCTGACCTTAGGCATTCTAGTTAGTCCCGCATTACTACAGTGAAACTTTGTTAGAAAAAGACATTTGCAGAGTGGCATTACTGATTTCTGCTCTGCATCCTACTGCAATTCCAAAGCAACTTAACTCTTTTAAGAAAGGGAAACTAGGTCTCCTTCAGAATTAATTCTTTGTGAGAAACATCTTTGGTGGAGGCATCCTTCAAAGACAACATGGAGAGTGACACTGGCGAATAGTGAGGATGAAGAGATGTGCAGTATGATATCTGCTCCCTCATGTGAAAAGCCTGTCAGCATTCCTTGTCCCTAGAGCAGACATTCATTCCAATCTTTTGATGCTGTATTTATCATATTTCCACTGTAAGGCACCTGACTGATATTTACTGAATAAAAGTTCTACTATGCCAAAGCATTCAAAATGTCCAGGATCATTTTCATAAGCAGTTTAAAGTCCATGGGGACTTGAACCCACTCAGCTTTATCTACTCTGACTTATTTTTGATAATTCCTGAGGAGTATTGCCCGTGGTTTATATTGAGGTGAGAGTTTTCTGACAGTGAGGTCAAAAGGTGAGCTTAAAAATTGTTGTCAATACATTTGGTGGGCTGATTGAGGCACAAATGTAAATGGAAACAGATTATCAGACAAAAAAAAAGGGAAATAGGCTTTCTTGAATGAAGCCATGTTCTACTTAAATACTCTAGTGCAATATATTTGTGTTCATGCTGTTCCTGTTTTATTGATGAGTTTTAAATCCAAGATGGTGTTCAATACGTGGTCTGCCTCGTATCTTTGTCGTAATTTTACAAACAACATATTCTTTCCCAGTAACGTTACTCAGAGGCATATAATTTCACTTCTGCGTGCACCTCAAGGTCTGGCTACTGTGGCAAAATGGAGAAATTTAATGCTGCCTTGAGGTTAAGCATGTTTGATATCCTCTAAGTGCAAGCTCCCTTGCTTAATTCTGAAGTGATCCTGTGCATATTGTTACTCTGGGCTTCTGCACAAAGCACTGGATCCAAAAGCCTTGTTCTCAAAAACTAGAATAGGAGAAAAATGCACCAGCCATGTTTTTGTAACAATACCATGGAGGACTCAAAGTGAAAACCAGGACCCAATCTGTCGGAGGTTTCATGGAGTTTGAGCATTGTTTTGCAAGTTAGCTGCCTGGGGACTAATAGTTCTAGGAACCTCTGAGGTTTGCGGCTGTCCAAACTTCTACTGAGTCAATTTATCAGAAGTCAGGTATTCTGCTCTACTTCTCCCTGTGCAGAATTTTGTCACATAATACCTGTAAGGCAGAAGATTGTACAAAATTGAATTTTTTCAAGGAAGTGGCTCATGTGCTGCAATTTATTCCTATGTGAGGTAGTTCCCACAGCTGCCTACCTGCCTTCCTACTAGGAGATACAGTACTTGGTGAGGAAATATAGGCAGGTATCCATGGTCACTGGAGCCTGACCAGGTCCATCAGCACTCAATACACTGAGGCATCTAAACATGGCATGCTGGGGTTAATGAATTGAACCCATAGACTTAGTGGTTAGACCTAATAGAAAATAATTACTGTTAAGGCAAGAAACTCGTGTTCTGCCCTCTTTTCAGTGTAGGAATTGAAATCTACTTGGTCTCTAGTCTAGAGATAAGGACAAAAGGGAGAAAATGAATGCTGAATCTTTCTTATGTAGATGCACCACAGTGCAGCCCGGAACATTGGAAGGAGCGAGGGAGAATTTGGAACTGCAATCTAGCAAAGAAGACAGTCTTTTGAATGGTTCCTTAGGAAGAAAAAATGTAGAAAGAAAAAAACCAAAAAAACTATTTGAGTAGTTCTTTAGTCATCATCTGATTAAAAATAGACCTGAATCTGTGAACAGGTTCACATTGTGCTTTGAGACAGTAACCAGAACCTGCAGATTCATACAATTCAGCTAAGTGCTTCTCTGATGTTATAAAATTTAATAAATCTGCTGTGCTAACGGCCATACTGCTTTCAAATACTGATATACTAATTATATCCTTCATCCCCTTATCTCTTTCTGTGACTGAAAGTGTTACAGATATGTATACCTTATCCTGTCTTCAGAATCTCGGTGAATAACATTCTTCTCAGTTTCTGGGTGGTAGTTGTGAGCTATGTTTAAGGTAAAGTGTGGCAGTTAGCCAGTGCTTTAGATATTACATCAGACTCTGTGCCTTGTTGCACTAGGAACCAAACTGTGAGAACTACAGTTATTGTTTGTACAGTTGACCAGTCATAAATTATATTATAGATAATAAAAAGCAGGGATTTAATTCACAATAAATCATTATATTTATTTGGCAGAAGGACCAAGGAGCTTTTTTTTCATTTGTCTTTTTTTAAGCTTTAAGGACTTAGCCAAGAGTTCAGTTTACCTTTTGAATCTTGAGATTGGAACAGTTCTTTCCCTTAACTCACAAATTTGACAGACAAAATTGTTCTACCACATTTTTCACTTTAGGATACTATATGTTATATTTTCTATGAGCCAAATACCCTTTACAGATATGTCTGGGAAATAAGCCAGTTATAATGGTCTCAGGAGAATCAGCAGGATTTCTGTAAAACAAAAAATGTATATTTAAGTGCATGAATGTCTTGAATTAGCCCAGCAAATGGCAATTGACAGCTTTTGATGAATCTTGGCACTATTTTCTGATCAAACCATGTATGAGGCTTTAAATGAAAATGTATTTCTTTCTTCATTGACATTATAAAGGTCTAAATCTGTAGCTTCTGAATTATGTCTACGTATAATTATTGTCAGTTTTGTCCACACAGAGTTTGTGTCATTTTGGCCTATCAGGCTACTGTATATCTAAAAAGTGAGCAAAGCAATGTCATTGCTAGGAGTGACAGCATTATTTTCAAGTCACTCTGTTAATTTTGATGGCAAGGTGCTCAATTTCAGTTTATATGGTTTTGGCCAAGATTAGTTGGTCCATCTTTGAGAAAGATGCTCTCTGGCAAATATTGTTTTCTTTTTTCCATTTGGAGGTAGCCCAAAGTGCTCCAGATGTCAGAGCTCTGACTTACAATCATGCCAGATTTTGAACGAAAATTCCCGGGAGCAGATCTTGTTGGGGGAATATGCAGATACTCTGCTAGTTATAGAAGAACACTAGTGTAATCAAATATCAATGTAAGTGCACCTTTAAATAGAAAATTATGGTGAAAATGTCTTCTATTACACATTGATAAAGCTGTTCTGCATTTTGTAAGTCTGCATGAAGAAT
The DNA here is from genome assembly GCF_035770615.1 of Melospiza melodia melodia. Lineage (NCBI taxonomy): Eukaryota > Metazoa > Chordata > Aves > Passeriformes > Passerellidae > Melospiza > Melospiza melodia. The sequence goes on along the minus strand of NC_086197.1, from coordinate 86,921,398 downwards.
AAGTACTGTTGGTTAATTAAGCACACTTTATTGGAGTAAATTTAAAGATTTATAATGCATATATTGCAAAAAAGTAAACCCTCCTGACCCCTACCTTTTAGTCAGATGGTGTGTTGGCATGGAATTTTTAAAAGGAAAGGGAGGAGATTCAGGAATAATTTCAAATTTTTCTGCCCAAATATTAAATCAACAGTCAGATGAACAACTAACGATATTTGCTACAACTTAGAATTTTCTCTTATTTTTTGATATTTAAGTATATTTACTTTTTTTTTAATATTTTTACTTTCAGAATCCAAAATAAACTTCAGTTCTATCACAATGTTTCTCATTACCATTAGAGTTCAGGCATTTTTATATGGCCTATCCATAGCAATTATAATGTTCTCAATTCCTGCTGATGTGTTATAAGGGAATGTCTTGATCCGATCAATTTTAGGTGCTCATAAAAAAAAAAAATATATATATGTGTGTGTATATATATATATATATATATATATATATATATATATATATATATATATGCATTTATTTGTGTATACATATATATGTTCATTTAAATACATATATAATTCTTAAATTATTGGTGCCTGATGCTACTTAAAGCTGATTAAAACATTTAGATCAAAATGTTCCCTGTCTGTGCTGTAATGAAAAGAAGCTAAGCATCAAATGTACTAATTAGAAAGGCAGCTGTTTTCTTGTTAATATCTTAGCTTGAAATAATTTTTTGCTGGGCAGATGAAAATGTCATCTTATCTTTAGAAGTTGCATAGCATGCAGTTGGGGGTTTTTGTGTATTTTTTGCTGTGGTTTCTTTATTTTTTAATAAAAAACAAAATAAAACCAAGGAACATGATTTTTAAAATATCAAAGAAATAATCTGTGACATCCAGATTCATTTTTCCTTATAAGGCATTTAACACCTACATGACTCCAGAAAAGATTTGCTGTAGTCAATGAGACCAACAAAATTGTAAGTTGGGCTTTTAAATGCCCAGAGGTGAATAGGATAATATTTGCAGACCAGGTTTTTATTTCTCTATTGGAATTTTTGTCTACTTTTCAAAACAGTTCATATCATATTGCATATTACTACTTCTGGAATGCAAAATTAAAAATTAATTATGTAACTTTTAAATGGAAGTTTAATTTTTTGGATTTTTTTTTCTTAAACAAAATTATTTAAAATAGTTTATAACTGTTTTTGTACCTATTGAGTCTGGGAGTGATAAAAGATTTTGTGATCAAGAGTTAATAATTGCATATGGAAAAGAATTGCAGCTAAGCTTTCCAAAGGCATGTGACTGCTGGGACAAACATACTTTTACCTTGCAAGGTTGTCTTTCAGTAGTATTTTCCTGCCTATGTTGTCATTCCCACAGTGGTCCCTGCGAATCTTACAGAATCTGTAGAGCACACCCACATTGTCTCCTACACAGACCAGATTTCTGCTCCTACTTGAGGGGAAAAAAAAAGTGCCTTTTTTTTTTTCTTTTTTTCATTTCTGATTAATTAGTGAAAAATGGCCAGTGTCAGAGAAACACAAACTATTCCTTGCTAATTAACCCTGATACACTGATATCCAAGAAACTCTTAGCCCAAGCCAAGACCTAGTATGAGGACAATATACAAGTATCCTTCTACAGCAGAAACTCAAAACATGCAATGTCAGTTTTGCACCAGTCCTGTTCTATATGGCATGTTATTCCTGACCTCAAGGGAAAGATTGATCATGACTTCTTCCATCTGATATTTATGAAATGTTGCCTAGCATGTCTGGCAGAGTCAGTAATACATTTTCCTCTTTTTCTGTTTTGTCTCTTGTTTCTATAGCATCTGAGTTTTGTGTGATTTCTCATTAAACATTCTCAAGTTTCACCCACACAGGCCATCTGGACTATAGTTAATATTTTAGGACCTATCCCCTTAACTTTGATGTACTTTCTTGTAACTGCTAAAACATGGTGATATCTCTTCCTTCTGTCTTGAGAACCTCCTCCTCACATACCCAGACATACCAGAGGAACCAAGGGCTTGATACTGTCAGCAGCTGAACTCTTTCAGATCTCTTCTATATTTTTTCAAATCTGGGAAAATCTATGATGGGAAAAAGAAACCTGTGAATTCTCAGCAGCAAAAATCTTACCATGATGAAAGGCCTAAAGTCCTAAAGCATAAAATATTTTATTAAAAATAAGTTTCATGTCAGTGGTTCCTGAAGCTGATTTGTTGCATTAGATTATGAACACCAAAATGGTACTCTGATGACCAGCACAGGAACAGTGTGACCCAATAAAATGGATTCACTAATGACACTGTCAACACTATAGCTTGATCCCTGTCTTCACCTGAAGCTTATTTCCCTCTCAGGTTCATTGCATTTCATCTGAGTAACTGTTTTATGAACCAACAACTTCTGTTTCACACCTATGATTGGAGCAAGCATTTTACTCTGATTTAACCCAGAAGTATCTCTCAAATAGCTCAGTCACTTTTGAAATAGTCTTAGTGTCTGATGTTACTATTTGTCATTCTTATAAATGTGAAAACAAGCTTGGAAGATAACAAAGGTCAGATAAATGCTTTTAAAAAAGAAACTGACAGCTCTTATAATACTTGTGCTTCATGTAATAAGACACTTATCTGTGATCTCATCTTCCTGATCATGTGGGATTGCTGTAATGACATTTCTTTCTTAAGGATGGACCCACAGAAATGTTTCATGGTCTGTCCCATAATGTTGACTAACTGAACCACAATCACTTGCTTCTTGAACACAGCAACTGATCATTATTGGTATCTTCTTCCCTGTTGTGCATCATTCAACCCAGACAAAATGCTCAGTCACAAGGACATGGTTTGGGCATTGATGCATGTGCAGAGGGTCACTCATGACTAAAGGAGGCTCACTGAGCCACAAGCAGGAGCAGCTTGGAATTTTTCGGCTTGTGAAAAGAGAGTAAGGGCAGAATTCTGTTCCCCTTATTCATATGTCCAGGGCAGCCTATATATTCCAGAAGTCTAAGACATATTCAGGAGTGCAATTCAGGGGTTTTAAGTAGCATCTGTAGAAAAAGAGACATACCCAAGCACGTCCAATAGACACTGAGCACCTATGCTTATGTAGAATTGAGCTCTAGATTTTGTTGATCCTGACTGAGATCACAATCATCACATACAATACCTACATTCAGGTGTCATAACCTCTGAATTTGACCCAAGGAGCTGTAATAATGGGGAGTTTAAGGGCTGTCATGGAAGATACACTGCATTAGGCATCTCTAAAATCTAGTTGAGAAAGGTTTTACAAGGTAGGGGTTTCATCCCACTTCTAGGAGAAGCACATGAGACTCATATCTTTGAAAGAAGATTTACTTCCTCTTCTGCTCTCCAAAAGTTTTATTGAAGCTGCTTTTGTATAGTTCTGTGTTCTGTCTGTATAAATTTATTGCAAATTACAGAAAATTCCTTGAAATTTGCCACAGTTTATTTTTCCTCTTTTGTTGTTTGTTTTCAGAGTACTGCAGAAATCTGATCACCACAGAACCGCTTGCCAAAATAGCACAGAAACAGGGTAGAGAGAGTAACGGTGATCTTGCCAAAGAATTTTGAACCAATATGCTGCACAGTGCACAGAGTGCTCTGCCTCAGTAGTCATTGAAACACTGGTTGTTTCTGACACTGCATCCATAACCTGTGTTAAGCTTAAATATAATTGCACTGTCAATCAGAATGCTACACAGTATAATGCATTTAGGTGTCTGCTATGCCTAAATGTGTTTCTCTAGGGGAATCAAATAGTCTTAATTGGCTAGTTTGGGATAATGATCCTTAAATTCCGTGTCTCATCCTTCTTCCCACTTCTTTGCTATATCATCCACAACTTAAAACTGGAGGATGAGCATAGGTGTGCAAAAGGACATTTTATTGGGGATTATAAGAATATATAACAAAACAAACATAAACCTTTCCTGGAGTGAAGAAAACTAGGACTTGAAAGTTTGTAAGGTGTATGGATACATAGTCATTAAAGAGAAGATCAGCATATGTTGCTGTATGCGCAATTCCCTACATCTGTCAATTTTCCCCTTACCCTGTCAAGAAATATTCTCTCCCTCCTCAAATTGTGAAGAAAACACTGTAACTACATTTCCCACTGTCCTTTCAGAATGTCTATGGTTGAAGGATGGATTGAAGAAAGAAAACCTTGGCTTTAATCTGATAGAAAATGATAGTTAACTTTTTTGAAGAATATCTATTTCACTTTCCTGAAGAACCTCACTCTTTCTGTGGTGAGGTGTTTTAGGGAAAGATTTTTCTTATTCTGAAAATCATCTTTAGGGCCAGGAACTAAATCTCATGAGTCTGTTAACCTGTTAAGCATGTAACAATCTGTTAATCCAGGACTTTTTCGGTTTTCACTGAAAGTGAATAGGATCAAGGTTTAAAAAATTGAACTATTTTATGCTATTATATGCTTATTTTTATTTTCCATGTACATATTAGAGGACTATCTAATAATTCAGTTTTAGAAAATTTTACCTTCAGAGGAGCTTTCCTTTGCAGAGAATGTAAGGACTAAGAGCAGTAATGGACTTTCTTCTCTTTTCTTATCTACCTACATATGAGCTGTGTTGAAGATCATACTTGCTGTTCTGCTTTCAGTGAATGTCCGTGTGTTATTTCTAACGAAAAATGTTGTGTATGTTCCTGCTTTTGTTTTCAAACATGTCTCTTAGACAATAAAAACCCTCCTGCATTCTTCTTATTTCACATATACATATTCCTCCCCTACTCTGTTTTCCCATAATTGTCCACTTACGACTTTCTCCTCAAGTTCTAGACAAAGGCTAAGTAGAATAATTTCAAAAATTTATTTCCAATACAAAAAATATTTATAAAATTGCTTGTTGGAAGTAATTTACATTGCTGCCTTGCTTTCTGGAATGATGTGCAACATGACTACTTTCTTAAACAGTCATTTGTCAAACGGAGTACATAAAGCAAAGTATCTCACTGGTGAACATTGGCTATGCAGTTCCTTCACTACCAGTTGAACTTACAGTTTAAAGCTCATGGTTTTAAAGTCAGAATTAGCTTTTTTAATGGGTGAAATATCCTAAGTATTGTCTTTAAGAGCATGTTGGACTATTGATGTATTATTCAACTTTTTTCACAATCAGTCTTAGTAAAACACTTCCAGTTTTTACTGTGTATGAGACTAACCTTGCTTCAGCCCAACTGCCTGTTGGCTGAACCGACACTATCAATCAGATAGTACTCCCAGATGTCCTTGAACAATCTTCTTCTTTTAATTAGAAAAGAAAAAATTTTATTTGTGTGTGGACTTCAGTGCTGGCTGATGCTCTTCTTCATATTTTTTTTCCTTTTTTTCCCATGATGCAGACTAGTAAATGTAACTATAAAGATTATTTTTTAAACTTTATAATTGAAATCACATCACTCTCTTAATAAAATACTCTTCTGTTGTTTCAATAAAAGCATTATTGTATTGAAGATAATTGTATTGCATAGATTTATTAGCACACAGAAATATTTAAATCACTTTTTTCACTAGAAGATTTAATTTAATAAAGCTTAAAACTTTAAGATTTGTTAGTCTATAAAGAGTATGCTTTGAATATAGATATATACGTATAAACATTCATAATTCAGTAAAAATTAAGTTATTGCATTTAAAAATTTATTTTAAATTAATTTTAAAAAAATCTTAGATACATTGATAATTTTATCTGAACCTGTCTCCTACCTTAGAGAAAAGTGTCAGAAATATACATATAAATTTAAATAAATATAAAAATATAAAACAATTCCTGTTATTTTTTCAGTATCCTGAGGAAAGCCCATGGCTATTCTTAGACACTTTTAATCATGCTAATATTGCTGTTGTTTTTTTTATTTAAAGAGTAAAAAAGGTGACAGAGAAGTAGTAATTTTTCAAGTTTACAATTCCTTACCAGTTACAAGTCTTCCTTAGTTTTATCTGTGTTAACCTTCATATATGTGCAGATCTCTAACCAACTTAAAGGAGCATAAAGAAATCATATAACATTGAGTTACTTGCTCAAGGTCTTTAGCTGGAGTTATTTTGAGGATATTTAACATTTTAGCCATTTTAGCTATTAGTGAGAGGTGAAAACATCCTATTTGCATTGTTGTGCCTTATAAGATGTGTGGTCCTCTTCATCCTTCCCTCTTTCCACCCATGATGCTTGAAGGAGCTGATTTTAGACTTTCACAGGGGGAAAAATGAGGCCTGCCTTGCTCTGCCTTGTTATCCACAACAGTTTTAAATGCTACTGTGAGCAAAAATCTCCCATGATCACCTTTGTATCAAAGGGCTTTGAATCTGCTGAAGAGAGATATTCTTGCTGCTCTCTTTCTCTTCTGCACCAATGTTGACATTGGCTGCGAGTCCACAGCTGGCTGAACACGAGTCAGCAGTGAGCTCAGGTGGCCAATAAAGCCAGTGTCATCCTGGTCAATAAAAGTGTGGCCAGCAGGACCTGGGCAGTGTGTGTCCTCCTGTACTCAGCACTGGTGAGCCATACCTTGAATCTTGTGTTCGGTTCTGGGCCACTCACTGCAAGAAAGATACTGAGGTGCTGGAGCATGTCCAGAGAAAGGTATGGAGCAGGTGAGGGAGCTGGAGCACAAGGAGCTCCTTGTGAGGAGCAGCTGAGGGAGCTGGGGGTATTTAGCCTGGAGAAAGGGAGGCTCAGGAGTGACCTTATTGCTCCCTACAATACCTGAAAGGAGGCTGTAGAAAGGTAGGGATCACCCTCCCGAGCAACTAGTGATAGGAGAGGACACAGCTTCAAGCTGCACCAGGTGAGGCTCAGGTTTGCTCACAGGAGGAATTGGTTCACAGAAGGGTTGTCAAGCATTGGAACAGGTTGTGCAGGGAGGTGGTGGAGTCACCACGTCTGGAGGTGTTTGAGAAAAAACTTCACGTGGTACTCAGGGCCATAGTCTAGCTGACAAGGTGATGATGAAAGATTGGAGCTGGTGACCTTTGGAGGCCTTTTCCAACTTAAATGAGTCTGTGATTCTGTCACCTCCGTTGCTTTTCCTTAGCATGTGTTCAGATGCCACAAACCAAACTTGTGTAATTATACACGCTTAAGGCTGAGCTCTTAAACAAGGCTTACCTTCATGACCCAGGTTCAAATGTATTTCAGCTGGTTTACAACAAGTGGTTCTAACATTTTCAGTCATTGTGAGGATTATCTAACTATAACAGCAATCCCACTTCCTTCACTGCTATTGCTTATGAAGTAATAGGCAATTCAGAAAAAGGAGTGTATGATCTGACCCAGTGTATTCCAAGATCTTGTAAGTTAAAAAAAGGTAATATGAGACAAAAAGGGTTTTAACAGAAAAGGAAATTAATGATCATGATGATAGTCCTGACAGATGGTCAGAGGAAGTTGAGAAGATAGGACTAGAAGTGTTATTTAAGGGGAAATGAGACTTTTTTGGGGTTTTTTTTTTGAGACAGACTGATATTAAAATAGTTATTGTGAAAAAAATATGCAAAGAGTCTCAGACTGGGAATAAATACTTCTTTCTGTGTCAGGCTGAATAGTGGAAGTGAAAAGAAACATACAATGTGTGTTAAAAGGCATCTTCTTTTTGAAGGGCACTGGTAATGGGATTCTGCTATCTGTAACTCAGGAATGCTACTTTGTTGGAGTGCAGCACAGGAAAATATACCTGCATATACACTACCTAATACATTCTTTTTATAAATATTCGTCCAGACTTCTTTTTATAAATATTCATCCAGAAGCACAGACACTAAAATTGTTCAATATTATAACTCCTAATTCTGTAGGTACTGTGGTTTGAACTCTGAAATTTCTCTTCCTGTGGCTAGCTCAGTGGGACATAATACAGCATTAAGTAGGATAGCTTTCATGTTTCTTTTTCTTATTCCTAATAGCTGCAGATACTTTAGAGTTAGATTAACTTGTCTTTTTTTTCTGAAGACTAAGCAATTCAGTATGCATGTATGAACAGCATGGAGGAAAGGAGAGAAAGGGAGGGAAACAAAATAAATTTTCAGAAGGGACTATGGGAGTTCTCATGAATGAAACAGATCATTGCTGCTCCTTGGATCATCACCTGAAATTTACATTTTTATTCCCATAAAGCAGGAGGTATCTTGCAAGGCAGTGTAAGGCTTTCCTAGGGCATTTTAATGCTTTTACATCTTTCTTTCTGCATCATATATGCTTAGTTGTTTAGGGACCTAGAACTGAGAGCCACAGAAGCAGAGGGGAAAGACATGCTGTTTATCTGACTTGCAGTCAGTTGGTAAAAGGTTTGGAACTGTTTCTATTATGAGTAGATTTGTGAGTCAGAGGCAGGTACAACCAGCATCCATCTCTTTCTTAGGTAAAAAGAACGCAAACAAAAAAAAGCTGTTTGCACTCATGGGTGCTGCACAAAATCCTAAGAATCACAGAGGCATAAGACTGTAGTTGAAAGTACAAAACACACAATTTAGACAAGTAGTTCAGCTCTCAAGCAACACTGACCAATTACTTTGACCAATTACTTTGTAGGTATCCAGAAAATTTCCAAAAAACAATTCTGGAAAAATGATAGAATTGTCATCAAAGAGTGCCAATGTGACTGCAATAGGTAGTCATATGAGAGCACATGGCTACTGTAGCAAAAACCAGAACTTTGGTGAACTCTTTATTCTAAAAACAGAGTGAAAAACAGATGAAACTGCTAAAGTTTTATCAGGCTTGACATGGAATTGTTGGTATTTACGTGGATTCCATATAAAGTGAAAGGTCAAGACATACTTGAAACTCAATCCTAACTGAAAATATTTGCCACTTGCAGTAAGCCTGGATCAACTTTCTGGTTGTGATGAGAAATTCAGACATTTTTGTCACTCAGTTAAATCCTAGATGCTACACTGAAAGAGAGGTTTTTATGGGGATTTCTTTTGATAGAAAGCCTGTGTAAGTCAGCAAAGTGCCATATATTCTTATCTTCTCAAGGTGACTTGCATAGCTTTTTTCCCTTTGTTTTGACCATAAAAATAAAGAAATAAAATATTTTGTGTGCCATTAGGGCACAGCTGGGGCTAGACTGACCCTTATTCTACTTCCTCCAGATTAAGACAAATTAAGTGGAATGTGTTATAATTGCTCTAATAAGCCAAACACTCTTGGGACATATTCAAGCCACCCAAGAACAACAGTAAGATATATATAGTCATGTGAATTTTATTGCTTCTTATGTTTTGGATTATTAGCAGGAAAATTTGTTTTCCTCTTGAGCACACAGGGAATTTGTTTTTCTCTTGGAACACACAAGGGCTTGGACTTCCACCATGTAAGCAGTCAGAAAACATACAGTAGTATTTTAGTCTCTGGTACTAGATGTCTGCTCAGTACCTCAAATTTGAAGAAACTCAAACTAACAGCCCAAATATTTGGCTCCTTCCAAAGGAAGCAGAACCTGCTGTCTGAAGAGCTGGGAAGAAATTCTGACTTCAGTGAAATCAGTGACAAACAGACATGTGCTTTGGTACCTAGAAATGACATGAGTTCTGTGTATGAACAGAAGAAATGTTGTTCTGTGTGATGGTTATGTAGCCTTTCTTTAATTTGATGCTGCTACAAATTTCCTTAGTGAAGGGAAAAAAGAACCAAATCAATGCAAAAACCAATTTCCCTGGTTTGAAGCAGTTTTATGTAAGTATTTATTTAATTTACCGTTATTATTGCAAGCTGATAAGCTAATTAATGTTCTAAAAATTACTGCCAAACAGCCATCAAAAGCACCATTTTACTTTAAACTTGCCTGTTAGGGAAGTGGTACTTTCATGTCTTTTAATTCACGTTTTCAATTCTTAGAGAAGTAAAGAGGGAGGTCAGCAGAACTGCCACCTTGGGCTTCCATGGCGTAGGTTATATATATACCTTTCAACCTGACTTTGGTGCCAGGGAAGGTCATGGAGTGTCATCCTGTCTTGAGTGTCATCCTGTGGCACGTGCACAGGGCATCAGGCCCAGCCAACATGGCTTTATGAAAGGCATTCACCTGCTGGACCAACCTCATCTAATGCCAAGGCTACCTACCCAGTGAAAGGCTGCAGATGTTGTCTACCTGTAAAGCCTTTAACACTGTTTTCCACAGCATTCTCCTGGCAAAATTGGCTGCTTTGATAGGTGCGCCCTTCACTGGATAAAAAAAAAAAAAATTCTGGGTGGTTGAGCCCAGAGAGTTGTGGTGAATACAATTGAATCTGGCTAGCAGGCAGTCACTACTGGTGTTCCCCAGGGCTCAGTATTGCGACAGTTCTGCTTAATACCTTCATCAATGATCTGGACAAGTTGACAAATGACACCACGTCGGATGGAAGTGTTTATCTGCTGGAGGGTAGAAGGACTCTGCAGAGGGCTCCGGACAGGCTGGATTGGTGGGTTGAGGACAAGTATAGGAGGTTCTACAAGGTGAAATGGTGAGTCCTGCACTTGGGTCACAACAACCCCATGCAGTGCTAGAGGGCTGGGGAAGAGTGTATGTAAAACAACCCAGCAGAAAAAGACTGGGGAATGCTGATCAACAGTAGCTGAACATGAGCCAGCTATGCCCAGGCAGCCAGAGAAGCCAATGGAATCCTTGCTTGTACCCACAACAGTCAGCAGGACTGGGTAGTGATTTTCCCCCTGCGCTTGGCACAGGTGAGGCCACATCTCAAATCCTGTGTTCAGTTTTGGGCCTCTCACTTAAATGAAAGACATTGAAGTGCTGGAGCATGTCCAAAGAAGGGCAACAAAGCTGGGAAAAGGTCTGGAGCAGAAGATTTTTGAGGAGTGGCTGAGGCAGCTGAGGTTGTTTAGCCTGGAGAAAGGGAGGAGCAGAGACACCTTATCACTCTGAAAGGAGGTTGTAGCCAGAAGGGGGTCAGTCTGTTTTCACAAGTAACAAGTGACAGAATGAGTGATATCACCCTCAAGTTGCACTGGTGAGGCTTATATTGGATATTAGTCAAAATTTTTTCACTAAAAGGATTGTCAAGCTTTGGAAAAGGCTACACAGGGAAGTGATTGAATCACCATCCCTGGAAGTATTTAAAATATTTGTGGTGGTCCTTATGGACATGGTTTAGTGGTGGACTTGGCAGTGCTGGAGTGAACTTGATGGTCTTAAAAGTATTTTTCAACCTAATTGATTCTATGATTCTGTTCTATGGATTGAACTATTACTATAAATAGTAAAATAGTCCTTTTTATTTTTTTTAGCATCCCTCTTTTCTCTTATTTGATCTGTCTGTTTTTCTGGGGAGTGATTAATTTACCTGTAATGAGGAACGAAAGGGAAAAAACAGGAGGTGGGAGGGTAGGTGTTCATTCTCTTCCTCTTCTCTGGACTCATCATGCTCTCTCCTATCTTCTCTCTCCTTTTTATCTGTTAATCTTATTACCTATCTTACTTCTTTTTCATGCCTTCATTAATAAGTGATGTTTATACTTCCCTTGCTAACATAGGCTTTTCCCCCCCTTTCATTTAATTATTTCCTGTCATTGTCCAAAGTTGTAAATTCACTTCCTGTTCTCTAATCTGTTCCTCTTCCTGTCATCACTTTATTTCAAGCCTGCTCTATGCCCTTCCTCAGCATTTTTAAAGTGCATCATTTTCTCCCCTCTTCTTGTCTCCTTTTAAAGTGTTAATACCATATTCATGTGGCAGGGGTGTTCCAGGTGGAGACAGGGATGGCAAGGAAGGAAAGAAGGAGGTTTCTATCCCCATGAAGGGACAAAGCAGAAGCTTATCTCTGAATGTATGTTGTTGTACCTGAATTCTCTCTTCTTCCTGGGACCAGTGTGGTAGAGAAGCATACACTGAACATGCAGTCCATCAGCAGTTCACGCTGTTGCTTTTAGCTGTGGGCCATTCTGGCATTATAAAGGAAAGATGGAGCTATGTCAAGCTAATTCTTAACACATAGTAGTTTACTTTCAGACCTAATAAACCATGAATTGTTTCCTTTGTGTCTTGCAACCTAAAAAGTATTACTACCTTAAAATTTGTGTTCTTTTCTAATGGGAAGAAAAATAGGGGGCATAGCAGGAAGGTCAAGAAAGAGTTTAAAGAGGAAAGAGGGCAATTAATAGAAGCAAAACATGATTTCTCTTGCTGAAAGTGTATTTAAGAAGGGGAATATATCACAATAATCAACCAGGTTTTTTGCCTTCAGCCTGTCTGAGGCCATGTGGTTTGGAGATCTGATCACTAGTCCGAAAAGGAAAGGCTGTTTGCAAGATTTCCGGGGTGTTTTTTCCTGGAAAAGGTGAGAGGACAAAAGCAGAAATCTATGACGTACACTTTATGCCTTGTAAGGAAAGTATTCATCTGTCTATCTGCCTCTCTTTCTCTTTCTTTCTTTCTACATGCATATATATAGAGATCCATATGTTTCAAGCTGTCACAAAATTGATTTGGAGGCAGATTTTTCTTTCATGTACTGCTCTGAAGATTAGGTTAAAAATTCAATATATGGCTTAAACCAATTGAATTGTGTTTTCTTATTTGTTTGCTCTTTTACATTCACTGTTCAGTATTTTATGGAGTTTTGCATGGTATTTCCATCAGTAATAACAGTTCTGACTACTTGGAGACAGAACAATGCCAAAGCAGAAGATAGTGTTTGAAAATGCAAACAGCATTTTGTAACAAGCATGCTTGCTTAATACACCCCACAGCATTTTGGTGTATACAGAATCTGTGGAATTTTTAAACCATTTCTAAACTCATATTTTGGGTGAGCATGAGTAGCTAGCTCTTTGTATAAATAAGTCATTATTTTCTCATTTGTGTTTGTGCTGTCTTGCAGTACTCTTGTTTTCTTTAATAGTGTGAACTTTGGTTCTGCTTCTCTTTAGAAATGCTGCTTCCATTCAATTTTCTTTGCAACAAGTTCATTGGGCAGTACTTTTCCCATTTTTATTATATTCTGTGGGGTTTTGTGAAGTTTTTTGGTTTTTTGTTTTTTTTTTTTTTTCTGGTGCGTAACTAAAACAATTTTCTGATTAAATTGACTATTAATAGCAATTATTTACATTAATTTGCACTTGTAATAGCATCGCTAGAGGGCAGTATTGATTAAATTAGGCACACTCTAGTGCTCTTTGGAAACTTAACTGCAGAAAAGCCTCCAGTACAAACATCTTTGCATTTTTAATACGTTGTCATGGCTTTCAAGTCCATTTTTCATTACATCCTGAACATAAAAAGTAAAAGTAATCTTAATCACCATGTATATTTGGCATTGTTATTTGTAACTTTAATGTGTGTAAAAGAACATTCTGTGATATTTATGAGAAGAAAGAAACTTAGTAGAAATTAGATGGCATTGAAGTTATTGTAAGCTATATATTATTAGAAATAATTATTAAAGCATAAAGTTTTTATAATAAAATGTATGCTTTTGAATGTGTTTTTTCTCAGGGAAAATGCTGTGCAAAATAAATATCTTCTAATTCATTAACTGTCTCCTTGAAAAATCTCAGTACAGTATATTTTATGATAATGGACAGCAAAGACAAGCAGAATTGTAAATTAAAACACTGACTCATTTGTTCTTATTGATTTACAGGTCTCCTGACAAATGCAGCAACGCAGAATCCTCGTAGGAGTGGTTTAGGCTCTCTGTGAGCTACTTAACTTAGTCAAGTTACACTGCTGTTGATCATCATCTGTTATATGTCATCAACTCAACTGTCTGTTTCTCTGTATCTCATGAATGACAGCATAATTCCTCTGCATTATGAGCTAAAGTTTGTTCTACCATTCTAAGGATCACTGGACTAAGGAATATAGAAAAAGAGATATGCTTGGGCATTAGCAATACAAAAAGTTCATGGTTAACGTTTCATCTGCGTTATACACCACTGCTGGACTTGCTGTTACCTACATGTTTCAATCCGAAGAGTCTGCTACAATGAAGAGTATCATCCCAATCAGCCTTAGAGAAGACTGTTTTGCCTATGGGAGGACACTGAGGTGCAAAAGAGAAACTCTTCTTGTGCCCTAAACTGTCTGAATTGCTTTTATTTTCTTATACTTTCAGTATTTACAATAGACCAAAGAGCAAAATCTATTTTAAAGTGGACACAATCTTACTCTTAAGAGAGTTATGTCATTAAAATGAAGGTCTCCACAAAGACATGATTCCAGCTTTCACAAAGCTGAAATGTTGTCCAGCAGAAGTCTTTATGGAAAGCTGAAGTAAAAACTAACTCAGAGACCTGCTCTTGAAATGCCATGTTCAAGAGAACATAACGGAGCACTGAGAAAAAATGACCTATGTTTGAAAACTTGGACAAAAAGAACACAAACTGTCTACACAGCACCTTTATTCCTCTGTACTTAGATTGACTTTCTCGTACTAAAATCATTTTCCGTTTTAACCAGTTAAACATGCCTCTTCTACAGTTCCATTTTTGATAGTTAAAGTTGGATAATACAGTATTTGCAAAGAGCATGTTTGGTCATCTGTGGCCTATGTCTCATCTGATACACCATTTAGCACCAGAAAGCAAATTAAAGAGAAAACAAAAGTAACACTTGTTTGAAAGAGATCATTAAATGTATTTTGAAAAGCCTAAAGTTATATATTTAACAGTTTTTATATGTTGTATATTTGTAGAAAATCCTATTTAACAATTAACGTGATAACTCTGACAGTCATGAAAAGTGGTTCAGAGTTAAGTTGTGTTTTATTACTTCAGTTGTCTCTGAAGTGACCGGTGTCGTTTGCTTTCTTCCATTGGGACATTCTGGATGTAAAGCATGACCAGAGAGGACTGTGTAGAAAAAGCAAAGAATAATGTTGTTTATATTACATAAATGCATTCAACCATTGCACTGTTGGAAGGCATTTTTTATTTTAATTTTATTTTTTTTTTGTCTTTATGTACTGATAAAAATAGAGTGTAAAATATTTTACTCATTGCTCTTCATAGCAAGGTTTTCCTTCCTTCCTTCCTTCCTTCCTTCCTTCCTTCCTTCCTTCCTTCCTTCCTTCCTTCCTTCCTTCCTTCCTTCCTTCCTTCCTTCCTTCCTTCCTTCCTTCCTTCCTTCCTTCCTTCCTTCCTTCCTTCCTTCCTTCCTTCCTTCCTTCCTTCCTTCCTTCCTTCCTTCCTTCCTTCCTTCCTTCCTTCCTTCCTTCCTTCCTTCCTTCCTTCCTTCCTTCCTTCCTTCCTTCCTTCCTTCCTTCCTTCCTTCCTTCCTTCCTTCCTTCCTTCCTTCCTTCCTTCCTTCCTTCCTCCCTCCTCCTTCCTCCCTCCCTCCCTCCTCTTCCCTACTTTTATGTAAGGGACAATTTAAAGCCTGTTCCTTAATCCCGTTTTCAGTGTTTTACCTCATTGTTAGAAAGCCCACTTTTTCAGCATTATTGGTTAGTGAAAATTTAGCAAAGACAGCATAGACAAGGGAGAAATTATGATAAAACAAAAACAAAGCCCTGTTCTTTTTACTGTACCTTTTGGCATATAAGTTTAGTACATACTGGTATGATACAATCAACAAGGGAGCTTAATTTCTTCCTGGCAAATGTATCACGGTTCCAAGTATACTACCTAATACTCCAATTAACTTTTAGTGTTATGCTAGTTCTATTCTACTAAAGAAAAAGAAATAGAGATTATTCAAGTGACCATAGATGAATGATACAAAAATGAAAAGTTAATTAAAGAATTTTTTTTTAAAGCCTGCTCAAACACTGAGGCTTATATAATGCAGAGGTTGCAGGAAAATATGAACTATGGATCATTTTGTCTTCAAACAAAATAAATATATACAAAATTCTTATTTAATCATAGGATTTTGACCAGTATCAAAGTAGCAATTAAAGCCCAGCCACTTGTAAAGTGTTATGGACTGACTGCACTATAAATGACCAATGTCAGGTTTAAAATGTCATGCAATAAATGATGGTAAATAGATTTACTGTACATGTAGACCTCAAGAGCCAGATCCCTCACTCTACCAACTCTCTGTTTTGATTTATTTTAAAGGGAGCTTCGTAGCCTTATTTAGTAAACACAGAAAAAATGAAAGATGTTGCATCATTTTTGTTGCTTTACAGTATTCAGTTTTGTGTTGGTTCAGCTAAATTATGAAAAATAAAGAAAATCCTTTTATAAGTGAGACTTGTTCCCTGAGCATGACATCACCAAAGGAATTTCACCAGATGATAAGAAATGTGGGAACACAGAGAGGAAGACGGAATTGGAAATTGAGGACATGAACTGTGTTTTGTAGTTTTATCCTTCCATTTTCATGTCTTGGGTACCTTCATTTTGGTGTGTTCAGTTACAGATCATATTACAGTCATTTGTTTTCAGGAAAATGGATGCTCTAAGAACACGAGGATCTAAGAATGGACATCTGAAATATTTACATCTAGAATCATACAGTCCAATCAGTTCTGAATATGCAACCTTATGTCTCTGTTTTCTAACTACGTTATATTCTCAGAAAGGGTAGATGTACATGGTTATAAGGTCTACTCTGGATGAGAACTATCAAAGAAAAAAGATTCTGATTACTCTTCAGAGATGCATTCTAGTCTCTGAGTCTCTTGTGTACAACAGACACTTCAAGGCACTTAAAATGTGTTCTGTGCATTTCCGTCCTCCCCCAGAATGTATAGTTTTAAACAAACAAAATATACTGGCTGCCTTTGTCACTGTGAATTACTACTCTAAGAGCAGTGGTGAAATGTTTCTCTCTCAGGAACAATATGTTTTCAGAATATTGTGAACTTTAATTTTACAAAACTAAGTTACATAAAAAAATTGTTTGTTTCTGAAAGTATTTTATGTGCCTCTTCCAAAGCAGAATTTGAAACACAGAGGGTAATGTCTTATTTGAATGCTATTAAATATCTGTCATTTCTCAGCTTGCACACAAGTAACTTTTTCAAAACATGCTTGAAAAGGAACAGAATAATACATAAAAACACATAATAGACTAATAAAAATAACCTCCAGAAATGCAGCAAACCTTCAAAAATTTTTTGAAAAAAGCTTCTCTGTAGCTTTCTGTTAGCCCGGGCAAGGACACATTTAAGTACTGCTTTTAATATCTGGGATATCAAATGGAGCAAATATTAGCACACTATAGCAATCAATGTGACACATCACTCACCAATTTCATAATTATGCTTTTAGCCTTTTTTTTTTTTTTTTGCCAATTCATTTCTTCTTAGCAGCAGCTCAGGTTTTATGTGGTATTCTCAATCATTCACTTGTTTACTGAAATTGTACCCATGTGCTGTTGCATAAATCTTTAAGCCAGGCAGTTACTATCTCATATAGCCTACTCATCACAATCCTGATTACTGATTAGAGTTTCGAGAAGAAAATAAAGAATTCAACACTGTGTCTGAAAAGCCTCTATAGCTGTGAGGAACAGCTGAACTAGAAGGTGGTAAATGATTGGATGACAGAAAAATCATAGCACTGAATGCCTGGGGAACTGAACTAGTGGAAAGAAAAAATGAACAAGCCAGCAGTGGATGTAGCACAAGAAGCCCAGAAAAAAACCCAAAAAGCAAAAAAACCACAACAAACAACAACCAACCAAACAAAAAACTAACCAACCAACCAAGAACAACAACAACAAAAAAAAAACAAACCAAAAAAAAAAAAACCCAAAAAAAAAACCCCACAAAAAAACCGCAAACCAAAATTGAAATATTTATTATAATTAATCAAAGGAGAAAAACCTCACCCACCACCAGCTCTTTCATCACATAAACCTAGATATATGCAGTATCTTTTCCAATTAAAAAAATGCATAGGAATGCATTTCCTTTTAAACATCTTTGTATGATGTATACAAAGAATAACATATACATAAGTAACAGACAAAGACGGGAATGGCTTGACTATTTTTTTTTCTGACATCACAGAATTGATCCTACATTGAAGTAATGAATCTCTCACACTGGGCATAAGCAAATAAAGATGGACAGAAATCACAATATTCTACTTCTTTCAGACTGGGGCTTGAGCAGAGAAAGGAGGTCAAGAAAGAAACAAGAACAAAAGAACAACCAAGACCAGAGAAAAATAAAATTTTTCATTTCAGAGTATGTAGTGTTTAATAAGTGCTTTTTAGTATTCAATACATGGTAGTGGAGTCAAAAGGAGTATTATTTGAAACAAGGAAATAAGAAAGGAAATATTATTTTAGCTGCAGAGATGAGAATTTTACTGATAATGTGGTTGTCTTCTTTTGAGATATAAATTCCATTAAACTTAGAGACCCACGGGTAATATATAAAAGGTAATTCTGTCACTGATTAAAAATAAACTAAAAGCTGGGAACTAAACTAAAAAGTGGAAATGACAATAAGCCAGAATAGATAGTGACTAATAATGAGCCATTCTGTGGGAGGATTGACACAAGTTCCTGTACTGCTTCTGACTATGAATGAAATATAAATACTGAGATTGCACAGTTTGTTAGTATCAGTAAATTACACAGATTAGTGAAGATATGGGAGGCATATGAAGACATGCAGAGACAAAATGGATCACCAAATATTAGCAGAAAATGGAAAACTGAAAATCAGGAGTCTCAATTTATTATTTCTTACACCATCAAAGTAATTGCAGCTTCAACTATGTCCAGTTTTTGGAAATATGTGAAAAAGGACTTCTGCTCTTGAAATAGATACTAATGTTGGTTTCAAGCTACTCAGTCAAGGTCAAGTCACTGGTTTCATATGGTAATCCTATGTTATTTATGTCTTTTCAGAGCTCCAACAAGCCTTTAGAGTACCCTTACAATCTGCATCTGTAATCACAAAGCACAATGTGCTCATGGCACTGATGTCCTCCACATCTGGCTTGCACAGACCATGCCCACAATTTTCTAAGTTTGATGTTGCCAATATCAGGCTAGTGAAAGTGACACTAAAACACTATATTGTGCTGCAGTGATGCAAAAACACCAGTGCAAATGAATTAAGTTGATTAACATATTATCAAAACGCAATTTCTCTAAAAGTATTAATAAGTAGCATGCAAAGAACAGCTTCAACACATGAGGACTGTTAATGTAAAAAAGAAAACAAACAAACAAACAAAACCCACACCAAAATCTAGAATAAAAAAGGAACACTTCTGCAAATCTGTTTAGGAGCAAAAACTCCAAAGGTATTTCTATTAGTATAGAGTCTGACATAGCAGAAGGACATTGTTGGCTTGTACAGAGAGCAGTTCACATTATCTAAGGAGCTTGAGCACTACCTCAAAACCATTGTATAAAGCACTGTGAGCTGTGTCTGTCCTCCACTGCGCTGGAAGAAGCTGATGTATACATCTCTATGTTCCCAAGAGGAGAGGCAGATGCTATAGTATGGGTTTCACACAGGTATAACAATACACCCACCTCAGGCAGAGGCTATGATGACAGGAAAGATTGACATCCACTGTCAACCAGAATTTTTTACTGAATTGTGAAGGTGCTAACAAAAAGTGGGTAGTAGAAGCC
The DNA here is from genome assembly GCF_035770615.1 of Melospiza melodia melodia. Classification (NCBI taxonomy): domain Eukaryota; kingdom Metazoa; phylum Chordata; class Aves; order Passeriformes; family Passerellidae; genus Melospiza; species Melospiza melodia. The sequence continues at coordinate 86,901,835 of NC_086197.1, read as the reverse complement.
TGATGTGTTTGTTAATGTGTTTGTACATTAACAGCCTGGCTATGTTAATGTACAAACACATTGCACAAAACAGCTCACAGATCCCCAGTGGCAGTGCCTTCCCAGCACAAAGACTAAAGCAAGTGCAAGTGCAAGGGTCATATATTTCTCCCTGTATATGCAGACAATCTCCACCTGGATAGATGAAAATTAATGTGGCTCCTTCTGTCTACGCTCTCTGTTCACTCTACAAAGATATAGACTCCAAAGCAGAAATTCTACATGGATGGCAACTTTAAAACATATAAGCCTAAATGGTGTGCTATTAGCAAGCAAAAATGTACATTGGTGCTTGAAGATAATTATATTTAATTTGACGCAACTTAAAATTTCTGCCTCAATGAAGCCATGAAACACTTGGTTTTCTCCACAGACAGATTTATTTCTTCTCAGAATATTGAAGAACACAACATGAGAGTGATAATGTAACTTTCAGCCCATGCAAGACAAATCAAAGCTCTGGAGGTGAGCTCTAGAGTGGCTAAAATTCTAGCTAAGTAAATAACAATGACCACATTGTGCACAGGAAACTCACACCCCTGAAAATGACACAGACAGTTCTTGAGAAGAGCAAATGGCCACGTCTTTTTCTTGAGATGAAGGCTTTTCTGGGAACCTACATGTGTTGCTGTAGAGTTTCTTCCAAACTAGGAACACATGAAAACTGTCTAAACCCAAAGACAAACAAAGCAAGTTAGAGGGAACAGTTATTGTGAAATCTTTGTGTTTAATTGTACACATCAGGTTAATGTTTCCTGTACTTTATTACTTGTTCTTCATGGATTAACAAAATATCCTTGGAGGAAATCTTTGTCACTGACTCCATGGCAAGGCCATTTTATGTTATTTAGATGGTGACTGTAGTCAGTCACTTTAGGCATTTTGACAAACTCAGCAAGCTTCCTCTCCTCTCCTTTTTCTCCCATTTGTTGCACCCTGTAGTGCTGTGTAGACATGTCCACTCCAATGGTAACCAGCATTCCTAAAGGAATTATTTTAAGGTTGGTCATCAGATTTGGCTGCCGGTGTGGGTTTGGCAGTGTGTGATGCAGTACCAACTGAAAGCCCAGCTTTTAGTTGCCTCTAGCTGAGCACTTGGATGCCAGGTGGCAACTGGCCCTCAGGTTTGTTACTCTTGAGGGGATTTTGTATAGGCTGCATAATATGAAACCACTGCAATTTGAATAGCTTTCTGAGATGAACAGGAATGAAAGATTTCTTCAGTATCTCTCTCCACTTAAAAATGTTTGCTTTTTCAGAAGTCTTTTATCATTCTTTTACTGTCTTGTGAAGAATTATAAGTACAAGAATTATAAGTACTATAAGTACAAAGTCTAGATAGATGCACAGTAAAGCTTGTTCAATTTCTACTTGTAAAGATGTGTTGGTCTAGAAACAAGGCAATTAGCTTGCAAAACAGCTATTTACATCCAACAATACTTCTCTGTGCTCCAAAAATAATTCTTCCTGAAGAAAAAACTTGAACCAGAAGTAAAAATATTGCAACTCATTCCACTTTTTAGGATAATGCCTTAGCTTATATTCATAATTGAGAAGCTTCCCAAATTTAAACATTTGGTTACTCAGTGAAATATTTCAGAGGTCTTTGTCTAATGATGCCATCTTGTGACACCTGTCATAATGATAGCTAACCTTGTCTGTTATTTTTCCAAACAAATAAAAAAGCTATAAAGTGGCTTCATCAAATAATCAATGCTTAAAAGAAATATTGACATATATAAGGAGGAATATCTTGCTGAGCCTTCTAATGTTATTAATGAGAGATGTATGTGTATGAGAACAGTCCTGCTTTCATTGTACCTTAAAAAACATCCTTACAACAAGGCACACCTCTTATAGGAGTATGAAGAATGTATTAATTTCTTAGACAGTGAGTTGGCTGCAGGGAATATTGCTGCCCAGTGATCTATTGCTCAGCTGTAGCAAGGCTCCAAGGCAATGCTCTATTGCTATTTTCATTTTATTGAAAGGTTTCCCCTACTAGAGTGCATTGACCAATATTTCAGTCCTACTATGAGCTAAACCAGCATTACTGCTGTACTGAAGTAATTAATTCAAAATATGAAAAAATAAAACAAACATACATTTATTTATTAAGAAGTCCAGCAGAGAACTTACAGTGACAGATGAAATTAGCCTATAAGCCTTTATAACTTACACGGTAATAAAATGGGGTTACGTTTTTGAATTAAATTGATAACATGACCAAATCGATTTCATTAGTGTATCTGTCATATTTGCTGTTAATGATGGCTAACAGTGGAATAGAAACTGACAACAATCCCTGAAAAACTGTGCAGATCAAAATTATATTATACTGGCATTCATGAATTTTAATAACCTTTTTTATCATGAATTTTGAACTCCCTTTTTAAATTTGAAGCTCACAAGAGAGAAGAGAATTAAACTTTCTACACCTGTCTCAGCTCCTATTATTTCTATTGTTACAAGTTAATAGGCTCAAGAATAGAAGATATTTCCACTAACTAAAACAAAAAAAAAAAAAAAGGTCTTGCTTGAGAGTCTCTTGTGAGTGGTTACAGAGGAATGGATATTTCTTTGCTGCTAAAGTGTTGACATCAGAGTAATTTCTCCTGAATGACTAGAGAGCTTTAGGACACCCAAATTGCTGTTTAGAAGACTGTTTGTGGAAGATGCTACTCGTATTAATAGACGTTGGTACTCTAGTGTGTAACTCCCTTTAATGATAATGGAAGTTCTGCAAAAATCTACAGGACAATATGCCTACTGCCAGGAAACATCATAACTCTCTAATTCCATTAGCAGGGCTTTAATAAGTGTGAGTTTAAAGTGGACAAGTACTGAAATGCTACACCTTGCAGCACCATTTGAGAATATCAAAATGGTCTTATGTAATGAGACACCTTGATCCCTCTGCTACCTGAAAATGTGGTAAGATATTAAATATGTGTCAAATTAACTGAAAGACCAAATACTCTTTCCTATTTCAACGCCCTGAATACAACATCTTTCTTGGGTTAAAATCATATGAAAATAGATAATTAAAAGGAAAAAAAACCCTGTGGGGTAATCTTGGCACAGGTAAATGAAACAATTATTAATAAAATGGTAAAGACAAAGTTATCTTAAATATATTAGATAAATGTATGTGTATGTATATAGTGAAGTACACTGTGTCTGGTTTGAGCTTATTGTCGTTCTTGCTCTCATAGATGTTAGACTCAGGAGCTATGACAGCAACATTGGTAAAAAAAATTAAGATTTAGTCTGCAGAGCTTATGTGGTAGAGGGAGAAATATTTAGTCTTCCATATATGAGGGTTCTTCTGGCCTTTTGAAGATGCTGATCTTTACAACAGAAACTTTTTCTTCACATCTTCTGTGGTACTGTTAACAAAAGTTGGGTACTTTTAGTGAGATTTTTCCTGTACTGCACATGCTATACATCTATATACATATATTCATAGGCAACAGACTCTTCACAGAATCTGTCCACACATTGACAGTGAATTAAAAAATATTGCTGCTCCTGATAATCAAGGTAACTTCATTTGGATTTTATACCAAGGTGGATTAACCTTGGCCTGCAGCCAGATACCTACACAGCCTTGCTTTCACTCCTGCTCCTCAACTGGACAGTGGAAGAAAATGAGACAGGCACAGGGAGATAACCTATGAATTAATCTTAAAAGAAAAACAGACTGAACTTGGGAGAATTTGTCCAAGGTATTGACAATAAATTGATGTTGATAGTAAGAAAAAAGACGATATTTAAAGATCAACTAATTTCTCCTCTTTTTCCCAAAGTTCAACTTCACTACTTCATTCCAAATTCCTCCTCCTACTGTGCTCAGGAGGCTCAGGGAGGAGGTGAGGTGGGAGAGTAGTGATGAGTCCATAAAAGCCTCTTTGCTGCTCTTGCCTCCCGAGACTTTTCCTTGCTTCTGCACAGTTACTTCCAAGGGGCTGCAGTCCTCAAGGGAAAACCAGCTCTGTGTGGATCTTTCACATGCTTTGGTTCCTTCAGACCATACCCACTGTGGTGGTTTAGGAATAGTATTCCCTAATTAATTTCTCCCACTAAAAAGCAAACCACAAGCTTCTCCCCTTCTCCCAATCTCTCTGGTGAGAGAGACAAAAGAGAGATCCTGAGCTAAGAATCATTTACAAGAAAACAAATGGAAGCAGAATCAATATTAATAACAACAAAAGTATACAAAATGAGGGTGGTTTATATGCAAAAGATGCTCACTGACCAATCCAGCACCTAATGACCCCTGAAATAAGGAATGAAGTGGCAGCAGACCCCTCCACAGGCCATCTTTTTCTTCACAAGTACCAGTCACACTCCCCTCCTCGGAGTGAGAATCCCTTACTTTCTCTCTCTGGAAGTGAAGTGAGTGATGTAGAATAACAACCTCCACACATCCACACGGGTTCAACGTCCACCCTCTTACAGCTGCTGTGGAAAAATTCACTATCCTGGCCAAAACCAGGATATCCACCTCCACCATCCCATGTGTCATCTCCTGCAGGCTAGAATGTGGATATCTGTTCCAGCAGCATCTCTCCAAGGGCTGCAAGGAAACACCTGCTCCACCATGGTCTCCTCCACAGGCTGCAGGTGAATCTTATCTCTGGCACCTGCAGCACCTCCCTTCTTCCTTTTTTATTGATCCAGGTGTCTGCAGGACTCCCAGTGCTTTACCTCACTTTTCACTACTGTGCAGTGTTTTGACCTTTGTTAAATTTGTTTTCCCAGTGGTGTTTCCGTCTTGGCCAAGCTGGGTGGAGCTGGTCTAGGGCAGCCCTGATCCTCACTGAGGTCCCTGGAAGTTGATTTTCTTTTTCCTTGTAATTGTTTGGGCTTTTTTAAACTAATATGTTTCTTTAATAATTGTAAGGGATGTAGTCTCTAATCCAGCTCATTTTAAAAACAAAACAACCTAAACCAAACAAACAAACCCACCAAAACAACCCAAAAAACCCAAGCCAAAATTCCACTGATCCTCAAAGCCACTTAAGTCAGTAAAAAAAAAAATTCAAACTACAAACATCAATGTAAAAAGAAGTACAGTACTGTTTCCTAACAAAGGTGATGAGGCCTGAAGGAAATTACGAAATAAGTAAATTAGTAAAGCCAATAGAGCCTGACAAGACACCTTTCTTGGCAATCTCTTGTTGGAGTGAGAAAAATTCCCTTTTCCCAAGTCTCTTTCATCTCCTGTCTCTGGGGATAATTATATTTTCAGTGGATTAAAGAAGGAAAAGCAAATGCCTTTGACATTGTATTTATGGCTGTCTCCTGTTTGCAGCCAGCTAAAGATATCTGAGGTTTTGGAATTACTTTGACAGAACATTGCAGGCCATGGAGAACTGTAGTGCACTTACTAATACACAACTGCAATCCATCACTTCCCAGTGGCTTTTGTTTACTGAAGAAGAGCCGCTCCATTAAGGCTGTTCCATTCAGACCATCTCACTGAGTTTATTTTAAGATGCAGCACTCCTGCCCATTGCTGTACCCATTTGCTGAGAAGTCACTAGCAACAGACAGTCCATAAGAGAAACGGCTGGATGAACCTCTTTCGATCTTCTTCTCCACATCGTCCCCTCCGCCAAAATCCTTCCTATAACTTAGGTTTGGTGGTGCTCTGGGAGGAAGGAAGAGAAGTAGATTGCATGGCATGTGGAATGGAGTGCAATGAATAGTATTTTAAATGAAAGAAACAAAAAGAGATTTGCTAAATCTCAAAAAAGTTTACTTTTTACAATTTTTTTTTTTTTTTATTTTAAACTAGATGGTTTTGAATGGGAAGCTTTGTAACACGAGTGGCATGCTGAGTTTTTTGATCTGTCCTATCATGCGGGACTGTAACCCACTTTTAAAAAAATAAATATCAAGTTTTGATCCTCTAGTCGAAAATACTTGGAAGGTCTGTCATCAGCATATTCATGCAACATCTCTTCAAAGAGTGTATATATATATATATAATTATATCTTAAAAAGCAGCTGATTTATGCACTAAAATGTATGTCTTTTGGCAGAATAGTTTAACTTGGCAGGGACTGGTGGAGCTTGTCAGCTAAAACAGGTTTCTCAGGACCTTCATTAATCAGGTTTGAGTGCTTTGAACAGTGCAACTTATCTCAGCAATTTATTCCACTGTTTGATGATCCTACCATTAAAAAAAGTAATAGTAAAAGAGAAATTGTTGTTTTAATATGGAATTTTATGTTCTTCAATTTGCCTCTTGTCCTGTTTGCCACCACTGAGAAGAGTGTACTTCATTGCTACTCTGCACCACTATCTAACAGAATGGGAAATCCAAACGGTAACTTTAATTACATGCCCTATATTTCATTTCAGGTGCATACTTTCAAGTATTTGTTTTTAACATCATTGAAGTGATGATGTTTTGAGATTAACAGAGCATAACAATGTGAAGTGAACCAATATAGAATTGTCCCTGTGTGAAATTCTTGTCTCTCTGCACCAAACTTGAATTTAGCCTATCTTACCAGATAGCTAGGGTCACCTGTGTGCCAGGAACTAGCATAGCACCCTGTGCCATGTAATTGCAGTTTTATAATACAGATGTCTTGCTAATAAGCCTGTCCAGAATTCAAAGCATGCAGGAGAATTATCCAGACTGCTCAGTGCTCAGGTGTGCTGCTGTTCTGGCAAATCACAGGAGCCTGTGATCAGGCTGTTGATGTGGTCTAGTGTAGGAGAGAGCTTGTTTTACAGTCAGAGAGCAGTCCCCATGTGACAACAGATCTAAGCTGAAAAACTCTGCTGGACTCCCATCAGCTTTGTGAAGGATAATTTAGTGAGGTACCACTGTGTGTGTAAAATGGAGGGGCACGTTTACTTGTTTGCATGGTATTGGCTTGACAGATGCTGATGCAGCGACAACCATGGCATAACAAAAGGACAAAAATCCTGACCATATTGGTGTCCTGGTTAGCTTTCATCGTCTATTCTCTGATTATGCATTCAAAAGTGCATTCTATTTTTTTTAATGTTAATTTTTAAGAAAATTTGCAATGTCACGAAAAACATGTTTCCAATGCATAAAATTCCCAATCACTCAGTTTGGCTCATATCTCAAAATCTACATAGATACAGTTCAGGCCATCATTTCATGTATACTGTCACAAGATACAATAGCATTATTTACAATCTAAAACTAATTAAAGGGTATGCAGGAATGAGAAAGGGATCAATATCTCATAAATTTTTTTCCATCTGCTTTCCTCATCACTGCTAACATGTCAGACAAATAGCCAATAATTTGATCTCATGCATGTGTTCTGTTGCTTTTCCACTGACATACCCAAGGTCAGTTGAGATATAGGGTGCTCTAAATTCTCCATTTATTTCCCTAATTAGCTGGTGGTCATGTGACAGCATATTCAGAAATATGACAGAAAATATAAATATAAATATAAATATAAATATAAATATAAATATAAATATAAATATAAATATAAATATAAATATAAATATATTTCAATACTAACTGTGGAATATCATTAAATAAAAATACATCTTTGGTTTTAAGCACAGAAGCATCACCTGAATATCTGGGAAAATGTTGAACAGTTCAGACATTAAATACTTGTTGGATGTGTTTACATTAAAGACATCTAAAAGCCGTCATTTTTATAATAAAATTATATTAATGTAGTTTCACAATAAATCTAGACAAACTCCAGTGGAAATCTTCCTGTAGTACAGCAGGGAGTTTATTGAGGAGACTGCAACATAATCTTGTTCAAAAACTTGCAGTTGACAGTCTTGAGAGTGGTAATTAAACTTTCCTTCATGCTAATGTATGTTTTAGTTAGACTGAGCTATTATCCCAATTGGGCAGAGGTTTGTATGATTGTTTCATGATAAAATGCTATTAAGGATGACTTGTGTTCACACAGATACAAGAAATATTACCTGCTGTAATGTTATTTCCTCCACCTGCATTTCCTTCTGTTCCTTCAGTTTGAATGGCATCCTACTTCTAGACTGTCAATGCTTCTATTTGTTCAGTGTTAAACTCTTTGCTATTTTCAACACAACAGAGCAAATATTTTTTGAATGAGATGCAATGTTTATTGAGAATTAAAAATGTCCCTGGAGGACAGGAGGAATGCAAAGATATGAAAAAAATATATGGAAACTAATTGAATGTTGTAGAAGCTGGCTGACTGTACCTAAAATGTCTAAGACTTCAGATGAATTATTCTGAAAAAGGCCAAGATTTCATTCTTCATTTAGACTTCCCTTGAATAATACAACCAGAATGAAATGCTTGTCATAGTGAAGTTCTACACTGAACACAGGACTAGCACTAAAAATTGTCTGCCAAACTTTCTGTGGTAAACAATCCATGAAAGGCAAAAGAACACAAATAAGGTGAAGTTCAATATAAAAATATAGGACTATACGGAAAATTAATCAATCTGTTTTCACAGTAGCCTCATCTACACATGAGGTTGTAATGGGTATGAAATAATAAAATGCACCATTTGACTTTATTTACTTATAACCCTGGCCTTCATCAAAAACCTTATAACAACTTATTTGCAAACCTATTTTATCCTCCATGGAGTGTTTTTACAATAATTTCAGGTGACAGAATGTTTTATTTTTAACATTTTCTACTCTTATACTGAATTCAAATCTATAGTCTTAGAAAAGGCAAGTATGTACCCACATCATGACTTTTTCCCAAATATCTATAGAACATACTGACTAAATGAATACTTTACAGTCTTGGTGGAATTTTTATTAAAAAAATAGTAGATATTGACATTTTCTAAAGTTTTGTTCATGTTATACCTCAATTTCTGAAAATAAATAAAAATCAATCAAATAATACTACTCTGAAACAAATTGTGTTTAATTAAATCTTTTATGAATGTAGCCTTAAGTATTGTAAATGAATTAAGCTTTAAAATTTAAACACATGGAAAGAAAATTAAACATTCACACTGTTAATATAATGTGAGTGTTGATGTATCAGTGATATAAAACTGTAAGAAATAAGTAAAAATAGGAATCACGTTATATGATAATCATATAAAAATTTAAAAGATAATGGGGACAGAAATGTCAAGTGAGAAATTACTGATAGGCAAAGTTTATCTTACCTAAATTTTTATGCCTAAAAGTTAAGTGTCTTGAATAGAATTTTTTGCCTTGGCTTTCACTGCCTCAAGCACAGGCAACTTTTCTCAGACCTTCCATATAGTTTGTGGAGAACTTGTAAGCACTGTTAATAGTGTTCTGAGAGCAATTCACCTTATCCTAAGGGAGGCACAAACATTTGACCCTCTGAACAACTTATAAATCATGAACTTAATTTCTATTGACTTGTGAGAGCTTAAAAACCTATATATGTAGCTGCTTGCTTTCTATATTACTAAAATGAGGCCACAATTTTCCTGTGCTATAAGCTGTTTATAACCCTTTTACAGCCAATAAATCAACTCCAGAAGATAAGCTATGTATTCCAGTATAGAATATGTGCCAATGGTCAGAGAACTGAATCTCTTTGTAGAGAGTATACAGGAAGAATAAGTCTGTTACTGAAATCAGGTATCTTGCTTGCATTATTTGTATTTCTGCATTTCAAGATTGGTAGGTGAAATAAAACAGGACAATTCTCTTCTGCGTTAGAGTGTCTCAATTTCCACAAGTATTCACTTTGCTCTATGAGGTAAAACCCTCCTATTCTGTGTTTGACTTTATAAGGTAAAGCCTTACGATTCTGTGTTTGGCTTTCCTAACTAGTCACCTTTAAATTGTTAAATGGATGATATAAAATCTATAAAATATAGAAAGTAATCCATGACTATTAATTTCTACCATGTTTGGGTTTTTTAAATGATTGTAAGATGAAGCATACTTTTGTATCCATGAAATTCATGAGGTACTGGGGAATATACATTATATACAGTACTAATTTTATCCATCAAGCAGTTCAATTAAAGGAGAAAAAAGGGTAATATTCTATATAGAGATTCTGTAACTCCTTCCATTGATCTCAGAGGGGCTGTGGGTGACTGATTTGTTTAGCTTTAGGCCCATAAACATGGGCTTTAGGATTTTTCTTTCCCGTTTTTATAGTTTAAATGTTCTAGTATAAGTTTTTTTCCATAGAATTCTGAAGGTGAAGGATGGATTTCTGAGCAGCATGCATATGTGCATGCACACACACAGATACAAGCCCCAAGCCCAGCCTTGTGAAAATCTCTTGTTTTGTTCTTGTAAATTACTTGCAAGAATCATGGTAGGATGATAGCTTAGATTGTGAGGATACCACAGAACCACTGCACCCAGAAACATGAAGTGTCTTTTTTTTCCTTCAAAATTTACTTTTCCAGTGTTATAATAGTAGCAGAACATACCTAGGGGCCCAGATCCTGAAATGTTTTACATGTGTTATTTAACTTTAGAAGCAATGCTGACTCCAACAGAAATGTTTTCAAAATTGAGCAATTGCTAAGACCCCACCTGGATAAGAATTCAAGAGTTGATCATGACGAAGAAAAACACACATCTAGTCTGACAAAAATTGCCTCTTCCCACTCTCAATTTCCAGCCAGCTGATGAGACATAATGTATCTAGCCAAAAGAAATTGCTTTTTATTTATTTTGAGTCACTTAGTCAAATGAGGTAAACTTGGAATATGTTGGACACATCACTGGACTTCACCATAAGAGTCTTCCATAAGTTCCTATTCCTTCTAAAGGCAGTGGAAAATGTCCCACAGACAACTAAGGACGTTAGCCTTTCACTCTCATGGTCAGTGGTTTGCATGGGAATCCTTTGTGCAAATGTGTTGTTTAATCAAATGTATAATCTAAGATTCAAACAGAAACATATAAAACAATCCCCCCTCTCCATGAGTATTAAATAGAAATGTAAATCAGAGGCTTCTGAATCAAATAACATCTGTGCTTTTCTCTTTGAAAACTGAAATAAATGAGCATGAGGTCAAAAGCTTCACTAAGGTGAAGCTAAGGTGGTGATTTGAGAATAATTTATTGTGTAAAAGAGTAAATAGTCAAACAATGTTAATTATAACACTGTTAAAAGCTGAAATGCCTAAATTTAAATAATTTAGAAGTTATGTGATAGATATTAAACACCTCTGAAAAGGAAAAATGCTTTAGGCAAGAGTTCCTAATAAGTCTAGTTTAGTTAATTATTGCCTGAAGCATTTCTGAACTAATTATTTACCTCCAAAGTGGGTTCCATGTTTTCAGCATTGAAGTGCCAGATATTGATTTTCTTTAATTGTCAGGGTATAGTACTAGACAGACCACACAAAGCTGAAGGTTAAGCCATTTATAGAAAGTGATAGCCACGTCCTCCAGTGTCACACACTACGTCAGTGTGAAAGGGAGACCAAGGCCCTGAAACTTGGCACTTCCAGGGAAAAGGGTTGTTTGTCTCTGTCATCTGCCCTTTATGGTTCATTTAACATCTTACATAGCCTGTGTAAATTAAGTGAGTTTAGTAGCTGCCCAACTTCCAAGTCAAAGAGAGTGTTCTGCTCAACGGGGGAAGTGGAGTATTTTATCCTTCTAGTTAACAAGATGTATATGGCTCAACAAATAATGGACATTGAATTATTTGTAAACCTGTGTTAGCATAGATGGCTTAAAAATTAGTTAAAGATGCTTTTTCATTTTATGAACACTTTTCTCCCCAATCCTTTCTTAGCGAGTGAATATAAATATTTCACAAAGGTTATTCATTTGAATTTCTCAGTAGGGTCTGGGTGCTTAGAGAATTTTTGCCTCTCTGGATGGATGTAGTTTTCTTTGGCTGTAATTTTGGATGTTTGAAATATTAAAGTCCCAGCATACTTGAAATCATCATCACCTTTATAGCTCATCAAACCCCATGGGTGGACAAACATTTGCCAATTGGCTAGAGAAATTTCAGCCTACTGCAACATAAAAATAATATAAAACATAATAAATGAAACACAGCCTCTTAATTCACAACCCACAGTGCTATCTCTGCTCATTTGAATTTATAAATAGGAAGAAAAGTTTTTTCTTGTTTTGAATTCTTTGTAATTTGTTGCATTTTTCTTTGGTTCTTCAGTTTCCTCTTTGCAATTTTTCTCTTACCCCGTGATTAACTTGTGCTTAATCTTTTCTTGTTCATGTTCAGAATTTTTTTTCCTGATTAGACATCTATTAATTTCTATGTCTTACTATTTTTGTCACTTTGTCTGTCTCTTTCTTAAGCTCAAGGACACCTACAGGAATAAAGTGGCATACCTTGTCTGGGAGCAAGGGTTGTCCCTGGAGTGAACAGTGTGAGACAAACCACCAGAAGACGACTTGGCTTAGGTGGGGTAAATTGCCTTCTGAAGGTTCCTGTCTCTAATTTGTTTTTCTGTGCAGGGAGCCTAGAGTGACTGATGGTCCTAACTTAGCAGGCTATCTCAAGTTAAGTGGAATGAATCCAGACCTCGTTCATCTCACTTTTTTTTTTTTTTTTTTTTTTTTCCCTTCTTCTGTAATTCTTCTTATGAGCTCAGACTGCAGAAAACCATATGCCCAAACAGGGCACCATCATCACTGAACTGAGTTTTCTTCAGTTCCTATGGAGAAAGATAGAATTAGAGAACAATTCAAACCACAGATTATAATGACTGCACCTATTTGCTGATCTCATAAATAAACACTAAAGTGTTTGTGATTATGGTTTAAGCAGACTGTTTTGATATTATTAATTCCCCCCCCAATTTGTAATGACACTTATTTTCCTGTGCTCTATTAAAATGGAAAATTTGTTGAAGAAAATATATCTAATCTCTATCATTTAAGTTTTAACCAGTTCCACTCTTAAAGGGAAAAAAAATCCATGTATTAAATGTAGAGATACTGCATTTACAAATAATACAATAATTTCTACAAATAAACAAATCTTAAAAAATACCCTAAAATGCATTTCCCTGCTAAGGACATAGCATTTGAAATAAAAAATGAACATGGCAAGTTTTGTACAATATTTTTCTAAAATAATGACTAATCTACTACTACTAGTATTATTATATTATTTTATTTCTGCCTCATAAACTCATTTAATTACTGGTTTTATTTCCTCATCATCTCAGAGTAAATCCTGTTGAAAGAGATTCCTATTAAAAAATATTAGCTTTGCCAACCATATACATAGATATATCCCACCCCTCAGATTTATTTTTCTTTTTAGTGCTGATAATAATTGAAACCACTTTTTTCTTTTGATCAGTTCAGGACTTTTTAAATGAAGAAGATACAAATTAAATAGAAATACGCTGCATAAAAGCAGTCATTCATTCTTTCCCATTCCTTTAAATTAAGAAGTACAGCTACATTTTATGGTCATAGCAATATAAAAAATTGGTTTTGTTGTCAGTTATCTGTTCTTCAGAATAGAAAATGATGAAGAGTATATATTTGTCTGTTCCTTTTGGGATATAAAATATGTTTATGTGAAAAAATGTGCTATATATAAAGCACGCTAACTTCAACCCAAACCCAAGGCCTGTTTTGAAAAACTTTGGATTTAGTTGTAATTTTACATTTGCGTCTGGGGTCCATCTTGACTTTATAGTGCAGGCGTTTGCGTAAATGAAATCTAAATACTACTATATGTTGAAATTACAGCATCTTAGAAAATGCTGAATCTCTTTAGTGGCAAACAATACTGTCTGACATTTCTTTTACAACTTCTAGAAGTTTAAATTAAAAACACTAAAATGGGTTTTAAGCATCGTGTTTATTGGCTTATGAAGAATGTTCACTATTCTTAGGTAGCCATTATTACCATGAAAAAGCAGATTGCAAAGGCCCTAATTTGTCCTACAAAACATATGAATTTCTTTTCAAACTTTTAAATTCAATGTAAGTTCAGTTTCTTTTTTTCTTTTTTTAATGTATTCAAGCTTGTTGATTTTCATTCTCTTTCACTAAGGTACTCACTTACAATACCAAGATTAAGAATTCGACATGGTCTATTGCAAAATGATGATATAATTGCAGAGATTGTTCTCATAAAAAGGGTTGTTTATATACTACTGAAAAAAGGTGTTTTTCTACTGAAATGTTTCAAATAACTTTAGGAGCTTTAGTGAAGAATTGGCCCATACGGGTCTCATGATAATTGACTTTTCCTCTAAATACTTTTCCTCTAAATACTTCATTGTTCTCTTTCCTCATGCTCCAGCTAAAAAAGGCATTAAGAAATGTCTCACATTGTCAGTATATGTGAACTAGAGTAGATATGGCATGGTGGTTATCAAACCTGCTAGGTACATATTGTTGAGAGAATAGACTTATTTTTTTCATATAGTATAAAATAATATATAAAACCCTCTTTCTTGAGCTCTGAGCTCAAGACGGAATATGCTCAATGATTTTTAGGAAATGATAGTAAGAAAAGTGAAGAGTAGCCACATGTACTTTCTTAGAGAAAGACTTTATCCCAGTTGTGAATTAAAGTGTACAAGAAGGTTTCAGATTTCAGCACAAGTATTCACATGAATATAAAAATGAACTACTATAAACTGAATAATAAAATGAATTATATATTCCCATGAATATATAAAATACCTCAAACCAAGTAAACTTCACTGCTTTCTTGGATATTTCATTTTCTGTAACTGAGTACTGCACAGCGTGCAAAGTGTTTGGGTTTGGCTCTCTGTTTTCATGCTGATTTGTTGCGTGGGTAGTGAAGGCAGGTTTTAATTTAGAATCAAGTGTAACAAAGTGAATATAAACAACCAAGAGATCAACCAATAGAAGCAGTCATTCAGCAAAAAATAAACTGAAGTGAAACAATCATGAGTTGCTCACCAACAGTTTGGGACCAGGAAAAGAAGCAACATCCGAATGAGTTATAAGTCACAAATATTCAAAACATGAGTGTCTGAAGGCAAAATACCTCCTTCCACCCCCAAATATTCTGTTGCCTTTCTCTCATGTTTTATGAGGCATGTCCATAAATGATTTCAAAATTGTTGCTTTTGATATCTCTGTATTGATTATTCTTCTCAGAAAATTCCTGAGTTTCATGGATATAATTATTTTTCCAGCACTCTCTTCCTTTAACTACAATATAGTTTGGGACTTTATGTCTATTGTTGTTTTATTTTTGTTTTGTTTTGTTTAAATTTAAAATAATAGAACTAATTTTTGAAGAATATGTGTCTGAAGTATAAGACAGTTTCAAAATTGTCTCCACTAATATCCATTAATTCTTAAGAGCTACAATTGTTCAAAAGACAGAAAGAGTTTTATATAATGTGGGCTAACACTGACGACATTTTTTGAAAAAATTATTAGTTAATATATTCAATATTAAATGTTAGATCAACACTACCTGAAATAGATATTCAAATTAAAAATTAAAATCTGAATGTTAAGCTTCCTTCCCCCACTTTTTCTTGTCTGCTCTTCCATTTGTAATCTAATTTAATTTCCATTTAATAGCGCAGCAGCAGTAAGCAGATGTTAACATGTTACTTTAAAAATAAAATACAATTCGACCTTCTTTGTAAAGCTTCCTCTTGCCTCACTCTTCAGGGCCCATCTTATTTCGGAGTGGAACTGAGGAGTGGCGATTTCTTCTTCTAACGCTGGGTGGCGACCGATTAACTGCTGAAATCTGCGGCCAGGCGTCTCAAACACTCCGGGGTCTTCGAGGTGCTTATGCACAGACAAAATAACCAGAGCAGGACTAAGAGAAGAAACAGAGATTTTTTTTTTTTCCTTCCTTTAATTATAAGGAAGGAAATTTTTATAATTATTGTGTATACACAATGCAAAGGCAAAGAGGTAAAATCTTTCTAACCTTCATGCATATTTAGGAGATCTCTATGGAAATAAATTGGGAAGAGGTGAATGCCATTATTCTAGTGATGAAGCTTTCTCTATAAAATATTTTATTGAAAATGTGTATGTAGTGTAATGCCTTTCAAGTGTGTCTAATTTTACTATGATAAGGCTCCAAAATATTAACTTTGTAAATAGTCAGATTGAATTACTAAGTGCAATCAGGGAAATATAATAACATATTATAAATTTGTTTATTAAGAATTTGTAAGACTTAAAGCTGCTGACCTGAAAGATCCAATGAACTCTGAGGGCTCCTGTTGACTAATGTGATTCTTAGCATGCAAATAATTTGCCTAATAATTTTAGAACTTATTTCAGTTCTCCTTAGATATATGCTTACCCCTGGAAATTGCATAAATAAATTATTTGGGAAATTGGGAATGGTATTCTTGTGTTTGAGATTGCTCTTGATTTTTCTTCTGTTACTGACTGTGGTGAATTTACCTTGGGCAACTGCCAGATGCCCACCTGGCTGCTGTCTCACTCCCCTTCCTCAACAGGACAGGACACAAGATTAAAAAAAACCTTGTACACAAGATAAAAAAAAACCTTGTAAGTCAAGGAGAAGACATGTGGACCACTTACCAATTTCTGTTATGTACAAAACAGACTTTAATTTCTTGCCTATTAAAATAGACTTGGATGGTGAGAAACACGGACAAAATTAAAAAATCACTTTCATCTTTCCCAGATTCACCTTCTCTCCTTCCTTCCTAACTCCTCTATCTCCTCCCCTGTCCCCTCAAGCAGCAAAATATGGATGGGAGGGGAATGATCAACTCCTCTCTGCTGCTCACAGTGTGCACCTCACACTGAGGTGTATCTCAGACCAACAGTCTGACTGTGAGTGAAGTCAAGATTTGGTCAATAGAAGAACTTACACATTCTTGTGCTTATTTAGGGAGTCAAAACCACTGGGCAGTTTAGAGCATGGTACTTCAATAAGGTGTATCTGTTCTGCTCTGCTCTCTGCAGTTAAGTAATTCAGTATCGCGATGTAATGGAATAGAGATTTAATATATACATGACATTTATTTCACAATTATCTTCTTAAGGTATTTATATCATATATGTTTCCTTTTGTAGACTAGAGTTGTTCCCATGATTTTCATTCCACACTTTAAGAGAAGCCAGAATAAAAAGAAGGCCATATCAATACAGTGCACAGTTTAGGCCTTTTAGATTCAGCTCCAAGCTATCTCCTGGGTTAGCACAGCTCCATGACAAGATGTCTGTTCTGGTTTTGAAAGCTATATATCCACATTAAGCTGCTATTGAGGATAATTAAAGATTGAATGAATCCTCTGCTATTCACACAGCTATGGTGATATGAGAAGAAGGACTTGCTGTAACAAAAAATGTGATCATACATTCTTCAAAGTGTTATTTGACAGGGGACAAATGTAGAAACCACAAATGTTAGTCTCTAGAAATGAAGTTAAATTGCTGCAGAAAATAATTTTGGGAATAAAAATGTTTCACTACTTGTTTTAAAACAGGTATTCACAAAATAACAAAAGGAAAAGCAGATCTGTGTTTTTGTAATTATGTACCATCTCATCCGTGGCGCAGAACATTTGTTAACAAAACAGTCCCTTGAATTGTGTGCTCAATAGCAGAGTCTTTATATGTGTAATCAGCTGTATGAAGCAATGAGAAGTGAATTCCTAAACACTGAACTGCTGAGATATTTCGGGAACATGACATGAAGCTACATAATGGGGTGTGCAAACATGCCTTCTTGCACAGGCTCGGCTCGTTTCACCGGGGTAAGGGAGGGAGTTGACACCATAGCTGGCCTTAGCACGTATTCAGAGAGCTGGTGGGCTCAAGCAAATGCTGGACATAAGCTGGATGAGCTTCAGAGGTATTCTAATTTGTGAATACTCTTTCAAGTATACTACATTCAAGTAGGTGATCTTAAAGCCAAGATTCTTGACGTAAATAATGAAATGTGCTTTTCCAAGTTCCTTAAAAACCTGTGTCAGACTAGTTATAGGGAGACACTACCTCGAAGAAATGCCAAAAATGCATGAAATATTATAATATTACTTAGACACAATGCAGCAATTCTCCAAATCCATTAGAATTATCTGCCTTTCAGTTGTCTGAGAAAAAAAATCTTAGTGCACTTTAAAAGCAACATTTGATTTACAGCTATGCAATCATTGTGTTCTGTGTGTGTCACAGGATTCAGAGATCTAAAGAGTATTGAGAATGCTGCGTACTATATGCATAGCTGGAAGGCTAATGCCAAAAATATAACTTTTATCTGTTCAAAATTGTATACATGTGAAAACTAAATGTATATATACATACTCTCCCTGTACTTTCTTCACCAGAAGTACACAAAGAGATGTGAGAGACTGCAGTCTTGCTACATGTTACAAAATGTGCTCTTCATAATGATTTGTTTACTTTTATGTTCGAGTCCTTGTGGGTATAAATAACATGAAGATTGAGGAACAAATGTTGCATGAAAATAATCTATAATATCTATCACTACTGGCTTAGATCTGTTTGAAATTAATGAGAATAACATAAGGTCATAAAGAGAACTATATATACAACTATGTATATTTCTCTCTATATATATTTCTCTATTTCAAATAGGTCTGCTTCTAAGTGAGGGATAGTAGTGTATGATATAGTCTTTGCACTGTAACCCCTCATTGCAATGGAGCTCTCATGTTTCACCAATTTTGTTCTATGGAGCTTTGTATCATTCTCTTTTCTCTTTGTGCTAAGTCTTGTTCTTTCACAGCTTTAAGTGAATTCAATGTCTCACACCTTCATGCCATCATTCTTAGTAGAAACCACGGGTCTTGTATTCCTGACGCTTTGTCCTGCTTTGTCCTTGGTACAACCTCCCTTATTTGATCTTTTGAACCAAAGTTGACAGACCTGCTGCAAGTTACTTGAAACAATATATTCCACCAGTCCATAAGTTATTTTAGACATATGGAAAAAAAAAGACATTTAATGGGCTATCAGGTCAAACTGGTTAGTGGCTGTTGATGAAATTGTCATTGCAAATGTTCTTGCATACTCTGCATGCACAGCCCTGTAGGTGAGTGTGGTTACCCCAGATCCAACAGAAGGGGCATCTGCATTCAAGCTCTTAATTCTTTCTGATTATGCTGTAACCACCCTAGTGGGAATCCTGTAGTGGCTTTTCTTCGCTCTTCAATATAAGTCCCGTTTATGTAAAAATTTTATCATAGCCCAGTCACCAGACTGTATGCTTAGTTGTTCGTTCTTTTTAGTCTGATAAGTATATACTTACAAAAAGTAACATATGTTCATAAAGATAGGATTTTTGAAGGTGTTTACCTCATAATCTGATGTTTGTAGAACTCATTTGGGATGATGATGTATGTTTTTGCTTGTAGGTAATCCACATCTCCTCTATCATCTGATAATTGTCCTAATAATTGGACTATCTCTGTTACCTAGACTGTTATTTATAGATTTTTTTAAAGAAAAATTATTTGTCTAAGTAGATGATCTAATGCTCATTTATGTCCATCTTGTTGGCTAGGTTAATGAAAGCAAGTAAGGGGCAAGCAATCATTTTGGCCTTAGGCTTATAAGAAGCTGTGTTTGGCATAATTAAGAACCTAGCAGACTAAGTAATTATTAAAAAAAATTAAAACTGTGTATGCATATCTTGCTGTCTGTCTTTCTCTCTCCAGAAACATTTTTACCTATAGTTAGCTGATGCCAAACAATTTTTTATTAGCTTTGAATAGAAATCACTTGACTGAAATTGCTGAACAGCAGGGAACAACATAGCAATGTGGGTTACAAAACTGAATTTGACATTGAAGAGTAATAACACTAAGGACTCATAAGGAAACTTATAAAAGAAGATATTTTTGAGTTTAGCCAAATGCAATCAAACTAAATTCAAGAAGCCTGAAGTAAAGTGGAGAAGATAACTGAAACTAAGTAAGGAAATTACAAAGAGAGATGGAAGAGATTGAAAGATAAGAGAAGAAATATTCTGTTCTTGCTAGAATTACAAGGGAGTCAATTTCTTTGTGAGAGCCTTGTGCACAATTATGTCAGCCACATTAGTGAATATGCAAGTAAATTTGAAGTGTATAAAATCTACCCATGTGATGCTTTATTCTTTGCTGAGGTATTTATCTGAGATACTGTTCTACTAAATTGAAGACATTTTCAAGAGCTACAGTAGTAATTTTTGCATTTATTTATCTTACTCCTCTTTCTACTAATTCAAAGTTTAGCAATTTTTGTGGCTAATCAAGAAGGAAGATGAGCTAGCAATTATCTTGATATATATTGATAATAGATGATAAATCACTGACTGAGCAACAAGCGCATTGGATGCTCCTTCTACCTTCAGAGAACATGAGATTGAGAGAAATAACTTTCTGAGGTGAATTTGCTCTTCCATAGGTGCACAGATATGGATTCCATCCAGAGTCAATGTCAGAGGAAAAGTGTTAGAAAATATTTCATTCTGCCTTAAATAAAACAGAGCCACTCGCCCAACCCAGCAAACAAAAAGACCCTACAAAACCCAAAACCCACCCAAAAAAATTCAACAAAACCTAAATTTCCAAGTTTTAAAAATTCAGTGAAAGCAAACTTCATAGGAATTGGCTGTAGTCTTAATATTCAAGCTTTCTGAGCCCCTAATTTGGCAAACAAATCAGTGGGATTTCTCTCTGCCCTTTGGTGCACACTGGGGCGTGCCTTATCTCTTCCGTGTCCTGATCAGGAGCCGGCTCAAACCTGCTCCCCTTCCTACTGTTCTGTGATTCCAGATTTATTTCCCAGGGAAATGAAGGTCTTGGATGGGAAATGTGATAGGAAGACTTCAATCTTGGCTTTATATGGGGTAGGGATACAACTAAAACAGTGACCAAACTCCAAGACTCTTTCAAGCTTTTTATGTAATGGTTTTGCGCTGCCATTGCTTTAGACTATCATTTACATTGGAAAAGAAAGATGAGCAAGATCCAACCATCAGCTTAATTAAAAATATACAATTTCTTGAGCAATCTTCCCTATCTTGTCAAAATCACTCAGATTGTTTGATTAAAATTTATTTATTCAAAGTCTACTAAATGCAGCTATTTGTGAGACAATTCTTTATCTTTTACTACTGTTTTGCTCTTGTGTTTCACAGCATAAATATGGTTCTTTTTTTACTTTAAAGTGTATCATTTTCAATAAAAATGGGCATAAAATATAACAAATGCACATGTAAAATTTGATCTGTTCCTATGCCCATTCTAGTCAACCCTTAGGTGAAACATATTGTAATATATGTTCTATATGTTAGCATAATTTCAATTTATTTATTTTTTGTGAGGTATCATGATGAATACTGCAAAGGAACAAAACATATTATGTGCCTCAAAATGGCTGGAACTGTTGCCAAGAAAACAGCAGATGTTCATTCAATTGACAGCAAGAAAACTGATATTCAACATGTAGAGAACTTATTTCAGAGAATTTATGATTTTTTTACTGGGGATTTTGGAGACAATGTGAACTGAAAGACAAGAGACATTCTATTTTTGTTTTTGTTGTGACTTGCTGTGTGGTCTCTGAGCAGCTACTTCACCTTTCTCTGTCTCCATTTTTTGTTTCCCTCTTTGTCTCTTCTCTTTAGAATTTAGGGTTTTCAAAAGAGTGTATTACACATTTGTAGCATGCACAATGAAACCACTGCAATATAAATAATAATTATAATAAGGCCAATTTTAACTCTGTCTTCAGCACACAAATGACAGAAAATTCCCCATTTTCTGTAATTTCAGAAAAAATACTTGTTATTAATGTTCTTGTGAACACAACAGGAGGAACTGGAGATCGATCAGGCTCATGTCTTCATTCTATAAACTTTTTGGATGGTTTTAGTGAAATCAGCTCACAGCCAAGCTGGAGTCCAACCAACCGACAGAAAAGACAGGCTTTTAATCAGGCTTCTCTACAATGGAGCACATCCATTTGATAAATGAACTAATTAAGCAAATGAATAAGTATAACCTACCACTGTGAATGACACTATGAAAAACCTTCATATCCATATTAATAGTTCTAGAAAACCAGAAAAAAGAATGGGAAAAATACAAGTTCAATTCACGAAGCACATTTATGTAAATGAAATTTTACCATGGGCAGTGGTCTGGTATAATGCATGCTCTGTGTGTATAAAGATGACAAGGGGTAAAGAAGTCTGAAATAAGGTTATTTCACTTCTGAGGTTTTCTTAATATCAGCCATTTCACAGGCAGAAGAATGTAGCAATGACTCATGCTCTTTCTGAATGTTCCTTTGTAAAAGTAATTGGAATGCCATAATACCTGTATCCTGTTTTTTCCTTTACTGTCCAAAATCTATGCATAACCTCCCTAGCAAAAAACCCAAAACCTCTCATCATGAAAAAAAAAAAAAAAAAGAACAAGAAAAAAAGAACTCAGACTCATTTAATAAAATCTCAGATCCATTTTTCCCGCTTTGTCTGATTAAAGGTCTCTAGGATTGATTTGTCAGCTTTGGAAACAACATAAGCCATTTCCTTGGTTTTAAGGAAATAGCAGTGATCCCTGAGACTGCAGGAAGTTTTTTAATGTCCTGTCTCTCCCATACATACCCTTGAGACTCTGGCTTTCTCTCAAAAATATTATATGTAAATAAGACAAAAAGAATGACCACTCAGATAGCCAAAATAATGTGGAAAGGTAAAAGTTAGTTATTAGAAATGAAAATTTGAATTTGTATTCCTATGATACAAATGTTATATGCTGCTCATCTTCAGCTGTCTAATCTTCAACTGGTTTTCCAATTCAAGGTGCTTTTTATTTCAGTATTATTTAATGAGTTGCTTTTTTTCTCCTACAATAATTATTACCTTTTAGAGAATTGTCATGAGTTTTTTTTTCTATAACACACAGTACACATATTAATAATTTGTGTGACAATATCTATTCCCAGGACCTGTTTTTTTTCATTATGAGATTAAGAATCATTGACTTATGTACAAGGAACAGAAATCCAGTCAGTGAGAGCCTCTGAACTGAACCTGTTGAAAAATTGCCTTTTCTAGCTAGTTATGAAATCTTTTGCAAAGAAGAGTTTTGTTCATTTTATACCTACTATAAGAATTAAAGCAAGCAGTAAAACAATAAAAAAGAAGGGCATTCATCAGGAAAGACACTGTGGTAGCACAGATAATACTTTGTTAAGATTCATTCCTATGATATGTCAAGTCCTTTACCATTGAGTTTATTGTAATATAGAACCACACAATGAATATAGAATCAAACAATGGTTTGGGTTAGAAGGGACTTTAGCAATCATTGAGTTCCAAGCCCACTGTCATGGGCACGGACACCAGCACTGGACCAGGTTACCCAAAGCTCCACCCATCCCAGTTTTCCATGCTTTCAGAGATAGGGCATCCACAACTTCCCTGGGCAACCTGTGCTAGTGCCTCGCTACTCTCACAACAAAGAATTCATACCTAACATATACCTAATCGAAATTTCTCTCTCATTGAAAATACTCCCCCTTGTCCTGTCACTACGTACCCTTCTACAAAGTTCCTCTTCAGACTTTCTCCAGGCCCTGTGTGGGTCCCAGAAAGTTGTTTTAATGTATTAGTATAGTGGTAACCTGTTGAAACAACTGCAGCAAGTGGGAGTGTGTTTTACAGTTGATAAATAGAAATTTAAAGCAGGTTAAATTGACTGTAAAGGTGCTTTATGGGTTATTAGCTATACAAAATGCATGAATATGAGAAATTAAAAAGAGTCCTGTAAAGTCACTTGATATGTATGGAATAATAATGACTTTCTGTAGTTATCCTGCAGATCCTCCCATAAAGAACTACAAATTCATTAAGCACAGTTGTGTAATAAATAATTCTTACATATGTTACTTTGGAAAAATGACAAGTATCTCTGAGAGAGTTACAGATTTTTCATACCAAATGTAGGATACTGCAATTATCTCTCTAGTAGTATTTTTCGAACTTGACTTTTTTAAGCCTGTGATGTGAATCTGCACATAGTGCATGGCTTACTGACCTTGCATTCTGGGATGTACAATCAGAGAATGCCTTGGGTTGGAAGGAACCTTTAAGACCATCTAATTTCAAGTCCCTTACGATGTCAGGGACACCTTCTACTAGACCTGGTTCCTCAGGGCTCCATCCAAGCTGAACTTGAACACTTCCAGGGACAGAGCATCTTCAACTTCTCTGGATAACCTGTTCTGGTGCCTCACCGCCCTTATTGTGAAGAATTTTTATTTGGTATCTAATCTGTATTTTCTGTCAGTTGGAAGTCATTACCCCTTTTCTTATCACTACATGTGCTTGTACAAAGCCCTCTCAAGCTTCCCTGTAGGTATCCTTCAGGTAATAAAAGCTGCTGTAAGATCTTCCTGGAGCCTTCTCCAGGCTGCAACAGCACTGTCTCTCAGCCTGTCTTCCTATGAAAGGTGAGATCCAGTCCTCTGATGACCTTTATGACACTCCTCTGGACTCTCTCCAACATGTTCACGTGCTTCTTATGTTGGTGGCCCGAGAGCTGGATGAATTACTCCAAATGTGGCCTTGCTTGAGTGGAGAACAGGGAGATAATCAACTCCCTCAACCTGCTGGCCCTATGCTTCTTTTTATTCAGTCCATGATACATTTGGCTTTCTGGGCTGTGATTGCACATTTCATCAATCAAAACCCCCCAAGTCCTTCTCCTCTGGGCTCAATCCATTTTCTGCCCAGCCTGTGCCTGTGCTTTGGATTGACCTAAGGCACTTTCAGGACTTGGCCTTGTTGATGTTCATGAGGTTTGCAGGAGACCACCTCTCAAGCCTGTATATGCATACCAGAATTAGAAATAGTTGAAATTTTACTTTTTATTTCTTATAAGTGCTTTTATGGAAAATGCCTGTTGAGTTTTAATTAGTAAATACAAATTACTGTTGTATCTATGATTATTCCTTGTATTTTAATTTATTTTCATTTTATATTTACAAGAAATCCTTTTACTCATTGCCCTTAGAAATGAAAAGGGAACATGAAGCTATTTTAACTCCACTTCTCCTGTATTGAAGAAGTTCTTTCCATTTCCTGTGACATCCTGATTTCTAAAAAGAATGTAATGATCTGACCTTGAAAAATAGGTTCTCTTTTTTAGAGTTAGTTTGTTCCTTTTCTCTTGTACTGCATCTCTGGTATATCAGGTTATGCTAATCTCTGTTGTAGTATATTTATCTTTCTGCAAACTGCCCCATGCCATTGGACCGAAGGATAAGAAATCAACATTGTACTTTCTGCTCAGTGCTTCCATGGTCCTTTAACACGTATGTCACAGGGTTCCTGGTGTAAAATTCCATCAAGCTAAAATGGGTAATAGTGTAGAGAAATCAGAGTTGGAAACAATCAAAATGTTGTCTTGCAAGCTGAGAGCAATGCTCTTTTGGGAGAAAGAAAAGGAATGTAAAATACTAGGCAAAGTCACTTAGAAATTTCAAGACCGCTGTGATGCATTCAATAATATCACAGGGGAAAGGAATTTTCTTTACAAGAAACAGGCTGCCAGTTGAGACTATTAGCCATTCTGTTACCTCTACATAATAAAGCTAAATCGTGTAAGCTGTGCAGATAACAGATGGACCAGCAGAGACAAATTATTTGTGATGTAACTGATAACTAGGTCGAAGCTGAATTATTGTGTACTTTAAGGGAGCACTGAATAGTTTGCAAGATTAGGGAAAACTTGACTTCCCAAATGAAAACAGTGAGAGAAATGAAATACATCTTGTTATGAGCATAAAGACAAAATGCCGGGGTAAATGGATGACAGAGAACAGATTTCTTGGTAATAAATGGAAAGGCAATCACAGCAAAACACAGTTGTCCAGTGTCAAGGACACACGGTCATGGTAACAATTACATCCATTTCCTGTAGATATATGTAATTTTCTGGACAAATGAAAATGTACAAAACTAATTATTTTTTATTTCTTGCTTTGTATACGTACAGTTTTATGACTAATTTTTGAATACGTCAGTGGTCATCATAGATCTTGAAACAGATAAACAGACACACCTGATTGCTTGATTTAGAATGACTGATAGAAAACAAACATTGGAGATGATCAAAGCATGACTGAGGGAAGAAATGGAAAAGACAATATTCATCTGATAATAATATTGAAAACCTTCTCACTTTGCAGAGAAGAATCAATTAGTGATTCTATGTTTTTCAGTATATTCTATTTCTTTGTCATTTAAATATCATTATTACTTGTATTTTTTGGGGGGTAAACACAACAGTGATTGCTAAAATCTTTTTGTCATTGGACAAAATAGTTTAATAATTTCTAACTGGTTTTATGTTAATAAATAAAGTGTAATTCTTTCTAGCTTTCCTAGTTATCACATTTTTTTCTTTGCTGATCTGTGTAGGATGAAATTTTCCCAGACTCCAAAGATGGACAAAAGTTTTCTTCGGGGTAAGAACTGACTGTTCTGAAGCCTGCCAGTTTTATTCAAATCCTATTTTTTTTTTTTTTTTTTTATTGAGCTAACTCTGTGTTTTAGTGATTTTTACTCAGAATATCCCAAAACCCTCACTCAAACCAATAATCATGTGTTGATAGGTGAAATTAGTTTCAGAATTCTAATGAAGCTCAGCAGCTGGGAGACAGACAGCTCATCTGAAGATTAAATGAGAAAAATTGCCACTTTTGCTGGTTCCTTTAGGAACTCATTTACATTCTGTCAGCTCCCATTAGGGATGGGAACTGCGAATATTGAGGGAAATATGCATGAATTCAGTGCTGAAATGGCCAATCGTGATCAGTTTCTTCCTGCTTACAAAGCTGCCAGAAGATTTTATGTAGGTATGGGTGATAATCTGCTTGCTTTCAACTGTCTCTTAAAATTTTGAATTTAACATAAACAAAAAACCCAATCTCCAGCATAACAAGGAGAACACATGATAAAAATGTAATCCTAAATCTTAAGATTGAAGCTCCTAGAATCTTTTATACGGTATTCTGTTCCTTTTGTTTTTCTTGCCTTTTCTTTCAACCATGGGTCTGTAAAGTTTCAGTATTTCTTTTTATGTGACAGTACCAACAGCAATGACAAGAAAGCTACCACACAATTCATCTTTCCCTTGTTACAGCCCTGAATTTCTGTGTACTTGGATCCTCATCATATTGACAAGTCTTCATGAGGTCTGCTGACAGAGCCAAGAGCAGACAAGGAATCTATAGCATGTAGGTGTTATCCACTTTTCCACTGGCTTTGGTTATATTTGTATGGATCACAAGTAGAGGTGACTGTGCCAATGAAAGAAATGCTTTTAAGTATTTAACCAGGAAGGCAAAAGGCAATGCATAAGTGAGTACAGAAAGAGAATGCTACTTTAAACATGGGAAAGTGTGATGCTGTTGTGTTGCAGATTCTTGTTTTCAATTTTCTTTAAATAAGGGTTGCAGAAGATTAATAAGGGCATAGGAAGGTGGCGTAAGATGCTCAATAAATGTTTTTCTACTGCACCTGCAGGAGAGTTTGATGAAAAATTCATAGTTTCAATGAAAAAGACATATTTTCTGTTTCAGAAATATTTAGGGAAATTCTAAATGGAAAACGATTTTTTGTTAGATCTACAGGTTTGAGTAACTTATTCCTAACAATTCTAGGAGAAAATAAGATCCCTAATGCTGTTGATTTTTAATAAAGCTGAGTAGATTACTATGAATAGTCTTGTACTCTGAAGAACGCACTAGAATAATTGAAATGGAACAAGTCAGTTCTACAGGACATGCTAAATGGCTTGAATCACACAGGTAGAAATGTAGCATTTGCATTACACTTACAAGGAAAGGATTACAAATAGCAAATTATTTTGCAAAAGCAGAAATAATAAACAGCTTTGTTTACCATGCATTTTGAAAGTGATGCTGCACAACTCTATGATAATACTAAGTGTGAATACAGAGATTGCAAAGACTGAGAATGATTACGGATGTTAAAGAATACTTTATACATCTGCAGATACAGATTTTCAGCTGGTGCAAGGTTTTCCATGTATCACCTGATAATCCTTGCTTCCTTGCTCCTGACTTCCACTCCTCTAAAGTATATAGAAAAATATTTCAGGATTTGAAAAGAGCTATAAGAGTGACACAAGTTTTGGAAACCCTATTTCAAAGCTTTAGAGAAAAAGGCTTAACGAACTGACTTTATAAAGTAGTTCAAAGAATTTCATTATAACCTATTTACAACTACTTAAAACACTAGAGAAACCAGGAAAATAAAAATCTCATTAAACACTCTACAGAATCAGATATTATTTCAAATGCATGAAACTAACACAAATTAAAAGCAGAAAGCAGATTAATTTAGTGTCAAGAAACAGCACACAGTATCAATCGCTGAAATAGCCAGTTTCAGAGTCTTCTGAAATCTAAAGTATCCTTGTAAAAAAGTATACAGTACTTTTCACAACACCTGTATCAAAAAATATTTAATAAAATACTAGTAGCATTTATTTATATTTCAAAAATTTGAAATGTGTAATAATTCATGTGTCCAAAATTTATAATTTATATAAAAAATAAGTTTGTGGGAGCTACTGTCCGAACAGCTTTGTCTTTATCTCCAGTAATACCATGGAACAGATTCCTGTGGCATCTATGTCCAGGCATGTGAATGCCAGAGGTGATCAAAAACACCAAGAATATTTTCATAAAGGGAAAATTGTGCCTGAGTAATCTGGTGTAATCAGTCCATCGTAGATTGGACCTCATTGGTGGATGAGGGAAGAGGCGTGGATGTCATGTACTTTGACTTCTGTAAGGCCCTTGAAGTGTTCCCACACAACATTCTTGTCTTTAAATGAGAGAGATATGGGTTTGATGGATGGAATAAAATATAAAATTGATAAGGAATTGAACAGATAGCAGTTTCTAAAGACATACAGTCAACAGCACTTTGTCCATTAGGAAATTAGTAACTAGTGGTATCAGAGGTCTATACTAGAACCAGTATTAACCAACATATTTATTAACACACACTGGGGTTGAGTGGACCCTCAGCAGGTTTGCAGATGACAGCAAGCTGAGCCGTGCAGTTGATTCACATGAAGGAAGGATCCAGAGGGGCCTTTTGAGCCTGGAGGAGTAAGCCTATATGAACTTCATGAAGCTCAGTAAGTCCAAGGTCCTGCACTTGTCTTAGTATTAAGACATAATTAGGATGACCTCAGAACTGAGATCTGAAACTGACTTTAATTACATTTGAATCTATGTGTGAGAATTGTTTTAGAAGGTTCATGACTGGTAGATCTTAATTTTTAAATATTACCCTAAATAATAATGAATAATACTTGAAGATCATTTTCTTGTTTCCCTGATTTGTTTAATGATTTCCAGAGTGATTGCTGGAAAAAAGGAAAAAGGAGTCTAATTTATTGATTTTTTTCTGGGATTTCATGTATATAGAAGAGATTTACATAAATAAATGTTATGTATTTGCATTGCTGTCATGTCTCATTTTTTTCACTGGCAGTCTTAAGTTAAGAAGCTTTCTTCATTAATTTCCTTACAGGTCAATGACCTGTATAACAGCTCTGTAGTGTAAGCACTCTTATACTCTATAAATTGCCTTACATATTAAAAATATCATCTCCACATAGCAAACTATCTGTTAATGAATAGCTGAATGACTAAAATGCATGTTGAGAAATGGATAAAGATTTTGTAAGGCAATTAAGCTTAGCATTATGCTTACATTATCCTGGTATTTGCATTACAAGAGTGTTGTACAGTAGAAAAGTGATATGAAGACAGATATGTTATTATTGTGAAACTCAACAGCCTTCATAACTAACTCCCCTGTTCTGTTTATACCATGCTGAAAAATAATTTGTTTTGAAGCTATAACATTCAGTATGTCAAAAGTAAACATTTATAAATGTACTACTGATTTACAAGGGAGGCTAATACTAATATGAAAATGTATTGACCGTTTGAACCAGATAACTATTTTACAAGACAGAAAAAATGAACCTGTCATAAAACAAGCAAATATATAATCCTTTTTCCAGTAAGAGCCCAAGTTTCTTCTGACATAATTTTGCATGAAATCTTTGTTACTGCTATTCAACATCCACATCAAAGTATTGCCTGAACCAGAACTCAGTGCACTACAGGGTGCATAAAATAGAATTACACTATCTATCATATAGTATTTATTTGAAAAGAAAAATTATAGAGGAGTGAGGAGATGGAAGTCCAATGAGGGCTTTGAGGTATAGAAACAGGTTGAACCAAAGCATCAGGTACATACTAATTTGGTGTCATATTATCCCAAGCACAGTAATTTTTTAATTTTTATTTTAAGAATTCTATAAGAAAATAATTTGATGCAAATCTTGTAAGTTTTGTAAATCAGCCCTAAATATATGGCATGCTAAGGCTCCTGGCAATTGAGGTGCACAATCCATCAGCAGTTTTGGCTTCCTAGGAGTGCAGTTCTGTAAGAGTGGCTCTGCATGGTGCCCAGAGCCATGCTCTTGTGCTGAACAAGCAAGACCTCGAAATGAATTCAATATAACTTTGAATATATTGCTTTGGGATTTGTGCTAATGTATCTGCATGGTGTTCCAGTGTGCACTGGTGACATTTCGGAGATAGATTTGCTGAGGGAGATAACTTGGCTGATGCAGCTGCCAGACACTTTGATTGCCACAGGGCTGAGGATCCCACAGCACCCTAGTATTGTAACACCAATCAATTTTTCCATATTGTCTAGTCTTGAACCATGTGGATTGAACCCAGAAACATGGATTCTGGGTCTTCTAGGGTGCAAACTTTTTAGACAACCCGCATCTTCCACTCTTTTAACTGGGCTCTGTTTTCTTTCCCCCAAAATAAATGGTTATTTGGTTGCAATTTTTATTTCATAACATAATTTCACAATATACATTCTTTGGTAAAATGGAATTGTCCATCTCTTCACAGTTCTAATTAGGTATGAAGAATAGAAGGAAAGATGAAGCACTGAAAAGGTTAATGATGAATTCTTGCTACCTCAGACCCTCTAGCAGCTACCTTCTTTCAAGCTGTGAGGTAGAAAATGAGAATTCTGGCAATGAAAAAAAGAGACCATAACAAAAAACTGTTATTAGTTCCCCTAAAGCAACATTTTTCAGCCTTTATAAGTACATGTCTGATTATTCAAAATTAAATTTTCATTACCATCTCCCTTACAGTTGTTGTAAAAGCAAGTTCAAACATGTATCAGTGAGAAGTCAATAGTCAATTTACTTGTGTAATTCTGGAAAGGTTGTCAGACAATACTTTCTCCTGAGATTACAGGGTTAAGGAGCAGGCAAGAGAGATCATCTTCATTTCAGATGGTAGTTATAGCACTTCAGAAGCACTCAGTTGCCTCTTCTGACACCATAACTCTGGGAAGGTAAAATGAAATACCTTTCCTGTACTTTTATCTATTAGATTGTATACTGCGATCCCCACGTGTTTGGCAATATGCCAAACCTATAAAACATTATTAATCCGGTCAGTTAAAAAGAACAAATCTTTTTTTCCACTGTCATTTAAAACTTCTAGGAGGTTTGAAAGGTTTGGTCTCACAGAAGCCATACCCTATTGGGCTATAATTGCATGAATGCTGTCTTTAATTAAATTTGAAACTAGTTTCCTTGGAGCAAATATGAGACCTACTGGTCTGCAATGCCAAGGGTCATATATGGCTTTTTTATTTTATTTTTAACCTAAGATAACAACTTCCCCATCTTTGGGAACCGTGTGTGGTTTATTAAGGATCTATTGCATATCTTCATTGCTACCTCTGCTATTTCACACTTCAGTTCCTACAGAATTCTTTCATCAGCACCATCTGGTCCCAGTGATTTACTGCCCTGGATTTTTTTTTGAGTTGCTCAATAACATCTTTCTTAGAGGCATCAACCTTTGTTAAGTCCACTCATTAATTCTTTATAAAAATTATCTTTGACTCAAGAAATTTCCTCATTGCCCTTCACAGCAAATAGGGGTATAGAAAGCTACTTTTCATTTTGCCTTGCTTTGATTCCTTTGTTCATTAGTTGATAATTCAAAGGACTAGTAGTTATGCTGGGGTTTTTTGCTGGTTTCCGAAAAAGCTTTAGGTTTCTTCCTGCCTCTTGAAGATGTTTTGATGATCTTAGTCAAACTTCTTCCTCCCTTATTTTCTTCCCTAATTATCGTATTATTTTTCCTTTTATGCACATTTCTTCTGAGATTAATGGTAGGACTACGTTATTGTTGATGTGTAGTTATATTATGTTAATAAGCTCTCAAGAAAATGAAGATTGGGTACATTTTGAAGCTGTATAGTATGAAGAATTAGCATGTTATTACAAATTTCCTGTGCAGAATGAATAATTCTGTGGTAAGTGGGGTGTAATTTTGCACCTACATTTTTTACCAAGTGCCTGGGTAAATGAACATAAAAATGTCCACCTTCAATAAGTTGGTGCATATGGGCTTATGCGCAGCTTGGTGCAGGGAGGGGAGTCTAAGGCAAGACCTCTGGATGGGCAATGCTTGATCCCTAAAGAACATCCTGGGTCTTTTTCTTTGTCTCTGACCCCTGCAATTCATAAGGAGTGCAAGGGGAGCTTAAGAAATGAACCTGGCATAGCCTGACCAATAAGGTTTGTCAGTCCTGCTGAGAACTCACACACTCCTGAGCTGCAAGTGCTGGTCTCAGAGCTGGGGCTCACCTTGGCAGGAGCTGTCCTGGGCTGGTTGCAGCTCTGGCCTTGGAGCCACGTGCTTGTTACCTTCCTGTCTGAGCCTGAGGCACTCTGCTGGTGCCTCCACAGATAGGGTCTGCCACAGCCAGGGGGTCGCTGTCCAAATAAGAAGATTCCCTGTGGCTGAGCCTGGGGAGGCTGCAGGGCCACACTCACGCTCAGCTGGGAGCAGCCAAAAGGCAGGAGCCCAGGGTGAGGAAGAACATAAAAACTGCCTGAGCAGGAGTCCCCAAGGCTCAGTGAAGGGGCCTCTCACCGTGAGCATCATATTCCTCCCTGTGAAAGTCTTAGATTATTAACAACATATGTATCATCTGCTTACAGACACCCAGTGCTTTTCTGGAAAGATAGAAAATTTTAAACTCAAGATCTAGAGGAAAGGTGAATATAAACGAGGAACAGTGGTGGGTTGTTAACATACAATTTTAGTTGAATTATTAACATATTTTTTTCTGTTACAATATGATAATTTATTCTTTTAGACCGTTAAAACACTAACAGACAATAAATTCCTTGCTCCTTACATCCAGTTTCCTTTTGCCATAACAAAATTGTGGATGTGAAATTTTCAAGCCTGAAGGCTTGGCCCAAAAATTTCCGTCTGTGTCTGCTTTGCAACAAAGTCTACATAATCCCTGCTCAACCCCTCTCTGCTGAGCCTGGCCCCTGGTTCATTTCAGCAAACTCCACCTTTCTCTGTGTACTTCAGGTTCCACCCTTATTGTCATTCCATGTCCTTGTCCTACCCTTTCATTTTCCAAATGTGAGCAGCTCCTCTCTCACCTCCACCTTCTGGAGGATTTGGGTGACTCAGACTGCAACAGCTGAAGCACAGAAAATGTGTGACTTTCTCCAGATGACCTAGCTGCAGCCTGCGAGGGAAACAAAGCCCACTGGAATGAGTCACCACAACAAGCAGCAATAGCAAAATGATGAGGTCCCAGGATCCTTCTGCAGTTCATTTCATATTCAGACTCACATTGTTCCCTAAGAATCCTTTTTCTCTTAACCAATAATTTCTAACTGTAGGGTGGAAATTTTCATAATATCTGAGAAAGGTACTGACTATCCTGATTCAGATAGATGTGCTATAAGGATGCAAATTGCTTTCCTTTGATTGTATCACTTTATGAAAAGATACTGTCAAGAGAAACATTGATGTTCCTACTGTGGCTTTTTTTGACAAGGAAAACATGAGATTCCTAAAAGCTAATTAAATATAGTGTTTTATATGTAAAACATACATAACTATTGCCCAAGTTCAATCCAGACATATAGGAAACAATGGAAAGTGCTAGCTTACACTGTGACAGATGACCTTTTTTTTGATATGAACACAAGTTATTTGGCCCATTAGCATGCTTATTTATTCATTATGATACAAAAAACACATTGCAATGCAAATGGGTAATTATTATGGCCTATTTGGAATTGATGCCTATTTGTTCACATTGTATGTAACGTCAGCACAGAAGCCTGCTACTATTTCTTCTCTATTAAAATAGTTTCTTTATTCTACACGGTGTTGGCAGTTAATTTAAAAATAAATATCACCTTTCAATTCACTTATTAAATTTGAAAAGAAATGACAATGTGATAGTTTGATCCATTATTATAAGCATAATGTCCAAAATTAGGCTTTACTGAGTAGCTTTTAAGGACTTAAATGTTAAAAGTATTATTGTAATTCTAAGCAGCTAAAAAATAGACTCCACCTGGTTGTATTTTGTACAGAGATATTAATAAATACATTTATGCAATTTGTTGGTGCTGGCACAGCTATTTGCAGACATAAAAAACTATAGTATCTTGTTGCTTCTATGGTTTTGTATAATCATATACTGACATCATTAAAAATGAAAGTATGAAAAGAACAGTATATGTAAACAATATATACATATACACACTTCAGATAAATATAAGTCTTTGTATTTTTCATGCTTGGCTGTATCTTGATGTGACAGGCAAAAGTCCAATGACACTCTTCAAACATACTGAAAACAGTACTCAAGTAGAAGGTTAGATTCAAAATGTAAACCAGGTAAATTCTGGAAAGACATTTAAAAAAATGTACACATGCACATACGTACACACATACATAGATATTGCTGTGGCCTCAGGTGAAATTCAGTACTTCATTGTACTATACAATGGACCATTTGAAGGAAGAGTTCTAACATCTAGCTCTGAATTTTAAACTGAATTCATGTTCAAAAATTTGTGAAAATTTGTGAAAACCTGTCTTTTGCCTCCAGTCTTGACCTAGTAAAAAATATATGCCTATGTACAGAGCATACATTTAGTCATTGGTTAGTTCATAGAACAGTCTGCTCACTAGTGTAATACACTCTATTATATTCAAATTTAAAAAAATAATACTCTTTGCACTTATGCAATTCATAGTGTTATCTGTAAGTGAAAAGAATCATAGAAAAGTCACAAGTAGCTAGTCCCATCTATTTTGCACCCAGTCAAAGCATGATTTTTCTCTATAACTTTGATCTATGCATTTTAATTTTAAATGATAAGGTGTTAGCATTTCACTCTGTCTGATGGGAGATCACTTCAAACACTGCACAGCCTAGGCATTAGAGAATCATCTTCCTATTCATCCTCACCTTTATATGATTTTAGGGGTTGTTCCAGATATGCACAAAGAATTTCATTTTTCCGTATAGCTGTTTTATCTTTGCTTGACTATTTAGCAAAGTTTAATATATTTAGTTATAAAATCTATTTAAAATTGATTTGCTGCTTTAATACTGAAATTTCTAGAACTACCCATAATGTGCAGCACGATCACATATTTGTTTTGCTGTGAAGATTAATTGTTCCTATATGGTAAAATAGGGAATCTAAAACAAACAGTAGAGTTATTTAGGTAAGACGAAAATAGCAGGCATAAATGGGTATTGGTGAAAAATATTAAATGATCTGATTTTTCTTTTTTTCAAAGAAAAAAAAATTGCTTCACATTCCTAGAAGAATTAGCCTTTTCTTAAAACCATATGCTCTTGGCTTATCCCAACATTAGCTACTGCAACATTTTTACAGCTCTACCAAACCTTAATACAAAAAGGTGACCAGAATCTGAATCACATCCAAATTTTCTACCCAAATATTGCAAATCCACCAGAATCAGCATCACTAATTCTTTAATAGAATAGATACTTTATGAAACCTGACAACATTAGTAGAGATTTTTTAAAATTGCAGATTAAGCTTTTTATGGAGAATCACAAATGACATTCAGGTTCAATAGAACAAAGATTTCATCTAATATTAGTTTCTGGCAAGTCAATTTGCAAGATTATTTTTGCAGATTAAATTAGCTATATTGGGAGGTCACCCTTTTACATCTAAATCAAGAAAGAGAGACAGTTGCATAATAGCATAATGCTGTAGATATATTATTAACTAATCTTTCACAATAAGGAAATTAGCTATTCACCAAGAAGGGGTGAATAAAATAAAAAGGTGTTTTATAAGACAATTAATATCTCCTGGAAGAAGCTAGAGAAAGGCCAGCTGAATATCACTAAGAGTGCCACCTGTCTCTATTTTAGATTTCAAACTCCGGAAAATGTAAGAATTTAGCTTAGAGTCAGAGAAGGAAAATGCCACCTTTTAAAGTGGTTTACAATCTAACTATTCTGGGCTGCATGATGTATTTGTATTTGCATCTTGAAAAGGTGATTTCTGGCTTTGGAGTACTTAATTAATCAGAAGATATCAGTCTATCAGTAGTTGGTGACTTATAACATCCAGGGAAAGCAATTAATTTGGGTTTGAAAATTGCCACAAAGTTTAAAATGAGTCCTAATGTTTTATGTATATTTATATACACAAGCAGTGTGTTAATCAAAGTAAATATAATAACTGACATGGTTTTTCCTCACAAAAGGATTTGATGTTTCATCCGAAAGTGCAAATGAACACACACACTAGGGAAAGGTTTCCTGTTTTATAACAATGTTTGGACAGTGACATTATTTCTCCTCCCACTTTCCTACCTCTCTGTACAGATCATTTTTAGACTCCTTTCCTATATCATGGATGCCCCATCCCTGGCGTTGTTCAAGACCTGGTTGGATGGGGCTTCGAGCACCTTCGTGTAGTGAAAGCTGTCCCTGCCCATGGATGAGGGATTGGAACTTGATGATCTCCCCTTCCAATCCAAACTGTTATGGAATCTTTAACTCACTTATTCAGAAGACTTTCTCTGATTAATAGAAACCTCTCCAACAGTGTGTTTTCTTCTCTAATGCCTTGTGACTGCAGTTCCTGATTAGCAGGTGGTGAGTAATGGATTGTTTTATTTTTAAAGTAAATGTGCATAATCACCGTGTTCTTGTTTCTGATGGCAAAATCCATAGGGAACTAAGGGCCCAAATAGTAGCAAATGCAGTATCTACAAATTTTACTAGCTGGAAGCAGTAACAAATAGAAATACAAAGCTCAACTAGCCTTTGGAATGAACCATAAGTGGTCCTTTTAAGACAATCTTAGGCATGGACTGCTGACCACTGCAGAAGAAAATTAAGCACCAGAATTTTTGAAAGAACCAGAAAAATGAGGAGACAGGAAAGAGGAAAATTAATGAACACATGGAAGATTTTTTAAGCAACATTTAGTCAATTATATACTTCATCCTTCTAATTTTGTTGCACTTTTCAGATTTCTCTTTAAAAGACAATTTTCCCTTTACTGCTTCAAGCTAATTTTTGTGTTGTACCTTCTATTGGTTATGTGTCTCACATACTTCAGTTCTCATTTCTTTCATTATCTTCTTGTTCATTGAGCTATTCTTCCTATTAATTTAATTATCTGCTTTTGCTTTCCTTTCATTCAGATTTATCTTTACTTGTCTTTATAGTCTTTTGCCATGTCAGTTCCCTTCTGTTGAATTCTTACTCCTTTCCAGCACAGGCAAAGGAAGCAATTGCCTTGAATTCAGTGAGCTTTGGAAGGACCTTCAGCTATCATTAAGGTCCTAAATGATACTGGACCTGCTACTAAGCAGGTCCTTGAAAGCCAGAGTCCCAGACAGTGATCTTTCATGCTTGTCCTGATTCCCTTTAAAGTTTTAGCACATTTTGGTGACTTTGGAGAAGCAGCAGAGCAACCTAATAATAGTAACTGGAATTAGGATCCAGGCCTTTGGAGTTTCATTCCTATTGCTATGTACCTTGAAGAAAATAGGGAAATTAAGTCTCAAGTACACTAAATTGCAATTTCTTTGTTTGATCTATCTGGAAAGAACAACCTAAGACACTGGCTGGGTAATTTTCTGTCAAAGCAATAAATGATGACTTCAGACATATGCACACACACAAATACATGGCTAGATATTGAATGGTTTGACTGATCTCAAACTGTACAGCTCAGAAGGAACTCCTAACCTTGTAACTGGTTTGTCCTCAATATCTGGATTGTTAGTGGAACTAAGTAAGAGGCAGAGTGCCATCAAAAAGTACTAATAACAAAAATAAATCCACCAGTAAACAGGCTGGATGCTAACCAAATCTTTGCTCCCCTACCCCAGTCATGGATCTTAACTTATTCTTGGATGAATATCAAAGCTAATCATCATTTTACTACTTCAACATTTTACTACTTCAACAGTGCATAAGAGCTAGAAGTCTGAATTTGTATGAAGTTGTCATTTGGACTGTCAGCCATGTGAGTAGATTACTCATTTGACAATCATGATTTACAGAATTTATCTAAGTTCTGTTGAGCTTTGTTCTCATAATTTGTTTCATAGGACAAAATAAATAAATTCATGAATAGAAAATATTTAATTTCCCCCCCCCCCTTAAGTCAACCTCCTGAATTATGAAATTTTATCCCTGAATTTTCAGTCAAATATCTGGAATGAGTGAATAATCTTTTTCACTGTTACCTTTCTCCTGATTTCCTTCACTGCTTAACTCTCCACAGAAAACTAGAGAAACATGTGCTGTGAAGTGCAGCTGGGAACAGAGCAGCCTAAGTAGGATGGTCACTTTATTTTCCTCCTGATAATACAGCAGGGAAGGAAAGTGAATTGCAGTTAATAATGTGCCTTGTGTGAGTACTTGTTCCACCCTTACTGCTGTGGTACCCTTTACCTTGCACGCTTTTAATGCTGATACAGCTTATTTATGAGTTAAAATCATATCCAGAACAGTCATGTCTATTTTCAGTAGTAAAAGATACAAAATGTCAATTTTCTTCTAAGTCATTATATTTGCAGATCCATAAGAAGCTAAAACTCAGATGGGACACTAAATTGCAGAGATTAATTTCATCAGATAATACATGCAATGTGCAGGATTTTAAGAGACATAATTAGAGACCAAGGTCTAGAAAATCTGATGTTACCCCATAAAATGTTAATATATGCACTTCTTTCAATAATAGATTTACTTAATGTTCCAATCACACTATTGATATTGTCCTCCCTAGGGCATTTTAGAATTTTATCCAATAATGAGAGTCACACTTTATCATTAAATTTGCTTATTGCCCCCACCCCACTCCCATATCCCCCTTGTTTCCCTGACACTCTCCCCACAGCATCAGCATCATGAAGTTTTTCTGTGTCAAAAAACTGGCAGAAATAGTGGTCTGAACACCTAAAAATTCAATTATTTACTGAAACAGCCTACAGAGAAGTGTTTATATCACAGCTTTGCAAAAAGAGAAATTGATAAAGAAACATGAAGTGTCGTATCCAGTACCATGGAACTGCCAAAGTTAGTGCCAAGGTTGGATTCACTCATGCTTCATATCCCTGT
The DNA here is from genome assembly GCF_035770615.1 of Melospiza melodia melodia. Taxonomy (NCBI): domain Eukaryota; kingdom Metazoa; phylum Chordata; class Aves; order Passeriformes; family Passerellidae; genus Melospiza; species Melospiza melodia. The sequence continues at coordinate 86,862,276 of NC_086197.1, read as the reverse complement.
CCTCAAAACACAAGAAGATATCACTTAAGATGAATGAAAGCTCCTGACTGCAAAACAAAAAAAAGGAAACCAGCATGTTTCTGCAAAGTCACATAATATTTTAAAACTTTGGGGTGCAGAGAAACACAGGACCTAATGTAGGTATGAGAGCCATGGTTAAGTCATAAACAGGAACAGCTGCTTGGGTCAAAATCTTGCATTTGGAAATGAAGCAGCACAAGGCAGAAGCATATGAGGCTCCACAGGAAACTGCAAGTTAAAAAAAATTAATGCAAAGGATAAAGAAATCCAAGAAAATTCTCATAAAGTATTTGGCATTTATATTTGGAAGCTGTCTTGGGTTTAAAGTAGAATTTATCCTGGACTTCAACAAGGACAAAGCATGTGATTTAATACTGTGTCTTCCTTGAAGTTTACCAGTCATAATTCAGCTGACTATTTCTATTTCTCACTTCCATCTAAGTGAGTTTTTTTGTTAATTCTACTTCAGATCCTCTCTTCCAGTCTTCTCTTTTAAGTCATATAGATTTTCCAATGCACCTAGCTGCTTTGCATTTTAAATATCTTCAAGTTTTAGGTCTCTTCAAGTTTAATTAACTCGCTATTTCCATTGTTTACTTAGAGCTGCATTAGGTTTTTGAATTTCTTACTTTTTGCCATCTGCTTCAATTTCTGGACTTAAATAATATCAGTTTTATATCAAATTTCAATCACTCTTATCTCAGACATCTATTTTTACTTCTTGCTTTAAATCACATCAACTTTCATACTGATGTAAGTAATATATTCTAATACTTGCTCCTGGCATATTTACTTATAAAGGATTTCCAATTTGTATAAATCTCTGTATGTTTGTTATGTTTATGTGTCATGTAGAATTAAAAATTAAATTGAAAATTATTTTCCATATGAAAATATTGTAACTGGTAATATAGAAGTCTTAAAATAGAATGTTTTTCCTTAACAAAGACCTAAAATAAATCTGAAATTAATGGGAGTCTTTCCAAGTAGCATTTAGCAAAAATGCAAAGATAGCATTTTAAAAGAAATATACTCCCACATTATTAAATTCAGATCCATTTTCACAGGAAAGATCAAATATGAGATAAATTTAGGATAGAAGCTAAATTTTAAAATAGACATAAATTATAAACTGATGCTATTTTAGTAACACCTTTTTCTAAATTACAAGATAAGTAATGTAAGCAAATATAGCTTACCAAGCTGATCCAAAAGAAGGAAGACAAGACCACTTTTGGCTTTGACTTAATCAGAAAGGCAGAAAAGAGTTGAATAGCTCTACTACAGTTGCTTCTGCAGAAAAGAAATATATCTGCCTTTTCTTCTGACCCTAAAGACAAAGAATATAGGGTCAATGTTCTACCAATCTTAATCAGTCTCAATTTTCAGCCACGCACTACCTGCTGTATAGTTGCATTTCTCAAGTTAAACATGGAGATGTTAGAATCTTATTACTCAGCTACACAGAAAAACAGATTGACATGCAGGCAACACTGTTTCAGTTTAGGGGACTTTGTGCAATTATGCTGTATTAGGCATCAAGTTGGGTGTCTTGCTAAATACAGGTACCTCAGCTAGTTACCTTCAGAGGCAATGGAAGGAAAATGGTGTGGCATGTTATGCCTCACCTCATCAGTTGAATGACACCCTAAAAACTTCTATCCTTTGTGAACAAAAGGTAATGACTGACCAAATCCTAAGGCAATTAGCTGAGCCATGGAATTCTGCACTGTAGCTATCCTCAGCTAAGCAAGATGCAACCCAGCTGTTGTGCATAGAACATGCTGCAAACAGTTCCACAGGATGAGTGTTTCCATTGTGATCTGGTATAGAATGATGTGGCAATGTGACTGATGGCTTTTGCTGATCACAGATAATAAGTGACATTAATTTGATCCATTAATATGTGAGAATAATCAACATCCATACACAAAAAGATTCAGATAAATCCTAATTGGTATTAAATGGAAAATGGCTAAATACCAAAATCAAATAAATAAATAACTAAAAGCAATGGTTTTCAATTAATCTGTTGATCATAAGTGAGAACAGCCCAGACTTCCAAGAATGAGATTATTCAAAATTTGCATAGTAATTATATGACCAATAACATATATAGGTACTTTGTAGTACTGTGATGACATAGCCAAATAAAATGAACAGATGTTTTGTACAAATACATATGCAACGTGTCAACACAGAGAGAAAAATGAATATTTGTCTAGTTGGTCCTTGGAAGTATCCAATCAGGGTTCTTTCAAGTTAGAGAACAAAGAAGAAGGTAAGCACAAAAGACTGTGAATAAGCAGCACTTAGTAATAAGTCCATGAAGATGACTGGGAAAAGAAAAACAAGCAATCAGCAGCATCAGGAGCAAATAAAAGCTCCTTTTGGAGTGGAGGACTGAGTAGTATAAGTGCATCTGGAATAAGTGAGGAAGATATAGAAAGATCACAATTTCACTTAATTGTCTGACTTCTCCTGTCAAAGACCTGTTAAGCCTGCTCACCTTGGTTACAGGAACTTGGCATCACCAAGGGCCATAGCTATTGTTGCTAACAATGCAGAAAAAACTCCACAGACCTGTTATTTTTTGGTCTTAGCATCATTCCCAACACAATTTCTAATTCCTGAAATGATACAAATCTTAACCTATAGACAAATATATTCAGTTGCACTACTTGCAAATTCAGCATATAAATTATTATTACTTTGAAATAGATATGTCCAGAGACTCATTCAAAATAGCAAAAAACCCCCTAAAGCTAAAATATGTTAATTACAACTTCTACAGTTTTCTGTGTCTCAGAAATTTCTTAATGTCTTGAAAGGAAACGTGGTATATTTCAAAATTATCTCCCTAAAATTGGAGGCTTAAAATAATTATAATAATAATTATAACTAAATGACAAATTGTTGTTGCTTACTGCATAAATGAAAATGTACAAGAAATCTACCATAATATAAAATATTCCTACCCATGACAATGTTTCCAATCAACAGTATAAAAATTTTAATAACATTTTTTCAGGGACTATAAGGAATTTTTCAGTGACTTAGGAAATTTGTCTAATCAGTGAGTTTTCTGAAGGAGAAAAAGACTTTTTAACAGACTTTTTAACTTTTTAACTTTTTAACTTCTTGTGGTATAAACAATGAAGTTTTTGTTGCCTAAAGTAAATGGGAAAGAAGATACAGAAGATTTTTAGGACAGATTCTTTGTCCTTTTAATACAAAGATATTTCCTCCTCCTCTTTTTTCTTTCTGCATCCTTTCACCTCTTCCCTAGGAAAAGGAAAAGGTGATCAAAAGGCTTTGAAACTTACTTTTCCTTCAGTCTTGGATCAGAGTCCAAGAAAGTCCTGCTGTAAACAATTCCTACTGCCCCTGACTCTAGGAGACAAGATGGAAAATTTGGTGGGGAAGAGAAGTGAATCCACCACTAACCAGCTGATGAAAAAGTGATTGATGTAGGACTTACATATAAAAATGGAATCTGTGAAGTAGGTAGAATAGCTGAGAAACTGCGAGAACTGGACAGCTTAATTGATGAAATGAAAAGGAATTATGGTCTGAAGGGACAGAATCATTTTGAAGAACAGGTCTAATTCCAGAGGATCAGGATGAACAAATCCTTCAAGGCTGTCAGGGTGCTAAGCCAGGACCAAAGCCTGACACATGCAAGGCAAATTTTATTGTTACATAAATCACTTCTGGAATAACCAGGAACTCCAGAAGCAGAAGACAAAAAAAGAGAAATCCCCATGAAACTCCTCAGCTGTATGTTCATCTCCTTTCGTCAACCTAATAGTAAAAACAGAGTAAATGGCAACATCTGTTCGAGGTGATTCTGACCTTGGTGTGGGATTGACCAGACTCGGACAAATGGGCTCTGGTCAGATAAGCATCGAATTCTATAGCTTCTTGCCATCTGGGGGATTTCTGTATTTTTATTACCTGTTTCATTAGACTACAGATTTTCACAAAAGTTTTAGGAACTTTAGAAGAGATTCAGTTGCCCCAATTTAAATCTATAGCTCCATTTTAGAAACTCTGTCTGGCAGATATGATGGAAGTAGTGAATCATTGTGTATCCTTCTGCAGAGGCTGCTGGAGACTTGGTGATGTGATACCTGTATTTAAGGATCTTGAAAACACAGGCACAGGACAATATGGAGGCTCCAGAGCGTAAACCACCCATCAGTGATCAACCACCTCTTATCATTGAAGTAGTGTGATAACACAACAAAAAACATGTGTCCAACATAAGAGAAACACATCATAGACAACAAATTCACATCTATGTAAACTTGCAGACAATTGAAGCATGAGTAAGGTGTATAGTGTATTAGCAGACATAAAATGTTCTTAAGCAACTCCTGGAGGTAAGAAGAAAATCACCAAGACCACCATCATAGTCTCCAAAAATGTGAGGAGTCTAATATAATAAATATAATAAATAAATATAATAAATATAATAAATATAATAAATATAATAAATATAATAAATATAATAAATATAATAAATATAATAAATATAATAAATATAATATAATATAATATAATATAATATAATATAATATAATATAATATAATATAATATAATATAATATAATATAATATAATATAATATAATATAATATAATGATATTTTTATATATTTCCCATTCTGCCTTGTGCACTGAAATTGAATGGTGCAGATGTATATAGAATAGATGAGCAATACACCAAGTACAGTTAGTATTTATCTTTTTAAAGTCACATATTTTGAATTATAATTGTTGTATAATTGTTAGTATGATTATACCTGGAGTAGATATAATTCTTTGGTTAGTTTGTTAGATCTAACACTACAGATATGTTGTTGGTTTTGAGTTTAAAGTGAGTTCAATTTACTCCTAACATACTTTTGAATGGGATTTGGGTAGGGATTGGATAAAGGAAAGCTATTACACTCTACAAGTGACAAAAAAAAAGAAAAGAAAGACCCCCTTTGGTTGAATGAGGACTGTTTGGAAAGACATCTTAATCTTAACTAATCAAATTATTTTGGATGTAGAGTTGGGATAGAACAATATTTTGTGAGTAGGCGAGTCAGGACCTTTTGACCCAAGAAAAGCAAGAACTCTTCATGTCTAATCCTGGGGGCAAGACCTGCTGAAGAAGTTTAAAATTTTTATGTGCAAAGACAGGAAACAGAGAACTTGGGTTAAAATACAACCAGGTTTTATTCTATATTCACTGTAAGATTCCTGATTTTTTAACACCTGACAGCTATTTTGTCTGGAATAGGAAACTTTATTATAAATTTCAATGTACCATGTTCTTCTACCACACTTTCTCTGAAGATGTGTGGCAGAATTTTCAACGTATATACCATTGCTCAGATGGATTTGGGTTTTTGTGCACAATATATTTCAAATTTGTAACTATAAAGATTTTTTTACACTGAATTAATTCCTCATTCCACAAATGCTTCCATAAATTTCCCTACTTTACATTTTTTTAATTCCATAACCTGCCTAAAAGCAGCTTTGCTAATTAGACTGAGGTAGCTATAGAAGAAGAAACTTTTTATTGTTGTGATTACGCACTCTTTAGGAATGACAAAATCATCGAATCATTGAAGTTGGAAGAGACCTTCAAGATCATCTAGCCAATGATCAACCCAGCACCAGCACAATCACCACTAAACCATGCACCCAAGGGCCCCATCCAGACCCCTCTTGAACGCTCTACCAACTCCCTGGGCAAATTATTCTAATGTCTAACCACACTTTTAGTGGACAAAAAAAAAAAAAATAAATCTAGTATCTAATCTGAACCTCTCCTGGCACAAGTTAAGGCCATTTCCTTTTGTGTTTTTACTTGAGACTGGGCAGAAGTTTTTCAGATAGTAGAGAAAGATCAATGAGGTACCCCACGAGCCTCTTTTTCTCCAGACTAAACAATGATCTTTCTGCAGACTTTAAGGAATGAAAATCTTTAAGAGCCCAGAGGAGCACAGACATTTGACATCAGCACCTTATATACAGCAAGGGCAATTTCAAAACACTTGAATTCTGACAGCAAAAAAGAGATGACAAAACTTAATGTAAAGTTTTACAGCTTGTTAAGAACACTGCTCAAATGGCCTATAGATAGATCCTGGTTCTAACTTTTGTGAATAACTTAGAAATTGTTCAGTCATCAGTTATAATGTTGAGGAAAGATAAATTTGTACACTTCCCTTTACAATTTAGAGAGAGGCTTTAGCTCATTATTTTTAATCACACCTCTACTTTGGTTACAGTTTAAAATCTGTCATCCAGAAATCCCTCAAGCTTACAGTGTTTCTTAGTTTGCTGAAAATACTTTTGCCTTTGGCTGCCCTTAGGGTTGAGGCTAGAAGAGCACAGGGAAGTATGCCAAGACGGATGCACAAAGAACTCTGCTGGGTCTGTAGTACTTTAAAACATTTTCCTTGAAGGAGGGCAAATAATATCAGAGTGTTTGAATACTGGGAAAAAAGCCTCCAACAATTTCAGTGAGAAAAAATAATAAAATTGAAAGTACTTGTATTGCTTTAAAGCACTTGTATTCTACATCTGGGCAAAAATGCTCAACTCTTTTTATTAAAAATATAACACCTCTGACAATATAATCTATGAATGAACTGTTAATAATTACTTTGCTCGAAAGAAAAAAATCCTCCTCCTGGTTTTACTAGCTTCTAGGTATTATAGTAAATTTGTTTTCATTAGAATCACCAATAATTTTACACTTCCTTATGGAGCAATTTTGCTACTTTATTTTCCTCTCCTCATCTTTAATCTTGGTTAAAACTAAAAAGGGCAGAATCCAAAAGGTAAGTGAAACATCACTATTTTCCTCAGCTCTACAGCATGCAATTAGATCAATGTAAAGTTGTGCTCTGTCATTTTTAGTGAACATTACTGTATATATTCAGCAATCTGAAAGGTGTTAGAGCAGCAGCTGAGACTGTGCTCATTGTATGGTAACTTCAATTCTGTTTTCTGTCTGACACAGCTCAGATGAGCTGATTCTTTCATCTAATAAGGGATGAAAAAATCAAGACCAGGATCAAAAGGCTGGTAGTAAAATTGTAGCTAGCTACAAAGATAAAAACCAAACGCAAGGTCAAATTATACTAAAGCACTTTTTGAAGCATTGATTTTCAAAAAAGTACCTACTGAAGTAAACATTTTTATGGAAATAAATATAGGTGATATTTTTATTAGGAAATAATATTTTATTATTTTAAAGGAAGCCTTAGAGTGCTGAACATCAAAAAAATAAACATATACAGCTTGGCTCTACTAAAGGGAGCCTGGTTTTCCAGGTACTTTGACCTTCCTTAGGGCACTGTATCACTCTGTAGTCTTAGAACTAAATTAAGCTTTGATGTTCAGAGTTACTGAGGCTCCTTGCATCTCCTTGAGTGAATCTGGTCATTGTTCTTTAAATAAATTAATCAAAACGTATTAATTACATCCTTAACTTGAATGTTTACTGCAACTCTATGGTAGACCAAGTGTTCTGATTCCTTGAGATGCTGGATTTTACTGAAATCATCACAGTCACTGTAAAGGTGATGATCTCCACATGAACAGGAAAAAAATAGGCTTGGCACAAGCACCAGTAAACAAAATATAGCAGCAGGCCAGAGTAGGAGAAGGACCAAAATAGATAAAGCAAGCTGAGAACATAAACATGACCTAGCATGTCATTCTAAAAATGACACACTCAGGACTGTTAACTATTTACCAGTCCTGCAATTTGATAAATTTGATGACTTTGAAAAGGAACAGTACAAAGCTCAGGGATCTAGAGTAATGTGAGCAGTGTAGATGTGCTATGCTACTACTCTGCAGAGAAATTATTGTTTTCAATTCAAGAAAAAAAAATGGATGTGATGAGCTTGTCAAACTAACTGGGAATTTCTCCTTTATATTTGCTTCAGAATAAACAGTCATGGACAGCTGAGCTTCTGGATATGTATGTTATACAAGATCTGAGGATTTTTTGTGTTTTTGTTATGCCTCAGCTGTGTTTGTTGACAAGTTACAGTAAACATCATAGGGATGCACATTGAAATACACTGCTGGAACATATAGGCAGTAAAATGAATTAGGGTGTATTCTGATATTGCATAGGAAACTTACATTGGAAAGTTCAAGAATGAACAGAAAACATCCCTCATAGGAAATGAGAATTTTCAAAAAAAAAATCTACTCTTTGTGTTTATCATATTATGGCAATGATTATTTCAATGTAGGTAGAGTGTGATGCATATATATTTGAATCTCATGGTTTGTTGAGCCCCATGTGGTAAACTCAGTGAATCACTGTATTTGCAGCCTTGAGAAGAATTAATTATAATCACATATCCACAACAAGCTTTAAACATGTTAATTTGCATAGAAAATGCAAAAGCATTTTCCAGATCATGACTGTCTCTGAAATATAAATAATTGAATTTTCAGTGGGGAGAAGTTGGTATTTTGCTTATTTGTCATATGGTAGAGTAGTGACTTCCTCCATCTCTACTGATAGTACAAGTGAACATTATGATCTTTTTTCTTCAGTCTTTCTTCTCAGTCTGTCCTCTTAAGGTAACAGAGATACCACCCTTATTAGTTACTTGGTAACCTAAAATATTGTAGATATACTGTTTGGAGTCACATGAGTCAGCTGTGATAAGGTAAAAAATGCCAGCAACTTCCATACCCTGTGCTTCTGTTTTATAGTATATTTTCTAGATGAAAACATCTAGAAATATCTGCATAAACCAAAATACCCATAAATTAGTGATATACCAATTCTTTTTTCTTTTAACAATTTAGCAACAGATTTATTTAAATGGATGTGTGTTTAAAATTTTTCTGCATACAAGTAGGTTATAATTTCTTCCTGTTTTTCTTGATCAAATTCAGATAAATAATCAGGACTCAATCTTTTTCTTTGTGCTGTTTTCAGCATATGATACTATTGAAGAAATTTTCAGCCAAGAGGAACACAAAAATAAAGGATGTAAAAGTGTAGAGAAACAGTCATGAATATATCATATTAGCTATTTTAGGATATCATAGATGTTCTTCAATTTAAAAATGCATTACTGTGTTGCCACATCTCTTCATATAATGGTTCATACAATTTTCTCTAATGTAAATGCACCATGGACAAAGATTCCTGATTGGATTTTTCATATATTTCTATGGAGCTCAGCAATAATGATGGCTCTATAATGAACAGAAATTTGCAAATTCATTTTTTTCTTTATTTACTCTTCTGATTGTTATCTGTATACAAATATAAAACAACACTGAGTCAGCAGTAGTTAAATTTTCTTCAGTACATAGGAGAGTTAAGCATATTATGCAGTTGGACTAGAAATATTAGTAATTAGAGTTATTGAATCTGGCTGGAAACAATTACATTAAGTTCCGTTGATTTTATCACAGTGCTCAAAAACGTTATCAAACATAAAGATAAATGTATGAAATCCCACTAATATAAGGTTTTATTAAGGCCATAAAACAAAGCAAGTCAATGAATGAGAGAATGTAAAATACCTAACATTTTTAATGGTGCCTCTTTTTTTTTTCTCTAAGCTCATGATGAGAGGATGTAGGCCTGGATTCAACCTTGGTATAACTCCACTGAAGTTAGCTGAGATACACCAAATGTGGTTTTGCCCCAGAGGATTTTAGGTTCATTTATTTTAAATGAAGTCTATACATATTTTAAAATGAGCATTGCCCTTCAGAATGCCAAAGTAGTGAGTGTAAAAAGAAAGATATCCTGAAAGATAAAATAAAATGTGTGTGATATGAAATATTTTAGGACAGAAAGTCAAACAATTAAACCACATTTCCAGCCTCATTCATCTGACTTATTTTTCTTATGCAATGCCTGGGAATTAAACTCTGGTAAAGGCAGGAGAGGGCAGATCACATGCCCCTTGTTCTTCTGATTGACTTGGAACCTTCCTAAAAGTAACCACATCATTCACTTGTTGGGCATGCTGTCTTCCTCAGAAAAATAGAAAGAGATGTTGTCTTTAGATGTGGTATGCCATCCTCCAAGAAAAAAGGGTAGAGCCTTTAGTTCATTTTTTTTTAATACATTTACACCAATACAACTGCTGTCTGAAGAAAGCTACAGGCTGCATAGAGATGTGTATGTTCAATCCTTACCCCAAATCTTCCTTCCCAGTGTATAGAAAGGTGGAAGAAAATGCAGCAGTTTTGGAATGCTATGTTACTCTGCTGTCAGAGATGGAAGTTAATTTTTAAAGGGATGTAGGATCAGTCGCTGTGTTCATATTGCACATGAATTGCAGATCTAGCAATGAACTTCAAAGTGTTCAGAGTCCCCTCTTCCATCTACTCTGTTTTTTAGCCAGGTGTGTGCCCTAGCATCCCTCTCTTGGCTTCCAGCTGCTGCTTCAAAAGACTGCTTGTCTCCTGAAACTCCTGGATTGTGTCTGAAAGCTTCATATTAACATATGAGACATCATAGGGGAAAAAAAAGGCTGTGGCTGGCTGTGTATGAGCTACTGTACCTCCTTCTATAAAACACAAGGACAATATCACTACCATTTGCTGAAGTGTGCGTGGAATGGAGAGAAGAGCATAAAATGTTTCCTTTCTGCTATGCGTTGAAAGGACTGAATCTACTTGCATGTGAGGCTACAGTAGAAACCATATCTCCATATCAACCATAGTTACAGGACTCTTTCCCTGAGGCAAACAGTGAATTCTTGCTACTTGTGAGAGGTTAATAAGGGAACAGAATTCCTCTGAAAAATAAGGAGCTTTTTATTTGGTTTTGTTTGTGTGTTTTTGTGCTTATGCAAGCCTATTCTCTTGTGGCATGTTCAGCAGGATTAAGCTTTCCTTAAGTAACGGCAGTGTTTTAGGAATCATGGTAGGCAGATTTACAAATATGTACATTATATCTAAACAGGGAAGAAGAAGATGTCTGTTGGGCTGTAGCCAGCCTCCCTCACCAGTGAGCACATATACTACTCTCAGCATGAAATTGCAGCCAGCTAGGATGTGTGAACATGCTGCTTCTGTTTTACACAAGAAATTCTGAGATGTTCTTCAATATGCTCTGCCTGGAAGAATCACTATGAAGGAGTCAAATCACTTACCTACGCTAATGACATGAATTTAGTTGTGTATTTGACTACCTATAGTTTACAAATGCTACATATTTTTTTGGCTATGTTTTTACTTGCATTAATCAATTAATTATAAACAGTTACAGCAATTACAAGGAACCTACAAGTCAGTACTGAGACATCAGGCCCTGGATATACAAATGTTAGAAATTCACTGTTAATTCACTAGGGACTAATTTTTCATGTTACTTCTGCTACAGGCTGAAAAGTGGGGACCAAAAGAGCTAATGTCCCAAAGGAGAGGAATTTTAGATTCTGACAGTAGAACACAATAAAAAGAAAGAAGGTTATAGTTAACATATGTGCCATAAATATGGCTCCTTCCTTTGCAAAGATAGTAAGCTGACATGTTGGGTTAGGCACTCAGGTAAGATTTGGTTTCAGACCAGAAGATCTCTCAGGTATTTCATTTAGTCTGTTGCAACAGTTCAATTATGTGTCTCCCATAGAACAGTCTGGATTTTGATCCAAAGACATTATACAGAATGAAAGATGTATTTTTTTTTCCTTAGATATCTATCAGTTTCTTCTGACTTCTGGAAAAAGATCACAGTAACACAGGGATCGTTACACAGTTATTTTGGGATGAGATTTTTGCAGACTATGTTTATGCTGGCATGCTTCTGGAGCAGCAGGTATAGACACGAATGACTGGGAGACTACCAGCTATGCTGAATGCATGCAGAAAAATACCTCTTCTTTCTCATATTCTCAATTTTTTATTTGGAAGATTGATACTGGCTTCTTATGTTAAGTATTACAGATACATTAAGAGCCAGAAACTCTTAGCGAATGACTTCCTTTCAACACAAAGAGGTGTGTAAATTAATTTCATCTGACCTGCAGCCAGAGAATGCTTATATTATCAGTCTCTCACTATACCTTTTCTCTTTAACTTTGATTCCAATAGTGGTAAAGACAGAGTAATCTTTAATCTGTTACATAAATCTAAACTGAATTATTCTTAGATTGAGGAACACTATACTGTTTACCATTTATTGAAAATAACAGTGCTATTACAGAACTAAAGCAGATGTTAACATCAATCTAACATAGTTAATTGGCTCATCTATTTTAATATTTAGAGTTAAACCTCAACAGAAATAATAATTTGGAGATGAAGAGCTAAGATCTGAACACATATTTAGATAGATGATCAGATACCAGCTCTTGTTGGGAGTTAGAATTTTATTGGGGGAGGAGATTCCTTTGGTTTTGTTTGTTTGCTTTTCTTAAGTAGCTCTGTAAATTGCTAATTTTTATTTTCTAAGGAAAAAAGGAAAAAGAGGTTGTACTTTAGGTTTTCTTAAATTAAAAATGCCTACAGTAAGTTCTCTCAATCTTTCACTGAGGGCAGTGCACAGCCCTGTAGGTGTTCTTTATAAGCAGCACACAATTACTGCTGTGTGCTGTATTCTGACCTTTTTATTGGTGCCCTGTATGTCCTTTGCACTACATCTGGGATATGCTAATCAGACTCCTGACACAGACTGAGATTCATTGATTGCATTATCCCTGAAATGTTTTTGGGGTTCTTTTTTTGCGCTGGCTCAGATCCCTCTTCCTTATGCTGATTAAAAAATGTGATTCCACACCAAACAGTGCATGTCTTTAGTTGGCATTCGATTATGAATCCATGCCCTGAGTCAAACAGTTGTTGGAAAAAGTCCTGCTTCTCTGCTGTGATTCCCTTTGTGCAGCATACACTATTTATGCTTTGTTGAAGTCTCTGAAGATCATGAAAGTTTCAGAACACCCACCTTCTGTTTTGATGAGTGGGAGGAAAATGACAAATGCTGGAAGGATTAAGAAATTTGTTTTCTGATAGTCTAGATCCACCTAGTGAGCATCATTTACTCTGATTTACAGCTAACTTCTAATTTTTATATATATACTTTTTTCCCTAATGGAGGAATCTCTAAAAAGAAATTATACTTCTCTAAAAATAATTATATATCTCTGCCAAACAAAATTATTCTGGGCAACTTTTATGAATGACAAGATAAGGGATTCAGAAAGGTCAAATGTGACTTGGAAACATCTTAACTCCTTTTTCCACTCCTGAGGTCTTTCAGCAGGTCACTGACATTCTGGTCCTAAGGCGAGAGAATGTTCTATTGGCTTGCTGATAGGCATTTCCATTATATCCTTATTGCAGGTTCTTTGAGATGCTCTTTGTATGCTCTACATGAGACACCAAACCATGCACAATTTTTATAATTAATGCAATTTTGGAAATAAGTTTTTTCCTAGATTGCAGCTAAGGGAAAAGTGTCAGCTTTCTAACTAAATGCTCCCTTATTTCATATAATGAACCTTTAGTTTCTACACAAATCTGAGCCATTCAAAAACAATACACAAGTGGTCTTTGCTCTAAGATTAAAGTCACACAAAAATTATTTATCCAGTGGATTTCCATAATTTCAAAAGAAAATTTCACAGATAGTTAATTAAGTATAAGGAGAAAGACACAATCTTAACTTATCACTGAAGATAGAATCATGAACCTATTTTTGTACTGAATCCATTTAGATATCTAGAAATATTTTTGACTTTATATAATGTTCCTTTCATTTCCATATTGTGAAAGTCAAATTTGAAAAGAAAATGAATAGTTTGATTTAGAATCAAATCAAGTCTGGACATGTGTTTGGCTCCTTGGTTAAAAAGCCTTACAACTAACAGGCTCATTGACTTATATGTTACTACAGACTGAATATCAAGACTGGTGCTGTTTAACAATCTTTTATCCACAAAGGGTGTATCATTTTATATTTTCATAGCAAAATATAGATTAAAAAATAGTTCTACACATGCAAACAATTTATCATGCTGCGTTCTTTTAATCTTTATCTGAGAGAAAAAAGGGAAGGCTAAAATTACATTATTAGCTTCAGGTACAATGTTAAGATTCTTTTATACCTTAATAGGAGCCTATTAATAAAAACTTATTGGTAAGTATTGCAGCATCACTTACAAATACATATTAACAACATACAGGTTTTTCAACTAAAAACTGCACTGATTTAAAGGGTGTAGTATTTCCTTCAATAAGTTTAATAAAGAAATTCTGCTGAACTGCATGCATGCCATGTTAAGAGACGTTAAAATTATGGCCCTGCACGTTGCCTCAGCAGCTGCCATAGTCCCACTGACCTCCTCCCATGTACCAAAAACCAATGTTCTGATTTGCCTGCAGATTCCTGAGAGCGCATCATTTAGTGCTAATGACCAGGTATGTTTCCTATTCTCTTTGTAAACATTAACTGCTCAGGTTTTATGTCTGTGTGTTGTCTTCCTCTCCTTCCTTATCCTTCCAACTGAATAGAGGAACATTCTCACCATCCACATGCCCTTGGGATTTGGGTGACTAACCACAATTGTTTGTATCACAACCCCTGCTATCTCTGTGGTCAGGTTTGTCTCTGTGTGCTCTTGTTTGTGGCTCCTTTGACCAGATAACCTTAATGGCACAGACAAGCCCCTTACACTTACCCTTATTTATTATTTTCAACCACACTAAAGCTGCTTCAGAGGAGAAAACACATGTAAATCACATAATACAAAAAAAAAACCCCAACCAAACAAAAAACCCCAGAAGAAATACAAGGAAGGAATGTGATTGAAGGTGTCTTTTTATGAAAACAATTTGAATTAATGTTATCTTATATAAAGCAGATTCATCCTACAGTTAATGATGCATAAGGAGGAGTACCATAAACAGAGGAGGAAGAGGTTCTAGAAAGGTTTTCAAATAACTCCTTTGTTAAATCTCTCAAACGAACTCATTCTTTCTCATATGTGCAAAATCCTGAAGAGCACTAGAAGGGCTGCATTTACAGATTAAAATCACAGCTGTAAATTAATACACAATATACAGTTGGTTTAACCCAGAGTTTGTATTTATATTTAAACATACAATTTTAAATATAAATGCTTAGCCAATATTTTTTTTTCAATAGTCTTTTATGACTGAGTAATTATGTCAGAAAGAGATTCTGCTATTTCCTATAGGATAGGAATTTTTCTTTGAAACTCAAACTTAGAAGAAAAAACCACCTTTATGAAGTAAACCTGTTAGCTCCTGCTCATGCAAGGATCTATTCTAAATATTCTCATTTAGGGAATAAAAATGTATTTATGCCTTAAGTGTTGATAAAGCAGAGTAACAGTAATTTCCTTTTGTTTTCTGATCTCTGATATAGTCTTTCATTTGTTCCTTAAAGAATATACTTTTAATGAGTCTCTTTATCTCATTTCATTGTCCTTTCTTCTGTTACTCTTGGATTTCACTGTTATATAGATTGTTATTTTCTTTTCCACAGCTATAACTTCAGAAGCAGAATCTTCTGCTGTGCTCCCAAGGGTCTAGTTATATCCCTTATAGTGATGTCCCTGGTGACTATTTCGTTTAAACTTAGAGCATATCTGTTTTGCTTTTGTGTTTTCTCAGTGAAAAAATAGTATCAGTCACAGCAACAATAGCAATATTGAAAACTTGTAGGGAAAAAGGATTAAATCCACTACAGACAGGTCAATGAGAAAAATCCAGGATGACATTTTAGCCCCAATTATTGAATATTGCAATATCCAGATGCAAATTTGTAGGTTGAAAGAAATTAAGATGAAGCAACCTCTTATTAGTTTGCACTGTGATCCTGCAATGAGGTTAGAAATGGAAATTTTCCCACACTTATTCTTAAGCTGACACTTTTTTAGGAATTGTAAATTAGAACCTCCTTTTTATTTGAGTAGAAGTCAAATATGTGAGTGGGAAAGCCTGTGCATTGCATAGAGAAATAAGGTATTTCAAAATACACATGTGTTGATTAGGGATTTAGGAAATACAGAGGACCAGAGAGTTAGTACCTGAAATCCTATCCTTTTTAGTCTCAGGACTCTGACATATCTGCAGGCAGGTATGCTCATCAAATTAAAAAGAAATGACTGTAGACTATCTAAGCATCTATAATAAATTACTGCCCATGGGCCACTATTTCCTGCCAACTTTATATAGAGAGTTTTATGAATTATGCAAGAAATTGGTGATAAAGATAAAATATCCATTTCAGTCCAGCAGTTTCAGATCCATATCTCACCATGACCACTTGTTATAGGCTAATTATATAACAAAGTTGCATCACTGTGCAAATCAAAGTGTATGATTCATGAGATCAGGGCAAAAAAGAACAAAGTGGGAGCACAGCTGAAGTGCAATTGTTACAAAAGATAGCTTAGGAAGAAGGCTGATCATCTTTTGATTGTACTGGTTTCCAAGCCAGCTTTTTGCTGGACCCAGACAGCCAGTTATTGCAGCATTTCATTCCCAGATGTACCAAAGCTGTGAAAAGCTGGGCTCCCTTTGCTGCCAGCTCCAAAATGAGAAGCTGGGACAACAGCTTCTGCAGAGGGAGAAGACCCTCCCTATCTGAAGCTGTCAGTTCTCTTCTTTCTTGGTCCTTCTCCCCCTGGCTGTGCTGTGGAAACCACGAGCTTTGTACATCCACTATGTCATTTCTGTGGCACAAATGGCCCAGCCCCTGGTCTTCTCTCTTGCAGTAGAAAAATAACTCTTCACTCAAAAACTCATGAGACAGCTTAAGAAGTCATCCAGCATTTCAGTCCCTGCTCAGTGGGATGTTAATGCCTTTTATACTGGTAACAGTTTAAAATTTCTGAGCTCTTGCAACCTGCTACTCTCAAAAAATTCATTTGAAATCATTCAGACAGTGTTTCAAACTAAAGTGTAAAGGCAGCTATCAAAATTTTTATAGTTCCAAAAAAAGAAAGCTTTCTGGGGTTATAATTTTCATTTTTATTGAGAGCACAAGAGACACAATATCAGCTTGCTGTTGGCTATTTATGTACAAATATCTGTGTTTGTCAGTTAAAGAAGGATTTTTTAATAAGACTGAAATCAGAAAAGTATTTTCATTTGTATGTTATTTAGAACAGGTATTCACTTTTTGTAGCTCTTGGTTATTTAAAAAATATCCAATAGGTACTAGTAAGTATAGTCTCTGTTACTAAGAAAAAGATATTTTTATTGTTTTAAATAAATAAAGGTCTACAAACCAAAGCAGAGATATCCTTTATTATTGATTCCTAGTGTATAAGTTTCTTTAAGCCCTGGGAGGTTGCATTAGTCACAGAAACAGCATATCAAATCTGAAATAGTAAGGAAACAAAGTAGGAAACTCACCAGCATGTGTAATGAATAGAACCAATTTATCTATTTATTTTATAATTCTTTAAAGGAGCAATCTATTTAAACGATGTATTGGGAATGTTTTAAATCATTTTTAAGGGATCTGCACAACAGTTTCCTCTATTGTACAGCAAGCTGCTACTACTCAGATGTTTTGGGGCCAATTCCTGGTTCACATGATAGAAGTGTTACCAGTATCATAAAATAGATGCAAACATATGTTATGAAGTTAATGCTAAGATAGAAACAGATTGGGCTGACAACATCCTGGAGACTGCATTAATGAATCATTTGCATAAAGTCACTTCAGTGGAAAACTTTATATTCAGTTTACTAATTTTCTCAGCCTGAAGAGAGGTAATTTAAAATAGTAGTGAAAAGAAAATATCCCAAGAACTGGTACTATAAGCATTTCCTCTACTATGACTCAGTGTGTCCTCTACTATGACTATGACTTCTCTGTATCTTCTCTGTACTCTCTTTCATTACCTTTCTAAGTTCTAATTTCCTTTTTTTTTTTTTTTTTTTTTTTTTTTGTTTTGATACAGGGAGCGAGATTCTGCCCTTTCAAATAATATGCTTCTATCTCAGTTTTCCTCCCAGTTTAGAGGACCTTCTAACCGACAGAGTTTTTGCAATGAACTGTATGTGTACAGTTTCTACCAGAAATTCTAGACTTGGCAATTTTGAAGCCAAATAGACAAAATTATAATTTTTATAATGGTTATTTCTTTGTTGTTTGTCTTTCCTTTTAACTAAATGCTTGCATATTTATAGACAAAGACAATAAAAAAATATTTTGTAACATATGTACCACTTTAAACAAGTGCTTTTCTGATACCAATTTTATTATTTTCTGGGGGGAAATAAAAGTTACTTTTACAAAACATTCTGTAGTTTCTTTGCTGATAGCTGGCCATCTACTTAGGAATTTTTTTTTTCAAAACAATAGGCATCTTAAATTGGAATGGTCTGGAATTTCCTTATTTCAAAATTTTCCATGAAGATATGTAGTTTGTTGTATTATACAGAGTTATGATAATGCATAAGCTTGTTACTAACAAATTGTTTTTGCTGACTAAAGCCACCTGGAAAGTGTGGAAGTAAATAATAATATCTATCTGCTGATTTTACAGTGCTGTCTATTGCCTGCTAATTAGGGCTCTGGCCTCTCTCTTTTTTTTTAAAGAAAATTCTAAATAATTGTCAACAACTCTTTGGTTTATTCAAGAAAAATTCCTTCCACAATATTTTCAAAATTTAGGATGTGTCTCTATTTAAAAGGCTGCAGCCAGGGATATTACCAAAGAAAAGTATCTCCAGTGAAATAACTTGGGGAAGATTAATATTCTCTTACTGAGGATTTAAATTGAGTGACATAAAGAAAATTTCTCTTCAGAAATCTGAAGCAAAATACATCAAATATCAATATTTGAAAAAAAAAATGGGAGGGTTTTCAAGGAAGATGCAGCTTGACATGAAAAGGTATTGCAAAATATGCACAAAACAGAATAAAAATATAACAGTGTTATTCAGAAAAGAATGAGGCTCCTAAGTCAAAGAAGTATGATTTCCACAAAATTAGAGATGAAATAAAAAATTAATTCATCATGTATTTAACGTGTGAAAATTCCAAGAAAGAAAAACATTTTCTGTGCAGTTTCACTCGGAAGAATTATTAGATTGAATTTTGATTTAATTAACATGCATTTAAATCTCTGTGAGGAAACAGTTCCCATGTGTATATTGAAGTACTTTTCTTCGGGCCAGATTAAAAAATAAAAAACAAAAAAGTAAATTTGAACACTGTTATGAGAAAAGGGCACCAACTTTTTTTGAAGGGAAACCTTAGCGCAGCTTGTAGCTGTTCATGGCTTTCAGCTCTGAAATGGAGTATTCACTTCAGGCTGCCATGCCATGGCCACCTCAGTCAGCTGCCAGTGGAACTCTGTCACTGGACAGGATGCAGAATAATTCAAATTTCCAAAGTGGAAAGAGAAAACTAGCAAACACTCCCCTTAGGTATTACTTATAGTCCTAAAGTGACTTAGTTAAACAAGTCTGCTCACTCTCTTTAAAAATAAATTCTGTATTTACCCAATGTCTTCTCCTTTCTGTATGTTTACTTCTTGCGAAATATTATTTGCTTTCTGAGATACCATTCAAGTAGAAACTTTTGGTACTGCTATAAGTATAAATTCATAATAAACAAGTTAAAAAATAAACAGAGTTTAATGCAAAATGTGGACAATTTAAGACCTTTTTTCCCCTGAAAAACAGTCACTATCTGAATTCCTACAAATAACAAAAATCCAAAATTTAGGACACATTGATTCCAGTAGTATCACGCTCTTTATTTTCTATGAGACAAGAAATAAAGAGTATTAGTAGGTCTCATATTTTACATATTTTATGAAATCCATCCAGGAATTACAAAGAGTCACATTTTAATTTTAGACCATTTCTCTTCTATGTAAACGAATATTGAAAGCAGGAAATAATTATATGGTCACGACTCTTTGATGATTGTTGTAAGGTGACAAGGAGAAAATACAACAGAAAGTAAAAGCTTATTCTCAAAAAGGCATCTATAGCCATGACTGAAATTTTACCATCAGATTTTATAATAATTTTGCATTATTTGATACTGAGAAGACCTTTCAGAGCTTTGGGATGTGACCAACTAATCCACTTAATACTTATTTAATTATCTCAGCACTCTGTTTTACAATTCTCAATGAACTACTTAGATGTAGATGTGAACTGATACCTTCTCATCACAGATCTTAGAATACAACATTCACAAAATTTAATCAAGGGGAAATTAAATTAGAGAAATCTTAAAAAAAATTATGCCATCTATATGCTAAAAATTTTGTTCATTTAAAGTTACTCACAAAACATACACGAATAATATTTTACATATAAACCTCAATTTTTTGATAAATTTTGAAGATAAAAAGGCTCTCAATAATTGAAATATCAAGCATAATTGTAAATAGAAGATAGAGGAAATCATAATGGTAATAGTTTATACATATATTAATACAGGATATATTGAATAGCAAGGCTACATATTTTTTTAGCAAGTATATATTATCTTCAGGATCTTGACCTCTTACAGTTAAATTATAAGGTCAATAGTAAACACTGTAAGAGCACTCTGTGAGTGATACTGATGTGATTAACCCTGTTAATTATAATAGGAAGTACACCTAATACAGACATTGAAGAGGGATATATTGGGTAGATGTCAAGTGTTTGACCACAGCTTCAGCAATAAATGCTGGATTGACATGAAATTATGTACACCATGTGCTGGAGACCCACAGGAACTCTATGATGGGGAAGAGTAATCTCAAGTAATGCAGATTTCATGAACTTTTGTAGTTTAATTAAGATAAATTGTGTATTGCAATGATGTTTTTAACATACTAATGTTTGTAAGACTATTCTATCATTCTGTCTTTAGGTGACAAAAAAATAATCACCTCTTAAATGGTATATTCCCTCCACCCCTTGTCATCCTGTCTTCATTAAGAACAACTAAGAACATGTAGTTTTAGAGATGAGACAAGAGTCCCATTTAAAACTTTAGTTTAAAAAACACTAAACCCTAAGATTTTTGGTTTACCTTTTTTTTTTTTTTATGACTATGAAATTGAAGTTGAAACCTTTGTCATCACTGTCGAAACCAAACTGATTTAATTTCACTGGTGAACTACTTATGAAGTATTGTTAAAATATAAAAGGTGCTGCATAACTTCCATGATTTGAATCTTACTTACATTATTTTTCTTATGTTCACTAGGAGTGACTTGATATTATCTGGAATATGCAGCTTCAGGAGCTCTTCTTCCATCTTCATCTCCTTCTTTCAACAGCCTCAGAACTACAAGATTCCTCTATTTGTGTTCATATTGGAGAAACAAGTATTTGTTACATATTCCTAACAGTTTAAAGTATGAAGAATTTGTATTTGTTGATGTTTTCCTCCCACACTGGTCTTGCTCATACTTGGGGTTTTTTTTTGCCCCCAAAGGAAAAATTCAGTGCATATGTAGATGATAAGATGATCAATCTATTTAAACTGGAAATGTACCTTTTTCAGATCCCAAATGAATTTTTTTGGTTTCATTATGTAGTATACTGTTTTTCCCCCTGTCTTACTGTTTTTAAAATCCTGATTGGGTAACGTTTGGAGTTGCTTTGCTGGAGTTACTTTTACTCTTGTAACTCTCCCAGGGGAGAAATGCACCAGGGGGAAATGAGCAGGTGGCTAATTAGGGTTAAACCAAGATTCCTTACAGAAGATAGGGAAGTTGCCATATTCTGTAGATCATGAAAACTTTTCCTGGATAGTTGAAAACGTTTCCTGGATATCCTGAAATCATCATCAAATGAGGGTGTGCAAGCATACTGTAACTCATGGAGATAAGTGTATGCAGCAAAATTTCCAGTTGTGACCATAAAAGGTATTTGCTCTGGAAAGTATTTTTATTTGTAACTGCCAAAACAAAAGTTGATTTTTGTTTCTCTACTGTAATAAGTGAAGTCAAAGGTAATGTATTTTCATATGGGATGGTCAAAATATTTAGAGCAGAAAATTCAGACAATGATCATAAAAAGAAAGAAATTCCCTACATAATCTCTCTTTACACATCTGTTTTAGTGGTTTTTTAATTTTTATTTTCCTTTATTCCCAGAATTATCCTGCTTGCAATATCCATTGTCTCAGAGTCATTCCTCACTGTGTGGACTATGTGTCCTTTCTTGTCTACATGGTAATGGTGCAGCACTGCATCTGTAAATGCTGTGTCAGAACAACCTTGCAGAACCATAAATGACACTGAACTTGAATGCTAAGCTCTTATTACTGTTTCTTTCATCCTGAAGTTAAGACACCAGCTTTCATTGATAACTACCTCAACCCTGCATGTAAGCTGTCCTTGATTGTGTAAACAAATTCCCTATGCTGTGTAAGGCTTCTCTTTTGTGTGTTGATCAAAATCTTGATCATAGCCATGAATGTTATCAAACCTCTTACCAAGGCTGCCCTCATTCCAAACACCTTATTATAGGAACATATCCTAAATTCTGAAACTTTGGACCTGGTATAACTTTTTATGTTCTTGAGCTTAACAATATTTTTTACAGAACAATTGGATAAAAAAACACATATAAACTGATTTTACAAACGTCCGATTTCTCTCAATCACATACAATAGAGCGCATATATTTAAAATAGTCTTTAGCAAATATTTGTATTCCACAGAATATACAAGTTTTTCATACTTCATTAAAGTGAGAGAATGTCTAGCATAGTTAGGCATTGCAGTAGGAGACCTAGTTTTAAAAAAAATTAAAAGTATTAGACTATGCGCTAGATTCCATTATTTTCAAAATTCAAGTTACTTTTTCTCTTATCATATGGCACTGAAAGAGTTAATTAAAGCAAGGAATTAAAGAATATAAGCTCATTCTCTGAGGAGAGAGTGACCTATCACGAGAAAGAGTTGTATGAATCTATTTATTTTAAGTGCTTGACAAGAGCTCCATTTAAAAAATAATGAGCCACATGTGCCACTATGTTTAAAGAAAAACTGGAATCCCTTGGATGGGAACACTGGAAACAGACTGTCTACATTTGACCCCATGAGAGTTGTGCATTATTTCAGGCTTGCTGTGCTCATGTTTCAATGATTGTATGTTTCAGGTTCATGACTCTAAGTGTTCTTTTAATATTTTTCTGGCAATTAAAGTTTCTTGGTAATTGTGTGTGATATGGTACTGTATGTTTACTTGATTAAAATCTTGTGTGCGAGAATTGAATTTTGCTTTCTGATTTCTTTTTTTTAAATCATATAATATTTGAATTGCATCTATTTTTACCTCTTAAATCAATATCAGTCAAATGATAGAGAGTAATAAAATACATTTCCATTCGACAGTGTTATTTTATTAAAATTAAATTGATTTAATCTCTTTTTTAAAAGTGGTATATAATACAAATAAAACAAATTAAGTAACTTCTCCCTCAGAGAAGAGGGAGTGGGAAAATCATGATGGCACATGCAATCTCATTAGCAGGCTGTCAAGCAAAAATAACTCTTATTAGTCTAATCTGTCTTAACTGTGTGAGTGTGTGGCCAGGGTCTATAATTGAGTTTCAGTTTCTAGAATGCAGCAACTCTAGAAATTGAGAAGCAGAATTCTAAGTTGAACCTTCTGATGTGATTAAGCCTATTATGACCACAGCTTGTTAAAGAGATTGTATCCTGCTTTTATTTTCACTCTGTTTAACACTGGTTTATCTGGATTAGATCTTGAAATGAATACTATCTAGATTTACATCCAGTTTTATCTAAATCACTAAAATTTGAGAACACTGGAGAAAGAACAGCTTGGAATTTGTGATGAAATAAATTTTGTCAAAACACATCTATTAATTCACACTGAAAAAGTTACTGGGAGCATATAAAATTCAAGGTTTTTTTTTTTTTTTTTTTTTTTTAAGAAAGCATTTTCTAGCCACAATAAATGAGAATTATAGATAGAGCCTAAACCCTCAAGCATCCAACAGCTTCCATTAGCGCAGCTAGAGTACAAGTTTGACCATATCTTTTATTAATATATATATCTTCACATGCATTTCTTTATAAAAAAATTGAAATATCTCAATTTTGTACACTGAGTAAATTGCAAACTTTAGTAATTTTTCCATAGCAGATTTTCATTTTCTGATCAGCCCTAATAAATTTGAAGTCTTTATTTTTGATCTACTTCCAATTCAGAGGATTCTGGAATGTTGCAAAACACAATGGAATTTGCTTGGGTATTTCTGGCACAGATGGACAGCTAACATGTCCATATTGACAAAGAGATTACTTTTCAAAGAGAAATAATAAATCCATAGACCATTTGACCAAAATACTCTTTTATCTGGAACATGGTTTAAAAAGAAGCAGGTAGGTCTTTGCTTCATGTTGCAACAAATTGACATACAGGGGGAACATTTTTTTTGAGAGATACCTATAGATATATAGATATAATTACAGATATAGATATAGATTACAGATATATATAGATATAGATATAGAGATATAGAGATATAGAGATATGGAGATACAGATATATAGATATATAGATATATAGATATATAGATATAGATAGCTACAGATGTACCATTACATATTTTCACTTTTCTGAAAGGAATAGAAGTAGTAGATAATCACGCAGTAGCATTTTCAGCTAAAACATGTGAATACTTCAGATTAATTTCCAGCTTTTATGGAAAAGCCCTGACATTGGAAGCCTTTGTGCAATGCACAGGACTTGCACTCTACCTCAAGTGTGAGTGGAAGATACACCTGAGCTCAGAGTAAAGTACTTTTGTCCTTTGAGATCAGTATGAAGAATTCTGAGGGTGCTTTCTTCTGAACACTACCTTTATTCAGTTATTCTGACAATACAAGCCTACTCTGATGCTGGTGGAAAGGAAAAATAAAATTCTCCCTTCACCTTGCTGATCAGGCACCTCAACACACACTTTTGCTGACACTAGTGAGCAGTTGTGATGGCTTCTCAGCAGCCTCCAGCATGTAATAGTAGATTTCTCTGCCCCACATTTCATCCTCTGATTATACATCTGTGCCTCATTGATTACACTTTTGTGCCCCACTGAGTTAGGAAGGATCAGGTTAACAAATAATGCAGTGTGTCAGCACTTCCACAAGAAAAAAATATTTATTCTTTATTTAGGGTAGGGTAGCCTGATTTTTACCACTATGTGTTGTCTTGTTTTGTTTTCTTTTGCTCCCTAAAGAGAGAGTATTTGAGACTTTAATTAGCTTGGTTGGTTCTAGACAAATTTTTTTTTAATATTCTATTTGAAATTTAGACCTTCTAATGCTGCAGAGACCAATCCTGCAATGAAACATGCAGCTTTATGAAAGCCTAAATAAATTCGAGAAAAAGATACAGGAAAAAAAGTTCAGGGTGCCTTTAGCAGAAAAATGACCACCCACCTCCCCACAGCCCCATCCACACTGATGTGTAGCTAACAGATTTATTTAGAAAAATGTTCAAACAGGAATTCTCAATAGCATCAGTTCTTGCCACTGAGATTATTTGAGATGTAATTCTCTGATCAGCTTTACAGATTTTCAGTACAATTTGTTGGAGGTATAAAAGTGCTACCCTGCCCATCCTTTGCAGCTATTGTAAAACACAGGTGCTTCTATACTCACCTCTATTACTTGTCACTTAAACCTGCAGGAAGAGTTAATTCTGCATGTCCAGTCAATGAGATGTCCATTTGAAGCAGGTGCACACACTTAGAGAATGCAGTACCTGTCAGTATATTATTGGCCTAAATTAAGATTCAGATTTAAGAATTGCTTCAATTCAGACATAAGCAAATGACAACAGCATGCCACGAAAAGCCTCTCCTACAAATAATACATTTCTTACCAGTTTGATACTTGTGTTTTTTCTTAAAACGCATATAATGATACATCCTCTGATTTTAACTTTCTTTCCATGTTGACATTTCAAAAGAGTGAATGAAGAAGGAAATTGTTGAGAAGAACTTGATGGCTTTTCTTAGTACTGGAAAGTGCTAAGTACTTAGTACTTATTACCATTCTGGGAAGAGAAAATAATGTCTGCTATGTTTCTGAATAAAATACATCAATGGTGTATTAAGGCTAATAGTCAGCTCACGAAAGAGAGGTGGTGTGCCACCTGAAAACAGGAGCTTGATGGTTATGCTCTGGACTTTAATGGAAGAACTCATATTTCCCTGTATTTGATTTGGACCAGGCAACAGAAGATTGATTTCTCAAGACATTTGAAATTAAAAAATATAAAAACGTCACATTATATAAATTTTTTATTTATTTAGATTATTGATTTGTTTGGAGTATTGATATTTAGATAACAGATCATCCCATATGTGTGCTAAATTAAGGCAAAGAGTATCTCAGAGAAAGAGTGCTTAAAAAGCCACTCACTTCTATGGACTTGCAATTTCTGGCTCTCATTTCTGACTTAAAACATTGACAAAGGAGTCCTTGTCCCCTTACAAAAACCCTAAACTCAAATGAAAAAGACAGGTACTTCACAAAGAAAAGTCTTCTCACCCAAAGCCAGATATCTGAGACAGAAGAAAAGAACGACATTCAAACTTGCTTTGTTAGTTTTGGAGATCTTATCCAACTGAAGAAAGAAAGGAATTCAACACTAATTATGTGACATTGTGGGTTTGCCTGCAATGAAATTTTTTCTATCAATATAAATTAATTTATGAATTTAAAAAAGCTTGAGTGGAAAAAATTAATCTCCTCATCTCAGAAAATTCTGTAATAAAAATCTGCAATATAAAAAAAATCTAAAATGCTTTTGAAATAGGCACTTAAAACATTACATTATCAGTACTATTGTTAAATTATTAAAGTGAATAGAGTTTCAGAACATTTTAATGAGAAAATTATCATAGAAGCACAGAATAATCTGAATTGGAAAGGATCCAAAAGGACCATGGGTCCAGCTCCCTCCCCTGCACAGCACCATTCCCAAGAATCTCACCCTGTGCCATAGAGCATTGTCCAAATGCTTCTTGACCTCTGCCAGGCCGGTGCTGTGACTGCTTTCCAGGGGAAGCTGTTCCAGGGCCCAACCACCCTCTGTTTTTCAATACCCAACCTAAACCTCCCCCAACACAACTTCAGGCCACTCCCTCAGGTGCTGTCTCTGTCACCACAGAGCAGAGATCAGGGCCTGTCCCTCCTCCTCCCCTCATGAGGGAGTTGTAACTGCAGTGAGGTCTCCCCTCAGTCTCCTCCAGGCTGGACAGACCAAGTGACCTCAGCCACTCCTCATATGGCTTCTCCTCAAGGCCCTTCACCATCTTTCTCACACTCCTTTGGACACTCTCTAATAGTTTAATGTCTTTCTTGCACTGTGGCACCCCAAACTGCCCTGATGACTTGGGGCAAGGCTGCCCCAGTGCAGAGCAGAGCAGGACAATCCCCTGCCTGGCCCAGCTGGTGATGCTTTGCATTATGAACCCAGGTCACGCTTGGCCCTCCTGGCTGCCAGGGCACTGCTGACGCACAAAATTTTCCACCATTGCCATATGAGAATATAACATTTTCTGGATTGATGAATAGCAGTAAAGGGCATGTCTGAAACAGCATTTTTAAGATTCCAGAAAAAAAATCTGTAATATGACAATAATATATTTGATTTTAATCATTTGGTAAATAACTGGAACATTTGTGTGAAATTTATAGTGTCAGTTGAGCATCACTTTTTCAAAACTAGAACACATTAGACATCCAGCTGGGATAATTTAGTGTAGAAATGGTCTTTTCGCAGTGTTGCTTAAATAAGAAGAAACCATATTTTTTTAGAAGCAATATTTTTTTAAACATTATTTCTGTACTTAAAGATGTCACTTACTGATATTTTGGGTTTTTTTCTGGTCATAGCCTCAGATGGAATGTTATTCTGGTACAAATTGCAATGAGTAATTAACGAGAGCTGTTATAAATTATGGGAGAGTGTTGGGCAGAGATGGACGGTCTGCTGAGCATCAAATAGTGTTTTGTTCACATCTTATTATCAAACCTATTCTGTTGCTTTCTGGTGGGGTTTTGTTCAGAACCAACCTGTTTCTAAGGATGTAGCTACACACATTTGCCTACGTCCCTGACTTTCCTTTAAGCTAGAATTTACATCCACAGAGAATGTGATATTCTTGGTAGTAGCAAGAATAAACAAATTAATACGTAAGCTGCAGGACTCCCCAAAGTGATAACATCCTTGGAGTTTGACTATGGGTTACCAGGAAAATACAAGGACAAGACTGAGACCATCTGGATGGTAAGAAAACCAGTCAGGTTAGATGATCACAGGAGAAGGAATTTTTTGGTGTGAAAGGAAATGCTGATTTAGTCATTCCCTTCAACCTCTTCCTAAGAGAGACTGTACAGACAAAGCTGTAAATATTAAATCATTAGAAAGCTTCAACAACTCAGAGCAGGTTTTGGGATGTTGTGGTTAGAGAGTGTTAAACAGCATTATCTTTGCTCTGAAAGTGGGAAATGGAGACACAGATCTGCTCAGTATTATAAAATGAATCTCTTACTGAATCAGGAAATGAATACTGGTCTCCTGAGGACAAGACCAGTATCTGACTTACAAATCTTTTTTTTTTTTTTTTTTTTTTTTTTTCAGTGAACATCTTCTTCTGCGTTGTTTAAAGCCTTGTTACAAATTATTACACCTTCTGTGTCAGGTCAATGAGAAAATTTGGGTATCTGAACGTCATATTTGCAGATGCATTCTGGATTGTGTACATGTTCTTGTGGATTTTTGCACACATATTCTTGTAAAAGCAACTGTAAGAAACTAAGTATTTCCAAAATATGATACAATTTGCCTTAAAGCCTGAGTCTTTAACTGGATGACAAGGACCTTCAGTTCCATCAGCTGGAAGTCTTGGAGTTATTGGAGCTCATGGTCAGCTTAGAATGAAACGATATATTATCCTCTCAGATGTTAATTCTGTGGCTCATATTAAAGCCAAGTTGTTTGACAGTTGTTGGCATGAGATATTTACTGATCCAACCCACTTTTATCATTAAAATTTTGAGGAAAGATGAAAGCTACAGGAATACCTGAGCCATCTGCCCCCTCAAATGTTTTTTAAAAATTGTCTTATTCTGTAGACTCATGATTCTTAGGTTCAATAAGAAAGGACCATGTTCAGTTTCATTTTCAAATAGAGAAGAAAATAAACCAGCATGGGTTTTCATGTATTCATGTTTAGTATTGAAAAAGAGTTTTCCAGCTAATCATGCAAATTGTCTTGGTGATTATATTGCCATTGGAGGAAGATAGGTTCCAAATAAAAGTTTCAGATTGTATTAAAATAAATTTACTTCAGGCTAGTTGTCAGTGTTTCTAGATTCATTATTCAATAGGTAATATGTTCAAAAATGAAATTAAGAATTATTGCTTGAGGACATCTATACAAAGGAGTAGAAATTTAAAGATGCCTAGGACAACCACTTCTGTGTATTTGTGATTGTGTTTGCCTGAAAAACAAGATATTTTCTGGCCCAAATTCAAATAAATGTTGGAGGTTTTCTTCTTTTCAAACATTACTGCTTGAGAAACTCTATGCAAGTTGGCTTTAGTGACAGAATAAGAGGTTATGTCAATTCAGTCACTGTATAAAAACAACTTTAAATACTGTGATTGTGCATTTTCATGATATATAGATTTAAAGAGAATGGGATTCTTTTAAAGCTCAGACTTTGTCTACTGGAGCTCTAGGAATGCTTGATGGTATGTTCAACTGCACAGGGAAGTGGCAGTTCACACAGAATACATACTTCAGCTATACTGGAGATTGTAACAAAGGTCAAAACTCCTTTGCACAATTCAAGATACATCTTCATACATATGCTGTTTTTTTTCAATCTAGGTCTCAATTCATAGAACCATAGGATATGCTGAGTTGGAAGGGATCCATCAGGATCATTGACTCCAGTTTCTGCCCCCCTGCAGAACACCCCAAGAGCCCATCATGTAACTGAGAGTATTGTCAGTATAGGTTTTCTTGCTGCGCTCACTGATAGGGTGGAGGGCCTGCATCTTTCAGAATGATCCCCTTGAAAAAGAGAAAGAAACTGAACTCCTTCCTGAATACAACTGGTTTTGGTTTATTGCTGATCAACAGTGACATTTCCATGTATTGAAGTACGTGCACAATCTGTCTTCATTCATGAGTGGCGCACCCTAAGTATCCAAATAGACACTTTGTGATCAGTATCTAGCCTTAGCCAGATGTTTTTTCTCATTTCATACTCTTTAATGCATTATTTTAGACCATGCATAATTTTGACCCACCTTATAATTTTGCAGTCAGTGTACCACATAATAGTAGCTTTTCATATCATATATACGATATATGGCCTATCATATATATGAGCAAAATATTGCAGGTGGATTAAATTTCTTTTGTAGATCCCCTCAAACTGAACTATTCTATTCTATATTATTCTTTAAATATATTTCATGGCTTAGTGTTCTGTGTGCCACACTGAAATTTCTTTAGTCATAGGATCACCACACAGAACTGAGATAAAGTTATCCCTCTCACCAGAAAATAAACTGTTTCCACACTACTGCATGGCTGCATTGGCTACATCCATACAAATGCTGGAGGGATCAAGATAGAGACCTTGAACATTAAAACTGTCACCCTTATCACCTGATGAAAATGAGTAATTGTCCTAGTGTGAACTTCAAGTCATCATTACTAGAATCATCTTCTAGATATAATCATATTCACAATGCCTGTATATTACATAAGTACTTCACTAATTTCACACTCCAGTACCTTGGCAGTGTGCATCTGTGAAACACTTAGGAACCACATAATTTGTTATATTCATAGTCATTATGCTGGTTTTTGCCAATCAATTAATAGCAGGATAAAGTATTTTTTGCTTGTTATAAAATCATTCTGCAGTGAAAATTTAACTCTAGCACTGCATCTTTGGAAAATTATATTCTTATGGATGTTTCTGCTCCTTAACTGCTTTATCACATTTTGATAGTATTTAGAGAGTTTTATACAGTATTTCATAAAATAAGAGTTATATTAATTACTCTTTTTAAGAATAACTCCCCTTACATGGAAAAACTCTAAATTTTTTCATGAACTTCACTTGTCATACTGGTACTGCTGCAATATGGTAACATTGGAACTACAAAGCAAGCTCAGTTTTATGCTAAGCTTGATTTTCAAAATATTCTTATTTTTCAAGATTTCTTTAGTTTGGATTTTAGATTGCTATTGTTTTCAAAATGAAAGGACAGCAGTGGAACAATCAGCACTGAAAGAAGTAGCTATTTCTTCAAGTATTTTTTCTATGCAGAAAAGTCCTGAATTTGTCGGCATTATGGAATCATGTTTCTCCTTGATGTTCCTGACTAAGAGCTTTAGTTAATATCATGTTGAAT
The DNA here is from genome assembly GCF_035770615.1 of Melospiza melodia melodia. NCBI lineage: Eukaryota > Metazoa > Chordata > Aves > Passeriformes > Passerellidae > Melospiza > Melospiza melodia. Next base: position 86,830,816 of record NC_086197.1, on the reverse strand, counting down.
TCAATGGAAACTGATATGGTCAGCACCCATTAAAGTGGCTGTAATATATTAATTTTTATTCACAGGAATTCTCAGAAAGGGCTGGGAATGTTTTTAAACAACTGCTGCAATTTACTGTAGGCTAGAAGATCTGAAGTCTTAGAGAATGTGTTCCAAATAGGTTATTGCATAGACAGCCAGGTGAAACTGAATAATTTCATAGCATTATTTTTTATTATAATAAGGAGGAACACCTATTATTTGTTTCATAAAGCACAGAAACACATAATGTTCTCTAGAATTCAAAACAAGCATTTAGAATATAATATTTCTTGTGTTTCATTCCAAAGGAAGGGAAATTCAGAAAGCTGAATAAAAAAATCTGAACTGAGTAGCAAGTTCTGACTTTACATGTTACACTCTTAATATCTGTTGCTCAAGAAGTAATCTGTGTTACTTCTTTTACTACTGCCCAGGATTATTCTGTAGATTTTTGTGGGGTTTTGTTTAGCCGTTGTTTTAATTTTTGGGGTTTTTTTTGGTGGTTTTTTTTTTTGGGGGGGGGGGGTTTAGTATTTTTTCCTCCTTTTTCTCTTTTCTATTTTTGATGAGTAAGAAGGTATAAAGGTCAGGAAAATAATTCATTCAAATTCGGGGATTTTAATTTGGGTTTATACAGTGGATTGCCATCAACCATTAATCTCATAAATGTTATTGAATTAAATATGAGTCAGGACTGCACCTAGCAAAAGCAAAATCTGTGGGAATGATTCAGTGCTGACTTCTGGAAGTCAAATTATTGCAGTCAAACAAGCCCACAATTAATGACATAACAACACTTTGTTAGAATTAGTGTATGATTTTAGAGGAAAAAGAAAGAGAAGCTTTACTGCCTAGTAAATGGATTCTGGTTATCACATTTTCTACAGTCATATTTCTGTTCTGAATGTAAGTACAGACAGCTTATGGTCAAATGAATCCTTTACCTTCATTTGTAGTTCTTAAGCAGATTGAACTTCTTGGGAATAGTCATGAAAGCTGACTTACTAGAATTGAATTGTTGCTATGCTCTCTATGCTAAAAGAGGCAAAGGAATTGCTGTATGAGAAAATTTTTAAAACAGTTCCTTAAGGTTAGGTGTAACATTTATTTCCTGATGCTTAGATATGTTTGAAATGTTTCTTGGTACTTGTTTTTCAATATATGAATGCCCTTCTTTAATTGAGGAGTACAGAAGTAGCCTTCATATTCTAAGAAAGAGAGACTGAATCCTGCACAGGCCAGGACTGCATTAGGCTCTTCCAGGCACAGTAGATTGCTGTTTGTCATCCCCAAGGTTTTAGTGTTTTAATTTTTAGGATAGGGGTCCCATTTTACAAGTGTTTTTTACACAGTTGTCCCAAGATACATAATTTTCATTGTCTATAATAAATAATTGTTTATACCTGATATTGGTGGATCCAACTGCTTGTCAGCAATCTTTCCTTTTCTTCATTTATCCCTTCTTTAGTTGCAGTGTTATGCATTATTTTTTCCCCAGCAATAATGCTGTTGTACTGAGGCTGCAAATAAGGCAAAAAATAAGCCCTCTGGCATTTTTTTAGAACACTTACTCATTGATAATTCTTTAAATACAGTATATTAAAACCTACATGCCAGAACATTTTATTCAGTTTAGTATGTATAATGTTGTTGTTTTCAATTTTTTCTTTGTTAATCAGCATGTTCAGCATGAAAGGAAATGACCTATAGAAGTAAAACAGGGTTACCAGCATCATCCTTATACAAGTTCATTGATAGCTTTTCCTGATCAGCATACAAGCAAGTTCAAAAGAATGTCTTTCCTATAAGCCCATGCTGATTGCCATTAATTATATTATCCTCTTTTAATAGGTTATTCATCAAATCCCATATCTCTTGTTCCATAATTTGTCTGGGATCAATGTCAGGATGACAGGCCTATAATTAGATGTCCCATTTATACTTTTAAAATATTGGCATAACATTAGCTTCATTCCAACCCTTTGGAAATGCTCCAGTGCTCCAAGACTTATTGAAAATCATCACTGATGATCAAGAGATCTGCTCAGCTGACTCTTTACAGCACTTGCAAAATTATCTGGACCTGCTGATTTAACATCTATCATACTGTTATTTAGCAACCTTGTTATTTCCCATTAAAATGGAAAGCCTTTTACAATTTAAATCTCATACAACTACAATGTTGCACTTTTTCACAAAACCATAAAGCTATTCTCTCATTCCCAATGCTGTAATTCAAATAACTTCTCTGGTTTTTAGGGTTTTCACCTCTATAATTTTTCTTCTACTCATCTTTAGTTTTGTTTCCCTCGACATATATATATTGGATATAGTCTTCTAAGCTTTTGGAAAATTATCTAAAGTTATGAAAATAATTCTGTGACTCTGTTAGGTAAACTGTGATTACATGCCTAATTTGCTGTGTCTTTGAAAAGGCAGATTTAGTCTGTGCAAGGAATACACAGGAGTCCTGAAATTTAGTTGTGTAAAACCAAAAACTTGTTTTGAAACATTGTGAATGAGTTGCTTGGCCACTTTAAGAAACATTGTCAATGGTACTGTCAAAACCAAGGGTTACTATGAATTTGTGAAAATACAGTTTTACAGAGTTCAATGGCAAGGTTCACTCTATTGCTTGCTACAAAGACTAATACAAGGGAAGATCAAATTAGAAATAATTTTGAAGTATTTGCATGGAAGCCAGGAATGCAAAAGCAGGTATGAGCAAAAAGGATTTGGATGGAAATATAAGGGTACAAAAATGTGTAGTAGCTCTTAACCACCATGTACTTTAACATTTACAAAGTTATTTGGTAGATTTCACTACAGTTACAACAATGACTTAACTATGGGTTTGAAATAGTAACATTCTGTCATGTTTTAACCTCTGCTGTCAACCCAGACCCAGGCAGCTCTGGCTCACTCCTCCACCTGTGAGACTGGGGAGAAAACCAAAAGGGTAAAAGAAAACATCTGAATTGAGATCAAGACAGTTCAGTATGGAAATCAAAAGACGTACATACAAACAAGGCAAAACAAGGCAAAAACAATTCACTGTTTCCATGGGCAGGCACATATTCAGCCATCCCCAGGACACCAGGGTGCCATCACACATAATCGTGACTTGGGGAAATATATGTCATCACTTAAAACATTCCCTCTTTTCCTCCTTTTTCTTCCCCTTTTATATATTGTGCATGATGTCACAGGATCTGGAATACTCCTTTGATCAGTTTGAGTTCCCTATCCTGCCTGTGTCTCCTCCCAGTCTCTCACACAGCCCCAGCTTCCTCACAGGTGTGACCATATGAAAGGCAGAAAAGGCCTTGGCTCTGTGTAAGCCCTGCTCACCAATAACAAAAATATCTCTGTACTATCAACCCTGTCTTCAGCACAAATCCAAAACACAGACCCATACCAGACAATGGGAAAAATGTTAACTCTAACCCAGACAAAACCAGCACACGTTCATACAACAATCAATTCATAAGCATAGAAGTGAAATGATCCATACAGTTATTTCTATGTGCGGAAAGGTACCTACCAAAAATTCTCCTCAGGTTTAGAGAAACACTCACCTCACTCAAATCTGTTTGTGTTTCCTCACAGGCAAGAGGGGGACATCAAGGAGTGTGGAGATGAGGGCAGGGACTATCAGCCCAGGCCTCCAAGTACAACTGAGTTTGAGGGCTCTGAGGGGTGTCACACTCAGAGAGAGGTGGTGGCACAGCCTCCTGTGGTCCCAAGGAGAATAACAACTTCTGTCAGCAGTAAGTTTCCATCCTGGCTATAATGCAAATTGGCTGTTACTGGGCTTTTCTCCCCAAGTGCAGTAACAATGATACTGTTCCTCTGGGGCTACAATTCACAAGGGTACCATACCACATACAATTCAGGGAAATGTGTTACCAAGGTAACTAAGGAAAATTGCTTATCCTTTGTTTTCCACCTTGATTGGGCAGCTGATGTTTCTGGCTGTTTCTACCCTTAGCATGTAAGAGCAGCTTCTGGTCAATCAGGGAGTGACTCATGGCCCAGCTGATCCAATCAAGGGATGCTTCACTGTTCAGTCAGCTTGGTCAAGGGTTATCAGAAGCTTCTGAGATCACAGGGCAGGCCCAGGATGTCTCCACAGACACACAGTCTCCATTTGAACAGAGCCTCTGACACCAAAATGACTGTATAATTACAGCTTCCTGCACTTGCTCTTTTTGATGTTACTCTTTCCACAGAAAGCCCATTTCTTGGATTTCTGACAGTGGCAGTTGTACTAAAGGAAGCTGTAGACTGTTCTAGAAGAATACATATTAGAGGATGGTTTTTTTTCCGTATATTCACTAATAAAACAAAACAAAATCCATCAACAAACCAAACCAAAACAAACAGCAAAAAAAAAAAAAAAAGAAGAAAAAAGAATCCATTTTACACAATTTCAGAAGCTTCTGAGACAACATTCAAGTAGCTGGAAGGTCTGTAGAGGAAAAGGCAAAGTCATTGCTAGTGAACTCAATGGGTAACAAAAATATTGGCTCTTTGGACAACTGTGCTATTCATCAACCACGATTCACTTGTCCTTTAAGACAGTTAAATGTAAAACAAACTAACTAACCAACAAAATGTGGGAAAACTCAAATATCTTTGAAATGTGAGTAGTCAGAAAGCACTTTGAACATACCTATGGCAGACAATATCTTCAAACTATTGAGTCTCAATGAACAAAAGACTATTGAGTAGAAAGAGGGAAATTCTTTCTACTCTACACTAATGTATTGCCACATTAGTGAGGTCATTGCCTGAATACTGACTGTGTAAAGCTCTTTAGAGCAAAAATGGCAGATTGAAACAGCTTCATAAAACACAGAGAAAGGTATTCATGGTTTGACAGTGACCTAAACAGACACATGCTTTTCAGCTTATTCAAGAGAAGTTTCAGAGGTGACTTCATCATAAATGAAACATACTGAAAATTGAAGTATAACTGGTTTGTGATTTAATGAGCCATTGCAATAACTTATGAAAGACCAGGACATATTCTATTTTATATGATGTCATTCCTTCAAGAGAACTGACTTTTGGAAAGAGATAGTATGGCTGAAAGTAATGAAAGCATTAAAAAAAAAAGAAGCAAAATTATATGCTTTATGCTATGCAACGTATTAGATTAGCTGATCTTTTTGATTTCTTCATGATTTAAAATCTGTGAGTCTAGTGAAGAATTAATATTTGAATTATACTGCTAGAGAGGAGTATTCAGCACTTAACAGAGTAATAGCAATAAAAATTTTACTTTGCTGGAGATGAGCTTGATACTGGACCATTGCTGCCAATGAGAGGATTATTGCTGAGTTCAGTGAAGCAGGCTTCTATGAAGGCACTTCATAGAAAAAAAAGATTACAAAAGCAGAAGCCAAAGTAATGATGAAAGGAGAAATGCTGGATGGAACAAAACATAAACAAAGTCAAAGGTAAAATTAGGGAATATTGTCCGCTGGATTGTTTTCAGTTTATTAAAACTAGGTGCTACACTTAGCCTGTGATCTGACACTGCACATTTGTTTAAGTTTATGCTGTCCATAGTCTATAGAACTTAATGAGAAATATTGCCTGCGTTGAATATTGGATGTTCATGCTGACAAGAAAATGTCACAATCAATACCAAGGAGCTAAGCTTGAAGGGTTCACCTCCAAAGAGAATGTTGACTTCTGGAGGTTTGCCACGCATAGAGTGAGCCAAGGTTTTGCATTTTCACAGTGAGAGATTTAACTCTACAAACATTCTGACTGTTTCTCATAAAAAAGAGTGGATTTTTTTTTTAATGTTTTCCACTCACTTCTGATATAAAAAAATATCTGCTAGTCATGTTCATGTATGCAGAAGCCAGACAGAGTTGTCAGGCAGTGGTAGCTTTAATGTTTTAATAAAAATTAGCAATTTTCAGGGTGAAAAATTAATTTAAATCCATGCTGCTCATAATGCAAGAAGTAAATGACCCTAGCATGCTGATTCAGTACTCTCTGTTTTCCAAAAAATAATCACAGTCATATCAAAAGAGAGATGATGAACCCAACTCAGTGTAGGAAGAATGCAAGAGTAATAATTTATCCTAAGATTTTGGGAGAAGAGGTGTGAATTTGGTCTGGTTGAGATTAAGATTTTTAATGTAAGAGCCCAGATGATGTTGTTCTTTTTATTAGTAGCTAACACACCAGCATTTTGGCTGCTGCTGAGCAGTGCTGGCACAGCATCAGCACTCTCTCACCAGCACTGCCCCCTTTCACCATCAGGCTGGGGTTGGAGAAGTTGGTGGGTGAGATAGTCAGGACAGCTGCCTCTAACTCACCAAAAGTGATATTCCATACAATATGCCATTTCTCTGTAGCAGAGGACATGGTTCACTTGTTGGGGTCATTTTGCATGAATTACTTTTACCACTTTAGCAGAGACCTTGGCAATACCCTTGATCTTTTTCTGTAGTCTAAACTATGTGTATATTTTTGTTTCTTAGCCTTCTACTATGGTGGTTCTTTTTTTTATGGAGTGGGGATGTTGTACCTCATAATGAATGTGTGAATACGGGAAACATTTACAATTAAAATGAAATTAAAATGAAATTTTAAATTATTAAAGAAACAGCCCAGTGTGACCATTCTCGAGCCTCTCTGGCAGTCACAGTCCCCAGGCCAGAGGCTTTCACTGCTGGGCCTGGAGCCCCTTGGCAGCAGCAGCTCCAGGGCCCGAGGGGAGCCCCCCTGACTCCCTGCACTCCCCCCTCCAGCCAGGCAGACCAGGTTCCCTCACCGCTCTGACCCCTGGGTTCCCATTGCAGAGTCTCAGGTGTCTCATTCCATAAAGCTATTTATTCACAGGGCAGAGACACAGAAACAGCTCCAGCTGCTGCTGCTGAGGAGGGACCCCAACAAAGGAACCCCATGGCTTTTACACCCTCACAGTCTGTCTGCAGGTCTAGCTCTTCCTCCTGGGGCCTTGCTCCTGCCTTTCTCCATCTCCAGCCAGCTCACTGGCTGTCACTCTCTTATATCTCTTCTGTTACCCAAAATATCAGCAACTCCAAGCTACAGCTGTGTGTTCCAGTGTCCACCTGGTTGATATCATCAGTTTTCATGACCTTTGTTATCTCAAAGTTTGACAGTTCACAGCCTCTTGTCTCAGACTCCCACCCAAGTCCAATCTGCATCTCCATCTGCAGCTTTCAAGTGCAACTACCTGGACCAGATATATTCCTCAACATAATGTTCATGAGATTTCTTGCAATTGAAAAAATTAGACTCTCTGCTAAAAGTTATTTTCTACAGCAATTCCTGGAAAGCATCATAAGCACAGCAGAAGTGTGGCTGTCGCTTGCTTGGAATCACTTCACTGTTTGAGAAACAAAATTTGCAACTAACATAGTTTTTGTCATAGTAATATTTTTATATTGTTTTAACTTACATGACATATCCAAATGAAAAGAAACACATGCTGTTCTTTTTCCAGGTAAAAAACATATAAGAGGTAGTTCAGAGAAAAGCTCTTGGTTCCTCTGAGAAATATTGTTTGATGACTGTGATGAAGCAGAAACACTTTGTTAGACATGCAGACTGTTATTGGTTAGAACTACCAGGAATACCAGGAATAGAAGTTCAGTGACAGTTGGGATTAATGTGTAACAGAAGTAACATGGAAGGATGGCCAGAGAAACACTACTTTATTTAAAAGACATTTTTGGTTTTTCAGACTTGGCCTTCAATATTAGAACCAATTATATTTTAATTAATTTGCACAGATTGTCATGACTCCTGTGACAAAGCTAGGAAAAGAAGGCAGATCTTACAATTTGTTTTACTTCAGCTAGCAGATTTTACATTAGCTAATATATATATTTCCTTTTTTCCCTCTGGGATTTCTTAGCTGCATATGTCTCCCATGCATGCTATTATTGGAACTTCACTGAAAGCCATTCATAGAAATGTGCCAAGAATGTCTTCCAGCCTGGTAAACACTTGTTTTATGTAAACCAGTCTCTGCTGGATTTTGAAGCATTGCCCCAGGGAGCTTAGCTGTAGTTCTTGACATCTTGGGGGAGGCAAGAGGAGAATTATTTGCTTTCTCATATTTAAAAATTAGATTCTTAATATTTTTCTTGAACAGTTCTTGTAATGTCTAATTTTGATGTTCTTGATATTTTTTTCCCATGGCTTAATTGTACTACTAATTATCTAGTTGATTTATTCACCATATGAGTCAAGAAATAATGTAATTTCTCATTCAGTAGCAGAAACTTTGAAGTAGGAAATATTTTCACCTACTATCATAAACTGCACAGCGAACAAATTTTAAAGTTTGTTTACATATAAAAATGCTTTTAGTTTATTTACATATAAAAGGATAGTTAGTAAGATGGGGGCTAATGTTTCTTTTCTTTCAAAATTTTTCACTAGTTTATTTTTTAATTTATTTTAAATATTCTTCCTACAGAAAGAGTGAAAAGAACAGTGTTCCAGAGTCTCTGGAACTGCATTTTTTACAGAGGACTCATTATTTGAGTATCAAAAGTTTCTTTAGGAAGTTTGTATTGCAGCTTGCTAACAAGTGTTGAAGGTAAAATATGAAAGATAAATGAAGGTAGAATATATAAGACAAATGAAGCAATACTTTTTAATGGTATCAGTGAAAAAGGAAGAAATATGTTCACCTGTGCTCCATATCAAGGCAATAAATCACTTAGCTTACATAGCAGAATCTTTCACCATTTTAAATGGTAACACATAAGAAATATATCTTGCACAGATTGGAAGGACAGAATTCTTTGAGTTGCTTGCTTTCATACTGCTGAACTCCCTGAAATGAAGATCCTATCATTGAAACAGATTCTGCTGTTAGAGAGAATGGTTGAATAAATACCGCAATTCTTTAAAATAATGTCTGCTTTAGAAACAATATTTGACCTTGTTATGCATCATGTGACATTTTCTGAGACGCTATTGGCCAAGGGAACTCATGTGCAGCTTGATGACTAAGGCATCACATTTAAATTCATATTAAACACATCTCTCAGATGTGTTTCATATCTCAGAAAAAACAGCATTAAAAGATGTGTTCATTCATTGGTAATTGAACATCAATGAAAATGTTTTCAGGAAGGATTTCTTTCCTCTATTTTCTCCGTTATCTGTGTAGGATCAAATAATTTTTTTGAGATATTTTACTTTTATGAAGCATTTTAAAAACCCCAAATATTTTTCTTTTTTCAAAAGAAAATCTCCCATTTAATCTCTCTCTGTTGAGGAAGAATTATACAGAAAGAAAAAGCAAAAAGTAAAAAAAAGAAAAAGTAGATGCAGCTGAAGAAACCAGTGGATTATCATCTCTTGCCTTCCATGTCCATGACCAAATTTCTGTTAGCTGCAGCTATATGCAAAAACTACTGCACAGATTTTTTTCCCTTCTATACTGTGTGGTTTTTTAAAAATTATTATTTTGACAGTGACAGCTTTGAAAGCACCTTTTCTCTCATCCTTTGAGTATGACTTTCTACTTTCATGGGAAGAGCATCATTGGAGGCAGAACATGAAATTGTCTCCCACCATCTGTTGGAGGCAGACACTGTAATAGGGAGATCTGAACAGGTAGAACCCAGGGAGGTTTCACTAGATTTATGCAAGTGGCCTCCTAGAAAAGTATTCATAGATACTGTCCAATATTACCAAAACATTAGTTTAACAACCCTTTCAAAAAACCTTTGATTTTTTAAAAAAAGAGATGGCAGACTTCTATGACCGGTATACTCTTTAGAGGGAAAATTCCAGGGTATTTGCAAAATTTCATAAAGTGCTATCCTTGATACAACTAAAACTGGTGTATGGAAATTGCCCTTTATTTACACTGACTCAAAAATAAACGCAGATTTTGATGCTTCAGTAAGTGGTGGCCTGTTTGCTTTCACAGCACCTAAAACTGGTAGTTCCAAAGTAGATACCTGTATCTGATGGAAGCTTTGTGTTCTTCTCTTTTTTCTAAACCTAAAGTAAAGGACTCTTTTTTTCTTAGAGTCCTGTGGCTGCTCTGGGTCACTCTAAAACTGGACAATAATATCCTTGCTGTGAATCAATAAAATATTCTTCACATATAAGTTGTTTTAAAAGAACATGATCTAACACATCTGAATATTTTTTTATAGTAAGGAATGGTGCACTCACATCCATAGAGATTGTACAGAAATTATCTCTGGAAAGTTATTCTTTGCTAGAAACAAAAACAGGAGTATGACTTACTGAAGGGAAGCAGAAATATAAGTGACAGATTGGAGTATTTCTTTAGAATTCAGATAAATATTAGCTGTGTATCTGTGCTTCTCTGAAATCTGACAGAACATCCTGTTTTTTTTACAACCTTTTATCTTTAAACAACTAGTCCAAAGATGCTGAACATTCTAATATTAAAAGAGCATTTATATTCAGTGAATGATTCTCTTATATCTATTATACGTAAGACAGAGTTTCATTCTTTATTTGTCACTTATATATTTTTTATTACATTTTTGGTTTGGGCTTTTTTTGGCATTGAAATGTCCATATTTTTTATATTTCCGCAAGAGAAGTAAAAGATATGATGCATGCTCATTCCAGAAAAGCAATTTACCAATTTACCTCACTTTTTTGTGTTTTTCTGTCTTTCTAAAGAAGAATAAATTAAAGAAATACTTTTGTAATAATAATTTTGATACTACTAATAGCAATTTGGACAATCTTTTACACAGAAAATTTGGCTACTGCTGTTGCTACTGCCAGTTCTGCTGATGCTTTACTCTCAACTCCAAAAGTGCAGAATGAAAAAGCTTGTAGAGGACCACAGCGTATTTAGCTAAATGCCTTGTGTTTTCTTTTGTTGTTAAACTCACTGTATTGGGATGACATGGCAAGGGAAGCCACTCCAAGGGAAGGACTGGCTTCTGTGAGAGGAGAACTGGGGCTGCCTCATGTTGGACACAGCTGGTTTCAGCCAGCTCTGAAAGACCCCAAAACTGGACCAAACTCAGCCCATTACCCAAGCTGATGCCCATCTGTGATAACATAATTAAGAAAGGGTGAAAAAATGTTGGGTAGCAGTTGTGTGAGAGAGAAAAAATAAGTGAACATCCCTACAGACAGCAAGGTTAATGAAGAAGGAGGGAGAGGAGGTGCTTCAAGTGCCAGAGCAGAGACTCTCCTGCTACCTGTGGAGAAGACCAGGCCCATGGAGGAACACAGCAGCAGCTCTCCTGTCAGGAGCTGTGGTCTTGTTGGGAACCCACACCATTCCTGAAGAACAGTACACCATGGAAAGGACCTTTCTGGAGCAGCTCATGAAGCTGGTGGGAAGGATCCACACTGAAGAAATTAATGAAAGGCTCTATCCCATTGTTGAGGAACCCACATTGGATTAGAAGAGTGTAATGAGGAAGGAGTAACAGTCAAAAGATTATGAACTGACTAGAACGCCCCTTACCTGCCTGCCTGTGCCACTTAGGGGGAAGACTTAAAAGAGTCTTAAAAGAGCCAATGCAGTTGAGTCTGAGCAGAAAAGCAAGCTGAGAGTAGGTGTTTTTATTTTCTTTTAATTTATTATTATTCTACCCTATTTTTAATTTATGGTGAATTAAATACATTTCCCCAAGTCTAGTCTGTTTTGCCTGAGTCAGTAATTTGTGAGTGATCTCCCTGTCCTTAACTCAACCCGTGACCCTTTTCACATTTTTTCCCCTCCTGTCCTGCTGATGAAGGGGAGTGAGAGAATGGATGGTTTGGCAACTGGCAGTCAGCAAGGTTAACCCACCACACTGATTCATATTCCTTCTTTAGTTATGGAAGGCTGATTTTTGATTAAACCAATTTTTTATGATTTTTGAGTAAGGCTGAAATAGTGTCTGTTTATGATCTATTTTGCTGTAATAAAGAGAAGCTCATAGGTAAAGATAATGAATGTTAAAGACAAGCATGTGAAAATTATTTCTGTATAAGCATATCTTCCCCTATACCTCTTACATTTGGCAGGATTTTATTTTCTTCTGAAAATACTGGCTGATGAAAATTCTATTCAATTAATATACTAAAGCTTATATTAAACAGATTTAACATTTGATTTTTTTTGTGAGTTATTAAATTCTTAATATATGATAGCATCTGAAAACACTGATATTTGGAAAAAAATCTGTTTCAACAGTAAATAACTGGGGAGGCTCTGAATGCAATTATGCAATTTCTCCTACTACCACACAAATTAACTGCCAAAACAAAAGAATTTCGTACTCATATGAATTATCAAAGATCTGTTGCTGGTGACAAGGTTCCAAGGGCTTACAGTTTGGTTTAGGCCTTGATTTTCCACATATTTTTGCACATGCACAGATTATTTCTCCAAAATTTTAGGACAGATTTTTCAGTCACACTCGAGCAGCACTGGAGAACTGACAGCATCATGAGGCAAAGGGAGTACCAATCGCACATACACATTCATGGATCAGGAAGCATTGCCAACCTCTGCAGGGCTAGGCCATCTTGCACAAGGTTAAATTTGTATCCGAGCATTCAGTATAAAACATGCCAGGCTTAAATGTAAAATATAAAAATAATGAAGTGAGTCAGAGATGCCTGAGATTTGACAAGCATGACCAAATCATCTTAACAAATCTTTTTATGACTCTCCATTCTCTATCACTACCATCAATGTCATACTGCATCCTCAAGGATGTACCTTCAGTTAAGGTCAGTAATGGGAATGTAATACTGAATTCTATTTGACTGCAACGTTTGGGAGCAGGTCATGTGCTCTGGGTTTCTCCATAATGCACATATCTGTCATTGGTAGATGGGAACATTTCTCATACAGGAAACGAGAAAAATTGTCTGTTCCTTCCTCTCTCTCTATTTCTTTCTTCATAGTAAGGCATTCCAGTTTTTTAGGTTTTCTAATTCTTGAGAAACAGCTCTGAAATCCAGCTTGAGTATTCACAGTTTGAAACAGCACTTTTTAATATATATTACAAAAACCAGCATGTATTTTCAACTTCCCTTAGGTATTCTTGGCATTATATGTTTATTAAAAATTATATAATATACATGATCAATTCATAACATGAATACTGGCATAGTCAAATGTTAAGTAAAATGCATGATCACCATAATTTTGTTTGTTTCTAATGAGTCTTCCAAAAGATGGTCTATGGACAGTCTGTAGCACAGCTGTATTTGATTGAATTAAGTTGGTTTGAATTCTAGCACTGTTTCCAGCTTAGTGGGTTTATGGTAATCAGGGCTGTGTGCTGCCTCCTGTGGATTACCATCACTAGGGCCATTCCTGTCATGGGTTACATCAATGCATATGTCAATAGTCTTGTAGCCTGCTTCAAATTATTTGACTGCTCTTCCCCTCTGGATACACAAAAAAACAGAGCTAATCACAGGGCATTGAGCACTGGAACATTTAAGACTGAATGAATGAACTTGATAAAGTGGATTGCAGTGACTGAAAGGATTCCCAAAATTAAACTTATGAGGGTGTAATTACTATCACACCAATCCCAAAGGAACCATCACATTATTTTTGCCTTGTGTTTTCACCTGCTATGCAAAAATAGCTTGGTTTACTGGTTTTTTGCTATCACAATCTTTCAAATAAATACCATCCTAAAATGAAGATAACTATTCCTCAAGAATTTAAAGATTCAAAATAGATTTACTAATAATATTGTGCAGAAAATGTCAACAAGCTTTCAAATATTCACGAAACTTAGACAAATTACATTAGATAACTATATTTTTGTTATAAACTGCAATAAAACTGTCAAACCTGAATACTGACCCATCATACTATTTCATCACATGAAATAGACTTGTTGAGGTTGACAGTACTTCATGCAGATTGCTGGTAGTGTCAGGAAATTTTACTCTTAATCTTTGAAGACAATACTTGGACATTATATGATGAAGAACAAGTCAGTTTTATATTTACAAAAACTCAGATAATTGTTGAAGCCTGAGAGCAGAAAGAAAATCATTGACATTGACTTGGATTTTCCTCTCAGATCCAGTGCTTCCAATTGCATAAGACTTTGTTAAGTGACGAAAATGAGTGATATCAGAGTTTATGTCATAAAATATTATTTAATTTTCAGAAGCATTTGCCTTTAAAGGAAAATTCAATTTGAAGTGTAAGTAGATTAAATGGGAAAAAAAAAATCTTAGCAGACATATCAAGAAAATAAAATGTTTTGAAAAACAAAAATCGCTAAAAACCCAACAACACCTTATTGCCTTACTGAAACTTATCACAGCTGAAACTCTAAACCAGCCTTTCAGTTCCCAGGACGTGTATTCTTATATCCTGTAATGTCAAAGAAAATATTCAAGGCAATGACTTCTCTTGTTCTTGAACTTAACAAAGTTAAGCCACTGGTTATTGCAGCAGCTTGTGTCAGAGACAGATTTCAGGACTAGGTGAATCTTTTTGAGGACTTTGCCCTCGTAGTTTCACCCCTTGTCAGTCACTGTGGTTCCAGGTTAAATGCCTTGGCTGGAGCAGCGCCACACAGGTAGTTGCCATTCCCTGCATTTGTAGTTAAACTAAGGTATATTTGAAAAACTTTGGCTCCCCTTTGGAACATTTTTTATGGAGCACAGTGAAGGGGTAAGAGCAGATGACCTAAGAACACAGGACTGATATATGCCTTCTGAAATACTCCCATAGCAACATGCAGTCTCATCCTGCCAGACTGCCTCGGTAAGCACAACTGTATTTCATGAAGTTGTGGAATGCTTTGTAGCATTCCTGCTGTGTGGTTTTGTTTTGTGTTCTATTTACTAACCATCTCTCCAGGTCTTACCCTGTGTCTGAAAAAAAAGTATTGCAAGTGTCAATACAGTGTGTGTTTCAATGCAAGTGACCCAGGTCCCTGATCCCTGATCCAGGCAGGAAACGAATGCATCTCACAAAAGGATGGAGCTCTGCAGCTCTACACACTGCAAAACACTTTACAAATAGTGATCCGGAGCTGCTGACAGATTTTTGTCATCTAGAAGCAGGGAAGGCTTAATTATCATCCAGCTAATCCCATATGGAGGCATAGTTTATTGGACTGTAATTTGTGCACTTCACAGTAGCTGCCCAGCTTGCCTCAGTTGCTCACTAGCTCTACAAAGTAGCCTGCACAAAGCCATCCCCTTACAATAAAACCCGATGCCAGCAGAAAGAGGATGAAGAATGGGTTCAGGTGGAAAGGTCTAATCAGGAATGTACTGTCAAGTCCTTTCAGTTTTATTCCTCCAAAGGAATTCAGGCGTTTCAAGTTGACTCTCTCTCCAGTATTCATTGCCCCTTTACGAGCATCTGGAGAAGAGAATTGACAGTTATGTCATGCCACATACTGTGTATTTGGAGGACAATTTGCAGATGGAGCTATAAACTGCAAAGGAAGGAGCTTTATGGGGACAGAATGTATATACATGCACAACATGTGGTTCAACAAATGCTCATTTGTGTTTTTACAGTTATGTGCCTGGGTATATGTGAGTTGTTTGTTTTCTTTGCTACTAATCAATATAGGGGATGCAATAAGATTTGGTAAATATAAACAAAGACTTATTTTGCTTGATAAAATATGTATATTTGAAGATTATTTTGTTTCATAAAGACATTAAAATATTAATTAGTTCCAAACTTTGGTGATTTATCTCTGTGTGGTTTTGGTTTGTGCCTCTCAGTGGAAATGATATAACTGTTAAGGTATATTAAGCTACTGAAAGTGAGATGAACATAAGATTCAGCTAAGTCTATTATTTAGTGTCAAGACCCAGATAAAAATGAAGGTAGATACATCTGAGTAACTTAAAACTATTTGAATTAGCATGTCTTTTCCCTCTTATTCCCATGTTCTACTCCTTTGTCTGCCCTTGTTTCACTGCCTGCTGCTTGCCCTCTCAGTAAATTTGAGTCCTAGCCTAAGAAGATATTGGAGCTGATTATGAAAGATAAAGAAAAGGGAATTTAAGTTTAAAAGCAATAAAATGGTATGAGAAAAAAGAAATTGAAATAAAAAAAAAAAATGATGTTTTGCAGTGTAGTGCTACTCAGGGAAAAATTCTAACAGAATTAAACAGCCACAATACAACAGGGGCTTGGTTTATTGAAGGCTTTAAAAGATCCTTTAGGGTCTTGAGTGTGCAGTAAATGGGCCCCACGTCTCTCTCAGGAAAATCAACAGGAGTTTTGATGTTGATATTTGTGCAAGTAGGACTGATCCAAAGAGCACATGAAGGGGAAAGCTATGCTATCCCTTTTAGCTGTGGCTTTAAGTTAATAATTCTAAGTCACTATTCAGAAATAAGAGGATGCATGTAAATTATGGGCTCGTTGGATTCTACCTGAAATATGGCAGCTGTGGAGAGCAAATTAATTTTTCATATTGATCATATCCAAATGAAAGCTAATATCAGAAAACTTTATGTTACTTTACTGAGGCCTATCAGAAAAAATGAGCAATTTCTTGGTGCCAAAATGTATGTCTGTAACTCACATATATGGATTGATGTGCCAAAGAGATAAGTTCTTCCCAGGTTTTGGAACGTTATTAAAACAACAAATCAGCAAAACTGAAGACTAGTTGTAAAAATGTGTTGGATAATGGTCCTACAATAAAGAACGTGAGCAGGTCTCAAATTTCTGCTATTTGGAAACTTTTATTGCAAGACGTTTTTGTGCAGACACCAAGCTTGAGCTTGTGTTGTGATAAGGCTTTTAAGGGCAGTGTCACAGATGTTTTTTCTCCTAAGCTGAATGAGAAGGCTTCTTGCAATACTTTTGCTTTTAATGTTGTTTGTAACAGGAGTGATATAAATAACATATGATATAAATTCATTAAAGCATGTATACTAATAAATTTATTGTTATTTTTTAGAAAAACAAATATTTGAAAAAAAATCTATTTCACTTTGTAGGCCTTGAGATAACCTCTTGAGATGAGCAGTTGTATCTTATTTTCATTTTTATCCGAGGGTCATTTTTCTGAACGAGAAACATCCATGTCTCAGCTACATAGATTTAAGGGGTTATGTCTTTCTTTCCACAAGAGACCTGAAAAACTTTGAACTGCACAGTGACAGAAATTGAGATGATCTATAGAGTTCAATTCTAAAGCTATATATCATGGTGACAGAGGCTCCTGGTCAATAAGATCATGTGAACTTGTTTCCATTTCTAACCTGCATGTACTTACATCATGTGTTCCATACAAGTCCTTTGTCCTGCTTTAGGGACTTCCAACATTAACTTACAGACAAGATTAAAAATAAAAGTTCACATGCTGTGGAATTTTCCCCACAGATGCTGGGCAAAATTCCCAATCAAACAGAAGCATGGATCATTTCTCATAGTTACAAGGAATGGGTAAGAGACTATGTAACATTAATGAGAAATGTGACATAGGGATGCAGACCATAGGCCTATGGTATAATATACTTGTTGTGATTTCTGTAAGAGTTTCAAAATTTTGTAGACCCAAAATAAATGTTTCCAATTTAAGGAAGTCACATATAAAAATCTTGACTCGAGCCTATTCATTTCAGAGTAATAATACAATTATTTCAGACTAATGACTGAGATCAATGATAAAGATCACAGAAAATACTTACAAAAAATCCCCAGACTCAATATCTTGATGCTGTTGCTTAAACAAGCTTCTTTTGTCTTTATTCTACATAATATTGAAGATAATGGTTCTGCACTGGAAAGGGAAGTATTCCAATAGTTGATTTTGATATCAAGTGCCAAAGGTGAAATTTTATGAATTGAACAGGTTTAAAGACACTCCTTTATTTGGATTAAGATTATATTTTCTGAAATACATGAATGCTCAGTGATTCCTTCTTACTCTATATGATATTTATGAAATAACCACTACTACATCAAATTTGTGTCTGAATTATTATATTTATAGACTTACAGACATATATGTTATAAAATTTCTCAGTCTTCATTTTTTTAATCTTTCTTGACATGAAAGTCAGAAAGTAAAATCCATTCTGCTCTTTCACCACCTTGCAAGTTTTTAAAAGCCTAAAATGTTGTAGCTGAGGAGTGTTTTTTCCTCAGATAGGAATGCAGGTAGTAACACTGGCTCATGAATGAACAGGTCACTCTGTAAATATGCATCTTCTCTCTCCATGATCTCAGACAGTGGGCACAATAGGGATTCTTGTTGGAAAACAGCAAGGACCAGAAGGTGTTGTAAAAACTCTCATCTAATTCTACCTCTCAGCCACTTAGTAATGTATTATTACTGATCAGACTCAGCAGTTCAGCATCCAGCAGCCCCCAGGGAAAAGTTCTTATAAAGTTACCAGTGGTTGATGGGTAAATTATATGAAATCACCAGGGTCCTATTAATCTCAAGTGTCTTCAAAAGAAGAATGATGGAGTTGTAGACCTGGATTTTTCTTTTTACCTCATGAAGACAGCCATCTAATAAAAGTAAGTGGTTCTCATGAAGTGCTAAAATAAAAGTAGTTGTCAAATACCCTTATAATATGTTGTTTATAAAACTGATTACAGATTTTGGTCATCATTCTGTTTTGTAAGATGGCCTGCTGTAGCAATTATCATTTAAAATATCTGAGGCACTCCCTGTTGGTCTCCTCATGCCAGGGGTATTTTTCATTTCTCAAGGACATACTGAGGGCTCAATTCCCAACATGTGAAAAAAGGTCATTTATAGAGAATTGTTGCTGCTACTAAATAGCAGGCCCATTAATACTTCCTGCTGTTTGTCAGATTGGACATTTTTTGCCCCATGATTTATCTCAAAGTATCATTAAACTAAAGTTATCAACATAAAAAAGAAAGATGAAGTAGAAATATAGAAAACCTTTTACACTATTTCCTCTTAATCTGAGCACTGCTTATTACTTAGCTCATTAATGAGAAATTGTTTTTCCTGGTGGAAAAAATAATCTCAGAAAGAGTAGATAAAAAGCATCTAGTTTCATTAAGTTATTTTGTATGAGCCTCAAATAATTAATTCTGAAATAATCTGTTGACAAGGCCACTTGAATTGTGGAAAGGATGAGAAGTGCAGTTTTAATATTTATTTTCGATTCAATCATATGTATTTCTAATATTTAAGCAATAATTCAATTAGAAACTACCTCTGAAATCTGTATATAATTCTGCCCTTTGGATTATTATAAATGACTTTATAAAATTAAAAATATTTGGAATCTGGCCCTAAGTTCCTAAGAAATATCTTTCTCCTTTAGTATGCTTTCTATGGCAGTATTGAAAATGTTACAGGTAAAGTCAATTAAAGCAGTAGCTCATGATACATTGGTCTCAAATTTATACACACAAAAAAACTTTTTTCTTTTATATTTTATTTTCCCATTTTTTAAGTTATTTTCACAATACTACCATTTATTACATAATATACAGAATATTGACTTCTGACTGGATATTTCATACAAGTTTTGCACTTAGGAGTTTCAGATCATTGTGCAATGAAGGTCTTATGCAAACTTGTATTTACCATTGAAAACGATTTCTAAATTAAACGAACACAAATTTTTGAAACTGATGAAAAGTCTTCAAAAAGCCTTTGATTGGGGTTATAGATCCCTAGGCAATATTCCCATTGAAATCAGCAGAGCAGAGAATTGCTAATTTCAGTTTTAAACTAGATAATGATAAAGAGTTAAAACGGGAAACCAAAGTGGAGTGTTATACTCTTAAGATTCTTGTAGGGCATGAGTTAGGTGCCTCACACTGGGTCTAACTCTCATCCTCTGTCCTGGGGTCACCCTCCTGATGCATGGTATAAAGCTGTAGTAAATTGTGTAAGAGGTGAGCACACAGAGCCCTCTGCTAAGGGCAAAAGCCAATGTCTGTTCTAGCAGGAGGAGTTACAGATCTGCCTCTGACATGCAGCCAAAGGAGACATATTTCCCTTAACCCAGTGATCAGTAAGTTCACATGGTGAATTTTTTGTAATGTTTAGTAAATTCATTTCTGATCTATACAGCTCATGTTCGGTGGAAATTTCCTATTTATTAGAGGTAAGCTGGTGCTTTCAGCTCCTCTGCACATCCCTTGGCACAGGACTTTACAAGCCTGGAAAATGATAGAAGAATAAATATAGTCTTCTGACTTGTTAGCATGCATTTAGAGGCTGAGGAATAATCAAAGTTCTAGGCTTTACTCTTCATTTTGTTTAAAATCCAATTCTTTAAAATCCAGTTAATGTTTACTGTAAAACATAAATAGAATTAGAACTGAGATTTCATTCATCTCCCTGTTGAATCTAGTATTGGGTTTACGCCTGCATGATTTCTTTTGATTTTTTTGACTGCTCTGAAACTGTTCAACTCCTTGAATTTCTCATGCTTAGTTCATTAATTTTTTGGTATGTATTCTTATCTGTGCAACCTCTCAGGCTTCAAACATTATACTATTATTTGTATTTCCACAGAATATGGGACTTGCTTTGAGAATGAGGACCTGTTATGCAAGGCTCAATACAGCCACACGCTACAGTTTTTTATCCACAGAAATTACAAAATTTATTAATATAATATTTCTATTTGCTACTTCACAGCATATGCAACTATGATCAAGCTATTTTAAATATGTGAAGTGTCGGTGTAGACTGAATTCCTTACTAGAAAGTAAGCACTTGCACTGGCAAAAAGCCAGATAAGAGACTGATAGCAGGGTTTGGCATACAGTACAGAGTAACAATAATTTCCATGTTAGTAATTGGAAATATATTCTTATGCATGACATTTACCTTACCTGATATGTCATTGATGAATATGTAAACCTTAACTTCCATATGCACCCATTCTATATCTGTAAAATTGAAATAACACACATTCTTCTCATAAGACAGCAATGAAATAAAGTCACTTATAACCAGAGAAAATTTATCTTTATGTGTGGCAAAAGAATGTCCATGATATATTAGGAATTGTCTCTTCAAATCTGGTTTTGAGTTTAGATATCCAAATCTCATTGAGAGAGGGAGAGGCAGTGAACTCAGATAGCAACTACATACCTTCTATTTAGTGGACATTGTCCATTACACACATTGACAGCAGCAGCAAATGTAATAATTAAGTTACAGTTTTGTATCATAATTCACGATTGGGAAAATTTATCTTTCTGATTTATTTTCCTTTAAAGAATTTTTATGTTAAAATGCTGTGTTTAAATAATCAAACTCATGAAAGGAAGGAAGCAAAACAACAGGACAGATAGATATTTTTCCAAAACCTGTGCAATTTTAGTTATAATTGTTTTTCATTCTGTCAAAGCCTATCTTGTGTCTGAGTATCACTCTAAAACACTGACTTGAATGTCCAACTGTTTTTCCATGAGGTCTCATTATAATGACAAGTATTTAATGATAACAGAGCTTAACTCTATGACATTAATAAATAGCTAAATAGGAATGAAATTATTCCAGTCTAGTTATAGCATATACAGTTGTTTTAGCCTGTAGCTTTTTTTCCACTCATGAGATTCCACTGGGAATAGTTTGTAAAGAGGGGCTTTTGAGAGGGTATACCTCTTCACAAAAAACAAGAGGATAAGAGGTGAATTTTTGCCTGCAGTGGGAGACAAATATAGGTAAGATAAGTATGTCTATTAACATCTTGCATTCACACATTCCATTTAAAACAAAAGCAATAAAACAACCACCCCTCATAAAACACAACTTCCCATGCTTTTTTTGGAATTAGAGCACTCTAGGTTAAAACTATTACAGTAGTATTTAAGACTAGAATAAAAACTGTGGGCTTGATTCATGCTGAAGTGGATTTATGAAGGTCTCTTGTGACATATAAAGTCCACTGTTTTAAATTTCACTACTGAATATCCTGCAGTACATATGACTAATTTTGTGTAGTTATGTCAGAGAAGTACTTTTAAACCTTATTGTTGTCATCACTACAGAATATTCGCCAAGAGACCTCTGGCTTAGGAGGACTATGAATGGAGTGAGGCTGCTCATAACAATGTTACAGCAAATCATCACAGGCTGCACAGAACTCCCATCTTTCCTTCCTTCCTTCTTTCCTTTGTCCTCTTTTGTAAAATCCCTTCTTTCCTTCCAGTGAAAGAAATCTCTGCAAAGCTATTAAGGGTAATGATGGACAGATTCCTCTACCCTGTATTAAGGGACAAGCAGATAGTCAAGTTCATTCACAGGTACACATTTGCTCCTGTGATGCCACAAGCATGTTCTATCGATGACATATCTTAGCTATCTGCCTTCCTAACTTTGTATTTGAGTGATCAGTGTGTGTTGGGAAGACAGCCCTTCTTGACAAAAATAATTTAAAAATTTTGCTAAATCTTCAGGTACAGGCAGTGCATGAGGACAAAGCTAAAGAAAACAGCTGCGCTACTACCTAACTATGACTTTAATTAATTTTTATGTTCCAAGATTTTAATTTTTCATGTGATGGTTGCAGATTTTTTTAGTCAAAGTGTGAAAACAGTAAAAAAACCTTCAGCTTTTTTCTTAAGTAGTTTATCTATTACACTCAAAATCTATTAAAAACAAAAAGGAATATAATATACATTTATGTATGATCCTATTGCTAATTCAGTTAACTATTTAACAACCCAACAGTCCAAAAAGCTAATAATACTTACAAGGCCTTGTATGTGAACAGGCTAGGATCTACCCTTTTTACCTGGCCTTACTCTCATCCTTTCAGTATGTCTTTGGGATCTGTGGTCAGGACTTCATTATGCCTCATGAGCTGGAAAGGTTTTAATGGGTTTGGAGCATCAAAAGTCTCTCCAGGAGGAACAGGTAATTTATGAACTGCATGTGAGCTTTGTGTGCGAAGGCAGGGTGCATCTTTCCTCTTCAGTTTGATATGCTAATATTTATTTTTAAATGTTTCCTTAGCTCTGGCTGATGCTTCCTGGCTGATCCTAGGTGAGGGATGAGCATAACCCTCACCATTTCCCCATGCTCAGATATGGGAACGCTCTGGGATTGCCAGACCCTTCCCATGGAGGCACTGGCACAGTCCAGGCTCAGGCAGGGGAGGCAACAGACACTTGGACCTGAGATAGGATCTGAAACCAGCCCAGCCCAGCTCTGGCCAAGGTGAGCCCAAGCCAGCCCTGAGATTGGTGCTCTGAGCTCAGGGAACAGCCTAAAGCCTTTAGGTAGAATTGGCAAAAAAAGCAGAATTTATTGTGCTACAATTCTCACCACAGATAAAACTGTTATTTGGCTTTGGGTTCTGGAGGGTCTTTTTTTGTTTTTTTACTCATCTGTTTTTATATCAAATATTTGCAAACTCACATCTTAGACTCTTGTAAAAAGTCGTATTAGAAAAAAAGCACTCATCAACATGATAGTTTGTATTTAAATATATTTTAATGATGAGTTTCCTGGAACTCATGTGTAGATGAACACATACTACTAAGCTGTTTTTCACATGGACTTAATTCAGTAAATTAACTGGTGGTCTGTCAGCCACACTCCACATTAGTGAAAGAACAACATTCCTTGAAATTAATTGCATCCCACTTTGCTAAAGCATTAGCATCTTTTTTTTCCTAAAAGTACTAAGTGCATTGTGTACTCATACATATATATATGGTAAAAGCTTTTTTCTTACCATTTTCTTGCATGCTGTTGAATATCACGAATCTAAAAGTGTGATTTACTGTGTAGACAGATCTCTGCTTTTATGTGAATGCATAATATTTATTTTTAATGCTAATGCATCCTCTCTGAAAACATTGCCAGTCTGTAATGACATCTTTCTTTTGGTTTAAAGCTGAGCATGCTTGCATGAGCTTAGAGGAAAAAGCTTTCATATTCTTTTTTTCATTATTGTTGTTTTGTATTAAAAGGATAGAATATGAAATTCACAAAATGCTTTAAAAAACTTTTAGATAGTGCATTCATAAATTAAGCTGTAAAAGGTGTGACTTTTCTCATTGTGACCAAAATTATTTCAGGAATATGAGATCCAACTGAATGAACTCGCATGGAATGAAAAAGAAAAGCTGTATGTTTTTTCTGTACACTTCTGACTGATCATTGGATGTTTGGCTTTTGTTTTTAAACACCAAGCAGTGCTAAACTGAAATTTCAAAAATGTGCTAAATAATTGCTTACAGTCAGATGTGAAGGATATGCAAGTAATAATGGATTTCAAATTCTTTTTCTTTCTTTCTTTCTTTCTTTCTTTCTTTCTTTCTTTCTTTCTTTCTTTCTTTCTTTCTTTCTTTCTTTCTTTCTTTCTTTCTTTCTTTCTTTCTTTCTTTCTTTCTTTCTTTCTTTCTTTCTTTCTTTCTTTCTTTCTTTCTTTCTTTCTTTCTTTCTTTCTTTCTTTCTTTCTTTCTTTCTTTCTTTCTTTCTTTCTTTCTTTCTTTCTTTCTTTCTTTCTTTCCAGACATTAGTTAATTTCTGTAATGTACCATATTAGAATAACAGAACTTAGACTAGATAGTTGACACATCTGAAAATGGATTAGATTGACATTTCGTGTGGGCAGGCAGTGTACAAATGACAGAAAACTGAATGAGTTTGTCACTTAGCTTAAATATCTTTCTCCGCTTGCAAACTTAGTGTAGGTATGCTTATTGTTGGTGTGTTTAAGGTTGGCCAAGATTCCTATCACTGTAATCAACAGGAATGGCTAGGGGGTAGAAGTAAGAAAAGTAGACAGTGCTTTTCAGATCTTTCCTTTGGCTTAATATCTAGCTCAGAGTAATTTACTTTCCTGGGTATTCCAAGATACATATCTGATCATTGGACTGTATGAGGAAATTCATTCTATTGTGGGTTAGGTATACAAAATGGATAAAGGGTTAAAATTATGTGGGATGAGAATTACTGTCAGGGAACCTCTTTCTTCAAAGTCATCAGATCTAAAAAATTTAATCTGGTGCTCTGTTATTCCAGTGTGTACTGGAATAACAAGGATGTTTCAACATCTCTGCCATAGAAAGAAATTGTTTATACCCTGGATATGAACAGTTCTTTCTTCAAAATTCACATTTAAAGACTGAGAATTTGTGCTTAGAATTTGTAGAATTTTATATATATATAAATACTAGTTAGCTGTGAAAATTACTTGCCTGTTGTTTGTTACATGTATTTTGTTAGTATTTTTCTAAAAACTAATTGAGTAATAAAGTGCAAGAAAGAGGTAAAAGTAGCGAAAGAAACGTTGGGTTTTTTTACAGTAGGTGTATGCTCACAAACATCTAGATGCAGCATTAATAAAATTGTGAGACTTATGATTTAGAAACCAAAGCATAAGCAACTGTGCAACAAAAAACATCATTATCTTATCCCTGGTTCCACGGTTAAAAGTCACAATTTAGGGTCTTGTAATTTTATTACTTCCTATTGTATAACCTTTACAAATATATTCAGCATGAAAACCTTGCCTATACATAATGAGTGTAGTCTTTTTCTTTCATGTCTTTCATACTGAAGAGGAAAACTGTATTCATTATGAATATTCCTGATTACTGAAAAACACAGTGTTAGAAATCTACAGCACTTTTTACTCCCATTGTTCTACAGGAATACATTAAAAATAATTGTGTGGCTTGCTGTATCAGCCCAAACCAGCATAATGCAGTGACTCTCCACAATGCACTTTTTGCTGTACAAACTCTGTGAAGTCATGAGTAAATTTTCACATGAGTAATGATGCTGAGGAAATTCTAAAGAAAGATAATTGAAATTGTCAAGAGTTACCACATGGAAAAAAACAACCAACCAACCAACCAACCCACAAAGAAACCCTGACAACAACAAAACAAAATCACTTTGAAATCGCATGCCGTTTATTTTCTTTGCATCAAACTATCAGGGTAAATAGAATTATAATATATATATACAAGCAAGATCAGAGGTATGACGTGTAGAAGGTACTTTGTCTTTTCTCTTCTAGAAATCAGAACTGTAAGTTTGTTTCTGCTCCCTTTTCATCAAAGTATTTAAGACTTTCATTTTAGAATTCTGTAGGGTGTCTTCAAAGAAATGGATTTATAAGTTTCCAGCTAAGCATGTGCTTGTATCGTTGGTTTGATTACAGACGAAATTTCCATCAATTTACCAGATTAAGATTTTGAAAAACAAGATATCAACATATAATCTTTATGAGAAAAGTGAATGAAAGCAAGAAATATCTTAATAATTGTGTTTGTGTGTGTATGTGCTTTCTTTGCCAAACAATCTTTCTGTCTATTCTATATTAAATGTTTCTTAGGTGTTAGAAAATATTGTGGTCTGACTACAATCTTCTGAAGATGAGGAATAAGAAGGAAAATTAGAGTGGGATGAAAGGGTGATAAATTTTCTGTGGTGAAAGTGAATATAGACAAGCTATAGGCAGTAGCAAAAGAGTACTAATAACCAGTAGTGGGAAATGAGGCATTCTATATGAATAAAGTAATTTTCTTTTACCTTAAAATACTTTTTTCTCAGCTTTAGTAACCATAATAGTGATTCTCTTCCCTGTGTGTGAATGAACACAAAACTTTTACAAGGATGGTCACATGGCTTTGTGAAGATGTCCTGCAGCTTCACTGCTCCTCTATTGAACTCTGGGGACCTTTATTCAGATGAGACTGAGGGGATGTAAAGGATAACATTAAGAATGTACGCCCAACTAGAGAAAACAAATCCTTATGTTATTTGCATATTTTTTTGGATTCAAAATAAAATAAAAAAGGACAAAAATTATTTTTAAAATATTTATTGAATTTTTGACATTTTCCTCTCTGCTTTTTCGTGGATTGACTATGTTATTCATATTTTTATTCTGGAAGTGTTTGCTTTTAAATCAGTTACAAAAAAGAGAATTTCAGGAGACTGCAGCTATGTCAGAATAAGTAGATAATGTAAAAGAACTAGCATTTGGTTTTGGAACAGTTGTGGATCACAAAGGATGCTGCACTGTCCTCATAAATTTGTCTTTCCTAACTATCAGGGAGACTGGCTATATGAACTTGCTGTTCAAAATTGGAATTATCAAAATAAATTTGTTTCAAAAGTCTATATAGATAGTAAAATAGTGTCTTCTTAATCAGGTAGATGTGAACATTTCATATCCTGAGGAAAAAAACCCAAACAACCTGTCATGAGAGGTGTAGAGCTTTAGTCCCATCCACAAGGCCTCTCATACTCCCTGTGAGGCACGCAAATAACACAGTGACCTTTTTTCTTCTTTTCTCCACTCTTAGGTTCTGTACCTGGTTATATTGCTTGGGTGCAACACAGTGTTAACAGCTGAACAGTTGCCATGACTTCCGGCTAACCCTCGACATCTTAGTGTTCACAAGCCCAAGTGAAAGAGAATGAAGATCTCCAAATTTAAGTGGTGATTAAGAAGTGCTAAGTATTTAATTATCATGGAAATTATTATTTTTATGCTCCAAACTATCTAGTCTAATTTTGGAATGCTTCTCTGGCTGAATACATGCAAGTGATGCAGCACAAAATCTCTTTCCCTTCTAATATTATACCCAGGTAAAAGCTGCTTAAAGTGCCGTGTTCAGAATGACAGGAAAAAGTATTTCCTCTCAGAGATTTCACTTAATTTATTATATTGTTCTCTATGAACAATTTCATAAAATAGACAACCATCTTAAGGTACTCATACAAATTCAATATTAAGCTAAAACTACACTAGGGAAAACCTTTTAAGATGGACTTTTTAACAGGGATTTCTTATAGGACTGTGTCTTGTGATTGCATTCCCAGCCCTTCATTATGCTGAGATTAATGAATTTGCAGTACGGTAAATTTTGATAGAACAACAGCTTCCCTAGAATAAAAGTAATAAAGCACATCCCTGGCTTCCATTGCAGGTACTTTTTGATTATTAGGCAGCAGAGTGGAAGCAGTTCCTCAGAATCACAGGAGATGCTCAGTTCCATCTAAAGTCAAAACTGGAGAGCCTCAGAAAATGCTAATGCATTTCAGAGATTATTGTTTCTTGCCTATGCTCCCTGAACATGGTGACAGCTATAGTGCTGATGCCTCCCATTCTCAAAAGTCTGTCAAACCCAATTAAAAACTGAATTCTGGTAATCCTTGTCCTTTTCAGTGGCAGCTTGCTGAGGAGATATTTATCTTACTTTCTACTTGCTCCAAATAATCCTTCTGTGTTTACATACTGCTCCTCTTCCCATATGTAGACATGGATGTACATGAACGCATTTCCTAGAACAAAGAAGACTACCTGCTTGCACTGCCATATGTGCCAATATTTCACTATGCTTACTTTTTAATGTAAAGTTAAAAAAATAAAACTTGTGATCATTTATTTTCCCTTGCTGTCCTCCTTCTCAAGATTTCTTGTTTTTAAAATGTTTTCTGGCAATGCATTCATCTGTATGAGGCTTTTTAAAATAAGATATTTAATTTACGAGTCTATGTTATGATGTTATTTTCCAACTGTTATGATGTTCTTTTCTGAGTTTTCCAATTTCAGAAATTGGCTCCTCTATGGGGTAATTTGGAACACCACAGATAAACTTTTCTCTGTATTGCCTTCTGGAGGAGACTACATAATGAGAGTAGGAATCTTGGTCAATCATACTGAGACTCAGATTAGTTACCTTTTTGAATGGGATCATTGTCTTAATTTTGCTGGAATCAGTAGAATTTGGTAGTTTCAAACTACATGGAAGAATTAAAACCTCATTAAGGAAATCTGTTGAGTTCCTTATACTTCAGTGGAATGTAAATTCCTAGCTGAAAACCATAATTTTACATTTATTTTAACAAGATCTGCAAAACATAAAATCTTGAGAAAAGGTTGTTAAAGCATTCTTTGCTGTGACCATGAAGAATGCTTCTGAGTTCTTTGGCTTCTAGTACAAATCTAATGTGTAGAATTACTTTTAAAATTACTAAATATTGCTTATATAGAGTCACCAAAGGGAAAAATACCCAATAACTCCAATTTGGCTTTTTTTTTTTTTTTTTTAATTATTGCTTTTGAAGAAGTTCTTGGAAGGAAAATACAGTGAGAGATAGAAAATACAAAGAAATTACTTTTAGCTCAAGAGGTTACTCTACCATGAATAATTCAATGTTGTGAAGGTGGTGGAAATAAAATGAATGCATATACACAAGAATTTAAAGTCTTTACTTGCAAAATGAGCTGCAACGTGGAAGCTGAAGGAATATTTCAATGAGTAATGGCAGTTAGAAGTGTCTGAATATTGCTATAAATTTAACACTAATGTTTATGGTGTGAAATGTTTCTACAGAGACATTTAATAGATCTAGTCCTTTGCCTTGAAATTCGGCACTTCAGTAGAAAACTCTTAATTTACCAAAGTTATGGTATTGCATAATTTGAGATAAGATAACCAAGTTCAGTTTCAGAAAAAATGAGTATTCAGAGTGGAAACTGTAGGAATGTAGGACCAGATTCTCCGTGTTAATGTGGCTTGCCTACAATTCTCTGTGTTTTGTGGATAACACAGTGAATGTTAACAGTGGTAACTCATGAGTATATGCACATTCCACACTTAGCTTATGCTTGTTATCAGCCTACATTTTAAGCACCCTGCAAGAATTTGTCTAGAAATGTAGAAAATGCAATTGAAATAGCTAATGGCAGAGTTAGAATATAGATTTTTTTAAAACTGTTTATCACTTAGTAGCTTTTGAAGATGGCTCTTTATTAGTCTGTTATAAAAACTTAAGAAGACAGCCAAGATCTTATCAGAAAGGGAAAAAATGAGTTACAATTCATCCAGCACAGTTCTTCTTTCTTACCAATTTTACTCTCACATATAAAGTTGGCAGGTAAAATCTGGAGTTTTATTCCCAACAAACTTTGGGATACCATAATTTACTTGCTAATGATTGCAGATGGGAAAGAAATTATCTGGAAAATAGAAAAAAATCACCAGCAAAAATTTGTGAAATAGTATGGGGTTCTTGGTGAATGTTATGCCTCAGTCTTCTTGGCAGTTTTAGGGGAAGGTTGGTTGATTTATTCTGGGCTGTGCACAGAAGAAACAACAAAATTCTCAAGAGGTTCAAAAACACACTTCTACTTGCAAACTTTAGAACATTATGGTAGGTTAGGCACTTGGAAAATTTTAAACCTACACCCAGAAAAAATGAGGCATTTCACAAAATTTAAGTTACCAAATTTATACTTTGCCAACTTTAATTTTTCCAAAAATGCACTTACTAAGACATTCAAGTTTTTAGCCTTGCTTACAATATATTTTGAGAGGAAGTTAAGAGAAGAAAGAGAGAGGAAAAGTATACAGAAAGGTAGTTGCCAGCCATGATCTACCAATGAGATTTGAGTGTTACAATTTTAATGCCTGTTTGTCAAAGTGATTGTTGCAATCTTGATCCATCAGGGGTGGAAAAAGCCCACAAAACATAGAGTTCAATAGTTGGAGATCAAGATCTTGTTCCCAGAGAGAATATTTAAGTTACATCTGAGAAATGCTCCTTTAAGAAGCCTTTTGATCTCCACAGTTAAGCAGATATACAAGTCTAAGGTGAATGAGAGGAATTCCATCAAATTTATCACTAACATCAAAAGTCTATCACAGTCCAGCCTGTTTCATATATATATGATTTCATTTGATTACATGCCAAGATGGGTGAAAAAATTGCCTTCTATGAGCAAAGGTTGGAATTACTTTTAAATTTAAGGTTGAAAAATAGTTCAAATCTTTAAGAAATTTTTTTCTATGTTGTCAAGAAGTTTATGTTATTTTAAATAATGGCCAGAGAAACTTGGTCATTGAAATTTGGCACCACTAGACATTCCCATGGCTATGGAATTTTCAGTATTGTTTCCTGTGCACAGAGTGAGTATTGGCAGAAATAGTAAGAAAAAAATCATATTTGAATGTCTAATTTGTAGGCAATACCTATTGCACATCTTCACATTGGTATGTGACAAAATATGAGATTAAATTAACTTTTTTTTTTTTTTTTTTACAAGGGCAAGCTCAAATAATGAGAGCCTATCTGGTCTGGCTGAGCTGGAGTTCATTTTCCCCCAGCAGCCCTCACAGTGCTGTGCTTTGCCCTGGTAGCTGGAAGGGAGCTGATACCCCTCTGATACCCCTCCAGTGCTTTGGGGGCTGCTGGGCAGGGCTGGCACAGCTCCACCTCCCCTTCCTCTCCCTTCCCATCCGCGGGCTGGCAGAGGGCAGCAACCTGAGACACAACCAGGCCAGCTGACCCAAATTAACCTAAGGGCTATTCCATACCATATGATGTCAGCTCAGGTGTGAAAGGTAAGGGAGGGAGCGGATAATTGTTATTTTATATTCACCTTTTGGAGTAACTGCACCATGTGCTGAAGACCTACTTCTCAGGAAGTGGATGAACTTCACTCACTGATGGGAAGTTGAAGTTCAACTTTTTCTCTTTGTTTATGCATGTGCAAACTTTTATGGTTTTTTGCTTATTATTTATTTTATGGTATTTTTTTCTTATCTCAACCTACAAGTTGTTTTCCATCTTATTTTTTCTCCCCTGTCCTGATGGGAAGGGGAGTAATACAGTGTCTTTGCCGGTACCTGCATCCAGCCAGGGTCAACCCGCTATAAAACCTTGAAAAAACTTCACTCTAATCAAGATTTAGCAGAAAATATAGGTTGAGAAGATTAAATAAGTAGATTAATCACTTTTGCAACATTTTTTTTTTCTTTGTAAGGGATATTATAGTAAAGAGAGATTTCAGGTTAAGAAGTAAATGGCAATCTGAACACAGGAGAAAGGAGAAAATAATATGAGGGTATAATTCTTTGCTTATTTTCAGCAACAAAGGTCAATATAACTAATTGTCTCTTCTCAATTAGAAAGGTTATCTTCAGTTTACCTTGATAAATTTTAAAAGTATGAATGTGAATTCATTAGCTCTTTTAAGACACCTAACTCTCCCATTCACAAGTCCTGAAAAAAGACTGACTATAAAGTTGGAAATTGATATGAAGTGAGATAACACCATCCTAAACATGGGAGAAAACAGTTGCAGATTCTATGTCATGTAACTAGACCTGACTCTCAGGTTAAATTAAGTATTATCAAATATTCTGTTGTGGATTAGTCTCTAGACCTCAGGAAAACACTTGCCAAAAGTCCTTGAGACAATCTTTGTTAAATTAGACTTACTGATTGACTTTTAACAAAGATCAGCATTGAAAGTGGGTCTCAGGAAGTCCTCTAGCTCTTCTGCTGTGTTATTTCTCACATGATTTTTATGACAGCGCTTACAGCAAATACGTCACATGAGAAACCTTTATGAAAGGTTCTGGCACAGAGTACATTTGGAGACAAGAGTGTTTAGGGCCTCTGAGAAAAATATTACTGCTTGGAAATAAACCCTTTGGCACAAGAATGGAGCTCTTGCCTAGGCTAACAACGCTCTGGGGGTCTCTTCTACTCCTTTACGTTCTGTACTTAAAATCTCCCTGGAGAAACTACACAAATTAAATTCTGTGGAGCAATACTTTTAATTTTTCAAAAAGTAGTAATAAAAGCCTCTCTGGACCTTCTGACTGTAGGGCTAAAAATCTGAAGTAAGCTTTGTTACCAAGTAAACTGTATTAAGACTAAGTATTGATACTTCTACTTACAGGTAAGCATAAAGTTCATGCTGATTTTGGCACTGCAGCATATGCTGCCTTGCTGTCACATTACATTTTGAATTTGTAGATATTTGTATTTGTCATTACATTTAATGACAAAAGAGAATTCATAAGTTTGGAAATAAATAAAGCAAGACATGAAATTAAAACTACTGGTTTAGGAATGTAGATCACTTAGTTTTATTTATTTTATTGTTTTGGAAAGTAGCTCTGAAGAGAAAAACCTGGGGTTCCTGGTGGATGGCAAGCTGCCCATGAGCCAGCAGTGTGTCCTGGTGTCCAGGAAAGCCATTGGGATGCATTAGGAAGAGCACTGCCAGCAGGTCAAGGGATGAGATCCTGCCTTTCTTCTCAGCATTAGTGAAGCTGCCCCTGGAGTGCTCTGTCCAGTTCTGGGCTCTTCAGGACAAGAGAGACGTGGAGATCCAGGAGCAGGTCCAGGGAAAGACAACAAAAGCTAGGGAATGGAGCATCTCTCTTATGAGGAAAGGCTGAGAGAGTAGGGCCTGCTGAGGCCTGAGAAGAGATGACTGGGAGGGGAATTCACCAATGTCTGTATTTGGAGGGAGGGTGTCGAGGGCATGGAGCCAGGCTCCACTTAATTGTGCCAAGGACAGGAGACCACAGGGAGAAATGGAAATACAGGAAGTTCCAATTGAAGATGAAGAATAAGTTTACTATGTTGTTGACTGAGCACTGGAACAGATTGCCCAGAGAGGTAGAGGCATCCTCCTCACTAGAGATGTTTAAAAGCTGTCTGGACACAAACCTGAGTAACAAGCTCCAGGATGACTCTGCCTAAGCAGAGGTTCGACTGGATGACCCTCAGTGGCCTCTTCCAACCTCAACAATTCTGTGATTCTTTGATTTTCGTGTTCTTAAAAATGAGGCATAGATAACTCATGAAGAATCATAGAATAAAAAAAGTCACATATTTTGTCAGTTCCCTTGCTTTTAACCAAATTGGTGTTAGTTTCTCATAGCTCTGTGATTTTTATGAAATGTTTTAGCGATAGAAAACTTGAAGGCATATTTGAAATTATTATTCTCTAAAAAGTATCACAATTTGTTGAAAACTGCAGATATTTCCAGAAAAATTTTTGGGTTGTTTTGGACAAGCATTGGATCACAGGTAGAATTCTGAGCTGCAGCTTTTCACAATAGTAAAAGAAATATCTGAAAGACAAGACCACTAATTTCTGTATTCCTACTGGTTTTTTTCTTACTGCTTATTAAAGAGCCTTTTGGGCTTTGAATGTTTGAAGGATTCTTGAGTCTGGAACTTCATGCACTTCGATCTGTGTTTTTCTTAATAATCTACCACTTTGGAAATATTTTGCAATAGAGTTGAAGAAGTAAATTTGTTAGCATCTAAATTATACAATACTATAATTGGCAATGATAATGTAATTATTATTGACAATAATATATTTTTCAACAAACAGTTATTGAAACAAGCAAATGCTTTAGCAATGGAAAAAGAAATAATGTGATTTTTTTTAAAAAAGAGTAATTTGGGTTTTCTGTTTTTGAATCTTCTTTGGTTTGGTTGTTTGGGAGTTTTATTTGGGTGATTTTGTTGTTTTACTCGCTAATTTTTTTGTTCATTTGTTTGTTTTGTTTTATTGTTTGATTTCCACCATGTTTGCAGGTAATTGAGAAAAATCCTAATTCTGTCCTGATTTTTTTTTTCTGTCTTCTCCATTCCCTACACAATCTGTAAACAAGAGAGAAAACAGAATTGAGGAAAAGCATAGTCACTGCTGATGCATGGTCTTGTCTCCCATGTCTTTCCTGATTTACTACTGCCTTCAATGAGAGGTGGGAACACACACTAAGTCCAAAGAGAGTTTCAAGAGGAAAGCAATTATCCATCTGTTTTAAAAAATGAACCAAGTCCAGCTATCCTAGTGGCTTCATGATATTGTAGTATGTTTTATGAGGCAGAAAGTGGTGCTGCTATTGGCAAGTTTTGCCTAAAGCTGAATTATTAGAAAAACCAGAGAAATAATATTTTTCTTCTAATATAATTGGCTAAAAAAGAGAAAGATGATTTAATTTTTAGGCTCAATTTAGTGCAGCGTAGGGTATATAATTTAACTTTATTTAGTTCTTCTTTTACAGTCTGTGAAATGTAAATGTGAATGCAATAGAATCTAAATCTAAAACTGTCTCTGAATATGAAAGTTCCAGTGGATTCTGTGAAAAAGTTATGCAAGCAAAGATTTTTATATTGATTGAATATGTCTGATTCTGAAAACTGTGCATCCTTTTCTCTTTAACAACCCAGTATTAAGCTCTTTGTAACATGTGCTAAAGTTTTCTCCTTACTAATGAATGGGACTTTTTTTATTTTCAGTTAATTTGACCTAATGTCTGTTCTAAAAGCTTTATCCTTTCATCCTTTTATCCTGATGCTGTAGCTTATTCCTCATTAAAAGCTAATAATGTTTTACATCCTCTTTGCTCCCCTCTGTTTTGTCAAGGAAACCCCTTCTATTTTGGTACTGCTCAGGTTTACATCACATATTATCATCTCTATTGATATTAATAAACCCAGTCCCCTGACAGCAGGGGTTTAATGACTCTGCTGATAACTGTGTTGGATACATAGTGAAGCTGAAAATTGGCATCAGAAAGTTGTTCTGAAATAATACCAGTGTATTCTCTGTTCACATATTTTAATAGAAGAAATGCAAGAGTTTCATAAGGAAATCAGCAATACTGTACGTACATGTGCCCCAGCTTATCTCATTCTAGGTGATTGGCTTTTCAAATGTGAAAGAATAAAGAATGTTTTTTGTTGTCTGTAGTTTTACATTGAACTTTACTGATCTGACATGGAGAAAGTGAGTAGGAAAACAGTGTTCATGTTCATATAAGAGCAGTAGTGTCCAAACATCTTTAAAGGTGTTCATACATGCAGTATTCTTGTAATCTACAGCATTGCTTCGCTTTGCATGAGTCAATTACTCAGTCTAAATAAAATCTACTTAGCATTCATGTTGTACATGTTTTATTTTACATTCATAAGACAAATATGAATGAATCATAAAAATTAATTAAATTAATATCTAATCCATTCTTTAGATATGTTATGTATTGTCTTATTTCATATTTTATAACTCTGTATTTTAATTTGATCTATTTAATCATTTTAAGGCAAGTATCTATTTTAATAATCATTTAAACAAACACATTTCAACTCCATTTTATCATATTCTACTTTCTGCTTTGAGTTAATTTTTTTAACATTGATGACAGGTTTTTTCTCATGTATTATGTTTCCCCTGTGTATCATCTTGGGATTATTTTACCTCCAGCTTACTGAAAATGCTGTTAGGGAATTTCTATGTAGTTTGATATAAATGACATATATAAAGTTTGCAGAAATGATGTCAGCTAAATATCTTTATTTAGGCTGAGGAAATAAGTAGTTACATACAGGGAAAACATTTCCGTTCGTCTACACCAAATTCCAATTTAATTCAGAGTCAACATCTGAGACAGAGTTATACTCTCTGTTCACAATTCACAATTGCACATAGCAAAAAACCAAAGAAAATTTTGCCTGCAAAAACAGAGGATAATAGGAAACTTGATATTTTATATGTTCACATTTTATTATTTACTGATTTTTAAAGTGTTTCAGGCTGTGATTTTTCTAAATTATTTTTGTATGAATATAGATGCAACTGAACTTAAGTGTCAGCTGAACTGGGATTACATGGTGTCATAATTTAAATTACTGCAGGTACACATCATTCAAATTTTCCATGAGAAAGTATTTCAGATGACAAAAATTAAAATTAATTAAAGACTACATTGTGTTAAAAAAGGTAAAAAATATTACTCTGAGTAAGAAAATGAATTTTTAAAAAACATTTTTGAAATATTTAATCTGTCACATATGCTACAGTAATATATGTCTAATTGTCTAATAAACAATATGCTTTTTAAAAAAGTACTGCTAAACTTAATCACATTTTAGGAAATATTTCTGTTACTGCTGTATTTTACAAGATACCAAAAAAATTACTTTCCTCTAATATCCTTGTTGACCAATGCTACAAATTAGTTATAATCACCAAATATATAGATATTATCTAGTAGTTCATCTGAGGGACACTGTAATGCTCCCTGAAGTGTATTGAATTTGTGTCAAATACATGCTCCACTAAACTGGGATGCTTTTGTGAATAAAGAAATTCTGTTCAAAAAAAGTTCTGATTTTTTAGAGCATTTTCTGCCTTTATCTTTTCTGAAATATTTTAGGCTTCCTCCTGTGCATCCCTGGATATGTTCTGCATGCCTTTTTAGTAGACTGTGGTCCTTCATGGAAACTCCTACCCCAATCAGGCATAGTGGGGGTAGATGAAGGGAGGGATTCCAGGAATTTTCTTGCCTCACATCTCTCCCACTCAGATACCTGGCCTCAAAGTACAGCCATGCACACTGTAAATACACCTATTTCCTCCCAAATTTACCCTGTGGTTGCATTGAATTCCTGCCTATCTGTGACCCTGGATGCTCCTCTTCTGACAAGGCATCCTTCACCTTTTTCTATCTTTGTGAAACTCATTGGCAGAGCTGTCCCAGGGATGAGAGAGCACGGATGGAAACATCCTGTGGCTGGATTATACATGGGCTTTAAAGGAGCACATTCAGGACATTAGGATTTGAAGGCACCTGTGCCATATCTGGGAGGAGGAACTGTGAGCCCTCGGTATCAAGGCCAGTGCTGGATGTACAACGCACACATCATGTGGGTATTTTGATCCTACCCATAATTGCCTATCTGTATTTACAAATATACAGATATAATTGCATTATATACAAATTTAATGTTCTTTCTTTACTGTTGTCTACTTTGGTTCGCTCTGCTTTTTGTTTGACAATTCCTGTAGCACATTTGGTTTTCAGTCTTACTTGAACTACTTTTCATTCGTGAGCACACTTTATCCTCCTTGAATCCTTTCTTCTTTAGACTCCACTCCTTAAAGCATCCTTCCTTCTTGCAGATTTCAGGCCTGCATCAGCTTTCACTTGAATCGTTATGCGGATATTTGTCTCCTCTTACATTACAAGTGAATTTTGTTGTAGAGTTGCTGAGTTAATATATGTAAAGCACTTTTTGTGCTCTGTTCAATTTGCTTGAATCCTAAATGGATACAGCATGCTGGTTTCAAAGATAGCGTGCATAGGAAACCCAGTATTAACCTCCAGCCATCTTGCATTCTGCAACTTAAAAGACACAGGCACTAAGGCACTATGCATAATGAATATGAAGCAGTGATCTACATGGCTGATAGCTTTAGAGGTGTTATACTTGAGACATGTGTGATGAAGTATTATCAAAATTCTCCCAATTCACCTTTTTTAAAGAAACAGACTTGTTCCCTATATGGTGATTCATTTTTTGTACTTCTCTCAATATTTTCTTTAAAATTCTTGTATCTGTTCACTCTCTCAATGATTTTGTGTTATGCAAAGAAGAGGTACACATATAGCTTACACTGCACTGAAACTCTGGTTTGGGATTTGAAGTGAGTTGTGAGATATGAATAAACCTTCTGGTGCAGTGCAATACTTAAGGCATGGGTAATATTTATGTAAAATTTGAGTGAGGTGCTTCACCTCCTAGCTGAACTTTCAGGATAAAATTAAGTATTTAAGCTTACTGTATTGTTTATGAGGAGAAGAAGCACTTCAGAATGGGAACAGGTTTTCATGTTGCTATTTTTTTAAAGCACTCAGGGGAAAAAGTTAGGTTTAGATGAATTTTAGGCACATATATAAATCTATAAAGGGTCTATTCAGCTCATAATACATATTCAGTGAAAATCTATACTACTTATCATACTTCAGTGGTCTGGCTAAGTACTAGTAAGAAAGGGTCATTATGTATTTTATGAGCAGAACTGTTTTGCAAAAAGAATTAAGGAAGTCTCACATCAAAATACCTAATAATCCAGTGTTTGAACACTTCTTAAGGCTGTCAGACACAGCTCATGTCTCTGCATCATTCTCATGACTTGCTTTCTTCTTCATGACATACTTCCTCCCACATAACAGAGGAATTGAGGGCACCTTCAGCAGGTTTGCTGACAACCTGTGGAACATTTAATGGGCTATAGGGAATGGATTCTATACATAGGGACTGTGATAGGCTTGGAATTTGTGCCTGTGCAACCCTCATGAAGTTCAACACGGCCAAGTGCAAGGTCCTGCATGTAGGTAAGAGCAGTGCCAAGCACAAATACAGGCTGGGCAGAGAATGCATCAAGGGCTGCCCTGAGGAAAAGGATTTGGGGGTGTTGATTGACAAGCAGCTTAACATGACCCAGAAATGTGCACCTGCAGCCCAGAAAGCCAAATGTATTCTAGGCTGCTCCAAAAAAGTGTGGCCAGCAGGTCAAGGGGGTTGTTTCTTCCCCTCTACTCCACCCATGTAAGACCCTGTCTGGAGCACTGCATCCAGGTCTGGGGCTCCTGATACAAGAAGGACATGGAGCTGCTGGAGTGAGCCCAAAGCAGGGCCAGAAAGATGGTCAGAGGGATGGAGCACAGCTCCTATGAGGAGAGGCTGAGAAAGTTGGGTTGTTCAGCCTGAAAAAAGGAAGGCTCTCCAGGGAGAGCTTCCAGGGAGCACACAAGAAAACTGAAGAGAGATTGTTCACAAGGGTATATAGTCTCCGGATAAGGGAAGTTACTTTAAACTGAAAGAGAGTAGGTTTAGATAAGATATT
This sequence comes from Melospiza melodia melodia, assembly GCF_035770615.1. Classification (NCBI taxonomy): domain Eukaryota; kingdom Metazoa; phylum Chordata; class Aves; order Passeriformes; family Passerellidae; genus Melospiza; species Melospiza melodia. The sequence goes on along the minus strand of NC_086197.1, from coordinate 86,791,384 downwards.
AAGACAAAACTCTTTACTGTAAGAGTGGTGAGGTACTGGAACAGATTCCCCAGAGAATCACAGAGCTGTTATTGATGGAAGGGCCCTCTAGAAATCATCTAGTCCAGCTCCCCTGCCAAGGAAGGGGACAGATGGGTTTTGATCAGTTGACACAGGAATGTGTCCAGGTGGATTTTTAATGTCTCCAGAGAGGGAGACATAGGCAGCCTTTTCCAGTACTCTGCCAACCTCTTTGTAAATAAGTTCTTCCTCATGTTGAGGTGGAAATTTCTGTATTTTAGTTTCTGCCCATTACTCTTTGTCCTATCACTGGGCACCCCTGAAAGAGTCTGGAACCATCTTCTTGGCACTCAATTTTGAGATATTTAAAGTTGTGGATACCCCTTCCAGGAAGTGTTCAAAGCCAGGTTTATTGGGGCTTTGAGCCACCTCTTCTAGTGTCCCTTGTTATATCAGGGGGTTTGTAACTAAAGGGTCTTTAACCTCTCTTCCTACTCAAACCATTCAGTGATTCAGATTCTCTTCTGCTCCACAGCTATATATCTGTGCATCTGCTGTAACAATTTAACCATACAGTTCTCTGGTAACAACTGCTCTTCCAGTTCTTTGGGTCAGTGGAGGCTGTTTTCAGAGCTGTTAAGATTTCTTAAATTTCAAGGTCACTGCTATGTAGTTTTGCTCTTAAAAAAGTATCTCACTGGCTAAGTAAAGGCACAGAACTAAGCAACAGATATTTGAATGAAAAGGCAGTGATCAGAGTAATGATCATATGTGTGCAATGATCATTATCTAAAATGTGGGATTCCTTTAAAAATATTTTTAAGGATCTATTACTTCCCAGACAGGAGAAGAGAAGAAAAGAGAAGCATATTATGCGCTTTCTTATGCATATTACCATTTCTTGGCCTTGCTCATGCTAATGGAAAGGGGCAAGCTGATTACAAAATTTATTATCTCCTTCATCTTTGGCCCTCAGAGAATTATTTCCAGTAAAGGAATAGCCCTTTGTATTTGTAGATCTTGGCATTTCTGTCTTTCCTATTTGGAATATGTTAAAACTTAGCCCCATATACATCTTTTACTATTGCAAATTGTTAACATTTTTTGAGGGAAAGATGTGCTTCATTATTAAATCCTTGAGGGCTGTCCTGTTTGTGTTCTCAGAATAAGATTTAGCTCTTCTTCAAAAAATGCCAAGGAAATTAGCCATTTTAAACAAATACATTTTAATTTGCATAGTTTCTGCTTTCCCAGCAGTAGCTTCCCTCTGGAATGTTCATAGTTTTCATTTAATATTTGTGTCTGAATAGTAACAAAATAATTTTCCTTCTTTTTCCCTTTCTTTGTCTTGTCTCCTGCCGTTTCTTCTCTCTTTGAACCTAATGAAACATAATTTTCTGGTTTAAATGGGATCAGAACTTTTTTTATACATTTGAATAAAATATGGAATGAAATACACAAAATAATGAAATACACAAAGCATTTAGAGTGCTAAAGAAAATTTACTTAGCGGTCCATATATACGCAAATTTCTGTGAATGGTTGCACTATCCATTTCAGAAATAATAATTAATTTTATTCCTGAGAGGACAGACAGAAAGTCAGAGATAACAGATTAGAAAAGATGTCATGGAGGTCATCTTTGTCTCATCTTTGGTGGCAGGAAAAAGTTTGTAAGCAAACTATGTTGCAGCATCCTTAATTCCAATGTCCAGGAAAAAAACCTTCCTCCTAAACAGAAGTGTGGACACCTCAGTCATCTCTTTGTCAGTGAGTTGGGGAGCATTCAATTTTTTTCCAAAGGAAAACCATAAGCATTATAAATATATACTTATGAGACTCAGTTTATACAAATGTATGATTTTTTTTTTTAATTTTTAGGGTTTTTTACTATTGCCTTGTTCTTTCTTCCATGCCAGCTGCCAGCTTTCCACTTAGGCATGTATTTTAAGATAAGGAACAATTTTTCCACGATTGACATATCTTTGGAATAAGTTAAACTAACAGGTAGAATTTCAGGAATGCAGTTAAATGCAAAAGATGTATCAAACCTGCAAATTTCTTCCCTGGAATAAGACAAAAATTGTCAGCATTCATGTAATTCTGGAGAATCATTGGAAGAATATCACCCCAACCCAAGGATGTTGCATAACCCTCTTCAGAATAAACTTCTTTTTTCCAAAACTTTTTGCCTGACTTGTGATGATTTCACAATATTCTAAATATATGCAAATATTTTACATGGCCATGAAACAGAGGGAGGATCCTTCCATCCATTAGATTTCAGACTGCAGTTGATGTCTGCTTCAGCTCCATCTTTATGCAAAGAAAGTTTTCTCCTCTTGTTGATCCATGAAGCAAATTTTACATTTCAGAAAGGGAACAGCACAAAGACTACCCACAAGAAAGAGGTCTGTTAAGTGCACAAGTCAGGGATTTTTTTTTCTTGTCCAAGAGCTTTAAATCTGGTTGACTTTTCTGAAGTAAATGTGTAGAGACTAGTGCAGTGAAAGCCAGATAACTTCTAATATTGGAAGAATAGAATGAGGGGAAACATTATCAGTCAAAGAGCTTTTCACATGCTGAGGAATTAAAAAAAAACATTTTGTATTTTTAAAAATGAGTCAAGCTATTCTGTCAAGCTGCAAAAAAGAATAAGATGACTCAGATAAAAATGAATCTTAAAGCAAGCCAGATGCCATAATGTAGATGATTCAGAATATAGTACTTCCTCAGATGTGTCTTCCAGAAGCATAATGTTATTAAATATTTTAATATATGTGGCTAAGTTTATTGAGTGTCTTTGAGTTCCTGTCAAACATGTTTTAGAAAAGAAATAAAAAGTCTATCAGAGTACTCTCACATGCTCATAACAATAGACATTCTAAACATAAATATTAATACAAGATTATGCAACTGGATTTAATTTTAAAATTAAAAAATGACCTTTCAATCAAATCTGTAAATCGCAGAAGTTTTCAGAAAACAAAAACAATAAGCATTATGAAACAGAAGTATTGCTCTTCGGCTGAGTGTTTTCCTAATGAATTGTGTCTTGTATATGTTCCTGTTTTTCACACTCAAAAGCACATTTAAAATACCTTAATAAAGGAAATTAATATATTTTACAAAGTATGCTATGATTCTATCCTTAAGGTACAGATAGTTTATCAGCATTAGTTTTATGCATTTCCTTGGCTACGTGCTCATTATTTCTGCTGCTTAGTGATACCTACAGCTTTTATAAACAAGTAAAAGCCTCTTGTTGTGTGGGTTGTAAAAGCATCACAGGCATTTTGGATTATAGTCTTGAAAGATAAGACATTCTTTCTCCATGACAATATAAACTTGTGTAAGGATTAACAAAAACCCTGCCATTTGCATTATATTTTAAATATTCAAGATTTCTTCTTTTCTTAGAGGTCTTTGAAAAGATAAATTAAAAACTAAATGTTACTTTCTTTTACTTGTCTGTCAGCAGAACACAAATTCCAGTGTAAAATCTTACACTCAAATTGTCTTATCTGTTTTTCAATTGACAGCCCTAAGCATTTTCTAAATGTTATATTAAATAAGTAATAATACCTTATGTACTTATTGTTTCATGTTATTTCTTAGGTAGAAACTTGCCATGCAAAAAATAAGCATGTATGATTTTCTGGTCCCTGTTCTAATAAAAAATCTCTTTTTGAGCAGAATATATGAAGAGACCTTATTTTTTGCACTCCATTATGCAACAGCCTGAGTTTCAAGGGAACACTCTGCTCTTCTGATAATGATTTCTTAAACTACTCAACATGTTTACATGCTTAAAGGGAAATTACTTAAATATGATATCTTTAGAAACACTGTATTTTGTTACTGGAAGATTGAAGCAAATTAATTCTGAATCAATAAAATTAAAAACGATAGATGCAAGTAATATCACTTACTGCAAGCTTTAATGTGACAGATATCTGGACAGCAATTTTGATGATCATATTTATTCAGAGAATGGAAATCTACTGCATATGGACTCATTTTTCCAGAAAACTTAGTCATGTATTTATCTGTAGGTTACCATTCTGGGTTTATCAAATCCCATCTGTATACACAGCAAACATTTATCTTATTGAAAGCCAGGGTTATGCTTTTATGCTGTTTGTTTTTCGAGGCATCAGGGCTTGCAAAGAGCACAACATAACTGGGATGACTGTTTCCACACTGAAGTTCTTCTGCATGGCTTCTGTTTCTCAAATTCTCAGATTTTTTTTCAATTCAAGTGTTCCTAGCATTCCTACAGAAATATTTATATTTTGGAGTTTGACTACATGATGACAAGTGGAACAGCACCAGCAGAGGAGATCTGAGCTATGTATACATCAGCAAATGATGTGGCTGAGTTGGAATGGATTTATGCAGTGGAATGCTTGGTGCTGAGAATCTCATGTAATTTCTGAGAGTGTACTTCAGGCTGACTTCAGTACAGACTCATGGGCTGACTGATTCATAATCCTGGATTTATTGCATTTTCCAATTTAATTTCATTTGTAAGGAATTCAATTGATGTAGTCTAAGAATGGTCCACAGCGTGAACTGAACAGTATATAAGCATATTTAACTTCAAGATTCACTTTTGGAGAACACTTTGGATTTCAACCAGGAGGAATTAGTAACGCAGGTGCAGAGTCCTGAATTCTGAACATGACGACATTCCTAAATCATAGGCCATCAGCTAAAAATCACTGTCCTGGATCACAGAATAAAGAGTATTTAAAATCTTGTTACAACTTTTAGGTGAGCTATTGCTCATTCTGAGATAGGGCTGTGTGGGACATAGCTTGTCAACAAGATAAATAACAAAACAGATATACTGGAAATAGAAATTTTATCATGCTTTTTTATGACTTGCATGGGGAAAGTTATGAATGACTAGGAACATTATGTTCCTTTAAAGCTCTTGTCCTTGTGATGATTTTGTTTGTTGTATGGGTTTTCTTGTGGTTTTGGGTTTTTTGTTGTTTGCTTTGTTTGGTTGGTTTGTTTTTGCTTTTGAATGTATTAAAAGAAATTTCCAAATTCTACTTGACACACAACTTTCAATTCTTAAATCTGAGACCAAATAAATGCAGAAAACTGCCAACATTATTAGAATTCTCTTGTGGGCATCACCACGTTCTGTTCATCAATCTGCTGTACCCATTTTCTTAGCCCTCACTGGGAAATTAAATAATCCTGACTGACAACTGACACATTAATTGCCTTTGAGGGAGCACACCTTTAAAAAGCAGTAATTTAAAGTCTTCTGCTTTGGTGGAAGAACCAATTTGCAGCATCATCAGTCAGGGTTTTGACATGTAACTTTGCACTTGCCATTTTGTTAATAAAGAATCACACTTGAATCCTGAGAGAGTGTTTCCCTAAAGAGAAACTTAGATGTCTTTGTGAAATTAAGATGACTTTGATAGGGACATGTAATGAATGTTTAAATGAGTTATTAACCTTTCATGACTTCAGTGAGTGTTACTGCAAGACAATTCATCATTATATTGTCATAAACTGCAAAACGGTGAATATCACAGTAAGATCAATTTCTTTAAAAGTTTATTTCTACCTAGTTTCATGAATAACAAAACCATGTTCTTGTGTTTTTAATGTTTAGCAGACTGCAGGAATGAAAATCTTGACAATAATATTTATGATATATCAGTAAATAAACAGGAATTAAAAAAAAATCATCCAGCAATTAATATTTTCAAATATTTAATATCAATTTTTTTTCTATGCAAATTTCTTGTCAAGAATAGTTATATCATATTCCTTTCTATCAAAGATAGTCTCTACATGTAAATCAATTTATCAAGAAAACCCTTCCTTTATTTTTTTGTCCTATGTAAAATATCAATGAAATGGAAAATTTTTAAGAATTTTCTAATTTAAAATTGTCAAATTCAAGCACATGTTCACATTCTTGGTGCAGGAAATTTCAATGCTTTTTTTTTTTTCAGATGAGTTGTCTGCATTCCAAATTCACTTTTGAGTGAACTAACTTGTTTGATCAGTTTTTCTTGTTTTCATAAGCCTCAGTACAAGGCAGTTTTGATAAATTTTCTTTTAAACCTATTTAAAAACTGTTTGATTAACTTATGACTTTGAAAATGGAAAAAAAAAATCATGTAAATTCTTTTCAGGAAGTACAGTCTTTTATGAAGAAAAAAAATCTACCCTTACCAATAAACTTGTGCAGCTTTTAAGTGTATTTAGAATAAGAATTAATAGCATGCAAACAATTGCTTTTAATAGTTCATAAAGCACTATGTCTTTATGAACACTTTAGTCATGTCTTTAGATCCTCTGTTGATGTACCTGCAGTTCTGTGAAATCAGACGTATGCTTTGTAAAGGCAAAATTGTATCTCACAACAGCAAGATTGCCTGTTTCTGGGGGAAGCTGCACACATTCTTTTACTGTCATTATATTGGTGGAAAAGTCTCTTAAGTCAATACTTTCTTTTACTGACTAAAACAAATTAATACTAAGACATCCCTAAATTATGATTAATAACAAGATATTATATAATTGTTTATTCCTTCATTTTCAAAATAATGTTTAAAAAGAAGTTGAGAAATTGCTAATACTTTGAGGATTTAAAAGGCTGTTTTATTTAGAAATACACTGTAAGTATAAAAAGAAAAATTACTGGGACAAGCAAGTGACGTGCAAAACACAATATTGAGAATGAAAACTTTCAGCAATAATATGAAGAAGCTTTTAAGACTGGAAATGCACTGCTTTGTGTAGGTGACACTTGCTCCCCAAGAGCTGTAAATTATTACACACAGTATGAAACTGGAATCAAAGAAAGATACAAGATTATTTTCCACAACAGGAACTATGTGTCCTTTTGACACAATTCTGTGACAATTACAAAAAAATGTGCCCTTTCCTGTAATGTGTTTGCTCTCATTATTTGTCTTTTTTGTCATCATGTCAGCAATTTCAAATTTGAAAGTTAAATCATGGCAAATTGTCACAGTGGTAGTTCATGCAGTGTTAGAAGTACATTTATGTGATTGTTTTAGTAAATGGCTCATTGAAAAAATATTTTCTGCTCAGTTGAGAGTTTTGCTGCAGGGAGTAAAGCATATGAATCTGAAATACAAATTCAAGTTATTCATGTGTAAAAATTGACCTTTCCTTGATATATTCTTAATAAAAATATTCACTAAGTTGATTATGAAGTGGAATTTTGTGTTGATTTCATTTTACCTTTGGCAATAAAATGAATGCAAATTTATGCCATTTAAATATTTAAAATTAAGCTAAACCAGAAAATTTACGTAAGTAAAGAAAAACTACTTATATGTTATAGAAATTATTTTCTTTAAAAATTGTCACCTACATTTCATATGGAAAGTGTTCTCATATATATTATGTTCTGTTTATTCCAAAGCAAACCATAAAAATATGAAAAGAAATAAATATTTCTGTCTGAATTTTAATAGGATTAATATTTTTACAAAGTAGCTGTGACTGTATAAATGGCTACCCTAGAAATATTTAGTTCAGAATTTAAAAATGTCTGGGATAGCCATCAGAGATATGAAACCTCCAGGGAATTGTTTTATCCCTACTGTTTGCACCTGTAACAAAAAGTAAATTAATAGTTTTGTCATAGATATGCACATTTGCATATTCAAGATAGTTTTGATATTATTATCATCTAGCTGCACCCAGAACTCAAAGGGTATTGCAAATCATCATATGCAAAAAGCGTGTCAAAACATTGTCACAAATAATCTAATTTTCTTCTCTTTTTTTCTTAGCTTTTCCAAACTGTAATTAACTTTCATATGAAATGGAGATGCAGTCTTTTAAGATTTCTTCATAGTTGATAATGTGCAAAAAGGTTAAGCCACTGCATTAGTACAGAAGAAATAATGGATTACAAAATATAGTAAACTCTGAACCATTAGGCTCATTTTGGCAATGGACACAGAATTATCTCCTACCCATGGCTGTGACTAAAAAAAGGGCAAAACTCTTTTGTTTGGGGCTTTTTGTAAAGCCAGCATGAAGTTACCTCAAAATGCTATCTGAAACTGGGTGGGATCTACCGTCTCTAACATAGAGATGCTTCAGAGTGAGGCTCTTTAAAACCACAATTATTTGTGATTTTTGCCTTGATAATTGGCCAAGACACTCGTAAAACACTGCTTTCTTACCCAGTCTACGAGGAGTTGCCAGAGTTAGGACACAGTGACTCCTGCCTCACCCTGAGTGTTGGGGCTGGTATGTGAGAGCTGCTGCACCCCAGAAGCCTGGGAAAGGAGGGAGCAGTGTGCTTGTGTGTTCAGGTGTGCACAGGAGTTGCAGTTTCAGAGACATCACTTTCTCTCAAGTGCATTCTTGATTACATGGGAGGATACTGCTTCCCTAAAGGGGTTCTTTTACTCACTTTGTAGGAGAAATGTGCTAGAAGCTTGAATTTAGTTTCTACAGGGAAAAGGAATCTTCTGGTTCTTAGCACTTCAACACTTGCTTTTGCAGCTTCAATAATGTATTTGCAAGATAATTTTTTAATGTACTTTCAGATAGGTAAGTCACAACAGTTTTAGGACCAAAACTCAAGTCACTGGGTTGAAAAATATTATCAACTTATTTGTTTTCGGTGGGGGGAATAGACAAAGAGCATAGCTTGACTTCTTTGGTTCCTTGGAGGTGTGGTTCACTAGACAGATGAGAAGAAATTCTCATTTATAGTTAACTGCCAGTTGTCTTCCCACTGAAGGATGGAGAACTGTTCTTACTGCAAATGAAAGAACATGCTATTGCATGGATGCATCAAACTCAAAATTTTTGTTTCTAGAGATACTGTGAATTTTTATTCTGTTGGTCATAGGGCTCACACAAATGAAAGGTAGTGACTCTTGCTAAAGTATCAAAGCTGGAGTAGCCAATAGGGGTAGCTTAATGACATCATGGTGTCATCATGGTAATTCACCACTGAATTTATTTTCTCACAATAATTTACTGCACAAGACAGTCATTAGGACATCCTATCCCTAAGACATCTCTAGGATATCTCTGCAGAGAATGAGCTCTGTTCTCATATGCTGAAGTAGATGGGAAGAGAATGGTAGCATAAATAATCTCAGCAGATTTTGATTTGGGAAGAAAGCTACACTAATTCTTTGATGTTCTATGAGACTCATTTTCATATTCTTTATTTCTCTCATGCTCTTAATTTTCCTGTGGTTAGTATTTTCATTAAAAATCAAACACAGAAACAGAATATTACTCAATTGGTGCATCTTCAGCAAAATTGTACAAGAAAAGCTTGCTCCAATAACTCTGGAAAACTTTCATTAAATGGGAATTTACCCTGTAGCAGATTTGCAAGCTGTTCAAATTTCTGCTAAGTTAAGTCAATCAGTCTCCATAACAAGAAGATAGTTCTATGAAATGCCTGAGGCCCTCTGATTCCCTGTTGGTTTCTACAAGGCAAAAAATCTCAGATTTGGTCAACTTGTTCAGAGGAAATATCTTGTTTGCTATGAATGCTCCACAATAATATGATCAGAATTCCTGACATCTCTGTCTGTGCTCCAGAAAAACAAACAAGCAAACAAAAAACAAAATGAAAAAACAACAAAGCAAAAAACCAAAACAAAAAACCCCCTCAACATTTCCTGTTATTTGAAGTTTGTTTTTTTTCTTAATTCTTTCTCTTTCATACCACAGTCTGTTTCCAAGGCATCCCAAGTAATTTCAATAATGCTCCCTGTTCACTTAGAAATTTGCAACTGCCTCATTTTGATGGATATTTCAAAGCAGATTTTTATAAAAATTGTTCTGAATTAAAGTGGAATACAGAAACACATACAAGCTTTCTGCACAATAGAAATTGTAGAGACCACCAAAATACAGAATTAAAAACAGAATGGGAGAGGGGATTTCTGTTTTGTTTGTCCATATTTAAGTGAAATGTATTTGCCACATGTATTTGGTCTTTGCCATTCTGCTTTGTGAGATTGAAGGCAAAAGGAGAAAAGAAAGCCTAAAAATACTGAAGTATTTTTAAGATTTTGTGTTCTTGGTGTACTCAAAGTAAAAAATCAGAGAAATTCTAGTCATATTGCTGTGACAAAATGTGTGTAATGTTTTATTAGGAGTTCACCAGCTTGAAACAAGGAAACTTGTGCTAATACTTGCCTTTCCGAGCTGAAAAACAGTGTAGGTTGACCTTGCCTGGATGCAAAGTGCCTACCAACTGGACACAGTGGAGAAAATGAGGTGGAAAACAACTCGTAGGTTAAGATAAGGTAGTTCACAAAAGCAAAAAAGCAAAAGTTTACACTGGGATAAACAAAGAGAAAATAAGTTTATTCTCTACTTCCCATCAGTGTCCATCCACTTTCCCAGCAGCAGCAGTTCAGCACATGGAGCAGTCACTGCAGAAGGCAAACTCTGCAGATAACAAGCACCGCTCCATTCCTCCTCTCTCAGCTGCTGTAGCTGCGCTGTCCCAGGTGTGGAATGGCCCTTTGGTGGGTTTGGCCCAGCTGCCCTGGCCGTGCCCCCTGCCAGGACCTTTCCCAGCCAGCCCTGGATGGGGCCGGGATGCTGGGAGGCGCCTGGGGCTGTGCCAGCCCTGCCCAGCAGCAGCCACAGCCCTGCAGGGGCATCAGAGGGGCATCAGCTCCTCTGCAGCTGCCAGGGAAAGCACAGCACTGCCAGGGCTGCTGGGGAAATGAACTCCCGCTCAGCCAATACAAAAAAAGCCTAAATGGAGGGAAAAGTGTATTGATACAAAATAACATCTCCATTTGATAGATTATGGGAGTTTAATACTAGAACTGAAATAATTCTAACAGCAAACATTAACTCCTGATTTTTCTAGTCATTGATGAACATGTGTCATGTTTGAAGAAGAGGGATGTATCATTAAGATGGTTTTGTACTGAGAGCAAGATGAACACTGATATCCTGATTCTTTTCTCAAGTCCCTTACACTTCTATTAATTCAGAAATCACAGTGTTTTCAATCTTCTTTGTTATCTTTTTTTGTTTTCCTTCCCCTTTCCTTCTTCCCTCTTCTTTTTTTTCCCTCTCCCTCTCTTTGTCCCTCTCCTTCTTCCTCTTCATCTCAGCACTCTGTAAAAAAATACCCAAAAGCCATCTATCTGGTGATTTCATTGTTGATAGATACACAAGTTTACTTTCCCATTTCTCTTTCCATATCTAAAAGAAAAATTTGGTCTGGTTATTTGTCTTCAAAGGACAAAGACAAGACAGTAGTGGGTTGGATTTTTTTTATTATGCCCCCTTTCCCCCTTTCCCTTTCCACTATGTCTTTAAACAGTTTTAAGACATCTTCGGAGCATGCCTACAAAGTCTGTAGTAGGAAGTTAAAGTCATACATTCTTTTTTAATCTTTATGATTTAATTATTTTTCACCTCTAATTAAAGCAATTTTTAGGAAAACAGAACTGTTAACTTCAGGTTCTTACAGGAAAATATAAAGAAATAAGTATCTGCCTAGAAGTGGATGATTTTGACTCAGCTATGAGATCTCAAAAACCCCCACCTGACCAAGGGGATAGCCCAGATTGAATTTCATTTTTGGGAGAGTCTGCATGTCCTATGCTTTTGTAGTTAGGATTTGGTTGTTTGGGGTTTTTTTGTTTGTTTGTTTGTTTTTTGTTTGTTTTTTTTTTTTTGTTTGTTTGTTTTTTAAGTTAGTACTGGAATTTTGACAATCCAAAGAGCAAGAAAAGGCTTCTCTATTTTTCAGATCATTGAAGTGACATATTTGGGGAACAGAAAGTATAGATAAGGGTACATGCATTTCTCTTCTAGAAATTTTGTAGCTTGAAATTTTTACATTTTCTATGACACCAAACCCTTATGTTATTTTGCAGGGATGATGTTTCAGTTGCTTGTGTTCTTGACTAGGTATATTTAGTATACATTTTATTCTTCAGTGTAATTATTTTGTGGGGTATTTTGTCTCTGAGTTTAAGACCTCTTAAAGTTCAAATATTACCATGAAGAGGAAAATTAATTTAGATTTCCTAAATTAATTAATTAATTAGATTTCCATTTTTAACCAATTAGATTTCCTATTTTAACCAATAAGGAAAAATGAACTAGCAGTAAGTTTTCTTTTGTCTACTGTGAAAGTAAGATGGATTAAGAATGTCTTACTTGTGAACCTGGTGGAATGTTGCTGAGAACCAGAGTCAGTCATTCCACAGTTTCAGTAGTGAGATGTTTTAGCATGTCTGTGAACATAAGAAAGACATAAGCCCTTATTGGAATATCAGATGGATGTTTAGGTGTTTTAGGAGGAGAGAAAAGCTGCAAAATGTCTTTTAGGGGATCTCAATTTTGGTTGAGGTCTCTGCAGAGGCAAGTTTTATGATAAAAGATTCTGATCTACATGTACAGAGGCATACAGAGGCACAAAGACAGGTGGAGGTAACTCAACAAACCAGTCAGAGAAAATTTCCATTTCTGGGAATTGAAATGCACATTTCTGGGAATGTGCATTTCCAAGTGCATCCCAGGAGAGTTTCCTTCCCATGGACCAGGTTACACTCACCACCATAAGACAGTGGGAGCTTCTCTTCAGGTCACCTTTTACACTGACCGTGGTGACTGCCTAGGTATACGGAACACAATGTGGAATCCAGAGGAAGAATATTTTGGGAATGTACAAAAATGTTTACAGTATGCTTTGGGGGAGCATGGTGGATTGACTCTGACTGGATGCCAGGTGTCTGACAAAGCTGCTCTGTCATTCCCCTCCTCAACCAGAAACAGACTCACAGGTCAAGATAAGCACGGGGATAGATCACTCAGTGATAACTGTCATGAGCAAAACAGACTTGGGGAATTTAGTGCAATTTATTACCAATCAAATCAGAGTAAATAATGACAAATAAAAAATAAATCTTAAAAACACCTTCCCTCATCCCCCTCCCTTTTTCTTGTGCTCAGCTTCACTCACAGTTTTCTCTACCTGCACTGCCTTCCGAGCAGCACAAGGAGACGAGGAATGGGTTCTGTAATCAGTCCATAATATATTAACTCAGTCACTCCTTCCTCTTCATGGGGAGGACTTCTCACACTCTTCCCTTGCTCCAGCATGGGGTTCACCCCATAGGAGACCATCAGAAACTTCTACAACACAAGTCCTTTTCATAGACCCTGCTCTTCATTAACTGCTCCATCTTGGGTCCCTTCCACAGGGTGCTGACCTTCAGGAGCAGACTGCTACAACATGGATATCCCATGGGCTCACAAGTCCTGCCAGCAAACCTGCTCCAGCATGGGCCCTCCAGTCCAGGGGGCCACAGGTCCTGCCAGATGTGTTCTGCAGTGCAGGCTTACACACACGTGTGTGTACAGGTCCTGCCAGATGTGTTCTGCAGTGCAGGCTTACACACGTGTTTGTATCTGTGTGCCTTGGGGCTTTGAGAGCCTGGGTGCCAGCAGCTGGGATAGTAAGGACATGAGGGCTCTGATTAGCACCTAGACTGTAAGGCCAGCTCCTGGGGAGATGTGTATCACACAGACACAGCCACAATATCCACAGAGATGTACATAGACATGTTTCTTACTAATGCATCCTCAGCCTGCTCAGCCTGTGAGGGAAATAGGAAAAGGCTACTTATGCTGTTTCTACTTGCCTGTGTGTTGTGTTTTCTGCCTGTGCTGATCTGTGTGGCTTGCCAGGGGGATACATAAAATGTGTGTATAAAATACATGCAATTGTCTGTGTGCCTGCTGAGAAAATGTGCCCAGTCTTGCTGCTGGAGCTGAATCAGCCTTGGTTTTCTTGGTCTACTCAGTTCAACAACCCTGGCAACCATATGACTCTAGCCAGAGGGTGTCAGAACTATAAATGTTTCCAGAGTGTGACCCTTCCCTTCACTAAAGCTGTAGATCAAGAACACCTATAGGATTCTTCTTGACTCCCTTCAGGTACAGGCTTCTGTTGCAGACATTTTTTCACAGGAATCCTTTCTTTCAGATTTCTGTGTCTTCTGGAGGGCAGAGGCCTCAGAAGATAATGTAAACAATTGTTATCAGTTGCTGTGGAATGTAACAGGGGCACCTTGATTGGCTCATGTTCCCGTGTTTATAATTAAGGGCCAATCACAAAGTGCAAGCCAGGGGACTGAGTTCTTGGACACAACTTTGTTAGAGTTTTTTCTTGCTATTCTTAGGATAGCATAGCAGCTCTGCAAACCTCTCTCTTTATTCTATTTAGTATAGTCATAATGTATTATATATGATATATCAATAAATCCAGCCTTCTGATCTAGAAACAAGATTCACCGTCTCTCTCTCACCAGCAGCGACCCGCACAGGGCGCAGCAATAGGCTTCTTCCTGTGTAACACACTTTACAGGGCTCTTTTGTAGGCTCTTTCTCCTTTGATACCCACACCTTTAAAACTGAAAGTACGAAGCCAAAAGGAGTATTTTTTTTAAACTGTGTGTTTTGAATGCGCTTTCAGCTGGATGGCTGTATTTAAAATCAGAAATTGACAGTTTATGTTGTCTAAAAGCATTTCCAGGGGAGAATATAAGGTCTTCAAAGGCAGGAGAATGTTACAGACTTTCTCTTATGATTCATTCTCAGCTGTCTCTGAGAACTTCTTTTAACTATCAGGGATTTCACAACACAGTTACTAAATGTAGATGCAGCCAGGCTTTTTTATAAATGATGCATTTATTCCTAAAATGAATGGGTTTATATCCATTTCTCAATACAAAATATACAGAGATATGAGATGAAGGATGAAATGTAAGGTGCAGTCTCATCCTACTCTGCTATATCTTACAGAATCTTGCAATCTCAAAAGTGTTGCTTTTAAAATAATTTCAAGTTAGTGGTATTAAGTGCTTTCCCTTCTCTTGGCCTTGACTCTGTGCAAGCACTCCACAGCAATAAGAGAAGCATCCCTGTGTTACCAACATAATTTCCAGCACAAATCCAAAGCACAGACCCATACTAGCTACTGTAAAAAAATAGCCCTATTTCAGACAAAGCCAACACTCACTGGCAAGTAAGTATGAGGGCAGGGAACTTTAAAATGCTAAAAGGGCTTTTGCAAACCACAGACCTTTTGAATATTTTTGCACAAGGGGAACTAGAACATACTTATAACCATGAATTAGAGAAAAGATGAAATCATGATTCTTTTATAAACTAAATTGGAAGAACATAATGAAAAACTTTGTAAACTTAAATTAGAAATAAGGACCAGTCACAGAATTGAAGCATGAAAAGTTCTGTGACTACTAAGTCCACTATAGACAATCATTCAATTTCTCTTTTTTTGATCAAATCACAGTGTCTGAACATATATGTTTATACATCTTTCATATTTTC
This sequence comes from Melospiza melodia melodia, assembly GCF_035770615.1. NCBI lineage: Eukaryota > Metazoa > Chordata > Aves > Passeriformes > Passerellidae > Melospiza > Melospiza melodia. The sequence continues at coordinate 86,775,997 of NC_086197.1, read as the reverse complement.
AATTTTCTCATTAATCTAGCTTTCATATTCTCCTAAAGAGAAGTTCGGAATATAAAATTGATGCTCTAAACACTGCTACAGAAGAATTAAAACTGTCATTTATTTGTGAAATTAACAGGATAAAATGTGATGAGGAGAGGCTGAGGGACTTCTTGGCTGAAAAAGATGGTCCTTTAAGGGAGCTGAATAGCACTTTTCTAATATTAGGGAGAAAGTCACCAAGTAAACAGAGCCAGGCTCATGACAGCAGTTGAAGGCAGGAGGGGAAGAGACAATGGATATTCATTTAAATGAGAGTTGTCATAAACAGGAATGTCTAATCTGATATAAGAATATATGCTTTCACATGTATAATAATAAATACTAAATGTGGATAATAAAGCCTTGAAGGAGGTTGTCCAAAGAAAGATTTTTTCCCCAAGTTTCCATCCTTGGGTGTTTGCCCAACTATATAAATCTCTGAGCAATCTGGTCTATCTCACAACTCTTCCCTGATTTGAGAAGTTTTGACTAAATTCCTCTCCAATCTGAATTATCCTATCAGTCTGTGAGTTACACTGAATGTCTTCCCCGAATATTTGGAAAACATTTTTCTCTCTACATAAAACTGGGTAAGGGTGTTTTGAGCTTTCAGTAGAGATGTGTGGAAAATGCTAGAGTTTGAGTTTCATTGCTTGATTTGAGTTTTGGTGTGTGTTGGTTGGAGCTTTATTAATTTTATGGTTTGAGATTTTTGCTTTTTTTTTTTTTAATTTTTTATTTACATTGGGAATGCTGTGATTTATGAGATCAGGTTGTCATGCTAGTGAATTTATCTGATACATTGGATCAGTCAGTAACCCTTCATTCATGCACAAGCTCTTACATTATTTTGGAAATCCTAGCTTCCTGTTGGACAGCATTTTATGCACAAACTTTCATGGTCATGGACAAAAATCTCCTACCACTGGAGTTTAGGGCACAATCTAAACCATGGCTTTTAGAGCCTAAAGGACATTGGATGGACCAGCAGGGATAGACCTGTAGAAAGAGAGGACAAGAAAGTCTATGTGTTTCTGCTCTCAGCAGTACTAGCAGCAGAAACTGCTGGACTGAGTTCCAGGTAGAACAGCTGATCACTGTCCCTCTCATACTGGTTTGCCACCTTTACAATTTGCTGCTTGAATTGCTGCTCTTCAACAGAAAGAGAATGGAAGAAGCATTTGAGATGCTAATCCCTGAGAGGTGAATGTATTTTATATTAAATATTGAAAAGCAGAAGCAGTCATGGAAACAAAGACCACATCACCAGGCCACTGTTCCATAAGAAGTTTATCTTGTATGCTGTATTCTCACAGAAGAATAATATTTTTGTTTATTTTTACCATTTATTTCTTGATTCACAAGTCCTGTTCAGATGATGATGATGTAGGATTTAGATGATTATTAGGATTTTAGCACAGCACTGCTCAGTACTGTGTCCCCATAACAGGACACTGACAGACTGGTCAGGCACAAATCTCACCTTTCCTGGGGCACTGACAGACAAATCCAACTCTAAAGGTTGAGGAAATCTCCCCACACTAAGGGTCAAAGACATCTCCCCATTTCACATGACAAACAAGTAAAAATGTTTTGGTGACACATCTTTAACAATGTGAAAAGTAGTTGGAATTTTATATTTGTGTCTATAAAAACTGGGATAGAACATAGCAGAAGCTTTCAGATCTTTGTCAAACATGAGAAAAGGATTTTGTTGCTTACATACTGTGCAGGGTTCATCCTTGAATAACTTTATAGCATTTTATTTTGTGGTTTTGTTTATACACAGGTAAAAAGTGCATAATCTATAGAACTGCCAAATATTTGTCAGTGCATTTTGGTAGGATTAACCTCCCAGACATACTAAAATCTCTGAACACTGATTGAAGTTTCACTTGAACCACACACTACAAGAAAGTCATAAGGAAACAAATAAAAACCAAGAGAAAATTCTGGCCTCCCAAACTAAGCTAGGTGAACATATTTTTATCTTAACCTTTAAACATGTGATATATCCTGTAATATTTGAATTTCTATATATATCTTTCATAACTTCTGTGTCAACTTGAGCCATTAAAGCAACAGGTCATTTTAAAAGTACTGAATAAAGTTCTTTGTGTAATAGTATCTGATTTTTTCAGTCTGTTAGAGTAAATGTATTTGGAGCTGTAGGATTGTTGAAATAAAGTAGAAAGTAACCTTTATTTTTAAAATCAATATTTGTAATATAAATGTGCAATTTATATTTGATTTCAGATATTTTCTTTATCCCACTTTTTTTTTTTTTTGTCTTTCAACTCCTAAATCTAGAGTTGGTTTCATGTAGGAATTAATGAATTGTGAGTTCTTCCCCCGTTTTTAATCTCAGGACCAAAATTAAATCGTGTGATTAGAATTGGCCTCCCATTGAGTTTTATTAGGATGAGTTCTGATTTCTGAGTGAAACCCTGATGTTCTCCCACATTCAATCGACAGGGTGTATATTTTGGTGGCATTTTGTTATCACACAGATTTGTGTTAAACTAATTATAAAGACATATAAGTTTAGATTTATTTTAAGCAAAACTTCAGAACTACACCAAGTGCTCTCTGAAAGTGCCCTGAAATTGCTGCATGTTGGCAGGAGTTGACTGAGGGTTTCAGATCTTCTCTGTGGTCATTGCTCCAGGCTGCAGTTTTTTTCCATGCCTACTGAGCATGGATAGTGAAGTAGTGGATGAACACTCTTGGATTTGATGGATCAAAGCATCGACCAGTAAGTGATAAAGTGCTTTCCCAGAGTGCTACTTGTTGCCCCTAGGTTGTCCCAGTGTCTTGCCAAATTCTTCTCCAGTACAAAGTGTAGGTTGAAAAATTCTTGGGACTTGATACACAATAGTTCAGAAAATACTATATATAAATCACACTTTACCTGTGCATTTCCTGTCTGCTGATTCACGGTCAAAAATTCATGTTGCTCTTTAGTGAGAAAGAACTTTTCTTTCCTTCCTTTTCTTTCCCTCTCTGCTTTTTCTGTCTGTTTATTTTTTTTCTCATTTTAAGTCAGCAACAGCAAGGATCATTCAATACATGATTGTGCTCATTTATTTTCTTTTGCTGTTACTATTAAAAAAAAAAATAGACTAAGGTCACATTATTCTGGAGAATTGCACAACTAGCACTTGAGAAGGCACAGTACTTAAACATATTTAAAATAAGGACATCACCAAGGTAAAGCAGAAGGAAACAAGAGAAACAGTAGTTTAATCCTATTTCTGGGAGACAAATACCTCAGCTTTACAATATTTGTTGAATTGGTTGCAACCCTAAAGGACCACAGATAATTCCCTCAACAAAGAATGAAATACAAGAGCTGCCATTGTACATGGCTGTTGAAAACTCTTCTTTTAATATGAAAGATTGTTTGAACATAAGTCTCCAGAGTGCCTTTCTCAGAAAGACATAATGAGGTCACAAAAGAAAGAATTTCAGAAGGAATTATCAAACTTAGAGGAACTTGAAAAGGAGGTGCTTTCAGGAAGTAAATAATGCAAAGGGTGACTAATTGCAGCACATGGGAATCCTCACAGGGGTAGGTGTAAGGATTATGTTTTAGATCTCAAACTGCAAATATTGTCCCTTCCAGATGTGCTTTGCAGCAGTCTTTGAAAAATAAAGATGACCCAAACAGTTCCAAAACTAAGAGTTATCCAAGTCATACTTGTTCTTTCTGCATAAAAACACCCTGAAACATACAGCCTGAAATTTTACCTATTGAGACATCATATTTCAAACATATTTTCCAGACATTGAAAATATTTTGGAGATATTGCAATGCCATAGGCACTCACCAGCAAAAGTAAATCCCTAACTTTCAGTTTCAGCCATTTGTGTACTTCAATACCTAAACTCACTGCCACATAGCATATATCAAGCAGTGAAATAGGATAATTACAGAGTTTAAAGTCTATTATATCTTTGCTGTTCTCAGTAAGTTCTTTAAATATTAATCAAGGCTCCAGGAGATTACCAAAGGGATAATTCATAAAACATAGTTCTTCTAAGGAGATATCAAATGCAATATGAAATTATCAATTCAGCAGAAAAACGCAACAAAAAGAAAAAAAAGAAAAAATAAAACATCAATATGGCAAATTTTAGCTGTAAAATAACAAAACAGTATGGAGAAGAAATAATGTGAAGAAAAAATAATTAAATGCAGGGAAAAGCAAATATTTTAATCTCATCCAAATTAAAATGTCTTTACATGAAATTAAAAGACTACTTTTCTACAATGTGTAATATAGAATTTTGACTGGAACATAGATATAAGTAATTGTGTCAGTAATAAGGCCATCTATATAAAAATAGAATAAGATGCATAACTTACTAAGTTCCAGTCAATTAAAAATATTTAAAAATATATTAAATCCATGTAAGCTTCAAACATTATAGTTTGAAGACTACTTACATTAAATAACAATAAATTCTGTGCTACTGAATGAGGTACTTACTAGATTCATCTCTTTTAGTAAAGTGCATTTTCTGTATCTGTGCACTGACTGCACAAGGCAAAATCGTATTAATTTTGCCAAGAAATCATACAGAGATAAATAAGAAACAGATTTGTAAACCTCATCTGGTTTTAAGCAACTTTTTCCTATTCTTGAAGCAGATAAGCATTTTTTCTTGCCTATGGCAGAACATTTTTAAATTGTTTCCTATGGACATACTTTATGTGCTCCATGTCCATAAATAAAATTAGGTCGGAAATTAGAATAAAGTTTTTCACAAATGTGTTTATGAAATTCTAGACTAATAATCCAGTAGGGGGATGTATGGATCATAATACAGCTACTTTTAAGATGCTTCCTTGTTAATCATTATGCTGAGTTTATATGGCACTGTTTTGGTAGTGAGAGGCATCAAGAGATTGTTTCTGTAAATCAGTGGCAGAAGTTGCCCCCATGCCTAGTGCCAAACTGTGTTTTAGGGATGTTGAAATTAGGTCTTATACTACTTTAATACTCTTTAGCCAGCTTCTGTATTTCTTCTTTCTCTCCCACTGAGTTTTGATTTGGTACTGCAAAAGAGTATCTGCATCTGCAATGATAGTAAACCCAAAACTGATAGAGTTGTTAGGCTTTTTGTCTTAGGAGAATTTCTTGATGGAATCAAGGCCAATTACCCTCAAATTTTAGAACTTCTCCTCATATCCTTGATTCTTGTAAAACATCTCATCTTTTTTTTTTCCATTAAATAGCAAAGACCCTCTGAACTTGAGGAATCTATTTTCTCAGAATTTATGTTCTGAAAAGGGTACATGCTCAAGATCTATTATTTGATCATTTCAAAATATACTCTATTTCTATTTTCACACCTTTCTTTGTTGGAAGAGTTAGATTTTTTTTAATATATTTTTTGCTTTGGTTTATTTGTGTTTTGGGGCATTCTTTTGTTTTATGTTTGGGTTTGCATTGGGCTTTTTTCCTAGTAGTTTAATTTCTGTCTTCCCAAGGCTTATTTCAGAGTTTATATAAATTATGCTGTCACCAAGAGAAGAGTTTAACTTTCTGCTGCCTATTAAATCTGCACAACAAAGGATTTAATCTTAATTTAGTTTTTTGTGCAATGAAATTTCTGTTTGATTAGGAGAAAAGTCCCTGGTGGCACATGTCTCAGGGTCATTGAAACAGGCTTCCAACTATGTCCTCCTTTGTCTTGAAAGGATTCTAGTCATTCAAATCTGCAGATGTATTCGCTGGCTCAGGATCTCCCAGACAGGGGAATTCTTAATTGGAAGCTGGATTCTTTTTTTGAAGCGATTTCCTTATATTCTCATTGTTTTATCAAAAATTGCATCCTAAGCATCTGCTATATAGATATATATTTCCAGTTTCCAACCACTGGTTATGAAGAAGCGCAGAATCAGCTGTACCTCTTAGTGATGTAGGAGGACTTAGTGTGAGCCAAAAAAATTTAGACATTTTATAAGCCTAGCTGTTTAGGTTGTTTTTCTATGACACACAACTTTAAATATTACAGAAATTTTTAAAAAAATAATGAATTTCCTTTAGGAAAGTCAAATAGACTGATAAAGAGAGAAAAAATGCCTTAACATCCCCATGATTTTCCTCCTAAAAGGAAAGCTGGAAGAATTTGTGAAAGCTGAAACTACCCTCCAGAGCCTCAGTTTTACATCAAGAAATAGCATTTTTTTACTACTGCACTTAACATATTTTTAAATCTACTCCCAGTTTACAACTAAAGTTCCTTGGTGAATGAAAATATTTTAGTGTCTTTATGACCTAGGATACATTATTTATTGAATTCTGTAATTTTTTTTCTACCTAAAAGGGAAAACTTTCACAGAATCACAAACTAGGTCAGTTTGGAAGGGACCACAGTGCGTCATATTGTCCAACCTCCCCACTCTATCAGGGCCATCCTAAAGCACAGGGCACAGGATTGTGCCTAGGTGGCTCTTGAATGTCTCCAGTGAGGGACACCCTATGACCTCGCTGGACAAACTGTTCTAGTGATCAGTCATTCACACCACAAAAAAAATTTTCCTGATGTTCAGGTGGAATTACTGTGTATCATTTTGCACCCATTGTTTCTTGTCCTATGGTTTGGCACAATCAAGAGCAGCCTGGTTACACTCTCTTGATAGTCATCCTTTAGACATTTATACACATTAATGATGTCCCCTCTCAGTCGCCTCTTCTTGAGACTGAACAGGTTTAGCTCCCTCAGCCTTTCCTTGTAAGAGAGATTCTCCAGACCCTTGACTATCTTAGTATCTTAGTGCTTAGTAGCACTGGACCTGCTCCAGGAGCTCCGAATCTCCTTGTGCTGAGGAGTCCAGAACTGGGGCAGTTCTTCAAATGTGGCCTCACCAGGGCTAAGTAGAAGGGCAGGATCAGCTCACTCGACCTGCTGGCAATGCTCTTCCGAATGCAACTCAGGATTCCCTTGAGGAGACACAAGGAGACACTGCTGGCTCACAGAGAGCTTGTTGTCCACCAGGATCTGCAAGACCTTCTCTACAGAGCTTTTTTCCATATTGGTTATGCTGCATTTTGTTCACTCCTACTCATACCTCATTTCCTCAGCAGCATTTTCTCCCCCTCTCCCCATTTATTACCAAAACTGAATCAAAGACCAAGATCCGAGTTGCATTTCTTTATATTTTTAAACTTATCTTATGATTGTAAAAAAATAAGACCCTTCTCCTCTTATAAATTGAATCACAGTGTAATAAAGTACTACATCTTACTGCTACTTGCAGTTTTCCTTTTCAATAGGAGTAAGACAGAAATGGCTCTCACAATTTTTCATTGTGAATTTCAGAGGATTAAAATCTGTGAAATAAACCAGTGCATCAAAAGGTACTACAATATCTCTGTTGCCTAATATCTAAACAGGTACCCTGTGAATGATTAAATAAGAAAAATTTCTCATGTGAAACAAGACAATGATGGTCAGGGGACTAAAATCATAGAATTATTTCGTTTGGAAAAGACCTTTGAGGTCATTGACTCTAACCATTAAACCAGCACTGCCAAATTCAGCACTAAACCATTTCCCTAAGTCCTCATCTACATATCTTTTAAATACCTCCAGGATGGTGACTCAATCATTTCTCTGATTAGTCTGTTCCAATGCTTGACAACTCTTTCACGGAATAATTTTTTTCCCAATATCCACTTTTAAATTTCACCTTGTTCAACTTGAGGATGTTTTCTCTTTTCCTGTCACTTGTTATCTGGGAGAAGACACCAACCCCCACCTGGCTAAAACCTCTTTTCAGGTAGTTGTAGAGAGGGATAAAGTCATCCTCCAGTCTCCTTTTCTCTTGTTGGAAGGTATAGTTGGTCAGATGACAAAAGCTGAGCCATCCCTCACATTATAAACAGAGAGGGAGGTAGCAATTACTAGAGCAACAGACTGAAGCTCATTATAAGTTCTTCCATACCTCAGTCCTGAACTGTAGGCATTGTAGTGCCTCTATCTGAAATCTTTGGACAGCATTTTCATTTGTACCTCTCTTCCACTAAGGGTAAAAAATGAAACTGCTGAACATAATTCAGCAAGAGGACTGCTTATGTTACAGATAAGAGTAGGAAAGCAGAGTTGTGTTATGGTTCCATGATAGAAAATACTGTTTTGTACACCATGCTTTTAAAGCATCTTGGAAAGCTATGAGGTATTTTTTATTAGACTGTACATGATAATCTAAGGAGATGGAAGGAATGAATGTCAAATAAAGTATATGCTCCTCTGGGGAAGATTTTAAAATGACAAACTGCAGTGCATTCCTGTAACGGTCAGCTCTCTTCGCTTTTAATCATTTAATAACATCTACTCTTATGTAACGGAACTATGGACATGGAAAACAGATTTAAAGAATGATCTGGGAAAGAAATATAAATGACTACATATCACGGTAGTGAAAAGATATTCTGGTTCTCTCATGATATTTGGATGGGATTTCAGTTTCAGTGTAGAGTTTTTTCTAGTCATTAGATGGATAAGAACAGAGTTGATGGTCTTCCATGTTGTCTCAGAGTATAAGGAAAAAAGCTTACTGGCAAATATGATGCCAAACTGAGCACTGTCATCCCCAAAAAATAATATTGGAAAACATAAATAAAATTACATAAAGATGTATTTTTAATTTCAATACATACATAAAGATGTATTTTTAATTTTGAACTCTCGATCTGTCATATTTAGCTTTTGAATGTACCAAACCTAAATCATAAGCACACGACTGCAAAATGTAAAACCCAATTTAGCGTGATACTGATTCTGATCATGAGCATCAATAATATTCTGGGCAGAAGTGTAACAAAATGAAAAGTGGTCATCCAGTTCCAATTTAGGTTGTATTACCATTTAAGCTAAAAACAAAAAACCCAGGTAACAGTCAAAGTAAGAAACCACACTTAGTTGCTCAGATAATTGATTCATTACAGGAATCTGAGTCATTACAGGAATCTGATCTAGTGCTCAAGAAATGCTGCAAAAGCTTTCTTCACTTACAAGTGTTTTTTCATGAGGTCTAACATAACCTATATCTGTACTCTCTATCATATAAAAACAGTCATCAGCATCCACACACTCCCACTTGTGATTAGCAGGAAGAATATAGGAATTAATATTCCCTGATCTTACTCAAAAACAATGCTATTTCTGATAGGAGTGACTCCATCGAGCCAAAAGGCTATACGCAACATTTCCATACAGAAATTTCTACTCATTTATCCCTAGACAAAGATTTTTTAACTCTAATTTTGATTTTAATGCTAATTATGTGTCAATAACTTGCAAAGGGCTTGTGCATTCATTTTGAGATCACTTAACTATGTAATCATGTGATAATTGAAGTTATACTGATTTTGAAATAGATCTCTGGACACCATTTGGGTAACAGCATTCTTCCTTCTGCCTTACCCTTTAAAACAAAGGCCAACACCAATGCATTTAGATAATTCACCAGGAGTCATGCTGCCCACTTCATAGATAGCTGGCTTCTTAAAGAACTCATTATTTTCATCCCTTCTCATCTGGAGACCTGTGAAATCAGGTCTTCCTCAAGGATATAGAATGTCAAGATTATTGTAATGTCTTCCATATCTAAAGTTTTCTGAAGCTGAGCAACAATACAATCAAGTTCAGAAGATTCTCAAATTTAGTGAAAGAGAAAATAAAGACTCATTTGACCAAATCCACTGGAGGAAGATCTTGTATTCTAGTTTCACTTCACAAACTCTTTATTGTAGAAAGTGAAGATTACACCCTTCCTCTAAAAGCCATATCAGCTTACTTTTTTGATTTCTGCCATATACTAAATTAATGTCTTCAGTGAAATGATTATGGCTTGAAATTTCTCCTCAGTAATTTGCTGTATTTATTTATAAAATATAATATGATGATGAGCTGTGGTGAAATATTCTGCTTCCAAAAACACTAGTTAGAAAAGCAAGAGTCAGGCAAACATAAAAAATTAAAACAATGTTGACTACTTCAAAATATTCCATGGTGGACCTTATTTAGGAAAGCTCTATATGACTCCCAGGCTTCCAATGCCAGTAACACAAGGTCCTTGCTGAGGTAACTGACACAGCAACAACTGTGTAAGTGCTTCAAAAAGTCAGGATGGATAGTTATTGATCATACCTAAATGCTGTCAAACACATGAAAAAATCTTCTTCAGCATAATCCATAAGTATCATGGATTGGAATAAAGTTCTATTCATATTTTATATTCAGTGACCTTTAATTAGAACTATTTCTGCATTAATTATGCGTAGTAGTAAAACAAACAAGTGCGTATATTTCTATGATAATTGTGCATTACTCAAAAATTAAAGATAAAAAAAGCACATATCAAACCCAAAACCAAAATAAAACTATCTCAAAACCCAAAAGTCATTGTTGCAACATGGAGCACACTTTAATATTCAACAGTGTAATTATAACAAATAGGTATAATTCATCACTATGTAGAAAATAAAACCATTTGATTTGGTATTAAATTATTCTTCCCAGTTGCATTCAGTAAGAAAACTCTGTTCAACTGAAGCACATAGGGGAATGGAAATACTTTGAGGAAATAGAGAAAAAAAAAAAAGAGAAAGAAGCAAAAAACACATCCAGCATCAGAACTCTATCTTGAGCCAAATTTCACAAATGTATTCATACATCATTTTGCTCTCTGTGAGATTTGTTTGGGGGTGCATGGATCTGTTCTTCTGTGACAATTCATACATTCTCATGTGGAACACTGAAAGGAATTTTATAAGACTGACATCTAATACCGGAAGTTAAATTATGCACTAGCCTTGCATTACAGTGTCATATGCTGATAATGTGAATTGGTATGGAATGTTATTTATTCCAGTACTGCCCTTTTGTAAAATATTTTGCACATGGTACCTCTTTCATATAAAATTTTCTTTTTTTGGCAGAGCAGGTTGTGAATAGCAAATTGCCTTGCAAACAATTGTATTTTCTTGTCAGTGTTGATTCAGGGGAGTCTTGCACACTTCTGCATTTCAGGCCTGATTCTGTTCAGAGAGTTTTCATAACAGTAAAAGTCTTTGGGCTTTAACAAAATTCCTTCTCAGCCCACACTTTCTCATAGAAGGAAGAATGAAACTCTTCTAATGGTTTCCTGTACACCATCTGCTCAATAAGATATATGACCTTCAATACATATTCTAGATGAAGACTGAGGGGCTGTTGATCTAAAATCGTTAATGCAGAATTGTTGAGTGGGAGTGAATTCTGTAAAATTTCTGCTGGCTGATTAAAGGATGGAAACTTTTAATTCACAACAATGCTTTTAATATTTATTGTTATAGCAGTAAATGAAAATATATTTATAGTTTTAACTAACAAAAACAAAATAAGTACCTTTATTATTGTTGATGTACACAGTATGGACAATACAAAAATAAAAGGAAAAACCTCCAAACAGTCCCAAAACAAACAGCAAGAACACACCTGAAAACTTTATTTCAAGGTATTTTGGCTTGACTGACTTTGGCTCTTTTTTCAAAAAAAAAAAAAAAAAAAAAAAGGAAAAGAGAAAGAGAAGGATAAGAGAGAAGATCCTGCCTCATTTTGTTATTTAATATCCTTGGAAAGAAATTCCAATTTCTGACCTGTGAAGAGCATAAAAATACCGAGTACTTCACACTGTGTGTTAGTGATAAAGCCAAGAGTTAGAGCTGGGAATATGATGGACTTTGTAGAGCTGACCTAACACAGACACCCTGGTCTTGCTTTCAAAACAGTCCTGTATGCCCAAGTTCTGTCACTCATCAGACACCTTTCTGTCATGTCTGAATCTGCTGTTAATGACAACATCTTTGGGACCTTCTTCATGTTTCTTTCACTATCACTATCCTACCTATGGTTCTTTCAGGTTCTCCTTGTCATGCCAAAATCTACATTTGAATTATATGTGTCTTCAGGTGTCTCAGATACCTGTAGAGCAATCATGCGTGTCATGTTGTCTGCCAGAAAGGTGGTGCCTACCCTGTCATTATTTCAGCTTTTAGAGCAGGGTTCTTTCTAGCTGTACCTTATGTTAGCTCTATCCTTCATTGCCGACCTTAACAATTATTTTTTATGACTTTTGAAATTAGGCGCTGCTTTGTATTACTTACGTAGTACCTGCTAGACTTAAAGATTTAGTAAAATAATCTATTTGCTCTTTCTCAATGAAAACAGTGTCTACTAAACTGAAGTTCCAGGGGCTTGTACATCCTATTTAAAAAATCTTAGTAATGTTAAAAATGAAGAGATGTAAGATCCATTGTCTGCAGAAAATAAATTTCTGACTTAATAGAAGACTCTGTAGAAAGTGGAAATTCTCTTTGAAAATTTCTAATGCTAAATCAAGATGGATATAGTCATTGAATAAAACGAGACCAGTGAAACACTGCTTCCCATCTCTGTTAAAGACCAGCTGTTGAGTTGTAGGGCTACGTTTTGAACACAATTTTTTTTCCCTTTTTAAAGTCTTTTATTAATCTTGAGACTGAGTATCATGAGATAATTCAGTTTGATTTGATATGCAGGGCTAGGTGGATTCTGAAGCACAGCAGTTGATAAATAAATCAAAATATTATCCATAAACTAAGCTAAGCAAATTTGCTGTGGGATCTGTGAGATGCAATAAACACAAAACCCCACAGAACCATTTCATAGTCACTTCACTGTAAAACTACATTTTAATTTCTCATTCCGTCTGCTATATTGCACCCCTATAAAGTGCTTTGAGATGCATTTTGCCTGAACAGTATTAAAGAAAATTTAACTCTGTTTAACTCAGCTGTAGGAGCTGCAGGTGTCTATCCACAAAAGAATGGAGGCATTTTGGAAGTAGTTTCCTAATGGATCCCATTCAACCAAGTGATAATCTGAAAATATTTCATTAGAGATATGTTTGGTATGCTCCTTAAAATTTTTCCATGTAGTCAAATGTCCACAGTTTTTTGATTTATCATCGTTCCTTATCTAGCATTGGATGTAAGCCCAAATATTTTATACTCAGTTGTACTGAAGTTGCTTAAAATTAAAAGGTGATGAAAGCTGGATTAGAAAATCAAAATAATAAATTTTTACTGTAGCTATAGATCTATGTAAAATAGGGTTACAGTGTACCTGTGTGTATATATACATTTTAATAAGTGAAATTAACTTTGAGAAAAATTGATATTTCTAGTATTCAGAGAATAAACTGGTCCGATTTCCAGACTGGAAACCTTTCTCTTTCCTCTGTGAGAACAGAAAAATATTATTTAGAACTTTTGAAAGATATATATGGAGTCAGTAATAGATTCTCCTTTTTTATTACTGAGGTTGCAGGCCTTGTCTGGACATGAAAATAAGTTGATGATTACAAGATGGAATATTGTAAATGTGCTATAACCTGGGTGCTTTAATTTTTGCATGTGTTTACTAGTGCATCTCTTAGTTTGAGCTATTTTAGTAGCTTGCACATGGCTTCAATAGCAGGACCGAGACACTCTCTGTGACAGACACGGAGTGCATATCCTGGAACACAGCCTGCAGTTGTCAGAGTGATTTGCTGGAAGTTAATGAGTGTTGAATCCTAAAGCAAATCCTCTCCCCTCTTAGTCATAGTCACTGATTCATAATCTCACCTGTATGAACAGATATAAACATATAGATAGATATAGATATAGATATGCATATATATATACATAATTAAAATGAATTAATGTCTTCATCTGCCTACTGAATTGTTGGATTAAGCAGCTTGCAGTTGTATAAAAGATGCTTGGCTGAGAGGAATTTCTTGACCCTGAGGAGTTTAAAACCAGAACACATGGAAGAGCAGGGACTTGACTGCACTTTTGACTACACAATGTCTGATAATTACAGACTAAAATTCTCTTTAAAATAATAAAAAAAAAAAAAAAAAAAAGTTGATGGACTGTGTACAGTCTTCCACAGTTTTCTGGAAGGGACTGGTATCATGGCAGTAATTTCCCTATCTTGTCCAACTGTGTACCAGGTTTTTTCATTACAGGGCAGTAGGTTTTTCATTGTCTGCAGCATCCAAGTGAAGATTCTGTAAGAGTCTTCACATTCTTTGTGAATTCTTTAGTTGGGCTTGAGTCTAAATATAAAATGAGCATGCTATTTGTAAATCATGCAAAACCACAATGTTACAGAAGATTGATGTTTGAAGTTTCATCTCAGCACCTGAGAAATATCAAGGTTTAATTAACAAGCCATGCAATGGTGTATAGAGTATTTGAATATTTATGGCGTCATTATAATTTTTGGAAGAAACCAAGACAAGCATGACATGAAACTAGGGAATATTTCAAAATGTTTTAAACAAAAACGTTTGCTAGCAGATCCAAAACAAAAGAAATTAAGGCATTGATTTAAAAATAAAAAAAAAAATACAGAATGGCTGATGAACTTTTAAGTGATTGAAGTTTGTTTTTCTAGTGAATGTTTTTGGGATTTATCTGTTTTATGTTATGAGACATATAGTGCATGCAAATCAACATTCCTAGGATTTGATTTTTCAATTAGGCAGGCAAAATGAGAATATATATCCAGTAAGACTGTAAACGCATCCCTAATCCACCTCCAAGTACATATTATTGAGGGGTAGGTAGTCCCTGTAGCTTGTGGCAATCTGTGTGTATAGTAAAAACCAAATGAAAACTCAATGCCAAGTCTTTTTTATTCCATAGAAAAATTTCAGCTTTATCCAACAACAACACATACTTCTCCACCTCAATTGTGGCTTGCTTGCTGATTTAAAAATTCTTCTTCTATCCTGTATAGAGCTGATTGTCTGAGATAACTCGATCCTTTGATTTTAAAATTGTAATTCTATTTTATGTGAAAAAAAGGAACTAGGGCATGAGGGGAAGAACAGATTGAACAGGAAGAAAAAAAAAGGAGTTTCCTAGATTACCTAATTTTTCAGCCAAATCTTAGTCTTTGGGGGTTTTTGATTTCTCACAAATAAATTAGGCTCAGAAATGGACTTAGTAAATGTTCGATATAGATTTTGCCTTAAAATATTTTTGAGTCAGAGCACATGTAAATTTATCTTTTGAAAGACAGAAATGTATTTTTTAGGTAGTCTATTTATTTTGAAATTTTATTGAATATGAAATAGTGTTTAAAGATTTCTGAACAGATACTTATGTTCATAACATTAAGAAAACCTGTGCTATGCTGCCCCAATGGTCCAGATGGTTTATGCTGCCTCTAAAAGATATAATTTACAGATGATGCTGTGTAAGACATATTTTACTTGAAATTACCTAAGAGAAGATTTTATTCAGAGAAGAAATTTCTGTAATTTGGTTGAAAGAGTTAGTGATTGGTTAAAACAAGTAGGAAAGGGGGTTGGAAATGGTAACTAAAACAAATAGAAAAAAGCAAAAAATCCTACTCGTAATCGTAACAATAATGTTTTTTCTACTTTTCCTCTTCATATCAAGATATTCCTAGGTATCCTTCATTGTATCAAATGTCATTAATAACAAAAGAAAAATTTAGCTATTTTGAAGACACAGAATTGAGAAAAAAACCTGCTTTCAGCATTATAAAATTAATTATGTATTTCATGTAAACAGTTCCTGTTTTGTCTTTCACTTTAACATAGCTTTTACTAACTATGCTCACAGAAAAAAAAGTATTCTGAAATCTGATGCTACTTTCCCCAACAATAAACATACATGAGAAATTAAAAGATATAAGAAAAGGTAAAGCAGATAATTTTGTTCTTTAATTCACACATCCTTGCTGTGGAAAAAATATTGAAATATAATCTTATCAGTTGCTCAAATAATTGAATTTTAGTTCATGGGATTTTTGAAACCTTTGATTTTATATTGCCTTCCTAGATGTAGGTTAGGGATACTGTTACAGAAGATGAATCATTTTACTTCGCAAAGTTAGATGTTTTATAGAGAAAAAAAGTTTAAAAAAGGAGGCAAACAATAGAATAGTAAAAAGATGTGTAGAGGAAAGAAAATATATTAAGGAAAGACAAACAGCATGAAGTTTATGTCTATAGCCAAAGTGTTACTCAATGGTCATGTAATTGAAAAGAATATAGTGATGTAATTCTATCTCCTGTCAGACTGCTACTGTATGTTTGAACTTTTTTTCCCCTAACAATTCTATACTGCAAGGTTAATTGCTCTTTTGCTTTTCTCATTCACTTTGGAAAACTTAGGATCCAGGACAACCGTGATAAAATTCCACAATTCCCATATTAATCATGGTAAGCTGACAGCACTGTGCAATGTTCAAATCCCTGAAAGGATTGAAACCATAATTTCCAATACAAATTAAATAATATTGTGAACTTTTGGAAGATACTGAGTGGCTTGAAAGATGGTCTTTAGTGAATTTTAGTAATGATCGCCTACATACTCTGGTATGCAAGCATGTAATTTTATTTATATATATATATATATATATAATTTGAATAATAAATATTAAAATCTTTAGATAATCCTTCCTAATGTTCAGAATTTTAAGAAATATAACTATACTGCAGCACTGATAATCAGTGAGTAAGAGACTTTTAGAGACTTCAGATACAGAAAAAAATATTCACCTTTACTCATGTGACCTTGAAGAGGTATAAGCCAGTAGGACATCAGTGGCCATGAGAGCTTAAATTTCCAGCTTTAGTATAACTTCACTGAACCCTCACTCTCCACAGATCTTCCATATTTTCTTGGTGCTGCAGATATTGCTGGATTTTTTAATGTACCAGTTCAAATGAGATACATTTGTTACCTGTAACGAGGCAGGTATCAAGGATTGCAGCAGGCCACTGAAAATGTTAAAGGATGTCATAGGTGGCAGAAAACCCTTTACAGGATTCTCTGGTGACATGGAATGCTGAATATTTATCATCAGACTTTATAATATTTTACTGATCTTTCTGAATGATATAGGCCATAGCTCTCTGTAATTCAGATTTTCTAAGGCCATATACATGCAAATAAAGAATGGATTGATATTTCTTTTTGTATTCTGTAAGATAGTGTTAATTTCTCTTAATTTAATACAAGCTCTTTCTTGGCTTTATATCAAGTAGGGAGTTAATGATTCACTTTCATTTTTTTTTTTTCAAATGTGAATTTTTGGGGATTCTTTTGGTCTCCGTGTAAATTGCCTTCCAAAATTTAGTAGCTGAATATTTGTCTGCCTTAGAGAGGTGACAGACAGAACACATTTTTTGGTCTGCCAACACAAGAACTGAGAGACAGTAGAATTCTTTCACTTTATTTCACCTGATATTTTATTTTTATGACGTTACTATGAACAAAATAATCCAATATTTAATATTATGTGCTATCAGGGAAATTGCTTTCATTCATTTTGATGTAATTGTACTTCATGTACTCTAGGAACTGAACACTCAATGAAATATTTATCAAATGTCTAACAAGGCATATTTATCCAGCAAGTAGTTACCAAAAAAAACCTATCAAGTGACTTCCCTCAGGAATGAAATTTGGCACATAAAGTTTTAAGCTACAGATCATTTGTAGCACAAGGGGCTTGTTGCATTTTTAAATAGAAACCCTGCTTATTCACAAATAGTTCACAACAGTTCTTTTCACAACAGAAAATATGTAAACTGTGCTGAATATAGAGAACCTGCAAAAGTAAAAATGTGAGAAAACAGGGACAGAGCTGTGTGCTGCACCTCGACTGGGCTTTAGAGATTTTGTTTCCAAGTATTGCTGCAACAGAACAATTAGTAAGGTCTGATGGCAGCTAATCAGAAGCTATGGGGTGGAAAAACTGATGAAGAAATGAGGTAAAGAATTCCTTCAGCTCAAATCTGTCACTTAGAGTGAAATTATTTCCTTCCTTCTTTCCTTTATTTAGCTATCAGATCTCTCTGTGGGTTAGATGTGCCCAATCTCACGTTTTGTATCACAAAACACTAAATGTTGTTGTCTTTCTAGTTTAAAATAGTTTGTCATGCTTTGTAAAATTTGTTATGGCCTTCATTTAAAATATAAAAGTAGTGGCTGCGTGTCATTGAAATTTTGCATGGAAATATCCACACAAATAGATGGACCACTCCAAGATCTTTGCCACCATAGTATCTTAAGCAGGAAGACAGTTTGAGAAAACAGATTGGTTTAAATTCCTATAAGTTTTCACATGAAACATAAGAATTAAATAGATTTGCTTTGTTAGGAATATAAAAATCAATGAAGAATACAAGTAGGTTATATGAGTGGACTGGAATTTATTGAAAAGCTCATGAGGTAGTTTTAAATTTGAAAGATAAGGAAGTTTTAATATGAGATTTATAAGATTAATATGTTTCCATCTGGAGGATTTTGGTAGCATTTTGAGGAGGTTATTATAGTTCCAAATTTTTTAACAAATTTTTACATTGTGTGCCCTTTATAAAATTACAGATATAAAGGATACAACTACAGATTAAAGTACATGCATGAAACATGCCAAGGGTTTTATGAAATATGTTAGTATGCTAGAAAAATGAAGAAGAAAAAAATCAAATTAAGAAAAGAAAACCTAAGATAAATATTCTGTATCTCCATGTCAACCTCTTATAGCAGTTCTTCATAAGGAGCTCTAAAACAGCTCAGTGTTAATATCCAATATTTTCCTCTTCTACTATGGGGAAAATTACACAATGCCACTTCCCACTTCCTATATAGCTTTTGATAGTGTCTTTCTCAAGAAGTAGTAAGCTTTCAGTGGCCTACTTCTATATTCTCCATGAAGAATTAGGAGGACTCACAAAACTCTTATTAAACCCTCTGGAGTTGAAAGAGCACTAAAAAGGTTTGTTGTGAGGCACATCAGATTTCCTCTATAAACCATTCAACTAAATACATCTTTCCCTCATTACCAGGATGGTCTAGAACAATTTGTTCCTCAGGTACTCAGGTTGTGATGGTGTCAATCACATCTTGTGTGGAGACCCTTACAATGCTAACCCCCTCCATTTCACCCTTTTCCATATCAAAGTTGCTTTTCACAGCAACATGTTTTTTCAAGTTATGACAGATAATTTTGTCTCATCATGTGCTGAACTTCTTAGAAGCCACTTTGATTCAGGGTGTCATGGTTTGACCCAGAAACAGGATTTCTGGGATGCTGTAGATAGGGCCAATGAGTGCTCAGATTTGAATATTGCCATCTGGCCCAACCACTGGGCATTGGATCCACCTCTGAGAACACAGGGTAAAAGCAGGGCTCTCCCCCTGGCAGTTTCTCTTTGGATTTCTGGCAGGAAGGAGTTGGGTCTCTCCCCCGGCCCAGTTGCTGGCTGGGCAGGGGGAGGGGAAAAGCCATGCGGCCCGGCCCGGGAGAGGCAGGCCTGGCCCCCCCAAGGGGGGAAGGAAGAAGTAAAGAAATGTCGGGAAGCAATGTGCAGCCTGTTCCCCCCTCTTGGAGACAGACAGAGAGAGAGAGTGCAGCCTGTGTTTGCGGCCATTACCTTGAAATTCAGTAAACATGTGCTGGCAGCAGGCAGCCTGGCTGAGGAGATGGGGGGGGTGCAGCCAGGAGTCCAGCCGCTTGGATGAGTTTTTAACCCTTCTTGGACAATGAAAACTTCACAGAACATTAACCCTTCCTAGACGAGTGATGAAGGTCTGGACCAGGGAGAGAGAGAGTGAGAGATGTTGGAAGAATGGAGAAGATGGAGTGGCATTTTATGCTGGACTCTTTTGTGTAGCCATGGACAGAGCCATGTTTCCGAGTGATACAGAGACTGAGTCCAGGGGGAGAAATGTCCCATAGCCAAAGAAGATTCAGTGTGGGTACCCCTCGGCCCCAGGGGGTATTTAAAATATGGGGGGGACAGATGTCCCAAAGGTGAGAAGGTGAGATGCTGTGCTTTTCTGGAACTGGACAAAGCATCCTTAAAAAGACAACCCTGGAAGCAGCCCTGATCCCTGTTCGGTGGTGAGAGCACCGGAACAAGGATGGAAGAGGCCACCATGACACATGGAAGGACTCCCTCTCCTCTTGAGGAACCGAAAGTTGAGCATTCTAAAGGGGTGGTGCTGGACCCAGAATTGGTGATTTTGGAAGACGTATTGTATTGGGAATTTAGGGGGGAGGAGGAGGAGAGTGCTTTTGTGAGGTTTTCATTTTCCTTGTGTTTTCTTTTCTTTTGTGTGTAGTTTAGTAATTGCTTTTGTAGTTTAGTTAATAAATTTTTCTTTTTTTCAAGTGGGAGCCTGCTTTGTTTATTCCTGGTCAAAATCTCACAGCAGACACCAGAGAAAGTGTATTTTCATGGGGGAATTTGGCCTTGTGCCAGTGTCAAAACTTTGACACAGGGATTTTTGAATAAGTTCAAAAATATTTGAGTAAATTACTATAAAGTCCATGATGCAATGCATCAGCAAAATTTCTTTATCTTTTGTATAAAACTTGGATTGCAAGTTTATTATTGCAGCCAAAATTTACTGACCATTATACCTCTATGAAAATTTAATGTATGTGTTATATATTTTTCCTAGGCATAATGGTCAGCATACATGAAATTATAACTTACAGGACACTGTTAAACTTGCACAACAACATATCTACATAAAGCCAAGAGCTATGTGAAACACCCTGAAGTATGCTCTTTACAACCTTACACACAAATACACTTAATGACCTATACTGGAAAAGAACTTATCTTGAGAGAAAATTTTCCAAAATCATGCTTCCAACAGATCCTTCTTCATTTCCACACCAGAGACAAATGCCTTAAATGAAATGGGCTGTCCAACATACCAGATCTCCTCCAGCTACATTTGGAAGTGAAATGGAATAAATATTATTCATGAAATGGTGACCGCCTCTTCCTGCTGTTTGTTTGAAACAAATGGCCAAGTGGACTTGGAACTACAAAGTACACCTTCATTGGTTCTTTTGAATTAATTTCTTGACTGGGACAGTAGAACATGTGTATAAGAATCCCATGCCCATACCATAGTCCTTTGTGTCTATTTATTTATCGTGTTTATACACAATGTATTTGTTTATACAGTTGCATAATTAGATTTACATCAGAGCAGTTATTTGAATCTCTTCATATTTAAGATGCTCACACACTACGTTTGCACAAATTTGGTCTCTAATTGTGCTGACACTAATTTATGGGAACTAGGGTTTCCGAATATTTGAAAATCAGTCTTAATAGGTTTTCCACCTGTTCCACCTGTAGATTTTACAACAGTCAGGGGGGTTGTACAGTACACTGTAAATTTTACTATGTCTTTCTCCTTATGACAAAAGTAAATTGTCTGATGGAATTACCCAAAGAAAGGCCTAATACATAGTCACTTGAGTGCAACATACCATCCTAAATTGTACACTAATAATTTCTTATTGATGTACAATTTTTGCCTAGAAAATTTAAAGTGACAGCTTCCTATAAAATGAATTTTGAAATTTACAGAGCGAAATGAAACAGTCATCCTTATCTCCTTGAGGTATAAAAAACAATGTAGTATACTGAAATATGCCCTATGATCCAAAGATTTGTATTGCGCCTTCCAAATTATCATTCAATGAAATTGAATTTGTTCTTTATCAAGTATTCAGCAGATGCTTCTAATACCCTTCTAATTCACTATGTTCAGACTCATATTATTTTAATCTAAAAACTTATAAAATATTTATAAGGAGATGGTGCAAGACTACTTTTTAATTATGTTTATGTCTTTCTGCTCCATTTAAAATATTTATTGCACCATGAGAAGATATTTAAATTTGGAGAGAGTGAGCTAGAAATATAGAGACTTTTTAAAGCTTATATAGATTATGCCAACATCAATATCTTACATTATTTTATCTAATTAAAGCATATTGTGGAGAGTTAATAGGAAAAATCCTTGTGGGTTTGTTTGGGGATTTTTTGTGTTTTTTTTGTTTGTTTGTTTGTTTCGGTTTTTCTTTTAATGAGCAGTAAATCCTTTACAACTTCCAGAAAAAAAAGGGCATTATTAAAGGAGAAATCAATTTTTCTGTTGCTTTTATCCTCTTGAAATGTTTGTGTTCTGTAAGCTTTTAACAGAATGTTTCAACAATGATTTTTCCTGTCTGTTTCCAAAGTGTAAAGAAAATTGAGGATAAATTGAACTCCTACATATATAGAACTCCCTTCAAATGATTTCAAAATTCCCGCAGAAGCTTGGATTCCATGCCTTCCATATATCTTTTATCAATAGAAGACAGCCAGAAGTATTGCAGATCTCAACACACCCAAGATGCAAAATTGCTCATGGTTACACTTGAAACTGGAGCTCTTCTTTACAAATAAAATATCATATCTACATCCTGCAACTTGGCCTTTAAATACTCAAAGAACAGAAAGTGCACCTTAAAAAAAAAAAAAGAGTTGGTCTTTTTAGTTTTTTGTCTGGTCCCCTGTTCTACCAACACAAGAGGGAGATTAGACACATCTGAGGTGCTCCTCCCTATGGAGTTTTGAGCAGCATGTGTCACAGTCATGAGCAGGGTTACAGGATCTTGGAGTCACGCTTAGAAGAAGGCTCAGCTGAGAAAGCCAGTGTCAGTGCAGGACACACTGAAGTTGGGAAGCTGAAGTCAGGAAGAGACATTCCAAAGAACCAGGATAAGAGATAACTGAAGTCAGTACTGAGCAGCAGGAAGTGGAGTCAGAAATCCAGTCAAGAAAAAGGGCAAGAATAAGGACTCCAACTCTGATATTAAATTCTAAGGATACTTCTTTTTCCCCCCAGGCACTCATATGGTATCAGTCTAATGACCAGAAGATTTTACTTGGTGTTACACTATTTTCAAGTCAAAAGTTGAATGGTTGTTGCTCTCTCTCTATGACCGACTTCTGGAGAATTTTTATCATCTGCCAGGGTCCTGTACTCTGGTAATGCACAAAAATCAATTGCATTTTGCATTCAATAACTTGGTGTAAGCTTTTCCTACTTGATATGATTGCATTTGGTTAATTTAAACATTTAACTAAAACACTGAAGCTTTTTCTTTTGAAACCTGTTTGGTTTTGACATCCACTGTCAAAATGGGAAATATATGCCAGTTGTTTAAATTGGGTTATTTTTTGAGACTGACCAGGCTTTCAGGTAGGATTAATTGGAAATAGAATCATGCCTTAAAGAAAGTGATCCAGAAAGTCCTCTCCCAGAATTCTTGGAAATGAAGAAGCACTTTAAAGCAAATACATACTCCTTAAAAATAATATTCTGAGTTATAGAGAATGGAAATTTAATGGATGTTGATCAAAAAATGTAGCTATATTTTCAAGCCAGAAAATTAAGGAAAAATGAACTGGTCTTTAAAAGCTGATTCTCCAGTAAGTCATAAAGACTTGAGACTAGACAATAATAAGGTAAGAACAGGTTATCTCAAGAAAGATCATCTATGTGAGGTATTAGGAAAGTTAAGGTGCTAAATTCATTCTCATCTAATTTGTGTATTACTGGCATTTATACTGTAAAAAGTACAATAAATCTATATGGACCAGACTGACTGGAAACTGATATTTTGTCTCACTGAATTGAATTAGGTGATTCATCCGAATGCACCAGCAGTAAATGTGCCTCTGCAATTCCTCAAGTTTCCAAAGCTTGATGCTACCTTTATACTACACAGCAATCCATTCAGATTAATTAGTAGTTATAGGACAGCCCCTCAAAGTTCATTGCCCTTCAGAGAGGTTCCTCTAAATGAACTTGTTTGGAGAAAGAAATCACTGAGTTAAGGAGATCTTGAAGACCTCAGAATGTTTGAAGGAAAGATGAAAAGAACTCTGCTGCACCTCAGCACTGCTTCTTTTCACCTGCTTCCACAGCAGAACTCATTCTACTGCCATTGGCCCTCACAAAGATGTGAGTGATTATATTCTGCCACTGTCTTGGGAAACTGAGAGCTCTGAATAAATAAAATACTAGGAAAAACTTTTTAAATTGGTAGAAAGTAGAGAGCCACCAGAGGCCACACAGCAATTTCCACTTTGCTGTTTCGTCTGCATTGATTCCACTCCTTCCAGTCAGATGAGAGACTCTTCAGGACCAGGTATTTATATAGTAGTATATCACACATTCATGTGCATCAGAGTTTCATCCCCCTCTCAGAAATCAAAAGTCTGAAATGTGCCTGCTCTTTCAGCTCTGACAGTCAATGTCAAAAGCAAACAGATTTTTAAGGGAGAAGGTAAGGGAAAAATCAGTGTTTAGCAAAAAGTTTAAATAAGTCAGTCATATGTTATTTTCTCAAGCACAATGATCTTGAGCCAATTTAATGAAGGTAAGTTACAATTGACTTTGAAAGGATTAATTTATACTCTTGAGTCTTCTCAGACGTAGAGCTAATAGAAAACTGTCTGAGTACTTGAGTTTTCACACATCTTGTGGCTCAACTGGAGTTTCAAAAGCTAAATCAAATACTCAGGGACACCTGGGAGGACTCAGACTGCATACAGCAGTGAGGCGATTGTTCTGATCAGGAGGGTTTTATTCCCATCTATAACAATATTGATAGAGATCCTCATGTACTCTATGTTAACATTATTCTTCTAACAATTAGCCAAAAAATTCATTACAAATTAATTATATTAGTTGTTACCAATTTTACCCTTTCAGAATCCAGTAATTTCACAAGAAATGGAGGATTATTTACAGTATTTATGGTGCCTTGTCACTGCAGTATCAGAACTCCTGACAATTTTTGAGAATACTAATCCTCATATCAGGTCATTTGATGTAGAATGTAATGGGGGAGGAGGAAGATTAAGTTTATCTGGCTCTGCTCCAGGCTCTGCATGTATATTACATAGTAACAAATTCCCTGATAAAAAGCAATTCAGTAAAAGAAAAAAAATAGACCTCAGGATTTTCTGTGAAGTGCCTCAATTGTGGCTCAAGATGTTGCTCAGTTTTGTTCAGGCTGTCTCTTATCCTGTAAATTTACTTAAGCATGCCTTCAGACTGTCACTTGGAGGCTGGACTGTGGTCCAATATACCTGTTCACATGAGGAAAAAGTGACTGATTTACACACCATGGAGCAGCAGCTGCTCCTTTAGACGAAAAGCAGGGCAGTGCCATGCCTCCAGCCCTTGTGCTGAGTTTCATGGGGCAGGTCAGGCAGCTGCACAAGACTTCAGCCAAAGTGGCAAACACAGTGCTGTAGATTGTATCCATGCTCTTGTACCTTATCTGTGAGCTTGAATTTCAGACATGAGCCCCCTCACTATCCTAAGAGAATGTGAATTATTAGCACAATCATGAAGAAAGCTGGTGATCACCAGCTCTTTGGAGAAAAAAGAGCGTGACCTCTTCATATAAGGTATCTGTTATCTTTTGTGTGTTTCAACAACTGAATTTTAAACAAAATGTTCAGAATTTTTACTGTCTGATCCCAGAAAAATGCCAATGTCGCATATCCCATTATGCAGTTCTCCATTACAAGATTTAAATTTGTAGCATTGCTGTTTGCAATTCCATTTGCTTTAGTCCTTCACTATCACAGCCATTGGGAGTATTTTTCTGTCACCATTGAGTCAGGAATGGACAACAGATGACACAGACTCTAAGTCAGAAGGCTGAGAGGCTAGAAACCCTCAGTTTATTGGAACCCCTTCTTTTATACACTGTTCTGATAGAGATGGACCTGATTGGTCATTTAATCAACACCTTTCACATGATTGGCTAATTAAGAAGACACCCATTGGTAGACATCTTATAAGAAAAACAACTTATTACAAACACCCCCTGCAGATAGTTTACCATTTGTTTACCTTTCTCTCTGCCTCCCTACAGCTTCCCAGACCAATTCATGGGAAAGCTTCTCTGGCTTTCTCTTTCGCTGATCAAACTGTCATATCCACATTTTTCTTCTTGTTTTACTTCATAGTAATAATGAATTTCTGTAAAGCAGATGAGCTACATCAATAGAGGATTGACTCTATTAGTTGGTGAGGGACCTGAAATATGTATCTCAATCACACCCTAATAATTCAGTGATGAACTTTGCTGGTAAATAGCAAACATAAGGTCAACGTTGACGTCAAGAATTGGTACCTAAATATGTGTTCTCTAAACACATAGATTCTGATAAGGTACTGTTTGCTGTTAGTTTCCATGGTTTGTTTTTACAAAGAATTTAATTTAGCTGGTTAATGCTATCTGTACCTCAAATAAAACACTATGGGCTTTCTAAATATTCAATTAGAAGTGTAATATGATATGCCTCAAATATATAGGTAATTCTTTAAAGTATTATTAGTCCCAGCTTTTTAGAAACAGAAAATTTCTATAGCCTCACAGCCTTGGCAGAACAGCAACTGGAGGAAAAGATTGCTCAGAGTTTCTTTTCTTGGCCCTGAGATTTCCAGGAGCAGCCAAACTGACCTTGAGGCTGAGCCCCTGTAAGGCTGCCCTAATCTGCAGGGTTATTGGTCCTTAAGCAAGTATGAGCCTAGCAGGGGTTTAAAAATGCAGTTAAATTCTGGACTAAGTACACCTAAATTTGGGAAAACAACGAGACAAAGGGGTTTTTAAAATCAGTCCCTTGTTGCCAAAAAGTGTCCCTTTAAGACCAATTTACATTTCTCTGGCAGTGCAGTGTAGCTTTATTGGACCAGGAAGAATGAGACATCAAATGCAACTAAAAATTGTAGGACATAAATCCATATAGCCAATGTGTGACTGAACTTTTTTTCTTACTTCTTCAAAAGGCTCAAGCCTGAAAATGTAGATAAAAAACACTTCTTGATAAAAGTGAACTTTTCTGGAAGATGTTTAGTGGTACACAAGTTACCAGATTGTAGACAGAAATATTGCAGTGAAACTTTATAATTTGGTTACAGATAGCTCCATAAATTATTGTTTATTAGCCCCTTTTGTCTGCAGAAGAAGAGGGATTTCTGTCTCCTTGTGACCAGTTGAGGGATATAAAAGCATTATTTTATCCTGCTTCCTTTGAAGAGATTGATCTAAATGCAGGGTTGGAACAGTTTGCTATATTGTTTCTGACATCCTTGTGCTTTCCCACTGTTTTGCATAATGCTCTTTATGTCTTCATCACTTGAGTCAGCCATAACTATTATGCTTTCTGAAAATCAGCTTCCCTGGCTGAAATCACAGTAAAAAATACCTCTTGAATGCATAAGTAGCAGTTGATGTTTCTAAGCCATGTTTGTACCTGAACCTGCTGCATACTCTTTGCATGAACATAAAGTGGAATTTGTGGTGGGGCAGAAGCAATGAAAGATGAGCTTTGTTAATGAGCAATGCCTCATTGACTCTGACTTGATTAATGTCAAAGACTGCTGATCAAAATACTCTCATGTTCTCTCACTGACTGATTTCTAAGTATCAATTAAAAAAATCTCATGAGAATGATATTAATAATGGTGTGAAATTCTACATGACAGAGAGGGCCAGTAACAGAGCCTCTGATTCATCTGAGTCTCAAAAATGGGTCTTGAGTGAAGATTAAATTGAGGCTATAACTCAGAGAGCCCTCTGATCTAAAATTTGCTGTATATTTGTATTTTCTTTCATTAATTCATGATTTTCCTTCTGAATACAACAGACAAGTCCTACAAAGACAGAACATTATTCCAAACTCATCAGAATTTATTCCAGGACTTTGGATTTTTCCCACAGCATCTTCTTTATTCTCTTTTCTTTTGTGAACCAGAAAAACGTGTAATGAAAAGGTCTTTGTGAAGACCCAATTAAATGTTGAGGATGCATCATAACAGAAACCTTTTTTCTTTCTTCTCTGAATATATTGTGTGCTTCCAATCTTAATTTAATTTCAGACTCTTTTCTCTTAATTTCATTTCAGGTTCTTTTCTTATCTCAGGAGGATACCTGATAAACCTTGAGAAGACTTATAAAAGTCATATTTCCACTGAATCCCACTATTGGTTTCAAAATGCAGGTGTTATAGCTAAGGAGCAAGGAAAAGGATTTATTTTCTCTGTCAACACTAACTCTTCTGGTGAGCAGACAAACAGAAATGAATCTTCCTTAGCTCACTAATATATCTGTAAACAGCCATTCAAATGTGCTTCCCTTCTCCTGTGTTTCGCTGATTGACATCTTATGGGCAGAACAATCAATTCATTTGAGCAAATGAGAAGGAGCTAGCAAAATATCACCAAATGGGAGTCAGGACTCTGCTCCTGATGCCCTTCAGCTGTGCTGCTAAGGTGAGGAAAAAAGATGCCCCTGTGGCCTGAGAAATTTGGAATAAATTAAATCCTTCTTTGTGATTGCTGCCCAAATCCTGGAAAAAGAGGACATAAACCGTTAAGATGCAGAGATTTTCTGTAGAGGACAAACGAGGAAGAAAATATCATGTAGAAAAAGCAGATTATTGGAAAAAAATAGCTCAGAAGGCAGAAAATGTGAGTCAAAGTAGAGAGTTAGGCAAGAAATGCCATGCATTGTGCACATTTTTAAATGCAAGACACAATAAATACAGTTTAAAATGTTTTAAAAAAGAAAATATCAAAACTTTTCTACAGAGCCTTGTCAAATTACTCCACTTACTCTTATTGGTTTTTGTCTTGAATCTTTCTTTCTGTCTCTACTGTTTCTATTTCTGCTGCACTCCCATAAGATATTCTGGTCGTTTATTCACTTTGGTTTTCTCCTAGCTAGCCTTTGGACTACTGTTTGCAAACTCTGCCTTTACTGTATATCTAATGAAATTGTCTTGACCCCAGATAGACATTGTAGAGTGTCCTGGCAAAGTTGGTTGTTTCAAAGACAGAAAATATGTGAGAAGCAGTTGCAGGATAGATAAGTTCTAGTTCAGCCATTTCCATTTACCAGTGTGCAGTTTTCACAGCTGGAAATTTGTTCAGCTAACATGAAGTTGCTAAGAGCAAAAGCTTTTCTCACTGGTGTCTTCTGGGGCACTTCTTATTTCCTGTTTCCAAAACAACCAGATGCTTTTCATGCCCAGCTCTCCTAATAGAAATTGCTAACTTATAGTTCAAAAACTCTGAGCCAAATGTATTTCCAATGTGACTCCATAGCCTTATATCTGGCCCTCTGTTCTTGAAACTGCTTCATGACACATTCAGACTCCTCTTTGTTCTACATTAGCTGGCATTCTTCAGGAACTATTGCACACAGGGATATTTCCTGCTGGAAAGCTCATGCCAGCTTTCTGAAGTACTTGGCAGTAGCAGAGGACGATTTGTAAAATTGGTAGCCCACTTTTATCTCTTCACTTACAGCATTATTTGGTTAAGTGGCCCATTCTCTGAGAAATCGAGCGGAGTACAATTCTGGTCTTTGTTACAACAATTGAGCAGTGCCAAAGCTCTGCTATTGAGCATAAATGCAATGCTATGAAATATAAGTACTCTGCCATGGAAAATTTAAGACAATGTATTTTTTCTCCTCAGACATACTGTTCTTCTGTTTAATTTATCCATCTAGCACAATGGTGACTGATTTCATCCTCCAGAGAAATCTGTCTAATTCCATTTGTCTTGGAACATGCAGGAGCAGAATTCAGTCTTGCAGACTTTAGACATCTAACCTGCTTTCATTGTAGGAGTAATTGTGTACCTATTGAGTAAAATAAGAGAGAACAGATTTCCCTCTTTTTAACTATTGCTTTCAAAATAATTTATATCCAGACACCCATTACCAAGTCTTAACAGAAAAATTTGAATTTCACTTAACATTTCAGCTCTATACTCATAATGAAAAATGTTATGCATTTGCAATTGTTACTTTATAGGTATTTGCACTAGAAGTACCATAATACCAGATTTAGCTTTATACTCTATTTGAACAGGATTGAAAATTCAGGTTCCATTTGCCTCCCTCAAGGTCTGCCTTATCTGAATAAACAATGTGTGCCAAAAAAAAAGCAGCAAAATATGTTAACATGACATTTAAATAAATACACATATTTTAACAAGGTTTGTTAGGATATTATGATCAAAATAGCCCTTGATAGTCCCAATGACATCACAAAGTTATTTTAGTGATTGAAACATGGTAATCTTAATGCTTAACCAAGACTCTTAAACCACATTTTTCCTGAGAAGTGGGGAAACATGGCTGAGCTGGAGGCATCATGCCTGGTCCTGACATTTGTGGGCAGAATGGACACAAAGTTGTTGGCAAGATCAAATGTAGCTACTATTTATAGTACAATCCCTTTGCAGTATTTGCCTTTCCCTGCAGCCTTGCTGCCCTGTGGGGTATGCAAGGGGACAAAAAGGCAATTGCAGGAATGTGACTGTTACTACACCTCCAAATTCTCTCTGGTCTGCTGAGTGCTAGTGGCTCTATCCCCTCTATGTCCTCAGAAATTTTGATCATTTCCTCTTTCACATATAATTCAGCAGAATAGAGCTTATGAATTTTCCTAGATTCTGTATTGCTTTTGGAGGTAGCGAATGAAATATGGGAAAATTATCAAGTACACAGGTAATACAGGAACATCAAAGAACTTTGAGACTGACAGTCAGTCCAGGACGACTTTCTTAAGTACTTTCTCAGGACTCCTTGTTTATTTTCAAAGTAGAAACAACAAAACTCATATAAATAGATGCTTCTAAATATCTGAAATTAAATGACAGAACATTGTCATTCCCATGCCTTTTTTGAATATATTAAAATAAGTAAGTAATCAATGTGATATAAGAATCTGATGAAATCTAAGTGCTGCAAAGGCCCATCATGTGCTTTCCACTATTTCAGTTATTTTAATAAAATACTGAGATTTCTGGTGTAATCCACCTAACCAAAGACTGTGGAAGCTGATTTATAGGAAGCTTCCATTTGGTAGCAACTTTTTGAACTGTGTGAGTGATATAGATAGAAGGACAAAGAAAATTGTGATTCTGGAAAATTCTAAATTCTTTAAGGATCCCATCCTACTATCCTAGTGCAGGAAAAATGGTTGACTGCAATGGAATGTTCTATCATAAAAGTTGAAGAGCTAGATTTTGAGGTAACTTCCTCACACTGGAGAAATTCAGTGCAAAGCACATCAAATAGCAGTAATGAACGTCGTGCCAGGTGTTTTCTGCAAATGTCCCGAAATTATTTAAACAACTATAAGACGGTGTCTGCTTACACACATTTCCCACTGTGCAAATCTGTTCACCTGATGTTAATTTCCTTCTACTATGAATGAGCAAAGGCAACCGTTAGCAGCAAGATGATGGGAAAAGGTTTTCATAAACAAGTAAGCTAACTCCAGCAGGAGTGTCCTGATTCAGTAAACCTGCAAAAAAATTCTGAAACACCTCATGAGATCTAGAATTGTATTTTTAAGACCTATTCACAATTTTAGTAACTGTGAATGTAGATTATTCTATTGCCTATTGGCAAGAAGTTTAATTTCCCATTCCTCAATAGAATGTAAGATCCGGCTACATGGAATTTTTTTCATTTTTACTAATTCTCATTTCTTCATTAATTGACTCATGACTGCTCTATTAGTTTTTTGGGGTTTTTTTAACCCATGGAGAAACTAGAAAGTTCCCAAATCTAGCTGCACGCAAATAAAAAGAAGGAAGTTGCAAGTATTCAAGTATCTTCCATGTGATAAATTATATCATTAACAACAAAAAAACCATCCTTTAAATCCACTCACTTCAAGATCATGATTCTTGCTTTCTTGCTATTAGATGTCTTGTAGTTCATATAATGAATAACAGTTTTAGGCATTGTATGTACAATAATTGATTATTAATTATAAATATTGACCTAAAATAAAATATTTTAAAGTCCTTCCATAATAATTTTATTCATAAGTACTTCATATTTCACTTTACAGCCATATGGTAACACAGAAATTTTTGCTTTCAGAACTAGGAAATCAGCTCATTAGTTTGACTTTGGAACATTTGCATTTACCTTTTTTACATTTCCTAATTTTACATTTTCTTCAGCCTCCACAGCATTTAGAAAACCCTGATCCCCATCAGTAAAGTTTCAGAACTTTATTGTGAACCACAATTGCCATTAATAATTTCCTCTCTTGGAGAAGCTGCTTGGGACACAAACCCAATTAATTCTAACAATATTTCCCATGACAGGTTTTACTTTTCAAACCAATCTCTTTCAGACCCTTTTCATCTGTGTCTTTTATGATACTAAACTGTTCTGTGGATTCATTCTGCCTGACTCAATTAAAGGAATGTGTGTGGTTTTATTATCTCTTACTTTCTACTATCTCTATCTCATTAGCACTGTACATTACTAAGAAAGTCTAAATTCAGTCTTGGGTGTGGGTTAGCTATAAAAACTGAACTAAACTAAACTAAACTAAACTAATAATTCCCTGTGGTTTTGTTCATTCTCTAAGTGACAAGTACTCATGCATAACCACCCAGAAACAATTCAAAAGTGGAGGAGATCTGTCTGACTGAGCAAACTCAGGAAAGGCATTCTGCCTCAGGCCTGCAGCAACTGAGAGATTGTGAGGAGTATATGAAAAATATGTCTGCTTATTTATATCAGTGGGACTTTGATAGGACATTGTTTCCCTTGGAAAAAATTGATTTTTCACAGCAGTAGTGAATAGAATGGCATAATGCTAAGTTTCATAAAATGACTAAAGCACTGACACCAGCCATTTCATGAAATGCCTGACACTTTTAGGCATTTCATCTAATGACTCCATGGAACAGTTAAATAGTGTAATAGAATGCCTATAATTCCAGGAATGACTTTCAGTCATATCATGAAATGAATGATTTCTCAAGATGACTGCAAGGTATTTATAAAATCTTCACTGTTAGCTATGAAACAGGTGCTGTAAGCTGGGAGTTTGCCAGTCAATGTTCCAGTCCAAAGACAGATTGTTTTTGTGAAGTGGTATCATAGATTTGACGAATGGTCTGAATTAAAATGTCCCTTTTGTCATTTAACCTGATGCATCTTTTGTAGAAGAACAATCTTCGGATAACAGTAAGAGCAACAACATCGACGACAAAGTTATTGCTCACAATACATTTTTAGAGAAAATAAACACTCTTGCTGTCCAGGAAGCTGGCTGAAATGTTTCTTGGAAAATGCATTTTTGCTGAAGTATACTTTTTAATGAATGTAAATCTTTCAGGAAACTGTATTTCTTGCCAGAAGATTGTGGAGGTTCAAAGTTTCCAAGTCACCATCTAAAGTGTACGTACGTGTGTGTGTGCGCGCGTGTGATGGGAGCAAAGCATTAGAACTGCTGGCCTGACCTTTCTGGGCAGAAATGGATGGCACGTGATATATGCACTTTTTTAAAGAATATTTGGCAAATTCTGTCTTCATTCTCACATGAAAATCAAGTATATTTAACACCTAGGGTTACCAGAGACCAGAATACATACCCTCCTGTCCATTTACACCACGTACTCAAAAAAGCTAAAATCCTATCTCAGATCCTAACAGCTCCTGTATATTGCTACAGTAGGATTGATACCAACACATCTGATTGAAATTGGTCTGGTTGGTCTGTTAGGAGGTGGCACACTTTTGTGGCACCATTTTTTTAGAGATGTGATTCAGAAAGCTTTCGGCCACTTTAAAATGTTTACACATGGTAGACACTGTTATTCTGCAAAGACATAGCATCAAATGTTTTGATCAGTTTCAATTGACATACAAAAGTTTCTAATCTGCATGTGCCCAAACAGATGAAACATGAAGAGCTTGGGTATAAATAACTGCAGCACCACTATTCTCTTACTCTACAGTAATTGCATTGACTTCAGTGGAATTAGACCAGCATAAACCTGGAATAATAGATAGGAAAAATAGCCCCCTGTGTTTTATTATCATGGAGAAAGTCTGGTTTGGCTCTTCCTTTTAAATAAAAATTTCGATAGCAACATAGAGAAGCAATGAAAGGAAGATCCATAGTCTGAATAAGGAGTTCTGTAATGAGCAGCAGGGATGGAAATAAACTAGTATGTTAAAAGTATTGGTGGATTACAATGTGGAAAGTGTTTTTCCAGTTCCATGGAAACAAGTGAGAAGCAAATTCACCAGTCTTTTCATGAAAGATTTTAGAATTAATAAGATTAAAAACTACTTGGTACTTGCAAGAATTGTAGGTGATATGTCTGATGAATAATGTTTTATTTGCTTCTGGGCAAATTTAAGAGTATCATTTTACTTTTCTATTGCTTACAATAGAAAAGAAGATATTTCAGAACTTGAAAGATAATCTTGCTTAGGTAGGTATACATAATATATCGGCTTTGCAACCATTTGGAAGCACAAAAAATATTTATTGAAAAGATCTTATGACAGCAATTAATATAACTGAAATGAAAAATGACAATGCAAAAACACACGATCGTATTGGATCACATCTAGGTTATAGAGGAAGCCTTATTTAAAACATTGTCATAGCCTAACAGCAATGTAGTCTTATTACAAAATTCGGTGATTTTTGTAAAGTTATTACTAAACAATGTTAATTTTGTAATATACTGCTGTCTTTTAAATATTAAAATCTTTTGAACAAAAAATTATTGCTCCATATGTGAATGTTCTCAGTAAGTTAATTTTACAGATTCACTTATACTTCACTGACTTAGAGTTCTCAATTGAACTTTTTTGTTAGTGTGACTGTATCATGACTAATGTCTTTATTCTTGGTAAAGGAAAATAGATACGCACACAAATACAGCCTTATTTAGATTTAGAATCTCATGTCTTCTGCCAGATCTCTTTACATCTTATTGTATTAAGAACTGCATTTGGTATAATCCTGCTTTTTTTGTGAAAAAACAAAGAGAAAGAATAATTAAACCAGCACATATCAAATATTAAAAATTAGTGAATTGCATATTAAAATGAACACTTATTTATATCTTTCCTTTATCTACAGGGAGCTTTTATCAAAAATCTCTTTACATCAGATTCCTTTGGGTAACAAAGATGATATCACCACCCTTTATGTGGGCA
Source organism: Melospiza melodia melodia (assembly GCF_035770615.1). Classification (NCBI taxonomy): domain Eukaryota; kingdom Metazoa; phylum Chordata; class Aves; order Passeriformes; family Passerellidae; genus Melospiza; species Melospiza melodia. Next base: position 86,741,014 of record NC_086197.1, on the reverse strand, counting down.
ATTAGAGAATTTTCCCTTTGTATTACCTATTTCTTCTACCATAAACTGAGAGAGCTTTAATTTAGAAGTTTAAACACTAAATTAGGGTGGATGAATACCATCCTCAGATACCTAAATTTCATCATATGCACCTAAATCTACTTCTGGATAAGACAATGTGCTTAACATCTCCTGCATATTAAATTTGTCTCATAGATTGTTTGGTCTTTCTTTCCTTGAAGCATGTAATCCAAACAACCCTTGTCATCAGACTTTTCTTTAATTTTCAGAATTCTGGTTTGCTATATATCGCCTTCCACTTGTTTGACCTGATTTTTGCTACTGCCTGAAAGACATTTCTTCCTCTCAACAACCTTTTGATAACAGCACTGAGACAGGTCTGGAATCTTTCACTGGAATATTATTCCTCTTTGATAATCTGGAGAATTCACTTAGGACTATAAAGGCTTTGCTGTTACCCTGATCTAGAGATAAACACAACATTTAATAAGGCATCTCTTGTCACTATAATGTCAACATAGTAACTTTTTTTATACTAATTTAATAGGACTAGTTGTCTTTTCAGTCTTCTAACTAAGCACTATCATGATTCTTTATCTATGGAAATGTTGCATATTTGGAGGAAGTGTCATGTATTGACATTTAGTATAGTCATATAGTATAATGACACTATATGCAAAGAAACAACTTTGTTTCTTTGATGTTTAGAAAACTTTGTGATTGAGACTAGCCATAAAAGTTATTAACCACTTTGGAATGTACACAGCTTTAAATTTAAATTTTAGCAAACTAGAATTCCATGCACAGTGAATGTTCTAGGATCACAATTATTTCCCATCTTCACCTTGTTATGATCCATCACTAGGGGCCAAGATGTTCACTATGAATTCTCACGAGGCTGAACAGACCCTGCACCATGTGTCAGGACTCTCTTATGATATTTATGCCAAGGGAAAGCAAGTGAAGGAAACAAAGAGTATCAGCAGTCCTTAGATTTCAGTTTGGTGCTGCATGCATGGTTTGGAGTTGCAAGACAGAGAAAACAAAAGGGAAAGAGAGGAGAAAGCAAGAGAAAAAGAGATAGAGGAAAGAGAGGGAAAAGGGTGAGAAGGAAAGCCTAATAAAAAGAAAGAGAGAAAAGAGAGAGAGCTGGGCCAATCTACTCCCTTTTTTAGTTTATCTGGTGCACACCTCTGATGTAAATTTAGACTTTTCAGATATTTGTTCACACAAGGGCTGACAGCCCTTCTCCAGGAAGTGAATGGGCAGGGAGGGCAGGACAACACTGAGCACAAGTCTCCCGGTGGAGCAGGATGTTGGCTCAGAACACCTCTGCCCCACCTCTCAGGACTCTCTCCTCTGACCACCTTTCCTGCAGCAATACTCAGAATGTTTGGGACAAAAGATGCATAGGTCTGGTCCTCTACACAACTGTGCAAGCTCAGTTTCTTTGTCACTTCTAATCCTGCACATCTTGTACACCATTTTGCCTGCCTTGCATAGTAATGCCCACTTTTTACCTTTCTCCTGAGGATTCTGAAAAATCTCCCTTTTGAATCTGGCCCCATCTGCTAACACCTGGCCCCACTCTGCTTAATAATTTGGCTTCTGGATCTCTAAATTAGTCTAGGGCTCAGATTAAGATCAGTGCTTTTGCTGCTTGAAAGATCTCAATAGAGAGAATTCTGATAACTTTAGAAGCCAAATGATATGTATGCTATATTAGCTGCAATTTTTGAGACGTTCACAGAAGGGCTAATATTTTATCTGCCTGTTTATGTTCTTGAAACCATACAGAATTCTGAGCCTTAGTACAGAGCTTCTCTGTTTAAGCACATTATACCTGATGTAGCATTTTTTATTCCTTGCTAGTTGGTAGATCATCATCCTTCACTGTCAGGCTAAAATAGTTGGAATAAAGAAATGGGATAGAGTTTTCAATCATAAACTGGGATATGGATATTAGGACCCAATTTGTTATATTTGAGAGCCCTAAGTGCACTGTACTATTTACTCAGCCTATAAATATGAAACTGCTGTCTTTCTTGACACAACACAATAGCTGTTTTAGTTAACTTACAGCCTCCTGAAAAAAAAGCAGTCTATATTTGCTTACATTACTTGACTTTCATAGAAAATTTTTCTTCATTTCCACTGACTCTGACAACCACACAGCACCTACACCCAGTGGTATGAGCTGTGATGATTTAATAAACTTGAAAATTTTAACAGACTATTGCTTTTCTTAATACTCTGGTTTAGGGGAAGATTCACTCCGCTTTTCACCCTATAGAAGAGCAAAAATTCAGAAAGAAAAATATTTAGGTAAGATAAATGGAGAAGGAACAAACTACATGAAACAAATCAGTGTTCTGAAGTTATATTTTTCAATTAATTTAGAAAACCAGACTTTATTTATCTTCCATATTGATTAGGCACCATGACCTGAAATAACTTCTATCAGTAGATTTCAATTTCTAACATGATACAAGAAAAATTCAGAATAATTTTCCATAATTTTCATCCTCTTACAGAGGAACAGAATTTTTTCTTCCTCTTTAGCATGAAATTTTCTATTTCTAGAGGAATATTTTTCTTGCTTCTATTCCCAGAGGACTACACAAGTATGTAAAGAAAGTAAAATTTCCACTGTCTCTTTGCTGTCGCACCTTGGAAATATTTTTTGGAGAGGACTGTGTCTATGATTGGAGAAAGAGTGATATTTCTTTCAAAATGTGGGCTTACTGCTGATGGAAAGATGAATTTTAATTTAGGAATGGGGTACTTAGTCGCTTTTTCACTCTATGTCATGACACACCTTTGACAGGTTTGTTGCATATTTCCTTTTTTGAATTGGGTGTGATAAGTAGGTGGTTCTCTTTTCTGGTCTAGACATAACTGCTGTAATTGAATCCCTCACAGGCTAACAATGATCTGTCACTGCTTTATACCTCTAACATCTTAGCAAACAAAATTAATATAAAGCACACCTAACAAATTGCCTGCTCCAGGCTCTCCAGAGAATTTAGCAATAGTCTGTTTGCTATAGCTTGAAAAAAGCTCACAGCACCTAAGAATAATTACCTAAATTTCTACATTTAATTTATTCTGCAGGAAGAAGTCAGTCTAGTTGTGCAGAGCTTTTCCAAAATGCTGTTCTAGTGTTAGACCTGTATTGCATAAAATTCTGGGGTTCAGTAAGTATATGCTGTAATGACACAAAAGTTACAACTCCACAGGTAGACAATAGGCAACCCATCCTCTCTGAAACATTCTGTCCAGAAAAAGTGTCTTGTATGCCAGATAATCTAAGTGTTAGGTACCTTATGGTGTTATCATTAACTGTAAAACTGTTTCTTTCTGTATTGATTTGGTTTAGGAGCCTCTGGCAATAATCTTGAGCAGGAGTTTGTGCTTATGAGACAGACAGCAGAGGCAGTTTCTCTCACTCCTCCTCCTCTTCCCCTCCTGGATTCTCTGATGTCCAGAGAGAAAGTAATTTATGATGCAGTCTTAACAGCTAACAAGCAAAAATTCATTTGATTCATTATTTTTTGTTCAGGAAATATTCTATTGCTCTTCTAGTTGTTTGTTTTTGGTTTTTCTTTTTTTTTTTTAAGGGACTAGTTTTTTGAGTCTGTGGGCTTTAAAGTTGAAATTGGTACTAACATTTTAGCCCATGTTATTGTCATATTTATTCAGAAACAGAAAAACATCTACTGAAACATCTACTAACTCTTCATGAAATGAGGAGTTATCTGATCAGTCCTGGTGTTATATGCTTGCTAATTAAAGCTTTTGATGAATGGAGGAAATTTTCCCCCAAGTATTTTCTCTCACAAATCAACCAAGAACAGGGAGCTAACCTCTGGCTTAGACTCACCAGGCCAGGCCCCCAACCCAGGCATGAACTCCAAGTTTGCTCAAGCAGCTAGAAGAGTAGTGGTTGAGAGACATGTAAATTCTAATTTAATAACTTTTTTTTCATGTAGCATATGAATATGACAAGAAAATCTATATTTATTATGGACGTTTATAGGATTATGATTCAGAGGCTGTGATTCTCTTTTCTTGATTTCTAAGCATTCAGCTGTTTGGCCTCATATATAAGAGCCTACTAAATATTAATTAATCAATCAAGAGATCCAAGAGGAAAAGTTTATTCCTGTGCTAAGATTTATTCCTTTTTTTCTCTTGCATTTCAGAAGACTTAAAAATAAATAGATTTATTTCAAATACTTCAATACTTCAAATACTGCAGCCAAGTAATTATTATCTTTTAACAAGCTTATTAGTTTATAGACTAATGTTGAATTGGGCTTCCCAGTTATTCTATTTAATTTTGGGATCATTATTTTTGAAGTGTGATAGGATGATTAGTGTTATATTAGAGTTTTACAATTTGCAATGCTATAGACAAGAGTTTGCCAGAATTAACATTTCATATCCCTTTGGTTCAAAAATGGCTTCTTCCAACTTACCTATTAAAAGAACTTTTCACTGCTGGCCCATGAGTCAGTCTTTCAACAAATTTGTATAAAATTATTTCTGTAGGTTTCATTAAGGATGAAAGAACTTGTATAATTTTTGCAATTTTCTTTATATAACGAAATTTTAGAGTTTTGATTGAAGCCACACTTCAAACAGCATTTTAAAGAAATAGACAATATTTTAAAGGTAAATATCCAATATGCATGATAGGTATTTGGATACTTAATATAATAAGGGGCATAATTTGTATTTTCCTTTCTATATATCATGGAAAACATGTAGCTTAAATAACTTAAAACTTGTCAACAGCATTATGGCAAGGGCCAACATAGTTAATAAGAATTCAGAAAAGTTGAAAGCCTTCAAAACATACATAGGAGTAGCCTACCTTGTGTTTGGTAGTGCATCTTGCCTAAAATGATGCAGTCTTGATTCTTGACTAACACGTTTATGGTTTCTTGACAATCTGCAGGCAAGAAAAAGAAAATTTTGTTTCCTATAGCTGACTCACATTCTCATCAAAAGCAAAGACACTGATTTTTCGATGCAGCTATTCAGCCCCTTACATTCATACATTCATGCATACGTTCACTGGTATTGCCATCAAAGGGATAAGTGCCCGCTCTCCTGGGCTGGCCTGCAATACTAAAGCAGTCGTTCCCACGCAGCTGAGCCAACTGTGACATTCATCACAACTGAGCAACCATCTGCCTGCATATAAAACAGGTTTTTTACCATAGACTAAATGCTGTACAGGAAATTTGTCAGTTCTCAAAACACAGTCTGAATGTATTTAACTTAGCCATATTTAACGCTGTTCTGTGGAATGAGCAAGTGTAACTGTAGCCTACTACCCAGTTGGTTTGGGGATTTTTTCTGACAAGAATAAATGTTAGGAGGGGGATTCATCCAGAGATCTAAGAAATGTGCATTATTTAATGCATTATTTAAATGCACAGGCACTGGCTATATGGTATGGAGAATGGAGAGGCACAAACAGGGCCAGCAGGTTTGTTAACTGTTTTTCAAAAGACTGTTATTTATGTTTCTTTTCCCAGAATGGATGAAGAGAATTCTTTTCTTGGAATGAAGTTTCTTTATCTATAAGACTGATTACCTGTTACAAATCTTCTTGCCTCTTTGTGAACAGTTATGTTTTCATCATGTCATGCTCTTACAGATGAATCAAGGTCAATCAATGGTAGAGGACACAAAAAAGAGGTATTGACAAGGGTTAGCAGGAAAAAGTATTAAACAAGACAGAGAAATGATGAATAGAGAGAGACCAGCAAAAGCTAACAAAAGAGCATTGGAAACAAGGCCACTACTGTGCCCTTTGGACATTGAGCTAAGAGTACTGTAGTTTTGAGGACATCTCTACTCTCTGATTGCAAGCTTTACAAAGACATGGAGCAATTTTAGACCCATTCCTGACTCTGAGACTAACTAATGATCTAAACAGATGCCAAGGTGGCTTCTTAGCAAAAGTCAATTTCTTTTTTCTTTTTTTTTCAAGGTGGCATAAGTCTTTTATCTGTGTCCAAAGTACATTTAAAGTCTGAGTTACTTGTTTTTCTATTTTTTTTTTTTCCTTCAGCAGCTCAATAATTTAGTGAGTGCAATCAGCAGATTAGGAGATTAGTACCACAGAAGGTTTAATTGTGATTTAGAGCACTATTTAATGAGATTGTAGCTTAACAGAGAACTTACTACAGTCAGCGCCTGCTGATTTTAATGCTGAGTTACATGAAAATATAGTATGGACAACTTTCCAGAGTGTTGATGTCCACAGTAAATTAACTCATCCAAATCTCAGAGGTGACAAATAGCTCCTAGTCCAGGTTTTTCACTGCAGCTGCAGTGCACTCACCACTTATTGCTGTAGTTTTATATAAGAGCCAATATCTTTGGAATGTTCATAAAATAGTATTGTAAGTAAATTCTAAAATTTGATTCTAGGTAAGAGAAAAGATGAGCAAATTTAAATGACACTGATTTTTTTTTCTTATATTCTTGCTTGGTTTGAAGAGTTAGATGAATTTCCATATAATTTTGTGATACAATACTTTGTAATAATTCCAAATTGATGCACATCTAGATTTAATGACCCATTGAGTGTTAATTTCTTAAACTGAAGCTGTCAATTTCTTAAGCCACAGTACTTTCTAGAATAGGTGTGCACCAACTTCTCTTTGCCTGCTTGTGAATCCAGAGATACAAAGCATAGCCAAAGAATTCTGCCCCCACAAAGTTGTGTAAATTGATCTATTCTTCAGATAAGGTCCAAATGTCAATAAAGTTGGAATATCTCCATTACCTGCATCAGAAGATGTTATGGCCTAAAGAGCTCGAGTTTGAAACCTGTTGGTTTTTGCCGTGGTTTTTATCATTCTTTAGCAAGGCAGCATGATGAGGTAGTTGCAGCTTTGTCATAGATATATAGTTAAAAAAACAGCACCCTCAAACTCTTTCTGATGAGAAAATAATTTTCTGTGACTAAGTAAAGCTATTAAGGTTTTGGAACCTTTTGGATTTTGTAATTTTTCCTTGCACATGGATATAGTGACTTTTTATCATGTCTGAAATCATTCCTACAGTTCACTGATATATTTTCAAGGGGCAATTACTTTTAGAGCCTTAAACTAGGCAAAAAAGAACTTCTTCTCTACTACTTCAAAAGTATTTTCTTTTTTACTTTGTCCACAAGCATATATTGAAGAGGAATGTGCCCCTAGAATCTTAAAATTTTGGCATAGCCTAGTTGCCTAGCTTAGATTTGAATCTGTTCTTCCAATTACTTTCTCTTCCTTTTTGCTTTCTCTAATGCTTGCCTCTACAAACAGGCTTAACTAGCTTAGAAATGTAACAGAAGTACCCATGACTTTGATAAATGTATATAATACAATAACTCCCCCACTTTCCACAAATGCCACCAATATGTTTTGGGTTTTTTTTTCTGGGAGACTGATATTTTCTATGTGTCCAACTGATAATTAAATAGGGAAAAGATGTACATTTAAAAAAAAAATATATAAATGTTGCAAAATATACATCTCTTTAAAATGTGTCCTTTGATTAGTCAGTGTAATAAATACCAAAATTTTGGTGAAAAAATGCCTTTCAGTCTCTACTGAAGTAGCATTCAAATGTTATGCATTCCTGAAAAGCTTTTGCCAAACAGATCCTGTGAAGATATTTACCACAATTTTTCTCTTTGTCAGTACTGTATGTGCCAGTCAAACTCATTCAGTCACTAGCTGTAAAGATTAATTAATATTTGCAGTCTTGGTCATGCTGCACATGTAAATCTAATGTGCTTTAAGGGAGAGAAGAAGCATCTAACAGGTGCAGCTGTAGATATTGTGCTGGCAATAGATAATATGATTATTTGGATAAAAAAATTCTTTAGAAATAGTTGAGATGAATATTCTGTGGCACTAATTCAAATTTTTAAGATCCTGTTTATCTGCTGTGCACTATGAATGAGAAGTAGTGCTTGAGAGTTGTAAAATGCTTCATATTTACATGCTGTTTGATTGTTTTAGCTTTGCATTTTAAGAAGATTAATCACCAAGAAATGCATCTTACCACCAATTTTTTCAGAATTGTCATAGTATACATGAAAACTAACTTTGAAATCTATTTATCAATAATCTTATTTTAAAAGAAAATAAATAACAATGAAAATTGAACTGCTTGTATCCCTGGGGACTCTGTACACTAGACTCATTTATCAACATAACATAGTCCTACAGAATTTTAATTTTAAAGTCCCTTATTTTCCAGGTGTGGAATGGGAAGATTAAAAACAAAAAAAATCTAGGAGGTAAGATAGTGATTTATAATCAGGGAGATCAAAGTTCAAGTATCAGTCCCACTGGCTACTTAGATTTTTAAATTAAATTGAAAAAATCCAACAGAAATGTTAATTCTGGTAAGAAATTTTTGCTGGGAGTTTTTATATGCAAGTCCGTACTTCAAAAAAGTTCTCCAGCCTCTTGGGTTATTCCAGTGGCTGAGGGGCTCTCTTTGCTTTATATTGAAAAATCTTTGGTTCAGGAGAAGCTGGATGGGAAGCCTTTCAGATTTCTCAGAAAGTTTCACTTCATTAAAAGTGGTTTCTTTCACAAATTTACATTGTAAATGCCCAATTAGCCGATTGTGGATTTGAGTTTTACATATCAATACTGTCTCGTCTTTCATGACAGAAAGGTCTACACCAGGTGCTATGAAATCATAGTTTCTTTAGAGAAAAAAAAGATATTTCTCTATTTTGGTTGAAGAAAGGAGGAGTGTGAAATGAGATATGCTAATTGTCATGAATACTTACATAGATCATCACAGCTAGGATATTAAAGACTTTTACTTCAATCACTTAAACCAATTATGTAGATATAACATTTCAAAAGCCTTTAAAATTTCTTTTCCAAGTTGCTATTGTTTTCTACTTAAACTTCCTTGATTCGCATTTGATGAGAAATCTGTTCCCTCCAACAAGAAATAATTATCTTTCCTCATAAGGAAGATGTTGTTGATTATAAACATGGATTTTGTTGAGAGTAGCAACAGAGATTATAAATTATCTGATATTCATGAAAGCAATGATCTCTCTTGTAAATTGCCATCAAAACAGGGATGTTTTGATTCCTGCTTTGTTGAAGCTGCTTAATGTCCATGTAAAACTAATGTAAGTATTAAATGAAAATTCTCTATATTTCAAGGAAATCAACAAAGCTGCATACTAAATTTGACTAATAGTCTATTCTATAAAGTTACTACTTTCTCTTTGATATTTAACTGGTCTCAGAAGCTATAATTACATTATAATCTGATTATAAGACAGCTTTCCAACTCTGAATGTTCAACAATGGATTCTAAAGTTGAAAGATTTATATGCATAATAACATATACTTCTAATTATATTATAGAAGTTTGTGTTTCTATTCATTCAGTCCATTTTTTAAATCTTAAGCACTTAGCATTACAGCATTACAGGAAAAAATAGTACCCATATTTTAAATTATCGAACTTTCCATTTTGTATAAAATCAGCTTCTTGTCATTGTGGGAGATGTGACAGATCTGACTGAGATTTCTTTATGTTGAAATGATAAAATATATTTTTAAGATAAAAAGTAGAGAGATATTTTTACTAGTAAAGGTAAGGTACTCGTATTAAAATGGGAAGCACTACAGACTGCACAGCTTGTTCATGGTGTCCAATTTATTAACTACAAAACATACAACGTCATATAAATGCACCTATCTTCAACAATGTCTAGAGATGAAAGGCAATGAAACCACTGTTCTTTTTAAGGTATAAAATTTCATAGAACAGTAGAGCTACAACATGGTTCTCCTGACATTTAAATCAAGCAAAATTATGCACTTTTCATTTTTTTATCATTGTGGTAGAAGCGGTGACATACTACAAAGGAGAACTTAGGAACATTACCATACCATGTACAGATGGTATTAGGAAAGACCAGGCTCAATGACAGATGAAGCTTGGAAGGTACATGAAGGGCCTAAGGAGCTTCAACTGGTACATTAGTAGTGAAAATCTGAAAAAGGAAAATGTGGACACGGCTGAATGAAGCAGGGGATTTATTGGCAGTGAACGCAGACAGGTCTGAAGTATTCCATGTGTTCTTTGCCTTGGTCTTTGCCAGTAAGATCTCTGCCCTGGCCAAAGAAATGGTTCCAAGAGAAGAACAGGCATAAGTGAATGAGGGTCAAGTCCAGGATTGGAGATCCTGGAGATGGCTTGACTCATACAGGTCCGTGGGACCTGACAGCCTGTAGGCAAAGGCATGTCCTCACAAGGCTACTCTCCACCATATCTGAAACGTCATGGAGGCTGGGGAAAGGATCCAACAACTGGAGAAAAGGAAATGTTCAAAAATCCATCTTTAAAAATGTAGGGAGTAAAACAGTCTCAAGGTGAGTCCAAAAACTTGCCTTGTTACCTAGGAAAATTCTAGAACAAATCCTCTTGGAGCACATTTCTAGGGACACAAAGGAGAAGGCAGTGTTTGGGAGCAATCAGGATAACTTACCAAAAGGTAAATCATGTCTAACCAGTGTCATTAGACCTGAGGGTCAGAAGATTGGATTTGTGCATGAGGAGAGAACCATAGATATAGTGTACAGAGCAATTTTTTGACAATTTCTGCCACAAAATAAAGTCCAAACTGAGATATCACAATCTGTATGGATAGGTAAATAGATGACTAAAAAATTGATGCAATGCTGAAGCTCCATGGTTAATGGGGCTCACTCAATAGTCAGGCTGATAAGTGGAATACCACAGGGGTTTTATTTTGGGATATCACTTGGTTAACCTCTTTATTAATGACTTGGAAGAAGCAACTAGAATCTGTTTTGTGCTCTCAGTCCAGTTTGCAGCTGACATCAGACTGAGATAACCTAATATACTCAAGAGAGATGGACCTAGACTAGTGGATGAACGAGAAACAGGAACCTTGTAAAACCAGTAGAGTCAAATGCAAATTCCTTCACCAAGGTAGGATGAACTTTTTTATTAAGATACAGGCTGGGTACAGAGTGTGAGGAGAAGCTCTGCAGGAAAAGCTTTGGAGTCCTTGGCAAACAGAACTGAGGATGGTCCAGAAGCACCCTGGTAGCAGAGAAAGACAGCAGCAACCTGGACTATACGAGCAGGAAACCAAAGAGTGTCAGAATCCCACAGGACCTGGATGCTTCTTCAGGGTCAGGGTTCCTGAAAAACCATAGCACACACACAATAGATTCAAGTTTGTCACTCTCTTGTGATGTACCATATAAAATGCTGAATGATTTTAAGTTCTTCAATAAGCAACAATGACAAAACCAGAGTCAAAAGTAAACAAAAATTATCTCAGAAACAATTTGAAGATTACTTTGAAGGGGATTTGCAAGTTTTGTTTGCTCTGGATGTCAGATACAGAGCTGATGTGACTTAATTTAAGGTCTTTCATACCTTGTTCATTTATTTTTCTGCTAAAGATATTTTTTAACAACATCATCGTATAACTTCATGTTTTTGCCTTGCTCTTCTATTGTGAACTGTTAACTTCAAAGCTCTGGAGGCCTGCTGTGACTCTTTTCTCATATATTTTCTCCAGGCTGAAATACTTAATTACACAAGATCTATAACTTAATATTTTATTTTTTTTTCTGTTAGACAGCCAAAACTGTTCATCATTCATCAGATGTTCAAATTATTTATTTAGTTTGGTACAGTTTCTAATTTTGTAATTTTTCTGTGAACTTCTTAAAGCAGCAAAAAAACCCCTGGTAAATTAGTGTTAGAAGTCAAACTTCTATTATAAAGGACAAATTTTTATTTTACAATGTACTGATATGCATATACACTTTCATTATTTTGTGTGGAACATCAAGTAAATTTCTGGAGATTGCAGAAGACAAAGGCGCATCTATAATTGGAGCAACTACATTGAGGCAATAGAGATTTTTCTCATTTTGGAGTGAGTAACAGGAATTCCCGCTCTTCCAGAGCTTTCTGAAAGGCAAAATAAATGCATCTACTGTGATGTTCCCCAAGGAAGAGGTTATCTTTTTTTCTTAGGGTAGCTACAGGCAATGTGGGTTGGAGTTTGACATCCTGATTACCTTCCTAGGAGTTCTGTGTGTGGTCATTTGAAGGTAACACAGAAATAAACAACACATTCTCATTGCAATATTAGGAATAAATGTATGGTCTGTGTGCAAATTTCAAATGTATTCATGATTAAATACTGAATGTTAGGACTTGAAGAAAACTGAAGAAAAAGTGATTAAGATACATAATGAATGTGGCAATTAAGCACATGAAGGTCAGCTAATATAAATATGGCTGGCACAGTTGTTAGACTTACGTTTAGATTTCCATTCATACAGATAGGCGAGCTGGATATTTTTATTTCTAATAAATACATTAGTTGATTATTAAGTGCACTTAAGAGCAATCATAGGAGGAACTTAATACTAATCAGAGGGCAAAATATTTTCATTCTCACTGTGTTACATCTTGTTTTGTTATGAGCCACAATTCGTTGTTTATACAAAAACAAAGTAGATTTCTAAGAATTGTCAGTCGAATTCTTATATTAGTGATCTCGTTTTTAGCAGACCATCTTTAAAGAAGAAAATAGTAAAAATACTACTGACTCCCAAATAATTTTAATTTTGGTGGTTTGATTTCAGAGGTGTTAAGTTGCAAAGGACACATTTTTTAGAAATCGTAGATTCTTTTTTTTCCCCTGAAGGTTAGATTCAGTGTGGCTACACTCAACGTTCAAACCCACTAGCTGTTTTTAAAAATTTTGATTTGAGACCTTTATATGGTAAAATTGTCTGCCCAGCTTCAGAGGAACTGTTAAAATTAGATCATGCATATTTATGCATCCATGCTTAGGCACTCTATTAGAATCAAGTATATATCAGATCTGAGGAATAGGGCTGTTTTCACTTCTAGCCAGTACTACAAAACCAGTAAAAGAGCATTGAAATCTTAATAAAAGTTTTTATTAGAATGAGTACATGATAGTAAAATCAATGGGTGGAAAATACCCCTACACATGTGTAACTTTACTGTGGGAATCTTTCCCTACTACACTCTTTTTTGTTGCTACTGCTTTGAATGGCTTCCCAGATTGCAAGAACACTATTCTGTCTTCCAGCTGTTCATAAAAAATAAGCTCACTTTCTGTTAACTTTCAAATGTTGCTTTTTTCTTACTTCTACTTAACACAGAAATCCTTCAACCAACATTTTTCCCCACAGGCTATCTCCTTCCTGTGAATCTCAGACTGCTTTTTCTCAATATACTTAATCTAATTTAGCTATCAGTTCTCTCTAAGGAGGGCTCTTTTGCTTTTCTACTGTCTTTCTATTATAATACACCATCTTCTTTTCCCCTTTGCTTTGACTTCAGTGCTTGTCTGGCACTCGGTTGGGTTTAATTCATGACTCCTGGAACAGATATAGCAGAGGTGGGAACATGCAGCTGGGCATAGAGACTAATTTTTCAGGAGCAACCTGATACTGGATTTCAAAGTGAAATATCTTCTTTATCAACCTTACATGGCACACCAGATTTTTTTTCCTAGTGTGAATTTTTGATTGCTTTTAGGAAAGCAATCCCCACCTTTGTTCAAATGATCACACCTGACCCTGAGCACAACAGCCAGGATAGAAGCAGCCCGACTTCTGCTGTTCACCTAGGTCCTTTTGACAAAATACTATAATCAAAAGACTTTTCATATTTTTCTTGATTTGGAGTAAGCAAATTATTGAAATAGATACCAGATTATTCCTTGAATTTGAAATATTGGGATGTGGGTATTTTTCTTTTTGATGCGCCTCAATAACAGGAAAAGAAACACTAATGACAACTATTCCAGGATATGAATGGATTTCATGAACATCTTGCATGTACCTCACCTTTGTAGCTGCAGGAGAGCTGTGCTATGGCTGAGAGTGGCTGTGGCTGTCACATCCCTATTCTTATGTTCCTTATGTTGTGCAAAGGCAGGTTACATTAATGAATATCAGGCAGCCACAAAAAACCTCAGCAGCATTTATGTGCCCCCAATTAACTGGATTATTTTCTCTCCCCACTTCTGCTCTTCTTCCCCCACCCCAAGATCAAGTTTCACTCAGAAAATGGCAGGTCACACTCAGACTGAATGTTCCTTTTCTTTCTCACATGCAGGGAATGGTTTCCCCTTTGTTTATTTGCTTTCTTTGGCTGTTGAGTCCTGACTCTTCTTTCCTTCCCTCTGAAAGAAAACAGTTTTTTAAACCTTAAAAACTTCAGCTTTCAGCAAGTTTAATCCTCAGGGGTGGAGGGCGGGGGAAGCAACAAGCAATTAATTTTAAAAAATATTTTCTAGAGCTAACACAGGAACTTGCTTTTACATCATAAATCAATATTCTTGATATTTTTTACCTTTCATTTTGTTGTTGTTACCTTTCAGCTTAATATAGAACCAAGTCCAATAGGAAATGAAAGTAACATAGCGGAAGGATGTTCTTTCGAGATGAGGGAAACTTCTGAGAGGAAGAACAATCACAAACACGTTTGAATTAAGTAGGAAAGTTGCAACAGGAACAAATAGGAATTTCAGATAGTCTGAGAACCAATCTGTGTCAAAGAAGGATGCTTGGCTTTCCAATTTTAAGAAAGAATGATAGCTGTTATATAGGATTTTTGAATTATTTTATGACAGCTCTATAGCAAGAACTTATTTTTCAATTTTATTCTGATATTCTCTGAAGGAAATAACCTGAACCACAGGACACAGTTGGTTGACTTCTTCACTCATCTGTCAGTCAGGAGAAACACCACAATATTCTGCCTTCTCACAGCTGGAATAAAAATGACAGTGATATCCCCTTTCTTGATCCTCTGTCTGGGAAATGAAACATAGTGCTGCTGCTTGTCTGTAGCTAGTCAGATGAGAGAAACCAGTGATAAACAGCTAGCATGACATGAAATTTTTTCACATATCTGGAGAAAAAGATGTTTTACATATATTATACAACTATGTGTTTAATATCCATGCTACTACATTCCTAAATTACAGTTTTGGAAGTAGTTGCTCTCTTAATAATGTGATTATTGAAACTAATGAGATTTTTGATCTTTGTAAATTTAAGCTAATCAGTTTAGCTTCCATGGCACAAATCTTGGCAGTCCTATGTTTTCTTTTAGGTTCCTATTGATTTCTGCCAGGAAGCAATACTCTCCTTGCATGGCTCTCAGTGCAGGGCAAAGCCTTAATATTTACTGTATTCCTAAGTGAACACAGAGATGTAACACCTAATTGGTAATCACAACAGAATTGGGTTTTTAGGTGACTCTTACTCTATGTTCTTCATTAGCAACATCAACAGAACTTGACTTTGCTTGATTTGGACTTTTCTTAAAATCTTTAACCCAGCTGGAGAAAGAAAGATGCAAACATAGTTTAGTTTGCTTTGGAGCATGTCTTTCTGATGAAAACTTGGGAAGTTTGGGAAAATAGTCAGTGATAGTAACTACTGAGATTGTAAAAGCACCTACATCAGTAACTACTCAGCACCTACTCAGTAACTACTGAGATTGTAAAAGCACCTACACCTTAAAGAATAGCTTTTTTTCATAGAAAATTTTTAGTCCTTTCTCTCCTCCTTTCCCACAGATGTTTTAACAGCTATTTCAAGAGTTTGTAGTTAGTCATCAGAAGAAGGATAATACCTACATTTATTAATAAATCTTTGGGGAAGAGCAAGATAATTTTTATCTTTCCGGTACTTATGAATTATTCTGTAAATCAAGTGTAATTAAATGAAACAATAAGTTTCATACAGTTTATTATTCCAAAGATGGAATGAATCCTACTGTTTACAGGAATGAATCCTACTGTTTACAGCCAGTCAGGCATAAAAAGCTCTGTGTACCTGTAAGGTGTAGGCTCTGAGGCAATTTTGGGGTGTATGTTTTTGCATTTTCGTAAACTGAATTTTCATGTTAGCTGATGGCATTGTAACCTTGGTTTTAAGGTGCATGTCCTACTTAACTGTGTACTCTGCACTGTGTTTGTAGTCAGAACAAGCCTTAACATCTGGAACTAAATGCCAAGAACGCTGTGTTGGTCTGCTTGGAGCAAGTTCAAGATGCCAAGAGAGCACAGCTGAATTTCCACAGCTGAGACTATGACGCGGGAGTGTTGCTAATACAGCTATGCACATTTTCCAGCTTTTCCACAGATTTATATTTGACTTGATGGAGGGCTTAAAAGTTATAAATAATGAGAAATCAAGTTCATCCTCTGTCACTAAAAATAGTAAAATCATCTCAATATCAACATCTGTGGGAAGTATTGCCATCTAGTTTGCAGATTATGTGGACAGGAAGATCTCTTTTGGATTTGCAATCCATGAAGCTAAAGACAGTAGAAATTTTATCATGTAGGAACTCAGGGACTTGTAAGCTTTACTGAGGCCAGTAAATCAGGTAACACAAAACCTTTCTGACAGAGTTCAGCAATACTCAAAGAAAGCTGATTTTTGATTGTGGGGGCAAAATGACAGACTGTCCAATACAGGCAAGAAGTTTTTGCTTTAATTTCTGAGTTGTTTTCAATTCCTCCTACTCTCTGTTGGTTTCCCTTGGTGTTGACAGGAAACAAGCAGGAACCAATTGACTTTATTATGCACAAGCTATTCCCCTGCCTGAAAGGCAGTTGCAAGGGTAAAAATGCTACATTTTTAAGCAGATGGATCTCTAAATTAATTTTAGGTATTAGCAGTTTCTAATTTAATGAAAGGAGGAGAAAAGAAGAAAAATACCATAGAAAAACATTACAGCATGTGTTATTCTTTCCATGTTTTGTCTGAAAACAAAAATTCATCCCCCTATCCCCCCCAGAAAAGTGGGAGTGGTGTGGGTGGTGATCCATCTATGAATTGTAAATGGATGCAGCTTATGCACTCTCAGCTGGTCACACTCCTTAGTGTTGACACTTTGAAAGATACCACAAGTCCTAGTTCCTAGGTACATGGCATCCTAGAGATGATAGACAAAAAATGTACCAGATCCACAGGTAGGTGGGGCTTTTGAACAGGGAGACACACTGCAATTAAATCTTTTTTTTCATTATCTGCCTATCTATCTATCTATCTATCTATCTATCTATCTATCTATCTATCTATCTCTCTCTCTCTCTCTCTCTCTCTCTCTCTCTCTCTCTCTCTCTCTCTCTCTCTCTCTGTGTATGTGAATAATCTGAATTAATCTAGCTGCTTCTTCTCTAGATTTGTCAAGATTTTAATTAAGGTGTCTTGAGTATATATTCTGTCTTTGAGTGAGTACCTGCAACATGTTTTCACTCTCAAAGATTCAAAAGTTTTCTTATTCTGGCTAGATTTGTGCCCATAGAAAGAAAGGAAAGAATGAGCTTCCCACACCCAACGAAGAAACTCAATTTTTTTCCCATAATTCATTATTTCTCAGTTAGTTCCAATTCAAAGGTAGTAGGTGAGAAATAGCAATACTTAATTTCCTGAGTTTGGTAAAAATATAATTAAAATATTATTGCTGCTTTAAGCAGAAGCATATTTGTTCTCAAGCAAAGTTTCTTCATGAGGAAACCACTCCATTTTTGAGAATCTGGAATGTGACTTAATCATTGATGGTATATCCAGCTAAAAAAAACCACAAAACCCAGCTACCTACCTGCACTTATCCTGATTAAGGCAGTACTGTAATACATAACTTTATTTCTGAAAAACAAAACAAAACAAAAAAATAACCACAAACAAAAAACAAACAAAAAATCCAAAACAAAAAAAATAAACTGAAAAAGTGTACACAGCAAAAATTAATTTTGACTTTGATAAAAATTGGAAATTTTAAGCTATAAGAGGAAGATGCAATTTTTTATTTTATGGGATTGCAGAGAGAGAGAGATAAGATAGATGCTTAAAGCTCCTGTCACTCACTGAGTCAAGAAATTCTAACATAAGTCAAAAACTGCAAAACACTTTTGTTTACTGGATTTTTTTTTTTTTGCTAATAAATTAATTTATACCTCAATGCCTACCTCAAATGAAAAAAATCCACAATCTACAGATTTAAAAATTCAGATGACAACATGTCTCCATCCTCTCACTAGTAAGGGTTGCTTTTATCTTTCTTGTCATCATCACTATTTCATACAGTCATTGTCAGGAAAAGAAAATAATCTCTATCATTAGTAAATGGTCTGAGAATGATAATCTGGTTACAAAAGTAGATTTCCCATGTCTCACTCTCCTGAGGGTGATGCTTTGGTGACAGCTAAGACCTTTCTGATTTCTGATTAAGTTTTTCCATTGACAATTCTAATACTGTGCCTGGGGGAAGTAAATCTTGCTAGTGTCTTATGATTTTCACGCCAGTTGTGAATCTCCATAATTTTCACCCCAACACATCAACTATGTTTTTAATTGTGTATTTGAATGCCTATATAGTTGAATGTAATAGCTGGCAAAAAACCTAAACATGGGCTGAGCTATAAGAAGAGTTGCGTTCCTTGTGTGTTAATATTCAACATAGTTCCAAACACAAATTTAGGAAAAAAAGTAAATCTTGCCTTATCTCAGTCTTTGTTGCTCCTTTCTACTTAATGTGTAATTTCATTACATTGCTTGGTTAATTTGTCAGACTGGGTTATTGCAGTATAACTATCATCATGCCCCCATTCCTAATTGTCAGAAGTGCTTATGGTGTCTTCATTTAATGTGTTAATGCTGTATTATGTCAGGTATGTCAGGATTTGATTCATAAATTGAATTTGATTCATGAAGTTAATTCACTGAGTCATAGGCTGTAGTTGTCTTTTTCCATGGGCACAGAAATTACTGGCTGTCACCCAATGTGAAATGCTGGTAGGCTTCCACAGTTCTTACATCTTCTTGCTCTGTTTGCTGACACAAGAGTTGTCTTCTTTGTCCGGATGCTTCTGTCCAGAGTTTTGTTCAGTTTCTGAGACAGAAACTTTTAAGAAAGTTTTAGTACTGAATAGGCTTTACTTTCCCTCCCCTGACTTGCTTGAAACCTTCTCCTCAACCTAGCCTGTTCATGAGGCTTTTTTCTCCGCTTTTATTCACTTCTAGTTTCTCACATACACATTTATTTTCATTAAAAACTAAACTTATTAAGGATAATAATGAAAAAATTCTCACCTTCATTTGTCATTTTTTCTCTTAATTGTTCTTCCTCTTTTTTCCTCTGCATATTTATATATCTACTATACTTAATTACTATTTTCATCAAATATGAAGGTGAAAAATATAGATCTTCAGTATTCTTTTAGCTGTCATTAATCTCCATAATCCACAGTTTACGAATGATGGGTAATTTTCACAGTGTTGGAATTTGTTACCTTCAACTCACTTCTGTCTGGAGTGTCAGGATACATTACTGTCATAAGAAAAAGTTTTGACTACTGGGACCTGCCATTTGCCTTTCATAACCTTAAATTTTTTCCCACATTTCACATTTTGTTTTCATGCAAAGTATTTTCCCACCTGCAATGCTTTTCTCTCTGTTTTTGGGTTATGTTCTCTGCTTTCCTCTCCCAGATCCTTTTTGCCAGAGGTACCTGTTTCTGAGTTCTTTCAACCTTGTTCTGCTTAAATTCGGTTTTGGAGTTTTGGTTCAACTTCAGCTGTCTATTTACACTTGAGAAGTTTATAGCTATAGTGTATTTCTGGTTTTAGTAACTACTTGCCTGAAATCTGAAACGATTCTCAGACACATCCCATCCTACAGATGACCACCAAATTAAACAAAAAATCATGACTGGGCATGAAGTGAGCCAAGATATTGTCATGTCTGAAATTAGTGGTAGGAGAAGTATGTAAGCTTAAATACCATTATTGCCTCCTGAGAAGTGCTGGTGTTTCAAAATAAAACACAGTTTATTCCATCTAGACACACCTTCAACAATAAACGTAATATATTTCTGTTATCTCTCAGTGCCTTCTTCTCTGAACTATACAATTCTAAATTTCTCAGGCCATGTCAGTTTTTTTCCATTTATCATCCCACTCGACATATGCTGAATTTTCTCCATCCTCCCTAACTGACACTAGCTATACAAAATGGATTTTTCTTATTTGCTACAAAGCATTCCACACAGCAAGGAAAATTTCTACATCTATAGAGATCTAGAATAGAACAGAATAGAATGGAATGGCTCCAAATTTGTACCATTATGTGCCACAGAGGATTTTGTGCCTCAGCAACTGTAGATGTTTCTTCATTTAAAGATAATCTTATGAGAACATATCTAGAGAAATTGTTTTTGTGTGGTGCAGCAAGCTTATTAGCTGCATTACAACTGCAAGCACAGAACATGTATGTTAAGCTGTCCTGCTTAACTTTAACTCTAGTAGAGATGTACTTCCTATATTACCAGGTTTATACTAAAAGATAGAAGGTGTTTGTGAACAAATAATATTTCTAAATTATTTTCTTAGAGTCAAATCTGATTTTGTCCGAATTGAAATGTTTTTCCTCAGGTTAAAGATCTAAATTTTTCTTATACTCTACCATTCAGTTGGATGTTACCACAGCTGAACATTTGTAAACATGGCTGAAAGATCTGTTTTATATTGACTTTTTGCAATTTACCGTCAGGTTTCAATTTACTTTATTTAATGTCTTTCAAAAGAACAATTCCAAAGTGAGCTAAAATTTCAAAACACACACTTTTCAACCAAGAAAATCAAATACCAAAGCATGTCAAAATAGGTTCAGAGAATGAATAATAGCAAAGCTGTGAACAACAGTGCACTCCTGACAATATTCAATCTGTTCTTCACAAAAATAAGGTATCCTTAAACCAAAGAAAGTGTTAGCTTCAAAAATAGGGCCTCCTTTTTTCCTCAGAAATAAACATTGCTACACACTACATATAAGCAAAGATCAGAGCAACTTTGCAACATTAAAACAATGCCTGTGGCACACAGAATTTTGGAAACAATGGTTTACAATAGCTGTTATTTTTTTTCTGAACTCACCCAATATCATACGGTATTTACTTACTTTTCCATCTGTCACTGAGTGGAATGACTGTGTCTGATGTGTGATATGGCACTGAACAAACCTGTTAAACAACACCTGATTCAATACCATAATGTCAGCTATTAGTTTTTCTGTCAAAAAATATCCTACAG
Source organism: Melospiza melodia melodia (assembly GCF_035770615.1). Taxonomy (NCBI): domain Eukaryota; kingdom Metazoa; phylum Chordata; class Aves; order Passeriformes; family Passerellidae; genus Melospiza; species Melospiza melodia. The sequence continues at coordinate 86,719,811 of NC_086197.1, read as the reverse complement.
TTAAATTTCTTAAAGGATCTGAAATGTTACAGAGCCCTGTTTGTCGTGAAGTAGAATTGGTTCAACCTTTCTGTAAAGTGACCAGTTGAAAAGCAACAGAAACTAGGTTTTCTCAAAATGTAATATATCTTAACAAAAAAAAAATTAAAAAATTAAAGCTTAAAAAAGCTCAAAATTATTATATGAAAGGTTGCAATAGAAATATTCTTTCAGCAAATCCCACTCCTTTGTGCTATGCCTTTTAAAAATAGGTCCCTTCTTTCTCTTGTGCTCTCAGTCAAGGAAATTTGATGATATTTTTGGTTACAGCAAAAATTCCTTGCAGCATAAAATCTTAATTCCATAACCCCAGGGTGTATCTGATTTTCCTCCTCTATTTCTATATTTTTGTGGTTTCTACATGTGCAGTAGTTTTTCAAGGAACCGTTCAATGGTTTTACTTTTATTAGGCACTGAAAACTACACTGTCAATGCTTTTAAAGATATTTCAGATGTTACATATTCACATTAAAACGAAGGAGCTAATATCAGAATGTCTTTGAAAGCAGGAACATTTAAATAATTTGTATGCAGAACTTCGGGGTCCAAGATAAATCTGGAAAATGAAACATACATCACATGACATTGTGGTATGGTGTTGATGCTTCACAGAACAATGCCTCAAGATCAGAAAACAGTGCTTGGCAGAGATCAGTTAAATGGCATTGAATAAAACAAATTATGCATCTAAAGCAGTGTAACCTGAGACTCATGCTTCAGATTTCCCTCAGACTTTACCTGATTTGCAAAAGGGGGAGAGGTCATATAAATTGCTCAAAGTTAATCAGGAAAATTATCAGGATTGGAATGCCTTATTCAACAAGGACTTAGGAAGTGATCTCTAAAACTACAGACTCATAATTGTATTTTACTTGGAATAAGTGAATTAAAACTGTCAGAAGGAAAAAGACAATAAAGGAAAATTGAAAAAAGTAAAGCATACTGAAACAATTCAAAATGGCAAAAGGAAAAATATGTCACTCATCCTTTCGGGCTTTTTTGATATTGTTGTATTTTGTAACTGCCTATGCAAGTACTTTACTTTCTAAAGTATTGAGACTGTCTCTCAGCAAAACAAAATGTAATAGAAGACTATTAATTCAAAAATTGTGAAATGTGAAGACATAATGATAGTTTTCTATTTCTCACAGACTGAAAATGAAGAATTTTTACATAAAATTATCAGACAGCTGGAGTAAAACAATAAGAATACATATTTATTTATTTATTTACTTACTTACTTACTTGTTTACTTATATATTTCTTTTTCCTACTAAACAACTCAACTCTGGCACTCCTTTATTAGGTCACAGCTCATAAGAACTGAGCAATGGAAATAAGCATCACTATCCCATGGAGGTAGACATTCCTAAAACTCACACATATGGCATTTGAGAGTATACGTCATGGGAAATACCAGTAAAGAGTCCAGAATACCTCAATATTTCTTCCTCAGCAAAAATCTGTGGGTAATATCAGAATATAAACAAAAACTGGATTTCTAGTAGGACACTGTCTGCCTGATTTAAGCTCTCATTTTACTAGCCAAACCATTGAAAGACAGATATTTTTGAAATATTGTTATATATATTAAAGAGTAAATACTAACTTGCAAATTAAATACTATAGAACATTTTTGAATTGTGTATAGGATAATCTATCTCTTCTGGTTTGTCTAATTTTTAAGAATGGTGTTACTTAAACCAGGGTTTTATGAAATGCACATTGGCTTTTTGAAATCTGTTTCATTTAGATATGATCTGAGAACAAAACATCTAAATTCAAACCGATCCTGTAGGGTTAGTGTTTGATATCTTCTGCTGAGAGTCCAGAAATTATTTGATAGAATTTCATTGTTGCTTTTATCCATTTTCATCCTGGTTCTCTTTCCTGCTTTGCAGCAAATAAGATCTGTGTAAGAGAAATAGAACAAGGGTTAGTTTTACTTGTTGCCTGTGCCTGTGGATGTGAATAAATGGGTATATTTAGCCTCAGGAGAATTGGTAATACTTGCAGGAAACAATTTGATTACCTGTGGCTCAGTGGTGAAGGTTTTATTTTGATCCAGTGAAGCTAGAAACTAATTCAAAGCCACTAAGTAGTCCAGTAGAATTTATCAGGAACATTTCAGACTACAGGATTCATTTTTACAAGAGTGCTGTTTTTTCAGTGTTTTAGGTGCCTTTCTTGTCTACCTTCTGTACTTTCAAAGATTTCCCTTGTCTTTCTCTTGCTATTTCCTTTAGTGTGACTGTGTTCACAGGGGTTTTCAGGTGAGGGAAGAGACAAGAATGTTGACTCCATGTTCAGAAGGCTTGATTTATTATTTTATGATATATGTTGCATTAAAACTATACTAAAAAGAATAGAAGGAAAAGTTTCATCTCAGAAGACTAGCTAAGCTAAGAATAGAAAGGAATGAATAATAAAGGTTTGTGTCTCGGTCAGAGAGTCCAAGCTAACTGGGCTGTGGTTGGCCATTAATTCTAAACATCCAAGATGGGCCAATCACAGATGCACCTGTTGCATTCCACAGCAGCAGATAACCATTGTTTACATTTTGTTCCTGAAGCCTCTCAGCTTCTCAGGAAGAAAAATCCTAAGAAAGGATTTCTAATGAAAAGATGTCTGCGACGCTTTAGTCTCACCCAAAATGAGACTTTGCTTTCTCGTGCAAAATAAGAAATTCTTTGTAGAATTGTCTTGAAAAATATACCTTCTGAACCAAAACTAAAGTTGTTTCACCAGTATATGTTGTCAGCCCCCAAGACTGCATACATCTCCTATAATGTATACTAATATTTTAATTTAGAAAGGCATAACAAAATGGTCATGATCCTGAAGTTTTCCTCTGTGACATTTTACAGAGGAAGGGCTGCATTATATGAAACAAAGTCCTATGACAATTCCTGTGAGAATTATTTGTTTTTAATTATTCTCCCTCAAATTTTATGTCTTGAGCTTCTTTCTCCTGTACATTTGCATGAAACAAATATTTTTAAAAAATATATTAACATATACCATCAGGAAAGCAATTATTTAAGTATTGGAGCCCCCTTGATACATTAACATTTTTATACATTCTTCCTTTTATCACTATATGTAGTTACATTTTTAATGCATAAAGTACCATGTTAAATCAGAACATCAGCAATTATCACAGCAAGTTTTAACATGTTCTTTGCCCGTTGTTTGATTTCTTGATTTTAATTTTTTGTCACAAGATAATTAGCCCACTAATCATGTAGCTACTGTAAAAACATGCACTGTGCAGATCTTCACCATTATGTAAACATTGTGTTAGTGAACACTGTAATATTTAGGATGCTTGCAATCTGACCCACTAAAAGAAAAACTTCCTTGATATTTTTCGTTTCCTCTAAAAATATCTGCTTCATTTGTCTGGCTCAATATTATTTCTAAAAAGTTTTTGCTGGCACATTGTTCTCAATTTTCTTTTAAAAAATTTTCTTCTAAATTGAAACACAGAATTTTATGAACAACCTTTTTTAGCCCAAGATCTGGGAAGACTTTCAACACAACATTTTTATATGTTCAAATCAGCGTATTTCCCTTCAAGTTTCTTAAGTTGGGATCAATGTATGAGAAAATATCTTATAATTAAGTATATTAACTTGAATTCAAATTAATTTTTTTTGGCTGAAAAGCTCATTTATTTATACATTTATCAGAGAAGCATGTAACTGGTACACTAATTTTTTGTGTCAGTAATTCTTTATTACTGTTTGTCTTCTGAAATATTTCTGGTTTTCCTCTTTCAATAATTATTATCCTAGAGGATTTATATGCAATTTTTTTTCTTCCTTTATTTGTTTTTATATATTGGGGAAATACATTCTTGCAAATCATGGTAGATATAAATAACACTTAAGAATGGCTGAGACTATGCATTATACACTAAATCCAAACAAACACAGTTTGATAAAATTTCGAGATGTCTTTGACACTTATTTTGGGGGGAAAACAAAGTAAAACAAAGAAAAACTAAACCCCTAAACCAAAAACCCCCTAATCTCAAATGAAAAAGTTCATTTCAATGCTCAGTTCACTCCAGGCCAAGTGGGAAGAGGACTGGTGAATGCAGAAAGAATGCCTAGCCCTAAAGAGATAATGTGAATTCTTCAATTCATTTCTGATCTCTTGACTGATGAAAGGGGGAAATTGAAGGTTCTCCAGAGAGCTTCAACTATTCCTCCCCAGCTGAATCAGAAGGGGCAGGAAAAATTGTGTGTGTAAGAGAAAGTGATTAATAGAAAGTCCTGAAAGTAAACAAGTCCATACATCAAATTATATTATATAAAAATATGCATATATATAAAGTACTTGGGATACACAGTATTTCTAAACTTCCATACAATTTGTGCCTCCTGTTACTTTTTAAAGCCAGAAAATTCACTTCTTTACTGCTCAAAGTTATATTAAATTTTTTTCTATTATTTTATATTAATTGATTCATTATATAATTCTGAAAATAAATACTGGAATTGTTGGAAAAAATCTTTTACAAATGTAATTGTGCTTATTGTGTGGCACAGAAAAAAATCACAGTATTGTAGTCAATCAGTTCTATAAGTTTATTATTTCTTTCAGTTAGTAGCATGACATTTCTCTTTGTGATGAACCCTGTTACTATTACTAACAGAAAAAAAATCCACATCAAAAGTTCTGTATTAGGAAATGTTCAAAAATTTTTTATAAAAATTACGAAGTATCATAAAGAATGCCATATTTTTCCCAGCATCAACAAAGGCCAATAACATCTGAAGAAAACTCAGTATAATTTTCTAACTGGACATCTTTGCCATAATGTCAGCATCCAAAATGGGCATGCTATCATCTGCACAGTTCTAATTACCTTTTTGATGGCTTTGCCTGCTATTGATTGCTGTGCATATTTCTCAAGAGATAATAGTGATTTAAAAGGATAATTCCTGATTAGGCCTGTGAAATATTTTTCTTCACACTTATTACCCTATTTCTTATAATTAAATGACATGATGTTGAATTTACATGCAAACTTACACCAATAGAAAGCATAAAAAAGGTATTTACAAGAAACAGAAAGCAACTCTACATGTACAACTGTATGAAGATAACAAAGGACACAGGATCCTGATGAATCCTCTCCTGCAGTCAGTGCAGATTTGGGGTCTGGGCAGGAAAGCTGTGCATCTTTGGGATTTTTTTCATGTTTATTTTTATTTCATGATTATATTATTGAATGTCAAATGGAGGGAGCTTTTTCTCCAGTATAAATTGATGAATTTTAAAGAGAACACAATTAGAGGCTTAGTCTTACTGAAGGGCATAGGATAGCAGGAAAGTTCAAGGGTCTCTGCTGTGCTTTTTCCAGATGCCATGTGTAAGTTAGGTATAGAAGATTTTTTATAGTGGCCAAGTAACTAATTATAATCATGTCTAAACAGCATTTGTCAAGGAGTTAATAAAATTTTGAGCAGAACTACTCAGTTCTCTTACACTACTATTGTAGTCTAAACAATTTTGCACTTTTGTTCCTATCTGCCTATCTCAGGTTTAATAAGGATTCTTGTCACAATGGTATCATTATTCTTGTCCCAAAAATGAAACAAAAGTGTTTCTGAATTTTTAAAAAGCAAGCAGCAAAACAAAAAGTATAAATTCTGGCATATAAAAGGAAAATCTAGCAGAAGAGACAGAGAACATATTTTTCCTCTCTGTGTTGTGATAATAAATGTTTCAATGCATTTATGATTTTTTCCCAAACTGGTTAGATTGATCACAAATCATGCCATAATTGATGCTAATGTAAGCAAATTTTCAAAATTTTTATTTATCAGATTGGCCCTGTAAGACCTTATTTTTTATGTTTCAACTTTGATAGAAATTTTGGGGAAATTAATAAAATTTTAAAGTAAGCAGCCTGGCTTTGTATTGTTTGCCACAAGAATACAGGAATGCTTCTTGTAAACATCTTGAAATGTTTACTCAATGAAGACTGAGACTCCACATCATTTAAAAAGAAATCTAAGTGTCCTATTCATTTTCTGATTTACTCACATGCAGGAATAGGGAGGCATTTCCAATTCTGACATAAGAGATAACAGCACAATTAAAAACCACTGTGCACCTTTTATTTTAACACCTAAATGAATTGTGGCCACCCGGTGCTTGTTGGACTCAGCAGCAGAGCAGGTTCTTCTAGAAAGCAATACTCAGAGATTGTTGGAAGAGACAGTAGGACAGAGTGGAATACCTTTCTTAGAATTTTCTTGTCTGCTGAAATCACACATTTTTATAATGAAAGAGAAGAGGGATTGAACTCATCATGGTTTGAATGACTGCAGTAGTTTTTATGCTGTAGTACTACTAGGAAAAAAACTTATTCCTTTATTCAGAGCCAGTGGAGAAAAATACATACGATTCACATCCTGCTTTAGTGTTTCAGGCTGAAACTCTTGCTCTCTGTCAAAGATTTAACTCAGAACTGTATGTGTTCATTTAATGTGAAGACTGGGATTTCACAGACAAAGAAGTCTGTGTGCACTCTATAGAGCAAATACAGGGAATTCAGCAGGTTCTGAACATATCACATTTGCTGCATCTTCTTTGATCACCTGTACAATCCTGCATGAGCTAAGCTCAGCATCCCTTCACAGACCACTGGTGTTTTTGCAGCTCATCTGATGCATCCTAGGTATGTTAATCTCTTGCACAGTCATCATATTAATAGTGTAATTAGTACAAGAAATGTAAAAAAACCAGTGAAATTCAAACATCTTCCAGATCCACCCAGTCAAGATTTCTTTGTGAAAGAAAAACATGTCAATGCTAGAAACTTATTACTATTATAGCTCTAATGTCAACCGCAGCTGCACATGATGATGACAACATATCCTGGCATGCCAAAGCTTCTTAGATAGTGCAAAATGTACATTATCCTCATTTTTGGAATTAAAAATATGACTAATTCAAGTGACTATGGATAAAGAAAAATTGAAGTTTATTTTCTATGTGGTTGTTTTCCAGTGTGTTTTCAAATTTAACCAAATGTGTAAATTCAGATCCATTACAAAATTATAATTTGGTCATTGTGATGGTCTCTTTCATGCAAAACCTTCTATATCTTTTGGAGGAATTGAAAAGAAAACCACAAAATTTTTATTTCCCTTTCTAATAACTCTTTCAAGCTCTGAAACTTTCATCTAAAAGGTTCTATTTTATTTCTGTATTTATTTCTGAACTTGGAGAAGGCACTTGTCATAGCCTTGGACATTGATCAGAAAGAGCTAAGAAGAGTTGACATCATGGTGAAATTAAATTCCTTGCCACTCTTGGCAGAAGGTGACATGCGAGCAAATACTTTTTTTCCAGTTTACCTGATGAAATTTGTCTGGACAATGTAAGGATCCAACTCACAAGCAAAGTCTAAATTCAAACTGCTTAAGTGAAAAGAAAAAGCTGAAGGTAAGTCATATGAGTTGTTACAAGATGTTCTGTGTTGTCATTTAAGTATTTTCCATCAGCTAATTGTATTCCACTGGGATGTTTTTGCGTTGAATCTTTTGTAGCAAAGAACAAAATGCATTAAGATGCTGAGGTTGTTGACACTTGACACAATATTAAGGAGATTTTATTACTTTTCATTATTAGTCTTGAACTCTAAAGTTTAGAAATATTATGTCCTTTAACCCTAAACTGATCTATATGACTGAGAGAAAAAAAAAAAGGATTACAATGACTCTCTTTGGTTGTATAAATTAGATAATCATATGACTATTTGCCTTGGAAAGTAGAGGAAAGAATTATGTCCTCCCATAAGTAAGAATATAGGAGGCATATGTGTCAAGTGCTTTGTTTTACCAGTGTCTATCATGGCATTAAACTTCTGTCTGAAAGTATTATTTTCAAAGGGAATGTTAAAATTGGAAGGATAGTAAGAAGCAGAAAGAAGCAGAAAGTTATACCATGTCAAGTGGGCAACTTGTTTAATGAAGTAAAACAATCACTTAATTTTTTATATTATAGGCTAGCAGCTTTTGGTCAGTCACATGCCTCAGCTGACTTAGATGTAAATTGTTATGCTTTAATAACTGGCTTACTGCCATCTATGTTAAATGATATGCCACCATTATACTTAACATTCATTTCAGGGGAAGTACTTGTACTTACTAAATACTATGAGCCTTATATCTCATTCTTAGTAAATCTGAATAGCAATTGCACTCTCTGAATACTTTATTGAAAACCAAGATAGTGTGATTGAGTGGGCCAACCATCAGCAAATGTTATCAACATCCAGTATAGGGAAGACATAATTCAGTCTTTACTAAAGTGTGTATGCATCATGAGATTAAAAAATCTGATGCAAGAATAAATGTAAAGTTCACTTGCTTGCTTCACTATTTACAGAAAACATCTACTAAAGGGACTTTTTTAAACTGATGTCTCAGAGAATGACGTTTTGCTTGCTGAATTCTTCCCCTGGAGAATCAAGGTGTGACAGCATGCACAGTCCAATTCCCCCATGCACAATACTAGCTTCAGTTCACCTCCACTGAAAGTGAGTATGTAAGCGAATATGTAAGGGAATATTTGTAGCTGTGTGACACTGGAGGGGCTGTTGGTTCAACACAATCCAGATGCATGTGTGTGGGGTAAGGGGAAGGTTGGCCCCTGCCCTGGTGAAGAGATGCTCTCCCTGCACACCCCTCACAGCCAGGATCCCAGCATGGCAGTGGCTGCCAAACCCTGGCTCGGCAGAGCTGATGCCCCACACCTGCCCCTGGAGCCTCTACCCCAGCTCTTGTGTGGCCAAATAGCCTGAAGTCCCACCTGGGTAAATGCCAAGGGGTATTTAAAGTGAAACATGCAACAGCCACATGTATTGACTCTACTCTCACTTGGACTCTCTACCAGCTGAACAGTGCTGGAACAAGGAGAAGTAGCAATGTTTCTTCTTTTCCATGTAGTTTCTCTCTTGGTCTTTCCTTTTCTTCTAATTCCCTCTTCTTGGATTTTTGAGTAACTAAACTCAAAGAGGCTTAGAGTTTCCTGAGTTGAATGGGTGAAGTTAGTGCTTTGAGAAATGTTTTAAGCTGACTGAATGGTGCTCTAAATTTTTTCACAGTTCTCTGATTTTCTGAAGTTCCCAGTAAAGTTTTTGTTGTTTTGATTCCTTGAGAATATCTCATTAGTATTTCTGCCATGTGTTTAACTCAGAGTACATGAACAATCATAAGTCCTGTTAAGTGTCTCATGAAGTGACACTTGAAAGTTTTGGGGCCTGAAAGTAGGTAAGAACCATGTTCATTTGCAGTTCATTCTTATTTGCAATCTTTAAGGAGACTTGCTGCACCAAATAAAATTGAAATCTTATTTAAACCGTTTACTCCACAACCTCACTGCGCAACCTATGCCAGTCATTCTAAAAGTAAAAAAAAAAAAAAAGTATTTTCTGATGTTGAGACAGGAACTTCTGTGTTGTGTATTGACCCCTGAGTCAGTATTGACCCATTAAATACACCACTAGTTACTGGTCCTGCACTAGAAAAGATGCCAATGATCATCTGGGCACAAGTGTCTAATCCCTTTTTAATCCAATTCACTACTGTTCACTCACCCCATGGTTCAACAGCTTACCTGTGATAAATATATGGTATGTTTAGTTTGCTGAAGTGTTCTGTGACTGTGGTCACAGGGGTTTTCAGGTGAAGGAAGAGATGAGAGTGCTGACTCCATGTTCAGAAGGCTTGATTTATTATTTTATTATATATATATACTGCATTATAATATTCTAAAAAGAAATAGAAGGAAAAGACTTCCTCAGAAGCTAGCTAAGCTAAGAATAGAAAAAAAAAGAATGAATAACAAAGCCAGCTCTCTTGGACTCTGTCTGAAATAGCTCGGTCCTTGATTGGCCCTTAATTATAAACATCCATGACGTCCCAATCAAAAATCCACCTGTTGCACTCCACAGCAGCAGATAACCATTGTTTACATTCTTTTTCTGGGGCCTCAGCTTCCCAGAAGGGAAAATCCTAAAGAAAGGATTTTTAGTGAAAAAGATGTCTGCGACAGTGTTCTTCAATATTTGTGTTACCTGGGGTGAGTCTGCTGTGAAAACACATAGGCAAACATATAAGCAAGAAAGCACTGTGGGAGGTTCATCTGGGGTCTCTGTCCCCTCACTCCACTGCTTCACTTAAGCTCAGGCCCTTGCTCTATGTCCTTGAGTGCCCAGCACTGTACCCACTGTCCCTGAGGTGGCATCACTGACCTGGCCTCCTTGGGTCCTAGCATGGTCTCAGACTGGCATTCTCACCATGGATATGATAAATGTTGTCTGACTTACTGGTCCCTGGCTCTCCTCTTCATAAACACTTCTCTTTAGCAGCTCCTTTCAAGATTTGTAAAGCTATTGTAAACAAAATCATAAAAAGAGGATTGATGATGCACTGGGACTGTGTTCTTTAATAAATTTTGGCTGGATGTTCGAGCTTTTAAGTACTGCTTTTACAGTTCTCTATGGAAAAATCACAGCAGAGTGGCCATTCATGAAAAGGGACTACATTTCCAAACATTCAGATGTCTCATTTAATTGGTCAGGTTTTTGAAAAGTGTCGGTGAAATTACATCAAGCATTGTCCCAGCATATAACCACACAGTTCTATGACAGATATGAAACTCAGATCTTTTATTAAGGTGTCATTTAAAGTATAATGCCTGGTTTGCTTGAGTCAGCAGCAAATATTTTCTGCCTGGCACTAAAGTCATATTGCCCTTCTCAATCGAAAGTTACAACACTTCTTGATAAAAGAAAACAGCAACACTTCTTGATAAAAGAAAATCTACCTGGCATTTAATTACAAAGAATAAGCAGCTGTTGTAAGAGTGAATATTCTACATAAAGTACTAGAAGGTCATTGTGATTTCCTCCATTTTATTAAGGGAAAAACCTGAAGCAGAAAATGACAAATAGTTTGCTCAAGGTTATCTGGCAGTTGCAGATCTACAAATAAGCTTAAGCCTTCCTAATCTTAGAAAAGGTGAAGAAGACAAGATTGGTTTGCTCATGGAATGTCTTGTGTCTTCATTCGAACTATTTCTGAAATAAATGAGAAAAAAAGAGTATTTGTTCGAAATTATGCAGTAATTTTCCCCTGCCCACTCAAATATTCTTTATATTTCTGACTACTTAGTAATTAAATTTTTTCCTGGTGTTCTATCTCAGGCATTTTTTTTCTGAACAAAATTTAAACCATTTTATATTCAAGATATTTTTCCATTTGACATGCTATATTTAAGAGGAAAAGGTTGCACTTGTGACATTTTTATAAAAAGCTCTTCTTGTTTATATAGACATATACAGTGAAAGTGTCTGAAAGAGTCTTACTTTTTTACCACTTCTCTTGTATTTAGAAGCTCAGATTATAGTGAATTAGAATTTCACATATACTTCATTTTAATCTGATTTAAATCTGATTTTTAATCAGGCCTTAATTCCTAGAAACATTTTTTTATTCATGATAATCTAAATAAGACTGCTTTGGAAGCTGAAATAATTTTTACTGATGCCTTTTGTTACTGATGCTTGAAAAAAGTATCTGTTTTGGAACTGCTGAAGAAAATACTTAAATCCATAGTCTGAAAAGTGGATTTTTGGGGGCTTTATATAAACATTTGGACTTATTTTTGTTCTGAAGGAAAATTATTTTTTTCCCTTCTGATTCTCTTTCTACCTCTCCCATATTACCCATCTGTTTTGTTTTTTTTTCCCTCATCATTTCTCACATACTTTATTTTTCTACCACAATGTTAAGCTTTTCTGTGCAGTAGTCAACTGAAAATGTGAATTTCTTTCAGCCATATATCAAGGATCAGAAAGTTTTTATTCTTCCAGGCTTCATGTTTTCATGACGTTTAAGTCCAATACCATTGAAGAAGCTGGGAAGAGTGTAAGATTTGATCATCTGAAGGTGCTTGGAGGTATTGTTTTAAAATCATGCTCGAGGTTCTTGCAGGAGAATGGCTTATGAACCTGAGGTAGTTTCAAGCAAAAGTTTGTGCATATGCACCTCACCACACAGAAACAGAAAACTTGGTGTTGTTGAGAAGCATAAGACTGACATATGAGTTTGTTAAATATTGTTAAATATTCATGAAATATCTTGCATGTGCAAATCTTTGATAAAGATGCCTGATTCACTGGGCATGCACTGAAGTGTTTCTTCCTGCATGGATAGTGTGTCTGTTTGGGACTATTGCATGGAAATTCCAGTAGAAAAAAGGGAAGCTAAATACATTGATGACTTAAATTACTAACTGAAGAAATCTACTTGCAATCCTCAAAGCTTTGGATGGTAGCTGCTTTAAACTGCCTTCTCAAAATGTGTGTCAGGTTCCTAATGAGATAGAACTTCCTAGGTCTGAATAAACTATATATTCGGATCAGCTCACACAACTTGCTTTGTGTTTTGAGTTTCTCTGACATCTTTATTCTTTTTTTTCACATGTGCCTCTATAGTGTCTAAGCAAGAAATTTGCAAAGTCCTGCTTGCTTCAACAGTGTCTGCCCTGTCTACTGGTAGGACACTTAGATCACTGAGGTCTCCAGGCTTCTCTGATCCTTCAGTTTCTGAGAAAAATACTATATGAACACTAGTCTTGCTGATCTGTTTTATCAGAGCTCCCAAATGAGAGTATTATTTTTTTTTTCTCCAAAATCCTTTGTGTATCTGTGATTGTGTCTCCAAAACACTGAAAGCAGGGTTATCAGTTAACAGGAAATTTGGTCAGAGGTAAAATGATGAAATAAGACACAGTGAAAATATTGGAGATAGATGATGATCTTACTGTAAGGACTAGTGAAGGATAAAATATACACTTTGAGTACCAGCAGAGAATTAGGGGAAAATGCATTAGGTTGATAATGCATTAGGTTGATAATATTAGTCAATATTTCCCTGATACATCTCTATTACAAATTGAAATTTGCTATGCAAATGATTACAAAGCATATAAGAAAAGGATGCCCAAATCAGGAAACTGAAAACAAGTAACTTTGTAAAATAAACTAATTAATATTCATTAATATTCATCGATATTCATTAATATTCACAATTGTCATTGTGATTTCAATGACAATGAAGTCCTTTTGTTCCTTTCAAGCAGCTGAACTTCAAGACCTTGGAGAATTGACTTTGGAAAGGTTCTAATGAGACCTATACTGTACATCACTGTTATGAGTTAATTGAGCAGTTCCTGGGACATGTACATTAGTGAACAAAAGTTTTGTTTCTGGATTAATGTGCAATGTGTGTACTGTTACTGACAGAAATATAGGCAATTTTTCATGGTGATTAGGCATTAAAACCATTTAACTAGTCATTGAAAAGTGAAACAGAAAGATCTATCCAGCCCTCAATTTTTTTTTCTTAATAGAGAAAAATGAAATAAACAGACATTTTCCCATCAATAGTGTGTTTGGAATAGTTCACTCAATATAGATTTTCAAGGGCCCTGAGGAAATGAAATCACTTTTGATGATCTCTATTTTACATCAAGCCGGACCAAGTCCTTAATGATTCTTTCATAAGACTTAGAGATAAAATGTTGCTGGTCTCTTATTAATATAGTGCTTTCAAATGATGACATAGAAACTTCAACTGCAACTTCTCCAAATCTGTGTGAGACCTATGATAGTGAGCTGTTTTCATTCACTTCACTTTTCTGTTTTAACCAGAGTATACAAGGTATTATGAAAAATAAAAATGAAAAAGTTACAAAACAGCACTGTTCTACTTGTTGTTTGGCTTAAAGCTCTTGTTTACTTTTCATTAAGTTGAGAAGCTTAAGGAAAAGAGAGAAAAAAGACATAGCTCATGTTCAGGTTTTACAATTACTATCAGTGATATTGGTTTTTTTAGGATCAAACTTATATGAAGGAACATGTAAATTTCTGTTGAGGCTGAGAAACTGAGAGGCAATTCTCAGAGAATTCCACTGAAATAAAACATAAATATTCATGGAGTGAGAAGTGTTACATGGCTGATATGGATCATGCCATGGTAAGCATTCAACAGAGCTTTATATTTCCAGAACTACAGAAAGCTTTTAAAGATGTGAGATAAAGTATGATTCTGGCTTCTTGGCTTTTCATTTTTATTTTGTTTCCTTTTGAATGATTTATAGCTGTTTTACCAGTCTATCCACAAAACCAGATTTACTGAATCATACACATAACTGTAAGTGTTCACAGAATCAGACTTACATTAGCAAAATGCTTTTATTTCCAACAGCTTGATGTGATGAAGTAATTTATTCAACCCATGTATAAGTGAGTTGACCAAATTCATCTCAAGTATAAGTGGGCATAAATCAAGATAAGTCATTGGAATTGCCCCAGCTTTCATCAGTGCTGAATTTCTCTCACTCTATCAAGGAGTGGTTAAAGTTGACTCAGATTAGTAGGTGGTTTTACAGCATTGATCCAGCTAAGATGAATAACACGTCATTACATAGAAAACTAAGAATACGTCCTAGTTTCAGCTAGGGTAGAGTTCATTCCTCCTCAGTACTTGTTATAGAGTTGGATTTGGAGTTAGAATGGTGTTGATAACACAGTGATGTTTTGGGGGTTTTTTTGAGTTATGTTTTTCCTAAGAACCATTCCTTCCTTGTCTCATGCTCTGCCAGTAAGGAGGTATGCAAAAGAAATTGGGTGGGAGCACAGCTGGGACAGGTGACTCAAACTGACCAAAGACAGAACATAGAGACACAGAACTTCATGCCCAGTATATAAACTGGGGGAGAGTTACCCAGAAAAAGGGGCCAATCTGGGTTCAGGAAGGGGAATTGCAATCTGTCAGTGCATAGTGGGCAGTTACATTGTGCATCAGCATTTATTCCCTATTATTATTACTATATATTTTATTGTATTATTTTATTGTATTACTAGTATTTTATTGTATTTTCTATTATTGAACTGTTCTTATCTCAACATCCAAATTTTCCTTTGATTTTCTGCCCCATTCCACAAGGGCAGAGTAGAGAGGAAGGGTTCATGAGAAGCTGTATGGTGTTTCATATCCAGCTAGACTTAAAATCACAACAGAATACTTGCAAAATTATAGGTTAATATCTGAAAACTCATTAAAAATACATTTTTACCCATACCTATCTGTTTTACAGGCATTGTTCAATCTTAAGATCACCCTCTCACCAAAAACCAAAAATTACTTTACACTTTATTTTTCCTATGCTGAAAAGCTAGGATTTTCAAAAATAAGTACCCATCAATTATGTGGTTTTTTCCTAAGGGTGTTTAATTTTTCCACACTATATTCTCTCCCGTGATATACTCTGAAAGTGTGTCTTTGCATGCATTATGCAGTATGGGAAAATTTGTCTCAGTATTTAGAGAATTGGGACCACAGTGGTGGAATTTCTTTTAGAAATGTGTTTGGTTTAGAAGGGTATCTGGATGTAAAATTATAGAAATAGGTTAATCAACTATTGGCCTTGAATATGGAATAGCGCTAGCTATGGGAAATCAAATCTGATTTAGTTGACAATAAAGTAAATTCATCATTACTACACATATTTTTCCCTAAGTTAGGGAAGAGCTACTAGTCAACTTTCCAAAAATAGAGATAATTTTTGTCCCCATGTATTCAAATTTCAAACCAAGAGAGACTTCTTCTGTGCTTTATGATAGGAACAAGTAGTGCAACAGAAACAATACAAAGGTTCTATACTGGGCGAAAAATCATCTGTGCATGTTAATGTTAGGAGCATATATCAGTTCACTCTACAGTTTTTCCAGATGTATTAATTTACCAGATGACATTGTTAGATGTTTTCTATTACTTGCTGAGGGAAGCTGGTAGCTGAAAAATTTATTTACAGAATTTGCATTGAAGAAATTTTCTTCCTAATATTGTAAAGTAATTACTTCTTGTTTAAGCACGTCTTGAGGCAGAAATCTCTAGATGTGATCCTATGTATAAAGACAACTGCTGGTTAGCATGAAATATGCATTCATTCTATTAATGCAAAGTGGTAAGTAAAAGAGAAGTCTATCATAGTAGAGACAAGGGGAATGTTATATAATGCACATGTCTACAGAGACAAAGTAATTGTATTTCATGCATTGAAAGCAAGCTTTCCCTCCCAATTAGAGAACTCTTCCATTCTAACATTCTGCTTACAAGGCCAGAAAGACATAGATTTTATAAAGTATCTAGCAATAACATGTACTTGAACTCCAAAAATATTGGACTGGCAAAAAGTTGTTGGCAGGGGATTATGTGCACAGTACTTATCATCAGGGGCATCCAGGAAGAGGTTGCCCCCTCTGCTTTTAGCAATGTACCATATTGTTTCTTCAAGTTTAGTGACAGAGCAGAAGGGAAAAAGGAACAAATATTAAATCAGACAAAGACAGCTCCAAGATACATGGTGTGAATGAGCTTACAGTACAGACAGGGCAGTGAGGTTAATTTCTTCCCCAGTGGGAAAAGGAGGCCAAGATGTGGAGACGGTCACATGAGAGGTGCCACACACATCTGAGAGAGGCCACTGGGAAGTATCACAAATTTTCCAGCAAAAAGTGCCTGGTCCATTGGAATAGATCTGGCCAATATATAAGCTTGTATTCACAGAGCTTTCTGTCTATAGTGTTTTGTCTCCAGGAGTTTCAGGAGTAGAGATGTGAAGCTGAGAGAATAGGGTGAAGGAATGTGGCCATGGTATTTCAAAATGAAGTGACTGATGAAGCTACCAACTACCTTTTTGCTTTTAATATGTGTTCAAGAGACAGAGTGTCTTAGTGTTCCCTGAGTCCTCAATAAAATAGAATACAATCATTTGTGTCACAGCAATATTTAGAGGCAATATCTTACATCTATCATGATAATCCCTGCACTATAGACCTGCATGCAACAGTCACTTACAGCTCTGACATCTGGTGGGGCTGATTGCTGTGATCCTTGTATGAATGTTGAAATACGATAAGGAGTTACAAGGGTTGCTAATCACTGCAATATTAAAAATTATAATTTCTTTTACTTTAATTCTCAGATCAATCCATTCTTCAGTTCCAAAGAACATGACCAAATAACATATATCAAAGAAGAGTTGCAGGTGTTTATGTTGATCAGGTATTTATATTACTTTTTAAGCAGCTATGTTGTATTTATACTGAGAGAAATCCATTCTCTCTTTTTGTTTTTTCTAATCATCTATTTTATTTTAATCTATTAATGTGAACTTCCAACAACCATTAGTAAGTCCATCTCCTCTACAAGCAATCATCACCACAATTCCTCATCTCAATTACACACTTCTGGCTTTTACAGACTGACACGTATGAAATACAAACTTACTCTCCTGAGCTTTTAGTACTTCCCAGTGTTACTTTTAGGATTTGGTGGCAAAATAACACAGTATTTTATAACCAAATCCTCCAAGAACAAGCTGTAAGACAGGCTTGTTAACATTTGTTGATCTTTGGAAAGAACTGGAATGATTCTATGCATCCTCTGCTGTAAACCATTCCTAGCTGGGTAAAGTAGAAAGGTTTGCTATGGAGAAATAAGATTTAGACTGGAGACCTAGAGGCACTAAGAAAGCAATCTTAGAGGCAGAAAAAACTGAGAGGAGATTTGAGCAGAAATTTGTTGAGCTTTTTTGGATTTATTTCCCAGTAATATCTGAATACAAGAAGAGAATAAGAATAGATTTTGATTACCACAGGAGCTGTATTTTCAAAGCATGCTAGGAAAATTATCTTATATGACAGATATGCTACAGAAGTATTATATTTTCTTACATATTTGTTTATCAGTGTGAAATAAAGACAGATTTGGGAAAGAGAAAAACAATCAGAAGATTCCCTGCAATCTTCTTTTTAAGATCTTTTTTAAGATCTTCCTTTCTGTCCCATGAATCAACACCTGCAAGTCAAACATATGCTATTCTAGCCTGTAAAAGGCTGAAGTCTAAGTCTTCTATTCGAAAGATGGTAGTGTAATTACACTACAAAGTTGGTCCAGGCTGGGTACTGTACTCCAGAGGGGTCTTGAGGTATGTTTATCACAGATGCACCTCCTGTCTTGTGGCTTCTATATGCTCATTTATATAATCTATTTTTTCACAGGACTCTTGACTCATCTTGTGATCCAGTAGAAGCCTGACTGTTTTCTGTAAAATTTCTTTGTTGACAACTTTTCCAATCATGAGTGCAGTAGTCAATTACTGCTGCCCACTTTTTGCAGTTGTACATGTCACTGTTAAATATATTTTTCTTCTGCTCCAAAGAGAATATTTTAGTCTTAAACTCTAAGTTACTTTCATTTTTTACTTTTTTTCTTTTGACTGTATAGACTAGATTAGCTCAGAAGCTTATTTAATTAATATAATATCTAGGTTATTCTTATTATCATCCAGACCATTAGCAAAGTGTCCAGATCACATGGGTTCTGGGTGAATCCTCATGGGACTAGGCAACAGACAGATGTAAAGTTTTTGTTCAGAATTCCCCATCTTAAAGTCCTACACTCTTTCCGCAAGATCAAAGTAATTGTTTTTGAGAATGTGGGTCATATTTAATATACCCTTGGAACCCTACCAAATTATTACAGTGAAGTTAATATCTTGTTCTGATACTCTAAAATAAGTTATTACAATCAGTTATTACAGCACAAAAAATTCTTGTGATATCATTAACTCTCATTCACTAATTTGGAAATTTAGACTCAAGTAGATAAAGTTTGAGTTCAACTTGGAAATGTCTCACAGACACCTCTAAATATGATTCTTATCTCCTCTCAGTCTTCTGCTCAGATCAGTGACCCTAATAATAAAATGTTTATTGCCACTTAAAAAGTTCTAGAAATAAATTTACTAAACCCTTGATTTATACTGGTAAATGGAAGAGTTAATTGGAATGTTACTGATTGCAGTATCTTGTCCTTAAGTGTCAAGTGGAACTTTCCTTGAAAATAGTTTTTGAAAGTGGAAAAGTTACTTGCATTAATCTAGTCAAATTCTGCTTTGTCTGACTCTTGATCAAAAATCGTACCTCTTTTCACATTTATTTTATTCAGATTTCTGTAGGTAACAGAAAATAATTAAGCTCATTTTATCTCACTTTGAAATCTCTATGTTCTCCATATTTGGGTACCTATTTAGTTCTGTTCACAGTGGAAGTAAAATATTTACAATAGTGATGGTAGAAAGATTACAGTACACACATTTCAGTCTGTGATCATGATAGTCCTTTATTAATTCTGAAAGGCCTAGTTAGAGACAAGAACAAAACTCCACCCATCCCAAAAGAAATATACAGAAAAGAAAAATATGTTTATTACCAAGGTTTAAAATAAGTTCTCTCCATTGAAAACATTTTTTTTTATTGTGGTAACAAGATCTTGGATCAAAATAGTGTTTATTTCATTAGATAAGAAATGTACTTTCACTCTTCTTTAATATGTAAATAAACACACATACGTGTTGAAGTTAGCAGTGCTTAATTTCTTTCCCAGTGTTGAGTGACAAGTTTCATTTTTATCATAGACTCAAGGGTGACTTGTTTCTTTTTTTCTTCTTGACAGGAAAATAATTGTTTGCACTATGAATATCAGTTGGGTGCTGACAAGTGAAAGAAATTGCCAACTTTCAGTAACTCACTAAAACAAAACCAGAACTGTCCTTGAAAGATGAAGATACAAAAATAGAAACTTGAATATATCTTTTTACTTGAATGTTAAAAATGCATTGTCTTTTTCATGATAGACACCTGTATGAAATCTGGCTAAATAAAGGCTGTAAAATTACTTAAGAGGATAGACATGTCTTAAAAAAATGTTTCTGTGTGACATGAATGCTGATCTAAACCCTTTTCCTTAGGAACTGAAAAATTATCTTTTAATGTTGGTAGAACTGAAGTCATTCTGAGGTTGCTCAACCCCACAAAATAACTATGTTGACTCTCAGTAAACATAGTAGGTTATACAAGATTTTTTGAGTATTTTTTGTGAAGAATCATGTCTTTGGATTCCTATATTTTAGGAATTCTTAATGGAATTTGAGAGATAAAGGATTACAAATCCTGTACTGTCAATAAATAGATGGAATATCAGTTATTGGATCACTTACCCAGTGACGTTCAAGCTGCAGAAATGATTCTGGTAAAAAGAAATTGATACATAAATGCAATCTTAAAAGCAGAGGATTTTTTTAAAATTATTTTTCTAGTTCCAGACCTAGTAAAAATTATGGTCTTTTTTCAGTTGCACTGTGTTTCATAGAGAAGTAGGTGAAACATTAGTGTCACAGCTGTCAGATTTTTCAGTGGTTACCTGTAGGCCTAGAACTCTCCATTGTAGTCCATCTCATTGAAAGGACAAAATAAGATGTTCCCAAAGCAAAATATATACATCACAGATAAGTGATTAAAGTGTTCTGACTACAACAATTAATAACTTACAGAAGATGACCCAATAGGTAAATAAAATACTAAGGCATGGACCATTTGCCACTATTTCTAAATGTTTCAATATGTACTGAGGGAGAAAACACAACATTTTGTGTACCTAGTTTCCAAGAAGATAACGAAGCTATAAATTACAGCTGTTGTCTGATTTTAATTTAGCATAATCATAAGTAGTATGTCTTATGACCCTTAATTAAATGAAGTAATTTAAATTGATTTACAGTAAATAAATATCAATTAGGTTTCCTATAAAAAAATGTGGTGTTATTTCAGTATGTTCCATTCTTTTTTTCCAACATTAAAATATCATTTTTTATTAATTTAAGTATTATTATTGTCAGGTTTCTACTTGAGATATCTTTGGATGAATCTCGCATAAGTTCCTTTACTTCAGATATTGTGATTTGGTAATTTAGAAGAGATTTAGAGATAAATGGTATGCTTTGAAAAAGCCCAAATGATTTCAGTGAACTCCAAGAAGCAGCTGTCCATTAAGACAGGCGTGATGTCTTTTGTCAAAGACCAAGGTTCCTGGAATATTGACAACTTCCTGCCCCTTCCTCTTCCTTTCTGCATCTTTGTTTCCTACAACAGCTGTCTAGGCATGCTAGTTCCAAGAACCACTAACTCCTTTTGTCTCTGCCAAAGCTGTCTTGCCAAGGTAATGATGGATACAATGGTCTTCATCTTCATTAGATGTAATTCGTCCAAAGTAATTTTCAGAGCAGTCTGGATACTGACAATGACATTGATGTCTACAAAACAGACCTTGATTCTTAGAGGGCTGAGACATGCTAATACTGTTTTATGGATGCAAAACCAGATTTATAAAACTGGATTTTATCCAGATGGTCAAAAGCATGAGGAAGGAAAGCTGGTTTGTCTGCAGGAATTGGTACAGACATGGTCATAGGAGGCAGAAGTGAAAACACCATCATTATCACCTAGCCCTGTGATAACTTTCTGTCATCATGGATAGACGAAATCCACGAATACAAGGATAACAAAGCCTCCTAAAATATATTTCCTATAAATCCTCCAAGCTAATGGGAAAAAGAATCGGAAAAAATTTTGCATCTCTTCTTTATTTAAAATGTTGAAGTAATGTTTTGCATTTATGTAGGCAATAAACATATTTTTTACACTTACATCTGTTTCTGGATCTCTTGGGTTAATTTAAACTCAAGGTAAAATATTTTATCAAGTAATTTGGCAGAAAAACAAATTACCATTTTAGAATATTTACTAAATTATCATTTTACAAGCAAAATTGAATTCTTACATTTTGTAGGCCATTCTATTTACTTGGAGATATGTGAAACTAACATTTAGTATATGGGAATATGCGGAAAGCACAGGAAGTCTTCTAAAGGGAAAAGAAAGAGCAAAGGGATACAAAACAGCAATTGACCCAGTTAGTGCACCAGATCAGGTCCAACGCTACTAACCACATCTCATAAGAGTTTCATCTGTTCACTCTTTAATACTGCTGAGACAGAAATAAAACAAGGGAAAGAAATTATTTTCTCCAGTATAATACTGATTTTATTGGATTTTGTGATAAGAATCAGTTCTTTAGGAAACAAAGAATCACCTCCAAATGTATATGTATTTCACATCTCAGTAACAAAAAGATACTCGTTACTTAAAACATGATGTGCGAAGGAACCAGCTGCCATATTTTGCTCATAATGCAAATTATGTTCCCACAAAACTTGTAGTTGCACTGAATTAGTCTTTCTCTGCAAAACAGTTTTTATTTTACTTTTCTTCATGGCATTTCCATGTGCTAGAAAGCATAGGACTGGATCCTAAGTTTACAGAAATTGTGCCAACAAACATCGATGTTACCTTGTGACATTGCTTACTAACGACCTAAACGTACGGAACCATATGTTTGCAAACACCGAAGTGTCTCTCCTGATTGTGTCTCTCCTAGGGTGACTTTATGATGCTTGTATCCCCAGCCATCTGTTCTGCTCATGCTGGATATTTAGTTTTGCACCTTTAAGACTGGTTCTGAGAGCAAAGGTGGGGAGAAGTGTGCAGTTTGTTTGCAGAAACTGCACTTGCTCCTCCGCATTCCTTCTCACAGACTGTGCTGTCTGCAGCACGGACAGCAGGACAGAGCTCTCCTGTGACTGTGGCTGTTCTTTTTCCTGGAACTGCTCAAACCTGCTCTGGACTGAAAACCCAGAAAAATAACGGGAGCTCACACCTGTGGCCCACCTGGGCCCAGGATGCACCATTTTCCAATGCAGGAGGGACTGATAAGCGACTGGGTGAGACAAAAGAACATGATAATTTATTGAAATAAGACTCAAAAAATATTTTATTCTGAAATATTATTTAAAATATGTTGATTTTATTTTGAATAATAATAATGACAGCAAAAGTGCAACATTTCTTTATTTATAGGGGAGATATGATTTTCCCTAAATCAGCACTACATGATAATCCTGAATTGCTCTTGCTGACAGTGAAATTGTGGTATTTCAGTGAGTTATAGAAACAGAAAGCTATTTTGACTAGGCTCTATCTTTTTGCAACAAAGATTATGAAAACACTATGCTTACACTATGGGAATTTGCAACCACGTTTGCACGTAATGGCAAACACTTGAAGTGGTACATGAAAGAGAAACCCAGAACTAATGCAAAACCACTGATCTCCAGTTCTCTGATATGTAAACATTAATGGCAAAGAATCAGTTTAGATTCCCTATAAAACATTCTTTGACAGATCTGGTCTCACATTTTTATTTTTATTAGTAATAATATTGACAAAACAAGACCTATTCTTAATTGCAAGCTCTTGTGAAAAATGATATTGCCACAATACCTCATTATGGAAACCCCTAATTGTCAGAGGAAATTAATTTCTGAATTGTATTGTGGGCTGCCAGAGTAGAATGAGAAAGTGCTGTGATTTAACCCCAGCTGGCAACCAGGCCCAACACAGCCACTCACTCGATCACTCACCCGCTGTGGGCTGGAAGAAGGAACACGGACAGTAAAAGTGAGAAAACTCCTGGGTTGAGATAAAGATAGCTCAATAGGTTAAGCAAAAACCATGAAAACAAGCAAAGCAAAATTAATTTCTACCACTTTCCCTGGGCAAACAGGTTTCAGCCATTCCCAGGAAAGGAGGGCTCCATCACATAACAATAACTTGGGAAGACAAATGCCATAAGCCTGAACATGATAAGCACGATTCCATATGCTCTAGATTATCCCTAGAGTCAATTGGGATCAGCTGCCCTGGTTGTGTCCCTTCCTAAATTCTTGTGCACCTTGAACCTACTTCTGGTTGGGTGGGATGAGGAGCAGAAAAGGCTTTTACTCTGTGTAAGCACTGCTTACCAGTAACTAAAACATCTCTACATTATCTGCACTGCTGCCAGCTCTTATCTACATATGCAAGTGAAGAAAATTTTATGAATTTATCTCCATACTGTGAAGAAAATTTTTCCCAAACAAATGTAACAGAGGAAGCCACCTAGTAAATGAGGCGAAAATGGTTAGAGACACAAGAGCTCCACAACTGGGGAAAAAAAATCCAACCTAAATTCTTGCCTAATAATTACCTAGGGATCAAAAAAAAACTGAGGGATTTTTCCTCTGTCTATTTTGTGTTTCTGCCTCTCATTAAACTGAAATTAGGTCACCTACTGCTCTCCTGAAATTTGTTTAAATATGAAGCAACTACAATGATTTTCATTATACAATCAGTGATTAAAAGATCTGTTAATTAACTAATACAAATTAGTCCAGAAAGATATGCAAAAACACTGCATTGAAGTAAAAGACAGATCAAAACTTCGTAGTTATTTTTAAAGTTATTAGAAATTTATAAATACACTTTGTCTCAATTGTTTATATTGTTTGGAGTCTTCAGAGCTCTAGCCATATTATAAATTAAATGTTTGTAAACATATATAAATATAGATTGCAGATTCATTCTCAGACTGTATTTTAGTGTTAAACTAGATGTGGATTACTTTTATAAGCTTTCAGCTGTGGTGAAATGTTATTCTTAAATCACTTGCTCAATGTAAATATAGCATACTAATATTTAAATTACATAACATTTAATACATTGTAATGTGAAAAATTCAGGATCATGGAGACACAAAATTTCCTGTAGTCAATGATGGTCAAACTATGAGAATCTATCAAATTACTGAAAAATTCAGGCAGTACAATGAACTAATTAGTAGTTCTCTTTTTGAAAAGTGTATTGTGTTGCCTTACATAATCAGGTGTAGAGGATATTGGCACATATGAATGTACAAGGCATCTCACTAAATTGAACTAAGCCTACTGTGATTATTTTAAATCACAAAGAGAAGAATCTTACACTATAACAAATGCCTTCCTAGTTAGCTGGTTGTGAGGCAAAAATGAATTCTATGTGTGACTTTTCCAAAATATTTGCTGAATATGTATGGGAATATTCAAAAGAGTAAAAGATAACATTTTCCTCTGTCTACACCACTTGAATGACCATAGACTCATTCTCTGCTCCAACAGTTGCATTGCTATTAATATTGAAGTTTGAAAAAGTATTTATTAAAGAATTTAATCAAGTATTTGATTAAAGTGATGCATATGTCATTGATTAACCAAAATCAGAATTAAGATAAGGTGCATGATTAATGGTGAAGCTGAGAGCTAGTTAATGAATTCTGTTCTCCAGATCATTTATATTCTTTCAAGTAGACTATTCTAAAAGATATGAAAAGTAGTAAATAGTATTCCATCACACTTGACCACTCTTAGAGCTGAAATAATAAATATGTATCTGAAATGTAGGAAAGTTATTAGTATTTTGGTTTTGTTAATTTTCTCCACTTCCATAT
Source organism: Melospiza melodia melodia (assembly GCF_035770615.1). Classification (NCBI taxonomy): domain Eukaryota; kingdom Metazoa; phylum Chordata; class Aves; order Passeriformes; family Passerellidae; genus Melospiza; species Melospiza melodia. The sequence continues at coordinate 86,694,414 of NC_086197.1, read as the reverse complement.
GTGCAGATGAAAACAAATGCTGCAAGAAGCAAAAATTGAAAGGCTTCAAATTATTGTATCACTAAACTGCACAAGAGAAACTTATCCAACACCAATTTGATGAGAATAAGCAGACACCCCTTTACTGGGTGTGCCAGGAAGATGGGGGATAGCTCCTCCAAGATATATCCCACTCAACAAATATAACCCATCCCTTTTTGTATACTTTTTTATGCTAAATCATCATTACACAAGTTCTTTTACATACTGTGCATTCTATGCCCACTCTTAAATTTGACCTTTACATTGATTGGCTCCAATAGTTAATAACTCTGTCAATATTCTTATTCTAAAACAATAATTTTTAATAAGATCTACTGATTGGAATCCTTGATATCAAAATCAAGATGGGAAGGGTAGTGGGTTTCCAAGCAGCATAACTGATGAGCATGATGGTATCCATAGTTTCTTGACTGAAACACAAAGGTGGCGTAACTCCTTGGTGAGGTTTCTACAGCTAGATATTCCAAGCACAGCACTACTTATATTTCTATATCTTGTACTTCACAATTTTATACTTATAATCATAGCTAACCATTTATATTATTTTTTATTTAATCAAAATATTCATAACAATTGTTCCAATGATGGTTTTATATATTTTCTTCTGTTAGTAAGAAAAAATAAATGTTATTATCTTTATAGTACAAAACACAAAGCAAAATGACAGACTAGACACACAATGCTGGAATTTGGAAGGCTTGGCATAAATGGTTGATCAATAAAGCTATATCTAAAAAAATGTGGTTTTTGAAATTGTTAAAGAGCTTTCATGTTGATTTCCATATTCATAACTGATGCATCTTTGTTTCGCAACCCGAGTTGGGTTTGTAGCCCAACAACTCCACACAATGTACTACCTCTCCTGCCCTGAGTGACTATCACAACAGATGGAAACCAAATTCTTTGAGTAAATTAAATCCACGGACATTTATGGATATTTTACAGACATTTCATGGGGGCGTTTTGTAGACTAAGGGAATCATATCTGTGTACAGAATCAAAGGATGAGAAAGAGGATGGTGGTTTAAGAGGATGTATTGGATAGCATGGAACACAAGCATGATAAAAATGGCATGGATTAAGGGGCATGGCGGGTGCTGGTTTTGTCAGGGGTAATTAATTTTCTTTTAATTGTAGTAGTTGTGGTTTAAGAATAGTATTCTCCAGTTCAGTGCTTTTACCCTTCCATTTCAGGATGGAGTGAGTAAGTTTAGTACTTAGTTGTCAGCTGAGGGTAAATCACAAAAAAGCATTATGTCATATTGCTAAATACAATTAAGCAGAGACCACTATCTGAACCTGAGGCCAGCTGGTGCAGGCTCACTGAATTCAGTGTTTGGCCCAAGGCTTCCTCAGGGCCCATATGACAGCTCTTCAGCTAAAAGAAGTAAATCTAATTCTAATTCTGTGTGTGTATGTGTGTGTGTGTGTATGAAGGAGGAGGTTCATTTCAAAGTAAGTCAAGAAACTGCCGAGACATGTTACAGTTCATTACGAGAATATCTTCAAAGGAACAAACAAAGCTTTTGCGGTGAGCCCTGGTGAGTGGGGTGGAATCATGTAATGGATGTTTGAAGATACAAAGCCCACTGGGCTAATGTTAGAGGGCCTTGTAGGGCAGATAAAGTGCATTATTATCCAAACCATCTATGGAAAATGATGCCTAGCTTAAATTAACACCTAAACCATGCCCAGGCAATGTCTTGGAAAGCAAATGGGAGTGGCTGAAATATTCCAGGGAGCATGCAAATGCTTAAGCAGTATGGATGATCAGCAGTCTAATGCTGCCTTTGCCTCCTGCCACCGTCTTACTATAGAGGACAGACGTAACTTATCTGTCTCCATTGGCAGTAGAGGAAAGTTTGGGTGAATAGGTAAGCTTTCCACAGAGTGTCTTTATTTTTGATTATACAGTTCAGTCCCTAAAGAAATTGAAGATCAAGGATTATAAGGTAAAACAAGTCAGTGACATATTAGGTAAAACAAGTCAGAAAAAATAAACTGGGTTTATTTATGGATTGATTTCCTTGGCACTCTGTGGTCTTTTCTGGATTTTTTTTTTTTTTTGTTTTTCTTGATATGTTGAGTCATATATTGTTCATGTTATAGATGGCCTGGTGGCATAAGTAGCAAAGGGAAAAGGAGGACTATTTTGATATTCAAAAAGAATTGGTGTATCCCAGAACTTTGGATTATTAACTTTTTTTTCCTGTTGTGCCTGCATGAGCTGTCTAGATCTTTTTATGATATCAGTATATATAATTTATGATTCAAAAGCCAGTTACAGACTTTAGTGCCCAGGGTTCAGGGCTCACCTTGGCCAGAGCTGAGCTGGGCTGGTTTCAGATCCTATCTCAGGGCCAGGTGTCTGTTGCCTCCCCTGCCTGAGTCCGAACTGTGCCAGTGCCTCCATGGGATGAGTCTGACAAACCCAGGGAGTCCCTGGCCAACAAACAAGAGCCTCTGAGGGGGCTGAGCCTGGGGAGGCTGCAGGGCCATGCGCACACTCAGTGGAGCAGCCAGAAGGCATCAGTCCAGGTCAAGGAAATGAAAATTACACCAAGATGAACATCATATTCCTCCTAGTCAGGGCCTTGGCATGCTGGAGGCTTGCTGTGTTAGCCCTTACAGAACAGTGACAATAGAGGGACACTGTGAGTGAGAATAGCATCAAAGGAACCAGCAGATACTAGCAAGATTTCTATAGAAGTTACAGTATATCAGTGAATGTTCTCTCTATTAATTTGTACTTGGATCCTTATTGTTTCTTTAAATGAACAAATGGTGACTGTTATATTTTAGTTAGATTTTTTGAGATGTTAATTGCACACACATAGACAAAAAAATTGTTGAGTCCATACATGTGGTGTCTTTTCTTTTATCCATAGTGGAACATGGTTGGTTAGAAGTTAACTTAGACTTGAATACAAGAGTATTACAGCCCCACTGGTGAGTGCTGCTCTGGGATCCCTGACACAAGACAGACATGGATCTGTTGGAGTGAGGCCAAAGTAGAGGCAGGAAGATGGTTGGGGGGATGGAGCGCCTTTCCTATGAGGAAAGGGTAAGAGAGATGAGATGGTTCAGCCTGGAAAAAGAAGGTTTTGGCCTCACCCAATTGCAGCCTTTCAGTGCCTAAAGGTAGCGTACAAGAAAGATGGAGAGAAACTTTTTATAAAAGGATGTAGTGATAAGAAAAGAGGGTATGGTTCAAACTGAAAGAGAGTAGATTTAGATCAGGTATTAGGAAGCAACTCTTTACTGTGAGGGTGGTGAGGCACTGGAACAGGTTTCCCAGAGAGGTTGTAGATGTCCCATCCCTGGAAGAGTTCAAGGCCACGGGCCTTTGAACAAGATGCTGTTCCTGCCCATGGCAGGGACATTGGAACTAGATAATCTTTAGGATCCTTTCCAAACCATACAATTCTATGAATCATTCTATGATAATTCATGGTTTTGAATAATCTAGCTAATATAATGATATTTTTAGAACAGAGGGATGAATTTAATTAATTTTGGAGACCATATCTACCAAGTCATCCCTACTCTAATAAGGTTTTATGTTGTTTTTCAACACCTAAAAAATTTAAAGGCATGTGTATATAGCAGGAACTACTGATGCTTTTTCTTTGTCCTCACTTAGACTTACTGTAGATAGGACAGAATTCACAAAATACTGAAATATTCCCAATTAAAATCAATTTATTCTGCCCTCAAGAGGATTCAGCACAAAGCAACACTTAATACTTGTTTATAAAATGGGTTAATAAACCTAGCCTTGCTTTTAAGTCAACAAAGCTATCTGGACTTGATGGTTTCAGAGCAGAGGTTAATAAACACATGATTAGTCTGTTCCTGAAATGTTTAATGCTTAAATTTGGAAAGGATGACATCTTGAGTCATTGAGTGTATTTGCTTCTAAAGGCTTTTGAAGGAACAAACAGAACCCCTTAGGATTTTAGACGGTGACAAATTCCTTGATAACTATTTGCACAAAAAACGGGTTAGGATTTGCAAGCACATAAAGTGCTCTTTGGGCTTTCTAACTCTAATCAAACAGGCTTCATTTCTAGAGACTACTTGATATAAAATTCTTCATAATTAAAATACATTTCATTCCAAGTGCAAACTCTGTTCTTGGCCTTCAGAAGCTAGAAGGCAGTAGGATAGAGTTAATGAAGCTAATTAACTAAAGCATGGGTTAAGATTAAAAAGGGTATTTTCACCTAGCAATATCTGGATATGCCATTTGGTATTGCTTTTAGGTTTGTGGTTTTGGTTCTTTTAGTTTGCATATGGAGTATCCTTTTGCAAAATTTGCTGTCATCTTAGAAACAAAATATTTTTGATTAATAAACAGTGGGGTTTTTTTCTTTCTGCTTGAAAGGAGATTACATATAAAAAAGAAAAATGAGATTCTTTTTAAAATAATCTGCCAGTATTTACAACATTATTACAGATATTAGAATGATATTGTCATTTAATTAATTGACTCTATGACTCACTGGTTTTGGCTAAAATCAGAACTTAAAATATTGGAAAGAGAATCTCTTACTGAGAACCGTTTACTTTCCTCTAGTTTTAGTTTCCTGTAGATTAAGTCTTTTTGAGCTCCATACCTTCTAGATGAAACAAGCTGTCGCCACCCTTGGACTCAGATGATTTGATTGGTCCAGGTTGTAATTATGAATCCAGGAATAGTTGTTGTTAGGTTTTTTTTTCGTCTGACTGTTTAATAAAATAAAATGCCCAATGTGAACATAAATTAAGGGTTGCTTGCAAATAACAAAACTGGAAGCCATGCCTATAATAAACTTTAAATATTGAAAAAGTATCAATAATGTTATTTGTCTCTTATGTGATAACTTTGTGTAATTTTTCTCCCGTGTGATAACACATTCAGAACTGCTGAATTAAAAATAAACAGTACGTAAATAGACCAGACAGTCTGATACTGCAGTCTCAGAGATACAGTAGGAAGAAAAGTCAGTCTTTGCAGATGCTTACTTTTCATGTAGTCTTTGAGTGGAAAGAAATTATATGTTTACCCCCAGCTGAAAGTATTCCTGATGTTCTTTACCTTTTCCATAGTTTCACTGTGTGCATTTGGAAAGCTGTCAAAAGACTAAAAGCTGCTATATAAAGGAGGCTGTGTGTATTTAGCTGTTTCCTCACAGAGGTGAGCTCGCTGGGCATGAACAGTGTCTGAACAGAAATTATCTAGACATACTGAGAGTAGCACAAAAACCCAAAAATTGTATCTCTCAGCAGGTACTTCCAACAAATATTTCTTGGGAGGAAAAAGGCTTCACCCAAGACTCCACACCAACTACTCCCCAAAGAAACCACCTTAGAGATTTAAAATTTTACTTTTTCTGTGTTTCATAGCCATGTCTTGAGAACGAAGTGCAGAAAACCTCAGTGGCAAAGAAAGTGGTTGTTGATGGTTAATTATGGAAATGGAGATCCGAGCCACGTTGTTAAGATATTTACTCTCCATACACATTTATGAAGACAGTTAATTTTCTTTAAGTTGGATAAAACCTCCCAAGGGAAGAGAATTTTCCCTTGAGTAGCCAAGATATGTTGACAATATAACTTGCCAGGTACTGTAGCTGCAGGGACAGATGGGTACTTCTATCCACTGATGATCCCTTCTAGACCATTTTTACCCAGATAATCCTTTTAAATACTGAGAGGGACTGTTTTCCCTTTTGTCCTGTCACAAGAGAAGAGTTCCTCCCTGCCTGGCCACCAACTCTTTTCAGGGAGTTATAGAGAGCAAGAAAGTCTCCCCTGAGGCTCCTTGTCTTGAGGCTGAACAATCTGATGCTGGAGAGGGGAAAGAGGAGTCCAACTCATGAGGAAGGAGGAGTGTCAGAGACAATGTGGTGAAGCAACTCTAATCACACTTCCCTGCCTCCCTGTATGGTTGAGGAGGAGGAGGTACAGATTCGTGAGTAAGGGTAAGCCTGGGAAGAAGGGAGGGGTGGGGAAGGTGTTTTAAGGTTTGGTTTTTATATCACATTATCACACCCTGATTTGGCTGGTAACAAATTCAATTAATTTTCCCCCAAGTTGAATGTGTTTTTCCATGATAGTAATTGGCGGATATCTCACTCTTCCTATCTGACCAATGGTTTTCCATTTTATTTTCTCCCCTCCCCTGTACAGTTAAAGAGCAGAAGTGATAGAGCAGCTTTGGTGGGCACCTGGCATCCTGCACCTACCACAACCTGAAGATCCTTCAGCAGATGTAGGAATTTAGCTGTTGATCCTGCAAAGCTGCATGAATATTTCACACAAGTTTCAGTAAGAATATGCTTATCTGTATAATTATGTATGTTTCAGTATTTCAGGCTTGGAGAGATACAGGCCAGATACTAGTACTCAGGGGTACATTAGGGGGGACAACTAGTTTTCTAAATAGAATTATGCTATGTTCATTTCTGTTCATTCAGAAATGAGCATAACCACATAAAAAATCAGGGTCTGAATGGGCATAAGGACTTGGAGGAAGATTTTAGGTGAATATTGCCAGCTGTGATGTGAGAGGAGAATGATTTTAGCTATGTAAATCCACAAAAAAAAGAAGTTCTCACAAAGAAATAAGAATTTCAAAAGTTTTACTTTAGTTCATTGAGGAACTAAAGACAGTTCTGTTATATGGACTGAATGATGGGGGAGAATTACATGAAGCATGTCATGGAAAAAACAGATATAAATGACAAATGGAGGTGAGTTATGAATTGACTGCTATAAAATATAAAGAAGACTATTATTTTTTCAGATAAGTACTGATGCTTTATAGAAATAATACAGTTTAGGTTATAACTGATTTTAGGGGTAGAGACATATGTTTTAATAGAAATAATATAAAATGATAATATGAAACACGTATATATTAAAATTGAGAGTTTTAATAGGGAGAGGAGATGGTGAAGTCATGTGTCCTGAAGATCAGAAAAAATGACCTAAGTAGAAGTTTCCATTTTCACAGTCTATGCAGTATGTAAAACAGAAATAGTGCAACTGCTAAATTGGATTGTGGTTACTTCATTCGCGTTTGTCCAAATCTTTTTCAGTCAGGCATAAGTACCAGAATGAATGTTTAATTTCAAGCAGGCTATATCTGAAGGGATTATTTACAATTAAATGTAATGATATTGAGGAAGGAATCAATTAAGGGGAAATGTTTAGTGTTTTAAAAAGTTCACAGTGGATAGTTTTATGTAATAACTTAATGCCATAAAAAATTCAAGTTAACTGAAATAAACACTCTAGGATTACTAGATAAATCTTTCTTTAAGGGTTATCAAATGACAGAAGAAAATTGTGAATTGCAGACCTTGAGAAGAATGCTAAAAAAAGACAAAAAGGATATTAAAAATGCAGAAAAAGATGAAATAGAATTCTGAGAAGAATGATGAAAACAGTAAAACAGATAAAGGGGATATTAGAAAGGAAAGAGATAATTGAAATAGATATGTGTATTAAGAGATGCTAACCACATTTCTAAAAAGATTTTGAACACTGCAAAATAAAAGATCAGTAAAGGATGAAGCTGAAAATTTCAAGATCAAATAAAATACAGAGCAAAAGAGAATAGGAAAAGAGATAAACCATTAAATTGACTTTTCTTCCAGGAACTGCAGAGTATTTATGAGAGAATAAGAAATCATGTCATTTGTTATTAACTGGGTGTCCAGGATGTTGAAGGCTTTCAAAAAGAATGAATACCACATTTGGGCAATTTTAAGAAATCTTGATGAGCAAAATAAAACTTTTATCTGTTATTTAAGAAAATCACATGAGATGCATATATATATACATATACAAACATACACACACAATGTAATGTTAGCTATAAAGTAGAATTTTCAAGATGACACCGTACAATTGAATGATATATTTATAACTAATCTTAAAATACAAGACTAAATAGTTATTTTTCTCTTAATTTAAATAAAATAATAAAAAAAGGATTAAGAATGTATTAATTATTGTGGTCCAGATCCTGAAAAATATTTATTTTTATCCTAAGCTCCTCTAAAATTTCTTCTTGTTCTTAAGCAATTTATAAAATGCTGTGGGAATTCATTCAAAGTTTCTATGTTATATCTTTAAAGGTCTGGACCATAAGTACCTATGGAAAAAAAGAGAAGAGTTATGAACATCTCAATTGCAGGTCAGAATTCCTGTACAGTACACAGAGAATGTAAAAAATTGCAGAATATATTCTCCTGGCCTTGTACATTTAGTTAGGAGTCACCTAAACCTACATGAAACAAAAAGTACCTAAAGTGGACAATGGACAAAGAAACAACATAATAAATATCCTTTATGACAGAGGTCACTCATAAATCCTGTTTCCTTATTTTAATCACAATCCTCAGCCTGAAGTCTTATGATGTAAGTTATGTGTTCTTACATTTTCTTCACTCAAGAAAACTACAGTAAGTGCTTTCTTTCAGAAAATACCTCATAAAAATTATGCTTTCACCTTCTTCATCTTTTATGCAGCTATTTAGTAGGTGATGTTTATTCACATTTCCTTTTTACCTTCCAATACAATGTCTTAAAATTCAGACTTTACTTTCTGAATTGGGTTAATTTTTGTGCTTTTTTCTGAAGATGTCATGCTAGGCATAAAACTAAAAAAAAATTAACTCTTTAGTTTCATAATCCTGTGGTATCTATTTACCCATGAAGTAGTTAAATGCATATTCTGATCCCACATCTTGGTGCTATATATTATATTTTTAATAGCCACCTCAGCCCCTATCCAACACAACACCCCTCATACCTATAGTCTTTAAAAGAAGGACTAGAGATTTTTTTGTTAATCCAGCACACACATTCTAACCATAAAACTTAGAGCTTCATCTAGGTTCTTCTTTCTGACTCACAAATTTTAAGTTTCATCTAGTTTCAACACAGTGTGTTTAATGTCCCAATTCCTTTGAGACTTTAATCCATAATAGGATACATTCTTTCTAAAAGGTTTGAAATAGCGTTTCCTCAGAAAAAGTGAACACCTATCTTGAAGGCATTAATTCAGCTCTCATTATGTACTTCTGAAGCTGAGAAAAGTAGTAGAATGTATTTTGCTTGGGGCATGATCTGTTAGGCTGAAACCAAATTTAACTGCTTATCTGTTTTAATAAATCCCTAATTAACAGAATCAGATACTGCCTAAGCACAAACAATTCATTTCCCCAAAAGTAGTATGAACAAAAAAAAAGTTGTCATGTAACTGGAAAATTTTAATATCAAAAATTAAAGTAGATTATTCTGGTTTCAGCTGGAATAAAGGGTTTTTGTTTTTTTTTGGTTTTTTTTTTTTTTTTTTTTTTTTTTCTAGTTTCTGATACAATGCTGTGTTTTGGATTCAGTAGGAGACTAATGTTGATAACATACTGGTGTTTTGGCTGTGGCTGAGTAGCGGCGACCCTAAATCAAAGGTTTTACAGTGTCTCATGCTCTGCCAATGAGGAGCACAAGAAACTGGGAAGGAGCAAAGCTGGGCCAGCTGATCCAAAGTGGACAAAGGGATATTGGATAACACAGAACACCATGCCCAGTGTATAAACTGGGGGAAGCTGGCTGTGAGGAATTGATCATTACTGAGGGATGGGCTAGGCTTCAGTCAGCGGATGGTGGGGAACTGTATTACTTGTTGCTTCTTCCTTTCGGGTTTTATTTCTCTATCTCACTCTTTTTGTTGTCTCAATAATAATAACCATGAAATCCTAAACTTTTCTCATGTCAATGAATGGGGTTTACCTATTTTGATTTTCCTCCCCATCCCGCTCTGGTGGGGGGAAGACTGAACAAGCATCTGAGGGGTGCGCATTTGTTGTCTGGCGTTAAAATGCAACAAGATACAAAACTTTAGACTTTCCAAGTGAGATGTCAAGAAAGAAAAGCCATCTGAGCATTAGCTGTAAAACCTAAACTTCAGCAAGTTCATTTTCTATGAACTCAGCTTTTAGCAAAAAATCATATTTGGCAATTGTATGAATCATAAAAAAAAATGTAATGTAATAATTGCACTATTTCTCTCAGTTAGAATTTAACCTGTTTCTCCACATAGTTATGTAGCTCTCACTGGGCACACCTGAAAGCTTAAAAATAAATTTTCTGTTGCTCTCTTGTCCATTTGTGCTTACATTATATTTTTTGGTTTACATCAATTTCCAATGTCAGTATCTGGAAATCTGTTTCTGCAAACACATTTATTGTGTGAAGCAAAATGTGAAATGTTTCAGTGTTAAATGGAATCACATGGATAAAAAAATCTGATTAAATAGCACTGTAAAGTAAGATGAAAAATGTGAAGTAACATTTTTTACTTAAATACTAGTCTTGAAATTCAATCAAATCTATGCTTTAAGAATAAATTTCCACATGATTACCCTTAGACCAAAATTGCTCATAATATACCCCTCCAACTTAATTTATAATATTAATAACAAAAGCATGATAACTGACTTTGAAAATGTAGATGGTTTTGTACTGAAAATACTGCTTTGGAAAGAAAAAAAGGAAGCGGGTGATAATAAATATTGTATGCTCAAAAAAATTTGTGAGGATTTGTAGCATTTTGGCACATCAGGCTTAGTATGATTTTTGGATAGAAGATATATTATTACTATAATTTTCTATGTGCTCACATTCCTGGAAAAGATTTTTGGTTTCATGTATATCTGGTTTTTGATCCAATTTTGAAGTGAGATTGAGAACAGTCTTTCACTTATTTTTGAACCTTAGAGCATACTGTTTGCAGAAAGCATGGGATTTAAATTGTTTCATTGTTGGTTTGGTTTTTTTTCCTCTCATGGGTACAAGACTGCCTTAATGGCATTCCTTCTTTTCCATAGCTTGATCAGTTGTAATAGTCAAGCTCTAGCAGACAGCCATCCATCTGGAATTTGGTGTTGTGAGAAAAAATAAGACTATTCAGGCTTTCTTCTCATCTCTTGCAGTAAGTATTTGTATGCACACGTAAAAGGCCCACAAAAATTAGAATCACCTGCAGGTCTCTGTAAACACCTGCCTGCCTGCATCACTGCTCTCTGCTGTACCAAAAAAAAAACCCTCAAAAGGTGAGGAGTGGGAGAAGTGGTGCAGGGAGGAAGAGAGAGATGCAAACACACACTTGAACTAACTACAAATGCACACCAAAGATAAGTTAAACATCACTGTGCTTGCTACTCTCTGTAAGACGCCTGAAGAGTCCTTGCCTTCAAAGACCTCCTTTGGATCACGTGGGTCCATTTACAACATAAGAAGCAAAATAAAATAAAATTCATCTTTTGAGGTAGCTAGTCCTGTGTTAGAACCTGATTTATGCCATAGATGTGTGTCTCTGTTTCCCAATATTTTTCAGCATATTCTTTTAAAAAGATGGATTTTAAGAAAGATCTTACTCAGTGAGATTCTTGGCAAAGTTCCCATAGGCCCCAAGGCTACTACTGAATGGTTTTCAAGTAGTAAAGTAAGGGAACCAGGGCAGAAAACTGGTTCAAGACTCTCTTTGAACATACTTTATCATATTTTCCAAATGGAAATCCTGCATCTTGACTGAATACATCCATCCATCTGGTAAATGCAATCCATTTTTCTCAAAAAATATTTCTTTCTTTATGCCAGACTTAGGCCACAACAGAATGTAAATCCCTAAATATCATAGAACCATTGCAAATAAAAGGCCTCCAATCTTGAATTGACTTTACTCTGCAAGTTCTAAGGACTCATCTGAATTCATCTTGGCTAGAAGCATAATCTCAATTTTTCCTTGCTAATGCTTAACCTGCCTGAGCTAGATAATGTTGTTTACAGGAACAGTCTGACAAACTGAGGGGTCAAAACCCCCAAAATATGGTAGCTTCTTAACTTGATCTTGAGAAAGGTTGGTGGGCCATTTCCAGAATTTACCTGGGCTACAGTGAGGAGAAAGCAATGTCTGATAACAAAAATAAGCTACCCAGTATCAAGGAAGGATAAATCCCACCATGAATAACATTCCCTTGTTTAAAGAATTCAGGATGATAAATCTGATTCTTGAAAAAGATATATCACTGACATTAGGACCCAAAGTCTGTGTTCAGTAATTTTGTCTTACTGATGTATCATCTGTAAGATGTATATCTGTAAGATGTACATCTTACAGGTATGTCTGTATTATTCAGGTAATCTGGACTGCTTAAATATTATCTTAGCCAACTCCTTTATTTGTAATTTGACTACATTTTTTTTCCCAAGATTTTGAAAGCACTGAGAGCATTGCCATAATGTCACATTTTGCATATGTACCTAATGGAAAAGTCTGACTTACTTGCCTCATAGTAAAAACTTATTTTTGTTTTAAAAAAAAGACCTGGTGCTCCAAAATAAATCACCAATGTGTTAGCAAAAATATTGGAGTTGAGAAATAGTGTCAAATGTTAATAATTGTTTAGGATTGAAATAATACTTTCCCCAGCCCCTCTGTTGAGTGCTCTTGTAGCACACAAGAGATCAGCTTAAGTCTTGCCCACTAATGAACTCCGCAGATCAAGTGTCAGACATTAAGAATGTTTGCAAAACAATACATGTATAGTTTAACAGTCCAAGTTTGTGTACATACCAAATGTATTCAACTCAAACGTAGCACACAGAATTGTGTTTCTTTGGACGTTTTTTAAAGGTTTACAATAGGGCTAGAATGATCTTAGACTTCATGTGAGAAGAACCTTGAATAGCATTGTCTGTAGTGGAAGGGTACTGAAAAGCAAGGTATTCCAGTACCTAAAACCCAACCTTTGGCCAAAAATTAATAATATTCGGGGCTGAAGTATAGGTATTTAGGAATAGTTAAAATACTTTGCTCTTCTGTGGCTACATTAAAGACTTGTCTCCTAAAAAAAAATCATTATAATGCATTTCAGAGGGTTATAATTTTCTTTCAAATGTAACATAAATAACTGCAAATTTAATTTTCAAATCATAATTTCCAGTTTGACAGATCTTAATTCTTTTATGTCAACCCACTTCTAAATTTAACACATTGTGTTTAAATTTTTTAATTTTAATATCAGTTGAAAAAGTTAAATATATTCCTGCTACAAGGCAGAAAAGTAAGCACACTAAATGATACAAAAAATTTCTTTTGGTGATTATTATGCCCATAACACAGTTCTTTTGATGTTTTAAAGTTATTCTCTCTTTAATATGAAAAAACCCCTACATTTATTCTATCAAAGTGTATTCTTTAAAATCAAATAATTTGAAGCATGATAATTCTCAATAATCAATAGCAAATAGGGATTCATACTAACAGAGATTGGCATTTATTAGAAAAAAAATATAACTATACCAATTTAGAAACTATTTAGAGACACCACAGCAATTGATGAGTTAAAAGAAATATTTGGTATAAGAAGTAGTCTGACAAAGCTGGTAAGACTTACCATAACTAATACTTGAGGAAACCACTCTGCATGTAGAAGGTAGGAGATATTTGTAAGCTGACAGGATTTTTTTGCTGAGCCATGAGAATGCTAAAAGCAGTGTAACCACCTCACCTGACACCTGATTCCACTAGGTCCAGGCCTTCTTCAGCATGAACTACTTCTGGAGGTTTTTTCTTTGTTATTAAAGCTTTGATAAGTGTTCCCATTTTAGAGGGATCAGGGCACAGTTTGCAGCCTGTGAAAATTAGCAGAAGCAATTGCAAACCATACACATATGTAGATCTGTTTATCTTTCCTTCTCACCAATTTTAACTCATTTTTATTTTCAATAAAAGTAGCTATGACAGAAAATTGAATTTCTTTGTCCATAGGTGTTTCCTTCACTCAATATGGTCCTTATTTGATCCCTATCTTAGTCTCCCTTGGCCATCCCTGGTTTCTCAGCTGTGGAGGTTAAGATCTGTTCATAGTCATACCATGAAGCAGAGTCAGCAAAGCTGAGTTTCAACAAATCACATCCTTTTAAATCTTAATATATAACTCTTTATTTGTATCAATCTATTGTTATGCACTCCCCTGGTATGTTTTATACCTCCTGCTTGCCTTGTCTGTGTTATTTAAGTCTGTAAGACAGCTTGTACGAAAGAATCCTTGTCTGATGTAAATCCAGTTAGATTCTAAAGGAGCTACCTCAAATTACATCAACCTCCAGTGTAGCTCATTATATTCCTTTGATATCTACTTTGCCTTATTTATAGCAGGAGAATAAGCTATGATTTACATTGACTATTAAATTTTAGACTGAAACATCTAGCTTTATGTTTTCTATTTTAGCATTTGTCTTTAGCTCCATTGACAGCTGTCAAGGCTTTTATATGTGCTGGTAGCAATTCTTAGAGGAGTGTTCCAGGTACAGAAAGAGGCAGCTGAAACTGTCATACAAGATATTTCTCACTTCCTCCAGGCATCTAACTTTCACAACACCAGCCTTAATTTTTACAGACTTTAATATTGTCCATTACTATCTCATAATAGCCCCACTGTACACCTTGTGTTCCTCCAGGATGACCTGATAGGGGTCATGACAATACCTTTTTTCTTCCCTGTCATTTTCATCATCCAGAACATGTGCTTATGTGATTTATCAGATGCACATGTGGTGTTAATGATGAAAGCATGTTATTTTTTTCTGGTTTTAATCATGATATCTTGCTGCTGTGTAAACCTAATACCTTTACTAGAGGTTCATACTTATATGTCTTTCCTTGTGTGTAGCTCAAAGAACATTTTACTGCATGGAAAGGTATAACATAACTATTTTAGGTGTATTTCAAGTATTACAAGTTAATAAGACCATCAATAAAATCTAAAGCATAGCAATTATTTTAACACTTTATACAGACTTTTGAGTGACCACAAGAAATCGTCACAGTTTTGCCTCAGAGGTCAGTCAGAGCTGCAAAAAATCTTAATGTTAGAAATTAAATTCTGCAACAAAAAAAGAAGTTGTTTTGCAAAAGTGGAAAGCATATTGGAAATGTTTCATTTTCCACCACCTAATTTTCCTGTCACTGTGTAGCTTATTGGAGATGTATTTATTATTGTTGTAAGTTAAATCAGTTTTTCTAATTTCATTGCTGCACTGCACCTTCATAGACTTTGAACAGTCATCTTAAGAATATAGAAGTAACACAACCTGATTTGTGATAAACACCACACATGTACCTCTAGGGATGCATTATAACTTCTAAAAACATTAAAAGGTTGTAGGTATGCTATTTGGGAAACAAGACCAATATTCCCCTTCTTAGTCATTTGTAGCAGAACAAAGATCTTAAATCTTTTAAAAGATGTTCTACCTCTGCCAGATGTGGATGACACACATTTTTTTAATGCTCAAACCTACCTCATCACCATACAGTCAGACTTGATGGTCTTAGAAGTCTTTTCCAACATAAATGAATCTATGATTCTGTGATCATCGCACACAGGGAAAAGACTAGTACGTTAAAATAGAAAAGCAGAAAATAGCAACTCAAAGATGGTGAGTGAAGTGTTCATCTGGATTTATTCCTTTGGTAAATCATAACCATAATCAGAATATTTTTTTAAAAGATATGTTAAATCATTAATAAAATATCGATTTTTTATTGGTTCTAAAAAAAATTTAAGAAATATGTAAATATTGTTAGTCACTTCTCTATGTTTAATTTCTTAACTCTGTTCTTGAGCTTATAAAAAAATGACCCTCCATTTTGTGTACCCATTTCTTAGGAATATTTTAATTTCAAAAAGGTACATAGCTTTACTGGTATTTTGACCCAGACTGAAAACAAAGCTTCTAATTCTATATTAATATATTTGGGCAGACTTTCACTTAAAAAGAAAACAAAGGAAAAAATGGTATAATGCTCTGAGTGATATTAAATGGTGACTACTCAAATGGCTTATAGTTTTTCAGTTAGTCTCTTTTGTGAAAATGACCATACACTGAACTCTCTTTACCTTTGTGATTCAGAAGCAGAAACTTTCACACTCGAGCTACTTCTTCAGAAGTTTCAAGTACAGTGATTGTTTATGAAAAGTGCACTGTGAAAATCAATTTTCCCCTCCAAATATTTCAAAGGAAGCATCTGTCCTTTGTGAACATGTTTTTTGTAAGTTTGCATTGGAAACCAGATGAAGTTCAGTCATATCACAGTTGTCATCTGCAGATACAATTATACAGCTATATTTAATGCCTCAGTGGATAACCCCACATTACAGTTTAATTTTCCACAGAAATCTAAATTTGTTCTTGGACTGTGTATTTTCTATCACATTAGATAATCAGTCGGAGGAGAAATCCAATTTTAACTCAATCAACAATACTTTGAAGAAGGTTGCATAAAATAACTTGCACAGGTTTTAGTATGCGATCCAGCATGTGACTAGTCTGTTCATCTATTCATTGCTGGAAACATATTCTGGCATGACACTGAAACTCTATGAATGATCCCTGGAGTGGTTTTTTTACTGTTTTGGGACATATTATTCTCCTGGGGGTTTTTATTTGTTTGTTTTGTTGTTTTGTTTGTGTTTGTTTTGGTTATTTTGGTTTTTTTTAACAAACAATATGGCAGATCTTTCTACTGTATAACCCGGAAATTTCTAGTTCTAACTGAGCCCCAAGACCAAAGTGGCCTTCATATTACCATAAAATAGATATGACATTTATTTTGCTACATTGCAAGGAGAAAATAATATAAATGAGTTCAGAATTTTTTAATTGTCTATTTTCTTCTCATGATGAAGGATTGGTTTCTGTATCCCTGCATCCTTATTTTCTTGGTATTAAACTGATGGGAATCATTGCACTTCATGAGATTTTCACATACACACCTTGATGTATATAATTATATCAACCCCAGCCCATGGGATTCACTTTTTATTTTGTCTTAGTAGTTATTCCTTATTATTAACCCCAGAGACTATGAGTGATAAATAATATCTCCTTTTTCCTTGTTTCTGAAGAGTAAAAAATAGTCATAGTGCACTGACACAAAATACTCAAGCAGAGGTGTTTCAGTTAGTTTCATACATATTCTTTGAAAATATTCAGTAGTAGAAACTTTAGAAGAAATTGTAATAGGGTGATTGGGCTGTACCATGAGGTAGAATGATTAGTCTGAGGGGAATCATATGTATGAACCAGGCCAGTGTGGAGATTTAGATGTGAGTTGCTCTATTTCCCCTTAAGTTCCTGATCCAGCAGTTTATATTATTATTTAATATAAATTAAATACTACCATGGATTCCAAATGGTGTAAACTTCAGCAGTTTTATTTTCTATTGCCTGAAAAACTGATTTAATAGTAGAGTTTTTAAAGATTCTTCTCTTCTACCCCATGGCCTTTCTGTGAAATGAAAACAAGATCTATAATTTCCAGAACCAGCATCCTCAGCTAGACTTTTCCTCTAAAGCTAGTTGTAACCTCTTCAAGGTTACCTGAGACACCATTCCCACCCAAGTTTGAGTATAGAAATATTGTGGTTGCAGATTTCAGATTTTATTTCTTTATACTAGCCTTTCATGTGGTCAGCAATTTTTCTATACTTTCCAAGAGGAAAACCACAACTTGGTAGCAATAAAATATATATCTCTCATCATAGAGCCTTTTCCTCCTTTTTACCCTTTAGCAAGTCCTTCCTTTTGTCATCCTCTCACAAGAAAGTGCAAGTTCTAGGTATTCTTACCCAATTCAAAAAGAAAGATGAGTGCAGGCTGTAGCATAAAGCAGAGACTTCATTATAGAAGAGACTGATGAAAGCATCAATGGTGATTGTTATTCTCTTCCGCAGGAGTGTGCAGCGCTACTTCCTTTGCTTTCCTGTAGATAACAGGCGTGATCTACATGGTTCTCTCAACACATCATAGCTTAACTTTAAAAACTGGAGGAAAGCTAAATACAGATTAATATAGTGCAAGGGAGACAGAAAAATGTTTCTAGGTATGCCTCTGTGGACATATGAATGTGGAAATGCTGTGGCCCAACCTTGGCTAGTGACTAAGCACCAACACCTTTGGTGACTAATTCTTCTCCCTCCTGCAGTGGGGTGGGGCAGACAATAAAAGAGAAAAAGTGAGAAATCTTGTGGTTGAGATAAGGACAATTAAATAAATGGAAAAAAAAATCCTATGTGCAAGCAAAGCAAAATAAAAAACTTAGTGACAATTTCTCATCCACAGGTAGATGTTTAGCCACTTCCTCTAAAGCAGATCCTCATCACAAGCAGCAGTGGCTTGCAAAGACAAACAACGTAAGCACCTGTGTTTCTCCTGTACTGCTCCTTTCCTTAAGTTTATTTTTCCTGAGCACAATACCATACGACCTTTCTTTTATTCAGGTCAGCTGTCCCACTGTACTGCTTTCATTTTCTTGCTAACCCCAGAATCATTTTTAGGGGATGAGGGCAGGACCAGAGGGAGAAAAAGAGAAAGCCTTAATACTGTGTAAACACTGATCAGCAGTGGGCAAAATAAAGGTGTGTCACTGTCACTGTTAGCCACAAATGCGAGCAGAGCACCATCCAGGCTGCCGTGATGAGAGTTAACTTCATCCCAGCCACACCCAGTAGAAGCAGAGACTCGAGTGTGTCCATTCTGGCAAAGCTGTCTCATGGAGTAAAGGTTAAGAAAACTCCTGTGTGTATGCATTGGGCAATGCCTTTTCTGATAAGGAAAAAGGGCTATTGTTACTCCATGTAAAGATTATTTTGCATGTATTGCCAGATGGTAAATAATGAGAGGAAATAATGTCAACATTTTTTTATCTGAAAATGTTTTTAGTTAGAGGTACAGAGAAGTGTGGCATGTGACAGATAATAAGTAAAGCCAGCTTCTGCTGTTGTCATCACAGCAGAAGTGAAAGTCTGCCCTTCACAAAAAAGGCTCGAGACAGCAAGGAAACCTGGACTAAATTATTTGAAGAAGGAAAAGGGAGAGGAAGATATTAAAAAAGGAGTTGAATTTCTCTGCATCAACAGAATGCTTCACAAGCATTGTACTTCATGGAATTTTACTGCTATTAAGTCAAATTGTGGTTTATTTTGTTCAGACAGGAGATTAGGGCTGCGTTGAAGGCTTTCCGACAAAAATGTTAGAATGTCTTCCTGTATATTTTTGCTCAGTTTTCAGTACATGTATAGTGATTCACATTATATTCTCAATTTGATATCACAGACATCTCTTTTAGAAAATTAAACATTTAATGGAATTTGTGAAGGTCAGCGAGACAGAGCTTATAGCAGTTGCTTTTCTACATTGATCACCAAGACAGAGCTATGTGAAAGATGACAGTGGAGACAATTTTCATTGCTGAGAATGCAGATTCATGCTTTCTGGACATAGAAGTGATTTTGACCTGAAATAAGATTTCCATTTGCATCAGGAAGAGTCAAATGTCCAGGCATGAAAGATATTATCAAGTAGATGATTCTGGTATGTCTGAATTTTCTGAATTGATGGGTAAGGTTCTAGAATACCTTGCCATGCCAGTAACTACTGGTCTTATGTCATTAATGATGTGCTAAGATCCACTGGGGACTTACTGACTGGGGATATATCCATCACTGATGGTCACAAATTGGAAAATTGGACATACTGTTTTACCAGAATTCAATGGGCATAGGTATGTCACAGGTGGTAGCTTTGGATAGGTAGACAAGGTAATGGTAAATACCACCTTGCAAGAGGACAACCTTGAGGGCAGATTGCCCAGTAGCTGTTGAATACATGGAGTGTTACAACAGGCAAAAGAGGAAGCTTCTTGGGACCCAGAATGGTCAAGATAGGAACTCAGGAATAACATGCCCATAACTAATAACTTGCTCCTTGCAGAGGTCTATGAAAGCTATTCCATAGCCAGAAATGGGTGATCCATGGTAGCCGATGCTAGAGTGAGAGATGGTCCTCATAAAATTGTACTTGCTTTATTATCCTGCCTAAGGCTGGTAGCTTCTCTTACTCAGATATGCTCTTGCTTGTGCAGTGCTGTGACCAGTGCAACCTAATGATGAATTATCAGGCACCTCACCTATACTGGAGATAACTTTGCTACTTCTTCAGAGCTCTCAGGAGTTTGCAGTCTATGACAGCATATTAGAGAACACAGAAGGCAAGAAATCATTGCTGAGGAGCAAAGGAAGAAGTTATTTCAGATATTGGTGAAAGCAGGTCAGAGATTCTTCACAGATTTATTGGGTTTTGATGTATTTATTGTTCCTTTGAGGTAGGTGATGCCTAGGAAGGACTTGGAAACACAGTAAAAGTGTAAAGTCTTCAGGGGTAGATGTCATGGATTATGTTGCACAGCTAAGGGAGCGGATCTTTGAAATATCTCAGAGGATGATGAGTGTTATGTTAAGGCTGCTAGGTATGAAATGTTTATATCATCTTTACACATCCTAATTCCTTTAACGTGACCATTAGCTTTTGTATTTTATACATATGTTGTATTTTTTGTGGGCTACCTCTAGAAAAAGTCAGTGTTCTGTAAAGCAGAAGAATTATCTCAGTTTAGGGTGTCTAATGATGCAGGTCTCTGCAGGAAGACTTTTGTCACCTTATTGTATGCAAACTTATGTCTAGTTTGCTAGCAGGTATCTGAATCCTTTTGACTGCAGCTGTGTGTTCTGTGAATACTTTCTTCCAACATACATAAAACATTTTATGTGCTCTTGAATTTTATGTGTTCTTGAGAGTTTTTTACTCTTATTTCTCTTATTATTTTTCTTTGTTTCAATGTCTCTATCTAGTAATATATTAAGGTGCAAATTGCTTCTGTTCCAAAATCATGAAAAAATAAGATTAGTAAAAACAGACACAGAAGCAATAAATGTGCTTTGACTGTAACTAAACTGTTTTTTCAATTAAAAATATTGTTATCCTTTCATTTAATACTTTACCTTGTTCTTTTGGGGGACAGAGGGAGAGCATGCAGACACTAAGCGATAATTCAAGCTATGATTTTCTTACTGGAAAATTTCTGCAAATAGTTACTTTGACCAGGATTAGAAAATCTAATTTTGTGACAGAGGGTTAGACTGAAAACAGGAGTTTAGGGTGAAAACAGGAATTTGTTTTGGAATTTCTGTGTTGGGAGCTTTATAGTGACACAGTATCTACCGCATTTCTTGTAGTCATTGACTTTGTAATCTAATCTTGAAAGCATTCAGCTCTATTCTGGAGCATATGCCTACTACTTTGTAAATCTTTTGACAGAAACTTAATTTCAGAGATGTCACTCATAGGATTTAATGTACCACATTTACTTCATTATAATTCCAAGAACATATTAGGATAAGTACTTGAGCAATTAGTATCAATTGCTCTGTGTTTGTGCCTGTGAGTAATTTGCATATTTAAATTCATATGTTGAGTTAAAATACATTTATGCTGGCCACCACAGTAAAATTTTAATGCATTTGATTTCTATATTATAATAATTTATTATTTTATTTTCCTTTGAGAGAGGGATGTTATAAAGATTTTTCAAGAAAAAATCCACATCTGATATTTTTAATAACAAATAATTTTCTAGAGAATAATTGTAGTTACTGAATTATACCTAATAGTAATCTAGTTATGTGACTTTTAAATTCATTAATTATGGTGGATGATTTATGGAAAGAAAAATTTTAAATTGTTGTTATGAACTCCTTGTTTACCTCTTTATGACATGTATCTTGTTATTAATAGTCTTGTGCTAACATAATACTCCGGTAATGTGAAAAGATACCTGACATAATTTGAAGTGTCATACCATGCCATTAAAGTCTTACAGGCAGAGCCTTTTTGTTTCTAATGGAAAAATCTCTAGGAATCCTGGATCACTTTTTGAGACACTCAAAAAGAAGGCCTTGGTGGCACTAGTGTTTACTCTGCTTTTGCTGACTCTAAACCAAGAGGAGAAGGGCCATAAAGCAATGGATGGATTCAGGAGGTGCAGGAAGGAGTACTCCTGTGTGTGAAAGACCTCAGCATCTCCTGAAATCCTAGTTCAAGGCAGTGGTGACTGCTACACTGCCTGTCCTTGTCCATCCTCTCCAGTGCTGAAGGAGACAGATGTCTCAGCACTTGCCAGTACAGCACTGACACCTTGGGTTAGTGATGAGCTGTATCTCTTGACGCTCTTAGAGGGATAAGGGAGCTATGCCAGTAATCGTGAAAAGAACTCTCTGACGTGAGGGAAGATGGCATGATGAAGAAAAAATGGAAAGAGCAAAGTGGAAAAAAAAGTACCTGCAATGATATAATTCCCCACTTTTTGTAGACAAAGCTCAGGAAACAAACTGGAGAATAAGGACCTGGCCAGATTCTCAAGCTAGTGTAAGAATGCTCTGCAACTCATAAATAAGAGGTGTACATGGACTCTGGCCATTAAGTATTTAAGTGCCATAATCCCACACTGTTTACAGTATGGACAGCATGAGGAAAAGAGTGGATTCTGTCTGCTTATTGACCTAGCATCTCACTAGACCCAATGTTTATGTGACAACTTTTCCTTACTGAAATATCCAGTCTTATATAATATAGTGAGCTATCAGCAAACTGACTAATGAATTCTAACTTTAAGTATATACATATTTGGCTCATCAAGGGATCTTCTTGGGACAATATAGCAATTGGGCAATATATGAGTAAGAATGGATTTATATAAGTGCTAGTGATGGATTGAAAACTTTAAGGAGACTACAACAAAACAGTTGGCAGTGGAGAAATTTATGTGCCTTTATGAAGAAATGCAATGTAAATTGCCTAGGAGCTTTACACATCTACTTCTACATCATTATTAAATTGATAGACATACTGACATGACAGGAAAGGTGAGGTGACCTAAGAAACTAGATTTAATAACATAAATCACATCTGAATATCTAAATACTAGAGATCAGTTCAGACTTTTGCCTTTTTTAATAAAAGATTTAAGTAAAAGAAAGTGTAAGTTTTCTTTCAAAAATTACATTTTTATGGCTAATAGATTTCTAGAACAAAATAAAGACCTTTGGGTGAAAAGTGTTATGAAGAACTAGTGTGACTCTTATCATAATTATTTTCCTTAGACTTTTGCATACAAACTTTTGTTTGTCTACCTGCACAGCAGATGTAGAAGTTTGGTTGTTGTTTTTTTTTTTTTCCTGGGAACATACTGTGGGCTGATAAATGTAGAAGTCTGAGCTCAGTACACTTTTTCTGCTGCGTAAACATGCAAATCTGTGTGACCAGCTTGTGGTAGTTGTAAATTTTCATCAGGCTCCCCACAGATAATTTTAAGTGCTTTCACTCTGGTTTTGGCAAGGGAGTTCTTTGTTCCTATAGCAGTTGCACAGCTGAAATAATATAGCAGACCATTGCAAAAGCAAATGCTTACAATGGATTTTCTCCTACTGTTTAGAAACAAAAGTGAAGGCCAGTGTGAGCAGTAGGAGGTCAACCTATCTTTACTTGATTTAATTCTGTCTGAGTTGTATCCTGTAAAACCTAATGGAAACTCAATATTATCAGCATGGTGTGGCAAACTATTCAACAACTTGAACTTAGAAAGTTTTCAATGATTAATTCTTTCTTCTACATGTTCTGCATAAAACTGCTGGGCAAATGTATTCAAATTCATCAGAAACCAAACAGGAAAGATTCCCCCATGCAGTTTCCTACACTTGTTTCCATATAACTTTTACTCTTAGAAAAGAGAAAAAGAAAGCAAATGAAATTGCAGACAGTATGAAGAATGCATTTGGCAACAACTCTCAAAATTACAGCAAAGTGATTTTATTCTTCTAATATTATTTTTAAAAGATGTCCTGTCTGTTTGTTTTGCCATTTGAAAGTTGTACCTTGAGCCACCTCTTCTGTCAAGGCATAGATTGGAACTCAGACTTCAAATCATACAAGGGATTTATGCTTTATCTCTTTTATAAGGTTTGTTTCACAGCTCATGAAATGTCATCACCTCTGGAGACTGCTTACTTAACCTAAACAAGGACAGCCACCTGCACTGAATTCCTGGCTAATTGGCCATGTCCTTTCTTTATTCCTTCCTCAGCTGATAATTGCTTCTTCAGCACACACTAATTCATTGCATTAGTCAATGTATTTGTTTGCTTGAATAAACTCAGAAAATATTATTTTTATAGTAAACAAAGAATATTATTTAAATTGTATTTAATAGCAGCAGGCTCCCATGTTTTGCTTCAACCAGTAGTATGGAATTTACAATTGTTTCTTACAAATTTTCTGAAAGATAATTTTTTCAACTCCTATTTTTCTACACACCCAATTGGTCTGCTGGGAAAAAAAAACCCAAAAAACCACTTTCTGCAGCTATCAGAGGGAACTGCATCCTTTTTGTTTCTCTCTTTTTAAAATGGTGCTGAGGTTATGTTACATTTTTTTCTCACTAAAACACACTAGAATAAAGCTAAAACCAGGATAGCTTGATCATTTGAAAAAAAAAAAAAAAAAAAAGGTCAAACAAACTGACATGGAATCTTGTGAAGGAGAAACTCAATTGACATTGTTGCTGGAAGTACTTATGGCCATAGCAGATGGACAAAATACTCTGTTAGCTTGCATATGTCTGTTTGACAGTAAATGAAACATGGCATATAATTAAATGATGATTTCAAATTTGATTCTGAAGTATAATCTTCTAGATTAGAAAACAGAACAAAATGGATCTTGATAAAGGTCATACTGTTTGATATTTTCTGCCAATATAGGTCCATAGAGCGGGTACCTGGTGGTAGGTAATACAGCCACAACACTGTTTCATCCTTACTTTTGTACCCTTGAGTGATCTTAGCCAGATTTTACAAAGTGGCTTTAAGAAAAAAGTTTAGTTTCCTATGGACACTGTTAGTTACACACTTTTTTAACTAGGCTGTCTGTCAATGACCTCAACTCTCTTTTGTCAACCAACAAAGGCAGAGAGCAAACTCAATAGCTGGTGAAGCTTTTCATCTCCTGTCTTACCTGCTCTCTCAGGTATGGTTTTGACATGTCACAGAGCTCCTTTCCCCACAGCTGCTCGAGTCACTGCACCAGCCATGTCAGAGGCCTCCAGCCAGACAGACCTTTTTTTGGTAAATGTAGCTCACCAGGTCTCAGGTTAACAAGAGTCTGATGACTCTGTGTAAGGCTGGGACTTGCAATCATGCCTTTAGCAAAAAGTCTGCAACTGTCAATGAGCTGTGTGAAGGAACTACAGGAAGAAGTGAGCAGGCTGTGCAGAATTCAAGATAAAGAGCAAGAAATTGGTAGGTTATTCTTCTCAGAGATGATACAAGCTCAGGAGACTCAAACATCCATGGTAGTGGAGATGCAGGGGAACTCAGAACCCTGTCAAGTAGTTAATCAAGGATCTCTTGAACATGAAGGATGGAAGATTGACAGTGCCCATACCAGAAAGAGGGCTATTCCTTTCCTGAAAACTTGACAAGTAGGAATGGCATTTTTGCAACAGATATGAGGCTCTAGAACTAGGACAGTTTTGCCACAAACAGTTTTACCTGAGAGGTGAACGAAGGTGCTTTGGAGATCAAGGGACCACATTGGGCAACACAGTCTAACCCCTACACTATGAACTCTGTTGAGAGAAAAAGAAGGGTAGTTGTCATAGGTGACTCCCTTCTTAAGGAAACAGAGCACCCAATATTCAGACAGAAAGTTCTCCTGTCTGTCAGGGGCTCAGGTGAGGGTCACTACTAGATAATCCAGTCTGCCCTCTGATTATTATCCACTATTGATGAGAAGACAAATAGAAATCTGAGGGCAAAAGAGATTTCAAGGCCTTGGGGTGACTGGTTGAAGAAATAGGAGTATAAGCAATGATTTCCTCAGTCTTTCCAGTAGCAAGGGAGTATAATGAAAGGGACAAGCATACTCCTCAAACCAATACAAGGCTCCAAATGCCATTGGGAAAATTGTGGGGCTTTTGGCCATGGGATGGTCTGTACTCCAGCAGGTCTATTGTTGCCTCATGGGATGCACCTTTCTCAGAGGGGAAAAAAGCTCTTGGCATTGGAGCTAGCAGAACTCATTGATAGGGCTTTAAACCAGCCTGGAAGAGGGAAAGGGACAAAAACATACTTGACAGGGATAAGTGATGGGATGGAATGCAAAAACTTGAGGAACTGAGCACTACTGGGATCCCTCAATCTGCTACACAATGTGTCAGCTAAAACAAGCCACATTTAAAATGTTTCTAGACCAACGCATGCAGCATGAAGAATAAATAAGAGGAGCTTGAATCTTTGTCCTAGTCTCAGAGATGTCAACACTGGCATAAGGGAAACCTGGTGGGCTGAGTCCTGTGACTGAAGTGCAGGATGGGAGAGGCAGGGGTGTGGTGTTGTGTGAAACAGAAGGGCTGTATGGAGCTTACAGTTGGAAAAGGCAAGGATGAGGGCCACTGAGTAAGGATTAAGGGGCAAATAAATAATGCTGGTTATCCTGGGAGTCTACTATAGACCTTCCAGCCAGGACAATGAGACCAGTGAATTATTCTTCAAGGAATTAAAGGACAGTTCCAAATCAAATGCTCTTAACCTTATGAGGAACATCAAGTTGCTGGATGTTAACACTGCACAATTGGCACAAAGAGCTCCAGAAGACAGGGACACAGGAAAGGAAGAGATGTTTAATTCTTTGTTTGCCTCTGTCTTCTGTGCTTTATGGGTTGGAGGGAGGTCCAGTGCTCGGTGCTTGAGTACTATGGTTTTGAGAATTATAGAGTCCTAGTTAATCCTGAAGTTGTGCCAGATCAGATGATCCAGCTGGATACCTATAGGTCCATGGGGCCTGAGGGGGTTAATCTGAGAACACTCAAAGAGCTGGCTAATAACACAATCACAGAATGGGTAAGGTTGGAAGAATCCACAGTGAAGTTATCTGATCCAACCTCCCTGCTCAACACAGTTCATCCCAGTGCACATGGCACAGAAATTTGTCCACATGGTTCTTGAGTATCTCCAGTGGGGGAGACTCCACAATCTCTCTGAGCAATATATTCCAGTGCATGGTCACCCACACAATAAAGAAATTTTACTTCATAATCAGGTGAAACTTCTTGTACATCAATTTCTGGGTAATGCCTTTTGTCCTATTTCTTGGCACCAGTGAGAAGATTCTGACTCCATTCTCTTGACACTCTCTCATCAGATACTTATAGACATTGATGAGTTTCCCTTTTAATCTTCCATTCTCAAGTCTGAAGTCTCTCTGAGAGGCCCAGATCTCTTAGCCTATCCTTGTAATTGGTGGTCCATTCCCTTAATCATCTTTGTTGCCCTCAGGCCCATGGTGTATCTTGAGACTTATGCAAGGCCAGCAGTTGTTTGATGACCCTTGTGGGTCCCTCCCACCTCAGGATATTCTGTGATTATCACATTTGTCGGAACTATAAAGAAGATGCAAGATGCAAATTGTTACCATTCATTCCTGTTTGTTTTGCAGGAAGGGTACCCTGGGAAAAGCCAGCTAACTATAGCATCCTTTGCAAGATTATGCTCCTACAACAGCCTGCACACACTGGCATGAACCCTTGCACAAAGAGCATAAGCAGTGCCCTGAGGCTTCTGTTATTCTTGTCTGGAGAATTGAAACATGACTAATGTGAAGGGCAATGCACATGCTCTTTACTCCCTTGTCCGGCTATTGAAAATATTCCACAATTTTCCCCTTTCAGAGGCCTAAATTCAGAGAAGAAAGATAAAATCAGATCCATACAAGCATGCAGGCAGGTTGATAAGTGCCTTTCTTCTTTCTAGCAATTTCTAATATTTTCTCATGAGGAGAATTCATAAATCCAATTTGTCAATACGAGAGAGGAATTTATAACACATAGAACAGTCCACAGGATTGGATAAAGCTAATTTATAGCAGATTATGAAGAGCTTGCTACAAGGAAGCCTTTTACTTCCCTAAAAGATTCTCATTAGGAAATTTTTTTTTTTTGAAATTTTGTATCAAGAATTTAATGACTTTAATCATAATATAATCAACAATAGGAGATAACTGTACCTTTAAAAAACTAGCAACTCTCTTCTTAACTCAGGTTCTTTAGCAAATTCAGTAATTTGGATATGAATATTATCCAAACTCAAGCTCAAATTTTTCTTCCAAAAAGCAGCTAGAGTAGTCTGGCAGGCACTCACCATTTATATTTAATTGATTCTGTTACTTAGTTGTTACAATGTTTGTCAAGGAGGTGAAAAGCCTCTCCAAGAAAGGAGCTGACCCACACCTCTGGTGTCCCTCAGCAGAGTGGCTGGTTGCAGGCTATAAAGGAAAAGGTGAATATCCTTCTCTTCACCATATGTACTAGCACAGCAGAAAGCAAATTTCAAAGGGGAGAGATTGAGTGAATAAGAAAATGGGAGTATGACTCCATGGCCCAGAAATAAGGCCACTTCCTGGCAAGGGAAATTTTGGGTCTGATACATGGTCATAATGTTATTTGTTCATTTTATCTACTGCTTTCTTTAATGCAAAATGCAGAAACAGTCTCGGACTTCTGTGCTGCGATGGCTACATCCTTGTCTGCACCAAAGCTACTCTAAAGTAACTTCTATCTATTAACATAAGTTGTGCTCATACAAATGACTGCAACATTGATTTATCTTTAAGCTGCCTGTCTCTCCTCAGGCATTGTCCAGAGAACCTGGATTTGTAACTCAAGGCTGTGAGAATCCCCTAAAAAACAATGTTAAGGTACTGCAGTGTTCAGGGATGAGATAGCCAAGTGTTGCATCTCCAGCTCTGTATTGAATAACCATAACTGATATAAACAGATTGGTAGAGTAACTCTTAGCAAACCAGCATAGTATATGTAACCACTGCTTATCCACTGTTAACAGTAGGACAACAATCAGAGCCATATTTCTACAGAGAGCACTGGGTACCTCTCTAGAAAAAACAGCAAAATCTATGAACAAGTAACAAATCAGCTGTAGAAAGCTCCAAGGTATTTTAACTGGAGCTGGTGAGATATTCAGCTCTTACACTACAGCATAAAATACTTCTCCCTCTTTCATTTTTTTTCCTGTGTAAGGCATAAAAGCTACTTCAGCATATTTTCTTATTCTTAGTTCTCAGTGTTTATTCTTTGTATCTCAGTGTTGTCACTTCTGATACCATGCAACCAGCTGTATACACACTATTTGTTGCTGGAGGCACTGCGAACTCTTGGGAAAGAAGAGCTAGAATCAAGGGTTTCCTCTCCCTAGGAAGATAGTAATCTATTTTAATTAAGAAAAGATAAAATAACTGGTGCACAGGCTTGCTAAATCCTAGGCATTTTTCTAATGGGACTGGATTCTGGAAGTTTTTTGCAAAAATCTAGTAAAGAATCAGACAGGAATCTTCCCTTACGCTGAACTTTCACATGAAGAGAAACAGAAATCATTAATATCAGATGTATGACCTGCATAAATTTTCACATAGAAGCTACTTGAACAACATACTAATGTTTCAAAATCAAATCCTTAGAAGTTAGAGGAAACAAAAGTTCACCTGGGCAACTGTAAATTGATCCATAAATTTGTGCTTTATATGCTCCTCAATATGCCTCAATTAGATGATCATATACTACTATTTTGAAAGAGCTCTTTCTTCACTCAATACTTGCATTTAATATCTCCAGTATTCAGAAAAAGTATCTGTTTCTCAAAGTATGTTTTTATCTTACCTGTTGGTATGAAATATCCTTCCTCTATTTTTGCCTTTATATGAGGTGTTGAAATATTTTAGTTATAGAGGAGTACAGTGTACCTGGTTCAGGTGAAAGTGAATGCAGCTTAGTTCACATTACCATGAAACCTCCTAAATTCACATATACATGCTAATATTTTCAGAAAGTCTTATGATTTGGTCAAGATGAAGAAGATTCTCACTGTTATACTATATGCAAATAAACCAAAGGACGATATTATAAACTTACTTCATGTTACATATCTCGACTTACAGCGCTGCTCAAACTTAAAAATTGCAATTTAATATAAAAAAACTTAAAAAGTACATTGGGAAAAGTTTAAATAACAGCTGAAATACCAATTGTGAATTCCATAGCAGGTTTTACTATTCATAGCTTGGTTCACATTAAAAAATAACTTAAATGGAGGTACAGTAAGTTATGATGTTTTAAGATGAATCTCAAAAAAAACCCTGCTTATCTCTTCCTTACTATAATATCACAGTACTATAAACTTTAAATGACAAACTTAAGAATTCAGTTTGCAAATTGAGCCAGAGATCTAAATTCTAAATTTTGTGTTGATGATGTAAGCAGTTCTTAGGCTATGATAGTTTCTCATCAACTTTGTTTAAAAGTGACTTCCATAACTTCTCTTGCAAATCAGCTTTTTGCTGTGGACACAGATGTCTTGTGTCTTGGTAACCCACTTGTATTCCTCTTGTGTTTCACAGCTTTTAATCCCAGGCTGGGATGCATCCTCACTATAGCAGATCATCTCTTTCTACAAGTTGCCCTTTTGCAGAACTAATGTGGCAGCTAAAGGTATGTCTTGTGGGCACTTGTTACATTTCATCATCTTGCCTGTCATCCATACACCATAGTTGAACTAGCCATAATAATAGCTCTGGGCAATCTTTTATCAAAATATAGAGCAGATGCCCAGAGCTGTATTAGCTGGCCTAAATTCTTTTATACGGTGTAGAATAGTGCTTTAAGGTCTCAGGGTCTGGGACCTGACCCTGAAAATGTATGCCCAGGAGTGCATGAAAGAAAATTCCCTTGGGATTGAGATTGCAACAAATAGTTTAGTTTTGTGTTGAGCTGGATCCTTGTTGGAGTGTTTTAGTCTTCTCAAAACCTTCCTTGTTGTGTACTGTGTGTGACTTTCTCATCTATCACAGAGTCTTGAGGCAGAGGGGGTCATAGTAGAGGAGATCTACAGAGATCAGTGTTTTATTGACAATATTGATACTGGTCTTGACAAGTTTTCTTTCAGATCGCAGCCAGAACAGTGCTGCTTTATGTTGATACTCAAACCAAAACTTATTTTTCTTTCTGTTGATACTCAAACCAAGCTTCTTAGTAATATAATGAAAATAAATTTTTTTTTGCATTTTTAAATTTGGTTTTGCAATGAGTACATTGATTGTTGGAAAGCGGTTGCTAGAAACAGCAGGCCACAACTCATTATGAGCATCATACATTACTTTTATTTGGTTAGGAGTAATGTCTCTGAAAATTGAGACTTTTCTCATTTGAGGGCTCCTGTCTTTAAGTGCAGAAAGCAGTGTTTTTCTCAACATATGCCATTTGTAAACGAGTACCAGTCAAGCATTTTTATTCACACCATAATAAAGTGGTATCACTCTTCCAAATTCTAGTCCTCAGTAACTGTGAATTATCATTATTCCCCAAATGATTAATATTTTATTTCCTGAAACTGGGTTGCTGAAGAGAAACAGTGAATGACATATTCAATACAGATAATACATGATCATGCTGGCTATGGAAAAATATGAAAGGAATGTTAACACCTTAGCCCATTATTTCTTGGATTTTACATCCAACTTGCATTCCAATATCTCATCTATAGAAAAAGTAATTCCAGATTTTTAATGTTCGTCTTCTAACCTGCCTATTCAGTGGGAAATGCAGATTTTTTTTTCAAGTTAAATTTCGTAAGCCAAGTAGATTTCTCTGTGTAAACTTAAGTAGATTTTGTAGTGATCAAGCTCATAGTACATAAGTACAATGCAGCTTTCAAATTTTGTGCCAGTATTCCAAAGTAGTTCCACATCCCAAAAGACAATTCAGTTCAATCCAGGGAAACCTGTATTACCATGTGTTCATGTAGGTGGCCATAGGCATGTTTCTAAACATCTAGTTAATACAATGAGTGGAGCATATCAACTGACTGAGCTGCCACAAAATTTGACTTCCAGAAGAGCATTCAAAACAGTCACCTAATACAGTCATAATATCAGAAAATAAATTTCTTGGCTGCCCAGTGTCACTCAGGACATACTCAAGAGTGTCTCTCTCTCCTGACCCATAGAATACCTGCCACATAGATATCTCAGGTGTTCTTGGGCCTTTCAAGCAGCACTACTTGTAATCAACTAATAGGTATTTTCATACTTAGTCATTAGCTTGATATTAATTATTAGCTATTAATTATCTCTTGTATAGAAATCGACAAGTAGTCACTGAAGTTTAGATGTCTTAACGTCAAGTCGAATGCATCCTCGGAGTTCAACTTGAGACCAGAGGGAAGTTTGAGCCCTTATAGAGTGTTAGCTGAGGACAACGTGGAAAACACACTCCACCACCACCACCACCCCCCAAAACCCATCTCAAATTATCCTCAAATTATTTAGACTTTCAAACACCTTTTCATTTCAAAAATCCTACAATTTTCCAGTATTAATTCTTTTATTTGTTTCAAGAGGAGTTTCACAGCTGAGTGACAGTGGGAGAGCACATAGATTTTCCTGGGCTCTCCATGTTCTCCTACTCAATGGCAGATAAATGTTAGGTAATCTATAAGTTACACTTCAAAATAGGCAAAGGAATGTAAGGCAGAGAAAATGAAATTAAAATTAAAGGTTTGTCCCTGTATCTGTTCAAGGTAAACTGAAACCTTTGCCCATATTTCATAGAATGCATAATTCAGATGACTATGACTGTGTAGGTATCTTTGGTGGTTTTAGGTGAAGGAAGTTGCACTGCAGATGAAAGCACACTATGGATTCAGTTCCCAGTGACAGTGTTAATAGGATACCACTCCCAGACACTTGGTGTAAAAAGGATAGGGACACAAAGAATGAATGCCCTTCGGATGGAGAGTGAAAAAACAATCTAATTATGCTGCTCAAGGTCTGCTGAGAAAATGGAATAGACACATCAGCATAATTTAAACTACCTTCTATTTATCAGCACTTCCAGCCTTCATTTTGCTGGCCTTGCCCCATTAATACAGATAACATTTTTATGTAGCTCAAAGTTCTTCTCTTGTTGACTCATGCTTTTCCTTTGAAGCAAAAATGAAATTAAAGGTTTATCAATATGGAATGCGACACTATTTCTAGTACCTTGTGCTTTTTGAGAAATTTCAAGTTTTCTTCAGGGAGATCTGAGGAGGTAGAGTGCTTAATATTCCCAGCTGTACTTTCAACTCTACCCCTAGTACTACAGTTTTAGTGCTATACTCCCCTAGTACTTTATTGCTGCTTCATCAGCATCCTCAAACTTTACAAAATGTCAAAAATATTTTATGAGCTTTTGGGCTAATCAAAACACAGTAGCTGCCTCCTCAGCAGGAAAGTAAATAAATCACCTCATTTCTTGTCTTGTTGTTGATCCTTAGAGGTCTCTCTCTTTGTTGTTTCACATACATTTTCCCTACTTTTCCAGGTCTGCTTAAATTCAGGTCCAGATACATTCCTTAAATATCAGGAATGTATCTGGACCTGCAGTGCAGAGATGGGGGAATGAAGGGAAAATATTTCAAAATATATATTGACATTGCCTGTTTGCAGAAAAGCTAGGAAAAATAATCCATTGGGGAGTATAACCTAACTATTTTTTATAACAAAAAAAGATAATAAAAGGGAGACACATTTCACCCTTTTGTAATACATAGCTGGCGTCATTGAGAATAGGAAATTTAGTGATCTGCCTCCACTTAAGTATCCACAATTTAGAGAGCCCAAGTTTCTAATATATAAATATTTTTAAAGCTACTATCTCCTTTTAATGCCTATATTGAAGTATTTCTTCTGCCTTATTGCTTTTCTTTTAATATTCCTTGCATTATTCTAGAAATTATAATTAAGTATATGAAAGGTTTTTTCCCAACCTAAATGAGTCTTTGATGAGATGAATAATTTTATTATTAATTTCACTTGTTTTGTTACTTGCTCCTGTGCATTATGTGAGAAGAGATTTGATGACCTTCGACATCTCTTACTGAAATTTTGACTAGTCTTCAATTGGAATAATATGTGATTTGGTGAAAGCCATATGCATCCAGATTCTTAAAGAAACAACAACAACAAAAAACAAACAACAAAAAACCAAACCCCACAAACAATTAAAAAAACCCTTTCCCAAAAACAACACAACTCTGAAATCACGAGCTTCTTTGATAAAAGGTCCTGTTTAGATGTGCATGCACTGGGAATTACAAAATATCTGCTGACTTTTTATGTGAACTGAAATATTTCAGTTAGTCTAATCTAATGAGTTTAGTAAGGTAAAAGCAGCATTATTGGATTGGTGCAGTCTTTCTGGGATAATCATAGCAGAAAGAGGAAAAGAAACCTTAAACACAAAAGAGAAGGTATTCTTGCAGGAATTCTTCATATTCAAGATGAATTTTCTGTTTCCCTAAATTTTGCTTTATTCAGTGAAGAATCTTGTCTCCTGTGTTTTCATAATTCAGAGAGTTGTTAAAAAAACTTCAAACAACACAAACCCCATGTCTCTGAAATGAACTCCTGAGAAGTCATTACAACATATCTTTATATTTACTTCTTGTAGTTCAAACAGTCCTCTCAGTTACAGAGATAGTATTAGGTCTTATGCTGCCATACATAAATTATTATACACAGGCATCAAATTAGTCCTTCTTCCACATTATTTTATTGTCTTACTGCAATTCTTGGTTGATCCATCA
The DNA here is from genome assembly GCF_035770615.1 of Melospiza melodia melodia. Lineage (NCBI taxonomy): Eukaryota > Metazoa > Chordata > Aves > Passeriformes > Passerellidae > Melospiza > Melospiza melodia. The sequence goes on along the minus strand of NC_086197.1, from coordinate 86,659,726 downwards.
AAGAGGCAAAGGGTAGCAAAAAGCCACTTTTTGCGCTACAGGAGCAATGGCATCCAATCTATTGTCCTTTAACATGTCAATACGCAAGGTATTACACAGCACAGTCTTGAAGTACTGGCTGAGAATACAAAATCCTTATCAAAGATAAGTAAATCTGTCTTGTACTTTGCTGAAGCAGCAGAATTAATCCATTCAATTTCTGACCCTCTGTTTCTGAGCTAGTCAACTTATTCTTCTCTGTAGTCAACAGAGAGAAATAAGCCCTTCTTATGATGTATTTCAGCTGCCTACCTTATAGCTAAATGTGCTATACTCTGCAATTGCCTATTACTTTCTCATGAACTAGAATGGTTTAGATTATAAATAGATAGATGTATACATAAAATGTATATTTTATGTATAAACATATATAAAATATACACATTCCTGGAACCATTTTGGTTACATGATGTAACTAAAAAGTAAGGCTCTTTGCTTTATATGAAACAAGACTAAATATACCAGGAAAAAAAAAAAAAAACCAAAACACAACAAAACACTGAAAGCTGCAGGGAAAGGGAATTGCATTATCTTTTAAAGTCTGACTGTACAAAACCCTGAGATATTTGGTGAAATTAAAAGCAATATATTTGGAAAGGTTCTTTCCTCAGGACACACTGAGGAGTATTCACCATGACTTCAGAGTAATATGTAAAGACTATCTGTTATATATTAAATATATGGAAGCTACAAAATGAAAGAAAACTATTAATTGGATAATGAAGGCTATGGAAGAAGTATCCTCAAATGAGTGATGGAATAAACAAGAAGTGATTTAAGCCAAAAGTGGTTAGGAGCATCTCTTCTCTTGTGCAGCAGATCTGCCATTGACTTTCTGCATCCATACTGTTTTACCATATGGAAAATGAACGTTAGGCTAGAATCATAGCAATATAGAACAACTCAGGTTGGAAAGGACCTCAGAAGATCATCTGGTGCAATCTTTTGTGAGAAAGGGAGCCTAGATGAGATAAACTAGCATCCTGTCCAATCACATCTTACAAATGTGCAATGTACACTGTCGGCTCTCCCAGCTCCCCGGGCACTCTGACCCATAACCAACTCTCCACTGGCCAGCACCCTCAGGTCCCTTTCCATGGTTCTGCTTTCCAGCATCTCATTGCCCAGTCTGCACATCCGGGGTTGACCTGCACATCCAGGTGCAGGATCCATCCCTTTCCTTTGTTGAAATTTGGTTGGTTATTGTGCAGTCCCCTCATTTGTTGAGTCTTTCTGTAGTGCCTCCCCACTTTTGAAGGGGTCAATAGCTTCTCCCAATTTTGTATTGTTGGCAAACTTGCTTAGTATTCCTTCCAGTCCTGGGTCCGTTTATGTCATTATGAAGATGTTGAAGAGCACAGGGGCAAGGATGGAGCCCTGCAGAATCCCACTAATGACAGGTCACTGTCAAATGTTACCCCATTCACTCTAATCCTTTGTGCCCCACCCGTGAGCCAGTTGCTCACTCATCCCATGATGTGTTTATCCAGCTGTGGCTGGAAATTTTGTCCAGAAGGATCCTATGAGAGACAGTATTGAAAGCCTTATTGAAATCCGAAAAGATTACATCCACTGCCACTCCCTTGATCAACTAGATGGTTTACCTTATCATGTCAGGTTTTTTAAGAATCTTCTGGCCTGGGTTGTATCAGCTATGTGATGCTTCCAAGTTAATTTCTGGCAAAATGAAGTCTCTCATAAGGACAAGAGCAATTGACTTGGAAGCATCTCTTAGTTCCTCAAAGAATAATTTATCAGCATCATTGTCTTGGCTGGGAGGTCTATAGTAGACTCCAATGATGACATCCACACTATATGTTTGCCCCTTGATTCTTCTCCAGAAGATCTCAACTTTGCTGTTGCCAACTGTGAGCTCCATACGTTCTAACCCTTCCATAACACACAGTGCCAATCCCTGCCTCTCCTGCCCTGCCTGTCCCTCCTGAAGAGCCTGTAATAACCATCCAACAGGGCACTCCAGTCACAGGACTCATCCCACCAGTTTCACTTATGCTGGTGGTGTCAAATCTCTGGGACTGGCCCAAAGCTTTGAGCTCCCTTCTTTGCTCCTCCTGCTGGGTGCATTAGTGTAGAAACATTTCAGGTGTGGTGTGACAGTGGTCACAGGGGTTCTTGGATGAGGGAAGAGATGAGAATGTTGACTCCAAGTTTCAGAAGGCTTGATTTATTAATTTTTGATATATATTATATTATAACTATACTAGAAAGAAATAGAAGGAAAAGTTCCTCAGAAGGCTTGCTAAGAATAGAAAAGGATGATAACAAAAGGCCTTTAATTATAAACATCCAAGATAGGCCAATCACAGATGGACCTGTTGCATTCCACAGCAGCAGATAACCATTGTTTACATTTTGTTGCTGAAACTTCTCAGCCTCAGGAGGAAAAATCCTGAGAGGATTTTCACATAAAGATGTCTGTGACTGTGGTACATTGTAGCCAAGACATCTTAAAGCAGATTGAGGAATCCCACTAGTGCTCCTTTCCTCAAGCCTTGGGACACCACTGTGTTGCTCGTCACCAGTTAGTCTGGTTTTCCCCCTTTTTCCCCTCCCAAACTACTTTAAAGCTCTGACACAGAGCCCCACTAACTCTTGTGCTAGAACTCTTTTTCTCCCCTGAGAGAACTGCATCCTATCAGGTATAACCAGACCCATTAAGCAGTTGGTTGAATCTGTGTCAGGATTCTGTGATGTGGAATCCAACTGCAGCTGGCAAAAAGCTGGATGTTGTATAACTGCACATTCTCAGGCAGCACCTGAGGTCTGGGTTTCACACATTACTTTAACATGGCAATAAATAGAAAATAAATTTAGACCGGTCACAAGATTTAAACCTGATATAATTGCTTTGTAGATTTTAAATATTTTCTGTATGATTTTTATACAAATCCCTTCTGTATGAGATTCTCACTGAGAGAAAAAGTTTCCAATTGCATCCACAGAAGAGACAACATCTTTAATTCTTTATTCAATCTCAATATTTTAATGGCCACATATAGAGTCTCTTGTGTGAAAGAGCTCCACAACAGATCAAACAGATTATAAATGAGAAGCTGGATTTTACTGTGATCATACTTCTTCAATAACAAAAGACAAAGCCACTAGGCAGTTGTTGGATTTACCCTTATTTTATCCATATTTATGTACAAAAATATTTGTTTCTTGGGAAGCTGTATGTCTTAGATCAACACTACTACTTTTCCTATTTTTTCGATAACTGCTAAATTCCCATCTTCTAAAATGGAATGTTGTGGCTGTCGTTCAATGCGCCAAGATTAGCAAAGATTCTCTGTCACACATTTTGTCTTTTGACAGCTCAGTGGTATAATTACTTAAAATGCCATTGCTGTTGCTGCAGCTGTAATCAGCTTCTACTTTCTTTTCTCTTATTCTGCCATCTTTCAATGCTATCAAGAACCATGCATCAGCTTGCTAACTTGGATCTCCTTAACAAAATAACTTTTCCTTGAACATATTGGAGGCCCTGAAAAAACATCGTCTAAAGAAAAGACCTTCAAAAATTGTTATCCATGTCACCATGAAGAGGACTAACACTGTCACAGTATAATGATAAGTGCTCCAAAAAAATCCAATGACTTTATCACACCATGCTTTTTTTTCCTGTCTCTGGTGTCAATCAAAGGCAGGTTGCACCCAGAGAGAAACAATTGCTAAAAGAAAAGCATGCTTAAGTGTTTTTTTATCACTTCAGGAAAACAAATAAGCAGCAATTGATTCATGTTTGATCTTCTTCAAAGTTACTTTGGATTCCTAAATACTAACCTATATAGAACTAAAACACATTTACACTTCTTTTTTCTTTTGGGGGCAAACTGAGCTTACAATGCAGGAAATATTTTGTATTTGACCTCTGAGATGACTGAAGATGTAAATTACCTACATCTAGATCAGGGTAGGAAGTCATGTAAACAATCTGGAGGGGAAAAAGAAAAGAAAATATATAAAGATCTAAAACAAAAAAAAATAGGACATAATTCCAAACTTTTCCCTCTATAAAGGAATGCTAGCTAGTTGTACTTGGGTAAGAAAATCACCTAGATATAATTAATAGCTTGGTATTTGTGGCTGATTCCTGGGACTCTTTATTAAAAGGCAGGTCATTACTCTTGTTAAAAGACAGTAGTGATCATGACTCTGATTCTAAGAACAAAAAATTGCAAACCAGGCTGATCCATGTACAGTGATCCTGATAAAGGCATTAAACATATAAATAAATATATGATTTTTAAAAAATTATTTTTACAAAAGGGGAATAAAAACCAATTGCTTTTCTTTTTTAAAGAAACCGGTATGTCACCATTTTTGCACCTACGTGTGTTGAATTTGCACCAGTCAGTCAGATTTTTATCTAGTGATCATATTAGTTATTGTTGTCTAATCAAGACTTGAATCAAGACGAGGTGGTGGAGATGCTCTTTGTGTAAGCAAGAAACTGGATTGCATCAAGATTTTCACATCTGGATTTTCACATCTGCCTGGCTGTGAAAAACAAGTGGAGAGCTTACAGGTAACAATTAAGGAGTGGGCTAACATGGGTGAAACAGTTGTGTGTGGGTACTGTGGGCCACCCGAGCAGGAAGAGGAAGGCATTGAGGCCTTGTGTAGATAGCTGAAACAAGCCTCAGAATCACAGGCCTGGTTCTCATGGGGAACTGGTATCTGCTGGAAAGACAACACAGCTAGACACACACAGTCCAGGAACTTCCTGAAGAGCACCAATGATAATGCTTTGATACAGATGATGAAGAAGACAACAAAGAAAATTGTATTGCTGGACCTATATTAAAAAAGGACTGGCTGGGGACATCTTTGGCTTGAAGTGATCATGAGATTGTGGAGTTCAGGGTCTCATGTGGAGGAAGAATGACAAAAAGTCTGGGTATGACCCTGGACTTCAGGACAGTTGACTTTGAGCTCTTCAAAGACCTCCTTGGAGGAATCTGATGGGTCAGAGATCTGAAAGTTAGGAAGGGGTTTAGAGTTGGTTAATATCTAAGAATCACTTCTTCCAAGCTCAAGAGAGGTGCACCCCTCTAAGTAAGAAATCACACAGAGGGGGCAGGAGACCTGCACGGTGAGTGAAGATCTTCTGGCAAAACTCAGATGGAAGAAGGTTTATGGAAAAAGAAACAGGACATATGTATAAGAACATTGTCACAGTATGCAGAGATGCAACAAGGAAGGCTAAGGTCCAATTGGAATTAAATCTGGCAAAGAATGTCAAGAATAACAAAAGGCTTTTTCAAGTACATCAGCATGAAAAATAGCTTAGGGAGAATGTATACCCACAGCTGAATAAGGTGAATTCCCTGGTGACAGATGGCACAGAGAAAGAGAAGTTACTGAATGCCATCTTTGCTTCAGTTTTTACTGTTAAGGCCAGTCCTCAGGAATACTGGAGTGTGGTAGCAACTGATAAAGTCTGGAAAAATGAAGAATTTCCCTTGTTGGAGGAGGATTGGGTTAGGGATCATTCAGACAAACATAACAAGCACAAATCCATCAGCTTTGAAAATTCATGGAAAATGAGAGATGTGCCTTAGGACTTGAGGAAAGCCAATGTCACTCCTGTCTTCCTGGGGAGTCCAGGAAGCTACAGGCTGTCATCTCTAATATGAGGAAATAACCTTCCTTGGAGGGTGACAGAATACAGAAACAGGTTTTCCAGAGGGGTTTTGGAATCTCCTCTGGAGCTCCACCTGGACGCAACCTTGTGCAACCTGCTCCAGATGAACTTGTTTAGCAGGAGTGTTGGTATAGGTTTTCTCCAGTGGTCCCTTCCAGCCTTTATCATTCTGTGACCTTCCTTTTGACTGCTAAACATTTAAACACTTGAGAAACAATGAGATTTTAAGTACTTTAAAGGACTGTAACTGCCCTGGTAACTTTTGTGAGTTAGTCACATTTCAATCTCTTCTTTGAATAAATAGTGTTTCTCTCTCCTCTGTTCTTAAATGGAAGACCTGCATACATCAGAGAAAAAAAATGAAACTAGAACTTGTGAGCTTCACACCTGGCATACTTACCAAAATGTGGGTGGAAATGTGTTCTATTGTACAAAATATCAGGGCAGAACAAAAGCAGATTGCAAGGAAGTATATTTTTCAATTTTATGAAACTAGATTAAGTACAATTTGTTAAGAACCCTGGAATACTGATGCTTATCTAAGTGACTTTTACTTAGCCTAAACATTTAAACTTGGCCTTTTCTTCCACCTTTTTTTTTTCTCTTTCAGATATTTCTTTTTTTGATACTTCTTCCCAGCCAGTTTCCACCCACATGTCCTATGTTCCTTTTCTTTGTATTTTTCAAATAGAACAAAAAAAAAAAAAATTGTCAAAATTGAAAGAAAGAAAAGTACAATGTACAAGATTAACACTGGCAGAAGAATAGACATGCATGACTGGTTGTTGGCATTGTCTCTAACATAAAGCCCACATTTCTTCAGTGTACTTATTTTAGTATGATAAATTGCATTCCCTTTTCCTTTATGATGCTTTTTTCTTTCAAATTTGCTAACATGTAAGTATTCCAAAGAAATTAATTACATTTTGGCAGCTCATCAAACATAAACACTACATTCTCAATGGGCTTTTGGACTTTGTCCATATGAAAAGACTGCAGCCTAAAAAGGATTCTCAGTCCCCTGATGTTTACAGGATTTAATATTTGTATTTTGGAAATCTATTCTTGCAGGTCATTCTCACAGCCTACAATAAAATATGAAGATATTTAGTTTGTCTCTTAGCATTTTTAAAGCCAGGTATATGACTGAGGATGTGACTTGGAGAGAAAATTCCCCAGAAACCTTCCGGATATTCTCCTAGTATATGTTTATTATTAAAATCCTGGGGGTGGGAAGGTCTTACCAGTAAAATCTACAGTTTCTGCCTTATAGGAACCTAGAATTTTATTTAGATTTTTCTATTACATCCTGAAAATTGAAGTGCCCTGAATGGGGAATTTTTTGGATTAATTTCTCCAAGGAATTACCCCTGGCTTGAAATCTAAATAAACTAAATATCAAAATTTATTCATATGAACTTTTGTCTCCAAATGAGAGGAAACTTGTGAGTTCACCAACTCTATATCTAACTCAAAAAATGGATATTGTAAATTTGCATCTACAAATATCAGAAAAATTTCAGAATTTTGGATTCAACTTCTCATTTGTAGCCAGTTGGTGAACCAAGATCAGGTTTTACTTAAAGAAAAAGATTTTTTCCTGTCAATTTTTGAAAATCTATACATTGACGTTAGTTTCAGAAATACAAGAATAAAAGAATTATTCCAGAATACATTAGTAACTATTTAATTGATCTACCAGAGGCACTTGTTGAATCATTACTGCTGTTTTAGAAATTGTGTGAAGATATAAGCCACCAAATAGATTAATTTGAGATATAGGCAGAGATGTAATCGCTTAGAAGTTGTAGTTTCCCTTTTCTATTCCTAACCTTTTAGTTAAATATTCTTCTCTTATATAAATCATAGCTCAGAGTGAATATGCTTACTTAATGCTGCTTCTGTCTAAAAATGCAATTTTAGATTTCTAGAAAAAGTTTTGGTTGGAGCACCAAAATTCCCCAATGTTGGTCCATAGTTCTCTGATTATTTTTTAATTCTTTTTTCTTGAATGCACAGAATGAGTCTCTTATCTTATCTCTAACTTGCTATTTCCTATAATTCTGTTGAAGGCAGAGCAAGAAATACTAATACCAGGAAAAAGGTCTGTCTCAAAGCCTTGTGAGGGAGGTAAACTTTAATATGGCCTAGGAAACATTGTCAAGAAGTCTATTTATGAAAGTTCCTAAACAGTAGCCTGTAGGCAGAAGTGCTTTGAAATCAGGACAGCTAAATTAAGCAGATGTATTAATGCACAGACTGTTCTCAGGTACTGCATTAGGGGATGTACTGCCTGAAAATAAACTGAATGTGGGGTTTTTTCTTCTATGCCTCAATGAAATGTTAAAAGAGCTGTAGCATCCTATCTCACAGGAGTGAGAGCCCCTCTAACCCAGACCAGGCAGTGAGGTTCCAGTCACTGTATTTGTCTGGGATTCCTTAAGACTAAAAAGCCTCAAAGTACTCAATGCCAATTACAGTGCTTATTAACCAGTGGCTCTCTTTCACAGTAAATGTTTGTGCTAGCAGGGAAAACCTCAAATTAATATACACAAATACATTTTCTTAAATATATATTTTACTGGATGATATTTTAAATGAAACTCTAAACACCAGTGCTAGTTTTGGGAGGACATTTTTCATGTGTTTTGTGCAGTAGAGCTGACTGCTAAAGCTATAATTTTCTCTTGCTCTTAAGCCTGCTGTGACACTGACAAGTGAATGACTCAAGCAACAATACCAAGAAGTAAGAAAAACAACGTTCAAGACCCAAGGTTGACAAATATCCCCACTTTTTCTCCCAAGAGCCTTTCACAACAATCGAAAATGAACCTGAGTGCTTCTTGCCCACTACAGATGAAAGTAAACAGGGATCAATTAATAAATGGTACTATTTTCCACAGCTGTGAGACTGTGATTACAAAAGGGATCGAAACATAGATCCACTTGGGAAAGACCACCTTACTAGCTTGACAGGGTCACAAAACCACCAAGGAAGTAATTTATTATTGCTATTCATTAAAGAAAGGTTATGGTCATCTTTCTAATTACTTTTCTTACTTAAGACTGCTAACTTTTTCACAGATTGCTTGTCCCTTGTACTGACCTCTGCATAAAATCGATTCATATTTGCATTTTTTTGTGCTCATTATGATGAAATATAACACAGACTGAAAATAAAACATCTTTCTCTGTAAGAGCAGGCAAGCACTGAAAACACTAATGACAACAGTTAGGTTTTTCTCTTTTTTTAAATTGATTCTTTTACATATTCTTTCAAAATTCATAGATTATGACTATGCTTACCATGAATTTACTATAGGAAGCTTCAGAAAAAATGAAGCTAATATAATATGCAAATCATTCCAAGAACTAAGATGGTATGTGTATTGGGTTTTTTTCTCAAATTTTTTTAATTACTAAGGATCACCAAAAAATTATTTAAAGGCAAACATCTTTATCTCTTTTTCTTGATGTTGAACTATCCAGTTATCCAAAGCTCTTTATCTAAACGTAAAAAAAATGAACCAACACAATGACATTTGGAGCTAAATCTGATCACATTTTGATTGAAGACTACTGCTTGCAGAGTAATTTTTTCACAGAATTAAGATTAGAGTCCAGTTTCTTATTTGAATGCTAGCTTTTCTCCAAACCAAATCTCTCATAAGGCACAAAGTCATGCATTTAGCCCTATTTCTATCTCGATTATCTTCAGATTCTCAAAGAGAGCTGTCAGCTTTGTTAGGAGCTGAGACAGTGTGTCAAAAAATAGTACAGGCTGTAGTACCTTTTAATAATAACAGAAACTTCTAATGTTTCTGGTAAAACATCATCCTGAATAGTTATCCATATACACCAAGGAGAAAAGCTGTTAAATTCTAAAATTTTCAATGTTATTATTGTCTGTGTTTTTAAAGGGATTATATTTATCCAACGATTTGAAAATACTGTTGGAGAAAATATCCTCATCACATCTTTGCTCTATTGCTCATCCTCCATGTCTGCTTTAAATATATATTTATAGTGATCAGTTGAAATAGGGAAACTAAACAATTAACGTTTCTTAATTTCACAATTAAGAAAATGTAAAGGAAGAGAAAATTCACAGTGGTTGGGAGTCAGAATAGGCAGTATCTTTATTTTGAAACCAAGAATGAGAAATAAAACCAGACGTACTTTTACAACGTGTTTCTTCTTTACTGTAGGGATTTGAAAACAGTAACCACTGGACATGTATTTACATATATTTTAAAGAGGTTCTTGATTTACCAGTAAAGAAAATGAAATACATCCTGGGCTATATTATCAGAGGCACAGCAGGTAAACTGAGGAACCTAATTATCTCCATTCATTCAGCATTTATTCATTCTATACATGTAGGGTACTGCAGCCAATTTTGATCTTCCAGTGCATGAAAGACATGACCAAGTGCAATGTAGCCCGCCACATTGGGAGCTGGGTGTAGTTTCCCTATAAAAAGGTCATGAGAGAGCTGATCTTGATCATCCTGGAGCAAGGACAGCTTTAGGTACAGCAAAGAGCTGCTCCCCTACATGGGTAGGCAGTGGAGGAGATGGAGCCAGGCCCTGCACAGCGGCACAAGTTGAGACAACAGAGACAAAGGAAATTAATTGAACCAAGGGGAGTTCTCACTGCCTGTAAGGATAAACCTTCTCCCACAAGGACTCTCAGTCCATGACCCAGGCTACCCAGAGTTATTGTGCATTCTCTCTCCACGCTTGGGAGAAAATAAGTCCCGATCAACCATGTCTGACCAAATACTTTGTGGTGATCTTGCCTTCAGTAGGAGTTTGACTGGGGATCTCTTAGGGTCCCTTCCAACCTGAATTATTCTTTTAGCCTCTGAAATAACAGCAGATACCTAAAGTGGTCCTAAGAATGCTGTTGTATTTTATCTGTTGTTTCATTTGCCATTTTCATGTGTCAAAGTTTACCATTTTGACAAATCAGTGAAATCTCCAAAGAGCATTGATTCTTCTCTTAGCTATACTGGTGAATATGCAGCAACTTGGCTGAATGTAACACTTGAGATACATTATTTGAGAGTCTGGAAGCTTAACAGACTTTAGGTAGTGGCCATCTGAGATAAGGGCAGACTGTAATCTTCAGACTATAGCATTGACTATGACTGAAGGGATTTGTGCTATGTAAACAGAAAGTCAGGAGAACTTTGTCTTTTCATTCATCGTAGATCATTATTAAAAGCTGATGGGTGAAGTGTGGATCTTTCTCTTGGTACTTTTTTTTTTTCATGAGGAGAACAGCAAACACAGCTGATAAAATGGTTTTGGCAGTACGTTAAAATTGCCACAGCTCTAATGATTTGTATTCATAGTATAGTCTTAAACTACTAGTAGCTATAATTCATCATATTTCTAATTTTACAGAGGCACAGATGGCTGTCCACTCTAGTGGTCCCAACATTACTGAGTTAAACATGGAATAGCATGATTGATTAAAAGTTGTAATCAGACATTACTCCTTGTAATTGTGATTAATATGAGTTTACTATTTCTGACAATAATTACTTTTATTCTTTCTTTTAAACAGAGAGAATAGAAAGTGAGTAGATTACAGGCTTAAAAAACCAAGATTTTAGGGCCAAATGAGCAATTAGTCTTAACTGCAAAAAGAGAGAACTGCAGTTCATACTTTACTTTGTGGATAGTTTAGGGATTCCTGTTATCCATTTGATACCAGGTGGACGTTTTTTCAAGATGAGCCATTGTTCCCTGTGGGGAAAGGACAGCTAATAATTAACTTGTATATTCTTCTTTATATAATTTTTAGGGGTTTTTTTTGCATGCTTACCCTTTCAGTGGTGCCTAGTAACATGTTTTTTTGGTTTTTTTTAGGAATGTTGGGCAAGTAAAAGTAAAAAAAGTAAATCAAAATATTTTTTTACTCTGAAAGTAAAAAAAAATAAACAAAAATATTTCCTGAGACAATGAAAAATTAATGGACTGATTTCTATTGACGTATTTTGTATTCATCAGAAACACAGTAAATGGGTTAATTTGGCTTTGGATCAGATCATTGCTCCCTTCACACAGGATTCTCATAGTCAAATCAGGCCTGTATTGTGATAAAATCCTTCACTTACATATGGGTTTCTTTTCTTTGGAACTGCTTGTGAAATTTACACTTAAATTGATACTGCAGCTCTATAACGTAATTTGCTTAAGGACTGGGTTTGCACAACAAGGTGTTGATAGCAGGTGAGCTGCAGGAGTGGCTTCTGTAAGAAAATACCACAAGATGCCCATGTCAGACACAGACAACTCCATGCAGCTCCAAATCCAGCCAGACGAAGCTCGCCCCACAGTGACACTGGTGGTGCCTCTGTGTAAACATATTTAAGAAAAAGTAGGAGCACTGTAGAGCAGCTGTGAGTTGAAGGAGTGAAAAAATAAGTGAGAAAGAGCCCTGTAGACACTCAGGTCATTGAGGAGTGAAGGAGGGAGAGGAGGCGCCCCAGACACCAGAGCAGATTCCCCCGCAGCCCATTGTTCACGTGCAGCCTGTGAAGATATCCCTGAAGCAAAAGGCTCTGCCTTGAGGGAAGCTGCAGACCATTGAAATCCCTTGCCAGAGCAGAGTCCTGGCAGGAACTGTAGCCCATGGAGAGGAACCCACTAATGAACAGGTTCTCTAGCAGGAACCGTGACCCTGTGAGCAGACCCACTCTGGAGCAGCCTGTTGCCCGAAGGAATGTATCCTTCATAAAGAACTCATGCTGAAACTGTGGGAAGCACCTCATTCTGCAACAGGGTAAAAACCTGAGAAGGAATGGTACGGTAGGAGACAATTTGTTCATTTTTATATCCGCAGTGAAACATCTTCATTCCCTATCTTTCCTTCTGAAACAAGATCTAGTCTTTCAACAAGCTGAGGGATGCAGGCAGTGAAAGCAAAAGAAGGAAGATAAACATAACTTTTGGGCAGAGTTCAGAGAGAAGTGTTGCTGTTTCTCAGCATCTCTTGTACTGCCTTTGGCAGACAGATCTTATGAAGCCCAAGGCAGAACTTAGAGCTACTTTCCTCAAGTAGAATAATTACAGCAGGAGCTTTGGTCTTGTTACTACTACTTCTCCAAAGGTGAAGCACACAAGTGTGGTTCTTTCCTTGCCTGCTGGTTAAATTTTCTCTTATTTTACTCATAGTAATAAATCATTTCTATTTTACTCTCCCCACATGTCTCTCTTATTTCAATCTCCATGTCTCAAGGTTTTTTGTTTATTTTTTTTCTTTTTATATCCACTGTACTGCTGCCCATATGATGTTTTTGTTTTCTTGGTGTGGATGGCTTTGACTAAGCAACCAATTTCATAACAAAACTAATAAATATTATAAAAAAAAACCAAAAATGACAAATATTTCTAAGGAAGAATTTGTAGAATTAATACTTATAGAATTTAGCAGAAATTGTCTTTCCAGTTTGTTAAAAAAATCCAAACAATTTTATTCTTTATTTTCTGTTTTACAAGATACACTGCATATTATCCTAAGTTCTAATTTCAAATGGATGATACTTTCTAACACCAATGATTCTAATAAATTCATTGCAGCAGGAAGATGGATGGTAAGATGTCACATGTAGAGGAAGTTTGGGTGTTCAGACTTCAGTGTCTGTGTGCAACTTTTCCCAAAAGATGATCAGTTTGGTACAATACAGCTGGTATGTGCTGTAGCACATGGCGCTGAAACCTGCTATCATGAGAGATGGCTAATTGGCTATTTGATTAATAGCTCTCCACCAGACTCCATCTGTAGTGAGATTTAGCCTACTGTTCTCAAAGCTGGTTGAGGCATACTTCACCACAACCTAGCTGAACAGCTACATGGAGCAAAATCATCACACAGTGAAAAAACAGTTATGATTGAGCAAAAGGCATCAAGTATATGCAGCGGCTCTCAGAGGGTCATAGTTCTTTGTCACTGACTTCAAAGTCTTTTCACAATGGTGCAGTGACTAGTTTCTTCTTTAAAGAAAACACTTTCTTTTCCTTGCACTGTAAAGAGAAAATCAACAAAATATCCATAACAAGCAATAATCCTCTCCAAAACCACTGTACCAGAAAAGTTTATAATAGGAATGAGAATGTGCCTCTAGATTAGTCAAAATGAATGTGAGAAGGGCAGTAATATGGAGCCAGCTGCAACCCCAGAAGCAATGCAATAATAAAGTTTCCTGTGGCCCTAACCCCTTTTTTACATACCCAAGACAAGTACAGTTGAGCAGACATTGTCTATGCATTGTCTATGCAATGTCTATGCATTGCAGTATCCAGGTTTTGATAAGTGTTTTAACAAGCTGGCATAGGATGCTAGTTAAAACTAAACCCAGGACTTAACAGTCTCCTATTACAGCCACTAAACAATTGGGAAGGAATTCAGTGAGCTAAATCTACAAGTACTTTATTCTACATTTATGCCTTTTGTCGTGATGATTTTGTTGTTCTATTTGCAATACATATGTTAACTTGGGAAAAATGACAATGAAGTAAAAAAATAGCCTATTAAACACTTGTCAGAGAAGGAAGCTGCAAAGAATGAAGCACAGAGAATCTATAAAGATTATGGATTATTTTAGTTGTTTGATTTTTGGTTTTTTTTGTATGATACCAGTGTCTAACAGGCTGGTGAATGGGAGTCAATATAAAAATGTTATTTGTAATAACTTTTAAGAAAGCGAATATTTGTCAATTGCTTTCCAAGGAGGCATAAGCAGTGCCCAGCAAAGTGCATCTATAAAGCAAGTTTTCAATGATTGAATCCTCACAACTAACTCTATATATTTACTGGCTATCCTTTTGAATTCTATAGCTCTCTAACACTAACAACAACAAAATCCTAACTGGATTTCATACAGTTTCTTTGCAATTGACCAAATTGCTGAAAACTTTCAAAGAGATATGAATATTGAGAAAATATTTAGAGAGAGAGTGCAGTGGTCTTACAGAACAAATCCTTCTGGATAGACAGTCTAGAGAGGGGCAGTAGAAAAGCTGATCCAGGTGTATTCAGCTTTAAAGTTCAGTCTCTAAGATCTACCTCACCCATTCAAGTCACAGCAATGCTGCTTTTTCTCACCTAATAGAGAACAGCCCCTGCTGTTCACTTTAAATGCACATAGGGAATATATTCCTTCTTAAATATATAAACTGCTTTGCCAAAGGACACAAGCTCCAGCAGCAGTAACACAGGAAAAAAGGCAGAACATCCAACTGGACCTGCAATAATTCTCCATCTGACACCAAATAACTCTATGAATCAGGCTGCAGATAAAATTTTCTATATTAAAAACCTTGAAGGATAATTAAAGTGAAAGATTTATTCCTCTGAAGAATCACATTCTTGTCTTTTACCTGCTTCTCCCAGTGGTTAGTGTATTTTGTGAGTATATAACAAGGTTGTTGCTACTATAGAAAATAGCTCATCTCTAATTCCTTAATTGCTATTTCCACTAGAACAAATTTTAGTCTACTAGTTTAAATTTATAGTTTAACATCAACTGTAATTTCATCTTTTTTTTTAAGTATTCTCTCTTCTTATATACAGAGATATATACATGAATCTATATACAACTTTACTAACCAAAGCAAACTAACAGGAAGAATTCCATGTGTGCATGATTTACAGCACTTGTGATCTATATTATGGTAAAAACAAAACATTTACAAAACTTGTGATCTTTTATGTTAAAAACACTGCTGCATCTCCCCTTCTCTCATCAATAATACAACCTCAGACACTGTGAGCACAACTATTTTCAGCAACATCTTTCTGCTTATTGTATATGGACAATGGGAGAATATATACAGAAAAGGAAATACCACAGCTGTTTAATCTTTTTTCAATTAAATACCCCAATGTTTCAGTATTTTTCATTCTGTGAAAAGTTAGGTGCTTTTTCCATATATATGAAAGAACAGCTTGCAAAACTCAAAAAACTCAGTAAAAAGAAATAAAGTCCTTGTATTCTTCATGCTTTTGATGCTATATATTAAGTAGAAAGACTTATTGAAAGAACTCCCAGCAAACCAGACAGAATTATTTGCTTCTAGAACACATTTTGAATTCAGTTAAAAATCTATAGTTTATTGCCTCATGTACTTTTATACTGAGAATGAAAGCAAATGATTTACTGGCAAATGAAGTTTCATTCTGTAGGTCTTTCTAATTTTCAAAGAATCAGATTTATATTAGAAAAAGGAAGCATGGATTACTTAACTGTAGAAGAAATTATTTTTTTTTTTTTGTATTTGTTAGGATGATGCTGTCTTTAGTGAGACAGGTCTTAAATAATATATACATGGAAAATATCTTTTTTTTTCTTTTGAAGTACATATAAGAACAGAAGATGTGACTTAGAGACATTGGTATGAAAACCAGTCCTAAGAAGGATTTACCATGCATATCCTTACTAGTCTAAATTAATATAATAACCATCAATAGCATCAGGGCTTTTACAATAATGCCTGTGCTAGCCAGTTGAATTTGCCAAGGACAATGAAAAGTATTTCAGTATTAAGAGGACACATTTGATAAAGACCCTAATCTTCAGCCTAGAGCATTGAAATGTTGGAAAATATAAAGGAACACTGACATACAAAGGAAAATAAGGGAGGAATTACGACATAAGTAATAACATAACAAGATACCCTGTCACTTCTTTGGCTGAAAAGTGGTAACAGATTTGTGATTTTGTTAATATGATTAATTTCATATAGCCTTGTATCCACTGCAATCTTGTGTTTGCTAGTGATGTAGACACACGGTAGTGCACACAGTAGGGGCATGCAAATCACAAAAATGGATGTAAGACACTGGAAAATAACCAAAATATTACAGATTAAATGAAAGTGTGTCCTATAGGCCTTGCAGACTAGTGCCTCCAAAGAAATCAAATTTGTTAAGGGTTTTCTCATACAGCTCTCTGATGGCAGCCATGCTGTTTATAATATTTTTCCCCAAAATCCCCTGCAGTATCATTCAGATGGAGTCCAATGGCTAAGAACTTCTCAGTAACTAGGAGTACACAGATTATTACATGCAGACTTTCTTGACTTATTTATCAGTGGCTTGCACAAAAGTGCGGATGCCTCTGCAGTACGTTTGCAGACGATACAAACCTGGGAGTCATGGCTGAAATGCCATAGTGCTGTGCATTCCTTCAGAAGGGTCTTGGCAGGATGGAAGTTTGGAAGGGCGGACAGAGAACAACTTTCTGAAATTCAAGAAAGGCAAATGCAAGCTCCTGCACCTGGGGAGGAACAATCCCACACCCCAGTACAGGTTGGGGCCTGCTGGAAAGCAGCTCTGCAGAGAAGGACCTAGGGATCCTGGTGGACACCAAGCTGTCCAGGAGCCAGAAGTGTGTTCTTGTGGCCAAGAAGGCCAACAGTGTCCTGGGGTATATTAGGAAGAGCCAGTAAGTTGAGGGACATCATCCTACTCCGCTCCTCAGTCCTGATGAGGTTGCACCTGGAATGTCATGTCCAGTTCTGGGCTTTCCAGTACAAGAGACTTATGGAGCTCCCGTGGAAGGCTACAAAGATGATTGGGGAATGGAAGCATCTCTTGTTTGAGTATAGGCTGAGGGAGCTGGGCCTGTTCAAATCTGAAATGACTGAGATGGGATCTTATCAATGCTCACACATATCTGAAGGGATCCTGTCAGGAGGATGGACCAGACTCTTCTCAGTGATGCCAAGCAACAGGACAAGAGGAAACAGGCAGAAACTGATGCACAGGAATTTCGACCTGAAGATGAGGAAGAACTTCTGTATTGTGTAGGTGACTATGCACTTGAACAGGTTGCCTAGGGAGGTTGTGGAACCTCCCTCACTGGAGATATTCAAGAACCATCTGGACACAACCCTGGGCAATGTGTTGTGGGATGACCCTGCTTGAGCAGAAAGGTTGGACCAGATGATCCACTGTCGTCTCTTCCAGTCTCACCCATGCCAACCTATCAAAATGCTCAAATCATAGTGATTTACAATGATTTTTAACTTTATTTATCGTCTTTTTGCTTGACTTACCTTTGTCATCTTACATTTAAAGCAAAGGATAAATAGGAAAAAAAATGGTGAAATGGCAATCAGTAAAAACAAAACATTTCAAGTAAAAGCCTGAAGGGCTGATGAACTATACAGTGGTGATAAAAATGTCATCACTTTTCAATAAATAGGTCTGTACAGTGGTAATGTTAACTGGCCTCAATTTCCTGGAGATCTCTTGAACAATGTGAGAAATATCCCTACACATAAAAAATTGTAGTCTTTAAAAAAATACAGGTTTAACATTAATTCTGAGTGGTAGGCTTCACATAATATAACCTGGAGACCAGGAAAGACCTAACCTTTAAGCTTGTGGTTTTTTGAAACAAAAGCCAGAGAGAAAACCAAAGAAATAAAACTTGCAGCTTAATGACTTCAACTGAGCTGAATTCAAATGTTTCATCTTACTAGTGTTTTCCAGATCAGAAAGTAAATACTAATTTAAAACAGTGTGTTTAGAGTAATGAGAATTTATGATGTGTGTAGCCTAACGTTAGAGATTAGTAATTTGAATGAGAAATGGATGTGTTTATTTATCCATGGGCAAATTAACTCACTTGGTGACCTTTTTTCCAGTTATAACTCTACTTATAATTCAATCTATATTTATATACCATCTTATGTCTAATAATCTTATATGATATCACTAAAGTTAACCCCCAAGACCTAAATTGAACTCTGTTACATGATTTACATTAGTCATAATAATGACCATTATGATCATAATACACTCCCTAAAGTCTGTGTTGTCCTTCTGACAAGGCAGTTTTCTGTATGCATTAATTCTGATGAACTCCTATTTGATTATCCAGTTCTTGAAAGGATCTTAAAACTTCACCTGTGATCTTCTGTTCAAAAAAGAGAATTTTAAAATTATGTTTTTAATCTTTGAAACTTGAGACAATGATGCATTTTGCTGAAAAAACTAATGTTGAGAATGCATCAAGGCTATGACAGTAAAAATATTTTTCAGGTGAGGCTATTTTCAGGTTCCTGACCACTTAAAATAATTGGTTATTATAATGTTTTTATGTCAATTAGAACATGAACTCTTTCTTTGTATTTAACTCTTGGCAAACATTTTTCATCAGTTTCTCAAGGATAATCTCTGAAGCATGAGATCCAAAATTTTTATTTCTTTTATTCGGACCTAGCTATCAGTTTCTTGATAGTAGTTTATCTTACAGGAAAAAAGAATTTCAGATAATACATATTTTTAGTGCTGAGAACACTGCCAAGGTATTACAATTACATTGATTCTGCAACTATGTTTTCATACATGCAAAACAACATTTCATGGGATTAATTTTTTTCCCTGAATTCCTTCTTAACTCTTCTAAATACAAAGTGAACTTTTTTTGAAAGATTGGGGACTATCTGTTTTATTATGTTACATTTTTCCTATATTCACTAAAAGATCCTCAAAAAGTTTCTCCTTCCTGAGAAATCAGAAATAATGTAGAAACAAAAGCAAATGAAAATGAATATACTCAAATAGCTCTAGCAGAACTCTGTAGCACCATGTGAAAATGTAGTGTAACAAGAAATAAATATTTTTTTCCATCTTTTCCTCTGCTCAACTGCCAATCACAATTACAGCCCGGTTAAAGCTATTTCCACCATTAAAAGTTGTACTGGGTGTGTGTGGAAAGCTTCTAGCTTTCTTCATTACAGCCCATCTGGTGCTGTATTTTGGATTTATAGCTAAACTAGTTGATAACATAACAGTGTTTCAGTTGTTACTGAATAGTGCTTACACAGCATCAAGGTATTTTTCCCCCCACTGTGGTCTCCCAGAATTAGGCTGCAGTAGGGCCAGAAATTGAGCGGCACGGCCAAGACAGATGACTAAAATCAGCTAAAGGGATATTCCATATCATGTAACATGATCAACATCAAAGCATTAGTTATAGGACGAAGTGGGGGAACTTTGTTTTCCAAAATTATTACTGATCAATCACTATCTTGGTTGGCAAAGGCTGTGATTGCCTTTGCATCCCTTGCATCCCCAATCTTTCACCTACTTCACTTCTTTATCTCAGACCACGAGGACTTAGGGGTATTAATTGATTATGGCTTGGCTGCCTTTTTTTTTTTATTGTTTTTTGCTGATGAGGCTATTCCTGATTAAGACTATTAGGATTAAAATAGTCATAGGAATATTAAATTAACTTCACATATGTAATGTGATATCTTTTGGTCATAAAAAGAACTAGTACCACTGCTATCATTATTCCATGAAATTCAGATTCCAGGAATGCTAACAGAAACATGTTTCTGCTTCAAGCATAGAAAAACTGGTCATAAGTGCTAACATTCCTGCAATAAAAATGTTTCAAAGTGGCATTTCTAGGAATCAAATCATCATACTGCTGTCAACAGACATTTTTCAGGCTGCTATTTGCAACTGATATTTTGACTCATACCTTTTAAGTTAAACTAAACCCATATTTTTAGACTTCATTTTTCTGGTAGTAGGAGAGAAAATGTATTTCCAGGTAATGTTGTATTGGTAGGTACTTAAGATAAAAAAGAAAAAAACTCCTGATGCGAGAAAAAAGGTTTCTATCTTAAGTAAAATGTTTATGAATTTCTGCAAAAGAACAGTAAAATTAAACAGCAGTCTGATGTGTAGCAAAGATATTCTCCTTTTAGATGTTCTTAGTCACCCACTGAGCAGTCACTCACCGAAACTGTTGAGATTTAAGTGTATATCTAAAAGGGTAACTGAAGTACCCATGATCTACATTCCTGATTTAATATTTCAAAAATTACATAATTATATATTACTGTATCTTGCAATAAAACAAGACATTGAAGCAATAGTTATGATAGATATCCATTATAGAAAGAATATTAGCTCAATTATAGACAATAATACATTATTACATTCTAAATTAAAGGCTGTGTCTTACGCAATCATAGAAATACCTGTCAGCACTACAGCTATGATTTAATACTGGTTCATGGGGCAAGGAGAGCTGGAAACATGAAACACTGAGGAAAAAATTCCTGATTTAATACATTTTTCTGGTCTCTACATTTGTTTATCCTTTCCTCGGGCATAATAATGAGTTATTAGAGGAGATGAAGATCCCTTCAGTCAAGGGTCTGGCAGTATTTACTGGAAATATGGTATCCGGGGCTTTCCAGACTTATAACAGAGCTTCAGAGATACATATTGTGTTAGAGCTTTTATGAGCCATTTTCTGTAGGGATAAAAATGATATGCAGATGCCACCAGCACATGAAAAACACAATTAATGAAAATGCCAAAGCTGAGTCCAGTGCAGTAAACTCCACAAATCTTATAGCATATAATAGAAGGAGTTAAATTGGTTTACCTGTCTAAGATATTCCATGTACAGCAGCTATCTACAGTTCAACTCAGTAACATCGTGGGTGAACTGACTCATTAGTAAAACAGACATAGCAAGAAGAGTAAACAGACTGCATCCTTACCTGGTGATTTTTGCAGGTCAAAGAAATTATTCACACTGCTTTCTGTAAAAGCTCCAAAATAAAGTGATCATTAAGATATGCTATACAACTATTTCTGTTCAATAAATTAGGTCATCTGACTTGGAAAGTCACTAATCTAACATTTCATCACCCTCAGAGAGGCCACTATTATTTTGGACTGTTCACTTTTCAGTAAGAGATGGGAATTAAAACTGTAGTTTCCTTATTTCTAATAACACTGATTTAATGAAATATGGTTTTGCTTGTGAACCTTAAATTTAAGGAAACAATTGGTAGTCTTCACACAAGAAAGTATTAATAGAACGGCTAGCAAAATATCAAGAACTCTCCTCTGACCCTGCTGCTTCTTTTACAACAAAGCTTAAAAAGCTAATATATGCAAATATGCAGTAGTTTTTAAAAATATATTTATATTATAGATACTTCAAAACTCTAAGTATAAATATTTAGCAAAACTGTGATTAAACTTTTAGAGTTTATCTACAGTCTGCCCTTCCAAAAGCAGTTTAATCTCTCCATCTACACTCCGTAAAATGGTAGAATCCTTTTATACAGCTGAGGAAAAACAACTTTTATATTTTCTATTGATTATTTTTAAAATTAAAGTCTGTATTTTAAAGAACAGAACTCAAAGCACAAAAGATTACTCAGAACAATTTTTTCAGCCCTTAGATTTCAGAAATCCCAATCCAAGCCACTAGGGCAATGGGCTAGTTCTTGGAAATCCTGAATGAAACAGAAAAACATGGAAATATTTTCAGTTCTGGGGGTTTTTTTCAGCTTTTATTACAGTTCTTTAGCTTCTCAGTCACTGCAAAGCCCCAAACCCATCTTTTTTTCCTTACTCTTCTCCTTGATTCAGACAACCAAGAGGCAAAGGATCATATGCAAAGCATGAAAAGATGTAACAAGAGAATAAATTTCCAGCTCTTTTACATCTTTTGGATTCTCCTAAGTTAGTTCTTAGGAAATGCTTATGAAAGGATAAATTCCTCCACTCAGTAGAATTTAGACACATCAAGAAAGAGTGCATTTCACTCTTATCTGATTTCATAACCACCAGTATCAAAATTGGCAGCAAAGCTTTGTTGTCCCAAACTGAAACATATAATTATAATTTTCTGTTATAAAAATGAGCAAAGAATAAAGGTCAAAAGAAGCAAAAGGGATTTCTTCATGTTTGTGTGTTAGAGAGCACAACTGAATGCAGCTGCAAAACCGAAATCCAGTTCTTTGAGGTACAGCAGAGAGCTACCAGAGTGGGGCTCTTACTCTCTTCCATATCAAGTTGCATCTGAGAACCCAGTGATATCAGTAACCTATTCTACAGCATTATTCCTTTAAGATCTCAAAAAGCCCCCCACAAACCTCAAAAAACAATAACAAAAAGTCCCCCAAGTTCCCTTCCAAAAAAAATCCAAACAAACCAAAACCAAAGCAAAACCTCCATAACCAAAAAACTAAGCTATTAAACCCTTTAAATCCTCTGAGAGTTACCAGGTTTTCTTGTGCTATGCTAAGACTCAAATCAGGAATTCAAGAGTCTTCTAGCTTTTCTAGTATATAGAGAAGTAATCTATGGAGCCTCCCCCATGCAAATAGCTATTTTTCCTGCTTCACAATACCTAGAGACATTTTTAGCACATTCTTTTGGCATCACTCATATGACTTACAGAGATTTAGGCATTTTAGCTTTCATTTTACTTTCAAGAATGTCTGTTGACAAATAACTAAGAAGCAGTTCAATCTCTGCATGCTTTATGCTTCATCATCTCAACTTGGCTGAAGTAAAGAGTACACATGAAATACTTATATTACATACCAGAAATGCTTCCTGCAGGGAAACAGCAGAAGATTGGGCTCAGTCCTGGCATGGTCCTGTAGCACTTTATAAACATTACTTTGACTCCTACTACTAGAGACCTAAATCTCAGGCATTCAGCCTTCCATTTTGCTAAACACACCTCTTATTCACTTAACTTACAGCAGTTAATTACAGTATAAAAACTAAAAATTCACGATGAGGAAGAAAGTAAAACAAAGTCTGTCAGAGACCATTTAGTGCTTGGGCATCTATCCTCTCAGGGAACAGCAAGGATCAGCTTCTCCC
This sequence comes from Melospiza melodia melodia, assembly GCF_035770615.1. Lineage (NCBI taxonomy): Eukaryota > Metazoa > Chordata > Aves > Passeriformes > Passerellidae > Melospiza > Melospiza melodia. The sequence continues at coordinate 86,636,337 of NC_086197.1, read as the reverse complement.
GAAGGTCTGGGAAGCCAAGGGAAATGTCATGGCCAGGAGGGACAGAAGCCAGAGCCTCATCTCACAGTACCCAACCAGGACAACACCTGAGATGGTGACTCAACCTAAAGCCCAGGTTATGGGACAGTGGCACAGAGATGAGGCAAGACTGAGGTCAGTCAGCCCACAGATCACAATCTAGGAGCACTAAATCACAGTCATGAGCACTGGACCTGCCAGGCGGAACCAAGGTCAAACACCAGTCCCAAGGCTCCTGTAGCCAGGCACAGCTGGGCAAGACAGAGCACCACAGCTGAGAGAGAGTGGAAGGGCCCAGGGCAGAGCTTAAATACAGCCCCTGGCCTATGGCTGTGGGTGGAGGCCTTGGGTAAAGCTGGTTGGGGTTATAAGGCTGACTAATGCACTCACCACCATGACAGATTGAGTGTCTGTCCTTCTAAAAGATTTCCAAAATGGACTCTTGTAGCATCTGACTACTTCAAAGACACATTGTTAGAGCTTTTTGCTAAGATTTCAGACCACTTTTTTTTTTTTTTTTTTTTTTTTTTTTTTTTTTCCCATGGAATAGAGTTTGCATTCTGGATTTTTTCTATATTGTTAATTTCTGATTGGCCTACCCTGGTCCTGCTTTTTATTTTCCTATTTTTATTTTCTTTTATTTAAATTTTGAGTTTGCTTTGGTTGCTGTTTAGAATACATAGAATTCACTTGATAACCCATTCTTTTTTTTTCTACTTCTTTTCACTGTAAATTGAAAAACCCTGGTTCAGTCAAGCCTGATACACCAGGCTGGTTCTGTGACACTGCTAAAAGGCTTCGGGGATTAACATCAGTTTTGGAGACATACTTACAGGCTATGCAATGGCCACAACAGTCCCAGGAAAAAAGGTCCTTTCTGTGGATCTATGAATGTAGTAAAACCAAAGAACAGCAAGGCTAAAGGGAATATTATTTTCCTGAGCAGTCAAAACCCCACAGGATACACAGAATCAGAGAGAAAACTGACAGTAACTTTTAGATGTCTGGCAACTGCTGTGAGCCAAACAGCTGCTGCTGACAAACCAGGGAATGCAGTATCTCCCTTCTGCCCTAGTATCCCATATTTCAGCTGTAAGGTACTGCTGCACAGTCACTTCCAGGTGGAAATGAGAGTGCTCTGGATGTATTCTAAACCTGAAGGATGGGATAATTTCCAAACCAGAAGACATGTTGCCAGCTTAGCATGATCTTGAGCTATTAAGCCTTGCTGACAAGCTGCACATAAAGCACAAGTAGATGCCCCCAGGGTAAGGTTTAAATTTTTTCTGCCTTCCTGCAGAGTATTGCATGGATTTATGTCTCATTCCCAGTTCTTCATACCTACCTTGCCTGCATCTGTGTGTTGATAGGACAGCTGTTTTCAGTGTTTTAAGGATGTTTAGACCTCCCTCAAGTGAATTAATGCCCAGTGTCACATACAGAGACTCTTGATTCATAATATATATCAAGAAGGTAAAATGTCTTAGTCCATTGTTTGCTTCTGGATTGAATTTGTATATTTGTCCTCAGGGAAGGATTAAATATTCCTACATGAATAGGTATTTTCTGTTTTTTCCTACCAATAAGCTGTTAAATACCAGAAGTTATTCAAGTTTTTAAGTGGAAAGAGAAAAAAATTAATGTTTAAAAGTAGATATTTAAAGATAAACAAGCCTAAAATGATCCCTCAGATAATAGGTAAAGAAATGTGAGAGGCATTCTGAAGTATAAAATTGCTGTGAAGCACTTGAATAAACAAAGTGAGTGTTTATAAAATATTTAACTGCTTTTGTAATTTAAGGTACATTGTTTATTTTATAAAATGAACTTTATGAGCAGCAAATTCATCGTGCAAGAACAGTGTTGTGTATGTGGACAAATTTATTGTTATAATATTTTGTGGTTTTCCTAAAGCTGTGGATTTCAACATTATTACATTTCAAGAGATTCTCAGTTTTTAATTTCAAAATAAAATTGAAATTTAACTCTAAAATTGAGTTTAGAGAAAATAATGTTTATATGCTACATATTCAAAACTCAGAAAACAAATACTAAATATGTAATAAATAGAGCTTAAGAATTAATAAATTCACAGGTATTTTAATCCAGTCAACTCTTTTTAAAAATCTTGTTTCAATTTCTGAGCAGCTGAGATTATCACTTATACACAGTTTTTTAACTTCTCTGTTTTGCCATAAGGTATTTGTAACACACAGAGCTGAAACAAAAGCTTCATGTAATAATGTCATCTTTGGGTTCATTTTTATGGTGTATCCTTAGAGGTTTTTCCCTCGTGTTTCAAAATGTGTCTGTAAGAAAGCATCACTGCAGTCACAACCACGTCAGGAGCTCAAACTTTAATAAGAAAACTTCTGAAAAAGTGGGTTTTATCAGCCTGTTTTTTTAACAGCATGTTTTTTATAAAATCATGCCCCCTTGATTCAATTCAGCAAACCTCCAGGTCTACATCATATCTAATTTCCGTCTTCTAAATGAAAATGTCTTCTAAGTGGTAGTTTTTTTCATTTTTGCAAACATAGAGAGAAAAAACAATGTCACAACATGTTTAAATGCTTTCCTAACGACCATAATGTTAAATACTTTAGCAGAGATTAAACAGGTAAAAGGAACTGAAGACAATAATAGGGCCAGAAGTCTGACACTGTGTAAGACTCCACTTCTTTCCGATATCATGAACATTTCAGAGACATCTAAAATTACACACTGTGAAAAAAAAAAAGGACACCAACCCTATAGGAGTATACTGGTTTTGATCTGTTTTTTAAATGTCATCTAAGCCCTGAGAGGAACCTAAGCTATCCCTCTCTCATTGAACTCTCAGCAGGGACCGTGCTGTGTCAGGAAAGTTGAGATGTCCTCTCCTTCAGGCTTGGAAGGTTTGAGCTGATAGCTCTCTCCTCTTAGACCTGGCCTCAACTTTCATTCTCCCTTTGGAAGTATAATGAGTAATGCAGGGAACACAAAGGAGACATTGCTTTAGTTCCCATTCCTAAAACTGTTCCCATCTTTAATCAAATGGCCACTGAATTACCCCATCTCCATGGCAGGTGCAGAAGAACAGGCCCTCGTACTTGCTTCTCAGACTGTAAGATTGAGAAAGCCAGAGAGTTTTCAAATCCTAATGTTCCTGTTAGGTTTTAGGACAATTTATAATTCTGGACTGTGCAACAGTATAGGCTCTGAGATTTCTGTTCATGTTAAAAAGATTTACTTAGGACGTACTAGTTTCCTAGAAAGCGTATTTATTTAGGGAAACCTTTGAAACTGTTTTCTGAGATTTTAATTCATAAGCTTGAAAAGTTTGAAAATACTGCATGTCAGTTTCTGAAAGTCAATAATTTCCTTCAGGTCCCTAAGTCTAGTCCTTTTTCTTTTTCTCTCCCCAAAGGTAGAAACCAAAACACCTTCGAGAACTTGGGACTGAATGATGGGAAGCAACAAGACTTAGTCACCCAATGTACACTGGTGCCTTGAGGACACACATCTATATATTCCTGTGTCTGAAAAGTTTTAGAAAATATAGGATTTTGATTCATGTGTACAGAGGCAAACATTGGAGGTTGTTTTAGAGGAATTAACTCTGAACTGAGGCAGAAAACAGATCACTGTGGGGTGTTGCCCTCTTCAGATGCTGAAGAAATTTTGCCAGATTTCATCCACCAGTATGGCAGCTCCTAAATCACAGAAATATTTTTGAAAATGTTACCTACACTCTGTTGTGACTAATGATAGCTGAATCTCTAGAGAGCAATTTGGAGGTCATTCTCTGCCTGCTGCCTCTATTTCATCTGTCCTCTCATGGGACACATTCCATGCTTTGGGAAATAGGAATTTGTTGTGTTTGTAGTTCTTTGAAGATGAAAACCACTGTAGATTAACAAGCTTTAGGTTTAAATTACTCTGATTATACTTCCCAAAATGTTATTTATTTATTTCAGAAGTACCATAGATCTTGTTGATATTCATATTTTGAAAAAAGGAAGGGTAAAGGTTTCCAGTTCTTTTCCGTTTAGTCATTACTCCTTTCCCTCTATCTTATATGTGGGTTGTTAAAAAAGAAAGGTAAGATGTGTTACTCTCTTCAATATAAAATTTGTCTTGACCACTATCTAACTGAAACTGCCACAAACTTGTAATTTGTAAAATCTTGTATAAGAAATATGAGTTGATTTGGCCCAATTTGAAACACTAAAACTTTTCAGCCTTTTTGCATTAAAAATCTCCTTAATCCTAAGGGCAAATATTCTTGCAGTCACATTTGACCACTCTAAAATCTTATCAACCTATGATCCTACTCTGCACTATGCCTCCAGATCATCTTCCAAATAAATTCCTTTTCAAATTCTGTTCTCTTCTCTCTTCTCTCTTTTAACACTTTTGAATTCCAGATAGGAAGGCTCCTTTCCCTTCACCTCTGGCTGAGTAGAAGTGTAGGTTAATAACTGCAGCAATTTGCTGCAGTTAAACAAGGAGGCTGTCCTGTGATTTCCCCTTTACGGCCTGATCATAGTCAGTGCGCAATGCATGGAAGGAGACAGCTAGAATGGCAGGAACAGCTCCCTCTGCATCTCAGGGAACAGGAGCATGTTCAGTCTGTTTGGAATCTGGATTTTGGCTGCTAACACCTGCTGAAAGTGCACCATAGTGATTTTAGGCAGCAGCTGTCCAACAGGAACTCTGAGCTAAGATGCATCTGTAGTTTACTGCAGCCATGCTAAAAGGCTTCCAAATACATAAGCTAAGAGCCATGTCTAGTCTTTCTGGTGCAGATGACTTTTCTATGTAAACATTGCCTATCTAAATTGAAAACTCAAGTATATGTTATAATGTCTATTAGATCAGTATAGATGACTTTCAATTGCAAATCATGTGAAAACCAGTTACAAATAGTGATCAATATCCAATTTAAAGTCTTCTTCACTTTTCAGCTAATAACAACTGACTGACATCCTCTGCTCAGAGGTAAAAATGCAACAACTCTATATGTTTTTTGGGAAAACCTACTGTACAAAAAATAGAATTTATTTTATTCTAAAAGTAATTATACAGTCAGTAAACATCTATACAGCTTATAAGGCCGAGTAATGCAATAACCTCTGGTTTAAGATTAACATCAGGAATAACAACCAACTCTTTTTCAGGATATACATGCCTAATCCCCATTTTCTCTATCTAGGAGATTGCTGATTAGAGTCAAGTTCCTGTCACACTCCATGCTCTGCACTGAACAGCAGAAAACAAGGTACCAAAATACAGCTGGCAAGTAAAAGCATTGCACTGTCTCTGTAAATTAAGAGATGAGCAATTTTAAATGCATATACAAGGTAGAACCTGGATATTACAGTCCTTGTATGTCAGGTACACTGAAAGGCAGGATCTAGTCCTGTCCTTCATAAAATCATCCTTTGACTAAACACCACCATGTCAACTAAACCAAGCACTAGGTGCCATGTCTGGTTGTTTATCAAATACTGACAGTCCTGGTAACTCTACCACCTCCCTAGGCAGTCCATATTGATGCTTGACAGTTTTTCCAGTGGGGAAATTCTTCCTGATGTCTAACCTGAACCTCCACTGGCATGCTGGAGGCCACTTCCTCTTTTCCTGTCACTGATTGCCTGGGAGAAGAAGCAAATCCCACCTGGCTACAGCCTCCTTTCAGGGAGTTGTAGAGGGCACTAAAGTCTCCCCTAAGCCTCCTTTTCTCCAGTCTAAACACCCTCAGCTCCCTCAGCTGCCCCTCACAGGACTTGCTCTTTCAACAATTCACCAACCTCACTGTCCTTCTCTGGATATGGTCCAGCACATCAACATCTTTCTTGAAGTGAGGGGCCCAGAACTGAACACAGGACTTGAGGTATGGCCTCAACAAGGCTGATTGCATAAGTACAGTCTTTTCCCTAGGTGACTGAGCGAAGATATTCACTTTTTTGTGATCTGCTCCAACTGAATTGATGTTCTCACTACCTGCTGATCAAATGTGGTTACAGAGTAAGTAGAGTGCTGGAAGCACATAAAAAGAATTCTTCTGATGGATTTCAAAAATAAACCTTTTTATTTCATGGTACAGGGTGAAGAGTATGGTCTGTAGGACAAGAGCTGTGATATGAATCCATTTGATAGTAAAAATCAAAAACATTTTTCAGGATCTGAACCAGGAGGAGGGAGAAAAATTTAGTGCTGTCCCATCCTGCTTTCCTATTGCTGAGGAATGAAACAAAGACCAATCAAAATAATGCAAAGAAATACCCTGTAAAGCCCTACTTCCACAGTTCCTCTGGGCTTTTGTAGTTTCACAAATGTGTATTTTAAGGTATTTTATGCCACTCTGTATATTTCAAATCTTTACTGTTTATTTTTGGCTTTGTTTTGTAATGATTATGTTCTTTCAGGATAAGACAATGGTAATCCATTAACATTTAGCATTTTGCTTTATATGCATTCTACATCCATGCAGTAAATCAGCCAGTGTTCTTTGAATCACTGGAAGACATGTAACCTTGTAACTTTGTAGAAAGTCTGTAGAAAAGAATTTTCAAAATTTTCCTCCCAGGTGAGCAATCTTTTTCAAAGTTTTATTCAAGCATTCAACCTGTTTGTTGTCTTGAAGGCAGAATGCTCTTCACTGCCTGTATATAAAACCTCTCCTTCTGAAAATATAAGATTTTGACAATCGTCTGAAAAAAATGAGACCATGTATTAGATGTTGGAAATCTTATCATTTCAACAGTACATGTGACTCAAATTGAGTTTATAAATATCAGATAATCTACCAATGCAGTAGGATAACATATTCATCAGTTGTGACCTTAAGTTCCAGAAAAAGGAAAAAAAAATCACGTCTACAATTGAGAAAGAGTTGGTATTTAAGTATATAAATTCATGCATTTTTTTGTATAAGACTGGTTTCAAACTTAGACAACTTTAACTTCAACATGTAATTCTGGCCACTAGCAGAGTTTTCATAGTTAAAGTTTTTTCCCAATACTTTTTCACATTTTCCATGAAACAATCGTATCCATTGAAAAATAAAGAGTGACCAAGCCTGTCATGAATATTTTGTCAAAAAAGTTCATTTTATATAACAAAACAGAATATAAAATTAATATGTATCTATTATAGAATGCTCTTGTAGAAATAAATGAAAACATTTGAGATTGTTGGGCCCTTTGTTATCAGGAAAACATTATTTCCAGTGCAATGAGATGTGTTAAATTGCAGTTCTAAACTGCTATCCTGCACTGTGCAAGTACTCTATATCATCATTTATCTGGGCATCTGGTAGAGATAACAGCAGGTGAGATAAACAGACAGCCATCACAATTTCAGTTCCTGTCCTATACTCTATCACACATTAATGGAGGTATTCTTACTGATCATCAGGCAATTTTCATTCCTGTTTATCTGAATCCTTTTATTGCTAAGTGTCATCAAGGAGCTTTGATCTGATTGTTCTGATAGTTAGAATCTATATACCCAAAGATGGATTTTTTGTTTTCCCAAAGCCCTTAAGCAATGCACTGATTCTTTTTCAGAAGTGGGATGCAATTTGTTGCATCCAACTGTTTGCTTCCCTTTAAGTGTTCTTGACATAAGTGTTCTTCTTGGTGTGTCTTCATGAGTTTGAGTAGGTGTGAAACAAACTCTGCTTTCTTGTCAACCACTGTCATGGTGGCAGGTAACATGGAATCAAACTGTAAGTGCTTGTCTGTTCATAGTGAAGTCTTTAATCAGGTTGAACCTGGTTTATCTCTTATCTGCCCAAAGGCACATTGGTGTTTTCCTGGAAAATATTATCACAACAGCTTCACATATTAAAACATAGGTAGGAAATAACTCCACTAGAATCTAAAAGTGTAAGAGAATGTAATGTTTCTTATCTGTAGTAGAATGTGGCCCTGGTAACAATTTTTACTTCTGACAAGTAATGGTCCTAAGAAAACTCAACTGCCTGCCTGAAACAACATTTGGCAAAGTTTGATATCAGTCTTTCAATGTTCTGACACTGCAGAATGAGCAAGTTTCAGGAATTTTTGAAGTGAATTAACATCCAGATGAAACTGAACTTGACAACGGCTATTGGAATTACGGATGTCATTTGTCCAAAAAAGGACTTGATGCTGAAACAACTTTATGTAGTACACACTTAAAAATAGAAAAATCCATCATATTTAACAAATTCTGGGACATTTCTGCTGCCTTATGCAGCCTAATTCATTGATGCCCAGTCTTGAAAAGTAAAGGTACTAAATGTCTTGACATTGTTGACTTCTACATCTTCTTCAGTGTATGAAGTTCAATCACCACAGCAGTTAATCTGGTTCATATAAAATTATTGAAGTGTGTCAGATTTCAATGTGACTGACTCTTTCTTTCTTTCTTTCTTTCTTTCTTTCTTTCTTTCTTTCTTTCTTTCTTTCTTTCTTTCTTTCTTTCTTTCTTTCTTTCTTTCTTTTTATTTTGTTCAGGAAAACTGAAAAAATTTAATGTTGTAGGAACAGACTTAGTGATGTTTAATATAGTTCAAACAATCCATTTTGATTATTTTAGAAGGAAGAGATAAGCCAGTTAAAGTCAAAATCCTGATCATATTCACCACATTTGGAATGGGAAATATCTGATTGCACATTGATATATGAAACTGAATGAAAGCTCCACAATGGAAGATGGTTTTACTCTTAATAAAAGGTGGATTTCACTTACTTTATGTTATTGTTTAAGTAATAGGTTAAATTGCCAATTTTTTAAATTATGCCTTCTGATGCTTAAAGTTTATTATTAAAAAGGAAAAAAAAATCACTTCTGCAACTCCTCCCCAACAAACCTGAAGAAAGCTCCTAAACTGAAACTGTTCTAATAGCACATATTAGCTTATGTTTTCAGTAAAAGTATATCAGTAATTACAAACTCATATGGAATTATACCTGTAGATCATATGATATTTTTCTTTAAGCTGAAAAATTTACACAATACCATTAGTTTTATGTAAAATATCCAATACTGGGACCAAAATCTATACAAGGAATTTAAAAGTGTTTCTCCAAATATTTTTTTTCTTTAATTCTCAATGTACGCTTCAAATTTGCTGCCTATAAAATAATCTGTCTTTTCACGGCTCATAAACAATTACTGAGTTTAAAGATACTCTGGACTGTCTCACAGATGCAGGGTGGGTATTTTATTTTCTTAAATTTGAATAAATATTGTTGCGTCAACAGAATTATTACTGCTGGATTAGTGTTTCTCCCATTTAAATGATTGAATTTTAACTGCAGGTCTGTAATATGTTACTGTTGTACAGTGAATTGATTTTTATAGAATAGTTTAATTTACTTGAAAAATGTCTACTCTGTTAATGAATGTGAATTACAGTACATTTAGATTCAATTTTAAAATAATCTATTTTAACTGTGCAGCATTAATGTGTCACTACTCATTACAGAACATCTTAAGAAGCAGTTTTAATTATTTGGAAAAAAAATTATGTGCTAGTGAACATATCTTAAAATTAAGAATAATATCTATATTTAAAGAATGTTTTTATTACATTTCATATAATTCAATTTTACTAAAGTAAGATACTTCTTTGGCCCTTGAAGTTCTCAAATAGTTCTAGTGCTGAAGGGTGTTGTTATTGCTCGACTAATTTTTTTTATGTATGTTTGTGATATAAATATTTTTTCTATGAAATTTCAACCCTCTTTAATGTAACTTCCTATTTTCAACAACTAATGGATTTGCCCCTGTTAGAAGTGAGGTAATGGGTTAGAATTGTGACTATATATCAAAGGATATGGGGTCAAAATATGTGCCTGTTCTCTCTCTATCATTTCTAGTGCAGCTTAATATTTTCCATACAATAATTACACAGAATTGTAATCAGGATATTTTTATCTAATTGTGGTGAGTTTGTTCTTTAGCTTGCATCCAAAAAATTGAAAACTGACTTTTCCTACTTTCTTGATTCTTAATCACACTTCTGCATCTGGAGCTCACTGACAGCTACTGAGCAAGCTGTAGCAGAATCTGGGGCTCCCTTTTGCAACAAAGGAAACTGGAATAAAGTTCTGGGCAGTTCTGATGAGTGAATGACTGGGAATAGGTAACTCCACTTCTATGTTATGGAAAAGACTAGCATTTAAGCATTTTCTCTACAAATATGGGATTATCTTCTGTTATTCAGTGTATAAGAGGCATAAGGAAATTTGAATTCCATCAGTTTATAGTCAGTTCTCTACTGAACTGAAAATGAGAAATTTTCTTCAATCAGATAAGCTCTGTGTAGTTTTACTAGTCAATTTTACTTCTGGGATATTAGTTTTATCATTTTATCTTCTTTGATGGAACAAAGGCTTTCTGATTACATTTTGAAAGCTGTAGCATAGACAAACAATAGACTTATCCATTAAATCTTTCATCAGATAACTATAAAACTATGTGGCATGGTGTGGAAAATTTTACAACGACAAGATAGATCCCAATACATAAATTGAAAGAAAAGCCGCACTCAAACAAGGTTTTACCCAGCCTTTGAGGTGCATTTTCATGCAATGTCTTTAGTAGTTCTTTGAGAATTATCTTCTCAAATCTCACATATTTGATAAAGGTTTTGTCACCCCAGTGGAAATCTAGATTGGTCCTCAGACTTCCTTCTTCATTCACCAGGAACTTTATAAGCGTTCTGTAAATGTTCTAATTGTCTTGGGGTTTTTTTCCCCCATTTGTCATTTTTAGGCTTCTTCTGGTTTTGTTTAGTTTTCTTCTTGATTTGACATGGTGAAGAAATATGGAACTGTCTATAGCTAAACACACATAGAAAAAATGTAATTAGATTTCATAAATAGGAAATGGTCTTTCCAGTATCGCATTCAAAGACTATAAAGAACAAATATCCACTTACAATTGTGGAGCCTAGAGTTATCCTTCAGTGTAAAGTCAGAGATAGGTTAAACACATGCAAATTTAAACATTCTATTTGCAATGTGAGAAAAATACTCACACCGCAATGACATCAATAACAACAACTTTTGTTTTTCATTTTCCCAGAGAGCTTGAATTCTTTCTAGATTATTCCTATTTAGATCTAGTTGAACAAGAAGGGCCACTTTTAACAGAAGCAAAGCCTTTAACTTTTAACAGAACCTTTTAACTTCTTTATCTTACAGTGGAATATTTCCTCACAATTATAATAACAATGTTATCTATAATGCATATAAAAATATCTATATGAGAAACATAATTGATATTTCCACTTGAAAGATTAAAGAAGACATTGGCATCTTTTATCTGTTACTTAAAGTCCTATTCTACCTATTTCCCCGTGCTAGTTCATCAACAACAGTCTTAAGAAAGTATGATGTTCTTAAGAAAGTATGATGTCATGAAATAAAGTATCAGAATCAGACAAATATGGTGCCCCATATTCAACAACCTTTAAAAATCAAGTGCATGGCTTTTATGAGTGTATGAAGTTTTGACACAAAGGAAGAAACTATATATTGTAAAAGCTTGTCCACTTTCAGTTACATTTATTAAAAAAAAATATTCCACTGATGTTTAATATCCCGGCATGGCAGAAAATCCCCCTGGTAGCCTTAACTTTATTTGTCCTTCATTAAGATTTTAATTAGGAAGTGTGAATAAGAATTTTTGATATTACCCATGAAGGTCTTTTCTAGATTAATCAAATATCTTGCCATAATAGATTGCTAAACTGTATTTGGACTAAGAGCAAATCCTAATTTTCTTTATATGAGGTCTTCCCTTTGCTCAGAAAAATATTTTCTTTTAAACACTAGGTAATTCTTATTTGTAAGACTTAATGATTATGCAACAACTTGTAGTTTTCCCTAAGGTGGTAGCAGGTAGTTTATTTATGTGTCTCTTACCTCTACAATATCAGCTCTTGTGAATAGTAATGCCTTCAGCAAGTTACGTTGCATTTCATAATGTTGTGTGTTATGGCTTACTGCTAAAGGTTCTGACAGGGAAGCTGCAATGGTTTCAAGTGAAGTAGTTAAAGCCTTTTCTGCTGATTGCTCTAGATTACCCGTTAAAACATTAGTGTTTCTTGCAAATAAATGGCAGCCAAGTGCTTGTAAAATTTTGGTATCTTCCTTCAAGGTCTTTTCTTGTATGTAGGTATTGGCTTGTGTGGTGCCTGCTAACCTGCTAATCTCCCTCCCTGATTACCTCACTGCCCTGCAAGTCTCATTTTGGCTATTGCTCCCTCCATGAGTTACCTACAGGAGCCACAGCTCTTTTCCCATTTATCCCTGGCTCCTGGACAGGACAGTAGTTTGGTGCTGCTGGCCTCTGCTGGTGACAGGTTGGTGTGGTCTGCACATCTTCTCCTCTCTTGGGCCCTGCTTGCAGTCCACATGTTCTAAGAAGAAGTTCTAAAAATGTTGTCCTTGTGAGGATCTTGGGTCTTTTGAGCAATAACACTAGAAGGAAATTTTCCCTCCACACTGTGATTCAGTGCACTCCACACAGGGCACAGTTGAGTTAGGTTTGAGCTTATGGTATCCACACTTTCTGAGAGCACATCTGCAGCGATCAGAAGTACAAGCATTTCGTCCTTTGAAGGTAAGAAATTTACCCCTCAGGAAAGCTGTATTTGGGCACACATGAGAAATTTGCTGTACGGCTCATTGCCAGCTTTGCTTCGCGTGATGCGCCTCACATAGACAAGCAGAGCAGTACAGCTGAGCCCTCAGGCTGCACATGAGAGTGTATGTGAACTCCTGATATGCAGATCCATTTCTCAAAAGAAATCAGTGGGTAAATCCTCTAAATCTTTGTGGATAAATAGGCCTGTTTTAATTTGGTGGTGACAATCTCACCTCAGCAGAAGCGATATGGCAACAGGATAACATACCTAGACCATCTCTGGCTCTTGAATTTGCTACACAGTCTTGGTTTTGAGACAAGTTTAGGAGGAAACATCTTGTTTTGTTGTAGATGAAGTTTCATTCTTTGTTTAAAAAGGTCTTTGAATTAAGAATGAAGTAAAAAGGCTTCTCTGTTTGCATTTTTTTAATATATGAATTGAGAAGAGATTGCTATAATTATCATATTTCTCTGTGATTCATCTTAGTGCTGAACAAATAACCGAGTGCACAAGATGTTTATATGCATGTATGTCATGTAATGTTAAAGCTAACGAAAGCCAGCAAAAATAGCTCTGAGCATCTTCCTAATGAACTTCATTGCAGTTTCATATGTGATTTTGTAACTAGTGCACTGAGGTAAACGTTATAATTTATAATTTACAATTTTCAAAGAGCTTAAATTCCCTGAAAAAGAACTTTGCAGCTAAAATATGCCGAACAGTTATTTCACTGAGAGTTTATGTTTAGATAAGAGACGGCAGTTATTTTTAAAGGAAAATAGGTGTTTATTAAACTAATTTTAGCACATTGCATAATAAATGTCATCATCTCATTCTTAAATAAAAATATAGATTTAGCTGTAGAACACAGAGGCAACAGAAATGTAAGTGCTAGCTTTTAAAAAAGCTATGAGATGTATGATTTTCAATTTAACAAATTTTGTCAGAAAAAGCATTAATTAGACATTAAGTATTTTTTTATCTTCCATCAGAGGTATGATGGAAATTATTTGATAAACCTGAACCACACAGTTAAATTTTTCTTAATTTGTGGATTTACTTTTAACGCTAAAACCAAGCAAACAAATAAAAAAAAACCACACAAACAAAAAAAAAAACCAAACTGAAAGCACTGAAAAATATTTATATATTTTCATAAACTTTCCAACACACACATTTTCCTATGTTTAATTTCTTATAATGAAAACACTGTCACTATTTTTATTATCTGATAATGAAAATTTTATATATGGGCTTAATTTCTAATCTGTCATTCAGGTTTACTTGTACCGACAGAAAACTCCCCTGTTCCTGAAGAGTGTAATACCTTTGAAGGAGATATTGGCTGATGTTGGTGTCCACAATCTGGACATCTCTACTGAGCTACACTCTTTTATGTTCCATTTCTAAGTGAATGGAGGTGTACTCTTAGGATTTAATTTCTCTGGCATTTCTTTCTGTCTACCCTAAGATGAGCTGAATGATACCTGTGTATGTCCGTTCATCTCCAATGTAAAAAGGGCTTCTGTCAAACTTCTGTTGAATTCCTGTCAAACTCCTGTGACATACCTGTTTACTCTCTGGATGTCCATAATCCCACAGAGGAAACTAAGGGATTTTGTTAGCTATCCTTATAAAAATATACATTGTGGTTTGAACTGTTGTGTGCTAGTACACTATTGCTGCATTGTGAAAAATGCATAGCCACCATATGGTACTTACATGGACTTTTCAAAGTCTAGTTATGTCCCCTGCTGAGAGTACAGGAGAATACAAAATATTTTGAAAGTATTTACAGCAGACAGTGAAATAGTAAAAAGCTAGATGGCTCCTGCAAGCAAGTGAAATTATTAGACGCTTCCCAAAAATGATGACAATTTGGAATGGCTAAATATCATTCCTTGCATTACCTAATAATTATACTCTGAAATGGAGGGGTTAACCAAAAGTAATTCAGGCCAAAAGAAGGGTCATTACTAAAAGAAATGAAAACTTTTAATCTAAGTGAGAATAATCTGTGTGTGTACTGTCAATATTTTCTGCTTTGCACTGCTGCTTTTATCAGGATTGTTCCTTCTGCGCAGCTTAACCAGAAGGAGGGAACTCAAATATTCTTGTTCTACTGGAGTGTATAAGAACAAGTGTGAGTGTGAATGGGGGATTCATCAAAGCAGAAAAAAACCAAGCCAAAATAAAACAAACAAACAAACAAACAAACAAAAGAAACCCCAGGACAAAAACAACAAGGAACACTCTTTTGAAAATTTTCAAATCTATTAAAATATTCTTCTTATTGCCACCTGTTTGGAATGTTCTTTGTTAATTTCTTTCCAGTCGTAAATGTATTTCCTAGTCCTTTCTGGTTTTGCCATTGAAAAAAAATTCCTTTTTGTATTAGAAATTTTGCAGTTTTGAACTTTCATCTTAAAAATATTACCATGTTTTATCACTCAGACTGTTGAAAAATGGCTGAACTTCTAAACTTGTCATGTACAGTAAATAGTGCTTGCTAAAGAGCAAGTCTACAGCTAAATTTTTAGAACAGTCTTAGAAGTTACATAAAATGAAGTATACATTACTGGATGTGGTCAAAAGATATGTACCACCCTGTCTGGTGTTGAGCTTAGCAATTTTCCTCTCTCAGGTGAAAATATGGCATGTAGAGCCTGATGACATTTTGCCTCTCCACGTCTAAAAATTGTGCTTCTAAGTTATGGTTTCAAGGTGCAAAATTCTGAGAGTGGATAATGCAAAAATTCCATTGACACAATTCAGAGTAAATACAACCCCCCCATATAACCTTGCCTTGTTTTAGCACTTTTGGCTTGAAGAGCTGAAAGCACACTGGGGCGTATTAAGAATGGAAAATGTTAATGTCTGTAAAAATATAGGATTTAACTAAGCAGTAGAAGCATGTTCCTCTTCTTGGAGCTTCCTATTTTCTAAATTAGTAAATGCCTAAAACTGATGCAGGGGGATGATGGGTAGTAAATGGCTCCGTTTTGTCAGAGCATTTTGTGATGTTATCTGGCTATTATATTTGATGAACTATAAAATTTCTTGAAAGTATCCAAAAAGACAGTTCTAATGAAACAAAGTTTAAAGGAAATGTTCTTGTTACAATAATTTATTCACTGTGGAGAGAGGAGAAAAAATAAACAGTTTTGAAATAGTCCCATTTAAGCATTTTTCAAAATGAAAAGGTCAATTTGCACACAAACAGGGGGGTTTTTTTAGAAATTTGAGCTGAAAACACATAATACAGAAATCAAAACATCATAAGTAGCAGAAACTGGTATGTCAGGTACTGGGCATTTTTAATAGTCTGTTATTATCATCACACATTATTTTTAAAATTTTTACTTTTTGCCCAAACTTGCCACAAACTAAAAAAAAAAAAAAATAAATTGCAGTTTGACCTATTACTTTTTACTTATCATTAGAGTAATATGCTCCAGTTATTCCAGAAGATCTCCATTGTGTAACATAAATTTAATAAATTTAACAGGTATTCTGCATGACCCACAGGATTCTTAAGGATCAAAGGCCTTGTGTTCCTCCTTATGATACAACTTCTCCATCTTATTTTAGTTTCTGGCACTTTACTTTTGAGACAATTACTTTAGTTATTTTTTTTTTATTTTCAATTATTTAATCTAGTATATCATTTCTTGAAATTACAAGTGCTTGGGAATAGTATTTCAGACACATTTGGCATTCATTCACAATAAGGCTGCTGAGGTTAAAACAGCACGTTCTAGGTCAATGCATTTTACCTGTGTGACTGGAAAATAGCAGCAGATGTGAATGATGATAAAACAAGATGGTCTGGCACTTCATGCGATCAATGATTATGCAGAATTAAAAGCTTGACATATTTGATCAAAGAGAAAACACAAATTTATCGGAACAGGAATGGCCAGTAATTGCTGCCACAGCCAGATTCAGCTTCGGAGGGCGAAGCTACAGCTGCTGGCAACAGAATTAACCTTCACTCTGGAGGCTCTCATGATGATTTAGATTCTGTAAGAATAGCATAAATAATTCTGTTTAAAATAAAGCCCATGGAAATCACACTGTGGCAACGCAGTTTTGCCAAGACTGAAGTCTACAATGATAGAGACACAATGGCTTTTCAGAGAGGGAACAGCAGGACAGCTCATATGTGAGTGGTTGCACTGAGGCTGCCAAAAGAGGTCTAATTCCATCTTTTTCCATCCAGCAAAATTATGTAGCACAAGAGGTTTTCTAAACTGCAGAAGCATTAATTCAGATAGCTTCCTACATACTGCAGGGGAGAATGTAGCTGTGTACTGGGAAAGGCTAGAAAAAAATAGAAATGTAAGCTAAACTCAATGATATGAACTTCAGCATAAAAGGGTATTTTAGCACTTGATGTTTAAGAGAAGCCAGGATTTTTACATTGGAACACAAGTACACATTGAACTCCTTAGTGATTTCTCACTGCAGTTTCTTGCCACTGTCCATATTCCAAATCTCAACACTGGGCTATACAACAGCCCACTCTTTATTAATGTGGAAAGTTTGGTCTATAGAAAAGCTCCTCTCCATAATCAGTTTACAATAATAATTAAATTTAAAAAAAGAAAAAACCTCACTGCTTCTTCCTGCTAGCATACCAATTAATAGACCATAATTTTAATAGAAAATGAAAAATAAAAAAAAAAGGAGAAAAACTACAAGGTCATTTACACATTAAATATGTTCCTAAGAAAGTGCTAAAAAAACGAATCGGGATGTCTTTGTCAAAAAATTTCAAGGGGCAAAAAAGGAGGACGTAAAACCTGAAGGATCTTTTTATGCATAATCATGGATACTGATTTTTTCTGACTTATCTGCATCCCTCATCTTCTCCCTATAGAAAGAGAAGAAATAAGCATGTTTTCTCTTGAGATCTTAGTTTAAAATGCATTTAAAATCATGTGGGATTTAAGTTCCAACAGCAGACTGGAACATGAAAAACAAATAGCATTTTTCACTTCAAGACAGAAATGTCTCTGCATTTTTTTCTGATATTCTAATGTAACATAAAGGTCATTGGATTTTGCATAGCAATGCAAATAACAAGAAAGCAAAGAAATTAAAGTCTGTACTGAACAAAAATATGCATTGACAACTATTTTTCATTTAGCGGAAAAAAAATTATAGTGACATTCTTGATATTTTTAGTAAAGAGATAATTATTTGTGACATTTTCAAATACATTATAAAATATTTTTCTAGACTTTAGGGTTGTTTTACTATTATATTTGCTAAAAATATAAAAAATTATCCCTAGTTGATATTATCCATTTATATGGGTTGGCATTTGTAGTTTCTTAGCCTGTGACCATTTTGTTAAGAATTAGAATCCCACCATTACAAGTAACATGGAGGTGACATTGTGCGGCAATTTGTGTCTTCATAATATACCTAAATCTATTAATACTACCTCAAATAAAGACTTTGATTTCCTATTGTTAGAATGCTTCTCAAACTAGACTTAATGTCACAGATTCTTCCTTCAGATTTATTTCTTTGTGAAATATTTCTGGAGCCAGAGATTTAAATACGTACAAGATACAAATTAACATGCAAGGACCAGCATGATCTCTACAGAAAACTGAATACTTTTTTATAAATTACATTTTAGCTAAAAGGTACACTGTAGGTACCTGGCCTCTTGGTATTGCAAACTTCATTACTTCAAACTCTTAAAACTTTTGTTATCAAGGCATGTCCAGTTCTGAAATAGACACCTTGCTCTGTGATCAGTGAGGCAGATGCTTTAATTTCTCTCACAGAATCTCAGAAATCAGCAGTATTCCATAAACAGTTCACTTTTCCATATTGTAGCTACAAAATGGGAAAGGAAACTAGACTCGATCCTGGGTCTTAGGACCTTTCCTAAAAACTTAACATAATTTCCTGACTAATGAGAAATCCTGTATCTAAGACAAACTAGATTATGAGCCTTTCCCCCAGAGATTGTCATATCATTTGGCAAAAGAAATATATTTCTGTTTCATAAAATTAATTATTATTGTCCAAGTTTGTTTAATGCCAGAATTCATTTATTATTTTAATGGGCTGAATAGTCTTCTCTAAAGTCTAATTAAACTTTTAATAGCCAGTAATATAAGTGCATTGAAGAGTAATGAAGATTATTTTACTGCCAATGTATTGTGTTCTGGGAATTCCCTATTTCAGGAACAGTCACAGCACAGGAGTATTGAAAAGAACCATTATAAAATTCTGCATAGCTCTTTTGCCCTGGTCCCAAAGAGTAAAGGCTCCCATTGACTGCTGTTCTAGCAGTGTACCTGAATGAAGCTGCCACAATCACTCTAGAGCCAGCTGACAGAATTTCTGGAGCCATGTTTTCCAAACTTAGGGCATCTGTCTCAGCCCTTTGCAATTAGTGGAATCTCCTCCGGTCCTTCAGCATGAGAACATGAAAATGGAATGTGAAAGGAAAAACTGTACCAAGACTGTAAAAGCACATTGAGAACCTCAATTCTAGTTTTGCACAATACCAAACCCAGGCTAGGGTGAGGAAACACCTTAATGCAAAATGCAGACTTAGAACAATTGTTTCCAGGTCAGTGCCAACAAAACAGTAAAAACAACTGTCAAAGCAAAACATAGGTAAACAAAGAATAAAAAAGAAAAAATAAAATAAACAAAACAAAACAAAACAAAAACAAAAAAACAAAAACAAAAAACAAAAACAAAACCAACCAAACAAAAAACCCAGAACAAAACCACATCAAAGTAAATGAACTAAAGTCACAGACATCTAATCTGTCCTCTCAAATGCTGAGCTCTTTAGAAGAGAAAACATATCCTATTTCTCTGTCTAGAGAGAAAGTTCAGTTGACAGCCTAGTTATGATAAGCACCTTGTGTTTAACTGTGGTTATTTACATATGGAAATTAACATACATTTTAGGGTTTAAATATTGTTTGGTAGTTGTCATTGTCATTGCTGTATTTTTTTTTGTTTTGTTTTTCCTAGTGAAAATATTCACTTTGAGGTCCTTGCAAGAATTGAACAGACCAGAAAAAAAATTATGTGTTCAATTTATGATGATGGTTAAATTAGTTACCTCTAATTTATGAATATTCTAAATTATATCTCTCATTTTAATAGATGCACAATATTTTTTGATTCCTGTGTATACGGTGCAATTCATTAATCCCACTGGAAGGAGAGAAAAAACCCATAAGAAAAGATGTAAAAAAAAGATGCGTTTTTTTCAAAAGTCTATTTTAACCTTAAGGGAAAACAAGCAAAGTAAATCCAATTTTAGGCATCCTTTCCAATTCTCTACTCCTGGTGTTGAGCTTCTAATTGAAAAGATTTCCCCAAAGCACATGATATTAGAGCAATGATATGGGTTAATTGCAGAATTTATTGGGTGGTGATATGGAAAAATTAACATGCATCACTGTGTAATTCAAATAATTTTCTATGGCAATCTTATGAAATAACCTCAATTTTAATGTAGAATAATGTAAGCTTTTTTCAATATCAATTAGGAATGACATTTCATAAGCCTTGCTGGGAATTGCATACCCCAATACCATTGAAAGTCAGTATGAGTTGGCTGCCAGTCTTCCTACAACCCAGAAAAACGCTGAATTCGGTGTTTTGGAGTACAGTCTCAAAAAAAGGACAAGAAAACAGGAACCTTAATTCAGTAAGCTGCTAAGTTCTAAAGAAGTCCCTGTCCTGGGTTTGAGATACACAAGCACCAGAGATGCACTGGTTTGAAATATGGTTGAGCATTACCTTAATTCATCTCTTGGCTTTTCTTCAAGTTTAGACAATTTGGAAGACAGGGAAGGTGAGTGTCTTTTTACATAAATATCTGGGAAAACCCTGAAGTATGCCCAATTTTTACTTCTTTAAATGTTTTCAGTGGCACTGTTATAGGATGTAATAAATGCGTTCCTTTCACCCTTTAGTCTTCTCAACTTGAATGTTAGAGCCAAATAAAATGTTAATACTTAAACTTTCCTTTCTTAAAAACTCTGAAGAGCATTTTGAAAAAAAAAAAAAAAGGCATAACTGAGGTATCTTGATTTTGTTTTCTTGTTAAACAGAAGAAGAAAATGAGAAATAAATATACATATTAGATAAATAACCTCTTGGTTCTATTCAGTAGCCCTTTCTCCTTTGAGAATGTTTTCCCTACACCTCTAGCTCCCTACGTTCGTTTTAAACATCCTATAATTTTAAGGTTATTGCTGTTTACACAGTGCTAAATTTTGTAATCATGGGTCTCTGGCTGAAATAATTTGCTGTAGTTCTTTTGGGAACAGGAATACTTTCTTTTGATTTTCAGTTGAGACCTTTTAAGATTTAATATTTCATAAAAGTCTTGATATAATCTAGGGATTAGTTATGCGCATAAATGACAACAGTTAGTATTAGAATCAAATGCAGTGATTCATTACAAATTTTATAGCTGACCCAAATTTATTCTTTATCCACCACACTCTTGTCTCTGTCATGTGACTCCCCTTTCTATCCAGGTCATTAAAATTATATAGTAAAAGAACACACACAGTTTGAAAGTTGACTTTTTGCTTTGTTTGTTTTCTTTTTCATCAGAGAGTGCAAGAAACTTCATTAGATGAAATTTACCCTCGGACTTTACCCTCATTCTCATGTCATATTTGGCATATGATACAAAAGAAGTGGCAGACGTGAAAGCTGATAGAAAAAGAAAGGTCTGAAATGGAGACAATTCCCACTCCTGCTGGTAAGTACACTCCATGAGCAAGAAAAACACTGATATTATGAGTTTGACTTGTTTGGTCAAGGTGAAAATATTTGCAAATGTTTTCCAAGAAGACCAGGAGGTACTGCCGTGAGTTTGCACCCAGGAGGGTTTGATTGCAATTGCTAGCGGCAATATCACCAATCTATCTCAGAGCCCTTGCACTTATTTAGCATCAACAGTAGGAGAAAAAATGAGCTTGCAGATGACCTAGTACTGACAAGAGCTGTTGCAATTGTGTATAGCAAGAGGGGACACTTGTTTTCCCTTGATGTTAAATGCTGTCATTCAGAAAAAAGAAGAGTTGAAAGAAAAAGTAATAATACCAGGGTCAAACGTATGTTTTTTCTAATGAAAGAACCTAGCCAACAGGAAGAATTTGTTCCACTGTTTCCAGCATGAGGACAGTAAACCTAAAAATTGCCATTATTCCCTGTTAAATGTTTATTTTGAAGATCTATACAGAAGATGGTCATTTCAGCACAGTATGAGTGCTAGAACAATCATACTTCTCTATACAGCCTTTATATATACTGTAGAGACTTGATTTAATTAAGATAGATCAACTGAGAACAATTAAATGAGTAAATTCAGATGAAAAATTTGTTACAGCATACACAGATTTAACATGCATATGAAGGTGTAGTGGTTTTTTGTTTGCACTTGTAGTACCAAATTTCTTCTGCTGTTTCCTTAAATCTGTATGTTGGGTAATTTATATTTATGTGTATAATATAAAATAGAGAATCACAGAATCATAGAAGAGTTTGTGTTGGAAGGTTCCCCAAAACAGGTACAGTACCTTGCACTTGGATTGGTTGAAGCCTATGAGGTTCCCATAGGTCCATTTCTCAGTCTTGTCCAGATCCCTCTGGATGGCATCCCTTCCTTCAGGTGTGTCTACTGCACAACTCAGCTTAGTGTCATCTTCAAATTTGCTGAGGGTGTACTCGGTTCTTTCATCTATGGCATTCATGACAGTATTAAACAATACTGGGCCCAATACAAAATAATCCTGTAATGAGGAACATCACCCATGACTGATCTCCATTTGGATATTGAGCCACTGATCCCTACACTCTTGATGTGATCATTCAAGCAATTCTTCATCAACTGAACAGTCACCCATTGAATCCATTTCTTTCCAATTTAGAGAGAAGGATGTTGTGGGGGACCAGGTCAAAGGCCTTACAGTTCCAAATAAATTTCATTTGTAGCCATTTGCTTGCCCACTGATGCAATCATTCTACTAGAGAAGGCCACTAAGTTGTTGACACAGAATTTGCCCTTGGTGAGGCCATTTGGGCTGTCACAATTTACCTCCCTGTTATCCACGTGCCTTAGCAAAGCTTCCAGCAGGATCTGTTTCACGATTGTCCCAGGCATAGCGGTGAGGCTGACAAGTTGATAATTCCCAGAATACTCCTTTCCATTTTTGTTTTATAAAAATGGGATGTAATGTTTCCAGTAATTTTGTCCAGTCCTCTGGGACTTGACCTGACTGGAACGACTTTCAAGCATTAAGGAGAGTGGCTTGACAACTACATCAGCCAACATTGTCAAGACTCTGAGAGAAGTAGTATATCAAATATATATATTTCTTTAGATTCTGTTCCTTAAGTTAAACCTAGACGAGAATGTGGAAAAATTTTCCAACAAAAATAAATGGGAGAGATTAACAAAGTTACTGGTGTCCTTGGGGTTGAAAGTTTTAGAAATAACACTTTATTTTTCTTTTCATTGTAAATTTTTAAAATTTCATTTTCATTGTAAATTTTTAAAATTTCATTTTAATTTTTCTTCACCCATCTCTATCTCCAGAGGAGGGCAAAAAAGTTGGTGAAGGGTCTGTAACACAAATCTTCTAGAAATGACTGAGGGAGCTGGGGGTATTTAGCCTGGAGAAGAGGAAATTGAGGGTAGACCTTATCACTCTCTCTGGCTTCCATAAAAGCACTGATAGAGGTCGAGGTCAGGTAGAGGTCAGTCAATTCTCCCAGAAAACCAGTGACAGACAAGAGGACACAGTCCTAAGCTGCCCCAGGGGACGTTTAGGTTGGACATTAGGAAGAATTTCTTCACAGACAAGCTGATTGGGCATTGGAATGGGCTGCCCAGAGAGGCAGTGGAGTCACCATCCCTGGAAGAGTTTAAGGAAGGACTGGATGTGTCACTGAGTGCCAAGGCCTGATTGACAAGGTGGTGTTCAGTATTGGTTGGACTTGGTGATCTCAGAGGTCATTTCCAACCTGAATGATGCTGTGATTCTGTGATTTCTTCAATTTTTTTCCCCTTAATTCCTTGAACTCCCTGATCTTCTCTAGGTTATTTCAACTTTCAATTCATTGTCTCTCCTGGGCCTGAGTTTATCTGTTGCTCGTCTGTCTGTACATATTCATAACTATATCCTGAATATGCACATTCTAATTTTATTAATATACCAGAAGGTAAGATCAGTATCTAGTCTATTTAGGCATTTGGATAGCAGAAAAAGCTATAAACAATTTTATTGAAGGTAGGAGTGTTATTTCTTTGCTATCAGGTACAAAAAAGAGATTTTTAGCTGGAGTCCAGTGGTCGGCAGTCCTTCAAAAATTCCTTTTGGAGCCTTGAAGAGGGTTGTAGAGATCAGTCCCTCCAGGAATATTATAACTTGCTGCCTATTTCATGGCTGGCTTGACCTGACACTCAGTGCCAGGATAGAAAAAGGGATGCAGTAAGGTTGTCTTTGATCATTGTGTGTATGAAACAGTAAAGTTCTCTGTGCTGCAAAGTTCAGGAAACAGACCCCTGATTAATTTATAAAAAATTTTCATCTTTTTTGATCATTTTTTTTCCGACTGACTGAAGGAATGAGGGAAGCTCCCTATCTTACCTCTCTTTGCGGCTTCTAGATAGAATGCAGTCCATAGCAATCAGTTTGAGATGGTTTTGGAGATACATTTGATGTTTTATTTCTCCATTTTTAGGAAAATCCATACTGGGCCAAGACAAGATAGGGTACCTTAATTATGTTTTACAGGATGCTTGCAAAGAAGAATTTCTGAACAGACCTTATAGAAAATGGGAAATAAATATAAGAAGACCAGTCCAAATTGCTATTTTAGAGATATCATCAATCAGGAAATATCCTACTCTGGTAAACTGTCTGGTTGCCTCAAAGGAAGTGCTTATATAAATTAAACCCTTTCTCTCTTTCTCTCTTTCTCTTTCTCTTTCTCTTTCTCTTTTTTTTCTCTCTCTTTCTCTTTCTCTTTCTCTTTCTCTTTCTCTTTCTCTTTCTCTTTCTCTTTCTCTTTCTCTTTCTCTTTCTCTTTCTCTTTCTCTTTCTCTTTCTCTTTCTCTTTCTCTTTCTCTTTCTCTTTCTCTTTCTCTTTCTCTTTTTCTCTTTCTCTTTTTTTTCTCTCTCTTTCTCTTTCCTCCTTCCTCTTTCTCTTTCCTCCTTCCTCTTTTTTTTTTTCTCTGCCTACTTTCCTCTTTTTCCTTTTACTCCCTTTGGAGTTTTTTTTATTTTTTTTTATTCTAATTTTTTTTCTCTCAGAGAAAGAACTGTTAGTGCACTGAACATTCACTGAGGAAGGTTTTTGGAGTAGATCCTAAAACACTCAATATTTTAGGCTCGTGTTATGTCAACAAAAATTCCTATACAAAAAGTACAAATCCTTTTATTTCATAGTTATTTTCACAGTCAAACAGATAGCTGATCAACTATTTACCTTATTTCTTTCTACTCTTCCTTTCTTTGAGATTTGCTCCATAACTTATAGATAATGTCCATGAGGATATGTAAAATGAAATTTTCTTTAATATAAAAATTATTCTCATAATAATATGTTAGAAAGGGATCAACTATTAGATAAACAATGTAATCAATCACTATGTGAGGAAGTTCAAAGCATAACTCTTTAGATTCTGCTTTTCTTTTATTCTAGATTAATTATATAGGTCAGAACCATAGGACTATTCTAGGATGGCATAATCTGTGCATTACAGGAAAATTTTATACTCTGCATGTATTTGTAGTCCATAGTATGGAAGCTACATCTAGTGCAAATTGGAAATTGGAGTCGCTGCTCAAAGATGTTGAAGTGAAAAAGAGCCATAAAACAGACTAGGTTTGCCTTGGAATAATCTGAACCTCAAAGTTGTGATCATCTTCCCACAGAACAGGAAATTGAATTTTGACTCATAGATAGTGGTGACATAAATAAAAATCCAATTACAAAGTTGGCTATTTGAGATGGAAATATCTAACCTTCTATATCAGAAATTCCATTTTAGAAATATTTTATTGAGAAGACAAAATTATTCCTTCATTCTGTAACATAACCATATTTTAACTTTTTAAGGGAAAGACATGCTATTATGATGAATGATTCTTCATTCTTATGTCCAGAAATGTAATAGTAATTATGATGAGATTCTTTAACAGTAAAATATTGTTTATCTCAGATAATAAGACATGATTATTTTTGCTAAATATTAAAAATTAGTAGTTCTTAGTACAATATCTTGAGTTCTATTATTCAATTGTAATTCCATAGAAGAAGAAAATTTTCTATCGTAAGGTATATGTTAGAAACATATAGAAATGCAATTTAATACAATTTTCATACAGAAGATAAATTTAATGTGTCTGATTTACACATACTTTTGTTCTTGTCCCATATCTTTACTACACCCACCATTATGAGAGCCTTACTAGTTAAGTTTTTGTTTGATCTACTCTAGACTTAGCTAGATATCAAAGTGGCTCAGAAATAACTTTGAAATAAATACAAGTAATCCCACAAGTAATTCAGGAGCATCTATTTGAGCTATTCTTTTAAGGAGAAAACAAAATAAATATATAATTTATATCAGAATGGGTTTTTAAATTAGAATTCTGAAATTTTATCAGATATTTTGACTACTTCACCAGACTTCAGGTCTATAGGTAATATAGGACTCCTCCATACATATTAAAAAGATACAAAATCCCAAGAGAGAGAGGGAACCCTAACCATTCTATAATCAGATATTCACTACTATTCATTTTGCTTACTGATGAAATTAGTTGGGGTTCTTATGCAGGGAACATTTAAGTTAGCAAATATTGAAATATACTTTCTACTTTTTGCTACTTCAAGAAGAGTTGAAATAGATTTGCTGCACTAGGAAATAGGAATTTGTTCTGCTTTTCTAATGAGTGTAGTTCTTGCTGTAGAGAGGCTCAGAAATTCCCTCTTTATTCAAACCAACACAATTTAGAACATTCCTCATAGTTGCTACCGTATAACAAGGGCAAGATTTTTTCATGAAGCCTGAGGAAAATGAATGCAGCTCTCTCTAAAAAACCTCTTGCTTTTTGAGAGCAAAATATGGCCAAATAATTTCTGACTGTTTCTTAAGAAGGATGTCTAATAAATATTTAAAATTATCAATTCATATATTCAAAATAAAATTATTTTTTTATGTTCTGACAAGCCTCATATTTCCTCATATTAGGTTATGACATATATGAGTCTGACTAGATCAATAGTTTCAATTTTTGAATTCACTGCAATGACAATGAAAAGAAAACAGAAATCAACATTTCCACAGTAAGAAATCAAAGACTAAACCATCTAAACATTTTGTCTCATACAAGCATGAGCAGGAAAAAGAAACAAAGGAAGAATTAGTCAGCAAGTTGGCTGTACTACAATAAATGATTACAATATAAGGCCTCAAAATTTTTAACCCATGCAAGTAGATTAAATATTGTTGGAAAATTTCTGAGGCCAACTGGCACAGGGGGGCATGTGTCAATTTTAATAAAGTCTCCTAATCTCCAGAACAAGGACACTACATGCAAAGTGCTTGTTAAGGATAGTTCCTAGGGTGTACTGGACCCTAAATCCTGACCAGACATTATTTGAAAGAACATTGGTTGGAAGAAATAAGGAATATTTCATGTTGGTGACTGAGGTCCAATACCAGGGATCAGTCTCTGACCTGGTCCATTTCCAAGTATTGCAACACTGGACTGCTGTTAAGTATTGAAAAATGAGAATAAAAAACTAAGTGTCCTGTTAAGCTTAAAATTTCTATTCAAGGATCTTCAACTAGAGAAGTAATTATTTTGGATCCATAAACTGAGGAGGTTTGAAAACTATGAGGATGGATCACGTTCTCCTTGAACATGCAGGGAGAGGGCAACATTGCAACTCAGGCAGTGTTGAAAGGAGCATGCTTTTGGAGACACACCTATGAGCTGTTCTCAGTTTGCTTATACCTTGCTTATAGGCTGAAAATGTTGGCTGTTTTGATAGAAGTGCATGTTCCACTAAGTGAGTCAGATTAAAAGTATTTCATTTGCAATTTGAGTTTAAATTGACTTATTAGTTAAGTATTTTAATAACAATGACTGAAGCACAATGATTTCCAGAAATAGGTGATTGCAGGGACTATCTATATAGTGTGGCATATTTTAAAATTCAAGAATAGTCAAAATTCCTAAGATACTCTGGGATCCAGGTTATTGTAGCTGTGCCTTTTTGATGACAGCCTGAGCTGCTGAAATAATCAATGTTCTTTCTTATGTCTGTGTGAAATAGTGATTTATATTCCCTTTGAAATAAAAGCTGAGAACAGGACAAGAAAAGCTGTCACGTTGCACTCTTTATTGCCCTGTTTGCCCTATCTCACAAATCAAAGAAGGTATTTCACCACAAGATCATATGCTTGTCATAGGTGAAGCTGGTAAAAAGTCATAAGGGCCATGTAAGGAAGCTAGAATTACTTTAATACCTACTGAGAGAAAAGAAGGTAGGAAAGTGAAAGAGACCAATGTGGGACTGCAGCACAGGCATACACTCACTATTAGATCTAACGGGAAGTAGATTGCTCCCACCAGAGCTCTGGGAACAAATTGAAAATTCTCCAGATATATTCCATTTTAGCAAAGAACTATGGAATAGTAGAAGGCAGGTTTTTAAATGTACTTGGTAAGATTTTTTTAAGCACAGAAGCAGATTTAATTGTATTTCCCCCTAGGGCTGATAGGAGTGACACAGCAACGTCCTCAACTCTACTTCAAGATATCCCAGTACTCATTTACATCTCTTAATATTCTATAAATATCAGTGTTGTCAACAACAGGCAAGTCAATAGTTAGATTGAAGGCCTTATATAATAGATTTCTTCCTTAATCTTTAAAAATAGAGAAAATTAATCAATGATTCAATATGTGAGCTGTGGATATTGTTTGTGAGTGCCAACCACTAGCAAACAGAGATTGTCACAAGGGAAACCTTATTTAGGTTAGTTTCTAACAAGTGCTATTCAAGTTCTCTCTTGCGAAAGTCTAGAGTTCTCTAGCTTCATTAGAGTTTTGAGGTAAATCTTTCATCTTCTCCTCACATTAAGCTTTTTAAGAATAGGAAGGGGGTTTTATTCTCTAAAGATGTATTTCATCTTGATTAAAACAAAAATAATAAAAACAACTCAGTTGTGCTGGGTAAAATGTAATGGACTGGAAGTTTGAGAGCAAAATCCTGCCCATGTGTTACCATTAATTCCCACAGTTTTTACACTCACATAAGCAATTTTCAGTATTCTTCTGGGCTGCAGCAATCCAGACGTTTGTGTGCTTTACGGTTTGACTGATGTTAAATGATTTCTGGGATGTCTGGCAAACTGCAGCTACTTGATTCCCAAGAAAGCAGCAGTGTTTAAAAGGTAGTTGTGGTGTGCAGTGTATGGGGCTGCAAAACACATGCCTCACATTCCACACAATCCCACATAGATCCCTAATAAATGGTTTTGTTGTTGTTTTCCTCTTTTGTTTAGTTTTTTTTTTCTTTTTTCCTTTTACATTATATAGCAGACCTAACTGTCCATTTCCCGTTCTCAGAAGACTCTTAAATACCTGTTTGAGTTACAGCCTTTCCTGCCCTCTGTGTCTGGCTCAATCTCCCTGTCCCAAACCATTCTCCAGAAGATTGTCTCCCTCCTTTATTTGCTCTTTTCCTGACTTTCTTAGTCATTTCTGATTGAAGATCAACCTGCCTCAGCCTCCAGAGGCTCTCTGTCAGGACAAAGCAAGGAAGCAGCTGGTATTTTCCTGTGGTGCAGTTGCAGGTCATTTAAAGGAACATTACATCCAGTGCATAGTGGACAAACAAAACAGATATTCATCTTCAGGAAAATTCACCTAAAAGATTGGGTAGTGCCCTCAACTCAGCTCAGTTTCTTTTCTCTGCCGTGTTTCTATAGCTGCTTAGTTACACAAGGATATTCATCAGTCCTGACATCAAGGACTCATTGAGTCAAACTTTGGAAAGTGCTTCTCAAGCTCCCTACTCACCATTAAGGTGAGGGACTTGTGGGAACATTCTGTGAAACTCAGAAAAGTAACTGAATAAGTTTGCCTTTTTTTTTTTCTTGTTAAGAATACCATTGAACCAGGTACAAAAGGCAGTGCCTTTCAGTACAAAATTGGAAAAATTTGATAAAATAGAACACATAGGTTTAGTGTCAAACATTTTTTAAAATTTTCAGTGTCACCTTCATTTTTAGTAATTTTACTAATTTGAATACTGAAGAAGATTTTTTTTAAACTTATTGAATATAAGTTTTAAAACTCATCAGTCACTATAATATATTTCAGTTAAATGCAGTGAAAAAGCAGTACCAACATAAGATTAATGTACAGGGAAACATAGTGTGTAATAGACTCATTTTATTATGAATATAATCTACTTGTGGCATGGCACAGTTTCTGAATCTGCAGTCAAAATGATTGTGAATAAAATAAAATAAAAATCCAGAAACACAAAAATATTATCTTCATACTATTTTTAATGTCACTGCCAATCTGTATAACACTTCCAGAAAATAAGGACTCTGTTATGTCAGGCAGGGCAAAATAACTAAACAAGAATATTTTCTTTTTGGCAAATAACTTACAATCCAGGCAAAAGGTGAATCAAGGAGAAGCATTCCTAAAGAATCTGTATATCACTGAAGAAATTAGAACATTATAATGATCAACAGTGTATCCAAAAACAATGGCAAGAACAGACTGACAGACAACCTACTGTCAAATTTTCCTTGGGAATCATAGAAAATCACAAAGCTGAAAGTGAAGAAGACATAAATGAAGTATTAAAAAAAAAAATCAAGTCCAAACACAAATAAGTATCTGCCACGTGGAATAGAAAAGAAAAAGTCCATTATAATTAGACCATTGCATGACACTTAGTAATTAAAAATATGTTAAGGTCTATTAAGAATTTCTCAGAGCAAAACATTTGCTTTAGAGTTATTTTTGTACTGACCTTAATTTTGAAATCTTCCAGCTTTCAAGGAAAGAATACTATTTAAATAAGTGATACTATTTCATTAATATCTTTCATATGTTTTCAAAAAAAAAAAAAAAAAAAGAAACCAAACAAAATCAACCAAACAAAAATAGGCTTTCTAATTGAAAAAAACTCAATTATAGAAGAGTTGAATTGGAATATTTTTAAAACCTCTATCACTTTATCTATCACTAATTCAGAAAGATATGTTTTTAATGGACCATACTATAATTTCTGCACATTATGTAAAACAAATCTATTTACATAAGGTAATGACAGCATGATAGGATTCTCTGGTGCTGAAATAATGGAAGTCAATTGGTATGATATATATTTTAATTAAATTGAACTTAAAAGCTTAGGAAGTGCCTTTGAGTAACTGACAATATTAGAGACTTAAGAGGCTAAAACAACCTTCTTACCTATAGTGAGAAATTTCCATTATCATTTAGTCTAACTTGAAAAGATCAAAGACCTCTCCTTCTTCTGTTTTCCCTGCTATGTATTTATCTAATTAAATGGAATTAGATTAATCAACAGCTTTTTTAGAGTACCAGTTCTTGTGTTCAGCAAAAACCAAAAGAAGAGATAATGACACAGAAAAAAAGCAGATTAGTATTTTCAAAGAGCAAAGTCAGTCACTTCTGCTTATAAAATAAGAACAAATTTAACAATAATAAGCTATTCCCAGCACAATATCATGACTGAAGATAGCTCCAAGATTAAAAAGAAAAGAAATCTAAAAAGACTCCTAGAATTGCTCCTTTCTGCTCCATTTTTTTTCAGTAGACTGCTGTCAATAGGAACCTCTGACAAGGCTGGCAGCCTGATCTATGGAGATGAATTTTTTCTTGCTCCAAATCTTCCATTACATCAAGAGAAGGCCATTTTGAGTTCTTTTGTGAAAAGAAATTTTCAGGAGAGAAAATTAAAAAATCAAATAATAATAAAAAGTAGTTTTCTGAACTGCATTTATATTTAAAACTAATTATCAGATTAAGCTTACTGCACTTAATGGCAAATATTACCTTGCCTTCAAATATAATTGACACATTCCCCTTATAAAAGTAGGGAAGACAGTCGGAAAAACACGGTTCATTTATTCATAAAAATAAGTCTCTATTAAAAGTTGTCCTATCTCACAAGAATGCTGACTCGCAAGCATTGTGGAGGATTTTTACTTTCCTCTGAAAGAGATTATCATAGCAGTTGCTGGAAAGAGACCTGCAGGACAGTCAGGGGTCATGTGCCAAAGCTGGAACATCTGTTCTACTGCCACTGAACAGAGCAAGGCAGTGTGCTGGTAACGCAATATTCAAGCGCCTTCACACACTTGTCTGGAACTGCAGATCTCATTTACAGCCATCAGTTCTGTCATTTTAAGAGGCACCTCTTTCCTCTGGGAGATTTATTTGAATGATATCTCCATGTATGACTCTGATAAGATTTAGGATGCCATCCTGCCTTTCTCTAGAGTTTCCTGAAGTTAGATTTTCAGAGGAGAAGCAATACGATACTCTGAACTCTACTCAGGGTAACAATCTTAAGTAGTCAACCTGTTTTAGAAAAACAGAAAATCTGCTTAAGTCTATTCCATTTCACAAGAATTTGATATATCAGAAGTGTGGTGCTCTTTGAAAATTCTATCTGTAGTACAACCTAATAGATACAAAATTATCATAGTGATTGTATCCTTAGGGGGGGATTACATGTTTTTAAATTGCTAAATTCTTTTAATATTTCTTTTTTTGTTATTTAATATGACCCTTTGCAAACAGAAGAAGTAAAAAAGTATTCAGCTGCTGTGAAATGCCACTTAATGTGAAACAATCTACATAAAGCAAATGAAAATCAGTTCTGTGAGGATGTTATGACAAGCTACAAATGTATTTCAAAGGGTCCTGGAGAATTAATGGTCTGCATGTAATCCAAACTGCAATTATAAACTCACTGAATTGAAACACCCTCATTCTTCAGAATCTGCTCAATAAGGAAATGTTTCTAGATACTAAGAAAGCTCTGAAGTTTTCCTCTGTTTTTGACTAAAATATATGTAAATTGCTTTTCCATGATTGTGATATTTAACTAAATGAAATCTCCTTCATTCCTATCTTGTAGAAGTGATAGAGAAAATCAATATTTTATAATCTTATAAATTTTATAAGACTAAAAGCCAAAAGAATCACTTTTCCCCGTCTCCATTTTTACTTATTTGGTTTCAGTAGATGCACTAGCTAGAATGGTAAGAACATCCATAGACTGCACTTTTATGCATATTATTCCTCATTCCTTCTACGTGTTAGTCACAATCTAGGCATTAATCAAAATGATAGAAAACAGTGCAAATGGCATGGCATAATAATACAGGCTCAAATTAACACATTCACTTTAATATTCAATCACACAGAAAACCTTTCCAACTGTCAGATGATCCATTAGGTTGTTTAATGAGTTAGAGGCTACCTCTAAGCTTATGCATATATTACGCGACTATAGTACCATAAGCATATTAAAAGACAATATACTTGCTGATTCAGATCACTACTCCCTTGGCCAAATACAGCTAGCCAGCAGATCCCACATTTTCATTTGGGACCCTGGGTAACTCTCAGGTTAATTCCTACTGCCATGATATGGGCCTGGTAGGGCAAGTAATTGACAGCTGTGGTGGCTTCCAAGGGGACAGTTGGAAGTTCCCTTGTGAGTAAACAAGTATTCTCTTTACTTACTTCTCAGCAAAGCACTAATGATCGTAGTGTATGCCCACAAAAGTGGAAAGTGTCCCTGTGAAAGACAAAGCAAGAATTCAAGGATCGAGAAAGCAGATGGAAAAGACAGAAATGCCAAGTTGGACTGGAGAGAGGAAAATCTTGGAGTGCACAGTCAGTAAAGTCTGGCCAGCTCCCTTTCCAGCAGGGTGGCTCAGCCAGGAATCTCAGCTGTTTGGAGGAGATAGTACAGCTTCCAGGCTCTTGGGAGTGTGATACTGATTCACAGGCTAAAGGATTAGGAATATTGGAGTGCTTGAAAAGCCTAAATCAATACCCAGAGATTTCTTTTACTCAAGGACTGAGGAACTATGACTTTTGATCCTCTATCCTCAAATTAGGGGAATTTGTATATTCTTACTGTAATTTTTTTCTTAAAATATCTAGGAATCTATCTAATTTTTTTTTTTTTTTTTATGTGTAAAATTTGAATAGGCTTTCTTTTGTATCAGGGATGGATGTTACTTTAGGCTATGATACTTATACAAAAACCTGTTGAAAATTTGCTTGTTTTGAGGGACAGAGATTGTGTTGTTTTTAATTCTGATTTAAGTGCAAAACACACAACCTTTGAAACAGGACACTTAAAAAACCAGAAAGCAACACAGGGAAGAGTAAAACATTCAAACACAAAAATTAAGAGTACATATGCACAAACCAAAATGAGTTATAAAGCGAAGTTTATCTTGCACCAAGCAAGCACGAACCTATTTCCCAAGGCAATGGAAAGCTGATTGATGATATCACAATGACAAATGAATCCTCATTTTGAATTCTGCCTGCTAAGTAATTAGTAATGTCATCAATATCATTACTAGCTCCTCATTCAACTTCATCAGCAAGCTGTTCCCATTGCTCATTTTTCAGCTTTTCCTTTCTGTGCTTCAGTCACAGGATGCATCTACATTGAAGACTGTTTCTAGCAACTCCCCAAGGGAGCAACAAAAAAATTAGTTGTCAGGCACAAGCAGTCTATTGAAACTCTGAACTACATTTTAATAGCAACTGCATGATGTTATTTTGAAGTGGTCACTAACTTGAGAATTAGTGTAAATAGTGTCAAGGACATCTTTCTTTTATACCTGAAATATATAGAGAAACTCATATAATATAAAATGAAAATGTAATTAATGAAAATACTTAGTGATTATAACTGAGCAAGTGACTTCAGGACAAAAGTTTATTAAAAATGTCTTCTCATCTCATTTTCTCATGCTACTAAGATGGAAAAAGCATTGCCAAGGAAATTGAACAAAATGCTGCCAATGCATATTTCCCCCAAGCTTCCAGTGTTATTTTTCATTTAAAAACCTACAATCTTAAAAAAAAAAAAAAAAAAAAAAGAACAAATCCTAATGAATGCTGAAATGAAATATGTGAAACACCCACAATTGCACCTTTGAGGCCAAGCCATATTCTGAGCATAGGTATACTACATTAGAAAAGGCCATTGGATTGCCATATTTGTCCTTTCTCAGTTTCTCTGCAACCAGGTTTGTATTTGAACAAAATATGACTAAGTTATAGACATTCTTGCTTTTGCTGTTCTATCTTTTTGGGAGAAGGGGGTTAAATAATTTATCCATTGCATATTTTCATGCCATTAGGACTTTCCAGAATTTATTTTAGACAAGTAGACTTGTCCACCTTTATATTAATTTTCTACCATATTTTTGGAGTTCTGAAACAAAACTTGCCAAACATGTTTAGTTTAGCTTTTAAAACGGTATTTTAGTACATGTATCATTTTTTGCTAACTGGATTTAAGTATCTTAGTTTAAATAAGAATATTTCTGCACAGTTTGTTTACAGATTCTGCTATTCTGTTAGAATTGTATCAAATGACTAAACAAGAATAAATAAGGAGGAAATATGTTTCCTCTTAATGCTGGTATCCATGCTCACAAAAATTTAGATTACTTTAAACAAATGTTATTTTATTCCAAAACAGTCTAAATAGGTAACATGCTTCAGTCAGGGTAGTTTTCAACATTAGAATCTCTGGTGTGTTCATCGTGCTCCAGCTTTTGATCCCATTTTGCATTGCTGAACAGAAAAGAACTAAGAAGAGGTGTTTTATTTTGCCCAAAGATGGTCAATAACTATTACCCTGTGTCCAAGTTACTTTGTTCTAGACTGTCTAGTTCACTTGACCTTTCAGCAGAATAGAAAAAAAAATTACAGTTTTGATGATTTATCATTGATCTACTTGTGTCAAAAGCAAGATTCCCTAAAATTGTCTTCTCAACAAATCTCAGAGTAAACGAATGAAAAAAAAAAAATCTGGGGACATGGCAGATGACCAGTAAGCCATAACTCCACCTGAAGTTCTGTGGCAAAGCCTGTCACAGTAATTTTATCACCAGAGAGGAACAGGAATACGATGACATTGTTCTCTAAACAGAAACTTCTGTGCCTCATCCCTGCCAGCGTGTCCTGGTCTCCAGCTGCCTCTGTGGAAGGGTGGAACCCCCACACAATTCTGGTTCCCACCTCTCAGCCCCCCGTGACTGACCCAGGAACCCTCAAGTACCAGGTGCTGGTTTAGGCGCCTGAACTGAGCTCTCAGAGTTTGTCTGCATCATCAGCTGTTGAGATTAACAGGAAAAAAAGGGGAAAAAGAGAAAAAAAAGAGAGGAAAAAAGAAAAATCGTCTACTATGTCCATGGCAATGTGTTTATCTGGTCTAACTGGCTTAACTGCCCTTTTAATGCCCTCTTAATCCATCAGCACCTTGAACTTTTTGTAGACTCGTAACATTAGATATAATGAGACAAGGGAAAAAAAGGAAGCCTATATTTTATTTGTCTCCAGAAGTATATGAGATTAATGAAATGCACAGCATTTTATTTTAAAAGTTTAAGATTCTTATTTTTTTTTCTAAATGATCTTGATGTCTACCTCCGAGATCAGCAAGCTTTTTTAGTTTTGAAAAACAATGTTGGGATTGAAATACCTTATTGAAATTTACCATTTGGTCTCACTGCTTTATTCCTTGCCTGCTGGTAAGAATACAGGATATTCTGAATGGTTGTCTGGGGTTTTTTTAATAGGAACAATTTTCCCTTTTTTTGACACCTTAATTTGATATGCAGTTGGAAAGACAGATGAAACAACAGTATTAATTTAAATTCCAGTTGGATGAAAGTGAAGTGAGCTTATGACTAAGCTCATATTTAATATCTTGATTTTGTCTAATTATAATAAACAAAAAAATGGTTTATTGTCAGACAACTGGGTATGATTTTGTGTTTACTTTTTCATAAAGAATTTTTTCTATCAATTTACAAGTTCAGTAACCTGAGAAATTAGCTAAGTAGCAGTAAGTTTAATGCAGTTTTGGAAATATGCCACAAAATAGCATTTTTTTAAGGTCTCATGTACCCTATAACTCACCAGCTTGTTAAAGAATTGGTATCTACAGGAAATATTAATGAACCCTGAATTCAAATTAAATTTCAGTCTGTTTTACTGTAGTTAATGAATAAAATGAGAAATTGATCTAAACTAACACTTCAGGAATCATTAAAAATAATTTTCAGTAGTAGCATTAGCCTTCACTGTTGCTTGTAAAAGATCTCATGTAGCACACTGAAACCTGGGAGTCATGGTAGAATCTTCTTGCAAAATGACAGTGATTTCTATGAATTCGTTCAGATCATTTTATTGTTGTGATAATAGCTCTTCCTTGATATCAAGTTTATTTTTCTTGCTCCAATATTTTCTCCATTAAGTCATTCATATTTAGAGCTCTGGGTTTTCCCTTTTTGTTTTTTTGTTAGTTTTTTTTTTTTTTTTTTAATAATTCTTTCAGCAGTCTTGAATTGCATAATTTTCAAGGAGTAAACACATTTCCTAAGCTTTTTTGAATATTAGGGAGGCACCTTACAAAGGGTGATTGACTCCATCTTTTACTGAGTGTCAGTTCTTCATTGATTTTTATTTCCTCACGGAGCACTGTGCTCTGCTTCTTCAATCTATGCATATGTAGATTGGTAACAGAAGTTATTATCTTTTTGTGTTCTGACACAGAAAGCCTTCAGAAACTCATAATATTTTACCTTTGATTTTTTTCTATTATTCAGTCCATTCTTCAAGGTGATATCGAGTTCTAGAAATGTATAAGAGTATTGGGAAGAGACTTTGCAGAATTTTTTTAATATGAGTTTTTAGCCCATGAGTTTCAGTTGTGAGCTCATTTTCCACTGCACAAGTCCATACCTTATCAGGTTTATTGTCTCAATTGTTTTATGATAACTTTCCAGATCTAGGGGAATTGATATGACTAGACTGGAGAACAAAGGATAATACTATGTTCTACAGATCAGGGGAATTAGGAAAAAAAAAATTATTTTCTTATATGTAGAGCATGAAAGTATAAAAAGTATTTGAACATGATTTCTTCTTTTAGATTGTTTTCTTTACACACTGAATTTGTTTTTACATTTAAAATATTGTTTTATTCTTCTATTTATGTAGCTGATTTCATAATCACATGATTATGACAACAGCTATTATGTGTTTGTAATACTACTCATTATTGACTATTTACAGTGGAATTTAGAGATAAAACAAGATAGGAAGCCACCTGGCCCTGGCTTTTAATAGCATAGGATAGAAAACATGCAATTTTATAAAATTGCCTACTAAACAGATAAGATACTACATGGCACAGGAAGGAGAAGGATGCAAAACAAGTGGTATTGTAGGAATTAAAGATCTGTGTCCTTTAGTGTATATAAATTGTGATTGTCACCAACAAGATAAAGCAATGGTTAATATAGAGATCCCATTCTAAAAAAAAAAAGGTGTGTATCTGAAGATACACCTACATGTGCATAAATATTTTTGATATTTCAGATGAAGAATCAAATACGTCATCTCTGTTACCAATGGTAAATCTCACCAGGAGGAAATGACATCTGAATATGAGATCTAGAAAAATATACTCCAAACCACCTGTTTGTGATAAAATAAAGCACTTACTATTTTTAAACACGTTATAAATTGAAAAAAAAATCTGTACTAATTTTCAAACATTAAATTCTTCCTTTCTAGAAAGTCATAACAATTTTAGACAAGCCATTAGCTGTTATGAAGGCAGCAGCTCCCTGGGGTGCTGCTATGCAGATTTCCATACCAGGAGTTAACTGAGCCTTTTTTTACTGGTAACTTCCAAAAGGCATCAGAAGATAGAAACAGTCATACCAGAAAGAAAATTCTGCACGTGAGTGTGAAAGCTAGTAGGTAAAACTAAACCATGTTCCACAATTTTCAAACATTCTTTTAATACATTTAAGAGATTGACAGTAAAGGGCCCATGGCCGTTTCCAGTCCCACTGCAAGTAAGTAGCTGACAAACTCAGTGGCTCGGAACCTGGGAAATAGAGGCAGTCTGATAGAGACCCAGCTTGTTCATACAGCTTTGTTTAGATTGATTGGCAAGCAACAAAGCAAATTTTATGGCAAATAAGCTTAAG
Source organism: Melospiza melodia melodia (assembly GCF_035770615.1). Taxonomy (NCBI): domain Eukaryota; kingdom Metazoa; phylum Chordata; class Aves; order Passeriformes; family Passerellidae; genus Melospiza; species Melospiza melodia. The sequence goes on along the minus strand of NC_086197.1, from coordinate 86,597,323 downwards.
TCAAATACAATCTCCTGGTTTTCAGAACAATCGGTATCCTCTAAATCCAGTCTTGCTTAAAGCATCTGCTTAAGCTGAAATTAACTATTATTTTAAAGGTCAAAAGGCAAAGTTTTATAGTGTTTCTTCTCTTGTCAGGAGTACTAATTCTAGTTTAATTTAAACCCACTGCCATAGTCCAAAAGGGATTAATTTTAAGTATGTCTGAATGGAAATAATACATTTTTGGAAATTTCTAGTCTCAAAATAGTCTCAAATAACTGAAATTTTCCCTATGGTCTCAAGTCACAAAGTGCTTATAAAATATAAGAGGAATTACAGAAGGACAAGTTGCAAAAATAAAAAAAAAAATTTCAAAAATGCCTTGATTTTCAGAGTTTAATTTATAAACAATATTTTAAAAAGAGCTAAAAATCAATTAATCAATTATTTTTATTAAGAACATTTGCATTATTAAAACATTATCCTAGAATATTAAACAGGTAACATTTTTTAAACTGTAAACTTTCTCCTTGATTCAACTCACTTTGATTGTCTCATGTAAGACATCAATCTTATACAATAAGGTAAGTAAATTTTTTTCTGCCTAAGAATCTTTCTCATTTTTCTGGAGTACACTAAGAACCAGTCTTGGGGTTACTTTAACTCAATCTAATTATTTTTGAAACTAATCATAGTAAAACACCAGATATCTTGGGAGAGAAACTGTTAAGCGGATTCTCAGTAAGCTGTCCATCATTTTGCCTGCATGAATGAAGTTTCTCAAAGAATGCCTCAGGGAGGAAATCTATTCTCTAGCATTTAGATATATATTTCCAAAACAATTTCTATGATGCTCTGGTTCTTTCATTATACCATGGACAACATAGGTAGTATTGTCTTTGCAGGTGGAAGCAAACTAATGCAAAATAGTACTTTTATCCCACTTGTCTGGGATGACTGACAGCAATAACCCGCCAACATACATGATTATACTGTTTCTTGCCTGAATAGAACGTAGCCCATAGTAAAAGCAAAAATGAATAAGTGAAATCATGCAAAGAACTAGAGTCTGGGAACATGAGGAGATAAAACTAAAGTGCTAAAGATGTTAGGCTGCAATGCGAGCAAGAGAAGCAGTAAAGCGTGGTGATGGTGTCAAAAAATGTTGAGGAAAAAAGTTGATGTGAGATGAGGGATGGGGGTGTGGCTCTGCAATTGTGAAGATAAATAATGGCAGATATGAAATCAATTGAGGAAAGGAAGGTATGGAAAACTCAGGGACTAGTTAGGACTATATGTGACAAGTAAGAAAATACAGGCAAAGTTGAAATAAGATGTGAGAATGAAAAGGAAAAATATATTAAGAAAATAGATCAGGCTATTGCACGCTTGTTCATGAAAGACATGGTAGTTTCTTATGTATGGATTTAGTATGTGGAATTGAATTTGAGGTGAGAATTGAATTCGTAGTAAAGACTGAATAGTTAACAGCTGGTAATAGTTCAAAGCAGATCAACAGCTATTTCCTTCAGGTTCTTCAATATTTATGCTTTCATTTTGAAAAAAATCAGTTACTGGCATATGATATCAGTTATATAAATTTTAATGGTATAAGAAAAAATAGTGGAAATTAACTGGAAATTTTACTTTTTTTTTGCCTTAATTATCTAGGCACCTCCATCTTATTGAAAGATAGCATCAATTAGGTATTTCCTTCCCTGCTTTAGAAGGCTCCCTAAATTATTATATCAATGTTTGGCTGTAGGTCTCTCGGATCATTGAAACTAATCTTAGGTCAGACATCAGTGCTTAAAAAAACCCAACAGCAACAATTTAGGAGTTAATTGTTTGTGCCTAGTCAAATTAATCATTTGATATCCTAAACTCAAAGGGCAAGTGAGGTGAGAAGAAACAAAATAGTCACAACCTTAATTGTGACCTATCTCATATTTGTCTCCTAAATGGCCAATACATCACAAACTGAATGCATGCAGGTGTTTCAGTCTCAAATTTTGTTGATGCCACTGAAGGTATAATTACCTTTCATTGATGCAATAAGGATTTATTTATATTGTGTGTTTCCATATCTGAAGGAGACGGAGACAGAGGAAAGGTCTTTGTGAAGGAGTCTGTCTCTTGAGATACTTGGATATTATATTGCAGTTAATATTTGTAAGAAAATTTCCCATGTCTTTACTTCACAGAACCACAGAGCAACTGAATATATTGAGTTGGAAGAGACTCAAGAATTATGGTGTCCAGATCTTGCTCAGCACCATCCCCAGGAGTGACTGAGAGTATAGTCCAAATGCTTCTTGAACTCTGTCAGGCTAGGTGCATGCTATCAATTTTATTTCCTTTTGCAGGAAATATTAATTAATTGAATTTATACTAATATATTACACAAATTACTAATTACTAACTACACTAATAATAAAGGACTGTGCTGACAGGCACTGTACAAAAACATAGTAAGTGACAATATCAATATAGAATTTATAAAGTAACCAGGTGCTTATTTACAGGATTATTGTGATGGCTACAGTTCAGAAAATATACATACCTAAGGAAAAGGTCAGTAATTACAAGCATGTAAGAAGAATTTTCAAAAGTGACACCAGCAAGTCTCAAAAGAGCACTGAGGACTTTTTTCATTTGTGCAGACAAGAAAATGACAGAAGTTGTATATCTTAGGCATTCTGGTGACTTTCAATTTTTAACTGTCCTTCATTCACGACAGGATCATTCAGGATAGGTTATATTTGATAACAATGGAGAGACACTGGGTCTGTCTAGATCTGTAAAGCTCCTTTTGCCTTCCACTTCTTATTCTTTAAAATGTCTATCTGTGTTCTAGACATTTACTTGGAAATAGCAAAACATCTCTATATTGTTTTGACTAAATTGTTTGCATTATTTATAGTATCAATAGTAATTTTTCTTTTTAATCACCTAAGTTCTTCTGAAAAAAAAAGCACTGCAGAGTTACCAAACTTAGCAGTCTAAATCCTCATACCAAAAGGATTTTGAATGTTTTAGAATTCACCCAACACTTTTGAATTATCAGGAACATGGAAATACTCATTCAGCAAAGAATCTGTGACTTACATACTCTCCTATACTGAGGCAGTATAGGAGAGTATAATGACAAACTGGCAGCAGTTTGCCATTAATTGAGAAATGAGTTCCAGATGTCCTTTAGAGACATGGACTTTTTAAAGGTATGTCTGAATTGTCCTTTTTTTGTTTGTTTCTTTGTTTGAAGAGGTTTTTTTGTTTGTTTGTGTGCTTTTTGTTTGGGGTTTTTTTATTTCATTTGGGGGGTTTTTGGAGGAGTTTTTTTGCTTTTCTTTTTTTTTTTTTTTTTATGTATATATGTGTATACTTAAAGGAACAAAAGAATAAAAGTGAATTAACTGATACTGTCATGTAATTACCAAGTAGATTTAGAGTATTTCAGACCTTTCAAGGAAAACTTTGGAGCCAAGGAAGTAACATTTATCATAACTGAAAAAGTGTTACTGTGTTTACAGTTGGAGGGAAAAGGTAAAGGCAAGACATGTTAACTGATGAAGAACAAAACTAGGAATATAATCAGACATCTCAGGATTATGTATATTGCTTCTTTGGGTTGGCAGAAAGAAATTTCCTGTATTTATCTGCTTCTCTGTGAATTCTGTCTGCCATGCTTAACAGAAATATTTGATTCCCATACTCCAGGCAGTGTGAACAATGGATGTGTAGCTATGCTAGCAATCATGTGTTAATCTGCACAGCAAACTGTACTTCAATAATCTGTGGAAAGCTAAAGAATTTATTTGTATTTCAGCTTCTGCCAAAGGATCAATAGATGAAAGTTTTTGTGGTGTTTCAACAATGAAAATTTGAAACTCTGTTCAGAGCCCTGTAGCGTATTTGCACAAGCATTTTTCTTTAAGGGATTGCACGGAAATAAAATATGTTTCAGTGGCCACTCAAACTTTTCTTCAAGACATTCAAGTGGTGAAAGAGTGTGATAGCACTTGCTTGGAGATGGGTAATATTACTCTGTGGTGGAGCTCCTTTGAGATGTTACATTGACCTCTTTCCTTCTTCCCTCTGGCAGAGTCACAGCAGCAAGGTGTTCCTCCTTCTTCTGACCCCTATGTGACAGGCATAATGGTTTGACAGATCACAGCTGAGGCATGCAGTTGTGATTGTCATGTGGGATCAAAAGTATGACAAATGATCTGGTTTTGTGCTGTAAAAACATATGGTACAGACGTGTTACTGTGAGAAGGTGCAAACCAAATGCCACTTCTCTAAGTCTCATGCTCATGTTGTGAGACGTGATGGCTCTGTTCAAAACACACCAGAAGGTTTTCTAATATCCTGGGTTCTCTTCAGCAATACAGCAGTCAAATGCAAGATTATTGGAAAAGAAAATGGAATTCAAATGATACCATATTGTCAATCATCATATACTATGTACATACATGTACACATATAATTCATTAACTGTGAGAACAACTTGACTGTAAAGCACAATAAGCACACTCTAAAACTAACATACAATAATATAGAAAAATAAATATTCTGGAGTCCCAAACACAAGCCCCAAAACTTATCAAGAAAATCTGAATTTAAAGATGTCATATACCTCTTACAGATACTTTTAGTGCTAACATTTATCTAAATTCTTGAAATTATTCCAGCTTGTACTGCCACCTTTCATTCAATCGTATAATATTATTAAAATGCCAAAAATTAACTATTAGCAATATATATGAGATAAAATTATTTCTAGACTTAAATGTCATATTTCATATGCCAGGTTTTAGTCTTAGTTTTTTACATGGAATAAAACCTCTAAAAATAAGGAGATATATAATGAAAATACTGACATTTTGATTTTTTTTTCTGTGATATTTCACTTTTTACTTGATTTATGTTTTTTTATTTCCTTTCTTCTTAGTATATATACTTATATACTGTAAGTTGACTCCAACTGAGACACTTGTGTTTGTGTTAAAACTATTTTTAGAGGGAATGAAAAAGAGTATAATTTGCAATGCTTTCTTTTAAGAACACAGGTGGTGGGAAGGGTTATTCATATGGCATGTGTTTTAGTCCGATGAGAATAGCAGAGAAAAGCATCAATAAATTAAATGTGCTTAAATCCCTTATGATCATCCAGGAAGAACTTTTAAATTAATTCCAAGATGACTATTGATGTATTGAAATAATTCCTTGGATAGACAGAGGCAAGACTGAAGACTGCAACAAAAAAAAAAAAAAAGACATATCCTTTTTTATGTTCCTTTGTTTCCCATGGAATCATGGTTATAGAAAGACAGACAAACAAATGAAAATAGTGATGCCATAATCACTGGTACACTTAATTGGCCCAATCTGATGGTAGATTAGAGCTTGAAGAAATTCTGATCATCAATTTTCAATTGTGCAAACTATCATTTAGAATCTGCTCCTCTCACTTATCCTGAATTATTCACAGTATCTGTCAATGCAAGGATAATTTCCATAAGGAAAGTCTTCTGTTAAATGTGGATCAATTAAGCAAGGACTACAAAAAGTTAAAGCTTTAGTTTAAAATAAAGGACAGAACAGAATGACTACAGCTTTTTCAGCAATTTGTCTTTGCTGAGAGAAACCACGAGTCACATTGATGGAACAAAGGACAGGGCACTGGATTAGGGGACGAAATTGTTACTAAACACAATGAGTCCCCCCCGGTTTGAGATTTCTCTTACTATGTACAGAGTCATGGCCAGTAATAACAAGGGGCTCCTGCTGAGAAAGTAGCTAAAGCAACCTCAAGCTAAGAAGAAACTCAGAACCTTCATCAACCATGCACATTACAAATATGTCCCACAGTAATTCCCAGAGGACGTGGTAAAACAAAACGTGTGATGGAGGCATACCCTTACACTCGAAAGAGAGCAAAACATGTTTCCATATGAGCTATCATCTAGTATTTGTCTTCCTCTTGATAGTGGAGCCCTGGAAAAAGTTAAAGATAGAGTCTAAAATGTTAGGCTTTGTGCTTTCCCAGATCAACTACACCTGCGTAAGCAGTATGATAAATTATATAATTGTTAGATGTGATGATTGTTTAGTAATTAAATATAATTATTATATAACCATAAGAATAATGACAAACTATGTTGGAAATTCAGAGAGGGGCTAAATTTATGTATACAATAGAACAATATAAGTTTAATTATTAAACATGAAAATTATATAACGATAGAGTATAAAAACATGATCATTTCGGATGCATGGTCGGAGTCAGATTTGGGTAATACCCCGACTCCCAGAGCTCTTTAATAAAAAGCACTGCATATAATCCCTACGTGATTATGTGTTTTTGAACGCTAACACTCTCCCATATGGATATGTAAGATAGGAATACATACAGAATGTCATGCCTAGATTTGTTTTCCTGGGGACTGAAATATTGTATAAGGGTCCCTGTAGCTTCATGTCATGGGTTAACTTAGGTCAGATGTCAAGCACCCACCAAAGTCACCCACTGACTGTTCCACAGCCAGACAGAGGAGAGAAAATTCAGTGAAGGGTTCATGGGTTGAAGTAAGGATTGGGAGAGTTTGCTGAGCAAATACCATCAAGAGCAAAACAGGCTCAATGTAGAGATTTGAAAGGGATTTATTACTAACAAAATCAGAGTAGTATAATGAGAAGTAACATAAACCTTTAAAAACACCTTCTCCCCACCCCTCCCTCCTTCCCAGCTCTACTGCCTACCCCAGCAGTGCAAGGAGACAGGGAATAGGGGTAATGGTCAGTGCACCATCCATGGCCTCTACTGCTCAGGGAGGGAAGTTGATCCTCTGCTGAAGCACCGGGTCCCTCCCACACGAGACAGTTCTCCACAAACTTCTCCAACATGAGAAAAACAGTTTGCTGTCAACTGCTTAAATGTGAGCCCATCCTATGGGCCGCAGTCTCCCAAAACACACTGACTGCAGTGTGGATCACTCTTCCACAGGGCGCAGTCCTCCATGGACAGGCTACTCCAGGACCCTCACTGGACCATGGCCTTCTCCAGGTATCCGTGATGGGCACCTCTCTCATAGGCTGTGTGTGGATCTCTGCATTCCCCATGGATCCCCATGGGCTGCAGGGGCACAGCTCCTTCACCATGGCCTGCAGAGGAATCTCAGCTCCAGTGCCTGCAGCACCTCCTCCCCCTCCTGCTCCACTGACCTCTGTGTTGTCGTGCTGTTCTGCTCATGTGTTTTCATCTCCTCCTCTTCTCTGGCTGGAATTAAAACTGCACCACCGCCTTTATTTTGATTTCTTCTTAAATCTGTTATCACAGAGGCGTTACCAACAATTGGCCCAGTTTTGGCCAGCAGCATTTCCATCTTCAGAGCCACAGAGCCAGCAGGGACTGCTCTGCCAGACATGGTGGAATGTTCCAGCTGTTTCTCATAGAAACCACCTCTGTTGACACCCTGCTAATTGAAAACAGGCCATACAAATCCAATACACTTCAGGACAAGAGTTTGTGCTTGTCCAGGCACAGTGTAGTCTAAAGAAATATCTCCATTTTTGGACTAAATATAATTTAAAAGTTGAAATGAATGGAACTTGAAAGACACCCTTAGGTGCCCAAAAATGGATTTCAAAACCTAGAGGTAGGCTTCTATTTTAGAAATGTTATAAATTATTTTGTTCAAAAAACAGGCTGAAGCCAGATTTTGCTAGTTATTTGTAAGAAAAGCTGTTACAGTGGGCTATTCATTATTTAGGAACACCTACAGATAACAGCCTGCATTATCAGTATGCAATCTATATTACACGATCTGCAGGGGCAGTAGAGAAAAGCACACACCTGAAAATCATGAACAAAAGAGCTGCAGAAAACATTATCCATTTTCAAGGCATGCCAGTATTATCTTTAATTGCTTTATACTGCTAAGGGCTAGTCTAAGCTAGAGGGAGATTGCTAACACATCTATCTCAGCAAAAGCTCTAAAAGGAGATGCACCTTTTAGTGATAAAAATATGCTTCTTTGGATGTAGCAGATACCACGTTCCCACAGAAAATAAGCTATGTGAGAAAGAGAGACTTTGTTCAGAATTGCTTTGTCTACTTTAGGCCCTTGAGTGGTCTAAACAGTATCATAAAAAAATTTCCAAATGTCTGTAGCTGACAATGTTGTGCCATGTTTCTGGGGTAGACCCAAGACATAGTTACCACAGGGACAAAGGACCTTGGAGTTATTTTGGTTATCACACACATCTCAGCTCAGCCTCATGTTCAGTTTGAGTGGTCTACCACAATTTAGAAACCTGAAGAAGGCAAAGGCATTTCCTGAGATGTCACTGAGCACAACAGCATTTTTGTCAGCTTCACAGAGTAAAAAAGACTGCCATGTGAAAATAAATGTCTGGAGTATCCTAAGTATTTTGTGGTTCAAGAGGACCAGTGAAAAATAGCGTGTTAACTCTAAGTTACACATATATATGTATCAATTCAATTATTGAAGTGAAATCACTGTAAATGCTTTATGTAAACCAATTGAAGGCATGCATCCAGATTTTTCTGTAAATAAATAAACACTATGATAATGTAGGTGAAACTTGATTGCCCTGTGCAGTCCCATGTGCATTGCTACAGCAGATAATTTTATTTATCAATAAAGATTGTATTTTGTAACGAAAAATATTCAGAAGAATCAAATATATATGGGTTTAGAATTGTGAAAACTCTCCTAATTTCTTCTGATGAAGTCTCTTGCAGCTGTGACCAATAATGAATTCATAATATTGTCCTGTGATATATCCCAGCTTCATAATATTTTCCTGATTAACTTCACTTAAAGAAGAAAAATATTTTTACCAGTGCCCCCAGACATGCACACACATTCCTCTGTGTTTGTATACATCTTTAAACTGCAAATGCATTTTTCCAGTGTTTAGAAGTTTTCTATAGAGCTGTAAAAAGTCATTATCCCACATTCTGTACTGCCTTAGATGAAGGAAGAAAAACCCAAATCACGAATAGAGTTACCTAAAGAAAATACTTTATCATTTACTAAGTAAAAATGAATTTGTGCAAAAACTGAAGGAACTAACAAGATAGTACAGAAAAAATCTAATGTGTAATCACACAGCTGGACATGTGTTTTAATAAATAAGAATGACACCATCTCAAAACACTGTCAGACTATTCTACATAATTTCATAAATGATAAAGCAGACAGGATTCAGATCAAGCAAAATAAAATGCTTCAGCAACCCAAACCAGACTATTAATAAATCATCATAAACTGTAACTATAGCTGTAACATGATTGTGAAGTAGATTGTTATTTCTCAAAGGGCTTGTTTTCCTCTAAATGGTGACATAATTCAGAAGCACTGACCTGCTTTATGTTCTTGTCCAAAACTAACAAATCTTAAACACGTCAGTAAATCCAAACCCCATTTCAAATCAAGAATGCCACTTTAGTAATATGGTAATCTATTCAATTTTTAAATACAATGCAGCCTTTTAAAATTTAACAGTGTTGAGATTTTGAATAAAATAAAAATATCGGCTATATGGATATAATTACATATAGATAAGGTGATCTGTTATGACTGCAATGTAAACAGTTGAAATAAAAAATCAGTTGAAAGATAGACCAGTGAAACCCAAAGATGAAACCGACAACTTTGTAGGACATAGGAATTTCATAGCTGCCCATAAGCACAGTATGTTTCCTTCCATGGGAAATACCTATGGAACCTTCTTGCTCACTCCATCAGAAAGCAATATTTTTCTTATATTCATGTAGAGAATGTACCTTCTCCTAGCTATAGTTGCAACATTTTAGAATTCTGTATCCTATTACAGTAAGGCTGAGGTATGAACAGAAGGAAAAGAAAGACTTCCTTGGTCTTCGTTAGAGAAGGACACAAGAACTGCTGAGTAACAGATCAATAAATACTGTATTGATAAATATTGATTTTAAGATGCAAGGAAAATTTTTATAAGTAATAACAATTGAATTAGTGCATATCCAATGTAGAAGTAAAATATCTAAAGAATTACAAAAGTATGCAGATCTAGAAGACATTTAAGAGAAAAATGCCATGAAAAGAAAGAAAAATATTTTCTGCTAAGTTCAGGAACATATAATGCAACAAAGAAGTCAAATCTACTGAAAGCATTTAATATGCAACAGCTTGTGAATCAAATTTAACATCTTTGAAACTTAGGATCATGAAATCAAGGAATCTCAGTGAATATTTAAAAACACATTTTAAAAACACTAGCCATTTAAATTCCAATTTACAATTTATAAGAACTCAGTGTAATTGAATTCTCTTAATGAAATGTCTTACAAAATCTGCAATTTAAATTATAGTTCATCATTTTGAGGATTTTTCATCCTAAAACTGAAAAAAAGAGTGTAACTGTTTATTTACTACCAGTATTTACCTTATAACTTTTAATTTCACTTGTCTAGTCTATAGACTTGGCAGCAGCAGCAGAATAAAAAAAAAAAGAGTTTCTGACATTGGTATGGGAAACTGTTTTCAAGGTCATGGAAGCTGTAAATGCAATCCCCTGTCCATGTGATTATGCCAGAAAGACAATATCCAGTTCTTCACAATGGTGATTGTGAGGCTTCTCAAGCATGAACTATCATATTATTATCAATTCAAGTCAATTTGATAAACATTCATTTTTCTAAAGTGAATAATACAGTAAGAGACTATTGACTTACTTCAGTGGCTGTTTCTTAACTGTTGAAAAATATTGAAAAATAGCTAGAAAAGGTCATAGGCCATTTACAAACCTATTAGCATTTTGGTCTTTATTGGTTTTTTATGCATGGTTTAAAACAGAATTACCACTGTTGAAATGCATTTTTGCCTTCCAGGAATTTTTTTTACATAAAATTAAATTACATTTTGAAATGCATAGACAGAAGTACAAATGCTAAAAGAAAAGAAAACTTGATTGTCGGATCTGATTGTATGTGTGTATGCTTTGCAATTATCCAGTTTTGCAATAGTAATTTTTATTCATGGAATAACAACTGTAACTACAATCTTGTTGTAACTTTGTTAGTTTGTTTTTCCCTTTGTGAAGATTTCAGGGGGGATTTCTCAGCACCTGACATGGTTACCTGACGATTTTTAAGGTTAACGTACAAAATTATTCAGGTAACAGAAATTTTATGGTAACTGAATTTCTTCTGAGAAAAGACCAGGTAGAAGCAGAATAGATCAATTTATTTATTACTTTCTTGGATTTGGTAAAAATTTTACCACAGAAATGAGCAACATTATTCTCAAAAAAAAGAGCAACATTATTTTAACTCATCTATTACCAAGTATGCAGAAAGTCATAGCTTCTACTTGGTTGACACATAATTAATTTCATGGTTGTATGTTTGTGAACTCTCAGAATGTTGCAAAACACTGCATCTCATATAAAGCAAAGTTCACGCCTTGTTAGATGTAATAAATTAACTTGTAGTTTATTCCAGGCATAAGGATCATCTAGTTCCAACGCACTGCCATGAGCAGGGACCCCTTTCACTAGACAGGTTGCTCAGGGCCCCATCCAAGCCAGCCTTGAACTCATCCAGGAATGGAGCATCCAAAACTTCTCTGGCCAGCCTGTTCCAGCGCCTCACCATCCTCACAGTAGAGAATTCCCTCCTATTATCTGCCCCCTTTCAGTTTAGAGCTACTCCCTCTTGTCTCCATACACTCATAAAAAATCCTCCATCTGTCTTGTGGTCCTGTTTAGGTACTGGAAAGCCTCAATGAGATCATCCCTGAGCCTTTTCTTATCCAGGCTGAATGCCCCCAACTCTCTCAGCCTGCCTTCACAGGAGAGGTGTTCCAGCCCTCAGATCATCTTCATGGCCTTCTCTGGACTCTTTTCAGCAGGCCCATGTCTTTCTTATGATGCAGGCACCAGAGCTAAGATAGGGCACCCAAATAATGGCTACTGGTGGCACTTTTTCCATGGACTGAACTTTAAAAATGTTCAGCAAAATCAACAAAAGATTTTATGCTGAATTTTCAAATTGATTTCAAAAAAATCGAAGCTGTTTTTATATATTTTTTCTCTTAAATCACTGAAACGGTCTTCTGATGTTATACCCCAAACCCACTTTTCCTTTTAAGCTAATCAGATGTATCTTATACATTTTTGAAGAGAACACAGGTGTCTCACTTAAGGATGTTGTCATTGGTGAATATTAGGATGTATTGTCTGACCTAAATACCTTATTTTATGATGACAAAGAGGTTAAATTGAACTCTGTTTTCTCTTTCATTGCCTTTCACATCTCTGCTCTTCCATTTTGCTCAGACTATTTTATTTTTGATGCTTCATTCCTTGTAGAAAAAAGTTCTAATAACAAATACCACCCTATTCACTGTCTGCAAGGCAATAAACAATTTGACCATGTTGAATGATATTGTAATCTATGATCTAGGGACAATCAAACATCAAATTGAGAAGCTTATTCTTGTAACCACGGTCAAGTACAATTCCTGTTAACAACATTTCCCATTCTTTCAAAGAAAATGTCTTTCCATTAAATCCATAACTGCTAAATCCCTTAGTTCATGAACTACTTCTGAACTAGAAAAAATTTCCAGAGGAGGGAGAGTGGAGAATAAAGATGAAATGAAACATGTAACATATAATGAAAAATATTTTAGTATGTATAAATAGTTTATAAGGAAATTATTAACAGACAATGTTCATGGATTTATTGGCTTCATTGGCTTCATAGCATTGATAATATTTTAATTCCCTCCTTTTCTTTATGTTGTGTCTAGGAAGAATCACAGTGTGGACACAAATACAACACCCTTGAAAAACAATACACTATAATTTAGGCTACATGAAAATTTAAGATGCACCAACCAGTAAAATACCCCATATCAAGCCTTCCGCAGCTTCTGCTGCCTTTGAGGAGGGGATAATATTTAAAACATACTCTGTCTTCCCACCCCCTCAATCCTCGACCTCCCAATTTAGTATCTTATGTTTATTCAAAGTATGACATTATTTGTGGGGTTGGAGGCGATTTGTGTACATATGAATCCTGCATGCCCTGCAAAGTATTATAACTCCAAGTTTGATAGTAAGTCTTTCTGTAGCATCATCTCATTCCAGATTGTACTCTCTTTGGGAACCGGACTAAGAATCCTGAATAAAAAAGGAAATCAGAATAAAGAAAGAAGACTTTTTTAAACTGTTTTCCTCTAGATCTCATTGTCAAGATGAGTTGATCTATAGTGTATATTTGGACTTTCCAATTGTCCTTTGAATTATCTACGTGAGAAAGCATTTTAATAATTAAATTAAGGGTGAAAAAAAATGTCTACCACAGAGGACATATATTGGTGAAAAAAATGTATGTTTATTTGTCATTGTCCAGTGACAAACTCAATAGCCCTTTAAATCTCTATTACTTTTACAATGAGGATATATACTGAATTAAAGCCTTTCAAGTTTCTGAAAAAAATTTCCTCTCCCTGCTGTTTTTGCTGACATCTTGTTTGAGGAGCCCTCCACTGCCTGGTGCCATGTCTGTGATTTGTGTGTGATGGTCTCACATCATTCCAGCAAATGGAATTATTTACTTCTGGAAAAGTTCTTCAAAAAAGAGACATCTCAATATCCCCTAGGACGCTGGAGATCAGCACTCTTTTGGAAAGGGTATAAGTGACTGCCTGGCATTAAGAGGGACAGCCAAGTCCAGCCTCACATTACCTTGCGTACGGGTGATTGAGAAATTGTGGCAACAGCTTCTGACACATTCAGCCATATCAGCAGAGAGTTATTCAGGGCATCGCTACCTGAATTATTTTTTGCAGCCTGCTCAGATTGAAATCTTCACAGGCTTTCACATTTATTTGAAATAAGTCTAGGTGGTACCAATCATTTTCTGTTAAATTGGTTTGACAATGTAAAATGTCTTCTCCTAGCAGATAATCCACAAGTTAAAAGGAAAGCAGAAAAATATCTGTAATGTTTTGGTATTGAAACATCATGTTTTGTCACTCTAGGAAAAAGATTCCATTTTTTTTTCATTCTAAATCCTTCTAAATCACTCTGGAAAGGGAATTTCTATTTATATTTGACATAATACTTTTAAAAGCTTTTCTCATTTTATGACAACAAACCTACTTAAGTGAATTGTGTCTCACAAATTTTATTTTTCAGAGGAAATCTAAAAAAAACCCAACATCATGACAGAAAAAAACAAAGACAATGTGATGAAACGTAAGGAAAACTCAGATTATTGTGGCACTTGATTTCTTTAAACCTGAAAACTTTATTTCAGTGCTTAATGAATTGAAGAGTCAAAAAAAAAAAAAAGCTGATACTAGCTGGCATTTATTATGGTGTAGTTATATAGCTGGGAGATGAGGAACAAATTTCTACTTCATCTATTTAACTTTATCTCTATTTATCTTCATCTATTTAATTTCTACTTTATCTATTTAGTAGAAAGAAGTTACTCTGTAGGGTGATTCAAAGGCATTTTCAAGCCATCAACAGTACTATTCCTTTCACAGGATTTAATGTCAGTGATAAAAATGTAGATGTTTTGTGAGCATGACATTTATGAGGAAAAAAAGTAACATGTATCAATTAAATTTGGCATATCTTCAATCTATAAAAAGAATAAAAAATAAGGTCTGACATTTAAATGATTTTCAAATGTCTGCTACAGGATTTTCAAAATTTTTCATTTTTTTATTTATTTTAAAAATTAGTTTAAAAGTCAGTAAGATGAGCACAACTTTTTTCAAGATTTCATGCTTTCAGAATATTAATGGTACCCATTTTCCTGACTGCAAACACTTACTATTAATATGCATAGGCTTTGTGAGAGATATTCTGGAAACTAAATTGTTAGAAACTAAGAAAATTTGTAATGAGTTGACTAGGGAATGGTGGCAGACAAGATTTCCTCACTAAAGTAGGGTTAGAAGTTGGTACTTTTATTGAATGTCAATATCAATGTAAGAAGTGTAACTGAAATACCTTCAGAGACACAGCCTGACTCCCCTGTAATTGAACATGATGTGATAGCTAATTTCAGAAACATTTCACTGAATTTCCCTTTCTCACACAGCAGCTGTAGTTTGGTTGTTTTTCAGTCGGAATCTGTCATTCTTCATGCACAGATGCAAACCCTTCCCTTACAAATAAGAGGATAATTAAAAGAAATGTGTCATTTATACGAGCCTTGGAAAGAGGCTAGTGTTCCATTATTACTGCTTATTGTTTTGGGGATTGTTTCTTTGTTCTGAAAATTCATTGAGGGGATTTGTTTCACTCTGAGGTAGATATTATCTAGGGTGATAATGTCCCCAGAGTTTTTCTATGGTAGCCTGGATGTGCTGAGAACAAGAGACATAAAAGCAGGAGTGGAGGGGCATGTGAAATGCTCAGAACACACTGTGGGGCTTCTCCTGCTGCCTCAGAGGGGCTGAGGCTTCCTGTCTGTGATCCATCTTACCTGCCAGTCCCGTGTGGATGTCTGGGACACCCTCTGGAAAACTGTGTGATGTTGTATACCTGCTTTTACACAACTCAGTCCTACCCTCAACTTCTACTGACTGCAACAGGAGGATAAACATGTACCAAAGGTGTGCTGATAGATACTTAAAACGAGAGTCTTTAATCAGTGAATTGAATCTCATTCTTATATTCATACCCTCTATTCTTAGCCACTTATGAGTCCTGTGGGAGTGTAATAACACAGTCTTTATAGGAAAAGGCTGTTAAGGAGAAGTAAAGGAGGAAGTAATAGACTTCAAGAGCAGGACAAGGTTTCTGAAATAAAAAGATTTTAATAGTCAAAACCTGATTATAATAATTTATTTAATACAAGTACATACCCACTTGTATTCCATATTTGGTTAGACCAGGTGTGTGATATTTTTTAAATGTCATCCAAGCCTGGACCAGTGGTCCATGAACACAAAAGTGAGATTAGGCTAGTATATTGGGGATTTCTGCATCCAAACTTGAATAAAAAAAAAAAATAAAGAAGGAGATGCAGGAACCTGGTCATTAGAATGGGGTAGTTTGAAGAAAAGAAAATAGAATGAGTAGGGAGTGGGATCTAACAGAAGCTTCTTGAGACAGATAACACAGAAACAAACTATAATAATCAAGTGGCTAGTTGGCTAGTTAAATTAAATCCTCCCTGGCAGTGATTCAAACTACAATGAATACTATGTCCATATAATATAGGCTTAGGTGGATCTCCATATATAACTCCTGCAGCACATTTGGATTGCTTACTCTGAACTTTCCTTTAATTTAAGGGAATCTGAACAGGAAGTCAGTTCATTCAAGTAATACCAGGCCAGATTCAACCTCTAAAAGATTTGGTTTTTTCTATTGAAATGCTGTACAACGTTGCTAATGTACTTGAGCAGCAACACACAAAACATTCTTGTCACTGATTAAGAGCCATTCAATATCTTCTAAAAATATATGAAAAATATTTTCTAGTACAGAATGAATTGGTTCTACATTCAGAGATCAATAGTAAATATGATATCCATAACCTAACACATTATAGCAGACCTCTGCCTGGCTTTTTTGAGAGGTTTATGCTTTTAAAATTACTATGTTGCATTTACTGTGCATTCAGAATAGATTAAATTAGGCCACAAGCCAGTAACATAAGAAATACGCAAACAGTATGACTTATTCCCCTCCTTTTAGCAATTATCTGGTGACAGATTGTTTTCCTCTGTTTAAAGTATCTGCTAGTAAAACATATCTGCTCATAAAAGAAAGATGATTAGTGCAATGAAATTTTGCTTGTTCTTATAAGGATATGTGGAATATTTGTTAAAATTAAATAAAATTGTTTTAAGGCTACGGACAACAGTCTCATTAGGATGGATGTATTCAGTCTATTAAGTTTAAAAGGAAGCAACACTAATGTTTAAGTTTCAAACAGTGTCCACACTCCTTACAAAGACTTCAGCCTTTATTTCCCTATTTATGATATGAAGCTGTTTACGTAAAATATACTGAGTAGGGTTAATTTTCAGAAGACTGAAATTCCATCCATATCAACAGGGATTTTGTGTGCCTCACTAGCAGAAACCACTCAGCTAGGGTGATGACATATCTCTGTAAGCATATCACTTTAAAGGTACTGCTTTAGTTTCTTGGGCAGGTCTCTGCTTGATCTTTTAGTCTGGGTTCCTATGGGGACAGGAGAATCAGGCTCTTGCCTAAAAGCTCTCTTATCTAAGAACAGATGATCAATAACATCCGGCAAAACCTTGGGATGCCTAAATGCAGTAAATGACAAATCTCAGTGCTTAAGAAAAGCCAAATTGAATATAAGCTGTGCCAAAAGACTTCAGAGTTTGGAGACAAAGCGAGGTTTTGCCACCACTTTCACCGCAGGAATGGTGAGACATCTTTTCAGGCAGATCTGATAAACAAAATGAGTGGGTCTATATTGTTTATTAGCTTGATATTCTTCAATTCCACATAGCATCCCACAGAAAAGGTTTCAAAAAATTAGACTATAGGTATGAACAGCTCATTCTGTCTCTTGATAGCAGAAAAATTACTAAAAAGACCTTGATTTTTTTTATCTACACATTATGCTATTAGTTCTCAGAAATGTTTGCTTTGCACAAAGACCCAGGATTTTGCAAATAAAAGTAGTTTAACAAAAATTGATTATAAGACTTTATCAAAGTTTTGCCTATTTGTTGGAAATAATTTTTAAAAATAATAATTAAAAATGGTAACGTTGACCCTGAACTACATTTGCCTCAAAACACTTATTTAAAAATTATGAACACATTATCAACAAATAATCCATTTAATATCTGTTCAACTATCTGGAATATATTCTTTGAAATGAAATACTATTCATCTAATTCTGCAGGAAGTTCTGCACAAACACACAAGGAATATATGCAGAATACTTCCTTCCCATTAACTACCAAAACATTTTAATTTGTAAAATTAGCTGAAATAATTTGAATGGATTTAATTTGGATTTATGACATGTTTTCCTGTCAGGAACACTTAATTAAAGCAAAAAGAAAGAAAAAATCTAAAAAACCCTCAGAGTTTCTTTGATTCCCTCTTTTTAAAGTTTTATTATGAAATTTTAAAAAAAGAATTAACATAAATATTGGCAATATATTATTTGTGCATTCTTTACTATATAAATATCTGATAGGATGGTGCAAAGAGTATCTTCCCAATGGTATCCAGTGAGAAGACAAAATGCAAGAATCACAAATAGAAATGCAGCAAAGTTAGTTTAATCATAAGAAAAGAAGGTATCAAATGTGAAATTCATCTCACATGGGAATGGGTTGCTGAGAGCTGGGCAGTCTCCATCTGCAGAGATATTCAAGACCCAGATGGACACAGCTCTGGACAACCTTCTCTGACTGAATTTGCTTTGAGCAGATAAGTTGGATTAGGCAATGCCTGAAGTCCCTGTCAACCGCATGAATCTTTTGATTCTTTGATGCTTTAGGGATGAAAAAAATGAATAGCTGAAAAATAAAATACAGATCTGAAAAAGTTCAACCAGACATAATAAATTCTATGATGAAAATGACTAAAAATTGTGGAAAAAAATCAGGGTGGGGAAATAATATAATTCTTTTTAGATAGGCTTGAAAAAATGCAATGCGTGTACACATGTACAAAAGTACATGCTTATTTTAATTAGATAACACAAAATAATTGGTTTTTCATATTTTTGTTTGTGAGGCTTTCCAAGTAAGTCTGGAAGGACATTTCACATCATCTGCAGGAAAACCCTGTGATCTGATAAGGTCCAATAAAGTGCTTCACTGTGTCATGAATTCACTGTGTCTGGCGATTATTTTTAACTCTCCAAACCCCACCTGGATTACGTCCAGTATTGTCCTTTTAGCAGATATTGAGGTTAAGTCCCCTAAAGTTATGAGGTATTTATTTTTGTTGTCTGAAGAAGACTTTGGTACCCATAATTTCCCCTTTCTCATCATAGGCAGATATACACAAACACAGTCACACTCATGCAAAATTTCTAGGGAGGTATCACTCCTCAAATTTATTTAAAAGAATGACCACACATAACTTTAGCTCTTTGTTATAAAGCCATTTATTTATTCATCTTAACCCAAAAATCTGTAACCTTTTGTTCTTCATGAAAATTACTCTTAAGATAAGGAATCATGAAACTTGTCATTTGCCTTGTTAAATTACACAAGACAAATTCTTGATGACTAAATCCTCCAAAACAATACAAAACTGAAGAAGAAAAAAATCAAATGAAGTGATTATAAATTCTATATGATTTCCAGGTTGTTGGATTGTGGTGCCTGTCCTGTTGGTTGTTTTAACTTGACATAAATACAGGCTGTATATCTTTTTTTAAAAGGGCATTTTGTGGGCAAGCACTCCATCTTCCTAATTAGGCATTTGTGGCCAAATTCACCCTCTGCAGGAAAACCACTCTTTTTAAAGCAATTACAGCAATGTGAATCCAAACAATTCAGTGCTGAGAAATGACAGAGGGGGAGGAAAAAAGAAAACAATAAAAATCAAACCTACCTAACTCACACATTGGGCTGCAAAAGTGAGGCTAGATACAGAAGCCCTTAGCAACAAAGCTATTTTAGTATTTTGGATGTTGCAAAGAAATTTAATTATGTTTTCCTATCCTTTCCACTACTCCTGTACTATCTGGAACAAAATCAGTAATATGAACTGAATGCTTTTAAGAGGAAATCTTAACTGAGGATTGGAGAACATGGATAAAGATAATTGTGCAGATGTTGTACAAAAACCCACTTAAGACATCTGGAATAGGAAATACTCAGCCTTTCCATGTGATGTAAAATAAAAGTAATTAAAATTATTTCTGCCCAATAGTAAATAATTTATCACAGTTATAATAATTATTTCCAGAGATTATTCCATTACTTCATAAATCTGGTAACAGCAATAGCAAATCTGCCAATAATATTAACCAAAGACTATAATGAAACTAAAGGAATTACCTGCCCCTGTGAGGGACTGTACTTTGCAGTATGCCCAAATTTAAATTACATCAAATCAGTATTATAACAGCTTCTGCTAATACAGTACATGGTTCAAAGGATGAATCAGCGTCAGAGGGTCAGAGGAAAGAAAGCTAGTGCTGAGATACTGAAATAACATATTAAAATTAGGAAGAAATCAACTCTGCAAGTTTCTGAAGAAGTAGTGAATGGTGTTGAGTGCCAAAATATCCAAGAAGCTTCTGAGATTTTGTAGAAGCACTTACATCTATGAGCATTTCAGGAATGTTCTTGCATGAGTGAATAAATACAGGACAATAACTACTCTGTTCTCAGAGAGTAATATACTCTGAGATGGATAGATGATAGATAGATAGATAGATAGATAGATAGATAGATAGATAGATAGATAGATAGATAGATAGATAGATAGATAGATAGATGGATGATAGATAAGCTTTGTTCTGTCTATCTGTCTGTCTCAAGAAAGGAGAGATCTGCAAAGTTCAAATGAAAGCTATTACAAACTAAGTACAAGCCTTTGGGCCTAACTTAGTTCAGGCTTCCAGAGACTGACTAAAAAAATAAAAATAGGGACCACCAACATCTGGACATGTCTCATTTTGGTCAAACTCATTATTTCTTGAAGGTCTGTACACATCTTATGGCACGCATACTACTCAAATAGACAGCATAAGTTAGCACAGAAACAGCTACTGATTTATTACCACAGGTAGATGTGTCATCTACTGCAAACCTTTTTTGGAAAAAGAGCTATTCATGCAACAGATCTTTGTATTCCTTCTCAGACTTTAAGGTGGCATTTCTAAGAAAAGCTTTCTTTCTTCCTTTTTTTGTTTTTTTTCCCCATAACTGAATTCTTCTAATGACACCCACTTATAAATATTAGCAAAACTAGTTTAAATTATTTTCTGTCTTATTACACATACTTTAAAACCATAATCAAAATAAATATGACATTTTGTTTAATTTTATGCTGCTGTAAATATTAACAATAATGTTATTTATAATAATGCTTTAAGTTTCCAATAATTATAATTTTATATTAATAAGAAAATATTTTTGAAAGAGGCTACTGAAGGCATACTCATGATATAAAAATTATGAAAAAAATTGTGTATGTTGTTCCTACACCTTAAATATGTATCTAAGTCTTAAGGATTTACACTATAGCAATTGGTGTCAATAGTATGTATATATAATGGACTCCTGAAGTAAATGGATTTCAAAATGATTCTGGATAATATATCTCAGAATTATAAAATAACCCTTGAAGTCTCTTCCAGGAATCCCAAAGTGCCCAGTTAGCCCTGTTTATTTAAGTGGCATTTTTCCCTTCATTGCTTCTGCTTATTTTTAAAACTTGTCTGGATCTTTCATTTTTGATTGCTGCATGTTAATTTTGAAACTAAAAGGTTCTGCCAAAAACTCTTATTTTGCAACAGCTGCTTCTAACAGCTGTGTTTTTATCACCTGTTTGAAACACTGACCTCCTGGGCTTTCCTTATGCAGATGAAGTTCAGCTTTCTCCCAGAAAAGTGACCAGGGGCTTATACCTTTTCTTTAATTATTCTGTCCCTCTTGATTGGCAGTTTGCATTGTGATGATTAGCCACAGGGATAAATTAGAGTATTGGTTTCTGGAACTAAATATAGGCTGTTTGATATAGGGTTTGATATTACAACTCATTTCCTCCCAGTCCTCCCGCACTGCTCAGGGGAGAGGTAGAGAACTTAGGGCTGAAGTTGAACTTGGTGAGGAAGAGAGGAGCAGGGAAAAGATGTTTCATATTTTTTTCTTATTTCCTATTATGTTATTCTTTTTAATTGGAAATGAATTCTACCAATTTTACCAATTTGATTCCTTTTTGCCCAATATGGTAATAGCTGAGTGAACTCACTGTTATCTTGGCACATGAGGTTTTTTGTCACATTTTCTCCCTGGCCCTTTTTGGAAGACGTAGTAATAGAGAGACTGGGCATCTGGAGAGTAGACAAGGTCAATCAACCACAAAATAGTATATAGTTTAATTTTTCCACTTGCAGCTTTATTTATTTATTTATTTATTTATTTATTTATTTATTTATTTATTTATTTATGAGGATTCTTGAATGCCAGAATACCAAGGTTTGAGAATCATTCCTTAGAGCAATAAGAAACAGTTTTATGTTTTGTGAAGGGTTTTAAGAAAAGTCTCAAGGTAAATCAGTCAGTCCATGACAATCTCTGTGATTTTGGAGGTTTCAGACTGGAGAAATACATGTGAAAACAGAGCTACTAAGTAGCATCACTACATACCACAGTCTGCAAAGTACAGTCACAAAGTACAGTTTAAGTTACAAAGTACAGATTGCCAGTACTATATTTTTGTATTTGTTCCTGACTCCTGGCCAAAGTCTGGAAACAGCCCAAAAGCTTCAGGTGCCTCTTCAGCTGTATATTTGTTCAATTCTCTGAATAGCAGGGGAATAACAAAATGTGTTGTATTTTTAAATGAGAGGAAAAGTGGAAAAGTCTTTTAAAGATTATGCTACATTTTTAAGGATAAAATGACTTAAACTTTGAACAATATAAATGCTTGAACAACATTAAAGCCAAATATTAAAACTTCTTTTAGTAAAACAACCACCAATTAACAAATCAGACTGGTTAATAAAAATGTGAAGTGTAAATGTTAAATACAGGAGAAAATAAAACAATACAAAGCAAACCAAAACAGAGGGCATTTGTATATGAGTGTGGCTAAAAATTAGGACCTTACTACCAATGGGATGGGACATGATGTATAACAGAACACATACAGCACACAAAAACATAACATTTTTCTTATCTTTTATTTCATGTAACAATATTTTTTTAAGGACACGGAAAGCAAGATTTTTTAATGTAACATGCTATCATAACTGCTTGTTTCTGATTTTGGACAGTCAAAGCTATTATTTAGATGGATCTACACTTACCTGAGTGAAAGATGTTACTGAAATTTCCTCTTTGAACTCAAGCTCTCTTACTGGATTTTTTTTTCCTATGGCTTGAATGGAACAAATTATATTCTCAGCTACTGATTTTAATTTTATGTATAATTTTCAGATGACTAAGAGGGTAATGACAGAGTTCAAAAGGGTAATACTCATATCACAGTTAAGCCAGGAAATTACAAACTGCTACTCTTTGGGTGTTAATTCTTTACTTATTAGAAAACACTCTGGATAAAAAAGGTCAGTAGTGGCAGCCACTCATAAATAGACTCTGACATGTTCCTACCACCACACTGAAAATATTAAAAGGAAGAGACAACATGTTCTCCTGCTATCTGCTGGTCCCACAAAGAAGTGCTTGGCAGGAGATGTGAGAAGCATTTAACTAAAAGCGGCTTTAAACTGACATTCTGTCCTTTGGATTTTGTAACTACACTTATGTTTATCAGGCATAAAGAAGTTCTAAGAAGCCTTTTAAAGAGGTCAATGCAACTGCTGAGAACTATAAGGGTGGTGAAAGGGTGGTTTTTGGTTTTCCTAAATACATGTATTGTCCGCTTCAGAGGAGACTTAGTCCAAAGCTTTGAGATGGTGAAGAGAGCTCTTTTTTGAGAAAAATCTTTGAGAGGATGGAGAGGCTTTTAAGACACAGTTTGTGTCCCCAGAACACGCTCTGATCCATAGGGCTCAAGTGGGAGTGACCCTGAACAAATCAGGGTCATACTGACAGAAACACAAATGTCTAAGATGTACTGGTCAAGAGATGAACCTTGTGGTTCAGTGAAGAAGTACTTCTATTAGCATTCTCTTTTGTGACCTGGCTTATGGAGATGGAATGGTGTGGAACTGTGTGACAAGTCAGTGCATAGATTCAGTTATATGGCTAACATTTAGCTGCTAGTCCTGAAGGCATGAGATAAAAAACACCTAAGGAAAAGGAACATGTACAAGCCTGATGAAAGTTTAAGTACATTCACAGAAACCACAACAACAAAAAATCTGTTATTTCATTAGAAAGACGACATTTTCTGCTTCTTCCTACCACTTTTCTGAAACTTTCTATTTGCTTTTTTTGCAGATTCAGTCTGATGCTTTACTCTCCTATTGCAACTCCAGGTGGACTGGACTGATATTGGTAACTCTATTAATTGTTCACTATGTCTAAAGGGCCAAATCAAAGCAAACAGGTGTGTGGCTTTTCATAGTAACTTGTCCTTCAGCACTTGACCTGTGACCTGTTAATGTGTCCAGTCAGAAGAGAATGGACACCTCTTAGTAAGTAAATAGACACTTAAGAAATGTGAGACTTGTAATCACACCTGATAGCTTGAGCTTAAGCTGTCATTAAAACAAACTCAATGTTCCCATGTGGATCTGTACTGAACAATTCCAGAAATTTGAATTTTATATGTAGCCCATGACTTGCAAAATAATTTTCATTCTAAAATAAGTGATTTACTATTAGCCATCTCATCAAGAACAAGATGAAAAAAGGATTACTCGAGCCATCAGAAAATGACAGACTGGGAAATGGAAAGTAAAATAATTATTCAATTTTCTACCAGAATCTGATCATTTCAGGGTTAGGGGGATTTCTAATGCTGTTTCCAGTTCATAGCTTTTCATCAATGAAGAATGCTGATTAAAAAATGAAAGCAAATTTTAAAAATTATATTCATCATATGGAAAAATTATTTGCATATGCTCTTACATTTATATACATTTTAGTGTGAATCCACAAAACCACTGGCCCCTTCAAAAGAACATGACCACACATTACTTTTAGGCCGTGGGTAAATATTTCTGAGCTGCATGTTTAGAATCTTTAGATAATAACTGAGTAACAGAATTTGAATCCGGAAACTCATGACAATAGTTTTGATTTTTCAAATGAGACAAAGTGAAAAAATAATGTGATTTTCTGAATTGTATACTTTAGGTACCACTTCCAAAAACAGATGACTTTAGGGATTGCTCTTACAGTGGCTTTTTCCCCCTTGGGCCTTCAGTGAAGCTGAGGGCAATGATCTTTTAAAGTTGCAGTACACAAAGCAGAGCTTCAAGAAAGGAAATTTACAGCTATCCTACTTGAAAAAAATTGAGACAATTTGTGTGTAATAATTCTGTGGAGCATTCTTGCAGATATTTTCCAATTGCTCAAACTAAAGGAGTAGACAGAATCTTCTAGGGTACTTTCATAAGCCACTCTACTTCTTTTATGTATCATAACAAGGCCAGAGTAGCTTTCTTAACAGTTAAACTGGTCAGGGAATTTGAAAGATGTTTTTTAATTTAAAGTTTGTTGCAAAATTGATCTGATAGTAAACTAAATCTTAACAACACACGTTATTCCTTTAAAAGTTATCAGATATAGTTCTGATATTACCTGTCATAACTGCTACAGTACACCTGAAAAAAAAGTAGAAAAAAACCTCCCTCTGAATATAGAAAAAGGAAAATGAGTCAATTATTTTTCTTTTGTATATCTGGTTTTAGGTTATACCTGAAATTTCTCAATAGGAGGATAAGCGTAACGTATGTAGACTAAGTTTTTAAACGCACTAAAATCTAGGATGCTTTCAAAATATAATTACAAACCTGAACAATGATAGACAGTATAACAACCTCCATTACCTAGGAAAGGGAGTATCAGGATTGATAGAGAACACTGGGGAAACATAACAGACAGTAGGAATATATTTTACTGCCTTTAGAATTGGATCAAAAGTCCTGGGAACAGAAGCTAAAGGGCGAAAGAAAGATTAGAGCTCAGCCTCATGCCAATACATGGCTGATCTCTAATAACAGCTACTCCATTTGTGCTTCAGTCAAACCTCATGGTAATATGAGGTTATTCACTTTATAACCCTGCCTTCCTCTTGCCTCTAGAAAGAAATGAAGTTCTAGAAAGTGTCTCAGGACATACCTCACTCTTGTTAAAATCAGAAAAGGAGCCTGAAAATTGCTGATTAAAACTAAACCTGTGGCTTTCCATTTGAATGTACCTTTTACTTTTCATATTATGGTAGAAATTAAATGAGTTGTAAATTATTTCTACATATAACAACAAAACTATCCACTGTCCTCTCTTTCTCCTATCATAAGAGCTGTTTTTTGAATAAGGAAATTTGGAAAGTGAAAAAGGAGGCTAAGGGAGAGAGTGTGGGACTGAGATATTCTGTGACATTTGTCCCTAAGGGAGACAAGTAGAAAATGAAGGCAGGAATTAGGACTTCTGGGAGAAACAATAGTGGAAAGGAGGCAAAGAGGAGCTAGTGTGCTTGCATGGAAAGCAAAGGGAAACCTGCAGGAAATTATTTGTGAGAAGACAGGAAGAGAGCAGTGAAAGAAAGGAACAGGAACTGTGATAGTCTGAAATTGATAGGAAGTGGACAGAAATTAGGAAAGAGACACAGAAAGACTATGGAGCACGCCTTGTCAGGGAACAGCGAATCCAAATCTGAAATGCTGACACAGCCTCCCCATAAAGCCCTAACTTTTACAAGTAAGCAAGACAAAGATCAAGCACCGAGTCTCTCACACATCCTCCTGATCATTGCTTTGTCAGTGATTCTGGGAGTAAATCTGATTCTTGCTCTCCGGGCTTGACATGTCTTGAAGTTGCTCACTCTGATTGTACAGATATCTTTCTTCACTCTCCCAGAGGGCTTTCCAAACCAAACCACAAAGGCTCAGTGAGGTAACAGGCAATAATAAAGGCTTACACAGGAGTGAAAATGATCTTTAAAAGGATCATTCCAGTTATTTTTAAAAAGTGTTTTTTTAGAAGGTAAGCAATGTCCTAGAATGTAAATTTTGTAATCAGACAGTTGCAGGAAGCCCTCTAGAACTTGTTTTTTTTTTTTTTTTATCTTTTTGTTATTGTTTTGTTATACTTTCCAATCCTTTCATCTACTTACTCTCAGATATAGACTCTCAGCACTTCAATCTTTTTTCATCTAGTGAGCAAGTGTTTTTCTCTTCTGCTCCATGTATTTTTTCCCCTTTTAACTTTAATTCCTTTACTTCTAATTACACTCTCTTGTATCAGGCTAAATTATTCCTCTCCTTCCTTTGTGTTTACTGCCTTCAGATGTTTGTAGTTTATTATGTCCTCCTTTCTTCCCTCACCTAATTACTTCACTAAACTATTTGTATTTATTCTTTTAATCTTTTCTAATAAGTAAGTCTATTCATCCCTTTAATCATTTCCACTACTTTTCTTTCAAAAGCTTTTCTTAGAGCTTTTCATGACTTACAAAATGATTTATTTATATTTCTTGTTAAACATTGATTTAAAATTTATATTTGACATCTTAACCATGTAAGTAATTGTTCTTCTAAAATATTTTTATTTATTTTAATAACTATAAAATATTTTTTATTTATGTTAGTAAAAATATAAAAAGAGACATAAAAATTTTCCCTTTATTTTCATGTATCTTTTTATATTTTTATCTTTGTGGCTTAACTATGGATACAGGTTTTTTCCTTCAATTTTATTTTACATTTTCTTACCATGTAGGCATTTAGCAGAATATAGACAGCGAGACAGAAACCCAGGCACCCAATCCAACTCAAAATCATTTAGGATTCAGTGACAGAAATAATTTTTAGCCTGTGCATGCTCTGTAGGCACCTATTTATTGTGAGTTCTGTGTTCTCTCCCACTCAACATCACCTGCTTTTGTCTAGTACTGGCTTCTGTACTGACAAGATTTGTGCAGTCCTGCTTTGAGCATATACATTCTTCATCTCCCATATGGCACAAAGACTGCATTTCATTTTTGCATTTCAACAGTGTTTCAACTGGTTTTACAGCATCTGCTGAATGATGATATTCCAGTGTGGAACAGTTTGGACAAAATTAAGGTTGAGTTACAGAGATATTTTTGCAAACGTCTTACCACATTTGCTGAAATGTAAATTAACTAGCACTCTAATTCCACTGATTGACAAAGCTATAACTAGTTGGTAAGACGAGGTATTGTAAAATTTAAAAAAGCCTTTTGACAATTATAAAACTCTGACTGAATGCCATTGTCACTAAATAGCAATTAAAAATGCATCTGCCAGAGTGTCAAGAGACATGAGCAGGAATTTAGGGAGCAGAATAGCTCAGCTAACTGTTGTTGCTAAACAGACTTCTATTTCTGCCTGCTTCTAAGTGAGTGCAGTTGAAAAAACCTGTCTGGAATAGAAAGACCTGACAATATTACATTATACAGAAATTAAGGCAGTGGGAGACATGGCTTTGAGCTCAGGAATACATGTCAGTGCAAAGAGGAAGCTTCTGTCTCCACCAAAATGGGAATCGTGCTGCTTCCTTCAATCAGAAAACAGCTCTTTCCTTTGAGGCTGCTTTGACATAGGTGCCTTCACCAAACACTGCTAATTTTTGACTAAAACCATTGTGTGTCACTCACCAGCAGTTTCTCTGCAGTTCTCTTTCCCTCCCTATTTCATGTATGCTTTTTAATGTGGGGACAAATTCACAGATTTACTAATGATGATAGGCAAAAGTTGCTATATTATTGTCACAATATATATAGACTTGACCAAATCAAAACATTTCATAGACTAATTGTATATTTTGTATTTTTTTAATTACCAATTACCTATATATATATATGTATATATATAAAATATATTCAAAAGAAAAAAATAATCTGATTTAAATTCAGAGTTCTATAGTTTTATAAAATAAAATGTTTTGAAGATCTTAAAATATGTTTTAAATTCATTGATCTGTTATTCAAATAGGAAAAAAAATCACTCCAAATTGCCTGTTGTCAACCAACAGAACTAACAAGTAATTTTAATCAATTCTCTGCTTTCTTCTTTTTTATACATCAGACTTAAAAAGCACTTACCATGGAGTATAGGTTTGCCCAAATATTCTTCATTTAAGAATGATTTTATTTCTAGAAGAGTTCATGCTGTTTCTAGTAACCTTTCCATGCAGTCTATTACTTCTTTCTCTTACTAGTAGAAAGAACACTATAAATCCTCCCTTCCTCCCTCCCTCCCTCCCATCCCTCCCTTCCCTCTCTTCATCTCATTTTTTCTTCTTTCTCTTTACTTGAATCTCTTTTTTTTTTTTTTAATTTTTTTTTTTTTTTTATTTATGCCAACCTGGTTTACTGTTCTTATGGCATTTATGTATACTCAGTGAAAACGTCTCTTTCCACAGCTGGCAAATGTTCCCCCTATTGGAATTGAAAACAGAAGGTCAATCTCTTCATTCCAAGATGAAATACTCAATGCAGTTAGAGACAGAACAGAACTGAAATATTTCTCTATCAACGTGCGGCATAACATGGAGTCTTAAAACTATATATATTCAGGTTCAGGATGAAACACTGAGGTCTGGCCAAATATGTCTTCACACAACGAAGTCTAAGATCAAGCACTCAGTATTTTTAGTAAAACTGACATGTCATAAAACTTCTAGCCAGCTGACAAGTGCCATTCTAGTGTTAACTTCCCTTTCCTATATCGACCTAATTGTCCTTAAGTTGCCTGAGCACAAATTTGTACAAATATGTTTCAAGTGTACTTAAAGCTAACAAAAGCTTGGAAAAGAAATTGAATGGGGGCTGTTTTTGAAGATAATAGATTCAATTCATGTACAATTTTTGTAGCTTCATTGCAGGTATGGGCCTTAGTATGAGGGAAGATTGGGAAGGCAGCTTTTAGGGTATTTGAGCAACTTTCAAACAGTGTCTATTTTTCAGAATTACTTTTATGTAAATAAACATAATTGGAAAAATAAATTCTCAAGACTAGCTATATTTTATTCTTGTGATACTAGATGGATTACAAGCATTCTGTTCTGAGCTGATAGAAATGCTAGATAAAAATTGAGTAATCTAGAAATCTCTAGAGAAGCAGAGATAAAATTTTGAACAAATATTCTATAAAAACTATGCATTTTTAAAATGTAGCCATATTTAGAGTTCACGGTCACATCAATTTTGCAGGCACTGAATGGTTTCTCTTTGCTTTACTTTTGCTTTAGCCCATAGAGAATCATATGCAAGCAATTCACTTTAGCATTTATTGGTGCATTGACCAATGTTTATAATTGCTCACAGAATGTACAGAAATGCTTTTAGCATTGCTTCAATACACATGGCATGAACCACAAAAGAAATAGTCACTTAGAATCATGCTGTGAAGACTCTAGGCTTCTCTGACGTTAAGTTATATTTCACAATTCAAATTTTAGTTTTATTTAGGTGCAATTGGGTTTTAGTCATGTATGTTTCTGCATATCTATTCTCTCAAACTGTTTCTTCAAAAGAATGAAAACATTCTGAAATATCAACTTTCAGAGTGAAAAATACACAAATCTGTTGCTTGAAAAAAAAACCCTCCGATTGAAATACTAAAATAGGTTTTAAACACACCACATGGTTGGTATTTCTAATGCATGAAATCAGTATTCATGGCTGTGCGAGTAAAAAAAGATCTACTTGGTTCTCTGTTTCAAATGCTTGTAAAATCCATCAGGCATAAGTCTAGAAAAATCAGTCAAAATTTTTCAGTTAAAACGTAGTGATATACTGAATTTCTGAGTCTTTTTTACCCATTCCTTCTACTTTTTGAACAGGCTATTTAAAAAAAATGTTAAATAAGGAAAACAGTTCTCATATGACTGTTGGAAATACCCCAAATCAACAAAGAGCTACAAAGTTGTAAAGCTTTTACATTCTAGCAGGATTGTGGTTTTAGCAATGGAAAGTTGTTCTACCAGATAAACATGGCGTTGGAAGACACTATTTTGTATAGGCTACATTTAAATATAGCTATTATAGTAGCTATATTTAAGTGAATTATATATTGAGAAGACATAGGAGAAGAGGAAAGCCATCAGTTTAGCAGCGCATGTCTGTAACTATCTTCTTGTGCTTCTCTAATGATAGAACACCAGTCTCTGCTTTATGTCCTGTGAGCATGCGTGCTGTGTTTTCTCAAGGACACACCATTACTGCACTCATTTTGTGCAGTATGAATTCCTCAGAGGAGCTTGTTGCTTCTTGATGAAGAAAGACTTGAGATCATGTCTTCTCCCTCTCTTACGCCGTTTAATTGGTAGCAGGCAGAGAAAATCAGGCTGTCCCACATACATGTGATTGTCACGTGGTCAGTTAGCATAATGAATTCCTTCCACTTGATGAACTTCAGCACAATGAATTCTGTTGCACAACCAAAACTGCAGTTTCTGTTTACAAGAATGGCAATCATCTGCTGAAGTTTCAGAATAAACAGGTTATAATATTGAGTGTCATCCAATACAGAAGGTAATGTGTGAAACCTTGTCACAGCTGCCGAACAAGAACAAAATTTTCACAAAAGCACAGCTGGATATGTATTGGGTTTATGTGGCAAGGTTTTGGTAGTGGGGGTGATACCTAGGAGCCATCTGTGAAAAGACACGAGGCTGCCCCCCTGTCAGACAGAGACAGGTCTGGGGAGCTCCAAAATGGACCCACCAGTACACAGCTGAGCCCATCAGTGATGCTGGGGGCATCTCTGTGATATTTAAGAAAGAGCAGAGAACACTGCAGTGGTGCTGTGAAGGAGTGGAGTGAAGAAAATCTGGAACAGTCCAGATGAGTGAAAGAGTAGGAGGAGGTGCTCCAGGTATGAGAGCAGCCTATGGGAGGAGACCTTAGTGATACCACTGTCTCCCTGCATCCCATGGAGGTCCACCGACAGTGAAAGCAGAGGATACACCAAGGGATAATCACTTTTCTGAGTACTACAGTTATAGGAGATGTCAAATAGATACATATAGGTTTTGCCGGACAACGAAGGCAATTTCCCTTCAGTTAAAACATAAGAAAGATCACTAGATATGCTTTGAACTTCTGGTACATCTTTGCCACAAAAATCAATGATAACTCCTCTCTGCTTCTTTTACAACACAGATCAATGGCAATGGACTTTCTGGCAGAAAGTGCATTTTGAAAATGTGATCAAGTGACTGACATCCAATTCTACTCATTTGCTATGACAAACAGACATTGTTGATTATTATTTGGGTTCCTCCACTCTATGGCATTGGAATAAATCTCTGCTAGACATAACCAGATGGGAATGAAGAGCTTATCATTTATGATTCAAGAACTTTGACATCAACTGAATGAAGCTACGCACAAGACAAGTGCTTGCTGTTTAAATTGTTAGCGATGTTGAGAGTTATAAAGTGGAGATTCACATGAATCACAAGT
Organism: Melospiza melodia melodia; assembly: GCF_035770615.1. Lineage (NCBI taxonomy): Eukaryota > Metazoa > Chordata > Aves > Passeriformes > Passerellidae > Melospiza > Melospiza melodia. The sequence continues at coordinate 86,565,046 of NC_086197.1, read as the reverse complement.
GTATTCTAGAGAAAGAGGAGCAGACATTGCTGATCTTGATTAAGAGATGATCCCTTGGCTTACACAGATGTTTGCAAGCCAGAATAACGTGGCATGATGAGCTTTCTGCTGAGGTAAATGTTCAAGTATTTGCACTTCCATCTGAAAAGCTGATAGTGAAATCCTTGCCTGACTGGTTTCTTCAGGTCAGAAATTATTGTCAGTAATCCAATAGAGGCACAGTTCAGGCTGAAGAGGTTGCCAAAAGACAAAATGTTAGCCAGACCAATTTCTTTTGATTCTTCAGCATGAGCAGACTGTGACAAAAGATTCTTCTTGTTAGGAAGTAATATTATTCTTCCTGACTGAGCAGTCTAGAACCACTAGCAATCTTTCTGGAGCATATAAGAGCTTTGTTTCCAGGAAAGCAGTTCCATTTGCAGTGCTGTAGTGCAGGGAATATGATTTTTTGCCATTCCTAGTAAAAGGCCACAGGTTTGATCCTGAGACTTCAGTCTGAGGGCTGGCCTGGTTTCACTTTGTGCTTTGGGGGCAAGTGTCTCCCCTGCCTGAGCCTGAGCTGTGCCAATGCCTGCGTGGGAAGAGTCCAGCAAACCCAGGAGTTCATTGTCCTGGGGGAAAATTTGAGCCTGGGGAGGCTGTGAAATGGGCCATGCAGACAAGAGCCAGGAGCTTAGAGTAAGATTGATAGATTAAAAAAAATAAAACTTCTTGAGGAGAAAGGAACTCAGTCACTGTGTTTTACTCTACCCAACAAAGGCTTTGGGACTCTGGGGCAACCACTCATCACTGCTGGCTGAGGATGACTGGCACCGTTGACCACAGATCCAACAGGGTATTAGAAGGGAGAGTACAACGCTACTACTACTGCTAGCAAAATTGTTACAGAAGGAAACCAACTACTTGAAGATACAAATTAAGTAGAAAGAACTGTGCTCAATGTCAGTATGCCTGCTCAGTACAAGGATCAGGAACTTATTTCTGACTGCAAACCATAAGGCCTAAAACAATCTTGCAAATAATTCCAGAGAAGAAAACAATCTTTGAGATCTTAAGATTACCCCAGTATCTATTCAAATGAAGGTATATTCTTTTTATAAGGCTAGTGATAAATACCCCAAATAATTCTCACAGAATTATTCAGGCTTTGACCCTTGATCTTTAGTAAGAACTGAAGAAAAATGCTAAGATTAAATAAAATAAATTTTCATTTAAGTCTCAAGTATCAGTTTACAGAAATTTTCTTACTTCATATTATGGCTTTCTGAGATTTTTTTTTGAGATTTTCATGTGATGCTAATAATTTATTGACTACATGAAAGATTTAGAGATGCCACTGAAACAAATGAAATGCAATTAAACTTTGACACTAATCGCTTTGATCAAGTAAGGTCAGAGACAATACTTGCACCTATTAATATTTTATGAAGCGAACTTTTTGCCTTGATTTCTGAATAAGAGGGAAAAACTCAAAGGATATGGTATGTCAAAAGTGTCAAACAGAATTTTTTAAAGTAATACACAAGTGAATCACTTGATGACACAAGTCATGCAGAAGCCATTCAGGTTCAAGTTATTGTGACAACCGTGCTAGCAACAGTTTTTTTCTCTAGATACAGACAGTGTTTTATCTAAAATCTAATTTGAATTACACTTGTGTTTTTCAGTCTCTCTGCTTTAGTTTTGGACTGAAATTTGTTAATTTACTCTTGCAACAATAAATACTTATATTAAGTATTAAAAGAAATAATTATATTTAAGAAAATATATAGGATATAATTAATAACACAAACCCACATATAAATAATTACTTATAAATTAAATCACTTAAAGTAATATTCTAAAACATTCTATTGAAGCATTGAATAGATATAGAAGAATTCATGTCCCTCTATTCATGTTCTGAAATAAAGTTAAGAACTAAATAACAAGTGCTACACTGACAATCAGGAGGAGCCCAAATATAGAAACCTAAAATCATAGAATTATTAGTGTATTTTTTTTTATTTTCTATACTTCCAACAGCCATTTTTCTTCAACTGAATCAAGAAATGCATTTAAAAAATTGAAGTCACACATTGTTATCCAGCACCAGAGAATTCCTTCCCAAACTGCTGTCTCCATCATTTGATGATTAGTAGAAAGTAGACTGGACACAGGGATCATGATTGTGTGGGTGCTCCTTTATTTTTTGCGTTGTTTTCTTGTCACAAAAGAAAACATTTTTGACAGTATTCCATACTGAATACCATTTAACCTCTGTGAGAATATAGCAACACTAGTGAGACTCCTTTCAGTGTACAGTAAATCACAATCCATCATAGTAATCTCAAGCCTCTACAGCAGAAAATCTCTTGAGGATATATCTTGTAAAGACAGAACTGTTTGGGTTATTAAAGTAAAACCAAAACATAGCCTGAGCAAAATGCTTGGTACAGCTTTTCCCAAATATAGTGGAACATAACAAAGGCTTGCCTCCAATTATGATGAAATTCTCTAACACTTACTGAGAAAATTCTTTTTGATATGTTTTTCAGTATAAATATTTTTCAGCTTTTCATAATCCCTCTGTATTTCTATCACACTTTCATGCAGCACAGTTTTTCATTATGCTTATTTATTTATTTTCTGGCAACAATCCTAAGCAATTCTCCCTCTCTCTTATATTGTCTCCCTGTTTTTAAGTATTGATATGCCTTGTTCTGGAGGGTTTTGAAAAGAAAAGCCAAGTGGGGATTTACTGGAATTCAAGACATTAATTTTATTCCTTCTAAAATTAATTTCTGCACAGCTAGCTGTTCACCAGCTTTTCAAATAGTAATGACATAACACAGTATTTAAAGTCATGTGGGTCACCCCTACAACTTTGTATGGAAAACAGTTTAATGAATCATTAGTAAATACCTATAAAATCAGAACACAAAGTAAGAGGATATGGGAATAGATGCTGACATTTGGTAGTGCCAAGATAGAAATTTTCTGTGACACTTATTCTTCTGTGGTTACACATATGAGGATGAGAGATATTAAAACAAGCAAACAAACAAACTGGCCAACCTGTGAAGTCAACTATCCTATTTATGATAGATTGTAAAGGCAAATTTTGAGAGATATTTTTTGACTTAAAAATTCAAATTGGTTAATTATCTTATGGCGAACAAACAAGTATACATTAAAAAACACAGATTAAATACCATACTCCACTATTGTACCTGTCCAAACTTTGGTTATCTTTTACCATACTTGCCATAAAGAGGCATATGCAGAGCCAGAAGACACCAAGTCTGATAGCCTAAGCAGCAGTTTGCTTTCTTTCCTAACTGCAAAGTTATCTTTGTGTTGCAGTCTCTCAAAACCCAGCACAAATCTCAGTGAGTGTACAAGAAACCCTCCAGTGTGTAAAGGAAACTGTTCCTCTTCATTATAAGGCACAGTGCACATTTTCTACATGAGGAATTATGTGCAATCTCTTTCAAGGACATCAAAGGAGCTAAGTAAAGCATATTAGGGTTTGTTTTGGTTTTTGTTTTTTTTTTTTTTTTAATTTTTGTATAGATAGTATCAAAGCCTTGCTGCTAGCGCCAATCACAGAAGTATTTCTAAGGATCACTTTCTTTGATACTGTTATCCAAGGAAGGATGTAATATGTTGCTTTTCTTAGCACAAGCAGCCTAAAGCATGAAGTTCAAATTTCTGATCTGCTATAAAAAAAGATCTTAATTCTGATCACAGGATGGTGAGCGTACCTGCACTTTAGAGTCCAGGTAGCACTACCAAATTAAACATTTTTTTGACATAGTTTAAAACATAAAGTGCACTGAAAATCATTATTAACAAATGTCCATCTTCATCATAGTCTCATTATGGACACCCTTATCTCTTAATAGAATGATAATAGAATGTGGTTGACAGTTTTTGTAATCCCATTAAGTCCTTTTAAAGTGAATGGTTATAGAAGTGCAAAGAGCTAAATCCACAATGGGATTTCAGTGCTACGGAAGACATCATCTCTCCTAAGGAACAGAAAGCGTTCAGTAAATCAAGTGTTGATTGTTGGTGCTAGAAAACTGAAAACTTTTTCAAAGAGCATTTGTTCTCACAGGTTATTCAAGATTGCCCATAAGGAAGACCAAGTTTTTGACTCTATTATGAAAACAGCTGGACACCTATTTTTTCTCAAAAACCTTAGAGAACATTTTGTGAACATTTGTCCTGAACTTTCATGCTCAGGTCAGGCTCCTCTTTCTCATGATGAAGAAATGAGAGATTTTTGTAGCCAGATGATGAAGAATATACTTGTTGCAGTCAAACAATAAACTAGGTGCTTTATCAGTGTTGACATTGTAAAAAGAAATGTTAAATTCAGTATCGACAATATCCCAGTATTCATGCATCTCCTTAGAAGAGAAGAAGATTCTTTCTTTGTCAAGACTTAGGAATTTTTATACAGCAGAATTTGTAGTGTGTTCAGACTAGGCAATTCCAAAAATGGTGCAAATTAAGGCCAGGAGAGAACATTCAGACCAGTTCTCTTTCTGTTTCCCTGTATAATTTTTTCCAGGGTCACTGATTAAAAAGAAGGAGGAAATGAGCCCTACTGTTAGTCTTGGAGGCAGTTGTGTGTTGGAGAAAACTTGACTATTGTCAGCATGTCCCCATTCACACTTTAACTGGGCTGGTTTAAAGCTCTACTTAGGTTTGGATAAGAGTTGACCTACCTGCCAGTCCAGCCGTCAAATGAATAGGGAAACACTTTTTGGTGCCTATGAAACTTGTGAAATTACTGAAAGCTGAGTGGACATTCAGAGAGATAGCTCTAAATTCCAGATACATGTATAAAAGGGATAAAGTAGATACAAATGAAATGACAAGGGTCTAAATCAGTCCTGTGGTTTATTCAGTCATTTGTAAAACACATGACAACATATTTTTAAAACTAAGCATTTCTAACTTATCTTTAAAGTGCTTTTCAGATTTTGAATCTGATGGTAGTCTTTATTTATGGATTTTGATGATGCAACCATACAATAGATAATCATTACTATCTATTAGGTTCCTCCATTAACATTTTGAGAGAAGAATGAAGGATAACTACAGAAATATCTATAAAAAAGCTCACTGAAAAGAAAAACAGTGTGGAGGTTTTCCACACTTTTTTCCAAGTGAAAAGAGATCAGCATATCTGGAAATCAAATTCATCTGGCACGTAGGAAGATGCCAACTTTGTTTGGAGACAGCAAAGATAGCAATGAACTAAACAAAACTGCATCAAGCTTTTATGTTGAGGACCAAACTGAAATACAAGACTACTTGTATTTTATTGTGTTTTAATATAAGTAGGTGATGTTTTTCCCTCAAAGCATGCCAATGTTTACAGCAGAACTCCTCAGTTTGAGATAGCCCAAATATCAGTCAGAAATATCTACAAATTGATGTAGATATTTACCTAATTATTCTCCATGACATTAAGAAAATATTTCTTAGTCTTAAGAAATCGCAACCTCATGCTTATTTTTGAAGGATATTGCTCTAATGTTCAAGAAAAACAATGGAAAATCAATTAAATACTTTTGGCAAATATATACCGACTATATACTCATTTAACACTTTTTTGCTTTCAGAAGGCAAGCAAATTTTAAATATATAAAATCAATAATATAGATATTTTAGGAGTACAATTTTTGAAAAGCAAGTTTGCATTTTAAAAAATTATTCCATGTTATTAACAATTAATTACTGATCGCTATGATAAGACAAATCCAAACAAATCTTAAAACATAACCATGCTCTGAATGGGTATATGTTTCCTCAGTACTGTTAGAATGCCATAGGTTACCTAACTCAAATCACCATTATATCAAAATACCAATTATGATCTAAATTCCTCACTTCTCTGCCGTCACAGACTACACTCAGGTGTCCCTATACTCCAAATCACCATTTAAACACACACATAATTTTTAAGGCTGGGTCTTCAGATCCAACACTTTGTAAGATAGTCAAGACATGGGATTTGTTGTAATAAAAACAAAACAAAATTATTTTTTATGGCCTTGTCTTTCTGTTTTTCAGTTCAAGGTTGTTTAAGGTTTATTTTCACTTTTCATTTCATCAAAATTTCAAGAAAAATGAACTGAAGAGATAAACCAAATGTACATTACACAGAAAAGTAGGAGGAAAAAAACACTCAACCTAAAAACACTCAAAAACAACCCAAAACCAAACCCTTTTGCAAACATTAGCAAATTTGGCTCAAATACTTTTGCTCCTTTGGGAGAGAAAAATAGATTTAATTCAGAACCCACTGCTATAAATATTCATTATTCTTCCTCTCCTATCTGGAAATGCATCAATTAATTAATTAACTATTCATAGAAGCGCTTCTTTTTCTCCTCACTTTCCACTCAAATTCCTTCCGTATTTGAATTCTTCCTTATGCTACATTTAATATGCTTTTTGCCTCTGCATTACATGGGCATATGCATCTACATGAATAAAGAAATTATTAGTAAACAAATACGATCATGGTTATGGCCTGTGTAAGAAGGAAAAGAAGGGGAGGAGAAAGAGAACTTTGGATTAAACTTATATTGCCATGACTAAAATATAGTTAACTGTCATACCTGAATGGTATGTGGGCTTACTAGAGTTATGTAAATACTTTGCCTTCTTGCACAACGTTCAGGAGATGGTTAGGTAGATAGAGTTACTACACTGAAGAAGAAAGACTATAATGTACTTCTCAATAATATATTTCTGTGTATAGGTTCATCTAGAAGTGATCAATTAGAGGTGTTAAAATTTTGGGTCATTACAAGATTCACAGGTTTGCCTGTAGATTCTGTCAAAAAGACGAATTTCATGCAAGTCTTGCCCCGGGATTGTAACAAAAAATGAAGTTCTAGTTGATATGAAAAAGCAAACAAGACATGTTTCTTTGATGTTTTACACCTTATTTATCAGTGTAAAGGAATCAGGTGGAAAAGATTCCAAAATCCTTAGGCTGTTATTTCCTATATGCATGAGAGAGAATTAGTTTAAAATTATAGTGAGGGTCTGGGCTTCCAAAGTTATCCAAGTGGAAATATTTCCAGAAGTGGAATTTGTAATTCTTGCTATGTCTTTTAATCACATGATTTTCTTAATAACTAAATCACAGTATGCCAACTCTGCCAATTCTCACAAAACAACAAAACCAATCAAACAATAAGAACATATCTTTGGTTTTAGTTCCTGCAGATCAAAATATGCAATATGTGAAATATGAAATATTCACACCTAAGGATAGGAAGAAAAATATGAGTGCTTTACTTTTAGCAAAAATCATCTGAAAATTTTGCTGATGTGATTGCAATAGAAAAAAAATCAGAATTTATGTTATTTGTATTTCACTAAGCTTGCTTTAAGGGATAAGGCTTGTCTTAGAGCATGGGAAAACATTTGGTTATAGTCTTTATGCTCTGGCATTATTTGATATTTAAAGAGAGTGAAGAAAAGGACAGGATTTGAGCACTATAATTTAGGGCCGTATAAAGACCTATTAATCAATCAAGACAATTGATTAAGAACTCTGGGGATAAAAGGTCACAAGGATTAATTTAGTTCAATTTTTTTTTAAATTTAAATGAAGTGTCAAACATTCATGTGGGACAGAAGGGAATTTCAGAATTAATTCATTGGTATGTATAGATAACCGATTTTCCATTCAATGAAAAAAGGTGGCTTCGGTTTTTTTAATGGATTTTTTTTTATTCATTTAAAACCATAACAACACATTGATCAGTATTTTCTATTAAGGTTTTCTGTTTTCCTTTCATGCATATGAAGAAAGAATCCATGTTGGCCTAGGTGTTTAATGGAAGCAGATTAACTCAACAGAACTCTTAATTAGCATCTTTATCTAACCTAAAAGTTTGTGGTTTTAATTATATAGAGTTGAACTGGATATTCAGTATATGTACTTTAATATTAAAAATATGAAACTAAAAATCTCTTAAGCTGATTTTATTAATTATCTCCCCTTCTTCTTAATACATAGATTGATGTTGCGGGGAGGGGAGCAGAGAAGAATAATTCAGATTTATTCTGTCTTAGCATTCATGATAAGTGTGACTGTAATGTACTAACTTATGGAACTCATATTGATGAACACTTGAAGAAGTAAGTCTTTTTATAAAGTGCAGCCTACAGCAATGTTCATAAAATTTGCACAATCATTTGGTTGAGTTCTACAATGCTGAAGGTTTGGGGTTTTATATTTAACTCATTGATTTAAAAACTATTAGAGAATTAGCATTTGTCCTTGTCCTCTATTTTCCCTTTTAATAGTACCTTCCCATGGAAATCAATGATTCTATTTAATGAAATGAAGAACTCCTAGCTGGATATTTCCTGGGCATTTGCAGATTACATGTTTCTCAGTGTATTTCAGTGGGAGACTTATGAGGCATAAAGTTTTCTCTATTTTTCCCCATGATTCCCCATCACATCTCAGTAGATAGCACTGTGTGCACAATAGGTGAAATGTTAAGCCTCATAGTATGTGGTTTATTTCTAATTGGCGACAAACAAAATTATATTTTTTCTACAGTAATGTGTATTTACATTTGCCTTCGTTTTGTGGTCTGTTTTGGTTTTTTTTTCCTTTTTCCTTTGGTCTCTTACTCCTTCACTGTTCACTTTTTCCAACTATTTTATGCACTTTGGGTTTTTCAATTACCTCCATATTACCTATTTGGAGAGCACTGTTTTAAATGTGTATTTTAACACCAGAATTTGGTTTGACAGAATGATTTGTAGTGCTGCAGGAAGCCATTCACCAGAGATCTGAAATCTCGTGCACAAACTCCCTAATCTAGCAAGCTTTAATTCCTAAGCTTACTGCTGTTCCTCCATTAAGGTAGTGATGAAATGCAAATCGGAAATTGTTCTGCAGAGCTACTAAGCTGCTAAAAAATGCAGAACTGCTGAAATTCTACAGAATTGTGACATTTAAAACATCGTTGTATCAGAGTAATTTGCTTTTAATTAGGAGCAGGTAGAGGAGAGTAAGGGGAGTATTTACGTGCATGTTATGTTGATGGAAAAAGAATGAGGAAGTGTCCTCAGCATCCTCTGCTTGATTACTAAATCTTTTATTCATTCCCTGCTTTTTCAGGTTTTGTATTTATTTCACAATGACACATCTGCAATGAGAGGCAGTGAAAAAAAGGTCATCCCATCCTCACCAATGGTTTCTTGGTAAAAGAACACTACAAGAATTCAAGTGTTCTGAGTTGGACACGTCACTCTGGTTGCCAACATTCGCAACCCAGCTCCGTCAGTGCCCTCATCCCCAAAGAATTGTATCTAAGACATTATAAACCTCTTCTTTTCTGTTACTAGGCAGAGCTAAAAATGTTACCTGTACTTCAGGGCAAGAATCAGGCTTAGGGCACTTTATTACAAGGGAGGGTCCAAATAATGGCAACAAAGTTAACATCTTTCATGTTGATCCTGACTAACAAGTTACTAAATTTTGTGTTTCCAATTGTAAAATTAAATTGTCAGTACAAGGAGAAATAATGTTTTGTGTAGGCAAGCAAAAATAGTAAAAATATAAGTTCCTTTGGGACACATAAATATAAAGTCTTATACTTCAGTCTGAGGTCAGAATTTTATCTGAGGTTCTGCAGATGCAGATCCTACTCTTGATATCTATTGTATATGACAAGGAATCCACTATATTACATTGTATTAGCAATACAGAATTAAATAAATTACTATTGTCTATGTCAGGGAAAATTTTTCAATTAAAAGAATCACACTGCCTTTCCAAAGTGAGCCTAATAGATGCTTAAAACTTATTCTATATGGCAGATTCATAATTCTCTTCGTGGAGAGGTCAGACAGAGGAGAACATAGCATGAGGTACAGTGGTGTTTGTCAGGTTTCCCTTCTGCAGACACATTCACCCTCTTCTCTTAGGTCCCATTTTGCTCCTTGCAACAACTTTCTGTAGCTTCAGTAAACCGCAATGCTTTTTTTTCTTGATGTCATAAATATGTCATGGGCACATTCAGAGTATCGGTTCATCCTTCTTCTTTTTAGTAAAAAAATCATATCTTTACTTGCCAAACAAAAAGAGTTTGTTTCTTTAAACTTTTGAGGAAGCCTAACCTTTCACTGAGATGTAGCAAATGGAAATGCAGGCTTTTTTCATAGCGGTAAAACACTTAGTACACCAATATACTAGACTGCTTTGATAGTTTAATCAGTTTAACGATACTAAACCACCAAATATTCGTTGTAATTAATTCAAATTAACAAATATTTTACTTAATTGATTTTGCAAATATTAAATATCTTCTTAATAACTAACATGGTTAAAGGGAATTTCTAATATAACAGCAAGAAAAAGACACAGTACCATTAGTGATATCTAAATTTAAATACTTCCGAACAATTTCATTTCCTCATTTTAACAGGATTTATTGAATTTATTTGAAATAGGTTTACAACTCTCATCAATTACAAAAATGTAGCTCCAAACTTTAACTTTACTTGCATAAATGCCTTCTATTCTTTATAGAAATAAAGCAGAAGAAACGTAAACTTTACATTAATCAGGTTTTCTTCTTGCATAGCCATGCACAAATGCAGGTATGTAGAAGGAAAACACCATTTGCAGTTCTGTAAAATAAATGCATCTGCCAATAAACAAATCAATAAACACAGGACTTAAAAGATTATATTACTTAAAATAATTTTAAGAATAAAATAATATTTTTAATGGCTAACTAGCAAGTCTAGAATGAGTAGACAGTTCTTTTCATTAAAAATTTAAAACATTTCTCAATTAGCTTTGCTCAGAAGAGACACTTAAATAAGGAACACATATATCTTGCAAATTTCTTTGCTAATTCTCTGGTAAGAAATTATAACTGCTGTGACTGGAGTTGCTTGTTCACCAGTTTTAAAGATTTTGAATTCTATTTTGTAAATCAAGCTTAGTATAAAATCACTGCATCCCATGTCAAACCCATAATTCAGTGATTACTTAATTTATTGGAAGATTTAGATGTTTGAAAATAGTAATTTTATTGGCTCCATCTTTAATGTCACCTCAATTAAAATTGTTCTGTCTATAATTAGTTTAATTAATTGTACTAATATGCTTGCTTAGGTGAATATTTACTCGGTTGGCCACTTTAATCAAAGTAATAAAATACACAGAAAGGGTTTATTCCATCAAGTTGCAAGTAGGGTCGTGAAATCTAAGAGTTTAACTAACTACATTAAATAATTTTTTAAAGAATTTGAAATTTTTTCCAGAATAAAATCATGGCACAGACTCAACCCCTTTACCCCTTCCCCACTCTTCCTATGCATACAGATCCCGATAGCTAGATAGAATATAGTATTTTATGTCAAAATCTGTGATCTTGAAAACTCAAAGATCCATCTAAGGCTAGTAGTATCACATATTTTTACCTATTTTTATGTACCTTTTTACTTTAATTCTAAGCACTGAAAGTTTTTGTCCTGAGTATGGCCACAGGTCTCTCAAACTTGAGATTGCTGAGATATGTGCCATCATAGGAGAGTCTCTGCCTGACTGCAAGCCAGAAACCATCATGATGGTGTGCAAGTCCCCTCAGGGGCTGGACCTGATGGTGTCGTTCAGAGAATCCCTAACACATAACAACAAGGTTGGGCACCTCACACAACGCTCTGGTAGCTGCTGCTTTCTTCTTGAATGCTGCTACTACCACCAGTTTATTTTCGTAATAGTGGTTAGTGCACTTTTCCAGGAGGTGGAAGACTTGATTTTATTCTCACTTCAGTCTGCCAGGATTTGAACCCATGCCTGCTTGTAAGGAACACATTGTGCTGTAACCATGAAGCTGAAGAAAAGGATGGAGATGAGAAGAATAGGAAGAGATTAAAAGAATCCCTTTTTTAAAAGCTATGCTGTGCTCCTGAAACCAAGCAAGTTCCTTGAAGCAAGACACAGAAAAGTTATGAGAATCAGAATATTTTTTTATGTCTCAGAGGGACTAAATTTTCACAGGAGGTAACTTCCATTAAGGTGTAAGACTGAGAACTCAGTCCCCTATTTGTTTAGGTTGCCTCAGATAGAAGTTGCTTAAAACCCAGAAGAAGCACTAAAAGAAAGTGCCATACATCATAATTTCAGCTAGGTGTTGTAGTTTTAATTTCTCTAAAAATCCTGATCTGTCACAGACACATTTTCTGAAAATCCTTTTTCTAGGATCTTTTCTCCTGAGAAGGTGGGAAGCTTCAGCTTCTCCATGTTTTGTTGCTTTGGAATGTGATTTGGAGAATTGTTTACCCAGCATGTGAATGGTTTTTACTTGATGACCAATGACAGCCAGCTGTGTCGAGGCCGCAAGCAGTCACAAGATTTTATTATTTATTCCTTTCTTTTCTAGCCTTCTGATGTCTCTTTTCTCCTTTCTTTAGTGTAATTTTATATATAATTTTCTTTTAATATAATATAAATCATAAGATAATAAATCAACCTTCTGAAATATGGAGTCAAGATTCTAATCTCTTCCCTTGTTGGGGTTGCCTGCAAATTCCACACCAATCAGTGTAGAAAAAAAATATTTCACTGTTTTTTCTGTACAGTGGATACAAAATATAGTGTAATTGAGTAATCATTCAATTTTGCTTGTTTGTTTCCATTAAAATAAAAAAAAACCCACAAAATGTTTTTCAGATTTTTTGCAAATTAGATAATGCTTTCCTCTAGATATTTCAAGAATACCTCCAGATGATTAAGTAGTGTCATCCATATATTCAAACTAAAATATGAGGTTTACATTGCTGTCTCACTAGACTGCTTTGTTGATTTAGAAGTCTGATATAATATTGCTCCCCACATTTGCACCCCAATTACACTGACAATCAAAAAATCTGACAAGGACTTTGCATACATTCTGCTGTTTTATAAATTGCCAGTAGGAGATTTGAAATTTCTCAGAAATATCCATTCCAAACTCAGAGTTCCCTAGTTAATCTCCTTTCTTTATTCCTTCCTAGTATTTGTTCCTTTATTAACAAATCAGAGTGAAACTTGAATCTTTATATAGTTTTTGGTTAATGTTAGTCACATAAACAATGTTAGCATTTTGTGTGTTTCAGAGCAAAATTCATAATTCAACAGTATGTTGACTGCAGTGTTAGCTGGAGGCGTTTTCACAGATGATATGGAAATAGGACTTTCAAGTGGTAGAATAAAATGAAATAGATTATTATTAGATGGAACTGTGAAGCTGCTTGAAAACTATTGATTCTGTGTACTAAAATGCCCAGCAGTTCATGGCACTTTATTTTTCCTGTGAAATGACTGAGCTATTTAAAAGAAAATAATATTATTTTACTGTCACAGCACATATCAAAAGTTTCAAAAATAAATACTTTCAGAAAAAACAAATAAAAGCATGTCTTATTTTTTTTTTTTCATGCAATTTAATAGTTTGAATTTTTGGTTTGTTTGTTAATTTTAAAAATCAGCTCAGTGGCATAGGCCAAATAGACTTTTTTTCTCTTAAATTACTTCTCACAGTGATATAATGAATCATAGAATGTTTTAGGTTGGAAAAAATCTCTAAGGTCATGAAGTCAAACCAACAAGTCAGCACTGCCACCTCCACCACTAAACCATGTCATTAAGTGCTACATCTACATGTATTTAAAATCCCTTTGGAGACAGTGACTCAACCACTTCCCTGATCAGACTGATTCAATACTTGAAAACCCTTTCAGTGAAAACTTTTTTCCCTAATATCCCATCTAAATCTCACCTGGTGCAACTTAAAGCCATTCCCTCTTGTCCTGTCACTTGTTGCTTGGGAGAGCTGACCAACCCTTCCTGGCTGCACTCTCCTTTCAGGCAGCTGCACAGAGTTACGAGGTCCCTCCCAAGACTCCTTTCCTCAAGGCTGAACAATCCCACCTTCCTCAGCCACTCCTTAACAGGACTGATGTTCAGACACTTCCCCAGCTCCACTGCCCTTCTCTGGATGTGCTCCAGCACCTCAACATCTTTCTTGTCATGAGGAGCCCAAAACTGGATATGGGATTTGGGATGTGGCCACACCAGTACCCAGTACGGAGGGATGATCACTGCCCTGCTTCTGCTGGCCGCACTATGGCTGATCCAAGCCAGGGTGCCACTGACCTTCTCAGCCACCTGGGCACACTCTGGCTTATGTTCAACTGCCTGTCAAACATTATTCTCAGGTCCTTTATTCCCAGCCAGATTTCCAGCTGATTTACCCTAAGCCCCAACTTCATGGGGTTGTTGTGACCCAGGTGCAGCACCTGGCCTTGTTAAGCCTCACACAATTGTTGTTGGCTCGTTGATCTGGTCTGTCCAGATCCCTCTGCAGAGCCTTCCTACCCTTCAGCAGTTCAACACTCCTGCCAGGCTTGGTGTGGTCTGCATAATGACTGAGGCTAAGGAGGGGGAGCTCTTTCCTGCTAGACGCATATCAGTGGGGTCATTGCTAACTGGATACATTAAATTTGTTAAATGTGACATCATGTTTTAGGCAAAATAATATGCAACAGAAATTGAAAACATAGGTTCTGCCCTGTCTCTAGTGTTTAAGATTAATTCAGTATATTACAGTATGTTGAAAGGACTTTAAAATAGATTTCCTGAGTCCTCAGGTGGCAATTAATTCACTTGTTCCAGATCTTCAAATAAGACAACAATATTGCAAAGTTGTCATATTGCAGAGCAGGAAAATGTTATGAAAGCTTCTGAACAATTGTAAAAGAAGCAGGTAAAAAATTAATCCTATCATTATTTACAGGTAATTTCTGTAAATATATAATAGCAAACAGATTAAAGTGTAAGTAGTGTTCCTAGCATTATTCCTGTGCTCTAAATCTTATATATGAAAGCATGTGATGAACAAAGCAAAATAAATTAGTCTTTATTGATTACCATAGGATAAATAATTTGCACACATTGTTATGCTGTTTTATGAACATATGGAATAATTGAATCCTTCAGAAGTTAACCTTCCAGGATGTGTATACCATTATAGGAAACTGTTACACAACAACTCCCCAGAAGACCAACTCTTGAGTCGGTTGCTGATCTATATTTCTTTTTTATTTTTAATCCAAATAATATGTAAAGTTATATGACTGTCTTACAGGTTTTTTTTTTTTTTTTAATCTTGTCATTATGCACAAGAAAGGGTTATTCCAGGAGACCTAATGTATATTTTCTAGCAGGCTGAATGAAGGCAGTTGTATTGGAGGCCTCTCTTGCTACTAACACTGATATAATATTTGTGTATTCATATATCTGCATGGTGAATCAAAGAGTACAATTGAAATTTAACTGATAAAAAGTCTCAACAGACTATATTTCCAAATTCTGTTTTCCTGCTTGATTAAATATGTGATATATGAATGCTTATGATAGCAAAAGGCAGGTTGAAGTACAGGCTATGACATTTTTTCAATGAAATGGTAAGAAAAATAAGAAGGTAAGCTCTTCCATAGTAAGAAATAATATATGAGTACCAGGTAAGTCTATAGTACCATCATGCAACAGGATTATTCCAACAGCAAAACATCTTGTCTGATATCTGGTCATAACCATCACATAATATACAATTCCTGCAGCATATTATACCATGTTAAAATTGTACTATCTATTACTAGAAATATCTACCTTGGTCTCAGTTTGGGACTTAAAAGAATAAAAAAATCCATACAAGAAAAAAATACTTTATATATTTTCTACTTGAAAAGAATACATAGCAGGTAAAACACCATCACAACCTAAAGGGTGTCTTTAAATCAATGCATCGATCTCTTCAAAGAACTTTCTTTTGATATTTTGTACTGTAAAGAAGAACTCATGTTCTAAAGGTAGCATTATTTCAGCTGAACTTTGTGCATGGCTTTGATTGATATACTACATTGTTAAATCACACTGACTGCATGAATTCTTTTAAAATAAAGTCGTAATGCCATTACTGTCTGTCAATTAAGATCTTCTCTGCAAACAAGGAATCTCTGCTAATGCTAACCATTGCAAGGTAATGAGCATCCTAAAGTAATCTCAGAGTGTCTATATATAAATCACATCTAAGATACTGGAGACCTGAAGTGGAGCACCTAACTTGTGCAACTATATTTTCCATGAAGCGATGATGTTGAACAATGAATACATGGTTTCACATGAGAGACAGGTGTGTGAAAAATAACCTTATGACATTATAATTATACTTTCATTTTTAACTCCTTTCAGGAACTTCACTAAGGCCCACAGTATTTCAGAAACAAAGGTGGGTCTTCCCCATGAGGAAGGAGAAATCAGAAGCTGGCAGTCATCACAGCACAGGCAGGAATCGGGGAACTTCTTTCCCAGTGAAATCAATGAGGCCTACATGTCTAACTGTTTATAAGGAAGTATTAGTTAGGAAGTTAAAATGGGACATATCAGAAATATATATTTAAATTCCTCCAACTAATGCATTTCAGTACCCAAGGTTAAAATCCTGAAATGTTGTTTACCTGCCTGTTCGTCTCTAGTTGTCTCCTTGGACAATCAGAACATAAAACCTGTGTTCTGTGGTTTTATTCTGATTTGTCTTATTAATTTTTCTCTCCTTTATCATCTTCAGAACCCCATAATGACACTTACAATTTCCTTGTATTGTTTATTTATGTAAGTGTATTTTCTTTGCATTCATGGTTTTCTGTCTGTCATAGGAATAACTTTTATGTTGGATGGAATCCACATTCTTTTTTTTTTCTTTCATCAGTATCAGTGAGGATTGACCAGAACTTGCTGCAGCACTGGAAAAAAATTGCAAATGTGTCTGGGCTTCAGTCACTGTTAGTGTATTTTATATGAAAAGGAACTACATAGCCAGGCTTTGAACTGGGGATTGGCACCTACAAACTTCCATTTATTGAGTACCCTACCATGTAGATGAGAGAATTATTTCATTTTCACTGCGCAGTGGAAGAGTTTCAAATTGTGGTATTTTCTTCTTCCTCCCTAGCTCCTCACACAATGCTTTCTGCCTAAAGCATTTTCCCCATGATGTGGATCTTAATTCCTGCCAGGTGGATGAGGAAGCTGAACACTCATCTCAGAAATTAGTGTTGGAACACTTAAAACCCTCACTGTTCTCAATAGACAGGGAAAATTGCCCTCTCCCTGTATGTTCTTTTAGTTTGGTTTTTGGTTTTGGGTGAGCTTGGGTTGCTTTGTTTGTGGATGTTTTTGCTTTTCCAAATAACAATTTCTAGTTATTTAAAAAATCTGAGTTGGGAAGGATTTCTAGTAAGACACCATGTGGACTGAAGAATTTTTCCTGCTGCACTGATGCACTCTCACAAGAGATACACTTCTCACAAGAGACATTTCATAAAGAGCAGTGGAAAAACAATCAAGCAGGTAAAACTATCTGCAGCATCTGTTGCTAACCTTGTTCACCCAAAAATAAGAAAAACATCCTTCACAATTTTGCAGCAATAATAATAATAATAATAAGAAGAAGAAGAAGAGGAAGAAGAAGAAGAAGAAGAAGAAGAAGAAGAAGATGACGATGACGATGATGATGATGATGATGATGATGATGATAATGATGATGATGATCTATTCAGTCTACAGTGCTGAAGCCTGGTAATATGATATACAACCAAAAATTATAAAGAAATACTGAGTAGTCATATCAGAACACCAGAAACCGTCTCTATAATACCACATTCAAATGATTTTCATAAATATAATGGCAAGCTATATGTTAATAAATATTATAGTTACATAATATATATGTATAGTTAGAGCTGATGACTATTTCAGTAATGTCACAATAAACAGTCAGAAATTCTCAGGACTTTCATTACCTCCTACAGTGAATTACTTTCTGTTCTCCTGAGTTCTCTCACAAAGACCTATTCCCCAAGCAGCACAGCTAATACATGATTCTGAAATGTCTTTAAAGAGCCATAGTTTCAGTAATATCTTTGCTAAATCTGTGCCATTGACATCAGGGCTTACACTCTGCCCATGAGCATTCCTTCAAATGTTCATGTATCTGCAGACAGAATTTGACCTTTTAGTGAAGTTAAGACTCATGTTCTTTATTCACTTTCAAATTACTATGTTTATTTAGAATTACTGCACTCAAATTATAGGGATAATTTCTTTTAAAATTTTAGTTTTCTACTTCTCATAGAAAATTTTTATACAACCATTGCAATACCTGAGGAAAGAATTAATGTCTCAAAGAGTCTCAGCTATTTTGGATACATTGGATATCTCTTTTACTAATACAGGCGTCCTTTTAACTCACATAGGATTTTGCAGCCTCATTTGTGTTTTTTAATATCTGAAAATGTATCTGAAAGAATAATCTTTATAACTGGTATATTTTACTACTTTTAGTATTTAAAGTACTCTAACCATTAATTTGGAGGTTAATTGTTTTGCTCACCTGTTAAGATGTCATAACTGCCCAGAGATACAGTGTTAGAGACACTAAGATTTCTTTACTTAATTTCTTTAGCTTTGTAGGATTTGTCATGGGGGGTGGGGGTGAAGCTTTTGGAATATGCATTGAGCCACCATAATTTAGTCAGTTGCCCATCCTTAAAATCCAATCCCTGGCTTCTTTTTGTAGCAAAACCAGTGTGTGGTCCCCTTGCACAAAGCTTGTTGCAAACCTGTAAATGAGTTCTGGGACAGAAATCTTTCATGGAAGTTACATATCCTCATTTCTGGAGTATCCACTTAGTTTCTGTACTTCAGAGTGTAATTTTCAAAACACATAATCTTCATTAACTTTCAAAGACATTTGTTTGTGCAAAACCTGTTTAATCAGGAAACATGGAAAATCACTAGCAACCATAGAATGCAGGACAAGAACAACAGTAGCATACTTTTGCAACATACAGTGTTTTCATGCACTGCTTGACAAATCCTTTTCCGACCACTACTGGTCCTGATTCGTAGTATTGTTAGGATTACACTGTCTGTATTTTAGACAGAGCTTTCTCTGTATACATAATCTCTTTCAAGATCCCAAGGTTGGAATACAGCTGCACCATTGCTCTCAGGGGACATTCCCAGCTTGTTTGATATTCAGCACAATCTTAAAAGCCTGCATTCTTTGCTTGAGCACAAAGAATAGGAAAAAAAATCAAAACCCACTCTATAGTAGCTTTCTGGAACAGAATCTAGAGTAAGGCAGTTTGATAAAGTATAGGCAAGGATATCACTAGCATAAACTTCTACAGTTTTGTTAACATTTCGAGGAGTACTACAAGGATGGGGGGAAAAAATCCTTCTCTTATAATTACATTGGATCAGTGACGTTTTTTCGGAATTAGGTAAGATATATATATATTCTAAAATCAGGAGTAAATATGTTACTGAGAATAATGGGAGATAAATAAATTGTGTAGCCACATTGGGTTTTTTATTAAAATCTTATTGACCCTTTTCAGTCACCTGAAAACTATATGACTGATTCATCACTACTCTGTGTTTCTGACTTCTTCCCCAAAATCCTCACAGCAGTCAGAGGTTTATTTCAGCCTTGAGATATTATTTTTGTTCTGCTACTATTGACATCTATGCTTTTAGGCTTGCAATTCTATACACAGTTTTCCAATTTACCCCTCTTTTGTGAAATTCTCCATTTATAGAACTCTGCAGTGCTTAAGAGCTGTATCCTGCCATGAAATGAACTTTAATGATGTGTCAGACTTTGGTTGGGCCTATGTGAAAGTAATTCCAGCCTCCTTTATCTGCTTGTTTATTGTGCAAAGTTATTTGCTTTACTTTTTCACATTTAGTAACACTGTGAGCTTCTTAATTTAAACACTACTGAAGATGACTGACTGTCAACACAATTGCCAATTAATTTTGCAACAGTAAAATTATTTTAAATAAGAAGTAGGAAAGAAGCAGACTGAAGATTTATCATTCAGCTCTGTGACATCTCATGGCCATCATCCTAATAAGTTATCAGAGTTGCTAAAATATCAATTTGGCACATGGTTTCACATGATTGCTTGCATTCCTACTTAGGACCTATCACTTAATTCTTCTGTCATTAGGAAATTAAATCAATGATTCTGGCCAGAACTGGAGATAGCCTGATATTTATATTTAAATTGACTATTAATTTGTGGCATCAGAGAGCTAATTCAGATTGGATAATGAAAAATGTGATCATATTCATACAGACAAGTGGGAGGCAGGAGCAAAAAATAAAAATTTATCAGTGAGAAGCTTTTCATCATGCAACACTATTGATTTTTCTAAGATGAAATGAAGAAAATGAAACAAACCAAACCAAAACCTTGCGAATGGCTAATTAACTGAAAAGAAAACCTTATAGATTTTTTTTTTTATTCCTATCTTTGTTGTCAAAATTTCTGCTTGGAAACAGTGTCTGATCTCTAAAGTGTTAAAGAACTATTCAACAGTATTTCTCTCAGTTGGAGTACAATTAAGTATGAAAGTACATTTGTTTGGTTATGTAACTCCTTGTTCCAAATAGGTAATTAGTCAGAATATAAAAGAAAAAAAAAATATGCAAAGAAATGTGATCATATATCTACCAACACATAACTTTAAGGATAGAACAGATTTCAAAACAACTTAAAATAAAATAAAAAAACTGTTAAAAGTCATATCTGGTTATGCTCTGAGAAAGAGAAAGAAGGAGAAACTAGAAATCTATAAAATGCTCCAAGCTGGCAATCTTAAATGAATAGGTAAATACTTTTTGGCTGTTTGAGAGAGTGAAGAATATAAAAATTTTGGGAAACATTTTCCCTGAAATGAATTCTCTTACTACTGAGAATGGAGGTGGAGAACCCTTAGTACAGAAAAACAGGCAAAAAAGATTATACAAGTAATACAAAGACCCCATTTAGTAGATCAAAGATAAAACTCATCTGTACAGAGTCACAGGATATTCTGAGTTGGGAGGGACCCACAAGCATCATCTAGTCCAGCTCTTAAATTATCAGCTCATACAGGGATCAAACCCACAACCTGTGTGCTATTAGCATCATTTTTTTAACCAACTGAGCTAATACCAGAGTTCTGCACCTTTATACTGTATGTTGGGCTACTCTGTCTTTTTTCCACAAAGGAAATTATCTGCGTCACTACAGAGAGTGACAAGAACTCTGTTCTACTGTACTCAAACATATTAAATTTACAGATTCTGCTTCAAAAGCATGAGATACGTCATTGCTAATCATCACTCAGCACTCTTTGAACTGTGCAGATGGCCATTTGTGACAAATTTCCAGATTTTTGCAGCCCAATAAGATCTAACAAAATCCCAGACAAAACTCCTATTGCTTCTAGAGATGTGCGGACCTATGGGTGGAGAAGTCTTGTGAAAGAAAAGCTGGAGTAATGACAGCTTATTTTCATGACAGCTGTCTGAAACTTCCCTTTACTTTAAGGATCTTTGTCTAAAGAGTTTCTGAGTATGTCCAGATCCCACAGCTGGATATTATTTGAAGAAAATAGTGGCAGTATAAAACAGAGATCCTGTTTGCTAGTAAGATACTCTAATTAAAATCTTATTGATTTATCTGCAAAATGACCTCTTTAGAGGAAAAATAAAAAAGGATTATATTATTCTTCAGTCTGAAGGTAGGAGGTAGGGCACTTTCCTTAAACTGAGAACACATAGACTCCATATCAAACAATATGTCACAAAAGAATTTAGAGGAGCATGAGTACCTCCAGTCTTCTGTGTATCCTCAGGTATTCACATAACATCAGTAACTAGGAAGTCAGGGCAAATTCATCAGGGATGTGGTCCGTTAGCAACATGGATGTGAGCATGTTTGTGGGATAATTGGGGGTGAATTTCTGTTTTCCATGTCTTAATTCAAGGCCACAACTTTGTAGCTTTCTTACAAAGGAGACCTGCTATAGTGAAAAGACTCTGTGGTTTCAAGCAAATCTCTGCCATAAAAATTCTGGATTTAGACAATTTCTCATTTGTTTCTGTGTTTTCATGTAATTAATTTTGCAAGAATAACAGATATATCTGTTAGAAAGGAGTTATACTTTGTAGACTGAGTCCTTAGTACACAGGAAATGGAGTTGTTTCATGTATCATATTGACTGAATATTCTACAATGAAAAACTTGACCCTATTCATACAGTTTTGTTTGCCTGTTTAAAAAAATACCGATGTAATAGGAAAATCATTGTATTAATATTCAATGATTAGTACTCAACTAGATTTCTCTTCTTCGGTGATAAAACATAGAGAAATGTCTTATTTATGAATAAGTATTGTCCTCAACAATGAGACAAAATTTCCTCAGAAACAAACTTAGGGAATTGCTTCCACTGGTAAGGAGAAGAAGGCGACAGTCATTGTAAGATGTGAGGTAATCACTCCAATGATTTTATCTTGAATTTTGAAACCTTAGGCTTTCTCTTAGTTTTTTTTTTTTTTTTCAAATGGTACTGTGATTTTAAGATCTGTTGATTATACCAATGGCAGTGAGTAGATTTACAGTCAAATAAAAAACCACAGTGGGAAATTTTCCAGTGTCTGACATACTGTTGAAATGGGTAGAACTCAGATCTTGAAGACAGGATTATTTCAAGTTTTTTCCCCAACTGGTATTGAAGAATGTTTTTAAGCAATGGAAAATATTTGAGCATGGTCTCATCTGAACACTATTTTGGAACTAAGAGCACAATTTTGTGAATTCCACTGAAAACAACACCAAAAAATTCTGTCTTCTTTAATCAGAAGCTACTTGTGTGATTTCTACAGCAAGGCAAATTGGGAGACCACTAAATAGTGTTTAGAAAAATTTACCAAGCCCCTTCTTCTGTGTTAGAATTTTGCCCTTAGTTTTAAGTGAGTGTCACTATAACAAGATGAAAAAGTCATCATGTGTTACTTGTGATAAGATTTCATTTCTGATTTTGATTTAAATTTCTCTACTGTCATTGTTTATAAAATTTAATGAAGTAAATTACACTAGATAGAAGTGAAAGTCTTGGAGTACTGTATCCTGACTTTGTGCCATGGTATTCATGGATTATTTATAATAGCATTAGGAATTTGATTCAAACCTTACATGCACAGATCTCATTAGTTATCATTTAAATTATTCCATCTTTCCACAGATCTTTCACTTCTGCCCAAACAACTTTCATTCCCCACCAGGCAAATGCATCAGCTTTTAGATATAATATTAGAGGTGTCACTCTACTCTAGTAATTCAAACATCATCTGTCTTATCACATTTTCAGTTTCACAGCTCCCAAAGACATCTGGCCATCGTGAAGTCAATGGGAGTTAGATACATAATCTGCATAGGTGCTTTTGAAAATCTCTTACATGCCTAATGATATATTTAGAGCTCTTCTGTAAAATAAACTCCTGATTATTCTGCATAATATTACACTGTCTCATACTGTAGCCCTCTGATGTGCAGGCTTGCCTCAGTTAAAGTCATGTTAAGTACTGAGCACAAGGAGAGGACTGTTTTTTTCTGCACTGTTGACTGTCATTAGAAGAAAAAAAAACAACAGTGGGAGAAACAGAGGCTTAAACAAGACATAGGACTACATGTTTGCAAAATCTTATTATGTATTTAAGGAACATTCTTTTTAAAAGCCTAATTAAAGCACCTTAAGCATATCATTGAGTAACAACACTACTCAGTCATATCACTATACAAAAAATGAGAGTGGTGAGAGGTATCAGACATACTTATCTGGTATCAAACCATTAAAACTACCATGAAAAAATTACTCATATTTCCTTATTAAATTAGAGGATCAAAATTTGATCTTCATCAAACTTCATTTAACTTCATCCCAGAGAGAGCATTTCATTGAAGTGCTTTCAAATATTTGATAAGTAGTTGTGTGAAAACAACAAAAGAATGTATCTCTTAATCCATAAATTTGTGGCAGTCCAATTGCAATGAATTTGATCACATTTGAGTGAATCCTGGCCGAAATTTGAGGGGACATTTTTTTAACATGCATGTGGAAGGAGTAGGGAAAGAACTGCAAATCTGTTTAAATCAAGAGGACTCCTTTTAATCTGAGGGGACTGTAGAGGTGCGAAGCCAGACTTCTTCATGATTTTAAGGTCGACCAATTTGACAATAGTTTTAAGTGCTTTGAAGAACCAAATACTGCTCTCAGTCAAGAGCAGAACAGGAAAGTGCCACTAAAGCTCTTCTCAAGCTATCACATTGACAAAGTAAGAAAGTACTTAATTTTTTATTGTTCTGGAGCATGAGAATTTACCAGAATGCTAATGTTCTGATTAATTCTATTACAGAATGATACAAAAGATATGAGGTATTTGATCTAACCCCCCTACAAGCATGATAGTTAGTCATTACAATGAGTTGTGAAGGGTTTGAGTTCTGCCTGATCAACACACTTTTCAAAGTCTGAAAGTTGTTAATGAATTACTCAATGTTCTCCTGCAATAAAAAGGTGAATTAAAAATATTGATCTCAGCTTTAAAATTTGCTTCTGAATGACATTCCTGTTTTTTGGACTTGATATTCCTAGGAAAGAAGACAGACACACCTTACACATAAAAAAATCCTGTTGCAGCACACTCTGTACAAGAGCTAGGAGTTTATTCTTGGGCTGATTAAAATGTTATCAGTGAATCATTGTCATTATTCTAATTTACAGCACCATTATTACTGACTCCAAAATCCTTGCTCTCTTAAGAGAATGAAAATTGCATATATTTTCATTCTATAACTCAAGAAGAAATTAAGTGTTGTTTAAATGTAACAAAATATCAAATGTTATGGGATTAGATCAGCATATTTTACTAATTCCAGTCATATGGCGAAATGTTTTTCTGTTTGATGACAAACCCATCAACTAGAAAGATACTGGGGCTTATTGCATAATTATATAAAAGATAAGAATATTGAATGACAAAAAGAAAATCTAGTGTGTTTTTCTGGGCATAATGAATTTTTGATGTAGGTATTTATCAAAGAATGAAGACTTGGAAAAAATCTGGGGGAATTTAAATAATATATTTACCTTCAAGATCAAAAAAGAACCAAAAGGACCAGAGGTGTCCCTCTGGCTTTATTACACAGTCCCTGTCAATAATAGCTAAAAAAACCCCAAAACCTCTGTACAGTAATCACAAGTAACTTTATGCCATCATTGTAATAAATTATCCCAGGACATCCTCCCCTCAATATTCAATCACACCAAAACCTTAATATTCTCTAAATTTTTGATTGTGGGAAAAAAGGAAACCAAGAAAAATATGTTCAAAGAACCTTTGTAATAACTGGGAAATAAAGCTTTTCTCCAGATTTAAAATTATGACTGTACAAATCCAACCATACACATACATTTACATAAATATGCACATATACATTGATGTATTTTGAGTTTCTCAAACAATAGTCAGAAGAACTATACTACATACCTATATATTCAAAAACTTGATAGAAAAGCAGTTCTTTTTCAATCAAATATTACTCCATATTTTTTTTGGTTCCGAAGACTATCAGCCAGTTTTCAGATACCATATTGACCATTTTACATTTCAGACATCTTATTTGCATGCTTTCAACTCATCAACATTTGAAAAGCAAAATATGACACCATGTCTGATGCATGCTCCTGGCATGAAATAGTGTAATAGGGCCCCTTCCCCTCATAAAAAAAAAAAAAAAAAAAAAATAGAGTCAGGAGTTTGAATCTAATATGATTGCTTACATGAATTTAAGTAAGAATTTTGTCAACAATTAAATGATTCAGATATCAGTACAAGATTCACGTTGCTGTTCATGACTTCTTTGTTATAATATATCAATACATTTTAATTATTCTATTAGGTGCTTTATTTTACCACTTTTCTTTTTGTCTCAGTGAAAAAGAAAAATACAATACTTATGTTTCTACCAGGGAACTCACACAAAACTAAATCTATGGAAGACAGTTTTTCATCATCTGACTCACTGTAACATCTAACATTTTTGTTGTTCACTCTAAATCAAAATCTCAAAAAGAAGCTTGCTATTCTTTGAAAGTGATTTTTCCTCTGAAACCTTCGACAAAAATGCCAAGTAGGACAGTGTCCTTGATGTTTGCTTTCTCATCAGATGGAAAACAGATCACCTCTTATAAAACAGCTCTGACAAGTCTATTGCAATGTCAGCTTTTCTTTCTGCAGCTTTATTGTAAGAAAGATAGTTTCCCCTGTCGTTTTAGAGGGCTCTAATTTCAAGTATGTTAAGAAGCTCTCTGCCAGAGCTGTAGGCTCTGAAAATTTCTGCGGAGAATTTGCATATACTAGTTTATGGACATGAATTACAACTTGCTTGTTCCTGCTTCTGCAAGACATCTTTGAACTTTTGCTTTAAAAAAAAGGAAATTGAAATTGAACATTTTATAAGAACTACCATATGTAATGTTTACTTCAGAATTTCCTGATGCTTATCAGAAAACTGAATTATAAGTAATTTTTCCATCAATTTTAACAGTAATGTGTAATATAATACAAGTTACACGGTGCATATGATGTATTTGCATGTCTACCTACATCATATTTAAAGTGAAAAATGAAGTCTAATGACAAAAAAATGGTTTCCTGCAATTCATTGAAAATATGTTTTAATGATCACCAATAAAATATCAATAGTAAAATCTGTACATATACATAGCCATTAAAAGGGGGAATTTAGCTTAAAGCCATATTCACAAAAAATATTACTAAACTTGCTAGACACATTTTATGAAATCAATTTCTATATATTTCAGAAAGCAAATAAAATTATTATGGTTTTTAACCAATGATATATATATATACCTTTAGTGATACATTTATGACTTATCAAATTATTTTAGCACTTTTCAAAAATGTGCAAATAATTTAACTGTGGCCCTTAAAATAATGCTAAATTGTACACAGAACATTGACACAAAACTTTTTATAGTGTATTTGTATGATTCAAGTCTTGGTGGAGGACAGAGCTGTGTGTATGGTAGTGTTATCACATTGATTCTCATAATTTCTTATTAAAATATATTTTATAAAGAAATCTTCAGAAAGACATATTATAGAATAACATTGAATGAGCAGTGTGACAGCTGAAAGATTAGTCCAGTTTTAAAAATGCATAATTATTTTATAAGGCATTCCCACTCTGTCCAAGTACTAAGTAGAACAGATGTGGTAGAAGAAGAAGGTAGACAGTTTGACACATTTCTGTCCCCTTCTCATGTATTTCCCGAAATGAAGCTGTAATTATTATGCATGTTGCAGGTTATGCTGATGAGCTGATAGAAGAGGTTGTCAAGTTATGCAGCACACAATCACTCAATGACACAGCAGAAAAAGGAGTGGAGCAGGGTTTGCAAATCTGTCTACAACACCTAAGTTTCCAGGCAGAATGAGCATTCTGGAAAGCCATATGTCACACTTAGGTAAATGAGACATGCATATGTTGTGGACATGAAAACACCCATTAAAAATAAGGAGGTGAATTGTTTGTAAGTTATTGGATGGGATTCAGATCAATCGCTATGTACAAACGAGAGAAAGCTTAGAGAGACATTCCTATTTCCAATGGACACCACCAAATCAACTCAAGAGGCTACAAATTCATACTCTCTTCTTGGTGAAAAGAGAAAGCTATATAATACGAAAAGACTATAATTAAATCCCAAGCAGATAGCACCTTAATAAAAAACACTAGCTGATAAAGTGAAGAATAAATATGAGAGTGGATTTTAATAATTTAAAAAATAATTATTTCAAGAGTCACAAACCTGCTTCATAGTTAAAAGTGAAGCTCACAAAATCTTTCATTAAATACTGATGCTGGCTGATCAGTCATGTTAACTAACAACCAAGAAATAACTAAATTTTTATTTCACCTTGAGACTTATTTCAGTATACTACAAAAGCAATGTATAAAACAGAGCCTTTGGGTGGCAGTATAGTCTACCATTTTTCAGTGATCCTTACACATGTTCTGCTTGTTTTAGGGTGATTTCAAACTTTGTAGTCTTGAAATGTTCTTCTCCCCAAATAACATAACTGATAATAAAGACTGTTGAATAAGCTTAAAAATATCATTTACAGAATTATTCAGAGAAGGAAAAAAAATGAAGTGAGGAAAGAAAAGAAGAAGAAAAGGAAGGTTAGTGTTTCTTAATTGATGCCAATGATTTTGGTTTTTTCAAAATTCAATCTACAAAATCAACTATATATATCCAATAACAAATCCTCATGAAATTTTTTACTTTATAGTGAGCAGTAGTAAAACTCAAAAATCTTCTCCATTATCTTTTTTCCCTCCCTATAACTACATGTTATTATTTGATAGCTCAGAAGATATATCTGCATGTGGCCAGGGTGCACATCTTGATGGGGAACGGGAACAGAAAGTAAGAGGAGAATTAATTCTCTGATTTTGTGGTGGTGATCATAATCATCAACATATGCTTTTCTTCTTGTTTTTACTTTCTCTCAGAGTAATTTTAATTTGATTTGGTAAATATTTGAGAGATGTCATCAACAACAGATGATAGAATTTGTCCCACTGTCTCTAATTGTTACCTAACAGAACATGTAAGTAGAGAGCACAAAAATATAACACTTCAAATTTAACCAATATATTAGGGTACTGTTTTTGCTTCAAAGACCTGCTGATCTTTGTCCAGTCATGTCTTAGTTTTCTGTTGACTTTGACAGGCTCTGAAATTCTTGCCTTCCAGTACTGAAACTTTCATTAGAGAGGACTCAGAGTACATACACAACCTCTAGTAAGACCAGTAGTACTTGGATTTTCAACTCTAGTAATGGTCATGTTCAGCTTACATAAGGAGTTGATGTGAAACATTAAATAAGACAAGAAAGCAGATTACAAATGGCTTTGTATCCCCATCTTAAACAATATATACACCTTGATTATGAGTACTAAGATACGATGTCATAGAAGTATGTTATTAATACAATTCCTAGAAGATGAAGTCTAAACCAAATATCAGATGGAAAATGCAGCTAGTAGCAGAGTTAACTGAAAAGATGTAGTACTGTCATTGACAATAGAGTATCAATGTTCACATCCTATTACAAAAATGTTGTACTT
Source organism: Melospiza melodia melodia (assembly GCF_035770615.1). Taxonomy (NCBI): domain Eukaryota; kingdom Metazoa; phylum Chordata; class Aves; order Passeriformes; family Passerellidae; genus Melospiza; species Melospiza melodia. The sequence goes on along the minus strand of NC_086197.1, from coordinate 86,535,889 downwards.
CTCTACTCTGACGATTAAAAAAATTTAGCTGTAATTCAGGTCTTGTTTGACCCGATATTTTGTAAGGAAAAGCTCAGTAACTTTTGTATTAAGCAGTAACAGGATAACATGCTACAGTAGTTGTAGTAATTGTCCAAAACCCCTATTGCTTAGCTGCTTTTTCTTTCTTTTTTTCTTTTCCATTTTATCCTCTATTCCCTCCTTCCATTTTCCACAAGGAACAAGTTTGGAAAACATCATATATTTCAGGAAAAATAAAACAAAACACTCACACAACCTCATAAACAAAATAGAATATGAGAGAAACCCCAGTCTTCTCAAACATCTTTGTGAGGGATAGACATCACAGTGATTTGTGTGAGTGACTACACATTTCTTTGAATGCAACAAAAACCTATCTATTATTGAATCAATGAGGCAGTGAAAACATTATGTCTTGAATGACTTACAAATTTTTTACATATGGTAAAGTTATCTGCAATCTTCATATATATGGTCATGGCCATTCTCAAAATAACCAGTCCTCCACATGTATTGAAACCTTTAAAAACCTATACAAATTACCTTCCCCTCTCCTAATTTTCCTGCTGACATTTTATTGGACCAAGTTTTTGATGTATTACTAGTTTTTTCTTTAGGCTGACAAGGAATGCTAAAGGAAGATCTGATAAGCACTTGGAATAAATCACTAACTGGAGTTCTACATTTAATTTTGCTAAAGCAAACTAAGGGACATCGTCCAGTCTGAACCATATGAAGTGTGAATGGCTTCTTGGTGTAAGAGATATTTGGCAAACAGAGCAAAAAAAGAAATGCTACTCAAGGCAGAAAGACACCCTGATTTTGAAGCAGGAGTTAATGAAATAAAATAAACATGGGTACATATTAAAAAAAATCTCAATAAATATTATGCTTTTTAGGAGGAAAAAAAGAAAGAAGAAAAAGAAAGAAAAAGAAACAGCTTTACAGGGAACTCAAGAACATCAAGAGAGCTTGAACTGCTCAGAGGTCGAGGATGACAGTAATGCTACAGGTTAAGTGGAATTTCTCACAAAAATATGTGAAATGTGATAGAAGATGAGTAAACTAGCCACATAAAAAACAAAAAGGAGCAACTTAATTGGACACTAGTTTGCAGATCTGACTTGAGCAACTCAAGAAATAGTAGCACAGGAAGGGGACCCAGATATAACAGCAGCTTTGGAATTCAAAGAGCGAGAACTGATAGCCCCCATATAATGGCCTGGGTTGGAAAGGACCTTAATGATCTAGTTCCAACACCCCTGCAGATGACAGGGACACCTTTCACTAGACCAAGCTGCTCAGAGCCCCCTCCAGCCTGGCTTTAAACACTTCCAGGGACAGAGCACCAACATCAATATGCCATCAAGTTATAGCTTTGCAAACATCTGCCAACCAATCATGACCATAACAACTGAGGAAAGAGTTGGAAAATATGATGCCATTGCTCTCACAATGAAAAATTACATCTGTCAATATAATCTTATCTTACAGCAGTTATTTTCATAGTCATCACTCACCTAGTCCCTCTTCCTTACTTTCTCCTTTTCAGGTAGTACACCAAAATCCACATAGACTGTTCAGTTCAATTAAAATCTTCAATTTAATATTTTTATCTTGCAAATAATCATGCAAATAGTTGCATCTTCAATTTATTGTGCATGTAAATAATATCAAAAGGTAAGAAGCCTTACATTGGTCATTTTGAAGGGGGTTTTCTTTCCAAATTTCAGAATTGCTTAGGCTGAATGATATGATTTTCAGACGTAATAAGATTTTTAGACACATTCATTACAAAGAGCAAAGATGTGTTTACAAAAGCAAAGGCCACTTGTCAACTCAGACAAAAACCTGTCTCTATTTCCTTTTGTGTCAGGAATCCAATACAGTTATTTATTGCATTCTGCCCGATTTACTTTATATATCTCTGTAAAAAAATGGTGAGTTGATGTCCTTTTAATGCATGAGTTTCTAGAGTAATTTAAGTTATTCCTGCTATTTGAGTAAACCCTTTAACTATTTCTATTAAAGAGGCACAGGCATTTCCTTTAATCACATCAAATAAGCTAACTTTAATGATATTTATATTCGCATTTAGAGGTTTGATTGTGTTTCTCTTTTCTCTTTTTAGAAGAAAACCATCTGACTCTTCCACCTTCCCTCTAACCTGACCCTTGGCAGCAGCTATCAGGGGTATCTCCAGAGGAGATGGCATGACGCAGGGCTGCTTTCTCCTCCAAACATCAGGATTTTGTGAACTTGCATCTGAGCTGCTGCCTGTACTGCTGATGTTTCCAGCATTAATAAAGATGCTGTGCCACTGAAGGCTTTCTGAAATTCATCTCTCACTGCTTCATGCTTCAGCTCAGCACAGGTCTTGCTAACATTTAAGTGTTTGTATTGCTGATTTAGGGAAATAGCAAAACACTGACACATTCAGACTCTTCTTATCTCTTTTGATAACAGGTTATAAGTCTGATCTCAAACTTTTAATTATTTTGCTCTCTTTTTTTTTTTTTTTTTTTTTTTGTGTGTGAATTCAGATCTGAACAACAACAAAGGAGAAATAATTACATGAATGGATCAACAGCCTTCCAGTAGGTGTACGTCATAAATTTTCTTCCTAGGTTTAAAGCTTATTTAGTCTGGGCTCATACTGAAGTCTTTGGATGAACCTCTGGGTTCGCAGTTCTTACTAAGACTGCAAATAGTCCAGCTGAAATAGAGTTTTAATAAAGCTATTGTTGTGGCTGCTCTGCTAGAAAGGATCAATGATTTTTGCAGTGATAAGAGTAATAGTCACAAAGAGAGTTGACATACTTATACCTGCTACAAGCCAAAACTCCAGAGATCTACAGGAGTTAAAAAGCTAAACCATCATTTGGTGCCTAATTAGTCAAGGATGTATTGCATTTTAGTCTAAAAAAATCTTATTATCACAATAATCATTATCTAGAAAGAGGAAAAGAGAGAGTGAGAAAAACTCACGGGAAAAATATTACTAATGATACTGTATGCACCACTGAAAGCTACTCATTATTACAGTTATGAAGGTGATATAAAAATAGAAATAGAATGGAATAGATTTTATCTCTGCTGATGGATATGTCACTAAATTAATAATAGTGCTAAAACTAGGAATAACATTTTTTGAAAAAATTGGCTATACAGCTAAGCATGTGTGTGAAATCAGTAACAATTTCATTAATAGTTATTTAACCCAAATACTTAGATATTATGATTACTTCATCAATGAATGCTTCATAAGTACAGTAAACAATCAGTTTTTCTACATGCTTGGGTAAGTACAAACCACACTGATCTAGCAGTAAAATAAGTTTACTGCCTAAATGCTTTTCTACATTTTTAGAATATGAGATGTGTTTGCTAAATCTTTAGCTTGATTCTAACAAATCACTTTTAATATGACATTAGAAAGAGAAATATTTTTCCTATTAATTAGTGAAACGGCAGTATTTTCCATTAGGAATTTTGAACTCTCTTACAAAATTTACAGATGAGATTAATAAAAGCTACTGAAATGCCATTTCTACCTCATTTGAAACAGCAAAATTAGAGAATAAAACTGCTTAAAGGCTAATTTCAATATTTTCTCAGCACTTCTATTTTTCATTTTGAACTATTGCTTCATTTAAAAATTTTATCAGAATTATAAACATGAAAAGAAAACATTACCAAAAAATATTGTTCTGAGACAGAAAGATTTAATTATTTACAAACCAAAATATGTTCAGATTTTAACTTCATTTGGAAAATGAAAAAATTTTTTACTTTTGCCTGAAAACGTTTGAACTTCAAGACCTTCAGGAAATCAGATGGAAATAAATTAAGCTATACCTGCACTGATATGCTACTTTTTTTTAACATAGCTTTCTTTTGATGTAAAATGTCAAATCCTGATTTTACCTGAGATTCCTTTCATCATAAAATGAGGTGTACCAAAGTTATTCAACTGTCCCTGTGCAGCCACATAATTTAGTAGAAGGAGAAGAGGAACGATCGAAGGAGGAAATTCAGGAGAGGAGGACTCGCAAAAAAGTTTATTTTCCTTGGTCATGATGTGAAGTTCTTCTGGTAGTTTCTCTTCCGAAATCTTAGAAAATTAGAAACCTCTAATCCAATGTATCTTCAAGATGATCAGCAAGGATGAATCAGACACAGTTTCATACGTATTTTTTTAACTCATGTACATTTAAAAACCAGAAAACTTTATTGCTTTTTTGCATTGGTTGGATAGTTTAAAAATGAGCCAGAAGATTATTCCTTACTATTTTCAAATTGCATAACATAATACAAATTATCTTTACACTTACATTGATTAAAGACTAGTTCCGTCACTTTTTTCTTTTCAAATACCATTGTGAAAACTTTGGAAATCCTATTTATATTCAAACATATGAAATCTACGTAAGATTTACTTTTCAGCTATTGTAAAAGGAAATATAGTTGGTTTTCTGGTGTAGCCCACCGGAGCCTGGACTAGCTCTGAGTACTCCGCCAGCATGCCAAGATTGGGGAACAGCTGGGGACTGGGGCTTGCCAACAGCTGAACCTGAAGAGCTGCTAGCCCCATGGCTCACAAAACCACAGCTATGACAAGGAACAACAAAAAGAAAAGGCTCCTCGTCCTGAGATTCCACATGAGAGATTTACTGCAGGCAAAAAGGGTAAGAGTTAAAAGCCCTGAAAATCTCTGTGCGCACAGCTTTATATACTAATAATTCAAGGGGCGGATACAAGCAAACAGCCAATAAGGGAGCACCAGGGGAAGGGTGAGGGGATTGCATCAATAACGCAGGACCAATCAGGGTAGGGGGAGGAGAAGGAAAGGTCACATGGGCCAATGGGACATCATAGATTAGGGGATTTCCAAATGGGTGTTGTAATCAGGGATTGGTCCAGGGGATGAGTGGCAAGGAACATTCAGGAAAAAGGGGCAGGGTTGCCTTGACAGGCAAGGAAAAGACTAGAACAAAGGGAGGGGAATAGCTTGAGGGACAGCTTTAAGGAAGGGTACAACTCAGGGGTAAACCAATTTAAGGGGGACCTTGTGGGGGGAACAATGGAACAAACCATTTTACTGTAACTTAACAAAATAAACGTGAATCACAACAGTGTTCTACTTGACTTACTCATTTGAGCTTTATTATGATAATAACATTTTAAAAAATACAATATTTACATTTCTTTTTCCAAAATGGTTTTGCCTAATGAAGATATCAACATTTTTTTATTTATTTTTTTGATGGCAGAAATCGTTGATGGGATATCCATAAGGCGTATGGTACAAATATTAAAAAATTCAATTCAATTGCATTTTATTCATCCACAGGGGAAAACAAAAAATGACAAAAGAAAACAAAAGACAAGAAAGTGGATGAAAACAGACGTTGTTCATATTCTACTGTTAAAGGAGAGTGTTTTAATGTTGATAAGTTTTGTATGTGTATTCCTTAAATTAATGATGTCTAGGATTTGAAGCAACGATTGTCATTTCACTGCCTATGAAATATCAGAGTCAAACTAGGGATAAAGTCATATCTCAAGAGGATGGCTCAAAGAATGTGTAGAAAGGACTATTCCAGCCCCTTCCTCTTGATGTGGGACAAGCATATGCTACTGACAGGTAGATTCTTCAACAAATGTGTTGATCTGCCTATTGTTTTATGACAGCAGAGAAACAAAAAGCATTTTTCTCATCCTTTTTTACCCTCAAGAACAGTTTGTTGCATCCAGGTGTCTTATGTAGATCTTATCTTTTCTTGTTAAACAATTTACTATGATACTGTAACAGCGAGACTATTTGCCTGAGGATCTTCTACAGCTCCAAAAGATTTAAAAGGAATTTTTCCAGAATTATTAGCATCCTCTTTCTTCAAATACCTAGCTTTTTATAAAGAAAATAGTTATCATCCCGGGGTACGTGCACTGGAATGATTTAAGGAACTATATTATAAAAACGTAAACTACAAGAAGTCCTAAGAAAGTCCAGTTTTTTCCACAGAATTTAAATCAACACACTGAAATACACAATTCAGTGTAGGCAATGCAGGTCCTGCCTGAGGAAATCTTCAAGTCTGTCCAGAATTCCTACCTGGAGAGCTCTTGTGCCAGCTAATCCAATGCTTAGTTGCAAGGCAGCCAGCATTTCAGCATCCTCATGGGGCATTCCATCACTCATCATCCCTATCTTGTCTGTGCAGATGAGTAACTAATGAATTTGTGGACCACCTGGGGAATGAATGGCCTGAGTGCAGCAGATGTCTGCACATAGCCCAGCCCTGATAATCAGCCACACCACTTTAACAACAAGACTAGCTGAAATTTAACTTTCATGCCTCCCAAACTCCATGGTTCTTGGCATAAATGCTATTAGAATTTAAAGTTACACTGGTAAAATAGAATTTTTTTCAATTTTTTCATTAGAATAATGAAACCATTGATCTTAAACACCTTTTAAAATTTCAAAGAGGATTTCCAAAGTAAACTGCTTAAAAATTACATTAGTATTCCCAAATTCATTCACTGTTTAGGAAAATTCTAAGTTATTTCTAGTTCATGAGCCTCTAAGTGCATTTAATGCCTACAGTATTAGGGTGTCAACCATTTTTAATTTCAAAACCACCTTGGTTGATTAATTTTGTCTTTCTGGCTACCTCAGATATCTTGTTCAGTTTCAGCCTTTTCTGGTTGCATCACTGTAGATATCTAGAATATAGGCACCTCAAAACACATTTATTTTGACTTTTTTCCTGAGCAGTGCTAATCTGCACAGTCTAATGCATGGTCCTCCACTTACTCCATGGGTCACATATCCCCATCATCTCAATCTCATTCCCATTATCTCATCCCCATTATCTCAATCTCTTCTCCACTTTTAGCATTGTCATTTGCATTTATTCCTTTAACAAACCCTTCCCATGTGCAGTTTACCTTCATTGGCAATATCTAAGTCCCCTTGCCCTCTAGTTCTGTGAATCTTTAATTGTCTTTATTCTAACCTCTATACTGTAAAATGTATTGTTCCGGTTTTTTGCCAATATAACACTTTATGGAAAAGACTACTTAGGTTCAGGTTTAACCTGATGTTTCTTTCCCACTCCCAGATCTTTAAAGTGTTTCTTTAATCCATAAATTACCTTTTAAAGATTTTTTTGAAGTAGTTATTTATACTATCTTGTGTTAAATTACGATGTACATTAACTTCCTGTTTTGAATGGCTGAAAGATCATTCAGATCACAAGTCACAAGTATTCCTGATAAAAATCATCTTGATGGTCTTTAGGGACTAGCTGGCACTTGTTTGGGGAAGGGAAGGGAAGGGAAGGGAAGGGAAGGGAAGGGAAGGGAAGGGAAGGGAAGGGAAGGGAAGGGAAGGGAAGGGAAGGGAAGGGAAGGGAAGGGAAGGGAAGGGAAGGGAAGGGAAGGGAAGGGAAGGGAAGGGAAGGGAAGGGAAGGGAAGGGAAGGGAAGGGAAGGGAAGGGGAGTATTTATCTTTTTAGATCCCTGACACTGATGCTGTTCTAATCTTGGGGTTAGATGTAGCATAGAGGAATGTAATGTTATTTTTACATAGAGGTTGATTTAATTTATCATTATCATGGAAATATTCTGCAACAGTCCATACTGTAAGCTGTACAGAAAATTATTTAAGATCCTTAGTGGCTGTGATGTCATTTGAATTAATACAATACTGAAGAAATGTGTTTAACTTGACATTAAATGAAATTCTGTCTAACACCTTGCATCACATTTTATTTTTTGGCATTTTTGTTAATCCCAACTGGCTTCTTAACAGATTGAAACTTCTCTTTACACAGAAATCCATTAAACTAGAATTACACAATTTTGACAATTATAGCTATTTTCTCCATGACATGTACCCTTCACTCGAATTCATATGTACTTAAGCAAGTACCAAGTTGATACTATACTTTCAAATGAAGTATACAAACACAATAATTTCCTGTTTGTGAATTTCATCTTTGGAGGATGCTGTCTCCTTTTCTATTTTAAATTTCATTTAAAATATAAATGGTTTTATAGTCTGTTCTCATACTGTGTGTAAAGCAAGATACAGCCTTCCAAAGAGCTCATTTACAATTTTTGGGGATTTGCATCAGTCTTCTGAAAAATCATATCAAAATACTGAACATTATTCAGCCAAAATTCCCCTTAAAATGATCATTGATGTCAATTAGTTTCAGTTTTGCCTTAAGTACTCATTCATGCTTTAAGGGATGTTTTTACTGAAGATTTGGTAAAACGTGGAACATTATCCTTGGTCATATTTTTTCCCTGATTTCAGATTACAGAGGATTTAGGTCTTCTAGTTTGATGTTCTATTTTCCTTCACTGTATTACAAAGACATGTAATCTTTGATGGTGGTGTATGGTAGGAAGGACATCAGAAATTCTGATTGAAAAGAAGCAAATGTACCTCTCTTTCTAAAAAACAAAACAAAACCAAATGCCATCTATTATGTGCATGTTAGTTTGCTGGGAATCTCTAAAATTTTCAGTATGAAAATTTTGCTGCTGTTTCCATGTTTAACCTATGTATGTCTGGTTTGTTTAGGACATGTTGTTCCTAGAAAGAATTGTATTTTATTGCCTCCAGTACTGCTCAGTGTCTAGTATAATGAATGCATCTTTCACTTCGCCTGAGTTTGCCCTTTGCTGCAACAGCAAAGCTCTTACTCTGAGAATCCCACTGAAGTGACACTGGTTTCTTACAGGCCATGGATCTTCAACCACGCTTTTAAAGGCTGAGTAAGAGCAAGCTGCATTGTGATGATAAACTACACCTGAGAGGAGTGCTTCATGAGATTCTGCCTCAAACCTCCCCTTTCCTTTGCCTGGAGATATCCTGCTCACAAATTTTTTCTCTCACAACAACATAGAATACAAATGGTGCTTGATGTAGTGAGGAAAAGCAGAGCAAGTTTTGTGCCTGTATTTGCTGTGCTGTGACATCCTGGGCTTTCTGCTCCAGAGGAGGGGTGTTCTGTGCTGCCTCTGGACCGTGTGCAGGTCTAGGATCACCCCTGCCTCTGACATATGACTGCCACGACCCTCCCAACACATCTGAGAGCAGTGTGAACACAAACCAAAAAGGTCCCTTCTTCCTGATTCTTTAATTAAGTACCAGAATTAGGACATGCTGATAATAAATGATACTACCTACTTGAATATTGATGAGAAAATGTCACCAGTCCGATAATTGTATGCAGTGTCGTTGTGATGAGCTTTGTGATACAGAAAATTAAGAATGCAAGAGTAGAGGATTCTTGTAGATAGGATAAAAAAATAGAGTTGGAGGACTCTATCATGAAGAGCATTTGTGGTTCTTAGAAAGGCAAAGATAGCTGATAATGGCAAGAATGGAATAACAAGTTTTTTATTATTATTACTATTCCAGATAAGAGACTAAATGTAGTTATTTTATAAGTGCAACACATAGATAATATAATAGTATTTCAGTAAATTTTATGATTATCCTGTGAGAGTTCAGAATCTTTGTGAATCACTTGGCTCAAGAGTCTTAACTTTCTGCAAGTAGTTTAGTTTTCTAAATTGACATTATAACAAGTGATGAATGACAAATACCTTTGTCAAGAGATTTGACAGAAGCTTATCTAATATTCTGCTTACTCTTTTCAGTCAAGATGCTTTGGGTTTTCTACTGAGGCCAGGGAAGAAGATGCTCTTCCTGATAACTATTTATATAACATATATTTTCCTTTTTTTTTTAACATCATATTAAAAAGCTGCATATATTCCCACCAACTGTGACATGAAGGAAGTGTACAATAGCTGATTCCCAGCTGTTTCAGTCATTTTTTTGTTTCAGACACTGTTTGACCTGCTCCTTGCCTCACATTATGCAGTTTCATAACAATTTCAATAAGATATTTTTATACAAATTTTTTATTTTCTGATAGTGTTTTTAGCCAACCAGATTTTTATATTCAAGTCATATATATTTCCATGTTCATCCTTATTACAGTATTATATCTTCATGAAAAAGTTAAAATGTTTGATTATAAATAATTAAGTAATGAGATGGCACAAATTTATCTATTTTTTTATGTTCATAAATAATACTGAGATTTTAGAAAAGATACTTAGCTTCTTTGAGTTTTAACTGATTTCTCTTTGCTGTTTTTGAAGAATCAAGCACCTTGTTCACGAAAGTGAGAGTAAACTGGCTGTGAGGTAGGAATTGGAACTCCATCTTTCATTCCAAAATTGGTTGAGTGTGCAGATGAGAGTGCCGGACTTGCCCAATGCAAGTGTCAGCCTCGTACTGTTTAACATGGAGAAAGGGTGATGTAGGAAGAAGGGAGAACTTGTTTCCAGCTCTTCTCTATGCATGTTAGTCCTAAATGGTTTCATGTAAGATGAATAAACCATTTTTAGAGTCTGACTAGAATGAGTAACATATCCAAAAGGTACATTAATTGTCCTTGATTCATGTAAGCTTGATGAAAGTAATTTAGTACTGAAGTGCTCAGTTGTAAAATCTGTTTTTTCTGAGCAAATGATTAAAGTAAAAAACCAAGTATCTAAAACATTTACTATGTACAAATTATATATAACAGTATTGCAAATGCTGTAGGGAAACCTTTATTATTAATTCAAGACATTATGGGTCTTATTTTTTTGTCCTCATTGAATCATTGTAAATAATACCTCTGTCCTTAAAAAATGCATTATTATTTATGGGATTGTCTCACATAGATATCTTATAATTTCTCCCTTTACACTCTTCTCCACTTTTTCTAACATATATGTCAGTTTTTCTGCTTATATTTTATTTTATCTTCTTTTTTTTGTATTTGTATAATATTTTCATTGCTACTGGCACTGTTCTTTTACTACAGTCTTTTTGTTATTTAAGCACTAGAGAAGACAGGAATTTTGCCTAAGAGCTGTTTCAATTTTTACTTGCCTATTCAGATAAGGATTCACTCCTTTCACTGAAGTGAGTTTGCATATAGATACAGAACCCCCACCACATTGTTGACTCCAGTATGAGACAGGATTGAAAGAGAAACTCTGTGAAATGAATAAGGTCCACTAAAACAGCCTATCATTCCAAGTGCTCCTGAGAATGCCCTCCAAAGCTACACTGCATCAGTACAGCTGCTCTTTGGGCTGTTTTGAATCCATCATTGAGTGCTTGGACTTCTACACATCCAAATCTGCTCCTGATTAAGAGAGAAAAAAAATATTTATCACACACACTTTGAGTTACATAGCAAAAACATCCACTTAGTGTCATGAGAGGGAAATAAATTACTGAGGGTGTCAGTAAATGATCAAATCTACTCTGAATTATTTTTTATATCTACTGTCAGAGAGAATCACTTACTACAGTAATTTTCAATGGACAAAGGATAATTTGACTGGTGTGTTTATAGCTAAATAAGTCCATCATTGCAAAGACTGTAAGCCACTTTAATAAGCAAAACTCTGTCTTGTATTGTTCAAATATCTAGAAAATGGGTACAACTCATTTAAGGAATGAGAATGTTCACACTAAAAAATCTTTCATTAATAAGTTCAGTTTATAAATGAGATAAAACTTTGGGAGATATCTAAATAATATGCTATGTTTAGGTTAAATTCGTAAGACAATATTTTATACATCCATTTAAAATTTAAAAATGTGCATTTTTATTAAAAATAAAAAAATTCACAAGAATTATTTTGATGGATGCCATTTTCACTATTAAAAGTTAGCAACAAAATCTTTGGGTTTTTGCAGTGACTTTTTAACCACCAGCCAGTGGCTTGTTCCCTGGAAAACCTCAGGCATGTCTGATTTGGGAAGAACAGTTTATGTTAATCTGATGAGTAGCACTGACTGTGCTCCATGGAAAAGTCCCTACATATGTGTTTAATTTCAAGTTTCAGAAATACTTTGCATAGTCTGAAAGCACAAAGTTTAAAGCACTGTGACTTCAGAAAAAATTATAACATAATAGAATAATATATAGTATTGATGATCTATTACATAAAATAATGTGTAATACATTATATCAATAATTAAGTAGTTATTATTGATCATAGTATCAGAGAATGATCTGAGTTGAAAGGAAGTTTAAAATTATCTAGATCCAAAGCCCATGCCATGGGGGGGAATTCTAGTAATGTACTGATATATTAAATATATTTTAATACATGTTATTAATTAATCAAGGATTTTACTGGTTTATATTTCTTCTATGTTAATATAAAATATATAAATTGATAAAATAATTTCCTATATAAAATATATACATTAGTTTCTTAATAAAACATATTATTAATTTCTATGTACAGTAGTATATATATATTGTATATATTATACCAGATTCTTCTATATGAAATATTATGAATTAATGTACAGGAGGAACCAGAAGCCTTGATGCACTCTCAGAGCTATGACACCATTGACATAAGCAAAACCAGATGGGATGAGTTCTGCAGCTGGTGTGCTGTGATGGACAGTCACGGGCTCCTCAGGCGGGACAGGGAAGGCAGACAGACCAGGGAGGTGCTGCAGAATTCAAGGGAGGGATTTGATTGTGTGGGGCTTGCAACAAGTGATGACAGCTGAGAGACATTGTGTAAGGATAAAGGGAAAAGACAATAAAGTCTACCTGGTTCTTACCCTTATGGGTGACTTTTATATCCCACATGTCAACTGGCAATATCATACATTTATTACAAGCAGGTCCAGAAAATTCCTGAAATATGTTGAAAATAACTTTTTAGTACAGTTACTAGGAGATCCCGCTGGAAAGGATTTGTCCTAAATTTATTGTTTGCCAACAGAGAGGGACTCATGGGTTAAGATGGGTGGATCCCTTGGTCACAATGATCATGAAATAGTTGAGCTTGAAGTCATGGGTGAGAGGAGAAAAGCTGTTGGCAAAACTTTTGCTCTCAGTATGGGCAGAGAAGACTTTGGGCTGCTAAAGGAACGAGTCGGTAAGGTCCCTGGTAATCTGCCTTTGAAGTTATTGATGTCTATAAATGCTGCTTACCTTTTAAGAGACATCTCTTAGGAGTGTGGGAGAAGACAATCCCAAAGTGTCAGGGGTCAATGAAACGGGGCAGAAGCCCAGCTTGGCTGAGCAAGGATCTTCTTCCTGAACTTAGGTGGAAAAGGAAACCGTATGGATGTTGGAAGCAGGGACAGGCAGGGCAGAAGGACTACACATTGTTCACCACTATAGGGAGATACTTTGTATGGCTACTGCTTGGTTAGAATTCTGTTGTCCTGTGAAGGGCAGAAAGAGTTGTTAAAAAAATGTTAACAGCAAAAGCTACAAAGTAAATTATATATAAAGAAAAACTAGCAAAGCAAATAAAGATTTTAGCATAACCTGATTAAACCTGTCCCACTTCCTATAACAGTTATTTTGCTTAATTTTCCTACGGTGTGGCCTGATATACAAATGGTCCCAGTAGAAAACATGTTGGACAGCAGCTGCATCTCTCAGTCATTTACAGGGGGAGATGAGTGGACTGTGTCCAAAACACTATTATGCAGCTGCAGCAAACTGGGGTTGGCTATTTAATAGCATGACATGTGAGTGCTCATTTTCATATTTTCCTTGTGGTATGTTACTCTTCCCAGGAGAGAACTGACTCGACTCTCCAACAATTCCCAATGCTCAAGTAACTCTATACCATTTCACTATTTGCTCTAAATGACAACAGATAGAATCTAATCAGTGAAAATGAAAATTGTGAGATAAATACACTGTATTGAAATATTTCTCATATAACTTTAATTTAAAATAGGATTTATTATTGGAGACAATATCATATTTCAAATTTTATTTTCTACAATTTTGATCTGATTGCTTTATTAATTTCAGGTTATGATTTTTGTCATTAAACATTCTTTCTGGGTTGTGTCAATCAGCATTGGGGTCACTTAAACATTATAGAAATAATTATGTGCTAGTAGGTAAAGAAAGTTCACCTTTTTATTACTTTTCTGATATGATAGGCACTTTCCACTGAAAACCACAGGGAATTATATGTTATAGAGTATTATATTCTTAAAGTGCAATTTTCTCAGCTTCTGTGTTGTAAATTAGATTAAAAAAAATGTTCTCTCTATTTATGCACAATATTTATGTAGTGAAAACACCTCAACTGTCAGTATCTCTGATGTTATTTTGTGTTTACAGCTGTATCAACAGGTCGAATTACTTTTTACTTAATCCTTAATGTCACATACCATAATTATCTAACAAATCTCAATACTGTATCACTTTACTATTTTGTGTCACCTCAAAATCTGAGTATGTGATACATGAATATATGTGAGTTTCATCCATATCTTAATTTTTCAGCTTGCCAACTTTTAACTTTGTGTTGTAACTCACCCATGAAACTCAGACCTTCATCGGAAGTCCATTATCAGCAATTATGGAGTCTTACTTTCCTGTTTTCTAGACCTCCTTTATCTTCTTTTTTATTTCTGTATCTCCAAAATAGACAGAATCAGTTAGGTAACCTGTTTCATTTCAGAATTCCTTAAGGAAATTCAGAATACTGTAAATAATATATATATTATTAGCAGCAATGTCAATATTATTAATTATATTAATGTTAATAATAATCCCTGCATTCATGAACTAAGCATAATATTAGAAGATGTGAAATATGAAATATTTTGAAAGGATGATTTTATGTTGATGTTTATATTGTCAGTAACCCACTCATTACAATGTTGTTGAGGGTTTTAATATGATTCTTCCAAGCTGGTTAAATTACTTGATTACTTTTTCTAAATCATCAAACACTTGTTTATAGAAAATTCAACTGTATCAAGACAAGAGATATTAATAATCTGAGAGATGATACATACCTGGAACCCATGAGATTAATATTGAATACTGTATAATCAGGCAAAACTGAATTACAAGTTTATCATCCATGCCCCAGGTGAGAGCCCTGGATGCAGAACAATTCTGGGCTTCATTAGGTAATAATGGAAAAGAAAAATAGCGCCTTGAAAATCCAGTTCACACAGAACACTCTTTAGAGAAAGTTCTAGAGGATTAAGAACATGAAATGGAAAAAAATAAAACAGGGATGATTTAAGAGCTCTTCTAACCAACTCAGAAATTAAATTACCTTTTGCTAAAATATTCAGAAATTTAAACACACTTATAAGGAGGTTTAAGAATCAAAGATCTGACAAAGCCAAAATAAAGTAAAAGAAGGAATGAGTAACCTAAAGATAAATTAGGAATCAAACCTCAAAAAATTTAAAATGAGAGGACTAAATTTTCATATTAAACATGTAAGTTAGAGAATCACAGAAAAGATCAAGTAAAAATATTAAAGGATAATCAACAGAAGTGGCTTCTTTGAGTAGCTTAGTTTTCCTCTTATAAGTCAGTGCATTTCTACAATGAACTTGCTTGTGAAAAACAGTAAATTGCATTCCAAATTAGTATATTTCAATGCAGTTTACTAACTCCTGACTGGGTTCAGATCCACTGTTTTCCATTCCTCAGAATAAAATTAAAAAGTCTTTCCAGATTAACAGACACAGATTGCAGAAGACAGTGAAATGCACAATTACACTTCTGAATTTGTGTAATGGTTTAACCCCAGACAAAACCAAATACCATGCAGATGCTTGCTCACTGGTCCCCTGGTGGGATGGGTCGAGGCATAAAGAGTTTAATAATTGAAATAAAGATAATAATAAATATAATAATAAAAATATTATTATTATTATTGGTGATGGACATATTAGTAGTAATAGTATTAAAACAAAGAGCAGAGAAGAGGGATTAAACAAGGAAAAACAAATGATGTACAATATATTTACTCCCTATCTGCTGAAACCAATGCCCACCTGTCCCCAAGCAATTATTTGCCCTTTCTAACCAACTTCCCCCAGTTTATATACTGGGCATTCATGTTAGAGATTATCCATTTGGCCAGCTCAGGTAATGTCCTGATAATGCTCTCTCACAACTTCTTGTGTACCTGCTCACCAGCAGAGCATGGAAACCTGAAAAGCCCCTGACTTAAGCCCTTGAGCACTGCTCAGAAACAGACACATCAGTGTTTTATTATCCTCATACTAAATCCAAAACACAGTGCTGTAGCAGCTACTAAGTAGAAAATTAACTCTATCCTAGCTGAAACTCTCCAAGGAGAGTTGCTAAATCTTTAATTATTTAGGTTGTTGGAGAGATAAAGCCTAAAGCTACAACTGTGGTTAATTGAAACTCTATATTCCATACAAAAAATAAAAATATGTGAGTGGAAAGAAAACTGAGCTAAGAAAAACAGAATTCATCTCACACATCTGAACATGGATATCTAAGCAATTATTGAGGATTTAGTATAAATCAGTACTGTCTTCTTATCAAACTCACTGGTGAACCTCAAGTGTTTTTGTGATCAGTAGGGAATCTTCGGACTAGCAGATTCCTAAAACTCAATGATTTACTGCTGCTTACAGTGGAACATTCTGTCCTGAAGTAATGGAGCTTTGAGAACAGTGAAGTAGGGGCTGATTTGCATAGGCCAAAGAGATTTTCTGAATAACCATTATAAAACCATCAATGATAATGAGAATCAATAATTGTATTGATATGTCTAACACTATAGTATGGTGCATGGTTCATCAAGGTTAAAACACACATAAGTTCATCAAATCTTTCAGAACTCTCTTTGAACCAACTCTAAGGGTGGAACATGACACAGTTGAGCAGCCAGTACTTGCTCATGTAATTATTATAGTTACCTCTATTTAAAAAAAGAGGCAATAGATAATAGAGCAATTCTTACCCTCCAAATCTCATAATTAGTTAACATATATTAATGAAGGTATTCTGAAAAATTGTGCTAGTATGAAGGGAAAATGCTAATATATACACTTGTCAATATCTCATGCTAAAATATTGCTCTAAGTATTATCAAAATTGCCAATGTATTTAAAATACAATGCACATATGACTGTACAAACTGCTTTTTCTCAGAATATGTCCCAGCTGTAATATCTAAATAGAAAAAAAAGAACATAATCTAATGAATATTGATCTAAACATGAAATGAGACTTCTCAGAAACAAGCTGTTTGCTATATTTTAGAAGGATTCTGTAATACTGCATGTGATGATCAAAAATAGCTGCTAAAATAAAAAAAGCATCTTGAAATATTTTACTGATAAGAACAATTCCTGTCATTAAAAGAAAGACAGGCTATGAAATTACTTTAGAGTTAAGGTTGAAATAATTCAATAGATATTGCTTTTTCAAACTGTATTTGCAATTGCAAAATAATTGCATCCTATTGTAGGCAATGAGGTGAAAATTAACAATAATACGCATTGGAACATGTCAGATTCTGAACTCATGGTGTTTATCAGGATAGACAGAAGACTAATTATATTAAGTATAAATGAAGCAAAATTTTCTATTACAACTTAGGTGGACATGAAACAAGTCCTATAACAGTCTAGATAAGTGAAATTTAAAATTAATGGAAGTTTTTTGTTTATTTGTTTTCCTGTTTTTTTTGTATTGACAGCAATTGTTATGAATTAATGAGTACATGAAGAAAGTCAACATCCAAAGGATCAAATAAGATGTATTTCCCTACAGAATGCATCTTTCAAAAGATAATGTAGCCCTCCCCCTCTTAATCATCGTTCCTGGGCTCCTTCACTTCATACAGAGATTCCACAAAGTTTTTTTAAACACAAGTTGGAAGTATAAGGTAGATATCAAAGAGTAACACAAATGATGGATACTTAGGTCAGAGGAGTTACTCAGCTAACAAACAATGTGTTCACATCTGCAGCAAAGTCGCTGGAGGGTCTTTGCAGACTTCTCAGCTGCCAGGGAGGTCAGGCAGGTCGGCCTCTGTTGCGCTTTTGAGCGGGCTGATGTGCGTTGCTGCTGGGCTGCTGCCTTTGGCTCACTGCTTGGGCGTTTCTTCCTTAGGATTTCATATATTTTCCTATCAGTGTTTTCCCTCTCCTACCCTTGAACTATCCCTGTATCAGCAATCTTATCTCTCTCATCTTACATAGCTCTGTGCCATGTACTTTTTCACAGTCCTTTTTCACAACTTGGCAATTTTCATGTTTGAGTCAAGGCCATGGACTTGGACCATATCAAAATTATATCAAATACCAAAAGCCTCAACTCACATACAACTTGAGCCCTAGGTCCTGTAAGTTCCCATATGTTTGGTAAGTATTTTTGACCTTGCCATCTAATAATGTATTCAATTTCTCTTTGAATTTATACTTCTTTTTTTCAAACATCTAAGGCATCATATGGTAAGGAGTTTTGCAGTTTGACTGTATTTTAAGTAAATGAAAGTAATTCCACTAAGTTTTGTCACCTTTTCTCTTAATCTTTTTGATTCTACAATACAATTTTTGAAGTGAAGCAATTTGAATGATACTTTGTTTCTGAAATGATGGTACTCTGTCTTGTGTGAGAGATGATGATACAACAGGTTTACTCATGTAAGAGTAGGTAAATGCTGCCACCTGAGAGGCAGACTTTCCAATACTTTGACTCCTGGCCTGGAAGGGAACACTGAAATCAATAATAGGTAGGCCTATGTAGAAAAGAATAATGATAATGAAACCCACCAGATAATCATGACTGACCTTGATCATCCAGAACTAATTCACAATGGTTTAAGGTAATCCTTACCTACATTTTATCTTGAACTCACAGCAAAGTGCTGATCTCTGTTATTCAGTACAAGGCATGCTCTGTCTCAGACAAGAAAGATATTCCTTGACAGCTGCTCTATTTGCCATCATTAATACCATCCTTAATCATAAGACAGAACCCAAATCTTGCTCAGCTCAAACTGCAGATCAAATTATAATCTTCCTTTAGAAGTTTAAGTCAGAATTTAAAGGGCTCTCATTCAAAATAATAGGACTATATCTTGTATAATACTAGAAAAGTTTGCCCAGACATCTCTTTTGTTATTCTAATGTCTGCCTTACTGTTTTCATGCTCCCAGGCTCCTGGATGATAACCAATTAGAAATATGAGAAAAATAATTTAAACTTAAAAATTAATTTAGTCACATCCCAGTAAGAAGAAGGTAGATGTTAATAAAAGAAATTTTAATGAAAGCAAATCCTCTACAGGAATTGAACCCACACCCTTTCATAACTCTGTTAGTTACCCTATTCACAAGGCAATAGTAAGTGAGAAGCACAACAGAATCAGGTGTTGTATTAGCCAACAGAGGATGCTCTTTGATCCTTATAAAAGTAATAAAAATATATTAAGAAGAGCAAAGTAATTAAAATTTTCCATGACTGTAGAATGTAGATGAAGTTTATTCCCTTGGTCATTCCAAAGACTATGTGTGTGTAATTTAATGACATGCAGAGGGAATACTACATATATCTGCTCCTTGGTGGCAAAAAACACCTGAAAAGAAAGAAAACTTCTTTTTACCAGCTTCAGTTATGTAAATTCTGTCTAGGATAATGATAGTATATGATTAGCAGAGATGATCTTCTCAAAATATTAATAATATTCAAATATTTGGATTATTCATTATTCATTATCTTATGCAATGTCTGCATAAGGTATTTAAAATTGGACACAGTTCAAACCACTGGGAACAATATTTAACTGAGAAAGGTGTATCTAAATGATATAACAAGTGCCTTCCATTACTAATGCCTTTTTTTCCCCATGTCTTACAGAGTTCATTCTCAAAGTCACTGGTCTTTTTCATTGTCGAAAAATTTCATCATGGCTTAATACATATTATTTGGAGGAAATGACTTTTACAGTAAATAGCCTTTATTTCAGAGCTTGAACTACGATGTTAATACATACAGAAAATAAAGTGACAGGTTCAGAGATAAGTACCTGTACTTATAAACATCCAATAAACATCCAGGTGGAAGACTGAGTGACAGCATCAAAAGATTCCCACAGCCAATAATTTTTCTTATCTGAAAACAAATGTATCGTTTCAATGTAAGCATCTAAGGTTATGACACTTTATGACACTTTTCAATTTGGACTTTCTGAATAACTTTTGAAGAAAAGCAGATGCTTCCTAAGTCTGGTGCAGAGCTCACACTACTCTTAACACTTTACAGAGAATCTGTAAAATGGTTAGCCTTATGTCCAAAGTTAATTGAGATTCCTTACTTTGTCCACACCCACCCCATTTCTGAGTTTCTAAATAAACTTTTTAGAATACATTTTTGTAGTTTGTAATGAGATCCAACTTATTTATCCATAAATCCAGAGTGAATCAATACATGTCAATAGAGTCATCAAAGTCAAATATTTACTCCAGCCAAACACTTGCTGTTAAAATCAGGCTAACTGTACTTCAGCTTTGACTAAGAAACCACCCACTGAATGAAGAATTTAATGTACAAAATTAGAAAACTAAGGCTTGAGTTTAGGTTATCAAAATCACATTTGTTTTGAGATTTTTACTTAGAAATTGCTATAAATGAAAAACTTTGTTGGTGCATCACCCATATACCAGAATTAAAAAATAAAATAAAAGCCTTCTCATGCTTCACTTTTTCTGTTAAAAAAAGCCAAGAAAACATGCAATATTATGGGTGTATGTAGTTTTTGTTGTATATATTGATTTGCTAATCTGTGTAAATAGCATTTTTCAAAGAGGTCTGCTCTCATCAGCTAACAGTTTTGTGGGATTATTTGCTCCTTTTTCATCAGTTTGACAAAAGAGATCATCTCCTTGCAAAACATCTTGGACACATAATGCATTTAACTAGAAAATGCTCATAATTTTTTTTTTCTGTTGCTTTCTTCTGGGCTTTTGTCTCATTTGATAATTATTGTTCACTACAGTAATTTGAAAACAAATTCCTGCCCTTGGGTCAGAGCTTTAAAAGGCATCCATATAGATGTTCAGAAACACAGGTAACTAAGTTTACATATCTCAAGCATATCAGTCATGAAGTCTGTAAAGGCAGGTAAGGAAATCACTCCCTACATCCTCATGATGAAAAATATAGATGTATGTTTGATTAACATTTCTTCTCCAGCCAGACTATAAATTATTGTTGAAGTGAAACCAACAAGAGTGGAGTGAGAATGAGTAGATAATTTCTGTTTTGAATATCATTGAAAGCTTTTTTTCAAAAATATGACATTTGTATTCTCTCTTTTTACTTGGAATAAGTAATGAGCTTTTGTATTCTACGGGAATGTATTGTTTTAATTGCATTTCTGAGTTGATATCAGTGTGACTGATTACTAGGGTGTTGACTGTGGAGAAAGAAAAAAAGCTTTTTATCAGTTGGGCTTTCTTCTCTCTGGGTGATAGTCTTTTTCCAAGGACAGCAGCAGACAATGCTAGCAGACAATGATGCCATTCTTCTCTTTTCTTGTCCTAAAACCTGCTTTGTAGCAGCAGTCCAGAAGCCCAGTTGTCTGTTAGTAATGTAGAAAGAAAGGACTTTAAAGGCCATGCTTTCATGTGTGACATGAACAATAAAATCATATCTGAACATGCAGTCCAACACAGGTCAGTGACTCAGAAACACTATCATGAGTAAGACTTTACACTATTCAAAACACTTAAAATATCCATGTTAAGGCTGATTTTGCTTTTCCTAAGAAGTATTCATAAACAGTTTGGATTTGGGCTTTTTATTCCTTTCACAAAGTGCAATATAATCTTGGGGAAATCAGATGAAGGACTAGGAAGTGTTAGGACTCAAAAAAGCATGATTTTGTAGCTAGAATAGGGTGCAGGCATCATGCGGACTCAGAGCCTAGACAACAGGGGGGAAAAAACTCTTGGGACATAACCCCTCAAATCCTGGAATCTAGAATAAAGACAAAGACAACTAGGAAACGTCTGATATATTATAACATTATTTTTAAAAAATTGCTCATAAATTTAAAGTGATAAAGAAAGCCTACCCCCTAAACATTATGAAATAAAATGACTCTTGCTGCTGTTTTTCAAATTATTCAATATCTCTGGGGAAGTGTGTATGTAATTTATTCCTAGGCACACCTGCAGTTAGGCTTGCTTCATTGTGCTTGAATTATCAATATTTAGGAGACAATAAACATGAAAAGCAACAATTTATTAACAGGAATATGCTTCTGTCCCAGCACAGATGCATATATTGATAAAAGGCACGTCATCCTGCCAGCTGCTTACACAGTACCTACACTGCACTGACACACAGGTATTTGTGAGCACAGCTCTATAGCTCACCTCAGACCTGACAGAAAGCAGACCTAGAATATTAGCATATTAACAATTGCATTCCTTCCTTGGCCTGAAGACAACAGAAGGTTGATTTTACTTCTGCTGCATTGCCTCCAGGCCCGTGCCCAGTGTGTCCACAGCACCAGGGCCCATAGCACCATGGTGACTGCATCTCAGCCCATCTATTGTGCCCATCCCATCTACTGAAATATGTCAGTGAATAAATTACAGCAAACAGAACACTTGGTGCAACATGAAGATTAATTTTTGTCTGTATATCACCACCTATCAAGCAAGAAAAGCTGCTCTGGAATTACTTTTTTTCTAGCGTGATTATATTCTGCCAGCAGTATACTTTTATGGAAAGTATCTTCTAAGGATACTCAAACTAATATGCAGACTGGGCAACTGGTTCTCTATTCAAAAGTGTTAACACGTTGATTACTGAGCTACTATCTTTCTTATTTTTTTATTATTTGGGGTTTTTTGTGGTTCTGTTGTTTTGGTTTTGGAGTTTACTATAATTTAAAACAAAAAACAAGCACAAAAAAACACAAAACAAAGAAAAAAAAACCAACTCCCCCTCAAAAAAAAAAAAAAAACCCAAAAAAAACAAGCAGCCAGATCTCCTTTACCTGAAAAATGAATTTTTTTTTTAATCATATAATGAAATGAGAATTCACTGATTCTATTTTTTCTATTTTAGACAAGAGGTACTTATAGCAGGTTTTGGAAAGAGGGCATGGAGGCATAGGAAACAAGGCAATGTATTTATTTTTTTCCAATTTGATAGCTGTTTATCATGTTGCAGATGTGTGGAGTTCTTAAATATTTAAAATCATAAATATTTACCTATTTCGATATATTGTATATCTCGAAGAATATTTTTGGAACAAGGCCAATTTTGAACTTCTAATCATAAAATATTTTTTCTTCTTCAGCATATACATATACTTTTTACCTCAGTATGAACAAAGAGAAATAAATTCACATAAATATCTTTATTTCTCTGTGGTTAGATGATATCATTTAGATAAATAAGGAAGATGAAATAAACAGAGTAAATGTAAAAAGTATTAAGGGTAAAACTTAAATTTATTGGACAATAGTTATTGTTATACCTTTAATTTTCAGTCTGGAAAGTGTTGCACTAAAATATTTAAATATTTTTTGTGATATAATTGTGTTCACCAATGATTTTACAGAGTTTTTATATTTTTTAAAACATCAGTGATTTTAACTCAACAAATGGCTACAATTTTTTGCACCAGAAAAATGAAAGAGCAACTTAGAGTGTTTTACAAGTCACGTATTACTCTGGGCTGTGAGATCTGTTGTCTGCCATATGAGAAAAAAGCACACATTCCCTGCTTCTCTTCCAGCTCATTTCCCACTGCTTCTGTTTAGGTTTCCTACTTTTGGGGAATCAAATGTCCAATTGCCATTTTATCTTGTTCATATTCCACAGCATCATGATTGCTGTCCCACGTAAAGCTAACAGCTCAGACTTCAGGGGATTCATCTTTCTGCGCAGTGTGTTGGGATATTATCTCTCATTGACACAGCATGTGCTTCTTGCACACCATAGCTACCATATAAATGTAAAATGTACACCTTAGATCTTGTCACATTTTGTGGGTCCGATTTATAGAAAAGCTAAATAGCTGCAATGATAAATCTATCTAATGTGAAAAAACATGTTTGAAACCACAGTATGTGGTTTGTAATAGAATAAACTTTACAAAAAAAGAGCTTTCTAAATGTCAACATTTGTTGAAATACAGTGAAAAAACCATTGGGAACCACAAATTGTGCTGTATTTTTTAAAAAGCATGCATGAATTTGCTTATATTAACTTTTTAAATTATAATTATTGTCAAACTGAAAGAATGCTTGCAGCTGCCTTGAAAATTGTGTTTTGGGCAGTTGATGCTCTGTAACTATCAGAGATTTAGTTGAAACTTCTCTCTGTATGGAAAATTCATTGTTACGTGCAGTTTTTGTTTTGCTTGATTGGTTTTTGGTGGTAGTGGGGTTTTTTTCAGTTTAAAGAACATTTTAAAGATCTATGTTTTTAAAACTTTAGAGAATTGTTTGATTCAGATAAAACTCACTAATCATTTTTCACAGAGATTTTTTGGGCTGCTCTTATTAGGGTTTCATTAGAGACTGCCTGCTTCTCATCCTGTACCATCAGAAGGGATCACAGACTCCTCCAAGAGAGCCTGTTGCCCTTATCAGGTTCAGAGTGTGCACTGAATCACAGTGAGCTGGCAATGCCTGCAGCACACAGCCCCTAGACACACACCCGCACTCACTTCTGCATCTGTTTGTGACCCTGGGACTTTTCAGCTCAGGGAATTCCTCCTTTCAGCATCTCAGAAGCTGGGCTGATATAATGTGCATATGATTGCCCTCTTTTCAGTTGGGATAGAGTTAATTTTCTTCTTAGTAGCTGGTATAGTGCTGTGTTCTGGATGTGACATGAGAATAATGATGATAACACACTGGAGTTTTGCTTGTTGCTGAGTACTGCTTTCCCTAAGTAAAGGATTTTTCAGTATCACATGATCTGCCAGTGAGTAAGTGCAAAATAAGCCAAGAAGAGAGAGCATTGCTAGAAAAGGTGACCAAAAAGAAACCTAGCCAAAGGGATAGTCCATACCATAACATGTCATGCCCAGTATATAAACTGAGAGTTGGCCAGGAAGAGCTGCTGGTCACAGTTCAGGCATGGCCTGGCATAGGTCAATGGGTGGTGAACAATTTTATTATAGATCTCTTATTTTTTCTTGGGGTCTATTCTTCTCTCTCTAGTCTTTTTGTTATTTTGTTTTGTTTCAATTATTAAACTGTTCTTATCTCAAAACAAGGGGTTGGGGTTTTTTCCTGATTCCCCTCCCTACTGGTCAGGGATTGAATAAGTGAGCAGCTCTGCAGCATTTAGCTGCTTTCTGGGGTAGAAACACAGCAATGGTGTACACAAAGAAACTAAATGCAAGGTTAATAGACCTTCTGCAATGTCAATCCACCTGGTCTCAAGGATTGTTGTTGGGAGCAATTCATCAAGAAACTGATTTCAGTAAGGAACATGATCCAGCAGGAATCATTTGGAATAGCTCATTAGTCTTGTAACATGGGAGTGCCCAATATTTTTGACTTTGTTTAATTACTTTGTGTTTATGTATATGCTTTAATTATTTTTCTCATTAACTTTTACTTCAGAATGTGTTGTACATGCACCTTTATTAATCCTATAATTACCTTTTATATCTGTATATAAGTATATACAAAAGCAAAGGTATATATAAACATATCTAAAGGTTATCTATATGTAAGTATTGAATTTTATGAATATTTGTGTACTTACCTATATATATATATGTATGGAAAATTCTTTATATTTTCAGACGTGAGCACTTCCTGATCTGAAGGCAAAAATGTGAACCATCAGAGGCTGCTCAGGGAGCAAGTGGACATGACAGTTTCAAGAAATGGAAACTTGCCAACTAAAAATGCATATGAAAACGCATGTAGTATGATACTGAAAAAAGTGGCAGCTGCCATTTATGCATTCCTTTTCTGTCATTCTTGATAAAGTGGAAATTGTGGCTGGTCACAGTCACACTGTGCAAGCACAGGGCTATATGAACATTTTTGGGATTGTGACTTTGTCAAAAATCATAACGCCCTGATAAGTGCTAAGCAGCGTTGAAAAAATCCCCAAGCTGGACAGTCATAATCTGTGGGACCCAAAGTGATACAACCATGCCTGCTGAGGGACCTGGCACTGCAAAGCCACTACCAGTTGTTAAAGGTCATGGCAAGTGGAGGCGGCTTTTGAGGCTTGGAGGAAAGTAATGATCATTGTCATCTTCAGGAAGGGTATGAAGGAGGACCTGGGGATCCTCTACTGAACTAAAGAGTCTCACCTCATTCCCCAGGAAGGTGATGAAGCAAATAATCCTGGAAACCTTTACTAAAACATGAATGAGATGGTGGCTCTTGGGTGTTGTCAGGATGGATTTATGAAGGGGAAAGCGTGCCTAATCAACCTGATAATCACCTTCTATGATGAAATGGCTGCCAAGGTGGATGAGGGCAGAGTGGTAGATGCTGTGTAACCTGACTGCAGCAAGGTTTTCCACAATGTCATAATATTTCATTGACAAACTGTTGAATTCCACACTCGTTAAAGGGAGAGTGAAATTATTTGTAAGCTGCCTGAGCTGCCCAGATCAAAAGTGGATCCAGTAGTGGAGCACAGTTCAGCTGGAGGGCAGTCACCAATGTTGTGCCCTAGGGGTCAAGGCTGGACCAATACGTTTTTACTTAATTAATGATGTGAATAATGGGATATCCTGCACCCAAAATGAGTTTCCAAAAGATGCAAAAGTGGGAATTTTGATTAGATCTGATCATTGTGCTGCCATTGAAAGGGATCTCAAAAGGCAGAGAGGAATATCACAAACTTCAACAAAAGGAAATGGCAAATATATTTCAAGGTGGCAGTATCTGGTGAGGTCTTTGCAGAAAAAGACCTAGTGATCTTGGTGGGCACCAAGGTGAATGTCTGACTTTTTGGCCAACAGCCTCCTAGGCTATGTAAAGAGAAGCATTTCTTACAGGCTGAGGAAGGTGACCCTTCCCTCTGTTCAGGACTTGTGAAAAACTTTTGGAGTACAATTCTCAGTCCTTGTTTTGCCAGTTCAAGACATGGACCAGAGGCAGGCCAATGAAGGACCACAAAGATAATAATCTTTGCTGATCACTATCAGAGACTGGTTCACCTGTAGTATGAGGATAGGCTGAAACAACTGGGTCTGTTTAGCCTGGAGACAAAAGGGCACAAGAGGTATCTTACTAATGTATAAATACCTGCTGGGGGAATTGACAGCTTTGATATGTGAGGAAATCACCACATGGCTGTGAACACAGAGACAAAAATAACAAAAAAAAGGAAATATAAATTAATGTAAAATTACCTTGGGTTTGGGAGGTGTCTGTTACAAGGAAGAAAACAACACTCTCAGGCAGGCTAACTTCTATCAGCATGAAGAGATTCAGAACAACAGGCAGGGCAAGTTAATTTGATTTCTTCTTATTACTATTTTGCTTTCTCTGCTCTGTTTCTTCAAGCTACCTCACCCAACACAAAGGAAGGTCTCCTGCTCTGGTGGTGGGATCGATCAACTTTGTGTGTTATGCACCTCTCTTTACCAATGGTTTCAACTGTTTTCTTGCAAAACTTAAAACACACATTTTATTTCACATCCTTCCCTCCATTGTGCCTACTTGGAAACATACTCTTTTTTCCTCTTCACATTCATAACTTTTCCTCTGTTCCACTGCTCTCATTTTTTTAAATTGTATTATTCCTCCGTGAAAGATAAAAATCTATCTAAATAGAAAGCTATCCAAAGCACCATTAAAACTGAGGATTTCATAAATGATGTCCTTCCTTCTCTCCCCTTATCCCCTCTTAATTCTTTCTTTTGTTTTACCTTCTCTCATGTGATTGTATTTATGTGTAATGAAACTCTTCGGGGCAAGGATTATAGCTAATTTATCTGCTTGTGTAATATCCCAGAGTACGGACAGATTAAACAACAGTACCCTAGGGTAGACAAGGCAGTTTAAGATAGGAAAAGAAATTTTTCAAAAATATTGCTTTTATAGATTGTTTGGTCAGAAAGAGAGCTGCTGCTTGGTCAGTGCAGTGTAATGACAGATCTCCTACTATGTTTAGTATTTGGAGGTCACAGAGTATAATTTATTTTAAAGTTCTAAAGATATGTTCTCCCTAACCCTTCCTATAAATATCCACTTTCCCATATTGAAGACCTGCCATAGATTTTAATTTTAACCATGATAGAAGTATATTTTTGTAGAAACTTCAAACAAAAGGAGACTTTTTAAAGCCTTGATATAATAAGGGTGAACTTCACTGTGACCTAAGCTTTGTTCTTCATGTGTAAAAAAGTACCAGGTAAAATATTATTTGTTTATAATAGTTGCATGAAATGATAGTTTATGTCTTCCAGTAATTGCTAATTTATGTCTTCCAGAACTCAGACAAAAACAAAGATGGGAAGGATAATTTTCTTACCTTCCAAAAATCAGTGACTCCAATGAAACTAATAGTATTTTGAAAAATTTTGATATTTTAGAATGCTTAAAGTAAACTGCAGCTCAGATGGAATAAATCCATACTAAACTCACAAATCCATCCTGAAGATAAAATTTGTTTTTAAGAGTATTTAAGTCAAAAGGCAAACTTTTCAAGAATATGTATTATTTACACAGAAAATAATGATATACACTTATATTTCCTCATCATCACAAATTAGGAAGCAGAATTCATCAATAAAACCATATGGAATGTCATTGAAAGCATATGGAAATTCAATTTATTTCTACAAAAACCACAGAAGGATATCTTTGCTTAAGATGGAAGCTATTGTGTTTTCTACCACCCTCATAAACACCATATTCATCAACCACACTCAATCTAACAGTTACATTAAGCATTAAAGAACAGATACATCTGTACTTATTTATCATCTAGGGAACGCACTTTATTTGCAATTTCAGTGGTTAGAAGTGAGGATTCTTATTGAGTCTTTAAAGTAAGAGATTAAAATAACCTACAACATTCCACAGAAACAAAAGAAGAATAAATAGACTGTGGGTTAAGATGAGAAACTGGGAGCCTAGAATATGTTTAAATGGCAAGATGCATCAGTGAGGACTTTGCTTTAAGTATCTTTGATGAAAGGAAAAAGGAAGAACAAAAACACAAATGGGAAATTTCATCCAAAAAATGACAATACAGAAGCTATTATTATTTTGTACCTAAACAAAGTAAGCCAAGTCAGACTGCATAGCACTACTTCAAAACTGGCTTTATTTTAGGCAGGATTTCTTATGAACTGTAAAAAAAGGTAATACACAAGGAGTTCTTTAAACATTTCAGATGTGCAGAAGCGCTTTTCAACCCTTACATTGATAATTAGCACTCATTTGGTTGTTTGCAGTGCTGCCAGCCTTGGAATGTGTATTCACATACTCATGTAACTGGTATTGCTCACAAGCATGTTTTCAGAATCAAGTCCTTTTTTTTTTCTTTTTCTTTAATTTATTTGAGATTGCACAACAACGGGAAGCTTTGCTGTCAAATTAAATGCTATAATTTCAACCCCATTCTTACCTGATCCTTTATTTAATCTACAGTAATATTTTCTGATTCAAGCCCACATTGTGTTACTTTCCTCCCCATATTCCTGTGCTCTTACCGTGCCCCCTCATTGCCTGCTTTGGCAGCAGTAGGCATCACCAATTGCCCTGGGATAATTCTCACCCTGTGCTGAGGCTTATTCACTGGGGCTGTCCTCTCTGTCACTTGGCTCCTGCTGTGCTTGAGCAGCTCACTGCTGGCACACGCTGCTGGAAGCCTGGGATGGGGGTCTAGAAATGTGTGCACTTCTAGCTCCAGGAGCACGGGAGCTCGCTTTGCCTCTTTGAGCTCCTCTGGCACAAATCAGCTCTCACCTGAGATGTGTGCCTGCTTCCTGCAGGGTCTTTTATCTTTGCCACTTTGACTCAAGGTGGCACTTAGCACTCAAGGCTGACTGGGTTAGAGCTGACTGGTTCATGGTTAGGGCAGAAGGGATTTCTCCATGCACTTTCCTCTTCTCGGCAATACCCATATTTAAGTTTCTAACTGAGCCATTTACAGCATCTTTAAATGACCAGTGCTAATTATTTTTATCTACTTTAGATGAGTGCCTGGAAGACTTTTACTTTAACCTCACAATCACATGTAGAAGATGTGCACAGAGGTATGACTCCTTTTAGTTTTTTCCTCTTTATGATAAAATGCCCAAAGTATCCTATTATTTTTTTTGTCTTTATTTAGTTATAGAAAATTTTAATTAAATATAAAAATAAATCAGAGTAGATACAGCTTCTTAGGGAAAGTGGAACAGTATTCCATAAAAAGAATAGTTAGATACACACACATGCTCAGAGATACACAGATAGAGATATATAAATGTGTAAATCTATATAAACACAGACAGTACTCACTGAGTTTTCCCTGAGATGATTTATCCCCTCCAAAAATCCACACACAGAATAAATGCAGGGAAGACTAGGTTTTTAAAAAACAAACAAACAAACAAACAAACAAACAAAAAACCTGATGTATAAAACACTTTTATTTTAGTTTCACATTTTTTCCTTCTTTGCTCCTCTCTATTTTTATTTTTCAGTTTCTACCAAACATTTCACTTTTTATCGTTTTTGAGTCTGTCTTCCACTTTTTTTTATCCCATGTCATTTTCCTTCTTTTCACTGATTCTTAACTTCTGCTATTCCACATCCCCATGAAACCGACTGTCCTCTGCCAGAATTTCCTCTGCTGATCGAAGGCTTGAGACAGCCACACTGTATCAGCTTCCAAGAAACATATCAAGAATTTTCTGTTTTAGAATGCTGGAAGACACTGTCATAAAGTACCATGATACTGTGCTAGCCAGAATTTACAATTATTTCAAGGTTCACAGTGCAGTCTTCGTTTAAAGTAAACTGGAAAAACAAGTCTTGGCTCAGTTAGCTATGGTGTTTCATAAAGCCTGGACTTGTAATGTACACATCTTTGAAGTAGGTAGGCTTTTGTTATTCTTGTCTTCAAGCATGAAGCAAGCCTTAGGAATGTATTTGAGTGATGTATGATGGATATTCAGAATTTTACGAATATTATAATGTAAAGACATCAGAAAATAATATGTAATCTCTAAGAGACTGGAGAGCAATGGGAAAGACTACTTCATTTTATCACAAAAAATCCCCTTACTATATCTCTGCTATAAGATAACTGTAATTACATAGCTGTGCAACATTTTTGGAATGTACTTACAACAGTCAGGGATTCATATAAGATACCTAAATCAATGTCTTGCTGTCACAATTTGTGTAATATTTCAAATGATTTTAAAAAAGTAAAAGCAAAGTTTCAAATGCTATAAAAATGACTACTGCCTGGTAATCTAGATACAATGGAAAATTTACAATATTATCACCATCTCTTCCTTGCATGTTTCATAATAAATTTCTGATAATTCCTTGTCTTTTGAATTAATCTGCAGAAACTGAATTAATTTTACTGACAGTCTGATTTTTATTCATGTCTTCCCCATATATGCTCCTTATACTGGTATGTTCTTACAATATTTTATTTTCTGGTGCTATTGCATTTTGTTTACCTACGTTTCATAGGCCACTTCTTATTTTGTACTAGAGCATCTACCATTGTTTGAATACTATTGTCACTTGAACAATGTTCCTTCAAGGAATTAGATGAAGCAAGTATGTTCTTAATACTCATGTTGGTCTGATGATATCCTCTAAAAGTGAATGGTGAAGTGCCATTGGTTCCAGTGACAGTAAAATTAGAATATTTGCTTTCAAAAGTAACTGAAACTTCTCATGCTAAGCTAATTCTATTATAACAAAGATAAGCATACTTGATCTTTCACCTGTGAAATATTGTAATGTTAGTGGCAAGTCCCTTATCGGTGAGTGTCAAATTAAAAACTCATACTCAAAATGAGTAAGTTGTTGAAACAATTATCTGTTATTCAACAAATAAGTTCTGTTCTATGTATCATTAAATTTTTCAATTGTTCTATCATGCCCTGTAAGTTCTTTTTTATTTCCTCATGCAATCTTCAATTTTGTATAATCCTTACTAAAACCACTGTAATTGTGCTCCAAGTATTTTAATAAAACATGCTTCAAATGTTTCCTAAAGACCCTATGTTTTAATTTGAATTAATGGCTTTTTTCAGCTATGAATTTTCAGGATTATTCCAGGATTTGGTTTGCCTGAATTTGATCAAACAGTGGCATCCAGTGGGAAAAGCAGATATATATTCCCAAGGCATGTAGCTATTGATATATGTATCAGGTATGTTTATTTTAGAAGGGTAAGAATATTAATAACCTATGAGAAATCAAAAATATTTTTTAAATCTATAAGTAGGAGTACTGAAGGCTTATAAAGCTGATTCAATCTTTGTTGGAGAAAGAACAGTGCTTTAGTTGCTCTTTGATTCCCCTAGTTTTTGCTGGACTCTTTTCATTTTATGAAAGCACAATTTGAATCATTATCACTTTCTGACAATTGCTTCTGCTACTGCTATCTTCCCTGAACAAAAGTACAGTATTAAGTGCAACCTACTAGTGTCTTGATGAGAAATATGGATACCTAATCTCCTTGAAATCTCTTTTTTTTTCTGGCTTTAATGTGCATGAATACTTCATGCCTCACTCAAGCTCTATTCATGTTAGCTCTCTAGAAATTATTGAGTTAACACTTCAATCTAAAATAAAAATAAAATCTTCAGAAATTCTATGACAGAAGCAAGATAATGAAAGCATGAAATGCCTGGGGAACATTGATGTCTCCAAGTTCAGGTCCTTCAAACTCACTTTATAGACATTGACTTCCCTCACACTGCCCTTCACCTTTGTCCCATGTTTCAGCTTGTGGGAAGCTCTCTGCTAATAAACAGTGATCTAATCAGCCTAAGGCATTTCACATATATTAGGCAAGAAAAAAAATATATTTAAAAGAAATTATGCAAATTATTTTTATCATCAGATACGCAGAGTTTTTCCAGTTTCCATTTGAAATCTGGTCAGTACCAGTGTCCTGCACAAATTTCATATGGTGCAATAGGGATTCCATTTACATAAACTAAATTTATTAACTTTGGACTAAATTTTAAGTAGCCAATGTGTGCTTGAGGTTAAGTTGGCAGATGCTTGTTCATATAGTACACTGTTATTTCATTTGCCTAGATGAAGGCTTGGTGACAGTAAAATAAGAAAAACCAGTGCCACCATAGTTAGGTTGGTGACAGGATTTTTTACCAGAGACCCAATTTACTGCCAAGAGGAGACAGTAATAACAGATTTGGATAGGAAGACATGTATTTGTGCATTATTGCAGTCTTTATCAATTGGTGCAGATGTCAGTGGTACCTAATTCTTATTACTCAGGAGAGTTCCACTTGGAAAACAGGAACTAGAAAAAGTAGAAAATTTTATCACTGAGCTCACACAGGCACTCACAGACACACTGAAGTTACTGACAGGAAAATAATATAAGGATTTGATTTTAAATGGAAAATTTTAACATTCTGATTTCTAGATCATATTTGTGGTTAGTAAGGGAGGAGAGTTTAGTAAGTAAGGTAAATCATCTTAAAACTACAGGCAAGAAACACAGACACTATAAAAGGAAGACACCTGCCCAGAGCTGGAAATTAAAATATGAGAAACAAATAAGGAACAAAGCTGACCTGTCCTAACCTTATATAATATTTTAATCATTATTTGCTTAAAAAGTCAAAGATCATACAGAGATTATTTACTCTTTCAGATGTAAAGGTTTAGGTAGGTTTTTGTGTGGTTTTTTTGTTATCTTTTGTCTAAAAATTGCAAGGGCCTTCAATTAAAGGAAATAAAAAAAAATTAAAAGCCAAGCTCCCCCCCCTCAAAAAAAAAAAACAAAAACAAACAAACACAGAAATTGAACAAACTTGAAAGCATCTCACAGTCACTCAGTCTTGCCATTGCCAACAAAATTCTTAAAATTTTGCAACAATCTTGCCAACCATGGTACTACAGTTTGTCAAATTTCTTCTGTCTAGATCAGTTTTGACTGGGTTTGGATTTGAATCTATTTTTTAAAATTCATTTATTTGTAGCTTCAATGTTTTCTAAAGACAAGGTTTCTGCATGTACTTTGTTTTGCATATGTTTTTCTTTGTATGATAAAATAATACGGTTTTTTCCCTCTATGATAGCAGGAGTTTATTAGTGTTTTTAAGTGTTAAGTGGATAATAGATAAAAGGAATTTAAAATTAAAAAACAAACAAACAAACACAATATGATCAAATTCTCAGCTAAATACATTTTAATATGCCTAATATAAAATAAAATTATTCTTTTTAATAGGAAATATTAAGAACCCACGGTTTTTAAAGAACTCATAAGTTACTAAAATGCTCTCTGTTCTGAGTGGTCATGATAGCTATTCTGTAACAAAATTCAAATTAAGATGAAGATGCAGGGAGGGTAAGAGAGGGAGAGGATGGGACAGAAAGGAAGAAAAGGTGGATGAAAAAAATTATGAATTTTCACTAGATATTTGTGCTTTTTTGTTCTGTCTCTTCATTTTAATTTTGCAGTGGAAACACTGCAATCTAGATTTCCTCTTTGTAAGCTTATAGCAATTCTGTACTTTGGGGGAGGTTTCTTCTAATTAATTGTCTACAGTTTCTGCATGATTTATTTCTCTTATTCATCATAACCTAATTGCTTCCCACCAAGAGCTAGTTGACAGAACTGTCAATTTCTTTATGTCCTTCTGTTAGCTTGACTCACTGATTCATCATCTGCCTTCTTCAGATCCACTCAGCACCATTTTTGATGGGCTGGCAAGCAGGAAGATCTGTAACATTGCCAGCATATTTTTCATTCTTCAGATCTACCCTTTCCAGCTCTGTGACTGAAGAGGGTTTATAGATGTTTAGCTGACTGTCCATGATCAGCAAAAACAGCTGATAGAGATAAGACATGAATTTAAAATGTGTTCTGCCTCAGCATACTCAGCATTTTCTATTTGAAACATCAGCCAGTGGTAAACTGGCAGTGTTATACAACAATTACCCTCCCAAGGCTTGTCGAGACAACTACTATGTCTTCCTGTAAGGCAACCTGTTCCTCTGACTTCTTTTAGAAAGGAATTTCAAAAAGATGCATGAACAAGGAATAGTTCTCATACTCTCAATGGGGGAAAAAAAATCAGCTGTAACCTGGTTCCCATAATAGAGAGATATAGAAAGAAGTGTCCTTGGGATCGCAAAATTTTAGGTCTAACAAAATTTTTTTTAAGGAACCTGCCTTGCCTTGCCTTGCCTTTGCCTTGCCTTGCCTTGCCTTGCCTTGCCTTGCCTTGCCTTCCCTCATTAGCTGACATTGAAGTACAGTCAGTTTTACAGTGTATGACATGCAGCAGACTTTGAGCTGGGTTTAGAGAATATGTTTAAGCAACATTCTAAATGACCGCACCGTGTCAGTTTTTGGAGAGGGCTCACAAATGCAAAAGAGCAAGTTTCCCAACCCTGAGCACATTTGTGAACTGAGCCAGCAAACAAGTTTTGAAACAATGCAATTATACATGCCTGATGGAGAAGAGTAACCCACGCAGATTTATTCTGTGCTTCCTCACAAACACGTTTGATTGATTTTTCTTTACTTCTATTCCCCTTAGTTGTGTGTTCCCATAAACTCGAGTTCTCGATCATTTTTACATCTTGTGCTTGTACTGCTGCTTGCATTGTAAGGCAGTCTTGTGTTATTTATTATTCAGATGTAACAGAGATCAGATTCCAGTCATTTTTATGTACTATGCAATATATCTCCTTAGACTTGAGAGCAATAATATAAAATATGCAAATAGAAGAAAGTTAAAATCAAAATATGCAAACGTTGTTTATTTCTTTCTTGAAGCAGATCTAGGGAAAAATAAAGAAAAAAATGACAGTGCTGTTAATAAAATCTACTACAAAAAATATTTAGCAGATACCATCTAATGAGTTTGGTTTTTTTTTTTCCCTGTAATTATTTGGAAATCTAAGTACACTTATCTTACCTAACTGCCTTATAGTCACTGTGGCAAAGCATCCTGTAGGCATTCAGCCACTCAAAGCTTCAGATGAGCAATTCCCACAAGTCACTTGTGCTAAACAGGCCAATGAGTGGCACCCAGGAAAGAGAGCTTTTCCGCAAATTGTCTCCTGTAACTAAGTACTAAATTCGGAACTCCAACTAGGTACTTTGGAGAACTTAGTGTCTAAAAACTCCCCTGGGAGCTATGCAGTTACATCTTAAAATAAAAGATTATTTTTATGCATGCACTTGTCAGATATTTCCTCTATAAAAACCCTTATGTTTGACCTTTTTCAGCTAGTAACAATGGTAAGTGAAAAGGGTTTTTCAGATATCTTAGCCATATATTCTTACAGTTAATATAGCTTAGGAGTTCAAAACAGGCTTTTGGTATTTTCATAAATATAATTTGGTAAGAAAAATATCCCTTCAAATTTTAAATTGAAAGTGCAGAAACACAGCAGATGTTACTGACATTTCTTTAGAAGCAATGAGCTTCGTTCATGAAACATCATAGTTTATTTGATAGATGTCCCTTAATATAATAAATTTTCATATGACTCTTTTTTTTTCCTTAGTGAGAAAGATGTTTGAGTAAAAAAGAAATAGAAGCAGAGGTAAGAGTGCAATTATTCACCAATTGGCTGATCAATTTTACAGATGTCAGGAATGCAAATTTGAAGGATTTTCCAAAATTTTCAGATTTCAGATTTCCCTTCTAAGCATATATAGCAGATCTCAGTTTATATTTGGAATTAGGTCCCATTTCTTTTATTATTTCAAGGCAAAAAAAAAATCAAAATGAAAGGGAAATCAATCATGTTTCTACCACTATATGTGGACAGGTCAAGATTCAACATTATATTTAAAACAGGATAAATGACAGAGATAAGATAAAAAGACACCGTCTTTCTGGAAAGAATGCTCCAGTTAGCCATTGTTCATTTAGAGAAATATGCATTTACCCAGCATATGAAAATATTAGTAAGTTATTGAGACTGAAATTGTGGAAACGACATGAGTCACACTAAAAATGTTAAAGAAACTACCCTCCCCTTACTTCAAAGTTTTTCATGTTCATTATCATAAATGTTTTTTGTTGTGAGTTATTTCTGATCATATGTTTGTGAATGAAATGAAACTATGATATTTAGCAGACCCTAGATACCTAAATGTGTATTTGCAATCATCTTTTTTTATCAATTTATTTTAAAATTATGGTCATATACTATATATAAAACAAAATGCATAATCTAAATAGCATAATATGCCTTTCTTAGTTAGCTTCACTACCTGGTTTTCATTTATGCAAAAAATAATGAGCTTTTACAGTTTTTATAATGATTTGTTATTTCAAATAAAACCAGAAACCAAACCCTGTGGTTAATTATAAGTTTCATGCAAATGAAAAAAAATATTCTTCCACTTTATACACACCAAATTTAAAAAATAAGATAACAACATTATTTATTTTGTTTTATGATGGTAGAAATATGTGTGTCTTTCTAAGCATATATGACCTAGTAATAAATCTCTCTGTAAATATTGACAGAACCTGTCAGTTCTAGACCCCAACTTAAGCTGAAGGTTTTCAAGTGAGATCCAATTACTCTTTCTTCCATCTCTGTTGCTTTGACAGACTTGCTTGATTAGCAAAACGTGTGTGCCCCATTGTAAAAAATTTCCATACTAATATGTGTTTTACTACTCCTGAATAACTTGGGAATAGGACAATTAGATGGTATGTTGTTGGCAACAGTAATATGCATATCTCTTGAGTATTGCTTTAAATTGGTTTATTTTTAGTATACAGGGCCCTTGTTCTGAAAAGATATATTTTTTCATCTGTTTATCTGTAACTCTTATGATGTAAATTCTCTGGGTATAATATGACTGGTGAGTTCCACTGATTCTAGTGGAAACTAGGAAAAATCATGACTAACCATTTTTGAGCATTTTATATTACTTTTCTTCATTCTGACTACTTTTGCTTAAATGTAATTCTCTCCAAGAGAATTAGCTATTTTTAAATAAGATCAAAAACCAAGATCTGAGTTAAGTTCCAGAGTGACAGCAGTAAGTGCTCAGATGTACCGGGTTTGTGTGGCTGGATTGTGGCAGCTGGAGCATTATGGGGATGGCTTTCCTGAGAAGCTGCAGCAGTGTTTCTCCATGTTCTGCAGAGCCAGTGCCACCTCTGACCAGGGCCATGGCCATCAGGAATCATAGGAATTGGTCTGGGATGGACTCACATGTGAGATGTTTGTGAGAACTGTTTCCTGTGGGAGGCACCCTGTGGCGCCCTATGGGATGAAATTACCACAGTCACCCAGGTCCCCATTCCCTGTCTCTGTGCACTGCTGGAGAGGAGGAGGTAGAGCCTGGGAAAGAGGGAGGAGTGGGGAAAAGTGGTTTTTTTAAAGATGTTTTATACTTCTCATTATCCTGCTCTTTGTTAAGAGTAAGTTCATTACTATCCCCAGGTTCAGTCTGTTTTGTCTGTGATGATATTTGATGAGGGATCTCTTTCTGTCTCTAAATCAACTCACAAACCTTTCACTATATTTTCTCTGCCCAGTTCAGTTGCAGAGGAAAGTGAGCAGCTCTTGTGGGTATCTGGTTCCCAGCCAGGGTCAACACACCCTTGTAACTCTCTATGCACTCTTGTAACCTTCCAACACCTCTGACTATATCAAGTTTTGGAATTCATTGGTTAATAGAGAGAAAACTCAACTACATTTTTTTTTTCTTACAGTAGGAGCTACCTAAGCAGCATGCAAAAGGTCTTAGTAGCTTGATTTTTTTTTTGATTCAATTAACAAAAATATATTACAATGTTTTCAATGCACTGTAATTTTTTTCACTATTCTTGTTGTTTTTCACTGCAGTTAGGATGCACAAAATCCTAAGAAGATTTCTAAAGCTTTCTCACTATCTGCGACCCCCCATCCTAGACATATTTTTTTTTTTTTGTACCTGACCAATGAGCTCTCTGGAGATCCAAATCCTTAAGAGAAAAAAATAAAGGAAAATGCTAAGGCAGAGTTAAACAACTTAAACAATTCTAATTATCCATAACTATTGTACAATCCTGACTCAGCTGCAGCAAACATGTGAAGTGGCACACAGAAAGATTGTTTTTCTGCTAATAATCCTTGTTTGAGCATCAACATTACCCGAGGTTAATGGGCCTGGGTGTCAGATTTCCTCCAATTAATGGGTAGTAGGCCTGCATTCAGGCACCTGTGCATGTGCATAAGATGCCTGAGCTCAAGGTGTCTTCATTCTTGGCATGGAGATGTTCAAAAAGGGCATCACTGCAGTCAGTGAATCTCAGAGAAAGCCATTGGATCACCTTAGATAGCAATCTAGAGTTTAATTTGCCTAAGAACAGGGGTAGTGCCATTTTACAAATCTTTTGCCCAGAAAAGCAAAAGTAAATCTCCAACGGTTTCTTTGATGCAAGTGCATTATTGCCAGTTCCCTGTCAATTCTTAGTGGGTTTCTGACTGATACTAAACGCCTCTGTGTGGGTAGCCACATAAGGTTTTGACATTATTTTAGGTGCCTCCTTCTACGTTGAATTGCATTGCTTCTTTCAGAACTGCA
This sequence comes from Melospiza melodia melodia, assembly GCF_035770615.1. Classification (NCBI taxonomy): domain Eukaryota; kingdom Metazoa; phylum Chordata; class Aves; order Passeriformes; family Passerellidae; genus Melospiza; species Melospiza melodia. Next base: position 86,496,249 of record NC_086197.1, on the reverse strand, counting down.
TCATCAATTGAAAAAAAATATGTCCTCAATAGGTAATAGCTAAAGAAAGGTTCAGCTGTGAGATATATTATATGCAATATGAAGTCAACAGCAGCCTTTTAGTAGATCTGCATTATTCCTCCTAGTCGCAGCTTATATGCATTTATCTGTGTCTTAAATGTTTAAATATAGCTACATTATATTGGCAAAAGAGAGAAGGAGTGGTTTAGGTTGTGAATGATAACCTGCACATTTTTCTACTCATTCTTAAGTATAGTTAGGAAATATTTTATGGTGATGTGAAAATATGCTAACAATTCTTTACTTAGAAGATTCTCTAGTATTTCACTAAAATGAGTCAAGAACTTAAGTCTAGATACATTAAAAAACCATTTTTGATGCCCTTGGGCATTATATAGAAATAGACATGATTTATTTTGCTCTCTTATTTAACAACTTGGTATTTTGAACTACAGAGCAAACTGTATTTTGTCATTTTTTTTTTCTCCATTAAATTTTTCTGGAGCAAGTATGACTACTTATTCATATCACACATAATAAAACAGATGACCCAGTAAAATAAAAAGAAAAAAAAGATACATGAAATCTAGAGACAAATCCAAATATCTGACTGACCTTTACAATAATTTCATAAATTAAAATATCTTTATATCAGTGTAGAAAGGCAATAAGAAAAATATGTCATCATATTTGTAGTTTCTCTTTGTTTATTATGTTAGGTCATATGTCACTGAACCTTCAATGACAAAGCACTGAATACGGAAATTTAAAGTAGTAAATATCTATTAAAAACACTCATTATGCATTTATTTGCAACTAGGAGGAAAACAATCAATTCAAAAAATGTTATTCACAGCTGAAATTAAATGGTGAACTGGCAAGGTGTTATTGGGTAAGTGTCACAGTTATTCATGATCTTGCAATTGGGTGAGAGTGTGTCTGCATTTTAATTAGAAGACACTGCTAAATTCTAACTTACAAAATATAGAGCATTTCTGCCCATATGTCATTGTGCTTTTATAAATATAACAAGTGGGCATTCTTATTTCTCAATTTTTAATAGACATAGAGTACTTATTTTCCTTCCAGACACAAGTTTTCAATTCCAGTATTGCTGGGCATCACTTTCAGTATCACACTCAATGGGTGGATCTTACTGAGTTCAAATTTTGCAGTTTTGAACAAACTTGCCAATATAACTAAAATATTTACCAAACAGTTGTTAAGGAAACTTCCCTGTCAGACCATTCAGGAGTCTCTCTGGCAGTCAGAAGGATTTGAACACCTGACCCAGTATGTTATGAATATGCAGAAGAGGTTTGAAAGGTGGAGAAAGTATGCACAATAGTACCAGACAAGCTTGCCTGAAACACAAGTATATGACTCACAACCTGGGGTGAAGCGTTAGTCAAGAGGTGCAGTTGGAGATGCAGATTGAGCTCATTTTAACCAGTCATGTTGTTTTTATTAAACACTAAAAAAATATAAAATAGAATCATAATTTTCCCATTAGTAATTTTCATGAAATCATAGCTGACAAGAATTTTTTATTTTTAAACTGATTTTTAATTCTGATGGTTTAGTTTTTTATTTTTGTAAGTTCCTTAAATAAGATATGTTTCTTTAAATACTTAGTGAAATTCTAATTTTAAAAATTGGATTTCTTTCCATTTTACAGATTCAGGATAGTTCATAGTGTAAATTTTTTAATATATGCCAATCCTCAGTCCTCATTATTAATCTTTGCAGTCCTCATTATTAATAGTTGCTCATTGCTTTTGTATGAGTGGATCCTTTTGAGTGTGCATGGATCTTTCATTGAGCATAAGGAGACTCCAAAACATGTTCCTCTTTTTCTAGTTTTCTTATTATATTTAGATGAAATTAAGATGGGTTTCATTTGATTTAGTTTGTCTCATGTCCAGAAAATTTTTATAACCTATGAAGAAAATCTAAGGCAATGGTGTTTGTTTAGCCTGAAGAAAGGAAAGCTCAGGGAAGCCCATATTCTAGCATAAGTGTTAAGAGCTTGTAAGAAAAGTGGAGAAAGATGTTTTACCTGGGATGATAGTGACAGGACAAAGGACAGCAGTTTTCAAGTGAAAAATTAGGTTTAGATTTCCTTGGGATAAGGAAGAGATTCTTGACAAAGAGGGTGATGAGGCACTGGAACAGGTTGCCCTGGGAGGTTGTAGATGCACCATCATCAGAAGGATTCAAGGTCAGGCAGAGCGGGGCTTTGAGCAAACAGATTTAGCAAAAGAAGTGCATGGCTGGGTTGATATATTTCAGCCCTTGGGGGTGTTGAAGAGGAACACGGTGGTGGTGGTGTGGGTGTGGTAAGTGGGTGAATGGGATGATCTTTAAAGATAGCTTCCAACCCAAACCCTTCCATGATCCTGTGGTTTTGTCTGATAAGAATTCTGGCTGATCAGAAATCTGTTTGATGAGACAGTTCACACAGACAGTTCACACAGGGAAATTTCTGAGTAATTTGTTTTTTCTGCAGGAAATATAAGGGGATTTAAAGGTGATTACCATAATTTGCATGACAAGCTTTGTCTCAGAAAGAAAAGATTCTTAGATCTTACCCTAATACATACACAAAAAAAAAAGAAAAGAAGTCACACTGTGTCTACTGTCTACCTCACAATTAAGTTATAACCTAATCTATACATTAAACTAGCCTTCTAAGTTTGAGAGTTTTTAATATGAATCATGTTGTTTGTTAGTAAATCTACTTGTGGGGGATTCTGACAATATTTATAAAAATATAAAATCTAAATAAAGTGAAACTGTATTGAAGCATTTTACTAGCTTTTTTTTTTTTTTTACAATTTTGACCCATATTAGAAAAATTAATCAATACTTTTATTGGGCAATTTAATTTCATCAAAATGTACCTTAATATTTTCATGATGTGAAAGCTACTCCATAGTCTAGATGCAAATATGATGAAAGGAGAATTTTCTTTCCCAAACTGACCTAATATTACAGCATGTTTTATTACAGTGTTTCCTAAAAGAGTTCATCTGGTATTGGGAATGCATCATATGATGGCATTATTTGTCTATAGAGGTTAAAATAATTCTTCTTCTAGATAATTTATTTATTTCTAGTTGGAAGTAATTTCACCAAAATAATGTTAAATAAAAGGTAAAAAAACTGGTTTAGATCTGGTGTGTTTAATTTTCCTTTTGTAATGAGAAAGTGACCCCTTGCACTCTCCTTCACTGTGGGATAATTACTATCTGCTGTTACTAACACTTCCAGAAATAAATGATCTAGTCAGGATTAGAATTAACAAGCATGGCTGATCAAGCCACTATGAACATCCTTTCCTTAGAGTCAGTTTCAGCTGATGTTGTTCTCAGTCTCAATTAGGCACTACCTGAGAACATTTACTTACTGAATATTTACTTGCTGATCAGCAATTGCCAGAGCAGTTTCACAGGCTGGAGAAAAGACTCTCAACTAGAACAGGGAAATGTACCTGTCACACTCTGTAGAGATCTTGGTGATACATATAATGGTAACTTAATAAATTGATGACATTGTACTGAATTGGAATAATGCAATTTAACAATTTTTTAAAGGAAAAGTAACATAACTTGTTACCATCATATTTTGATTTTAAAATGTAATAAATTGAAAATTAAGGCAAATTATTGTTTCTGTTACACTCAGTGACATATACTGTAATTATAATCTAGCAGCTTAATATCTCAATTTCATAAATGCTTTTTAAAAATTCTTTTTTCATATGATACATTACTTTCAGATTGATCAAGTAATGAATATTTACTCTTTTGATGAGAGTAACATCACTATACATTATTAAAAACATGTTTGGGGAAAAAAGAAGAAAGAAATATTTGTTTATGAGTTCCAATTTTGTCTCTATATACCATGATTTTAATTTATTCATCTTAGTAGAGAAAAACAAGTAGTGCATGGGGGTTAAGGACCAGAGCAACAGAATCACAGAATCATGCCAGATCGGCTGACAAAGCTGCCTCGGTGGTTTTGAAATCACTCTGCACTATTCACATATAATCTAGTGATGAAAACTTTAAAGTGTACATGTGAAAGTAGGCCTGAAATAGAAACTGTCTGATTTTGCAAACACATTTCTTTTTGGGCTAATGCTATGATTTCATGAGGCTTAAAGTGCTATTAGTAGTTGCTATTATATTAGAAGTCAATCTATTTCTTTCAGTGACTCTGAGACAATTTTTCTAACAAGGAATAGGGCTAGAAAACTTCAGATCATTCATATATAATTAAATTTATCAACTGTTATGTAATTTTATCAAAATAAAGAGGTATAACACCAGTCTCAAAAAGAAATAGGAAAAAATATGAGAACAAATGTTTTATAAAAATCTCAGAGTTCCCAGAAAGATATTAAAAATAAAGAAAAAAAACTGTTCGGTGTTATAAGTATGTTTCAAATTCTTCAGTCTGAAAAACACAAGAAATATCTAGAAGACATGACATGGCTTTTATGATATATCTAGAGACAGTAAATATGGACCACTTTCTTCCTGCTTCTGCCAATGGAAGAACTATGGGAAGGACGATCAGATGAAACTAACAGGTAACACAAAAGGAACTCATATCTAGAACTCATCCCTGTCCTGAGCAGGTGGTTGAACTAAACTTTCAATTTTCCTAGGATTCAATGAGATACTCAAAAATCTAAGCCGTGGAAGAACTTGTCTCAGAATGCTGAGAAAACTGAAAGCATATTTGGGTTTAAGAAAAGGTGGGACAAGTCTAGTAAATAAAGCTGTTGAAGTTTCCTAAAATGTTGGGAAACAGTGAATTAGGAAGTTGCAAGTCACTGTAATCAGAAAAAAAATGTGCTGTTTTGGATGTTGTTTTCTAGCCTAGGCATTACTTATGCATACCATTGGGGAAATAAATGTTCAGATCATACAGACTTTTCCTTTTAACCACCCATATAGCTATAGTGTGTTGTGTTATTGCATGTTACCTTTTTTAAGACTACTATTAGGAGTATTACTTCTATTAAACATCCTAAATTTGAAGTAATGCCGACATGGTTGCTATTAAAAAGTCTAATTTCTCACAACTTTTTCATCTTTTACTTTTCCTTCTTATTTCTCCTCATTCTTTTTTTTTTTTTTTTTTTTTTTTTTTTTTTTTTTTTTTAATGTCAGGACGTATTATTGTGAGGAATCACAGAAAGCTCTATACACTTTTTTCTTCTCCTTTCTCTTTAGTATAAAGTACATTTCTTCAGCATTTATTAAGATTCCTTTCACTGAAGTTCCCTAAAATGCAAGGCATCCTTTCTAAATTAGTTCCCTAGCTTTTCTCCACGGACAATAGAGAGAGACAGATAGCTTCTCTGTATCAGGTGAAGAAATTTCTTTTTTTTCTTTTCTGAGCAAAGCTTTCTGGTAATTTCTTTCTGTCGGCTGTTTGGTTATCCTGGGGAAAAAAACGGATGCAGATTTCCTCCTCAGAGCTAACTTTGCATTGATGATTAAACATGTTTCTTCCTTGAATCTCGTTACCACCTCCAGTTGCCTGCTATGTAAGGTCTAACAATCCATTTTCCAGGGGGGCTGCATATTTCAGAGCACTCCCTGGAAATTAGGCTATGAATAGATATGTGCTGCTGTGGCTCTTGTGCAAGTCTTTCCACTCTGTGGTTATTGCACGTGAGCCAAATGCTTCTGGCTGCCACCTGTGCTGCTGGGTGGTGGTGGTGGTGGTGGTCTCTGCTGCAGGGGAAGCTTCCCTCTTGCACTGCAACAGCTGAGGAAACAGCTGAGAAAGTTGTCACAAATGTGGATCTTAGCAAATCTCTGAAGAGGCTGGAGGTCATGGCTCCCCATGTACCAGAACCTTAGTTAAAGACTTAGCCTGCACTCAAGTAGCCTCTGAAATCATCAGGCCAGTGCAGTAAAAGCCGTTTGAAAAGTTAACAAGTTCTTAGGTATGCATAAGGCTTTGCATTTATTATGGGAAAGAACTCTGATAATGAGACAGAAAATTATTTGAAACTGACACGTAATGAAGTGGATTGAATACATTTTTATCAGTATATCTTATGGCAAATTAATTAAGTAATAATATAGCAATAGAGAACTGTCTGTTACATATTAAAAGTTGGCTTAAAATAATTAGGACATTATAGAAACTACTTATATTCCCACTAATGATTATGACAAAACTGCCATTAACTTACCAAGAACAAAAAATTGTCCAGGAGCAGAAAAAGTAGGAGCAGAATAATATTTTTAAAGTTAAAATGAAATAACTTACAAATTAATATGCATGTAGGAAAAAAAACAACAGAACTAGTAAACTCCTGCATAGTTATGAATGTTCCATTTCAAGCTAAATTGAAGGCTAAGGTGATGATAATAAATCTTTCACATCTGCTTCACTAATTGGAACATGACAAGCAGCCAGACTCCACACTAGGTTACAGAACAGTCACGTCGGCTTCAAGAGGGAATTGAAAGGCAACTGAAATCTCAGCTTTGCCATGGTTTTAGAATCATCCATCGCAGCCTGAGAAAGGAAGAAAAATAAATAAGAAAAATGTGACCAAGGTGGCACTGACATAGCATATTTTTCAGGTAATCATCCTTACTGAAGTGCCTTCTTTTGGCAGATTAGCCAGATGGAACAAGGATATTCTGCTTGAGTGTCTTGAAAGGGGAAGATAGCTGCCCTAAAGTGTATAATTTTGAATGCTGATGTTTGCACCTTGCAGTGTATTTCTGGGTAGCAGTTGTCAAGATATGTCAAATTAATTTTTGTTTCTTTAGCAGCTTCTGTTTGATTTTTTTAATTGCTCTTTGTATCCTATGTAACTGTTTGTATTCCATGTAACAATGCAAACTGGGTGCTAGTTGCAGACATAATCAAATGCATACAAATAGGACCAGTTTGAAAATAAATTTTCTTTTGCTTTTATTCAACAGCACTTCTCCATATGTTAAAATTATGCTGGTTTTAAGAAATTCTTATTTATGCAATTTGTGGAATTGTTCCCTCACAGTTTACTGTACATCTCACCATGCTCTGTAAAGAGATTGCTCTGGACCAGGGTGGTGATCCACTGGGAGAGAGAGGTTGTGTGCAGTGGGTGCAGTTTTATGGAATGGGGTTGGTATGAGGGGACTCACTGCTGTCAGAATGTTTGCAGCAGGGTCTAAGACTGCAAGGCTTCCAAAAAAAACAGGTTTGCTTCCTGAAGAGCCAAGGTGTAGCCTTTGAACCAATGAATAAGAATATTTTATGTCTTGTGACCTAAGAACCAATTTAAATTGCCAGATTGGGAGGGAATACTGGAGGAAAAGGTAAAGTAGGCAAAGGGAAAAGTGATTTCCAAGCCTGTCTAAGGAATGAATTTCACTCCATACCTCTGAGTGAAAATAATATTGAATTTCATGAAGAGGAACATGACTTCAATTCTGATGCAGATGAAGGTTTAAAGACCAAGATGCTATATCTTCTGATATTATATAAAAATAGTGTTTTTATGTTTTTATGTTGGAGATGCCACTTCATAAATATACAGGTCTGTATAAAATATAGCACTTTTTTTACCCTTTTTCTACAGAAGAACCTAAAATGTCTCCAATGTTTTAGTCTAAAACTAGTACCTAAGTTTTAATTTCATCATAATTTCACGATGTGTAAGACAACATGGAAATTTTACTCATTTTACATACTTGACCCATAATATCACTATGTATTTTAAATAAGGAACAATTTATAAGAGCAATTAAAAAAGCCTTTGTAATTTGATAGTTATCTGTAATTTTTGTCATCTCATTTTGTCCTAGGAGAGTGCAACCTTAAATGATTTTTTTAAATTATGTATTTAGAAACCAGAAAGTGACCATTATGCAAGTAATGAAATATTTAGACTAATTTTATAGATTTGGTTTTGTTTGTTTGTTTTTCCTAGAGATGTGAGGGAATTTTAATTTTAATTTAATATTATGATTTTGTAATGAAAGCAAAGACATTTAATATTATATGCACTTTACATGTTCATTAGTGAAATGTACATTGATGGAGAATATGAGTTTAAGCAGAGTCTAACAAACAAGTTAAACTTTCTGGTTTTCAGGCAATAGGAATACATTAATTCATAATGTCACTTAAATTATGTAATTATGTCATAATTCCATAATTCATAATGTCACTTAAATTCAATTATTATTTCTATCAAGTATTATTTCAACTTAGTAACAAGCTTTGACTTAAATGAATAGCAAATTCTGGAGAAAATGTAATTTATGTGATTTATTAAAATCCAGAAGATCTCCTAATAGTAGGCATTGAAACTGACTGTGTCTGAAACTTGCAATATAATTAAAATTATTATCAGATTTAAAATGCAGGTGTTTCCTTTTTAGTTTCTGTTTCTCCCTTTGCTTATTCTTTTACCAGTGACATGTTTAAAATCTGATGTAGACATTCAGAAGATATTTTTTAACTGAATGTTTAAACACTGCATTTGTTCCAATGAATGTAATTAAAAATAAAAAAATTATGCTCTTAATTTCCTTGAAATTTTCATATTGATATAAGAAAACTTGAGATATTGGGCAAATATTACAGAAGAGTTCGTTTTTTCCTTTTCTTCAATCTCAGTTAAAAAGTCTAAGAATTTCTTCTGTACATTCTTTGTGTATTTTTCAGATTTATTTTTATGTCTATATTATCCTTTTTATTACCCTGAAGGTTACCTCAATATATTAACTAAATATTTTGGATTAAAATTATCCTGCTGGTATTAAAAGACAAAAATCAACCTTACAATGTAACCTTGTGCACTTTTATATTGATTAAAGTCTATATGCTTTACCTTGCCTATAAGGTGCTATATTTCTGCTACAACAGAAAGAGTTAGCAACAGAATTATTATGGCTTAAAAATCTACAATAGACATCTGGTAATGCAAAAAGAAAGATTCATTCCTAACAGTGAAAAAATACAGGAAGCATTCCTGTATAGGAGAATAGGAAGACAGAAATATGAACACCATCTTGATTGTTACACTAAATCAGAACTATTGACTTTCACATAAATGCTTTTTTATCAGCTTTACCAGGTACTGCATATATAAATCTAATTATTTCTTGAATTGAACTTTAATGCAAAAGCACATTCAAAAATTAACATCACAAGAGTGCCAAGAACTTTGCTGAAATTATTGAAGAGAGAAAATTTAATGCTAAGGCTGAAGCCTATATTATATTTGCAGCAGGAGAATTTCAGGTTGGACATTAGGAGTAATTTCTTCTTAAAAGATGATTAAATATGGACTGACCAGGGGGGCTGAGGAGTCACCATCCCTGGAGGTGCTTAAGGAAAAACTGGACGTGGCACTCAGTGCCATGGTCTAATTGACAAGGTGGTGTTCAGTCATAGGTTGGACTTGATAATCTCAGATCCCTTTTCAAGCCTATTTGATTCTATGATCCTGTGATTCTATCCTTCCCTCATCCTCTTATGATAACTTTTTGATTAGCCAAATCTTTATGTTGCTTTGGGACATTCACTTTTCTTCTATCCAGGATTATTAAAATAATGTGTGCTGCACAGAACAAGGATGATTTCAACATTAACAGAGATTTGAGCTATCATCAGTGACCCAGGTTGCCCTTAAAGTAAACAGGACACCACAAAGGTGGATAATATCTTATGTAAATTTTATTATTAAATAGATGTTAGTAGTCAATCTAAATTATCTATTATTCTATATAACTTCAAGGTCTCCTTTTCTAATATTTGAATGCTTTCTGCATCTCAGTGCCTCAAAAGTGTTTATGAGAGACACAGTGCATGAGGATAGTAACAGATGAATTTTTATGGTCTGATAGACCTGCAGCTGAGACCAGAAACTTAAAAAAATTCCCTTATGCATATATTAGATAGTATTCTGTTTAAGCACTACTCTTTTGCTGTGAATGCTACTTTAATAAACTAATGTTGAACGGCTTAATTCTTCTTCAGAAAGGACATAGTGGGTTGAAGAAAATGAATATAACTACCCACTTCTTGTTATCTCACAGCAAAAAGAGAACAAGTCCTTCTTAAGGACTCTGAATATTTGAGAACTTCCTATTGCACTGTTAGTATATGATCTTATCAGTGTAACCAAATTTCTAACATATTTAAGGAAGCTCTTAGCTGTTGAATGAACTTTGCAGAATCGTGGAAGAGTAAAGAGATGTGTTGTGCTTTTAAAAGAATGGAGCCTTTATTTAAGATTATCCACAATGCAATGTATGAATATTACTATGCAGTGAAATCATGTACATGGGAAAATTTACACATGGATTGCTAAAACAAATCACTGTACTAAAATAAAACACCTGTCTTCCCCCCACTCCCCCTCTCCCTCTGTCCCTCCTTCCCCAAGACGGAATATTGAATTTTTACTGTTTCAGGATTCTACTTGTTTTTAAAATTGCTAATATATTTGCTGGATTGTTTGTCTCTTCATTTACATTATGCTTATATACAGCAGAAGATAAACGTACGTTTAGGTGCAAATAGCCTTCTGTTTAAAACTTATTATTTTGTTTATATAATTTATATAAATCCTGGCCAGGCTTTAACCTCCTTACTGTCACTGTTTCTTTAACTACTGATTAAAAACTGTTACCATAAGCTGTGTGTTTGATGACTGCTACAAAATAACCTTACAAGACACAAGATGTCAACTGCATTTGGCTTTAGTTAGTGCTCTCATTGAAGGTCTCTGCAAGAAAGTAATGAGCAGAATTTATGTAGGGATTGAGCCACGTGCCATCCCATTAAGCTTTCACTTTGAGGACGTAAGTTTGGTATCACACAGTGAAAAAGCCTTCAGTTCTATGAAACATCCTATGACACACACCAGTAATTTTATCTTCCAGTAATGGTCATTCTTCACCAGATATTCATTTATTCTATGTATTTTAAAATCCTGAAAGGCTCTTTAATCCCAAGTCCCTGTTTGAGGCATAATTGAAGAATAGCTCATGATTTAATGTGTAGTTTTCTAACAACACTGGGAACATAAATTTTGAATCTGCAGCAAATGTAGGTATGCTTTTAAGGAGTCAGCCACTAATTTGTATCTAAATTGGGTGTCACAATGGGAGAATTATAACTGCATATTGTATTATTAACATAATGGAAATAGTGGAAATATCTAGAATTGTATGGTAGGAGGAGGTCAAATTAGATGAGCCTGAAGTTAATAGTACAATAATGATTAAGCTCTCTAGAAACTCAAAGAAACAGAGAAATCACTCTTTTACTCTATCTATGTAAACTACGGAAATAACTGAAATGTAAATATTCATGATAATGTTTATGTAGAGTTGCCATTCATTAAGATGGGTAAAGAAGTTGATTTATTTTTTATTTATTTTTAAGGTTATGTATTATTGCAGGGAAAAATATTAGGACATCTTAGGAGGTTGAACATCTTATGTTTGTTCATGTCTTGGACAATAATTTTTCCTGTCAAAGCAAAGGAAGAGTTTGTGTCTGCTATGGGATACTGAAAATATTATCACCTGAGCTTTAGTTCAGACTGCTAAGCTGGAATGATGATATGTTTGTGTGAAAGCTTATTTTGACCTCCTTCAGAGGCATTGCCCATTGATCTCTCCTAGTAACAAGTGTTCATTTACTTACCAGGTATACTTTAATTAATTCTGCACCTTCCACCTCATTGTGAAAGGAAATGTGATATTCTGTTCTGAATTTTATAGGACAAGTTTTGTTTCTTCATGAACATGTGGGCAACATCTGTCTCACATCTGAGTAGATTAGATTATGTTTGGTTCCATTAGTAGAGCAACACTGAAGTGCATACAGCTCTATTTATTGACCCCCTTTGAAGGACTGATCTCATATTTCCAACCAAGCGCTATCTAAAAGAAACATATTTCTTCATAAACTTCAACATTGTGTTGAAGCATAAATTTGTTCAATAATATAAAAAGTTCTTAAAGTATTCTTTCATTAATAACTTTTTCCACTTATTGTTTCAATTTTGAAAATGTAAGTGATAAAGCTATCAGGAACTCTGGGCAGAACTGACTCTCTCACTGGCTTAGTTTGCCCTCAGTGGTTCTGGAGAAATTAAATTAAATTTACAAAAGCAGCAGCCGTTCTGGATTTCATTGGATCATCCTTTATTTATTAGCATTGCGAATATGGCAAGAAGCATGCATTGCTGAACAAAGATAACTGCAGAGAGTTTACTTAACTGCACTCAATTATGTGTGTCTCAGCAAAGCTGCAGCATAACACAAATCCATGACATGCCTCAAACTGAGCTGTGCATGCACGTTGAAGATCACTGGGACAATCCCTGCTGATGCACTGTGTTCCATCGTGTTTCAGCAAATTGTTGTCTCTCTGCTGCATCACAGAAGGCACTTAATTGCTGCTGGACTTAGATACATGCCTGCATGAAAAAATGCTAAGCCACAAGCTGAGAACCTTCTCAGAAATGTTGCAGTACAGAACAGGAAAAGCACATTGTCATATCAGTTTCATCTTTTATGAGACTTTGGTTTTTCCTTCACTCAATCACTGTGGCTTTGATTTTTATGAAAAAAATATCAGGTATTTGAGAAAAGTGAATCAGTATTAACTATATGAATGTCACAAATTTCATGACAAAAAGCTCCATATCCACCAGATAACTAATCACTTATAAAAAGATGACCCCAATAAACTTTCAAGTAGTTGATTATTTTACTATGATAATAGAGGAAAAAGTCTTTTGAGTTCATTTTCTGTTTGATATGTTGAAACATTTTATTTGTATCTTTGCATTACAGACCTTGCTTATAGAATGCAATGTAATGAAAATATCAGTCTAACAATAACATGTATAAGAAAGTGTTTTATTTGCAGTTTTCATAGTCTGATTTACCCAGATACATTCTTTGTTCTTTTGAATGATAATAGTGATTTAAAAGAATAAAAATACCTGTGATTCAGCAGATTTAATATTCTCTGGTCAAAATTTTATTTTATTAGTTATTTTACTTAAATAAACAAAAATATTTGCACATGATGTTTAGTTTAAAAGAGCACAAATGAATAGAGGACTAGATTTTTGGACAAATTTCTAGAATTTTTTTTTCTCAAAACAACACCTCCATGTTTCACAATGTTATCCTGATGTAGTTAATTAAGCTTACATTAAATTTCATTCTGTATGCTGTTTCTATACATGCTAACATCTTTTGCAATATTCAAAGAGTTAAAACATTGGCATTCCTATGAATGCCATAGCACATTATTTCAGAGATGTTCTTTTCTGCCTCGTTATATTAAATTGTGTGCATTGATGGTATAGAGAAGAAAAACGTTGGAAGGATTGTTTCCAATCAAGCAACTGAGAACTCTATGTAATACCTATCAGCCATGAATAGTTTAAGGAAACAAATACTTCTTCCATAAATAATCAGAATGAGAAAGGTAATGTAAGTGTGTGAAGGAACTGCTCTCTGAACCATGTTCAGATATTTCGAGCCTCTCATTAAAATTATTCCCTATTAAAAATGTTCCTCAAATCCTTAACAAATTCAGAAGTCTACACTTTCAAAGTACTAATTATTTTAAGGACTTGTGATGAGTTTTCTATTTCTACAGCTAAGAACTGATATTATAACCCATTGATGTACAAAGCCCCACAGATGATCTATGATAGCCCCACAGATTGACTATGGTATTGTTAATCCAAATTTGTATCTGATAGACAAGAAATTTCCTTAAGAGTTTGACCGCATTGTACAACATATCTGAAAGCATACAGCGTGCATCATCTCAGTGCTATAATCCCGATAATGAATAAAAGGATACTGAAAACACATGCATGTAAAATAGTAGAAAAGGACTATGACTATATGCAAGGCTCAGGTTTTGGAAGCACATACAGAATATGGACTTGAAAGCATGCATTTGAATCTGAAGATTCACAAAATGCATTTTTTTCTTTTAATTACTATGAATTCAGTAGAGACGGTGAATCAGACCAAAATATATACTCTAAAAAATATTCTTTTTTGGCCTCTGTATAGAGTTCAGGGTGAAGCTTTTCTTTTTGTTTAAGTGCCAGCAGGAGCAAGCATTGTGTAAAAGTTCAAAAGTGAAGAAAACTACCAGCTTCAGATTCATATTGTCTTTTAGCCTTAAGCCATAGGATGTTTCTATGGGGTGCAAATTCATATTTTATACTTTTCTGGATTTGTTAGGTTTGAGAGTCCAAGAAATTAGGAATTTATCAGGTGCAGGCAGCTGTATGAGGAAGAGTTCTCTCAGACATGACTGAATCTGAATACATCAATGAAACTGTGAAATCTTCTTTAGTTACAGTAAATGCTCACTTAGTCACAGTGGTAAATCTTGGAGTCAATATGGTAAACACTGTAAAAGTAATATGGTAAATCAAAGCATAATAAATACAGTGATAAACTGCTTACATTAAAAAAGATGCCAGAGTTTTTTTGTCTGTAAAACTATTGTCCATTTGAAGTTAGCAAATACCTTAGGCAATGCTAGAACAAATTTGTATTTAGCCCAGGCAAAATGCAGTTAAAGTATAGAAGGCTTATTAAGGAAATGTGATGCTTGCACTGAAAAAGAAGAAAAAAAATCCTTGTATCAGAGAAAGCTCCTCATTGGGACATCAATAGCATATTTCCTTGTATTCTTGAAAGATGTGATATGTCCCTAAATGCTCATCATAAGTATGGGGAAAAAAAATTCTGACAGGAACTGCTGTTTTCTTCAATACAGTCTTTTCCTTAGCTGTTCACAGAGAAAAAAAAGGATAAGAGCTCTTCAGAAGCACAGTAAAAATTTCAACTCAAGAGCTGAAAAAACAACTGGACACGGAAAAACAGCTTGTTATAGTAAGAAGGACGTTGAAAGAGACATTAATTTAGGCTGACACAATGAAAAGATGTCAATAATACAGGTTATGTTATCTGAAATTTGTTAAGTTATTTATTCCTTCTTATCTTAAGTCAATCCTTGAAGTCTATTTATGATATGTTTTACTATGCTAGCACTTTGGAGTCCATTATCAAATACTGACATCTATCAAACACACTGAAACAAGTGAAACTCACATTCACTTTCTAAGTGAGAGAAAGAAATATTTTTATGGACAAAAAATTTATAATTTTTTTTTGAGGGCTATTCCAAGTAGCAGGAGTTTGAGTCAGATGTGAAATTGGTGCCCAACAGTCAGAACTATGCATTTTGGAAAGTGCTAATTTCCACAAATATTTGAGTGAAAGAAAGAAGGTAAAGCTTCCTGAGGAGCTCACAATAGCCTTGGGAGTAAAGACAGCTGGTTTGGGAACAGGCTGTGGCTTGTAATGTTTATTTTATTGGCCTGCAGTGAACTGGTTTTAGGAGAAAACCAGTAGACAAAAATTACACTTGTGCATAGAATTAGATTTTCTGAGTTCCAGGAGCTACTTTCTAAATGACAGGCCTTTGCCACAGATCAAGATGCCTTGGAAGTGGAATAAATAGAGGAAAGTGAAATGACTGACTGGGGAGCAGATACGCAAAAAAGAACCTGGGGATCCTGATAGACAGAAAATTGAGGATAAGTCTGTAGAAAACCCTTGCAGTGATGAAAGCTGCCCGAATAAAAACAACAGTGGGTTCAGAGAAGTTATTACTCCCCTCAACCACCCCTGTGGTATGTTGTCCTGTTTCAGCTCTCCCAGCAGAAGAGAGAGATTAAGAACCGGGGAGAAACCAGTGAAGAACCAGCAAGATGGTTAGGGAGATGGAGCACATCACATTAAAGATGAAAGGAAGAATACTGAGTATGTTTACACTGGAAAGTCAATAAATTTCAGCTGTCTAAAAGGGAATTAAGGTGAAGGTTGAGCCAGCCCTTGCCAGATGTTCGCAAAAAAATATCAACACCTAGACAAAAATTGTGCTATGGCAAGGAAAACTGCAACTACGTGTTAAGGAAGGATGATTCACTAGAAGATATGTTAAGTAAGCGTCATAGGAGATTGCCTAGAGAATGGAGAATCACTGTCTGCAGGAGTTTCCAGAGCTTTTCTGGGGAATGCCTTCAGAAGCTTAGTCTAGTCTTGAAAATATCCCAGGTTTCTGAGCAGGAGCTTGGACAAAGGTCCAATTCTAACATAGGTCTTTCTATGACTCTGTGATCACACTTGGTGCCCACTGATTTTAAAAATAAGGCAATGCAAATGAATGAAAGATACAGAAAACACACGTAGACAAAAAATGTAGTTCAGAGTGCTTTTAATATAACGTTATTGAAAAATGGCCTGTCCCTCCTCGAGTTGCTTTCTCTTTGATTTGTGCTTTGTTAAGAGTAGCAGGACTTAGTACATAACTTTTACATAAATATGATTACAACAATAGAGAAGAGGAGAGGAGAGGAGAGGAGAGGAGAGGAGAGGAGAGGAGAGGAGAGGAGAGGAGAGGAGAGGAGAGGAGAGGAGAGGAGAGGAGAGGAGAGGAGAGGAGAGGAGAGGAGAGGAGAGGAGAGGAGAGGAGAGGAGAGGAGAGGAGAGGAGAGGAGAGGAGAGGAGAGGAGAGGAGAGGAGAGGAGAGGAGAGGAGAGGAGAGGAGCAGTGGGCTGAGCAGCATTTTCTCCCATAATTGAATTCAATTTATGCAGCTTGGCTTTTAACCAGTTTCTTGTTACCAAAATAAATAACAATATTATTTCTGTGATGTTGCACGGTTGAAAAAAATGAAGTAGTAACAAAGCCATAGTGGTAATAAACTGAGCATGTAGCGCTGTGGTGATGGAACACTAAAAATGTATAAATACATTGTGTTTGCTTGAGATTCGCAAGTCATGAAATTGAATCTTGAGGATAAATCTGTGGCCAGAAGCAAGAAGTGACCAGGTTCTTAAGCATAATGAAAATGTCTGAAAGATCATGTGGTCATCAGATGGAAATATTCACCTGAGGATCAAAACTGAAGCAGTGCTAATCACCAGTAAAAAAAGCAAACCTCTCATGTATTCTGTGGACATACAGAATAGTCTACTTAGCTACATGGTGGTCCAGATCCAACTGCAATTCTTTCAAAGTGTTCTGGAGTTAGTGTGTATGAACAGCTGAGGCAGAATTATTGCGAGTTCTGAAAATATCTGCACATTCAAAAAAGGATATATGACTATATTCATGTCAAAGAGTGTAATGAGAAAAGAAAATAGTATAAAATTAATTCATCTTGTGACAAAGATTATAATGGAAGTGGAGATCAGCTCTGTGGAATAAAATAGTCTGGTATTTAATTCTGTACTTACATGTCTTAAAATAGACATGTGCAATCCAGAACTTCAGTTTTAATGTTTGTATTTCTACTTCCTTGAATATTTATGTGATTTTGCCTTCAGGAAAAATATGAAGTCAAGGAAATTAATACCATGAAAACTCTTCTTCAAGCTATATAATTTCATAAATATTGTTAACCAAATTTTCTTAAAAATATGTTTAAGCTATTATTATTTTTTCATGCTATGGCCATTTTTAGGTTGCTGGTGCAATTTCAAAGCAAGAACAAGCATCAACCCTACATTTGCACCAAAAAGAAAAAAAAGAGGTGCTTGTGTTTTTCTTAATTGATCTACTAAAATCTCCCTATTTTATATTATTTAGAAATGCTGATCATAAAGCTAAAGTGATTAAAGCAAGACTTATGTATTAATTAAATATGCTTTTCATGGTAGAACTATATAATCTTGTACATTAAAAGGCTTTTTTTACATTTTAATGTTGTAAATTACTGTTAGACATTTTTCAAGATTTAGCTGAAATACAAATTAAAGGCTCTTTAAAATATTTTTAATATATTTCTGTAGGGTCCAGAGAAATTTGAAATGGTGAAACCTAAAGTTCACAGACAGGGAGAAATAAACTAAACTAATAGAACCTACTAAGAGATATAGAACCCACCTTCTATCTTCACAGTAGACATCTCAAAATATATGCTTACAGACAACAAAAGTAAAAAATAAAATAGACAAAAAACTAATCATAGCCTTTGTCTTTAATTATACAATTTTGCTCCCAAATATCTGCTTCATATTGCTTGCAAGACTCCAGTAGCTGTGACCCTTGGGGTTTAATGGACTGGGTCTAGTCAGCTCTGTGTATATTTTATTTTGTGACATGCTTCCTTTTCATACAAACATCCTGCAAGTTGTGCCAATTACTGTCCAACAACTGCTGTAGTAGCAATCGAGTAAATCACCGAAAGAAGCATCAGTCTCCAGAGAATGTCTTCCAGCTGTTCACGTAAAACATTTTTGAGTTTAGAATTGACAGAAAATCTGAGCTTGAGGGAACACTGTGGATCTGTCAAAAATGCTAATGGTGTAAATACAGCACTGATTTTATAATGATTAGATATTGCAGCTCTTAAAGAAACGTTTCTGATATCACAGGAAATAAAATTAAAAGAAAAAATATCTGTCTTTAAAGCAAAAGCATGGTCAGATAGCTCAGTAATTGATTAAAAATTGTTTTTTCCCAATCTCTGAAAGACAAATCTTTACAATTGTGGTACCCATGCGCGTATTGCTTCTTATGAGGCAGATGTTCCAAACCTCATGTAAGTATGGGATAGGTTAAGAGAAGAAAAATAGTAAGTCTGACCTTGTCCTTTGGTCCAAAGAAGTTTTGTAAACTGGACTAAATGAAAAAGTCCAAAAAGTATGAAGCTTGCCCTGTACTAAGTATGCCTGATACACAATAAGAAAGAAAATTTATTAATGTGCAATATAATGAAGCTATAGAACAGGTGAACCTTTCTGAGGCCATAGGGTCCACTTCTCAACTTAAGAAATCACTTTTAATCACAAAGATTCAGGTTTTAATGAAACCAGTCATATGTCTAATTCCATGTTGTGACTGTACCAACTACAAGTTACTACTGTTAACTGCTGTATTAAGTACAAGTTTCTGGAAGCCAGGTTCTTCCTTTACATTGTGTTGACTCTTGCTGTTGCCAGATTATTTCTTAGTATTTTTTATATTGTTGCAAAATTTCAGCAGGATTTTGAAGAAGTTCTTCCTGAAATGAACAAAAGAAGATGGAGGAAGGAAGGCAAATGCAACACATCTTTGATAGCAACAGTGTTTTATTTATATTTCCTGAAAAACATGTATGCCACCAATATATTTATTTCCTGCAATTATAAGGACTTCGTGAATATTTCTGACTCCTTGTATCATGCCACTGACTGCATGATTTTATGTTTGTATTCTGCTCTAGAAAAGTCAAAAAGTTTCAGAATAAACATTGAAAGCCTGTTGACACAGTGTGCTATAGTTGGATAGGACGCAGATCTCGGGGAGTTACAAAGAAAGTCAGACTACAGAGCAACAGCTGCTGGTGTAAGCAGGAAAAGGGGATCATCCATCTCGTGAGACATCTCATTTCCACAGCCTCATTTTAAGAAAAGTTATCAGGAAGGGACTGACTGTAGCAACCATATGAAAAGCAATAGACTTCACTTTCCTAAGCAACAGTTAACAGCAAAAATAATATTTCAAATATCCATTTTGCAGATCTGACTGGGTGGGAGTTTGTAAAAGCAAGAAAATAAGATGGTGACTGAAATTTAATCCACAGAAAAAATATACTTTCATTTTAAAAGCTGACCCCTTTGTTTATGTGTTTTGTGTTTGTTTGAAGGGCAACTACAAGTAAAACTTTAGCACATCCCATCTATCTGGGCTAGTCATATTTTGTCCATCAAAACTGAGGAATAAACTAATTGCTGCTGAGGAATGCAGACAATACTGATAACTTCAGAGAATACACTTCCTACTAAATGTATACATATGTATAAATCCTTTTCCTAGGTTTAACAACTAGAATGTCTTTTATTTGTTTTCTAATGTGTAAAATGCCAAGCAAGCACCTTGCTTTACCTTGGAAAGCGTATGTACTTCCAGGAGCACACTTTGCAGTCCTGCCAAATGGTGCGTGCAGTAATGTACTTGAGTATGATTTTATTCAGACAGACAATTTTGAGAAACTCAAGGATTTGCTCAGCTAAAGGAAACAGAGAGAACTTTAGACAGGTCCTAATGTCCTGTATTCTCCGTGAAGAAATCTTTTTCTGCTTAGCATAGCACCCATTTTTTTCTTGAAGGGATGCTGTACTGGGAACAAAGATGCAAAGAACATGCTACAAACATATTAGAGAAGCAGCAAAAGGTGTATTCAGAACAAAAAAAGTATAAGAAAAAACCATACTAAATGGAATATCCTGCACTTCAGAAAATGCATGTAAAAATACTTAAGTACTAAATACTAAACTCAGTGGTAGTAAGAAGGAAATAAAAAAGCTGCCAGCTACAGCCTATAAAGTTGAAAGCAGAAATGCTGCTGTAAAGCAAAAAGAGCAGAGCCTCAGGCACTTTGCTCACTCTGTGGAGATAGCACCCCCAGGCTCAAGAAGGCCAGTCTGGTGTATACCAGGCACCTGGAAAGGCAGAAGATAGTTCTTTCACCTAGAGATCATTTCATCAGGTAGAAGAAGGGAAGCTAGATATAAAAACAAAGTCAGTGCTTAACCATTTTAAGAGCAGACAAAGTCACTGGAGAAAAGTCAGGAAGGCTTGTATTGCTCTGACAAGCAGGGTTGGGAGTGAAGGAGACCATTTGCATCTAATGCCCCCTTCTCTGTAGCAGAGGCTTCCTGAGAGCCTTGTGCTCAAGGTTTTACAGCCACAGTCTAAAACATCTATCACACAAAATAATGACTGCACAGGAGGGCAAAAGAATGAGCTTTCTTTATTTGCTGCACTCTTTTCATCATAAAGTGTAAATATCTTCTGTTTCTATGAATTTGGTCATTAAATCCTCACTGACACAGACCTGAAATTTCATCTCATCTTTTTGTAAAAGTGTTGGATCCCTTGGAGGTGGATGCTCATTTTTTTGGAAGAAAGTCAGTCAGGTGGAACATTCTAGGCAGAAATTTTTCTTTGAGAGTGAGAGAGTTGCTTTAAGGACAAGACAGTTTCTTTATTCTAATATATTCCTTTTTCTGGTGCCAGTGACTCTTTTGATTCTTTATCAAAGTCAGACACAGAACATCCTTATAACTGACTGTTATTTAATCCCCTAAAGGAGACGTCTTTAATATTTAAATCATATTAATGTACCACATTATATTTTCTTACCATCTATATTAGCCAATAGTTATTCTCAATTAAAACTGGAGATTATGCTGGGTTGTTTTTATTATAAGGGTACCCTAATTTAATATTCTATTTTTAACTCCTCAGAAGAAAAACCCTTCATAGTGAAGCAATTTCTATTCATAAGTAGCTCTATGAATCTAAACACAGATTTTCCAATGGTGTTCCTTTTTCAGTGTGTTTTGTTCTATTTAACATTCCATTATATATATTTAAAAAATATATATATAATGGAAGGCATATGTCACCAGCTGGGTGTCACTGCCAAACATCTACTGGGCAAATGTTAAAGACAGCTTGCCAGGTTAACTGAAAAGGTTTTAGGGGCTTATAATGCTATTTGATACTGAATGTGTATTTGTAACACATTTGGTAACATATGGTGTGCTAGAAAAACCATTTGGGAATCCCTGGATACAGCAAGAAATGCATATTTTTACTAAGAAATTCAGGGATATGGATATTGAGGTTGTCAGTTTTCTGTATGTCGTTATTTCAAATGGGAAGGCCAAAAAGCAGCTGGGAGAGTTATTGCCATTTTCTTATGTGCCTGCCTTTGTGCTCACATGACCCAGATACAACTCCTTTTCCAGTGCAAACCTCTTCATGTTTATTTCCTATAAGTTTTTTCCTAAGTTACTGTTATGTCCAACCAAATATCATAAAAATATTTTGATTTTTAACTTTCTTTGTGGAGGAAAAAGGTCTTGTAAATTCCTGAATTGTGTACTGGAATAAAAGCCCCTTACATTGTGGGCTGTAGCTGCATGTGATTACAATTATAATGATCAGACAGATAACCCAAGATAACTGGAGCCTCTTTAGCATTATCCCTTGGGAAAATTATATGTAATGTGGTTCTCTAATTACCTAGAGGGACTCTATACATGCCCAGCTATAAATTGTTCTTTGACCAATCAAATTACTTTCATTGGCTGTAGCTTTATCTGTTGTGTTAGAACTGTCTCTATTTTCTGCAATATGAGTGTGAATTCTGCATTTGCCTCCTTTTTAAAGTCTAAAACTAAACTATAACCTTCTGGTTTTATTTTCACCGGTGGCTGTATATTAGGTGTTTTCTCTTCAGTCATTAAGTTCCTAAATCTTTATTTTTTGATTTCTCTGTCCTAAGAATAATCTCTACCAGAATTCTTGTCCTCTAAACTAACCTCCAATTTACATTTCCCGCCCATGTTCTTCAATACAGGCCAGTTTTCTCCTTGATTGTACTTGGATGCTATTGACTTGTATCTCTATTGACCAGACCCTTTCTTAGGGTTCAAATTCTTCTTATTTCTTCTGTCTTCCTTAGATTGAAACTGACCACCAACAGCTTCCTCTGCTATTCCCTGATCTGTACTTTGCTCCTTAATAAGCACTTAGTCATGAACTATTTGAGTATTTTTTTCTCAGTGTCAGCTCTGAATCCATCTGTAACTCCAGTGACACTTCCTTGTCAGCAATATCAATTACAGAAGCATCTTTAATTTGTTCTTCTTTATCTGTCCCAAAGTTGCAAGACTCAGCCAGTTCTGACAAGGGCTTAACAAATGTTTGGTATTATAAATTGAAGTGAATAAAAACACTAACTACATCTAAAGATTCCCTGGCAGAGAATCTTCCAGCAACAGCTCTCAAATAGGAAATGCTCTAAAGTACTCCTTCACTGAGACGATTTAGATGATTATTTTTATTTGGAGAATAGTGCATTAATTTGACAAAGAAAGTCAGAATAGTACACATATGCACAAAATTTCCATCTTGCAAAGCAAGCAGAGTATTAGTGAATCTGTTTCTTTATGCTCTGGTTAAGATGTTTCTGCCTCAGAGCTGACTAATAGGAATCACAGCAGATCCACAAAACCTTTATTCTCAGAGTGGAAACTAATTCAAGGAGGACTTGAAATAACAAGATTTTTAAAATGTTCAGTTATATTATTATCTCATTGTTATCTTAGTTTTAATGTGTATATAATATAATCAGTTTGTATTAATTTTTTCATTTTCCTGTATAGCTAGACAGGAAGTAATCTTCCTTGCTTCTTTTATGTTGTCAATGATTACTGAATATGATCACTGAATATGATTATATCCTTTGATTTGCAATAATTTAAGCTTAATTGTAAGTTTCTGAATAATTTACTTGCTACATAAGCCAGATAGCATGCAATGTGGGAATACACGGCAGGCAATATCTACATTATTGTTCCATGCCAGTCTCTACAATGAGGCATTATTACATAAAAACTATTAATAAAACTATTATATAACTCATTTATTAATTAATAAATTCTTTACAAGTCAGGAAAATTCATTAAAGAAAAACGGCGGCACATTATTATTATTGCTGCTATTTGAAACCACCTTTTTGCATCTTAAAAGCCTTTAGGTTTTGAATGTTTTCTTTCTCCTTCTATACCTTTATATTGAAGAAAAGAATTACAGACCAGTTATATTCCTAGTTTAAGTATGGATAAAACAGAAATTATAATTTAATATTTACAGAAAAAAAAAAAAACAAAAAGAAGAGAAGGAACTGCCAAAAGTGCTCCAAACCCAAAAGCCCCAACTTCAACGTCAATATATTACATAAATAAACAATTTCATTATTAAATGACAGATTATACACCAATTACAATATTTTCCCCTCTTATATTAGAAAGAACTCGGAATTGACTGTTAATAAAATGATTTTTATGTAATGTGGTCATTGATAATGGTTTTAAAAGAATCACAGGACAAGGCAAAAAATGACTGTTCCTCTGCTCTCTGTCATATAGATTTAAAAACCTACATTTTTTCTACAGCTAGTTTTTTTTCTTCTCAGAAAGGATTTCTTCTAAAATAATTCTAAATGTTGAGATGAATCAACATTTTAAAAAAATAGCATATGATCTAATAACTGGACATTAATTTCAGTGAGTGAAAAAGGATTTGATCTCTTGCTTTATTAGTGTCACATATTAGGGTCAGTGGACAATGATGACCCTCCCATCTATAGGTAAGATTGTCAGAAAGACAGTAGATGGGGAAGAAATTAGCCAGGGTATCTGTGTATCTGTCTATCTATCTATCTATCTATCTATCTATCTATCTATCTATCTATCTATCTATCTATCTATCTATCTATCTATCTATCTCTCACATAAACACATGTAAGTAATTATACAACAATATGCAATAGAATATGACTGAAAAAATGAGTAAGTAGATGCAATAGTGCTGTGTTCATTTCAGTTCTGCAAATCAGTGTTGTATCTTAACAATTACACTGACATAGCTGTGGTATATCAGTTCTGGATACAGTTCAGCAGGAAACTTCTCTGTGATTCTGTAAAGACCCATCCATGTATTCAAGTTAAAAGCATCAGAAAAATGTACTTGCAAAGCAAGAGTCAAATGCTGTAGTGAGTACCTGGATCTCAGATGCTGTCAGCTGTTCTTGGCTCTGACAAGCATTTCTGTGTCTTTGACTGGAAAATATGTCAGGTGAAACTGACGGACTTTTTCTTAGAAATATTGACATATGAATATCAGGATTTTCTTGTTGTCTTTCTTCTTTTTTTTTTTTTTCTTTTTCTTTTTTTTGTCACAAATTATAGAAAACCAGAAGTACTTCTGTCAAAAGTCTTGGGATTTTTGGGTTCTGAATATTTCAATGCCCACATATCTCCCTCTGTTTATCTTCAGTGAAGACAAACATCTGTACCAGAAAAGTACCTAAAGGTTATCCCACTCTCCATCATTAAATCAGCTCCACGGAGAAGAGAGTTTGCAATAATTTTATGGCTGATAGTTCATATCACACATGAGGTGAATTAATAATATGGATATGAAGAAAAACAATTTATTAATGTTAATAACTCTTCCAATAAAATTTCCAGGAGGACCTATAGTGATAAATTGAATAATTATGAGTATAATTATGACTAACTAGAACCATAATTTCATGCTAATGCAATAATAATGACACAAAAGTGTAGGTCATGAATTTTAACTGCTCAGTTATTCCAAATTTCCACAAAGAGAGAAAAAAAAATAAAAAAAAAACCTTCTCAGTCTTACAATCTGATCAAGTTACGCTTTGCTGCTATTGTTTAAATAGATATCACTTTGATTAGTTTTAGTGGACTGCAGGAAAAAAGTCATCTCATTTAACTAGAAATATAGTATTATCCTGAAAGCAAGAAATGGATAGTCTGTGTAGCACACTATGAATCACCTGATAATCCTCTGGTGGTCTCTGAGGAGGAAAAAAAAAGACCACACACAGAGAAGAATTATGGTTAAATTTCATTACTAACATAGAATTGTCATATGCATTTATAACTGGGGAAGAGTATATGGAGGATAATCACCCCAGAACAAGGTGTGAAAGTGTTCAGTAATCTTATCAAGTGTAAGCTGTACCTCACAAGGTGAAGGTGAGATTAATTTTTTGCCAAATCATTTTGGGATGGAGGATAGTGAGATAAGCAGGAAAAAGTAGAGTTCGTGAAAGGTTTCTCTAAAACCAACTAGTTTCATTTTTTGCAATTTATTACAAAAGCCAAATAATCTCTCTGGTTTGGGATGATTCAGAACAACGTAATGCAGAGTCCAGGACAATTGCTGTAGTTTTGGTTTAATGTGTCCCACTGATGGTGTAAACTGTTATTTGTTCATTAAAACTTCTAGGAATTAAAAATAGTGAAGCAAAACTAATATGTGTCTATAGCTCTCTATTCCATTTAGTACAAGAAAATAATTTTTTATGTTTTTTCTTTACAATATGGAGAAAACCTTGAATCAAAACATGGTATGGAAATATATATTTGCATATTGCAGGCCATGACTTGTTTTCTCTATCTAAGCACTCCAGCAAGTGAAGACAAATTTATAAGGAAAGTGCAGCTATGGCTCAGCTGTGTTTCTCTGATGACTAGCTGATTAACTCAAAGGGCCTGAAGGAAAAAAATACTCGTCTTTTCTTGTAACCACTAATCCTTGAGAACTACTTGAAAAAGCAGAAGTTACTGAGGGCCAAATTTAGGCCAGGGAACCTGCTGACACTCTTCAAGGATTTTCCTTAACACTGTTTGAGCCCTTCTCCTGGTCCTGCTTGGTTAGAATAAACATATGTGCCCTCTCCTCTCCTCTCCTCTCCTCTCCTCTCCTCTCCTCTCCTCTCCTCTCCTCTCCTCTCCTCTCCTCTCCTCTCCTCTCCTCTCCTCTCCTCTCCTCTCCTCTCCTCTCCTCTCCTCTCCTCTCCTCTCCTCTCCTCTCCTCTCCTCTCCTCTCCTCTCCTCTCCTCTCCTCTCCTCTCCTCTCCTCTCCTCTCCTCTCCTCTCCTCTCCTCTCCTCTCCTTTGCCACTTTGCAGTAAAGGCCATATCAAGACAGGATTGTGGTTGATTTGTTTTCAGATAATTCAGGTCAAACCATTCTCCTTGTAGAATTTATTCCCACCATGACACAAATCTGTCATGTTTTGAAGATAAATTTCAAGGAGTACTTAAAGTGCATTTGTGTTTGGAAAGAAACAGAATTGGAGGGAAAGGAAGAGAACACTAATTTTTTTTACTGGAAGATACGTAAAAAAGTACAGTTATAAACTGATTATGTCAATAATATTATCAAGGAATTCTGAATACATTATTTTAATCCTGTGGGGAGATAGAGCAGTAAGTTGGGTTATTTTGTGCGTTTTTGTCTTTCCTCGATACAGACATTTTTGGGCTATCATTGGTACTTCAACAGGGATGCGGTAGCAGCAGGATTTTTTGAAGAATCACAGGGGGAATGTTTATAAAAATATAAAGAGAAATGGGAATAGATAGTTATATAAAAGTAATGAATTGCACAGTGCTTCAAGAAAGAGTTTCCAAATAACAGTGTAGGAAGTATCAAAGAAATAAAGTGGCATAGAAAGCAAGCCACACTAGGATAAATGAAGAGGATAGAAACCAGCCTGAGGCATGAACAAGAGGTTGCTCCAAATTCTGGCAGGGATTTAACTCTCATCTGAACGGCCTAATGTAATCTCAAAGCTAGAAGAGGGTATAGCTGCATTCAGTTTCCTGGTTCCCTTGAAATTAGGAACACTTTAAAGCGTTGATCCCACACTTTCCTCATCAGTTTTCAGCAGCCAACAATATTAAGCTTTAATTTGTAACACACAATGTCAGTATGGTTTCAGCTACAGTGGAACCTGATAACATTTCCTCTTACACAGGCAGATAAAATATAAAAATGAACCTGACCAAAGGTTAATAATTAATATAATTCCCAAGAATACTTTTTAAAATTGAGAACAGACTACTTAAATAAAAATTATAAATTTCTATTTCAATGGCTTTTGTGCTAAGATTAATAACTCTAGTGGATTGAAATGGAAACAAAGTAGATAGTATATGCCTTCTGCAATTTTTGTCTTATTTCTTGCTTTTTAACCTTGCTTTTGGGAGTGAGAGAAGAGAATGGAATCTTTACAATAAAATCATTGAAATTTGGCTTAACTTGATTTTATCTTCAGAAGGGAGAAAAGCTGTAAAAATCATCTCATGGGACACTTGATGCATTAGTATGGAGGTTTTTGTTTCATGGACTCATATGTTTTAACTAAAAATTTTAATATTATTGTCACTATTTCACATTTTATAGTTTCAAACATAATTAGAATTTTTCAAGTTCATATTTCTCAGTTAAATCTCTGAAGCTGTCTTTCCGCTTGAAAACAGCATCTTTATTCTTGCTTTGAGAGCTTCCTAACTTTCTTCAAGTTTGAATATTATATTCTTAATGAATATATGAGGATGGAAATTAATTTACTTTCACTGAGTATTTTTTATTTTGCTCTTAAATAGTTATGAGCAGTACTGAACATATCCAAATTTTTACACTCTTATTTAGAAGCCCATTTACAGTTTTGAGTAACCCACCTGTCTGCATGACCACAGCAACTCCTGCATCAGGAAGTGCAAAAACAAGAAAATTTCTGGGATAAGATAGTTCAAAGAGTTAAAAAAAAAAAAGAAAGGGAGAGGAGACAACTAGGTGAAACATCCACAAAAGCAGCTGCAGAGGCAGTCATTCAATGCCTCCCACAAGTAGATAAATGCCCAGAGAGTTTCTGAGCAATAAACACCTACCCAAACCCCACCTGCTTTTCCTTCTCACCCCTGAGCTTGATGACCCATACCATGACATATCTCTTTGGTAACTTTCATGGGGTAAAATTTCATGGCTGTCTCTCCTTTTGGTGCATCCCCAGCCTACTTACTAATGGAGGCAGAGTAAGAAACAGGGAAACAAGCGCTGATCTACCAATAGCTAAAGCACTGGTGTGTTATCAGCACTGCTTTGGTAACAAATCTAAATTAAAATATAGCATCATATGGCTTGCTATGAAAAAAATTGTCTCCATTCCACTCAGATTCAGTATATCCACTTAGAATATCAGAAAAATAAATCAGTGTTTACAAAACCACCCCAAACAAACAAACAACACCTCCCAAAATATTCCAAACCAAACCAAAAAAACAAAAAAAACCCCCAAACCTCAGAAAAAGCACCAAACAAAACAATATCCATATTTAAATATATTTATAATAACTTATTTTTCCATTATCAAACCTGCTCTGTTTAATACTGTTATTCTAAATTCATTTTATATGAAAATTTTAAATAAATGAATATATAGTAAGAAACCAAAAATAAAAATTAGTATAACATTGTTCTTTTGTGACTAATTTCTTTCTGATTGCTAATCAGATAATCTAATAATTTAAGCTCTGATTTGAAGAAAGTAATGCTTAAGAATAATATGCATTTATTAAAAATTAAATCTGTCTTCTAAAAATATTGTAAGGTATTAAGAGTCCATTATGAATGAGGAGTATTTAATTCTATGTAGGTGTAGTACAGTTCTCAAAAGATATATATACAAGGGCTTGAGTAAAACAGAGACCATCAATCAAAGTTTAAAAGTAATATACAAGGGGTTTAGCATACTGTTTATAATAATATATCCAATTACTGTTGGTGTGTGTGTATTAGCAGATTTAGTGCCTTAGAGCAGGACTTGAATCTTTTTTTTTAAGAGACTGTGCAAATAAAATGGCCATACCTTAATTGCTGTTGTCAAGTACTGATATCAGATTTGCTGTTTGTATGTTTTGAGGTACAAATGGAAGTGGAAAATTGACAAATGGAAAAATGCTCTGGCAACCCAGCTTTAACAAGAAAGGAGTATAGCAAATGCTTTCATAAGCACGCCTCTTAGCCTTTGCTTACATCTCTGGAATAAAGAAAGAACTGACCTACTTAAAAGTGCTAAACACTTTGAAAGCTGCATATGTAACAAAATTAATTGTTAAATACCTTGAATTTTACAGATTGTTTTGAAACTCTAATGCTAAACATAAGCACATGAATTTCCCTTCTTTTTTAACACAATTTAAATATGCTCCCTTAATTTTGCCTAGAAGTTGACTAAACACATCATATTCGTTACCGCAGGATGTTTTTGAGGAGCTTTTACACTAGCAATTTCAGTTTCTAATTTTTTAATCATTATTAAATTTAGGAGGGTTTTTAGAACAATTTCAATTTCTCATTTTTTAGTCATTATTAATTTTAGAGTTTCTATAGTTTGGTAACATTCTGTCCTCCTTTTGGGGAGATGCCTTTAAAAAGTTTAACATTTTGGCTTAAAGTCTTGAGAAGATTTTAACATATGTTTTTACTTTTATAAACATTTAGAAATATAGTGTGGTGTTGAAGCTGAATGCTTAATATATAAATGGGTCTAAACAAATTTTGTTAAAGTTAATAAGGAAAAGCTGAAATTTAATTTTATTTTAATACTACACCTGCTGGAATATCAACAACTATTTTGTAATGCCATTTCCATAAAAGCTTTGTGTTCAAGATCATTAAGTCTATACAATGAGAAAATTAGAAATTGGTCTCTTATCTTAGTAGCCATTTGACTCTAAAAAATGCAATTTTTAAGTAGGAAAGAAGTAAATGTGAACAATGAAGCACAAATATTATTATATGGTAATGTAAAAAATGTTAAGAATGTGTATATATATATATAATTAAGCTGCCTGCCTCATGTTACCCAGAAATGGTCCTGCTCTGATATAAACATGAGCTGAACTAGAAAGCTCTGTCAAGTCCCAACCCTGCTGAGGATGTTCCTTCAGGCACACTAGTACTTCCCCATACTGCATCATGTACAAATTTCCCTTCTGCTGTTATCTTAGATGTATTTGAAGAGAAAAACTACTACAGATAACCACACTTCCATGTATGTGAAGGGACCTACAATAATCAGCTAGTCCAATTTCCTGGGCAATTCGGGGCTGACAAAAAGTCAAAACCTGTTACTAAGGGCACTGTCTTTCAGTTTGTAGCAGTTACCCCTTGTCCTATCACTACATGCCCTTGTTAAATGTCCCTCTCCATTTTTCTTGTAGGCTCCCTTCAGCTGCTGGAAGGTACTCTAAAGGCTCCTCAGAGCCTTCTCTTCTCAGTAGAACAATGCCAACTCTAACCTGTCCTCATAGGAGAGGTGCTCCAGCCCTCTGACCATCTTTGTGACCCTCCTCTGCACTCACCCCAATGATATTGTGTCTAATGCTGCCTAATTTGGGCCCCCAATGGGGCTATTAGGCATAATGTTGTCATCACACAACATCTATAGTAGGCTGAGTTGCAAAATAACGTATTTCATAATGCAGGGCACATCTTTGGAGAACAGAGTGAAAAAAAATGATATACTTTTAAACTATCAACAAAAAGTGAATCAGCCCTTTTCTGTTGTGATACATTACAATGATTGATATTTCTCCAACGCAATCAGTGACAAGCATAATAGAAATTAATTGTATATGGCATTAATCAAATATCATTTAATCAATTGTCATATAGTTAGAAAATTTAAAAATAATATTTTCACTCTGTTTAAAAAAGAAAGGCAACAAAAAGTTAACCATAATGAGAAGCACAGAATTTAAATAAGAAAGGAATATTACTGAATTCTCTGTTCTGTTCATCATTTAACTATGCATGTTCAAAATAAATCTGTGAAATGCTCCATGAGAAACTGAACCCAGTGCCTATTAAAACCAGGAATAAATTTTTCCATGGTTCACTGAATTGCTCTGAGCATGCATCTTCCTGAATTGATTCTAACAGCTGCCATTGAAACAAAAGGTAGTCAGCATTTTGCATATTTAGCTGGGGACTAAAATGCAGACTTTGAAAGCTTTAGGGTTTCACTATTTCAAAAAGGGCTGGTAGGGTTCTTTTTCTGTTATGTATGATCACAAGTGAATTCATTTGTAAAGTGAATTCAAGAGTTAGAGCCAAAGAGTAGTTCTCCTAATGTATGCAAAAGGTAGAATTGAGATTCAGACCTCTGAATCTTGGCAAACTGTTATAATTTAAATCCCTCTTTCAAGATATAATTATAACTTCATTTGTATAAAAGAAAATAGTATAAAATCTTCACTTCCAGAAAACAGAAATTATTCATGTCCTCTGTACTCTTAAAATAAATTGCTTACAGCAAATTTAAGTATAAATGACCATCAAACTGTGATCAAGGAGCTAGAAATTGATTTTCATTTTAATTTATTCTCTTCCTTTCTCAAATTGTCAAACAAGTAAAGGCCATTTGCACAATGGGATAATTTACATAATTGCAATGGACCTGTTTTCTTCAGATTTTTGCCATATCTGTTAGGTTATTCCACTGATAACATTATGCAAATAAAATTAATACATTAGATTCCTTCATTGTTTTTGAACAATTTCTATTAAGTTACGATACAGTGCCATTCACCTAATTGAAGCAGCCAGGTAAAAGCAAAATCATCTCAATTAATCAGTTGTCCAAATAGTAGTGTTATATTATTCAAGGGAGAGTCACTTTATTTAATGAATTGCTTTAACCCTGATTGAGAATTAATTTCATATTTTTTTGAGTACCATTTAAGAGAATTAATTGTAATATTTGGGAATGATGAGTAGAGACAAACAGACCTTGTTACTATGTGAATTGTTTAACAAAACAAATACTCGTATGGTTTGATTTCTCACTGAAAGGATATGCATAATCATACGTGTATTTTGCAGTCATAGCTGCTTATTTCTTAGGGGAAAAAAAAGTCTACATTATCTTTCAAGACCTGATAGAAATCTGAAGGAGTAAGTTAAATTCTAGTGAGGCTTGTACTTCATCATCAAAACCACTAAATAAGTTTTAATTTCAATGACAAATTGTGACCTCATTCTTCACTTTAACATTAGACATGAAAAGATATAAATTAACTCTTGAATTCCAGGATTATTTTTCAAGGCTGGGAGAATTTTCTTTCAACTGAAGCTGAGCAAATGTTGCCTTAGTAGTACCAAGGATAATATAAACAAGGCATCAACATAATATAATATTCAGAGAAACATATTTTAAAATGGAAATATACTATAAGCATTGTATTTTATCTGCAGAAAATCTTTGAGATTAGCAAGAAGATATAAAAGAAAAGTCCTTTCCTGGGGCACAAATATAATATTCATGGTGGGGATCACCTACTCCTCATTACTGGGATCTGTTTGGTTTGATCTGTGTGTGTCACCTCCCCACGGGCTGGTGCCCTCTGACTGCTCCAAGCTGAGCGTGAGTGTGGCCCTGCAGCCTCCCCCGTTTCAGCCCAAGGGGTTTTATTTTGTTGGGCAGTGATCCCCTCTGTCTGCCACAACCTTCCCACAGCTTCTTACTCGGAATGGCAAAAATGACACTTTCTGGACAATGAACTTTATCCTTATTTACATGTAAAATGTATAACCAACAAAACCATGCGTAGTTATAAATTCAATATATTGAAAGCTTTTTCTTTTCTTCTTTTTGTTTCCTGTATGTTGCATAGTAAAATATTTTTGGGGAAAAAAATCACCTTCATGGTTGCTAAGAAATATTTTTAGAGAAAATTACCACTAATCAGAAAAAAAATCTAAGACATTTATAAACTTTCATTTTTTAATGAAAAGTCAATTAACCATAAAAGTTTCCTTCTGACACCAAACACTTTTTTAAAAGTCTGTTAATATTTTTATAGTACCAACAAAAATTGACAGTTTTTTGGTTTGTATCAATCTCTTTGGCACAACTTTAAAGTTCAATATAAGAATAAGTTATTACATATTTATTTTAAGTTCACATCCCGTGGCAGAAAAAGAAAGCTTGATCACAGAGGTCCATTAAATTCCATTTAAAATGCACAGTTGCAGAACTTTGTAGTGATTAATTTTTAATTCCCCAGTCATGGTGGCTTAACATACAATTGTTGATGTAAAAACGTTTTTTGATAACAAAAGTAAGTGGAATGATAAAGAGAAGACAGTAAATTTTCTGTGACTATGGGGTTTTTAAAATTTATATTAAGGCGATCTGTGTGACTGTTAAAGCTGGGCTATCAAGGAATGTAAATACAAAACTAAGAAGGAATAAAATGTTTCAGTGATTATAACTGTAATCCTGTTGTGAGTAAAAGACTGTAAAATCTAGGGGAAGAAAGAACCAATTTTAAAATGTATTAAAGGTGCTATATTACCTTGCTTCTGAAAACCTTTATATAACTAGCTGTAATGCAGAGCTCAGTTCTTAACTTTTTTTAGCCATATTAAAGCAAATAATAATGGGCTGAAGTAAAGGAAGGTATCTTAATTTTATTGTCATACATATTATCATTATCCAAATGGATTTGAAGAAGAGATGATTAAGAAGAGTCCTTATGCCAAAAACCATAGATAGTTGAGTTGTCTTTTGTGATTCACAATCATTCACTTACAATGGCTGTTAAAAAGCAGTTTTTATACTGATTTCTGGAGGTGATAAAAAATCTACGGGGTGATATAGACAAAAAAAATCCCTTACATGGGAAATATCATATGAACAAAACCTTATTTTTGTACCATGTGTTCTTGTGACAATGGGTATGAGTCAAACAACAAAATAGGAGTAGGAAGAGGTGTGCAAGAACAGCAAAAAGATTCCTCCCTGCCAACTGATGGTTTATGGTATACACCTGCTACTGCATCCT
Source organism: Melospiza melodia melodia (assembly GCF_035770615.1). Lineage (NCBI taxonomy): Eukaryota > Metazoa > Chordata > Aves > Passeriformes > Passerellidae > Melospiza > Melospiza melodia. The sequence continues at coordinate 86,461,905 of NC_086197.1, read as the reverse complement.
TCCTACTCATGTCTGCAAAGAAACCCACACTTCTCTCATCACTTCTGTTATTAAATGGGAAAAACTTGGTCTAAAAAGTAGCTAAGACCGTTTTAAAAACTGTGAAAAACTCCTTTTAGCATCTATAGTGGCCATTTCTTCTCAGGTTATATGTCTTCTGCAGATTGCAATGCAGTTTACGAATGCAGAAAAAGATTTTATGTTCTAATTTGAATACTAGAGGCATGTTAACCACTGCAGCATTGACTGGTTGGCTGGGTAAACTAAGCCACCCAGAACACTTTGTCTATGTGGTTAGACTGACTAGAATGTTCCATGTTTTCTGTACATAAACTTGCCTCAGACGTTTGTATCTGCAGCATAGACACTCTCCTCAGTGCAATCTTTCCTTAATCAAAACCATACTGCAAAGTGGGCAGATGCTTAGTTAATTTTAACTCCTGTAATTTGCATAATGACATCTAAGTTTTGTTTTTAATTTATAAAAATTAAAAATAGTTATATAAGCTTAAAAGGATCCCCTGTTTTATTTTAAAAAGATAATTATTTAGAAACATCAACCATATATGTGTTCAGCTCTACTACTTTCTGGAGTCATCATCAATCCTCATAAAATTCCTTTAAACTGTATGAAAAGTCTCCCTAATTTGCAAAGTTATACCCCTGAAAGTTAAGTGGGCATTTTTGAGTTGGACGTAATGTTGTCATTGTGGGAAGAACTTGGAAGGGGCATTTTTATGCCAAAAATGGGGTTTTTCTGCATCTCAACAGATGGCCTCTTTGGGTGTCCTGCATTTACTCTTGGTAGTAATAATGAGCACTCTTCCACAGAGTTTTCCAAAGACAAGAAAGCATATATTTTACACCAAAGTCCCTAGGTTATCTTAAACTATTAGTATATATCTTTCTGTTTACATTTATGGGCATCACAAGTTCTTCAGATTCATTTTCTTAAAGTGTCTTTCAGAGCCATTATTACTTCATTATGATGGAGTAATATGAAGTAATATGAGTTACTTCGTACCCCGAGTGCTGCTCTCGACACTATGAATATTTAGGGCACCTTCTGTGGTTGCTCTCTTAATGCACAGCATGGTGGGAGCTGCCTGCTGTTGTCAGGACACTTTTATGACTGCAGAGTGAAAGAACTGCAGGGGCTATGCTTGGAAGTCAGTTCCTCACACCACCATTAGCTGAAAACCATCTGGAGCATCTACAGATGCTTGGATCTGACTTTTCCTGTTGTTGCCAAAGTGTTGTAACCCTATCTAAAGGGATGTCAAAAGGTGGTGACTTCCTATCAGAAAGATTTATTATCAAGATGTCTATTGATATGCTACCTGAGTTCAAAAAATAAATAAATTTTAAAAAGAAACAAAACATTTCAGTTTTTACTCATATCAAAAGAAATATGTGCTACTGTTATGCATTCAATATGTATTATATTGTCCATTCTAGACTTTGGTTCTAATTTTTTATAGTTTATTAAGGTTCTTCTGTTTCTATTTTACTGTTCTTGACATATAATTGTCTTTCAAATTCAGACACTGCTAAACTAATCTATGATTATCTGAGGATTTTAAAACTAATTTTTCTTTGGAGATATTTTTGAATTCCAAAACAAATTCTAATAAATGTATAACTATAAAAGGAAAGCCTAATGCTAAAGTGCTAAGGAGAATGCCTATTTCTTGCCATTATTTGCTTTGCTTTTGACTAGGAAGATTTTGAAGATTAACAAGGCCTGAATTCTATTTTTTTTTCAAATGTAGATGGTCTTTTCTGTCTAACAATGTTATTAATTCATATTTTAATGTTTTGATTCTTTTTAGTTGTTCAGAGACTTTACAAAATAAATTACATGAGGTTCCATTTTCAATGACTGGAGAATGGAGAATATCAAAGTAGCAACCTACCTGGGCACTCAGGGGTTCAGTCCAGCTGGTTTTGAGTACTTATGGACCACATCTGTGAGGTCATTTTTGCATGTCCCAGGGACTGAGCTCAGTTTTTTCTGTCACAGATGGGGGCTGATTTACAGATTTGCACATGGGCATATCTAGCTTGTAGTGCACATCAACAGATACTTAAATAAAAAATTAGTTTTAAATCCTTTTGCATTTAGCCTCCCTAGCTTACACCATGCTTGTGTCTTGTACAATTCCATGACGAAACAGGCAAATTCCACATAGGGAATTCCTCCTATACTTTCTAGTTGGTAGTTACTGTTTAGCACCTATTATTGCAGAGGTGTTGAACTTGGAGCCCATCCAAATGAACCACCACTCTCTGGTGAGTCATTCTTGATCCCCTACAACAGAGATTACTCATACGAGGCTATACTTTGGGATGGTACTGGAACAACAAGTGACTTTGGAACTTTTAGCAATGAAGAAGGAGCAATGGAGCAGATTGTCTTAATATTCAAAACTAACTTAAAATCAGATTCAACTATGTGTAGGAAAAAGTACTCCACTATGAACATAGAAATCTTCCTAGAGGAAGAAGTAAGTGATTTGCCATAACTCACCCACACACTTTGTGAAGTCTTTTTGAGGAAGACCAGCTCGCACCATTAAACTTAAGACTAGAGGAACATTGTGAGAGTCAGAACAAAATGCAGGAAACAGTAGCAAAGATCTAAATATTATTGGATAAAAACAATTTTTAATGCATTATCATGGATAATTCTCTATACGGGTTACATAATTTTGACTATCAGTGTTAAAATTAATTTAACTGGACTTACAAGAACTGCTTGTTGTATTTTATTTACACTGTAAAACATTAAGTGCATGAACAATAAAGACTTGGCTCTGCATACAGTCTGTGTTCCCCTGTGCTCATAACAAGAATTTGAGAGTGACGGTAACCATCTGCAAAGTGTTGACCATATGGCAGATATGGCAAGTGACCTCCTTGTAATACTGTTGGGAATCCTCCCAACAGCAAGATTTTGAAACAACACAAGGTCCCCACAGGTACTTGAACCCTACCAGCATTTGTGTGCTGATACCTGGGACAAAAAAATGACTAATGAGAAAGCTTCTGCAACTCTCCAGATTGTTTTCTTACACTGTGCTGAAACTCTGACAGGTACATTGTCAAAAGTAGCATGAAAGTATGCAATGTGCTGTTGTGAAGGATGGCCTGAGTGGAGAAAAGTAGCTTTGTTTTGGAAGATGCTTTAAAGCTGGAGAAACTAAATTACCTACATTGTCTGTTGGGTAGATATGGGAATACACATCCCTGCAGGTATGATAAGGAGACTAGAGCACTGGAATAAAGCAGTGAAATAACTTCATAATACAGATGCAGTCTGTGATTCATAGAGTGCTGACTGTCAAACACAAGTTAATACTATACCAAAATTTGTAGCAAGAGAAGCTTTTAAAATTTTCTAAATTACTAATTTTCTCAATCAAAATGAATTATTCTCAGAAAAGTCACTATGACAAGTTTTTGATTAGGATGGAATATCTATGAGATTAAAAATTAATAAACAAACCAAAAGAGCCAAACAACACCTTTTCTGATCAACTAAGCTCCATGCTTCCTTTGCTATTAATGGATAAGAAGTCTTGAAACACTGAAATGTGATTTTGCTATGCTGCTAAAAAATGTCAGGAAAATTATCACTGGATTTCACTTAGCTCTTCTTCTGCTCTCTGTAGATTCATTTAAGAAACACCTATATTTCACCTCTCAATAGCACATCGTCTGCAGGGCCTGACAACTAATAACTTGCAGGATGCTTCAACATCTGTGAGTCCTTGCCTCACAGATGTTCCTTTAGCTACATGAAAGAAATCCCTTGTCACCTCTCTCCATGCAATTCCAATTCTCAACTAATTATGAGTTTGTGTATAGTGATGATCACTCCCATGTGTCACTGAAGGAATTATGAATAAAAATTTTATGCAAATGAAACTCTCTGTGTGTCTCTCCACCAGGAGATGGAAGCAGAGAGTATTTTTTTCCATTTGGATGCATGTACTTTATGGGTTCTCAGTGAACCTTTTCTGTAGAAATATGCACATATGACTGTTCTTTGTGTTCATCTAAGATTTGCAATAAAGGCCTCCTTAATCTAGAATGCTAACCTTAAAAATAACAATTTTTTTTCAACCAATGCAGTATTATAGCAGCAGAAGGGAATCATTCCTTGAGTTTAAATATCCTGACAAGAGGTTACCTTTTTTTCTTAGTTTTTTTCTCAAATTCCTAGGGGTATAAAGTCGGAATATTTCAGACTACCTTTATTTTTATTTTCTTGAAACAACAGATATTGGACTTATACTTTTTATTACCTGAAGAATTTCTAAGTTGCAAAAAGAGAAGACTCCTTTTCCCCATGCCTACTTCTCTGTGAGTTTTTGAGACCCTTATTAAAAACTTAACTGAGAATATTTCAATGAATTAATTAATTTTAACATGAGAAAATAGTGAGATAAAATTCACACAGAAAGATTAATCAAATAATAAGGGGAAAATTTAGGAATTTTATTTGCTTTATCACCACCTCCTGAAAACACACCTCCTGTATATATTATTATTTTAATAAAAATATATTATTCATTAATTCATGAAACTCCTGTCTCCATTTCTTAAGGTGTGAATTTTTCCGCTTGGGAATCTAGCGCCACATCCTCCAGAGACCTTCACAGACAAAATACAGAGCCAGGAAAAAAAAGCAAAAAGCTCATGCTCAAATACAGTGTATAGTTGCCAGTAATGACAACTTGGATATTCAATCAGAAAGATCATAGAGAAACACAAATCTGTGACCAGACAATACTAAACATTGCCAGAAACCCAAGCTGGTAAGAGTAAATAGAATACAGAAATGTTTATTTCCATAACATTATCTGATTAAGGACATTGTCAAATGGAATATTGATGCAAAGAAGGAAGCCATAGATAAAATATACAAAGCTAAAAACTAACAGCCAGTATGGAGGCAAAGAAACTGACCTGGTCAGTAGTAGCATTAATGAATGGGCCATCACCAAGAAGCAGGCAAAGGAGGAATTTGCAAACCTGAGGGATTGTTTGAGGGTATAAGTGGGACTGTGTGATGAAAGGAGAAAGTCAGGGAGCTAAGGGGGAAATACATGGAAAAGCCTACAAGAGTCATGTTGTGTGGAAAAGGGAATTGGTCAGTACAGTTGTGTGACTGAGTCCTGTGTCTGACCACCACAGTCTATCCTACCTTCTTGTAGCTTCTTCTTAAACCTCTGCATAGCATCATTCTCTATCCTGTGTGTGCTGCAAGGACAAAGTGCCAGTTCCTTGTGAGGACTCTGTGTGTGAGAAAAAGCTGGTGCCAATGGCCGGAGTCAGATAGAAAGTGTGGGTGCCTCTGCCCTGTGGTCAGCTATGAGAGAGAGTAAAGTCTTGAAGCCAGCCACTGGAGGAGTGGAGGTTGTCAACTTCCAACAGGGGTAGGAATGGTGTGTATCCCAAAAAACAGTTAGTGGGGTCACTGGTGTGATTGAGGATCTCAGTGCTGGCAGCTGTAGCAGGTCCTCAGGACACAGCCCATGTGCTGGGAATTGGCTGCTGGAGCTCCAAGCATCTTTATCTCACCTTGAGTGCTTGAGCTGTCTGTAGGCATTTGGTAGAAAACCTCAAACTGACCCAGCAAGCAAGAGGATAGACTAAGGCTGGGCCACAGATACCAGGTGGGAAGAGGATTCAATCCATGGATTGAATAGGGTGCCTGTGGGACGAGTGTGCAAGTGCTGTGTGTGCAGCCAGCAGCAAGGTGGATCAGTTGGTGAGTAGAACCATTAATAAGGGGGCTGGGCTGAAGGCAGAGGTGCCAGACAGAGGGGTTGTGTACTCAGGGGAGCCACAAATATGCCTGTGCATCCAGAGAGTTTTATGTGTATGCCTGTATCAGTAAAATCCAGCCTCTGCCAGCCCAAGAACAGGGGATTTTGGGTGTCTGTACTTTTATTTTTGTGAGTCCTGTATGCAGGTACTGGTGAAAGCAGTGCCTTGTCTGTGACAGCCTGTGCCATTGTCCTGCACGTGTGTGTCTGTGTGTGTCTCTGGGATATGTACTGAAATTCACTTCAGGTTCTGGGATATGTACTGAAATTCACCTCAGGTTCTGCCTGGAAACAGGAAAGTGGCAACTGTGTTCCTCAGCCTGGGCAAACCCTGGGTCCCTAAGGAAATGGTCCCTGAGAAGAGAGTCCTGAAATGGTTCTGATGGAGCCAGCCTTGCGCCTAACATCCTCTAACAAAAAGTACTAGAGCAACTATAAATTGATGTTATAATATTCTTCTCTGTTTATATGGACACGTTTATCTGAATGAGAAAAAACTGAGATGTGTTAGCAAAGTCTTCCATCTCATCTCTTGTTGTTTCTAGAGGAATTTAAGTCTCCATAATGCTTTCATACTCTTTATGAAACCTGAATATATCATTAACCTCACCAATTTATTTGCATGGATTTTTCAATGACCATAAACTTCAAAAGACATTTAGGAAAAGATAAAATGTTCTTAGTTCTACTAGCCATTCATAAAATTACACCATGAATCAAGATTAGCTGGAGGACTGTTCTTAGTAATGCTCTTATGTATACACAATTTCTTCAGGAGATAAGGGTAAATTATTTTAGATATAATCATTTATTTAAGAAATATGTATCTTTATAACTTTATATAAGAAAAAAAATGTGACACAAATAACTACTCTAAATATTACTCATGAAAACAAATTTTGAATTATGTCCGTTAATTTGCGATTCTTTATTTATCACTTACTGCTGCAGTTCAAGTCATTACTGAAATCATATGGTATGAGTTTAATTTTCCTAAAATCTGCAAGTATTCTGTTCATAGGAAGTTCACAAATACCTTGTTGTATCACCATATTGGGCAAAAGAAAAAAAATTACTTGTGAGAAACTAAATAATCACCTTTTTCAAGTCATACATGAAAATAACTCCACTGTAAAATTGCTTTCAAATACTTGCACTGATACTCAATAAAGTTAATTTTACAGAATCTTTCCTACAAATTACAACCAGAGCATGGAAATATTTTGCAATAAAGAAACTAGAAGCATTATGAATCCTCACAATACAAAGTGATCTACTTCCTGCCATTTCCTAGAAAAGCAGGCAGAATTTTTACTGTGACAACTTCCCAATGAGTCATATAGCATTTGGGTAGCTGATACAGTCACATAAATTTAACTCATTTATTTAAAAACTGTTTGTTATACTGAGCAGAGGAAAGCTGGTTTCATATGGACTTGTCTTGCATAATGATTTTAAGATTTACTGTCACATTTTTCACTCATGCTTTGTTACATTATCATCACAATGGATAATCACAGATATAGGGTTTTTTTTTTTACGAAGAAGTTTATAACAGCTGTTATTTGAATACAAAAAAAATTGAAATTAATACAGACCACATATGGGCAATTATCTAGAAATTTTTAAAAGGTACATTTCATTCATTTCTGAAGTTTTGCCAATTCTTAGAGGACTGAATATTACTCTCCCTATTTGTCAGAAAGAGAAATACATAATTCCTCAGTACTGTCATTCATAGGTTTTGCTAGCATTCCATTGTGAGAGTAAAATGCAGGATGGTCCCTTCAATATTGATTTTCCAGCAGAAGATCAGTACCATACAACAAAGGGTGAAATGGAGCAGTGCTGATGGCCACAAAAATGTCCCATTAAATTGTGAGGAGAGTGAAGGTAAAACTACCTCTAACAACCTTTCTAAAACAGCAAACCTAATCCTAGGTGGTAGTTGGATCAAAGTGACTTTTACACTCTGTCCTCTGATTCTGCCTTGAAAACACCATTTCCTGATGGTATGGAAGTGATGCTATAACAAAGAACAGGAGAGAGGAGGCTTAAAAAAATCTTTGGCAATAGGAAACTGTAGATATGTAATCTCCTTGATATTTAAAGGGTCTTCACTCAATAACTGTGAACAAGAATAAGAAAAAACTTTAATTTATAACTCAACATAGCCAGTGATGTCAATATCATTTTGGTCAATACTGTCAAATCATATCATGATACTAAGCCTTTCCTCTATGATCATAGATAAACTGGATGCTGTTGCAGAGCTTTAATTAGTGGTTTTTTCTTATTAGGTACTCAGTTCAAAACCTGATATATACAAAAAAAAGGATTATTATTATTATGTTAGTACATGGCTTAGTACTGGAACTTTTTCTTCCCAATGATCAAATGAGTAAACTTCTATTTTCTGACCATGAAATCACTGTTTATATATCATATACAAATTGAAAGATACTTTTCTGATTACGTACCTATCTACTTGTGATGATTTTTTTTTATCTTAGTTCTTTTCCTGAATTATTTCTTTGTCTGAGTTAGGAACTGCTCAAATTACATCCACAACATTCCCCAGATGTTTTCAAATTTAGTTGATTTTTTTGAAATGTGCAGTCAATATAAAAAGTAAAATTTTTTACATTAATCAAATTTAAAGTAATTTGCATCTAATTTTCTCTAATTTGTTGTGATCCATTGAATCTGAAAAAAAGATAGCATTTTATTCCAGAAAAATCACTTTTTTTCATTTTTCTAGCACTGTAGAATTTATATCTGATAGTCCATTGCATCTTTTATCCCTATGTTCTAAAGTATAAACAATCAACATAAAGACAGATACAGAAGAGAAACTGTATCTCTAGGGCATATGGTACCAGAGATCCACTTTTACTCCAAATTTGGCGGCTCTTTGAACAGTGCTGGTAAAGCAGGAGTATTTGGAAATGGACCCTGGAAGGAAAGGGCAAAAACCCTGTGTTCTGATGATTGTACATATTCTATCCAGTGAGCAAGGTACTGCCCTTCCAATGTACCTCTTCATGTGCTCAGGAGTGATGTAACACTCCCTCTCTGTGAAAGGGATAATAATTACACCTCTTACAGCAGATCTATTCTGTATTTTTGCAATTTAAAATGCTGTTAGTACTTTGATTTTTATAACTAAGCAAGTAGATTTTTTTCTGTTTTGATGAATTTTCCCTATAGGAATTATGCATAGATTGATTCTAGTACTCATAGTTAAGGAGTTCTTTATTGTTGATGATGAATTTAATAAAAAAACCCCCATTAAATATAAATATTAAAATTATGTACTTGTATTCTGAAAAGATATTTTTTGCCAGTGAGTATGAAACTGGGGTTAGACTGATATCTTAGAAGTATTTCATCTCATATTTAAACCAAGTCCACCTCATTTTGACTATGTTTTCTTCATCCCAGCTCTAAAAACCATTTTACCATCTTTTTTCTTTATTTTCCTCATAGCATAAGATTAATCATAAATTGAGAATTTTCATTTATTTTGAAGATAGTTGTAATTTTACCTTACTGATTTGACAGGTGTAGGAAACATAAAGTCTGTGTTTTCTGATAAAACCTTTGCATATTTTGGATTTCCTTGTAGGTCCAGTGTTTCCGCTGTTTTTGTAGATAATGCTTGCAAGGGCTGGAAGATCAAAAGTGTGTTCTTCATTTGTAAATACAGTTATGAATTTTAATGAGCTGTTAGCCTAACAACGTAAAGTAATGCATGAGAGACAATGTTGATACTTGTTCCATATAAATCCCAGATGCAATATATTCATTCATTAGTGCATGAGTTTATGCCAAGAAATTATGAACATTTTGATTATCTCATACTTGTTTGCTCAGCTGTAAGCCTTTTTAAGATTTTACTTTAGGAAGGACTTTTTCCCTCAAATATAAGAACTATTTTTTTTTTTTTTTTTTTTTAGTTCTAACTCAAATTGTTCTTGCAACTGTAGCAATAACGATAATGGGAACTAATAAAAGTCCAAATCAAAATTTCCCTACAAATCACAGCCTACATTGATCATTTTTGGAAAACAGAATTTCATACTAGGTCTGACTGGGATAGGGTCAAATTACTTCATAGCAGCCCATAGTGTTGTGTGCTATGAATTCCTGTATGAAACACTGTGGATAACACACCAGTGATTTTTGATTATTACTGAACAGTACCTGCACAGTGTAAAGTTTTTCTCTCTCCTTTTCCTCTTCTTCATTTCCTCTGCCAGTGCCCCAGTGAGTAGGCTGAGGATAGGTAGGCAGCTGGGAGCATCAAAGCCAGGGCAGGGGTTCCAAACTGACCGATGGGATATTCCATACCATATGATGCTGTGCTTAGGAATAAATGCTCAGGAAACGAGACAGGAAAGGGTCATGTTACTGATTATAGCATTTGTCTTACCAAGTAGCTGTAATATGTGGCCCTGCTTTCCAGGGTGCAGATGGACATCTGCCTACTGATGGGATGTACTGAATGAATTCCTTTTTTGAAGTAATTTCATTTTTTTCCCTTAGCTTTCACACACAGCCTTTGTTTTTTCTATTAAACTGTCATTATGTCCATCCATTAGTCTTGTCATCTTTCTATTTTCTCTCTGTTCTGTGGAGAAGAGTGTGAGAAAAAGTCTGGATGGGTGTTGCCTGAGGTCATCACACTACAAATTTGAAAAACAGTATTTTCTACTCTATGGCTTTTTAAGAAGTTTTTATTCTCTCTGTCACATTGCAGTGTATGCTATTAAAGTTATTGCATTTCATCTGTGAACTGAGAGATTTCCATATAGACAACTTAATCTTATCTTTGCTTCCCATCGAATTTAAAGTGCATGCCACTTGATCCAGCACTGGGAAAAATATAAACAGTTGTGAACTAGTGTGTTTGAAATTTGACTCTGTGATTTGCAATGCAATTAATAGATTGTACTGATACTGTTCCTCTAAATAAAAATGAATTATAAAACAAAAAAACAAAAAACCACCAACAAAACCCAAAATATTCAAAAGGGACTTTCTCCTTTTGTTTTATTGGGTTTGTTTTTTTTTTTTTTCTCCTTTGCATCTTTAAGAACAGGTGTTCCCTAGCCAAGACAGAGTTTTAGATAAATTGACCAAGAAAAAGCTGTGCTTCTAGAGAGGTTTTAATTGCATGAGGAAAGCCTCTTCATCTATTGCAGCATCAGCCTAATGTGAGTGAAGTATTTCTGGAATGAGTGACTTTTGTAATGAAATTTTTATAAAAAACTTTATAAGCTGAATTCTTCATTCACCGTGCACAACCTAGATTCTGACATCGCAACATCATAGTATAACTAGTGATATATCACAGGTTTTTTCAGAACTCTGGTTGGTTATAAAGGCTAAGGCTCTTTCAGATTCAGCTAAAGTAGATTCCAGGTTGGTCAGAAATAGGAAGAACACCACTTTTTGGTCTGCAACCCCAAATATCACTGCTGTGGTAAGAAAGGTAAATCCATGTGCTGTAAGTATTCTAGGACCACAGTATATGTAAACTAATCCAGGACTGCTGAATAAAGTTGAAGTGTAGACCTGAATAAATAGCTAAAAGAATGTCTTGTGACTTTTGTTTATGCATTGACTGTTAAACATGACTACCATAAGACAGAGCGGATGATTTTCTTTAAATAGCATCTTGTTCCAATATCTATATCTGGAACATAGCTTGTGCCTACTGAATATTTGTGAGAAAGAGATACTGTTCAAGAAGATCAATCTAATGATCATAAAAAAGTTTTTTGGGAACAGAGGGCTATGTTCAGAATTTTAAAGAATAAATATTCAGCTCCTTAATATTTCCTAATCACTGAAATAAGATTTTTTGGAGTATGACTTTTTTTGTCTACTGCAACTGTGGCAAAATATATATAAAAAATAGATATATGCATTAATGAAAATTTGTGAAATCTTTCAATAATGAATCAGAAAGAACAGTTTTGAAGATGCATTACTTTTGCCAACAAAATGCATGCTGCCAATAGATTAGAACTTCCGCCTTCTACTGTCCCTGCAGCTGCTAGATTCTTGCCCGCAGCTACAGCTTATTAAATTTTTAGGGTCTCTAGACTACTGAGTGTTGTAACTTGTCTATATTTAATGCTTTCAACATGTCATAACTGCACAATGCGATATACCCATTGCAACATTTTTCTGTCTTCTAACAACTTAAAAATTTCACCAAATCAATGTTAATTTTAGAAAATAATGAAAAATAAGGATTTTTATGAACTGGTTGATTGAAACATGTTTTGGAGCTGTCAGGACTCATGAATTATAGTGAAAGGTGATAAAATTAATGCTGTCCCATATGTAAATTCTCCCTGTTATCCATGCTGACTTTAGTGGCCAAGAAAGTATTTTAACTTTGCTATTGGTACATAAAGATTATATTATGCTGATATAAAAGTTCAGAACTTTATGTTTTTGTGGTTATCAAAACTACTCTGCCTATCTGACCTATCTAGCCTTCAGTCATCTCTAATATGATGATAAAGAAAAAGTTTTAGCAGTAACTCAGTATTAAATTCTAAATTCCATAATTCAGAAGTGAATTATGTAATGTAGAAGTAAATTCTGAATTCTCTATTCTGTAACCACTTTTCTGTTTTGAACAAGTGCACATGCTGCTTTGACATTTCCTATTTTGTAGACATTGAACTATTCAAACATATTCACAGGCAGAGCAGTAATTGATGAACATAGGTTCCAAAGGGCTGTAAGGTTTACTTTTTTTTTTTTTTTCCTTGAAACTGTGGCCCAACAAGGTTTAGTCTATCTAATTATCAGGTCTTTTTACCTAACACAGATAAATGCTGGAAAATATTAATTGCTTTACTAATTTCCTCCCTGTAATATATTGTTTAAACCTTATGCTTTATCCTTTCTAGCTTTTCCCCAAATTACACCAAAATTTTTTTAGTTTATTGTTTAGCTTTCTCTTCTTCAAATACAGGACATCATGAAAATATTACCCTAAAGGATGTAAATACTTACAGGTGGAATGCTACTAAAACGATCAGATCAAATAAAACTGATTTCCTCGTTCTTTCTTTTCCTAATTCATTACTAGACTTCATTTCTTAGAGCGATGAAAATTGTATAAAGTTGCTATTTTCTGTCTGCAGGAACTACTGTTAGTCAAAAGGCCTAAAACATCATTACCCCAGTGAAGTATGATTGTTAAGGAAGATTTAACCAGTTTCCCATGTTTTGCCTTTGGCAATAAATACAGCATTATATTTTACAGATCTGTGACTTCTCAGCTTTCTACCCAAAAGGTTTGAAGTTATTTTTATATATCCAGGAGAAACAGAACTTCAATGATGTTAGTTTCCCTGTGTGTAAAAAGATTCAGTATACTTACATCAGAAAAAAAAAATAAAACACTTGTTAATTTCTTTAAAACCTGCTTTGCAAGGGAAAATGAAATTTTTAAATGTGTTTAACTGGGACAAAGTGATTTACTCAAACATTATTTATTTTAATTTGTCCTTCAATCTCATTTAGTACATGTATTGCCTATGGCTGCAATCAGAGCTGCTTAGCATCCCTTGAACCAGATTAAAGATCAAAATCCTTCTTAGTGCCAGCTTATTGCGTAGCAAATACAAACTCAATGCAATCAGCAAGCTTAAAACAAGACTCAGATGTTAGCAAAGCCAGCGGAGATCAGAAAGAAGTGCACAAAACAAGGTGACCCAGAACAGAATATCAAAGACTTTTTTTTTTTTTTCAGTTCTGGCTAAAACCATGAAGTCATTCTTGTGAACATAGAATATCCCAAAAAGAGATAGTTGCTGAGAAATTTAAACCTACTTCTAGTTTACAATTTCAACCACTGGATCTTGTTTTACTACTGTTTATACATTACTTCTCTGTGCTTTGCATACATATATCAAAGCATCCTCTATCTAACATCACAAGAAGAAATTGTTCATTTCTTCTTTGTGTTTTTGTAATGAATAGAGGTTAAAGACAAACAGGAATGACTCAGAGTTATGGAAAGTTTTGCAGTCTGCAATGAACAGAAAGTTTCCTATTCAGCACTGTGCTATTATTGATAATGTCATATTATTTTGTTAGATCTTTATAAGATTAGTTGAGAAATTTTTCTTTTTAGATGACTTTGGGGTTTCCTTGTGCAGCTTATATTGCAGTGTGTTACATACTTAGTTGTTTATTATTTATGAAAAAAAGAATCCGAACCTAAACACCACAATCTCCAAAAATTATCACAAAGTCTTATCCTGCCATTTATGAAATTAATAGCAAAGAGAATTCAGCTTTTTCTCTCCATTAATTCACAAATTCTCCATCTCATTTTTCTGCAAAACTGCTAATAACCCTAAATCTGGAGCTTATTCTTTATTACATTCCTAGGAAAGAGGCCACATATTTTTTGGAGGAAAAAAATTTATTGAACATACACTTAACTTGTTAGCACCTTATAAGGAAGGGGTTCCTATCATGCAGTTGATACACTTAACATAACAAGAGTTTATCTGTTGGATGATCTGAATTGAGACAATTTGTGTCATCCATCAAGCAAAGGGATGTGTGCCTATCAAATGAAAAGGAATGTGTTTGACAAGGTGATTTACGCACATCTAGTCATGCAGGTGTGCAAACATATCCTTGTTCATTTGGGTTTTTTTAAAACGAAAGGGAAAAAAATATAAATGAGCCAGTTCAACAAAGTTCAAAACTATCTTTTGCAAATTAACTGCTTCCCAAGAATTATATGGATAAATGATTGTGTAGCATAGAATTAGGATATTTGAAGCTGAAAGGACATTAATATTCAGTAATCACTGAAAAAACAGTGGTAACTTGGCCTTTTGTGAACTTCAGCTTAATGATGTTAAGACTTTGTGTGGATCCGGGTACTGCTGTTCAGATGTTAAGACATAAAAAAAGAGTTTGTTAACGACAGCATAGCAGAAAATGAAATCTCTGTAATACATTTTGATTTCTAAAGTAATTTCTTCTAATAGTCTTGTAGAACGTTTATCTTAGATTGCAGATACTTTATTTGATTTGTGCCTCATTAAATAAAGACAAAATTTTATTTTTTTCCATGTTCACTTTACTGACTTTTTCCTCAAAATCTTTAGGAAGTGCACTTCGATATTTTATTAATATTCCACTGTATTTTAGTGCCTCTTTAACAACAGAATAATGTGAATTAAAAGAGGCATAAGCTTCAGGCTATAGTAGAATGCAAACTAAGAGCATAAAGACAATATACTCTGGTTTTTTTAATAAATAATTTTTTTAAAATTGAGATGATATATAAGACTGCAAAAAAGTACAATATATATACACATATATATATTTACAATAAACAAGAACAAAACCAAAACCAAACCCAACATCATTCTTTGAAAAAACAAACGACCCAAATACTTGAAGTTCACCAATAAAGAGGTTTCACTGTATGTATATTTTGGGAGCTAACTCTTCTCTCCTATCAATATCTCTATTGGGAACATTGATGAAATCTCCTCACATGATCAAGACATAACTCTACATGGAACTCAAACAGCAAAATGTTGTGCTGCCAAAAGTCTTGGCTTAGGAAGAAGGATTTCCCAGTCCTGGTGAGTAAGTGTCAGTGAAGAGTGAGATCTAGGTATCTAACAATGACGTTCACAGCAATTGACACCTAAAATGTTTGTAACGGGATATACCCTAAAACTAATTTTGGCAATAACACAAGAATGAAGCAAAACATCTCTGGGAAATAAGATCCAAAGTCTGTCACAATTTTCTTAATGTAGAGACTTGAGTCACAGATTTGGCTCCATCTTGTTAGTCCCCAGGTTTTCTTCTTCTGCAGCCACACAAAGAGGACAGGCTAGTGTCAAAGATTTTCATTAGACATTAAAAACTGGCCTGGGCTATACAAGTGCTCTCTCCAGCTTGGTCTACTTGAACTGAATCCATGTCTTCTTAAAGAAGACTATTTTGTGTCTTTAGACTTTTCCATTTTCTCTGCAGCATTGAAGACATTGCTGCTTATCCAGAGTCCACAAAATACCCTATAATAAAAGTATTAAAATACATGTTTTCTAAAATAATAACAACACTCTTATAAACACAAATTTGAAAAAAATACAGGGATGAAATCTTTGCCACTTAAATACGAATCAGAGTGAGTGTCTGGTACTTAAGTCTGAGACAGAAATCCTCTTTGAGTGTTTATACATTTTCTGGACTGTTGGATAAGATGGTTAAGTCTAAAATATTAATGGATGACTGATTTCATGCTCGTTCAGAATTGTCTTCCCTGAGTAGATATCTGCCTCTGAGAGCTGTATTCTTAACCTTGTCTAGATAGCTAGACCATCTTCTTTCCTCAAATATTTTAAGAGTTAATGGGAGCAACACAAGAGATAAATGATTCTAAAAGTAATGCTATCATTATCATAAAAATGCTATCATGATCATAAATGCTATCATGATCATAAAAATTTTGGTATCTGGGAAAAGAGGGGCCTTCATATAGCAATTTTAGTCTTTCACTATTGTCAGTCAAACAATCTGAAATATTTAAAAATATATTTTTACTCAGTGGTAATCCTGGAAAAGTTGGTTCTGAGGTAATTCCCAGGGGCATGTGTTCAATCATCACAGCAGAGCAGGGCCCCATCTTGCTTAATGGTAACTTGGAAAGACAAACACCAACACAACAAATGTCCTCCCCTTTTTTCTTCTTCACCCAATTTAATATACTGAGCATGATGTTATATGGTATGGAATATCCCTTGGGTCACCTCTCCTGGCTGTGCCTTCTCCCAGCCTCCCCCACTGCCCCAGCATCCTGGTCAGCAGGGCAGTACAAAAAGCTGTTAATGGCTTGGTGCTGTGCAAGCCCTGCTCAGCAATAATAAAAACATCTCTATATTATCAATCCTGTGTTCAGCACTAATCCAAAACACAGCCCCACACCAGCCACTGTGAGGAAAATTAACTCTACCTCAGTCAAGACCAGCACACTAATGAAAATGGGACTTTTAGTTTGTGTCCCTTAAGTAGTAACTATTGTACTGTGGATGCTTTTTATAAAATATTTTGTTTCCATAGACTGCTTGAACTAATCCAGTGACTAGGTAACAACAATGCAGCTAAATTGCTGGAACAGTCCGGGCAAAGTAGGAAATAAGTCCCTAATTCATTAAAAGTTTAAGATAAATCGAAAATGCATTCTTTTTATAGTTCATTAAGAGTTTTTGGAGATGCATGCTCAGTTATTGCTGTGTAAAATACTGTTACTGTAGTGAGCCTTAGCTGTGTCAAAAGGAAGTTTGACAGCTACAGAACTGAATTTATAAACTCTTAAGCTATGCATTTTTATATACTTTAATCTGTAAGATGAATTTTTTCTTTCATGAAGATATCATTTTAGGTTACTGAGCTTCCTTTAGGCTTTCCTCTGCTGCTTAGCATCTTACAGAAGATTTATAACAACTTACAGAAGCAAGCATTGCACTAGGAAAGGGAATACAATGTCTTTAAATTTGGAGAAGACAAAAGGTTTTCAACCTAAAAGAGAAACTAAAGGAATGAGATTGTTTCATTATTCTACTAGGATTCATTTATGCAATGTTTGTAGGAAGCAATTTTTTAGTTAAGAAATTTTTAGTTTAGAAATGTTGTGCATTCTATAATTAAATGATTCACTGTGTAAAATTTAAAGAACATACATATTATAATAAATTGAGGGTTTTTCCTTTCTACAGGAACACAGAGCATTTTTAAACTGACTTTTGAACTTTTGCATGCTCTAGAAGTTATATTCAAAGTGCTTCTCTATATTTTATGAAATATTGTCCTTCAATATGAAAACGTCATCATTTCTAAAAGGGTCAAGGTGGCAATCTTTGTCCTGTTCTAGAGCATAGCAGAAAGACAGATCGCAAGAAAAGTGGAAGAGACAAGTGGACAGTGCATTTTAGCGGTTTAGAGAGGATTGTGGACTCAGAACCACACACAAATTACTTCAGCAAGACTCAGATATCTGAACAGTGTCAGTGCAGTTGCTTGCTTAGAAAGGCTGTCTGTCTAACTTTTACATCAAATGCAAATTGTGCATCACTTTATTCTTTCAAAATGTAATGACTTTACCATTATAATTTCTTCAAGCTAGCAGATTTTGCAATCAGTGTGAAGGTCTTTACCTAAGAACCTATAAGTGGCTTATTGAGTAAAAGCTAATTTGAAGACTTTGTAAGTGTCGAATGAATACAAAGTTTCAAAGCAAAAGACAAAGTTAGTTGGATAAAACAGCAGGATTTTTGCATCCCACTGACCTATTTTTGCTGTGAAGTCATTTAAATAAGTTCATAAATCTAGTCCTATTTTTTTGCCACCATTGTGAAAGAATTTTGATTAAAGAGCTTTGGATTTGGATTAAAATATGATTGCAGTTATTAAGATTCTTTTTAATACTTGATTTTCACTAGTGATGTGAAGAAAATTTTAATTTTAATGCCATTACTGCAAAAGGATTTTCAGAAAGGAGAAATAAGTTATTATAACAGAAACTTACCAGCCCCACAGGGTACAGTAAAAATGTAGAGTTGGGACCTTATTGGAGCAAGTAATTAATTACTAGGGAAGGTATTAAAACCTGACTTAAGAACATGAGACCTGTTGTGATCACGCAAGGTAAAAAGGAGATGATAGACTAGCCTGTGGCATAAGGTGCTTTGTTCTTACATTTAAACTCCTATAAAACATAACCCATTACTTCAATAAATTGAACAAATCTTGTCAGAGGATCTGAGCTGTCTTTAGAAATACCTTCACTGAGCTGGGCTTCCCTGTAAACACTGCTGTCATCTACTGCTTATCAGAGTTAGGGTGGCAGCGGTTGTGTATGTAGGTGAGGTTCAGTTTAAGTTAAATAGAGCTACTTACTGCAAGTTCTATTGAAGAGAGATGGGTGTGGTTTTAAAAGAAATGTCATGAAGCAATTTTGGGGTCTTTAATTTTCTTAATTCAAAAACAGTGAATTGAACCATGATTGAAACGATGTCCTTCAAACTCTGACCAAAATTTTTATTGACCTCAAGATCTTATTTACACTTTTAGAATATATCTGGACTGAGGTAGACACTGGAATCTCTTGAACTACAGACGTAACTTTTTTAATGCTAATTTTGCTGCTACTTCACCCGTTACCTTGTACAAAGATTTTAAGGTGAAAAATCCTGAGACGTAGAACACACAGACATAAGAAAATTCTGCATTTAAATTAAAATTTATATTCTCAACAAGTGTTCAGTCTCCACAAGATGTCAAAGAGTAAAGAATACTCACCTTCCTTGTGTACATTATTCCAATGATTAATCACCAAAGGCCATACCTAAAATCCTGTTCCTAGATTTGGGCTTCACACTTTAAAAAAGACACTGAGGTGCTGGAGTGCATCCAGAGAAGGGAAACAGAGCTGGTGAAGGGTCTGGAGCACAAGTTTGATGAGGAGAAGCTGAGGGAGCTGGGGGTGTTTAGCCTGGAGAAAAGGAGGCTCAGGAGTGACCTTATTGACTTCTGCAACTGCCTGGAAGGAGGCTGTAGCCAGGTGGGGTCAGTCTCCCCTGCCAGGGGACAAGGAACAGGACAAGAGGAAATGGTGTCAGGATGTGCTATGGGAGGTTCAGGTTGGATCCCAAGAATGTACTGGATAACAGGGTGTTCAGGGAGGTGGCAGAAGTCTTTTGCAACCTTAACATATCTATGATTCTACTCTGTTATTTATAGACAACATATTTTCACTACTTTGAGTTTTACGGTCTTTAAAACATTTTAAAACATAAATAATGTATTATATAGATATGAAAAACCTCCAGCAACAGAAAATGCAATAATCAAGAAAACAGGTTAAGAAGATTATCATTGTCCTGTTTCTCATTTGAATAAATAGATATTTTGAAGTCCTTACCCAAGCAAAATTTCCACTGCACATTTTATCTGATAAAAGCTCAAGTAGAATAAGAAGCATTAGTATTGTGGAAACAAGCATGCCAATGGAAAATCTCAAAAAAGTTCAATATAGTCTGTATCACCTTGGCTGTGGATAACAGGAGAAAGCTCATTACAGAGTAGACTTTTTTATGATGATGAGAAAGAAAAATGCTTACTTAGCAGACGCATCAAAAAGAAAAGGCTGTTAAACCCTATATTGCAGAAACAGTGAAAGATGGCTTTGCAGTCTTTCTCACTCTATAGTTTACTATAATCTATACTGAGGAAAGAAAAACAGGATTTATTTTTAGTGTTGTGTGCTACAACTGAAATTTAGAAGTCATTAGTAGAATGCATAATTAAGCATTTCAATATCTAGGCCTCAATATGGTAAGAAAATTTGCCACTCAGCCAGTACATTATAATTTCAGAATAATTTCCTTATATTAAAATAAATAATTAAGGGTGGAATAAAGACATTCAGTATTATTAGAGTAATTGTCTTCTCCTAGTACTATAAGAAAACATTCCTCAATATTCTTGCAAAATATTCCTCAATACAAAAAAAATCATCAAGTTTAGGTGTAAAAAATCTATGACGTGTTTTTATAGAAGACGTTTCTCCTAGAAAACAATTGTCTAGAACCATTTCTACAAACTTTTTTTATGTGATTTCACCTGGAATCTCATAATTAAAGTAAGTTCATTTCAATTCGTCCAACATTTTTTAATCACCAAGTTTTAAAATAAAAATGCATTTAGACACTTAAATTTAAATGTAACATTTTCAATCTAAGCAAAAATTTATACCTTAAATAGTCATTATTCCCCTGTATTAGAAGATTCATAAACATTACCTGAAAATGGCTTCAAAACTGAAGTGCTAAAACTGTGCAACACCAAAAGGTTAAACAATTTTGTGGTCCACTTAATAATTCTTTTTTGAGTTATGAAGAAGGTCTCAAAACTATGCTTGGTCAATTTTGTGAAAAGCTTAATTTCATAACCCCATAGAGAAAGATGCTTAGCTTCCTTGCAAAATTAACACATTAATGTGTTATATGTACGAGTATTTTATGCAAGGCTATATACATGTGTATGTTGGCATAGGCACAAGCGCATATACCTGCACACAAAATGACTTCCTAACCTACTGAAGATTTGTAATTCACAGTTTTTAAAACAATTAAAATGATAAGAGCAGGCTACTACTCTCCTCCTTTTCCTTTAAAGGTGACCTTGTAACCTTTTTTCCCATTGAACAGAGTTTCCTTGATCTTTGCCATGGCTGCTGTATTAATCACCTGTGATTGGCACAGGGGCAAAGTATTTTGCAGCATGGTCTTCAACCCCATGTTGTGTTATTTACTGTGGCAGTAAGGGATGTTTTGGTTCCTCTGAATGAGGAACCAGAACTGATCTTTGCAGTTTTCCTGTGATACAAATCACAGCTGGACTAGTGAGTAAAAAAAAATTTATGAAAATTAAAAATACAAACTCTATCACTAGTTGTAACTTTGGTAATACAGGTCTTTTCATTACTTAAAAGGAAAGGTGTTGAAAGAATGCAGAACTATAAATACAAAGATGCCAATTGATTCATTACGCCTTACATGCTTGTTACATTTGTCATGAGATAAGGAAGAATATTTAGCAAAGTTTTGTTTGAATCCCTAGTTCTCATTACTTAAGCTAGCATCTAGAATGAAAAAAAAGCCAAATCTTAATGATCCAACAGTGCTCTCTGGTGGTGTGAATAAAAAGGCAATGTATTCTCTGTAAAAAAAATTACATAAGTCCAGTACATGAGTCCTTGAAGACAGATAAGTGACAGGAAGTCTCAACATGTTCCCCTGTGATAAGAAAAATAGAGCAATAAACAACTTTAAAACCACCAAGGCATGAAATGTGAAACCTGGCTTAGTGAAATAATGTAAATAAAATATTTAAAATGATATTTTTTTGTCCAGCAGATGTTTTAGACTCTTAATGTTCACAAGGAACATATTCCTTCAGCATGCAATGCTAATCCAAAAAGTAAGAGAAATATTCTGCATAGCAGTATATTTTATCAGGAAATAATTTTGAATATTAAGAAACACTTTTTGGTTTCAATGTTATTCTCTTTATTTGGGGAAGGGAAAAAAAAGAGAAAGAAAAAGAAAAGGAAGTGAAAAAAAAAATCCACGTAGCCACAGGAAATAGAGTGAATAGAGTGGAGAGGGGAAAGATATAAACCGGAGTCATTAAGCTGCCAAGTTCAAAAGAATTTCCTTTTCTGTTTTCACACAAAGTTTCTCTCTTCAATATTCATTATATTTTTACAAACATAGGTAGATTTTATTCATACCAACTAAAAATTGCTAGGTCATCTTCTGTTGCATTCCTTCAATTTTCCTTTGTTGATTTTTTGGGAGGTGTTTTTTGTCAGAATTTCTTTCTTTTTTTCTAACCTTTGGAGACAGAGACTTAACATATTACGTAGCAATATAGTAAGAAGTAAAGGAAAAGAAGGAAAAGGCAGTTCTATGGAATGTAGCCAAAACCTCTGATCACAAAGACATTTAAAATATAGAAAAATATCTGATAAGTAGTTTTGCTGAGGTTAAAGCACAAAAGAATTTCTTCCACTGCTTTCTGAGATCAGTCATTCTGAAATTATTGCATATGGCTTGAAACAAATATGCTGAGCCCCATACTGATACTCGAAACATTAATGTTGATACTATTGAAATGTTAAGAGATATGGAGAAATGGTTGGCTAGATAAAGAGGAAACACCTAAGAATGTTAGTTGGAGCATTCCAGATAATGAGAACAAAATTGATTATCCTGTATGAAGAATAATTCCTTCTACATGCATCAAGATAGAGCCTAAAAGTCTCCTACAGGAGAAAGAGATGCAGACAGAGAACTTTCACTGCAAGGAACAAAGAAGAATGAGTCCATATTGGACTAAGTGTCTCAAGTAAAACATCAGTATAGATATAAGGAAAAAATAAACAATTAATGTGATTCTGATTTTGAAATACAGGAAAAAGGTGTACTTCTAGGAGCAAGCATAAATGGAACATTTTCCCTAGAGTATTTGCTATCTCAAAAGAAGTCAAGGAACACTTTTTTTTAGTGAACTAATGGCTGCTATAGAACCCCCCAAAAAATAGAACCTTTTGAAAAATTCTGGAAAATGAATAAGAATTATACAAATTAACTTTTCTTGAAATATGTATTTGAACTGTTCAGTCATATTCTAGTAACATCTCTTCATATCAAAAATTTTAATTTATTTCAGTCTATTAACTTTTGGGGTAGGTGGGAAGTAGATGAATGAAATCATAGAGAAGAGTAAAATTACACTGTTTTATGGTCTTTCTTGAACTGGCCTTACAAAAAAAAAGAAAAGAAAAATCTTTTAACTGTTTTAAATTTTTAATTTTACTCAGACTTGAAAATTATTCTGATTGCATGCATAGTTGGTTTTTTTTGGTTTTTTGGGTTTTTTTTTTTTTTGTTTTCTGGGGTTTTTTTCTGTGAAAATATTAGATTTCCATAAAAGTTATAGATCAATTCTACATTTATCTTTCTATTTCAATGAGTGGTGACAAGGTGAGGACTGACTTGGCCAAACAGTTTTCTGCTGCCATATGGGCTTGTCCAAAGAGAGCCTATCTGTTTTGTACTTTCCTGCAATCCAGAAAAGTGCAAACCCCATTTTTGTCAGGGCTGACCAGATGCTTTTGGGTATCCTGAGGCACATCACTTTCTCTACTGCTTGTGTTTGGCAAACTGACTCAAGTCTTACTCTTATACGGAGAGTTACTTGAAGAAGCTACTGTAGGATGTAGGAAAAAAAACCCAAAAAAACTAGCCGAGTTTTGGGTTTTTCAAAAGTTTTCTTCATTTTAATTTTTTTGGCTCAGTATAATGTACTGCTGCCCTGAAAATATAGAGGGAGGAAGACCTTTCCAAAATGTTTTGTGAGGATAATGAAATTGCATTGTGGTGTGTACTTAAATGGAATATTACACAATCAGATTAAAATAAAACTGAATGACTGAATTAGGTACAGGTGTTTCCAGTAAAACACTGTGACAGTCACAGTCAAGGGCTACAGGCTGTGAAAAGCAAAGGATTTATTAAAAGAAACTTTGCATAGTCAGGATTTATTGATAACAAGGACTGTCTTGCTCATGTTTGCCTCTGTTAATTAGAGATGTGTTTTCAGTGCTCTAAGATAACACCTTTCCTAAAAGTCAGTTTTATCAGTGAGGAAATACTGTGAGGGGGGAAATTCTGCTTCATAAAAATTTCAGGGAATATTTAATTTTGATGAACTTTTTTGTTTGTTTCATTGTGATAATATTTATTTTCAGAGAGAGGTGGTGGTAAAACTGATGATATGCAGAAAAATAACCAAAAAAAGGAATAGAAATGAGAGTGACAGCATAGGACAGTGTTCTGAAACTGGTATTTTTCTGAACTAGTATGTTAATAATAGAAAGGATAAAATGCCACTGGAAAAATAAAGGTGTTATGGAGACTCTGAATTGCACAAGATTTATAGAAAGTAAGTACTTATGATACACAATTTATTAAATATTGTACGAGTCTTGAAAATAGTGTATCATTCCTCCCTCATCCCCTGATAAAATAGAATTCTTAATTTACAATGAATCAGCCTAAGGCCAAGTAGAGAATGTTTCATTTACATTAAAAAGGTTCAAGAAAAAGATCAACACAAGAGATAAAGAAAATACAAGAGAGGGGAGGTGAAAACAACAAAGTGAATCATTATTTGTGGTAGGATACCTTTGTCATTGAAACTCAATTCCTGCAGAGAAAAAACTGGGAAACAAGAATGTAAGTAAATAAAAACAAGAAAGTGTCAATGTTGAAAAAAGAGTGTGAATTGAAAACCTTCGTTCCAAGATAATTTCCCAAAGGTAGGGAAATTACTAGATAAGTTGTCAATATCATGGTTTTTTGTCACTTTACACTTTTCCCAGTTTTTTTTCTGTTTTATAATCAATAACTCATTTTCTGATCTGAAAAAAATAATTTCAGCTGGAGGGCTCACTTAAATTTATAACAAGTTAAACTGATAGTTTTTGGGCCATCCTGTTTCCTTTAAGTGTTAGGTAGAGTTAAGCTAGTTCAGCAAGTTAACTTTTCAGGAAATCTGTCTTATGACACATTTATGTGACTCAGTTTCTTATTTGTGAGCTGATATAACAATGTGGATTCCTAGATGGAGTTTTATCATCTGTGAGACCAAGGCACAACAGAAAATGCAGGTGTTAATACATTCCAATGTAACAACAGGTTGCAAAATATTTGATTTATTTATGAAGGCTATTGATAAATTGAACGTTTTCCCTCTTGAAAACCAACAGTCATTGTCAACACATCAGAGAAAAGGTTTCCTAATATATTGCTGTACAATTGAATAGCATGATAGGAAAGAAAAGAACACCACAGCCTACAAACTACTATACAGGTATTGCTAATTTGCCAGTGCTAAGGACCAAAAGAATTTGTGTTAACTTCTAGATTAGTGTGGCCATATAGATCAGAGAAATAATAATCATATTACCTCATTATATGTCAGGTATTTATTGGTTTGGGTGCATTTTAATCTAAGATAAATCTCTTTAATATGTCTATAAACATTCACCAACAGATTTGACAAAGTATCTATGCTTGTGTAAGAGGGGAATAAAATGAATAAGTATAAGCAACACCTGAAAACAGATGTTTGTGGATGTAATTCATTGTAGAATCCCAGAACCATAAAATTACCTAGTCTGCAATAGACTTCCAGGGCCCATTTGGTCCAGAATTCTGTTGAAAGCAGAAAGTTGAAAGTTAGTTTTTCCAAGGTCCTGTTTCAACATCATTACAAGCTGAATCTTGAGCACTTCTGGAGAGATAGGTTCCATCATTTCTCCAAGCAACATATGACAATGATTATTGGTTTTTAATGCAAATTGTGCCTGTGGATTTTCATCCTGTCACTGCGAATCATTGTGAAAATACTCATCCATCTTCTCTATAATTACCTTTAATTTAATGAGTATGATTGGAATATGGTTCCCCTCCATCTACACTAGACCAGATTTCTGTTCTCAAGGTGGAAAAGACCCAGTTCCTTCAACTTCTTCATCTCTCCCCATGATATCTCATCATCTTGGCAGCCATGTATGGATATATCAATGTCTCCATGTGTGGCATGCCACATGTTGAGTAGTGTGGAATAATCACATCCCATAGTCTGCTGATACATTTTTAAGATTGGCACCTGTAAGCTATTGCCCTTCCTTGCTGCCAAGACACACTTCTGAATCATATTGAGCCCCGGGTATCCCAGGACGTTTTAATCAGATTTGCTCCTCAACTATCAGACCCTAGCCTTTAGATAGAAAGATTATAATTATTCTCCCAAGGGCACTATTTCACATTTAATTTTTGGTAATTTTTATGGAGTTCTTGCTGATCTGTTTTCCAGCCTGCAGAGATCACACTGAGTGTGACTCACCTGTCCAGACTCATGTACTTCTCTTCCCAACTTGATGCCATCCACAAAATTGGTGGATATTCAATTTTCATCAGTTTTGCTATTCCTCTGACCAGTCCATACCTTAGCAGCTCATTAGCAAAGAAACTGTGTGAGAGAAACTGTGAGAGAAACTGTGTGATCAGAACAAATGCCACACTGAAATCAAGTCAGATCATATCCCAAGTTCTCCCCTCATCCACACAGCTCGTTGTTTTACCACAGAAGGCAATTATGTAGAGATCAAAAAATATTTATTTTAATCAGGTACTATTATCATGAATTTTAATCATTCAATGATAATCTGAATTATCAGATTTAATTACCTGATTATGCTATGTTTAAGTATTTCTATGACCTTTTCCTATCCAATTTTCATATCTAAAATTAATTAAATATGTCTATCATGAGGTAACCTTTTACAATGTGAGATCACTCACTTAATACAATTTGTCTAGTTAATTTAAAACTGAGATTTTAAATTTAGTTCGCAGAATACTTGTCAATAGAGCTGTTGTTTTTTGGTTTTTTTTTTTACTTAACACGTCCTAAATGTTAAATATGAAGTTAAGATCTATTATTCGTTGAAAATCATAGACCTTTTTATGACAGATAAATTTGTTCTGGTGTTTCTATGTTCTTAAAGGCTTAAATATGTACTTAAAACATTCTGTCTAAAGGATACATTTTTGCACTTTTCAAAACTTGCTTATATGTACACTTCCTCTGAGCTAGCCTCGCACATTTAGTTTTATAAATTGAGTTTAATTTGCAGCTGCCTATAATTTTCACTCCAATATTTTCCTTTTGATTCTCTTGAATATTGTCTTGGGGAAAGATCTTGTTTTGGTTACAGTGAAAACAGTGAAATAACTTGTAGTGAAAAAAAAGTTTCTACTGAAATGATAGTGAAAAATTATAGAGTTAGGCATAGCATCAACTAAGTAGCATCACTAAAATTCCTCAGGATTCGTCTTTTTGTCCTTAAGCTAACATGCTACTTAAGCATGTTTAACTTCTACTCAATGCTTAAGTAAAAATACACAAGTATCTTTTTTTCTTTCAAAATCCTGTTCTGAATTTGTAGTAAATTTGTTATGATTGGTAAAAGTGTATGTTTGTCAGAGGCATGTATTTACTTTTCCAGTTGAGCAGGCTTAAGGAACTTGCCACAAAATTTTTTCTCACTAATCATCTCTTCAGAAAGGTGTTTTAAGAGATGTGTTAAGTACATCACAATGCTTTGCACTGCTTGATCTCAACTGAATATGATCTAGAAATTTGTGAGGACATGTTTTATCTATTTCTACAGGAATTAAACATGAAATTGCAATTTAAAAATGCTTACTACAGCATAATTTGCCTAAGACTTCTCTAGAGTCTGAATCTATGTAGTAAACACAATGTTTTACTGCAGTCTCTGGAAAATAATAGTTTCTTCTTTGTTGAATTCTGAAAGCAAATTTATTATCTTGATTAATATTATGAAGCTGGGATGTTTTAGTCTGAATGTTTAAAGAATCCTTTTTCAAATTGTTTTGTAATATGAAGACTTAGAAAAAGGGAATGTGATATTTAATTTTATTGTGCCATATTGCTTCTGATAATCCCCAAACAGTTCAATAAATGTTGGAAAGCTGACCTAATAATTTTGTCATTTTTGTCTCTTATGACAAGCACAGACCTATGAAATACTGTGTTCAGTGTACAGAAACCTCAGAAAGTAAAGAGCTCAAGAACATGATCTTATATGGTTGCTTTTAGATACAAAATGTCTGCTTTATGTGAACTATTGTATTTTTGATGTATCATCCCTATTTCCTCTTTCTTCCATGAAGAAATTCTGATTCCTTCCTTTTAAACCTGTTATTTATGTATTTGAAGACAATTTTATCAGTTATCCCTTAAGTCAACAAACCCAGATCTTCCAGTGACACCTGATCAGTATTTTCCAGACTCACTCTTTGTCATTTTCATTTCTTGTCTCTTCATATTCTCCAGCAAAATTCTTTCCCAAAGTGCTACAATCAAAGCAGAAAAAGTGTTTCAGGTGAGGGAGTATTGTTACCAGCAGATTAACAACTACTCCTTGTCTTGGTTTACACATCTCTATTTTTTCAATTGCAAAGAAAAACTGTTTTAAGGATGGGAAATTCCTCTTTAACTTGTTATGCACCATAATCTGAAGTTTTGCAAAGCTTCTATTTATCCAGTCATTCCTAAATTTAATTTGAAATGCTAAATTTGTGTTATGATGTGGTTTTAGTCCTACTCTGCTTAAGATAAGCTTGAAATTTAAAGTAAAAATGTATGTCTTTACTATGTAAACTAGTAGTGATTTTAAATCAGCTTTCTGTTGAATTTAAATGATAATATGGCATCTAAAAAAAGAGATCTAACATATTATCTCTTCTCTGTCAGTGGACAGCAAGGATCATCAATCAATAAAAAGGGAGGAAAGTATATGATGATTTTCTTCCCAAAAAATTTCTTCTAACAGTCATTCAGCTGTGGTTTAGAGATTTCCTGTTACATTCTTCTGGTCTAACATGTCTAATGAAAATAAAAGATTCTTATACATTACATTGTAAATATTGGGAGAATTCTTTCATCTTTTTTTCTTTTGAGATCCACAAATATTAAAAAAGTGCAGTGTTTCTGAAACACTCCACAAATTTCTGAGGGCTGCTTGCCAACATCTATTCTTAGAAATAGTTTGAATGGATTCCAGATTTCTCATTTTCTTAAAGAATATTACAGAGTCTGTGTGAACATCAAAGACATCTGTGAAAAGCTGATAATAAATATCCATCTTTTATGTAGTGTAATTACTGAAAAGCATTATATTTTCAGGCTGTCTGCTGATGACAATCATATATATTTTTGCTTTTCTCTTTTAAGACTTGAATTGAAAAAACCACTCTGTAAATAATTTAAATAAATCATTATTTTAAGGTGGCTTAAATTCTATCACTAGCTTGTCGCAGACATTTTTTTCACAGAAATCCTTTCTTTGGGATTTGTGCATCTTCTGGGAAGCTGAGGCCACAGAAGAAGAATGTAAACAATTGTTATCGGCTGCTGTGAAATGCAATAGGATGCACCTGTGATTGGTTCATGTTCCATGTTTATAATTAAGGGCCAATCACAGGAGCAAGCTGGGGACAGAGTCCCTGGACACAGAACTTTGTTATAGATTCTTGTCTATTCTATTCTTAGCTTAGCAGCTTCTGCAACTTCTCTTCTTTATTCTTTTTAGTATAGTTATAATGTATTATATATCATATATCAATAAATCTAGCCTTCTGATCATCAAACAAGATTCTCATCCTTCTCTCGCCCTGGAGACCTCTTCAGGTCACTGTAATACTAGCTTATACATATTGGTCGTAGTTAATATTGGACTGGCTTTGAGGATATTTGCCATTTCTTTATGATGCCTTTTAGAGCAGTGTAAGGCAGCATTTAGCATCAGGTAATTATTCAAACTTGGAATTTCAGCTGATTGCTAGTGGGAAGACTCTGCTGGCCATTCTGAAAAAAAATGTTGCCATGGCTGAAGTATTACCAGAAATGAAAAACACTCTCTGAACCACCTGGGAAAAGGACATGTCATACCTTAATGACAAGGGCAGAATGAAGGTTGCATTATCACCACTTTTTCTCATGAGTAACAGAAAAATGTAAGAACAAAAGTCTTTGAATGAAGTTCTTGATTCAGTATAAGAAAGGGTACATAAATCACTACATGGTTTTTTTTCTGTCTTTTTTTCTTTTTTATCTTTATTTTTATTTTATATTGATGTGAGGAGCCATAAAGAAGTTATGCTTCTGGTTATAAGGGAAAAAATACTGAAATAAATAAATTTGCTGAAAAACTGACAGTGAAAATGCCTGGACTGTTAGACTGGGAACTAGGCCTAGGAACCAGAAGCATCCTTTATGAGCACAGCTGGTACCTTTCAAGTACACTTGGGTACCTAGAAACATTCTAGATACATCCCGAGATATCAGCAAAAAGCCAAACCCCTGAGAATTGTAACAGCGACTTATAGTGTGAAAAGGAGAAAAATAGTTAGGGAAAAGGGGAAAACATCATGAGAAATTAAGAATCAGTAACTGCAACTGGCTGTTCTAACAGCAAGAACAGGAAAATAGTCTGGAAAAACAAAAATTTTATCCCATAGAACAGAGAATGCCATCATCTATTAGATACCAACTGAAAAAAATATAAATTGCCATCATCTATTTGCTGCTTGAAGTGGTACTGTCCTACGACCTCTTATGCCTCTACAAAAAAAATTATGATTTATTTTTCATCAAAAGTGGATCTTCTCTTTCTTAGAACTCCCTGAGCTGCATATACATCTCCCTCTCTTCAAAAGTCTGTGTGAACTTTTTTATGAGATCTTGAGGCCTCACTGGGGACACCCAGCTGGCTCCAAACTCAAGTGGATTGCTTCCCTTCTGGGACTTCCCCTGGGGTTAGTTCAGTTAGTTCTCCCACTTCTGGGACAGCTGAATGACAGCTTATTTCCCCCTCTGACATCTGTTTAATTTGCTATTGTATACATTCATATAATTAAACTATCGTATTTGCTTGTACATTATTGATAAGTCACTTTACTGCTGATAAGTTTGTAGTAACCTGTAATTTTCTAAAATTGTTGTTGCTGCAGTTATCTGTTCCTGCTATTATTGCTGCAGTACTGTTGATTGTTGCTATTATTGATTACTGCCACTCTATTTATTTGTGATCATAAAATACCTGAATATATGTATATGTCTATATTTGCTTTATTAATTATATATATATATATATATATATATATATATATATATATATATATATATATATATATATATATATATATATATTTGCCAGTTGGTGATTTTTATTTTTTATACTTCTGATAATGTCTAATCAAGTAGGGAAATTCAGACAATAAAATGTCTGTGTGCTTGTGTTTCCTGGATTCCCATGAACCTACAGCTGTGATCACTAGCAGGCTGGGTAACCCTTTAGGTTGTGAGACCTATAAACAAAATTTATTTCTGAATCTAGATAAATAGAAGAACAGGAAAAAAAGATTATTACTGATTTTTGCCAGGCTGGAATTCTTTCAAGAACAAGAAGTAAAACTTTAAATACATAAGTGGATTTTCATGGACAGGTTTTTGAGAGAGATTTAATTTTCTCCTATGATTCATTTGCTCTTTGTCCTGGGTTTGTTTGAGGTAGAGTTAATTTTCTTAACAGCGGCTGGTATGGAGCTGTGCTTTGGTTTTGTGCTGTTCATAGGGTTGTTAATATAGGGATGTTTTTCTTATTGTTGAGCAGGGCTTATACAGAGTGAAGTCCTTCTCTGTTTTGCACACTGCCACACCCAGGTAATGGAGTGGAATGATGGATTTTGTCTTCCCAATCATCAGAACCGTGATGGGGCCCTGCTCTCCTGTAGATGGCTGAGCACCTGCCTTCCCATGGGGGATTAGTGAACTTATAGTGAACTAATTCTATGGTTTTGCTTTGCTGGTGTGCATGACTTTTGTTTTCCCTATTAAACTATCTTAATCTAGATCCATGAATTTTCCATATTTTATCTTTCTGTTTCTCCGATCCTACAGGTGGGAGTCTGAGTGAGTGGCTGTGTGGTGGCTGGGGTTAAACCATGGCAGTCCTTTTTGGCACGCAATTTGTGGCTCAAAGTGCTTGAGACAAAGACAGATCTGACTGGAATGTACCTGATTGAATTTGGATGTACTAGATTTGAATATCTGTTAGTTCTGCTTAGCTAGTAATCAGCAGGCTTTGCTTGCCATGGGGCTCACTTTCCTGGGTCTGTATTAGAGTCACTTGTTAGTGGTAGCGTTTTGGTTTCGCTGCTTGCTGTAGTGCTGTACTCTCCATCATCCTACTGATTTGTGCCTGAGAAGGTTTTGATAGCAGCCCTGTGCCTGGGCTGGCAGGTGGCCAGGGTACTGCTGTTGTTTCTGCGCTGCTGGACTGGACAAGGTGGAACTGCAGAACTGGAGCCCAAGGCACTGTCACGTAGGGAAGAATCCCACACCAGAGCAGGTGGGTGCCTGAAGGAGGATGTGACCCTGTGAGATTCCTGTGACAGAGCAGGCTTGCTGGCAGGACTAGCCACCTCACAGAGGACCCACTCTGGAGAGGCTCGTGAAGAGCTGCAGCCCATGAGAGGGACCCATGTTGGACAAGTTCAAGGAGGACTGCTCTGGCATGGACTGGGTGAGAGTCCATGCCAGAGCAGGAGAGGCAAAGATTCCCTTGTAGCTCACGGTGAAGACCATGTTGGTGCAGCTGGGCCCCTGCAGCCCATGGAGGACTATGATATGGACTATACTTATGGTGGACTGTTCTGTAACAGGAACCCCTTATTGCAGTCAGGCTGGGGACAAGGGGAGGAGTTCATTGCAATGATAAACACTAAAACCAGGGCCAAAAGGACCACCAGTGGAGATTGTGATGGATTTATATTTAAATTTTGGTAAGCCATGATTTGAGTTTATTATTACAGGAATTACTAGAAGGGGAACCACCCAAACCAACACAGGAGAAGCCTAGCAAGAAGCAGTTTCAGTGCAGCAGATCTGACCTGAGCTGGCTTTGGTGTTTACACACCACACATCACACACCACCTCTCTTGTCCCAGGTGACCACCATAAGAAATGAATCCCAAAGTCGTGGAATAATTAATTAATTAACTCAAGAGGAAAACAATATCTGAGTATTACATTAAAGAAGAGGAAGAGAGGTGGTGGATAGTGATGCATTGGATGCTGTGGGACTTGAACATGATGTAAGTGGTATGGAATAAGGGGTGGAATACGCTGGTTTTAGCTGGCGTAGAGTTAATTTTCTTCTTAATTTTTTCTTATTAGTATGGAGATGTGGTTTAGATTCATGCTGAACACAGAGCTGATAACATAGAGATGTTTTTGCTATTGCTGAGCAATAGCACAGAGCCAAAGCCTTTTCTGCTTGTTGTACAGCCACACTGGCAAGGGAGCTGGGGGTGCATGGGACGTTGGGAATAGACACAACCAGGACAGATGACCCAAATAACCAGAGAGATATTCCAGATGATGTGACATCATGCTCAGTCTATAAAGTGGGAGGAAGAACCGTACCGAAAAAATGTATAATTGTACATGGCACTGAAAATAATATGAGAGCAGTACAGGTGTCTTAGTGAATTTAACTAGCAATACTAAATAATCCTAATATAAGCTAAAACTTAGTAGAAATTACTACTGGCAAGCACTCACTAAACTAAAAAGAACCAAAATTTATGTATTAGGCTAAGAACACAGCAGTGAACTGAATTAATATATAAAGCTGAAGCAAGCAAGAGGCGTACTATTTACACCTGAAGATGTTTGACAGACAAGACTGGGAATGATCCTGGTGCAAAACTTGTGGTTATGGCAGAAAAACTGCTCAATAAAATCAGGAACCAAATAAGATTCCTGTCCTCATATTGCCACATTCTTTAGAGGTTGTGTTCGTGAATTGTACCAAGAAGAGCACAGAAGCTTTGGGAATACATTTGTGCTGAGATAGATGCTGTCAGTCAAGTGTATGCCACTGATAATGAAAAAGAGAAATTACTGTTTGGGAATGATTTGTTATTGAAGTTCTGTCCACTTCTCAGTTTAATCCATAAAACCATTTGACTCTAGTGAAGGAACAATATCCCATGTAGTAGGCTGATAAGAGAGAAAGTAGAAAATACTGTTATTTGCTGTCATGGGAAGATCAGCAGCCCCTGCTTTCTCTTTTTGGCACTGTAACTGCTCAGAGTAGCTCTATCTCTACCTATCATGCCTGTCTTTTACCATGGAACTATCATTTCCCAATTCACCACTTCTATCCTATATCCCTATTTATGAGCTCAGTTCTCTGGAGCAGAGAAATTCTTAACAATGTGTTTTGGGTTTGTGTGGCAAGGTTTTTGTACTGAGTGTATGTGCATGTGTGGGTGTGTGAAGGGGGAACATGCAGAGGTGGTTACTATAAGAAAATACCAGAAACTGCTCCCATGTGAGACACAGCCAGCTCCAGCCAACCCCAAGATGGACCCACCTCTTGCAAAAGAGGAGCCCATTAGCGACGCTGATAGTGCCTCTGTGATAATTTATTTAAGAAAAGGAAAAAAGAAAAATACTGGAGAATTGCAGTTGTGAGAATTGACTGGTAATGTAAGAGAAACAGCCTTGCAGACACCAAGATCAGTGGAGAAGGAGGGAAAGGAGGTGATCCAGTTGTTGGAGCAGAGATTCCCTGGAGTCCATAGGGCTGTTGACATGGGCTGACCCCTGCAGCCCATGGAAGATCTCACTGGAGCAGATATTCACCTCCTCACAACGAAAATTTAGGAGAAATTATGTTCTTCTACAGCAATTAAATAATCAACAGGACCAAAAAGCTCTCAAGAATGTGCTGTTGATTGCAGCATGTTACAGACACTACCAGTAATTCTAACAGAACAATTACTTTTCTTTTGTGGCAGATCTCTGAAGTTTCAGCATGAGTAGCCGCTGTACATGCTCTAAATAAAATAACTGTACATATATATGTGAATCTCACTACATATGAGTGGTGTAAAGGTGCTATAGATATTTCAGTACTATAGGATACACTCCATTTATAGAGATTCATTTGATTCCATAGAGGCACTAGGCCCAGACTATAATTATTTTCCTTTTAAATATCATCTCTGCCTGTGCAGTAGGTCTGCAGCTGTTGGTACCAACAGCTCCACTAGACTTTTTGGATCACAAAACAAATCAGTTCAATATAAAAAGTACAGACGATAAGTACACAAATCCTCCTGATGATGGCTAACAGGATTTGTATTATTTCCTCCAAATGTCCACCTTAAAATATAACTCCTACAATTCTTTCTTCCTATCTGTGGTTACACTGATTGACATTAATACCTAAAGAGTCCTTAAATATTATTTTTATGCAGACAACATACAGATTTGATGCTGCTTTAAGCTGATAATTCCTTGACAATC
The DNA here is from genome assembly GCF_035770615.1 of Melospiza melodia melodia. Classification (NCBI taxonomy): domain Eukaryota; kingdom Metazoa; phylum Chordata; class Aves; order Passeriformes; family Passerellidae; genus Melospiza; species Melospiza melodia. The sequence goes on along the minus strand of NC_086197.1, from coordinate 86,426,452 downwards.
TTGTTTCTGCACTTTGAGAGTGTTTGATGGTGATTCAGCAGTGGATATATTCCAGCAAGCTGTCTCTTTACATCCCATAGACTAAGTTATTATAAATTTCCATCTGCTTCTAAAAACTGTATGGTGACTTCTGTCTTTGCCTAAAATTTAAATAATTACTATACAACATCAATTCTTGAAAGAATTATGGTTTAGAACCTGAATCCAAAGTATCAGTTACCTAGAAATACTGTGCCAAGAAGTTTCTAACAAAAGGTCACAGACTACAGAACTAAGGTGTTAAAAAAACCAGTTATTAGTACATTTTGTCTCTTTTGCAAAGCATCTATATAGTGAATATGAGCAGAAAAGACTACCCTTCTATTCTTAGAGATCATCTGTTTTAAAAAGGTTAATGGTCTTATTCTGTGGGATTAAATATAGCACTGTATCTGTATTTCATCTTCTCTATTCTTTCCTTCAAATATTTTGCTGTTATTATGGACTTCACCTAATGACAGCTGATAATTTCTCCTTAATATTTTTATACAAGCTAAATAGAATGAGAAATATATATTAAATTGTTGAAGACAAGCATATAAAATTTTTAAAGTAGCAATAATTTGTTATTATAAGTAACTCTTGTTCTATGAGAGTCATTTAATTGACATTTTAAGGAGATTCACAAACTGACTTTGAATACTATAATAGAAAATTCTTCCCTAACCAAGGGTATAGTAGCTAGTAGAGAAAGATTTATCTTTCAGTTTGAGAGAGAAGCTACCTGAATTTTTTAAAGTGGTCAGTTCAATCCCGAAGTATTTTCAGATATGATGATTCAGTGAGATACAGAACTTTAGTAAATAACCGGACATGTTATAGGAACTGTTTTGAGTTAATTCAAATATGACATTTGCTTAACTGAAATTAGGAGAGATCTGACCAGAATGCAGTGGAAAATTTAAAAGAATGTTAGACATGATGAAGATCCCAGATCGTCTAGGTGGGATTGTAATGCTTTGATGTGATCTAAACAAAAGTTGGTAGTAGAAGCAAAACCCGTGTTGTCTTTGCCATTTAATCAAAATATATATTAAAACAGAAGTGGCAAAGCGCATTTTAAAGGGAATAACAAAAAAATAAACAACAGAATGGAGAGGAGACATCAAGCCCAGGTTCTGATGAAATCCTTGCAGGGAGAAGAACTCAGTGGTTCTGTGCAGCTGATAAACTGGGTAACACCTGTCATCCAGGGGAGAGAGGAGGTGTCCTGCTGCCAAGCCAACAACTGTGGTGAAACTGCTCTCCTTGGATGAATTGATCATCATTATCTAATTGTACTATTAACATACACCTTCATTCCTAATTTACCTACCTTCAAGGTACAACTATACTTCACTAAGTGGGCAATGGTTTTTTAGGGTGATTTTTCTCTTTCTCAGGTAATTATGGCTGTCTTTAAATTGGTTATGTATTTATAAACTTGCATTATTAGGTTTATAGAGTTGCTGCATCTTCGATAATACTGACAAATGTGAAATCTGCACCATAAATTTTGTTGATAATGTGGATTGTAAGACTTAAAAATGTCACAGAAAATCTACTACCATTGAGGCATAGCCTCCAGTGTGGTAAGACTGAGACAGATATGCTGTCTGAAGAGTAACAGTTATTAATGATCTTAGAAAAAACAGCTTTACAAATATATATATATCAAAATATGATTTGATTTATTATTAAAATTTTCTGGTTTTACCTGAAAATACTCCGTGTCTTTAAAATTACCATGTTTATTTTTCCACAAGCTAGTATTTATCAGAAGTTTTCTAGCGAATTCTGTGCAATTGCTTCAAAATAAGCTTAATTATGATTAGGTATTGATCAGCATGGCTAATGCTTACCCAAAAGAAATAGGGTGCAAAAACCTGAAATTGTAGGTATTTAGGTTCTGAAGGGCACAGAAAACCATCAGAAAATCACAGTGAAATCATCAGAAAAAAATCACCACAAAACAGCTCTTTAAAGGAGGCAAAACAGTAGATTCAAGGTTTTATACTTTGATACAGACCTGTCTAATTTTCTTTTTCAAAGCCATGTCATCAGCTTTCTTAATTTTTCTTCTTCTTTTTTTAACATTAATACCATAAAACATATTTCAAACTTCTATAGGCCTCTGTATATACATTTATTGCTTTTTACTTTGAATAAAAATATTTTATAAGCCAAAAGAACACTTATTGCTGAAAGTAAACAAGCATTCCCAAGACTGTACTTAATAACTTTGCAAATCTTCCTGTCAACCATTCTGCATGTCTAAAATACTCTGCATGCAAATGATACTTTAAACCCCCATATATCTAACTCTGATGAAATCTGTTTTGAGCACTCGCTAAAGGAGCAGCAAAAATCATTGCTCACTGTAACACCAGAACAGATACAAACAGCTTGAGGACAATTTAGTCCCTTTAGGTATAGCACCTTTGGCACTGGTTGGTCTGTCAAGCTTCAGTTATACTGGAAAAAATATTTTTCACTGATGTCTTTTCATACATATGACTCAAATCTGCATTGAAATCTCTAAAACCTATGACATTGAAGCCTATTCCCTATACCAAGAAAGTCAATCAGCATCCATTTATGCATCGTGCTTCTTAAAAGATCAGCACTTATAAAATTCAAGTACTTAAAAATATATATATTAGTGTCTTCTATACCCAGCTCAATGAAGTTCCTTCTCATGATTCTTAAAATCTTTGTAAAATAACCAACTTTTTGGAGATAACTCTATTGACCCTTAACATTAGTGCTTCAAAGCTGTTGTTATTTCAGATCTTTGCATTTGTACTGCTTTCTCAGGATATTTAGTTGCTGAACTATAAAGTTTTGTATGACACCAAACACCAGACCTGGGAAGAAAACATCCAGTAGAAACTGCTTTTTATTTCTGAAAGATATTAAATTTTAATACAGTCTCGGTATGAAGTTTGCTAATCAAATGTCAGGAACATCTTAAATCTGTCAATAAAGGCCTTAATTCAACCAGGGGGTAAAATCAACAAGGAAGATGAAAATTCCAAACAAGGAAAGACCCTTTAAGAATTGTATTTGTAGTGCCATCTGCTTTGGGTTAATTGTTCTCCACAGGCTACTCAGCTGCCATTTCGTTTTTGTATTACGTATTAAAGAAGCCACGGATGCTTAGAAATATGTCATTAGCATTAGCAAAGTCCTGATGCAGTGATAACACAGCCTGATTGATAGACCTATTTGATTCTAAATTTCTATCCTTCTGTATGGGTGGAATAGCAATAACAGATACTAATTAGCAAACTTGATGTTTGTGCAGTCTAGATAGGCAGACATATATAAAAAAAGACATTGCAACACCTTTGGTGACTCACAGTGATGTGACTTGGTCCCTAAAATAGCTTCTCTCCAGAGATCAAAGAGCTGCTCAAAGCTTCCCATGATATAGAACTATACACTATAGGACAGAGACACTTTAAATATTGGGAAATAATGGTTTGCACTTTTATCTAACAGTCTGATCTGCAGTGAAATGAATGGAATGGGAATACTACCATTCATATCAGCAGGATATTGCAAACTGTCTGTCCTCAGAACTGCAGTCTGAGTGCAGCAATCACTGTAATGGAGAGGAGGGATCAGAGAAAGCTGAACAGAAAAGAAAGGAGTTCTGGACCTTTCACCTCTATCTGTTTATAGGTGTTTGTCCTTTAGAAAGACTTCATTAGTGTGATCTTAAGAAACAAAGATACATGGAAATGCTTCTATTTATAAATAGTTTTTTTTTTAATTAATATAAAAATAATTAACCCCCCAACCATGCAACAAAAATTCTCCAAAAACTTACAGTTGACTGTAAATTGCAAAAATCAGATACTCATAATAGACCCATTTTTTTGCATTAATTCTTTTATCTTGAAAAGGTCTTCGAACATAGCCTTGCTTAATAAAGTTCTGAGCTCTGATCTTTTTACAGTGTTGCATCTATTTGTACAACACTCCTTGTTGGTTTCCATTCAATGTTACAGTCAATAACAAGTTTTTAAATCTTCAGCCAAATCGGATTTTTTGGGAGGGAAAAACTCTGGTGTTCTCAGCAATGAAGATAAACTTTAACTTCCAGCATATTTAGCCAAGCTTAAATAAAAAATAAAGAGTAAATACAGTAAGAAAATAATTTCTACCAAAAGGATAACAAAAATGAGATTATTAATTACTCATTTGATGCCTACATTATGAGAAAATGCACATGGAACCTCAGACTGAACATTGATTCTATTGTTTTCAGTGGGATTATTAATCCTTTTAAAGTTAGCCAGACTTTAGTTTTTAATTTCATGAAGTGTTTTCAATAAATACCCAATAAGAACTCTACAGATAGTCTCTCTGGAGAGTTTGCATTCATCTCTCCATCCATTAAGACATACTTTAGCTTCCACTGAAACTGTCTATATGCATTTTTCCTAAAGTACTGTGATATGAACAGATCATAATTATCTATTTCTACCACTGTGCTACCTCTCACCATCTATTTATGGGGTTTTTTTCTTCATTTTTTAAAAACACACCTTCATTCTGAAAGAAGGCTTCCATGAATTGTACTTGAAGCACATGCTTCAGAAGAGTAATGGAAGACACCGAGGAGGAAAGTAAATCTGACCAAGGTGTAACAGCAACTTTTAAGTTTGCAGCATTTTTTAATTTTCTGATTTTTCTTTGTATGTAGATTTGAAACCCTACCTTTTTCTAGAGGACTACTGTAAAAGATTTAAGTCTTCTGAACACTGACTCCACAATCTTATTTTCAATTGTTTAGCCTAGAAGACAAGTATATCAAAGATCAAGATCTGTTCTAACACCATTCATCACATTTCTGGCAAACTCAAATATGAAATTGCTTAGCTGCTTACTGTGAAGAAGAGCCATATCTTTAAAAGGGCTAGATGTCAGAGAAATTAACTGTTTGATATGCAATGTGAGCTTTTAAAAAGCTGACAGCTCTGATCTCTGTGCTTGCCATCTTCAAAATCTTGTCATAAGCAAAAGGAAAAACACCACATACATGAATCTAGGAACCCACTGGCAGTACTGTTAATGTTTTAACACTACAGCTCTACAAACTATGTAATTAATGCAGACAAAAGGCTTATTCATGACAGATTTAAAGCTGCCGTGCAATCCTTGGGCCCTTCCTGGCATCTAGCTCTTTTCTGAGGGACTGTGCACTTTTCTGGAATAGCCCAGGACATCCTTAAATTAACAGGCCCAGCACCTGGAAGGATGAAAAGAGAAGTGTATAAGGCATGCCACCACCATTCTGAGGAATTTGGAAGGATGAAATTTGGTGGGCTGGGGGAGAAGGCTTTCTCTCCTGCCCTGAGCTTGTTTGGATTAATGTTATGCATTTCTTTACCCCAGGCAGCTGCTGTCAGGATGTTCCCAGCTTACAGGAAGAGATTCCCACAGCCTCCCCAGGGGCTCCTGTTCTCTGGGCAGTGGCACCTTTCCGATGGGGCACTGACACAGCTCGGGCTCAGGCAGGGCAGGCAGCAGGCGCTTGACCCCGAGGCAGGAGAGCTGCAACCAGCCCAACCCAGCTCTGACAGAGTGTTCGACCTACACTGCCTGCCTGGAACCCTTCATGAGTAAAGGTGAAAATCATAATTAATGGGCTGCCTTCTAAGCAACTGGCAGAAGCAATAGTACACAGGCAAACAGCAGACACGGATAAGTGCTTTGCACAGGGGTAGAGGCAACATGGCGCTTTGGAGAGATAGAATACCTCAGAAACATTCCAGAATTCTTTGAAAGAGATTTACATACAGATATAATGCATTGGATTTAGGAAACTTTTGTGCAAGTCTTATCATGGGGAGCTAATCTGTAAATGGAAATGAAAAAATAATTTCTTGGATTACCATTTGGATTAAGATAGAAAAGAAGAAATGGCAAAAAAATTGGTCAGCTTTCAGACTAAATCCAGGTTATTGGTAAGGATCCCAAATATGACACAAGTACAGTATAGTTATAAATGTCTAGAAATAGATTTAAATAGTGAGGCAACAATCCTTCCTGAAAATACAAAAGTATTCAAAATATATTAAACAAAAACTGGCTTTGGGAGTCTTTAAGTCACTGGTAGCTTAAAACCAGTGGCCATTTATGAAGTCAGCTCTCTTCAGAAATGTCCACTTTATTTTAATCTAAGTATCCACTGCTGATAGAAAGAGCTATGAAACCACATCAATCTCTTGATTTAATCTTATCTGACTTTTAGATAGATACAAAATGTTATGATTTTTGAAGATTTTTTAGTGCTTTCAAAATGAAAACTAGGATTAAAACAAAATTAATGTCTTCTAATTATATTTCTACAACTGATATAATGGAATATAATTCATAATGGAATATAATGCTGGACCCACAATATAATCTATTTCTATTTTTCTCTTTGTCCTGGATGCTTTTTATCCACAAAGGTCTATAGTTCAGAATGCCACTCTGTAAGTAATTATTTGGCAGTGTGATCTGCAATTTTCATACAGTGCATTTTGAATGAAAATATGGAGGGCTCACAGAAAAAAAAAAATTATGGAAAATTTACCATTCTAACTCAGAAATTCTAATATGTTCCCAAGTCAAAAGAAGAACTGTCCTGTAAGAGAATATCCAACTGTTTTATTGCTTGTAACTTTTTATTCTGAGGGAGAGCAAATTTCTTTAAGTAACATAAAGGATGTTCTGATCAGTATTATAATGAAATTTAATATTTGATGTTAGATTATTAACTTATAATGAATTTTTCCTTTTATTATTGATGCATGATCAGTATTTTAATCGGGTTCAGCAATGATATCATATCTAGAATTCAGCACAGCAGGAAAATTAACTGATGGATTGATAATAAACATGCTTTATTATAATTTTTATTTCATATGCTCTTCAGTAAGTGATTTCAAAGGTGAGCCACCTTGTAACTAGAGCAAGCACTTAATGCCTTGCTTATTTAATTGAATACATATTAGCGCATAATTCTATATAAAGCAAAAGGATACACAGAACCAATTTTTTAAAGCAAAAATAGACTTTTTCTGAGAATTTTAAAATATGATTCATCGCACTGAGTGCCATGAATTTTAAGATTACATCTTTTGCCAGAACTTAATTTGCTCTTCACTGGTCTATAGTTTAGTGAGAGGAATAAGAAATTGTGGGGAGGGGGGGAAAATTAAATATAGGAATTCTGCATGTTGTCTAGGAATAACAGGCAATATTCAGATTATGAGGATTATTTTTGAAATAACAAATCACAAGCCTATTTCCAGCTTTCTTTCTGTTTGGTAGGATATGACATAGACAACAATGAGATGAACAGTGGTGTATTCAGACACTTTGATGAAGGTCATCAGTAGCTCAGATGTAGAAATTGAAATATTCTTTAAGAACAGAGAGATAAAGGTACCTACCTTGAGTGTGTTATAAGCTTCATATCAAAATTTTATAAATTAAACACTTATAAACTAGTTTTAAGATCTATGACTTATTAATCTCAGTTCATTTGAGAAGTTAAATTTTTACTAAGCATACTATTTATATTTCCTGTTATCAGTACTTGGATATCTTTACCAGGGACATTGGTAGAAATTAATGGTCTGATTCCAAGGCAGACTATAAATAATCAATCCTTAGGCATCTGGGAATTTTCTCTCTTCTAAGTTAGTTCCCTCTCATATTCTCTTGAGATAAAAGTGAGAGAATGCGACTTACATTTTTCATCAAAAGTAGCTCTTTAGCAGAAGAAATATAGTAATTCTCAGACTTTTATTTTCTATTTTGCTCTCTAGCTGACTCTTTGCATGATTTATGAACTTCATCATATTGCTAACAATCTGGACACAGATTTCAAAATTCACTCTCTCTGTTTTTTAGTTTACACAACCCTTGTTGAATCATCATTAGACACAATAATCACCTCGCACTGGACTAAAATTACCAGCTGCCTTCTTTCTATTTTGCTTTCACTTACAAGTTGCATTTTAAATGTGGGTTTGGTCTTATTCTGGTACTAATAAACACCTATATCTCAGAGTATTCCCTTATTTTTTCTCTGAACTAAGAGAGATTTGATTATTAAAAACCAATTTTGGGACACTAGTATGCAAAAAATGAGACTTCTTTCTTAAAATGTAAATCAAATGGACTGTTTTTAAAAGTAGACAACAAGAATCCATTGTTTGCCTCTCTTAAAGGGCAACCATCAAGTCAACTTTCCCGTAATTTTCCAGATTTGTTGACAAATTCCTTTGAAGGAATATCTGTACATTCTTTCCCCCCGCCTCCATGGGTTTTTTTTGCCTTTACTTATTTCAGCACCTTCATAAAAGAAAGCAACTGCTAATGCTGCTTAGTGAAACCATACTCCCATATTTTATCTGGTTAAAAACTCAAAACTGGGAATTTCTCTTTTTCACTAACTGAAGCTTTCCTGTGGGAAAAAAAATATCCTTTTGTAGTTTTTTTCCAAGTCCTCAAAACTATTTATAATCTATGAAGATTATTATTCTTTCAAGAAAAGTTTTTAATCCAGTCAGTTCTCTCATACCATATGTTGTCTGACAGGAAGCAAAAGTGTGAATATTTAAAATTTTCTCAAAGTGATTATTTTAATAAAGGCACATTCAGAAGAGTTTAGGAAAAAAGACAAGAAGAATACAGTGTGTGTAAGTGTGAAGGGTGTATATAGTCACTCAAGGAATAACTGAAGCATAGCTGTGGTCCCTATGCTTTCTGTTTATTTATGCACACAAACTCTTATGCTTATACATGAGTTTCAGTACAAATCTGCTTGAAGACAGAAAACTACTCTCTTTTTATTCTTTGCAGGAATCAAACTAATCAGTTTTAATCATAGTTGCCAACTTCTGGTTCGTCCTTCACATTTCACTGGCCAGCTAACCATAATCAGCACACATTACTTGCATACAGCTCAATCCTAATTACTCTTCTCAGCCTACAATGCAAACAATCAGAGATGCATGGCCTGAATGCTGACTCACTTTTTAAGCTTTAGAAGTTTTCTCAGCTGCTCTACAGACTGATCTCCAAATATATTAAATCAACCAGAGTGGATACATCAGACTGACTATAATACAAATATATGGGGATCCAGGGCCTTTATTTTGATTACAGAACATACTCGTTCCAAAATTATATACTAATTTTAAAATTAAATATGGCATCCATTTCCTTGCTCGGCTTTAGAAAGACTTAACTGTGAACTAGAAGGTTGTCAACGTTATTACATTATCTTTGAAAATGTGAAAAGTGTTTGTGCACTTCATCCAGAATCCAGTTATAAGAGACTAGAACAAGAACTCTGTTAAAGGAATATCTTTTTGTAGTTTTCTACAGTTGACTTGTCATATCTCCCTCTCACGATAGCCACTGGAATATATTCTGTGGGTTTCACAATTTCGGTTCTGGATGAAAATTCATCAAAGTGCTATTTTTTTTCACTGGGAGTTAATTTAATTGATAATTTAATAAACCTTGATAATATTGGGAAACTTGTAATATACCTATAAAGAGACACAGAAGAATGGCTGCAATGCTTGATTATCTGAAACAGAAGAAATTTCCTCTTGGATATTCTGAACTGACGACACACTATATAACTGAGCAAGAACATCAATCCTGGCTCTGACCAATATTTAACAGGAAGAAATCTGAGGTCATGCAAAAATAAGCATTTCTCAGTTTATGGATAAGAATATTTGGACTGAAGAAGGTATTAATCTCCAGGAAATAGAAAACAAAGGATATAGGGGTGGAATTAACTGACAATTTGTTTGATATGAACTGGAATGAATTGATAATTTGATAATTTGTTCTTTGGGGAAAATGAGAAACCAATGTACAGCATGATGTGGCTCTTTGAGTTGAGATGCTATTAGAATGGTACTTGAGTTCTGTGGCTTTCATTAAAGACAATATAAATGTAGACATAAAACTGAAGTATTCAGCAGCCATGGTCTAATCTTAAAAGGAAGAAAGAGAAATTTCTATAAAAGTTAGAGTTCACAGAGTGACACAGTTAAGCATTTCTGAAGAAAGAATCTGCCTAATTTTTAATGCTACATTCAAAAGAAAAATGCCTGCAATTTAATTTTTTTAAATAAAGAAGATTAAAGAGAACACACTACGCTTATAGTAAATAATTTCTCCTCTTCATAGAATTAGCTTTAGAAACCAAAACAGTGACAGAGACTTATTGACTCAATAGGTTTCCTGGAAACTTTTCAATATATATGGAAAGAAAACTAACGAAAAAAGGTTGCTATTTACTTGAGCATCTCACAAAAATCTTTTCCTTGAATTTTCCTCTTAACTTGTCAGAGAACTTGATTCTGCCTTACAGGTGGGACATGCGAAAGAAAGGAAGATAAGTTTTTCAATGCTCTCCCTGTGTTAGTGTAAATATAGAACTACAGGCTCTTGAATGACTCATAGAACATACTGTTCTTCTTGCAAGAAATATCTCAAATTAAAGTTTGGCAGAGAAGTTAAGAACACTTCAGGACAAAGCTGCAAAGACATTGTCTTCTAGAGAGAAAATATTACTTCACAGTTCAGAAATGAAAGCAAAGGCTTGAAGACATCTTCCAGTTAATATGTGAAAGTAGTGTGTCAGAACCCAGGACATTCCTCTGGGTGCCCTGGATGGCTCGAGCCCATGGCTGGGGGCTCGGAGACCTTGGCATGAAGCCAAAGACACCTGCGGCTTTGATTTTAACCCATGGAAAAAATTACCAACCTTATATGAGAATTCACAAGCCAGGAGAGTTTAAGTATAATGATAGTTTGTTAGAAGATAGAAAAGTAGAATTTTGGGTTTTTAGAATGGGGTTTCAGAAGCCAACATGGAAGGATTTGGGCATTCCTTGTCCTTCTTATTTCTTCTTCTTAGCCTCCATCTTCTGGGTGATGGTGGGACTTCTGGATTGGTTTAGAGTAGAAACACACTGTCTAACATAGTGATAGGCATTAAAAAATTATTGTAAATAATGTAAACATAGTTTTTAGTCTAAAAAGATAGCACCGCCTCTGAGGCAGTCAGTGTGCCGCAACCCAACCTGCTAGACACACCTCAGCAGGTCAGAAAAATAATGTTTTAGATAACAAAGAATAAACAACCTTGAAAACCACAGCCAAAGAATCCTGACTCCTTTTTCAATCTCGGGCCTGGGAAAAAAAGACTTTTCAACACCTTGGGGTCATCTCAACCAAGAAACCCTGAGAGTAGTGATCATTCAAAATTTAATAAATACATTCAGATTCTTTAATCATGTAAGTTGACAAAACCTATAATCATTATTATTCCATAAGAGAAATTGTTTTCTAGGAAAAAAAAAAACTGAAAAAAAACTTTTTCTCTGTTTGTTTTCATTATGATTTTTAAATAACATTTACAAAATTAGTTTTTAGGAACCTGGAAAATAAAGAAGGAAAACTTGTACCTTGTAAATAGTAGCTTGCAAAGTACTAAAAAGTCATTGAAAAAATTAGTCAGGTTTTCTCAATGTATGATTATTTTTTGTTTGTTTAAATTTTTTAGGACTAGAATGATGAAGGACCAGAAAGTCCTGAATTCTGAAACCCTGAAGACCTTCTATACCTCAGTCTTTATTAGCAAGATTAGTTTTCAAGAATCCCAGGTCCCAGAGATCTGAAAAAAAGGATGGAACAAGGAAGATGTACCCTTGACACAAAACAATCAGGTCAGGGAACATTTCAGAAAATTTGACGTACATAAACCCATGACACGTGATGGAATTCATCCATAAGTGTTGAAGAAGCTAACAAATGTCATTCTAAGGCCAGTTTCAATAATCCTTGGTAAACCATGGTGGCTGAGAGAAGTATCTTAAGACTGGAAAAAAACAAATGCCATTCACATTTTAAGAGAAAGAAAGAAGACATAGGGAGCTATGGTGTCAACCAGACTCACCTTATTTACTGGGAAATTCATATAGAAGCTACTTCTGGAATGTTTTTCCAAGTGTTAAGGAAACTTTACTGGGTTGCTGCATCATCATCTGCTGCTGCGTGTTTGAGTGTCCAACCACCTGTCTGGTGCCACAGGTCCTTGTGCTCTTTGTTGTACAAAGTGTGGGCTCCAGTTCAGTCTTGCCTCTGGCTTCCAGCATTTCCTGCCATGCAGAGCTCAGCCTCCAGCTCACACTGCAGCTTGTACACCAAGCTACCTGTACGAAATATATCCCTCAACAAAGGCACATGGAAAACACGAAAATCATCAGGAGTAGTCAGCATGAGTTCCCAAAGGAGGAACTCATGCTTGACCAATTTGATAATTTTTTTCGCTAACCGATTGGCTTGGTAGACAAAGGAAAATTACAAATATTGGCTACCTGTACTTTGGTAAGGTTTTAGCGGTGACATCTATGGGATCCTCACAAAGAACCTGTTGATGTTTGGGCTGGATGAACAGATAGAGAGGTGGATTGAAAACTGGCTCCCTGACCAGCCCCAGAGGGTGCTGGTCAGGGCCACAAAGTCTAGTTGGAGCCAGTGTCTAGCAGTATACGCCAAAATTGAGTCTAGTCCTGGTTAAAATCTTCATAAATGATCTGGATCACAGGACAGAACCTAGCTTAAGCGAGTTTGTTGATGACACAGAACTGGGAGAAGTGTTTGATAAGCCAGAAAGTCATGCTGCCACCCAAAGGTACCTTAAAAGACTTGAAAAAGGGTCTGAAAGGAACCTCATGAAGTTCAACAAAGAGAAGTCCTGAACCTGGAGGGAAAAACATGATGTACCAGTACATGCTGGAAGCAACCCAGATGGAAAGCAGGTTGGCAGAGAAGAGCCTGGGGATCCTGGTGGTCCCCAAGTTAAATATAAGCTGGTGAAATACCTTGTGAGAGAGAAAATCCGGGGCTGCGTTAGGCAAATTGCTTCCAGCAGGTTGAGGGAGGTGAACCCTGCCAGTTACTCAGCTGTGGAGAGCCCATATCTGGAGTATTTTCCCAGTTCCATGCTCCCTAGGGGTAAGAAAGATGTGAACCTATTGGTGGGAGTACAGTGGAGAGCCACAAAGGTGATGAAGGGACTGCAGCACCTCTCCTATAGGGAAAGACTGAGAGAGGTAGGACAGTTTTACCCGAGGGCTCAGGAGGAATCTTATCAATGTATATAAATACTTGAAAGAAGATGGAACTTGACTCTTCTCCATGGTGCCCAGCTGCAAGACAAACATAACTTGCCGGATAATTTGAACCAGATAACTTCCAACCTGAACCATTCTGTGGTTCTGTGATGACTGATGAATGGAATGACTGACGAATAGCAGGGCTGCATTTTTTTAAGAGATTCAGATTTTACTTTAAAACAGATCAGCTGTAAGGTCTCCTAAGAATCTTTAAACGGTATGGTAAACTAGATAAATAATTGGATGACAAGACTTTTCTCCTCTGAGAAGCCTCAATTGCAGTTTCACTGTTTATGTACCAGATTAATATTAAAGTCATCTCTGACAGGGGTACCAGCAATTCTCAAGTGTAAGCTTAGAAGACTAGTGCAGAACTGTACATCTGTAAGATTTGCTTTAAATACATGATCATTTGAAAAAGTCATGACATGCATTTAATTGAACCGTGTTTTATTTTAGTTTCAAAAATTAATTTTCAAGGTTGTCTAAATGGCTTATAAATATGGTGCGAACATTTGCCCTGCTGATATCTAATCTTCTGAAAGAAATTCATGAATCTGGCCACTAATGATTTGAGGACAGCTCTCCTTTCTTATCTCCTTTCTTATCTTGTACTTGTCAACAGGCTTGGGACAATTTCCATTTGTTTCTAAAACCTGTCAAATGTATAATTAGATTTGAATCCCACTGCTTTAGGTGATATTTTGGCAAGCTGTTTGAAGCTATTATGGACTGTTCTCCTTTTTTATCTTGAAAGAATGAGTACAATGTCCAAAAATTTTTATATGCTGCAGGTAATATATTTTGACTGTGATAACAGTATTGTAGAAAGTGGCTGAAGAAGATGCTTAAGTATAGCCTGAAGCAGCTTATATACCTAGAGATGCATCTGTCAGCTGTATTACTGAATAAATGCATAGATTACACAATTTGTCCTTCCAGTAATGTAGGGTAGAGTGGCTCAGTCTTTCAAAAATGCTCCCATTAGTACCTGACAGGGAAGCTGACAAACCTATACAGGCTATGCAATTACACATGACCTTTCCAGTGGGTTTGGCATGATTTTGAAAAACTGACTTCCTCTAAATGGCAAATCTTTACTGCTACAGTGTATTAGAAATAAATTTCTGTGATCTGGGAATAAAGCCTGAACAGGTGTTGTATGATCACTCTAAAAACTGAAATCCCAGGATATACTCAAGATCAGCAATCCTATGAAAAAATTCATATCAAAAGCAGTGAAGATTCCACTTCCTTATATTGCTTTCTACCTCCAGGATATATGGGCTGACTCAGCTGGGGAGGAGATATGTGCAGAGCAATTTGATTGCTTTCTTACAGCTGTAAAAGACACGGAATTTGTGACATAGCCCAATTTCTTTCTGTTTGTGACTTCCATTCTCCATTACCGTGATGCTGGAGGAGGATCTAATTTAAGATATTTTCTTGCCCATCCCTTGCAAGATTTTATGACACCCTCAGGAGTGCTGATTCAGCTGTGTAGTCTTGCTCTAAACCAGACAAGTGTGACAAGCCATTTTAAGAGTAAAACACACTATATCTTTTTTATTTATTTCAGTGGATCATTTCAGGAAATGTAGGTTATAGTAAGGTGACATAGTAAAGGAATTGAAATGGGATTGTAGTCTTTCCTGGGGAACAAGCAACTGTGGAAACCAAAAAGGCAATACCCTGAAAATTTGCAACTGCTGCTGATGTGTAACTAATATAAAATGACTGCTTAATCCAGAGGAGAGGCTTTTTCATATAAAATTCTTTCATAACACTTGTTATGCTGTTTACACAACAGAATATAAATTTATAGTGTTCTACTGTAGGAGAGGTTTGGTTTTTCCTTTGTTGCAAAGAACTAAGAGGAGAAATGATATTGTTTCTTTCAAGCCTGAACATTCTTCTTGTCAGACTGGCAATAAGTAACAATCTGCCTCTTCCTCTAATTAAAAAGAAAACATATCCCTCATATAGAAATTCTCTTTCTGGATTGCTTTCTCAGAATTAATAAATACTGGTCCATCAAAATCATTGATACCATGTTAGCTCATATTAGCTGAAAATAGGGTGCTCTTTTACAGTGAACCCTTTCCTTCTTGTGCTACTCAGGTCTGTGTTTGCTGAGCTGTTTTCTCCCTTTCTGTTGCACAGTTTTGCTGAAGATATATTTACTCAGAAAAAATTCTACTGTTGAGAGTCTGTACTTGATCTGAGTCTTTTAGAAATTCTTTCCTGTGACTCTTTTTTACATATTCTTATGATACAGAAGGATTTTCTTCTGACCCCATGCCCACCACTTCCCTTTACGTAGTTGAAGACTGCAATGAAGTCTCCCAGACCTTTCTTTTCTCCATACTGAGCAAGCCCAGCTCTCTCAGCCTGTCTGCAGAAAAGAGCAGCTCTATTCCTCTCATCATCTTTGTGGCTTCTTCTGGACCCGCTCCAATATTTCCATGTCTGTTTTGTGGTGAGGACCTCACAGTCAAACAGGTGGGGTCTCATGAGAGTAGAGCAGAGGAACAGAATCATGTCATGATAATAATTTACCTTGTAAGCTACTGTTTGAAAAATCTCTGAGCTCCCAGGAATGATCTTACTTAAACACAATGGAAAATTTTATGAGAACATCATTGAGCAGTAACTGGCAAAATTATGCTAGAAGATTAGACAAGAACATCTGTACTGCATAGGCCATAAAGCATTTCCTGGAGAAAACACAGTACACACTTATCATTCATGTTTCATACTACTCGAGAGCTGCTGAATTATTAAGGAACGTGAATCTTAATCATAAAGGCAGAATAATATATATTACCATGAAAGTAATTCTGAATATTTATATGTAATGAATATAAATCCCTAGGTTTTACATTCATTGAACCTAGGGAAAACCTAGGCAAGACATCTAAAGTAATTTTCTCTATGGCACCAGGTTTTGGGGTTTGCAGTGTATATTGTCATTTTAAAATGTAAATTTCAAAATGGGCTAAAAGATGACCATTCTGAAGCATGAACCTAGTGAAACCAAGCATTAAAGAAAACTAGTATATTATAAAATAAATAGATTAGGACAGATCAATTCAAATTTATATCTCAGATTTTTAAATCTTTTTCTGAAAAATACAGGATTTAAGACCTGTGATTAGACCTCATGTTAGTACCCTGTAGAATCCTGCTTCTTCATGATGGATAAAAGCCCTCAATAAGCTGGAGACAATACCTCAGTAGATGATAAAACATTCTGGTATCATGTTGGTGCAAACTCCATGACAGGTCTCATGACATTCAAAACTATTTACTGATTCACAATGTACTTTAGGAGGAGTCTTGTTAATTATTTCTTCTTTAAGCTTTTCATTCTGTAGATAAGATTATAGTTCCAGTTTTATTAAAGATCATTTGTTGTAAATAGCAATGCAAAGGATTAAAAAAATATCATGTAGGACAGCAGAATGACAATAAATTAAGCAGTTTTATGGTAAAAGAGATCTAGTTACTTTTTTTTCTAGGTCACCTGTGTGTTTATTTCATTCAATAATGCTTCTAATTCAGAATAAATGCAAGGTATGATAGTGAAATGTTGATATTTTTAAAAGTGAGCTGCATCTCTCTGCCATGAGCCAGCACATATTGCAGTTCCTTATGCTATGAACTATCATTCAGGAGTTTTCAAACCTTTGAAAACCAGGCTGACTTTTTTGCTACAGAGGGTAAAAGTAAGTGTTTATAAATAGGTACTGGAGGATCAATTAATATGTACTCAGGAAACAAGAAATAGAGGTTCATAACACAAGGTCAATGTCTCTGGTTCTCTATAGATTTTTCTTTCTATTGATTCATACCATTGATAGTGCTTTCCTTGTAACCTGTTCTCAAGGTAGCCTACAGTGTCAAGATAAAAGTGCTCTTCTCTGTCCTTTTAAAAACACACTAGGTACACGGTCACATCTTCACAAGAACTATGTCTCCACAGCAAGTTTGCACTATGTGTGATTGCTTTCAGGGGAATAAAGATTTTATAAAAAACTGGTGATGATGAAAAGCATGATTAACATTGCTTGATCAATATTTTACATTTTGCAAAATATGACAATGCCCTTTTAATTTTTGAAGAATATCTTCCTCAACATTCTCTTATCTCCGAATCTGCATTTCATGCGCATTTGAAAAAGATAATGGAGGTTTGATTTCAATTGGCAAAGAAATGTGGAATTAACATTTTATGAGATTTTTCTATCTATTTTCATAATTTTTTCAAACAAGTATCTGCATTATAGAGCTGAGTAAAACTCAGTGCACTGAATAAGAGAATGGGTTGGGTTGAAGGGACCTGAATGACCATCTAATGCCCGCCATGAGCAGGGACACTTACTACAAGAATAAGCTTCTCAAAGATCAAACCAGCCTGGCTTTGAACACTTCCAGGGATGGGGCAGGCACAACTTCTCTGGGCAACCTGTTCTAATGCCTCACCACCTTCACAGCACAGAATTTCTTCCTGGTATGTAAACCAAGCCTGCTCTCTTTCAATGTGAAGCCAATCCCCCCCGGTCCTGTCACTACCTGCTCTATGTGGAAGTGTTCAAGGCATGTGACTGAAACATCTTGTTCTCTCACAATCTAGTGTAAGTTATAGGAAGTTCACATTAGACTAAAACATGAGTGTGTTGGGCAGTAAGTTTTATTGCCATGGGAAGTAAGGAGTGCACAGCATAAGGAGAAGCATGAGGTTTATGAGGTTTTTAAATACAACTAGAACAGCTCTGCCAAATCATAAGAAAGAAGAAAAAAAAGGGTGTAAATACAGCCCAATGACCTTCATGTTTGGAAAACATAAACATTTCACATTGCAAAAATATAAAGCTCTGTGAGAGATTTCTGATGTCTGATTTATCATTTTGCCATGACACAAAAATATGACAGTTGTTGGAGGCAGGTAAACAACCCTAATCTTTTGAGGCGTCAGTAAAACTGACAGTATTTATAAGGAGTTGCATCCTTTTCTTGCACTCCAACTTTGATTAAAAATTCAAGGATACTGTCAAAGCTTTTAAACAAATCTCAGAGGAAAAAGTTTACAAAAGAGCTCTAATTTTAAATTATTAATTTTTCATCACTTTCTGTTTTCAGTAAAACCACTGAGTCTGAAGTCATATGACATAATTTTAACCATTTAAAAGTTAGGTTTCAAATTAAATATATTTTCCCTCACACTGGCCCTCACCAAGAAAAGGAATGCACCCCAACTGAAATAAGTATCTAAAATACACTTTAGATAACTATTCCACTTTCCACTTGTTATCTTACACGCCTATTTTACATTCAATATTACTGAATTTAAGGTTGATTTTTTTCCCTGCATCTTTTGGAGAAGTTCCTGAAATACATGTATTAAACTAGTAGTATTCATGGTGTGTCAGTCCATTTCCATCAAATCATCCTGAAAAAACTTGCATAGCCTTCAAATTTTTGCTTTGTTTACTCTTGTTTTTGAAAATTTTGTCTTTACAACATGACAGTTTAAGTCATGATTTAGGAGACTGAACTCTGACACCATGTGCTGTCGTTGTGAAGCTGCCCTGGGGCACAGCAGATGCCTTCTGGCAGAGCAATACCAGAACTCCACATGGACATGTCAGAGATGCTACAACCATCAGTGTCCAACATACACACACAGGCACACACAGAGTTCTCACTTTAATGGGAAACTCCTACATAAAGAGTCATATATTTTAACAAACTTAGTTAGTTATTACATAAGTGTAAGGCTTTTTATTTAAGAATAATTTAGGGCATTGATCATGACAAATAAACATGCCTTCTGCACTGCTGTGAAGGGTTTGAAATAGCTCTTGTTCTGCATTGTGAGTAGGTTTAGAAGTTTTTGAGTTTGAAGGCCACGCTTACCTCTGTCAAACTTGGAATTCATTTGTACTTTTTTTTCCAAAAAAGCAGCTTTACAAGTTCTATAATGTTACATGTTAATTTCTTTAATGTTACTAATGTCAGGTCCAAAAGTAATTATTGTTCCAAACAGACAGAGTATAAATGTTAAACGTTGCTTGCGTCAATAGTTGCAAAACAATACAAATATTCTCCTTTCTGTTTATCCAACCCCTCATTCTTTGCAGAATTTTCATCTTGCTCTGGTTTGTATTTTCCAGTTGGATGAAGAGAACTGCAGGTAAGAGTCTTTCATTAGAGGCATGTCTGATTTAATTAATCTTTAATTATTGTGCAAAACAAATGGAAGGATAGCTTCGATCAGCAAATTCATTTGCCACATTTATCAACTAGCTGATCTTTATCACCCACCCAGATGACAGTAAATCAAATGCACACCCTTTTTCAATTCATGAAGCAAATGATTAAAGTGCCTGTAAGAGTCCCTATCCTAACTAAATCTAATTGTGTGTGAATAATCAGTTAAGTTGTGTGATGAATGTGCCATCATAGAATCTAGTTCATAACCAAATCATATATTGAATAATACTTGTTTTAAAAGGAATGCTCTTAAGTCACATCTTTGGGTGTTTTTTTTTCTTCCACCTTTACTGATAAATATTTGTCATATTGCTTACATAATTTTGCCTTGCTTTCTCCTTCTCCTTCTCCTTCTCCTTCTCCTTTTACATCATCTTTAGGGCCTACTTTCACTTGAGCTTTATAATTAAAACACATTCCAAACACATATATATATCTTATTAAAAATCATCTTAAGCACAAGAAGTGTTACAAGCCCTTTATTAGTCCAAACAATTTAAATATTTTTCCATTGCACATCTTTGACTCTTAAGATAGGTTTTACTTGACTAAATATCTCAACTCAAAATGAAGAAAGTGAAATCATAACTGTATTTGTTTATTGAAGAATATAAATGGTACATGTTCTTCTTCAGAACACATTTCTTGTCATCTGCTATTCTTAAATATTTATGAACCCATTCTTTTTTCACCTGGACTTCTATGATACCATATTTAAGGTTTTATGAGACTTTTGTTCATGGAAAAATTTCATTTATAGGACTTAAATAAAGTTTTCAAACCTTTAAGGATTTTTTCATCAATATGTAATTAAATAAAGAGAAACTAACATGACAAATAAGCATTTAATCTCATCTGATACCACAGTGTATTTAACCTTTTATGAATGTGCATATATAAAATGAGTTCTTCCCTACTTTCCATCTTAAAAATAGTTAAAGAGATATTTATTTTGATTAAAGAGAGAACAAAAATTTTGTAATTACTTACATTTAGTTCATCATCTAAAACCAAAGTACTAACTTCAAGGGCCTTGAAAGCACTGAAAAGTAAAAGGTTGAAAAGGAAAAAAATATTTTCTATGCTGGTTCTTTCTATGTACAGAGGTGAAAGAGAGAAAACAAGATTCACACACATCCTTTAAAAATGTAAAATCCCAATGTACAATAAAGTCCTGGATTTGTTTTTATTTGTGTTGTTGTTATTACAGTTATTACTTTTAATCATCATCATCCAATAGGATCACCTATTTGGAAGATGCCCTTGGTGACAATGCAGTTTTATTAACCACCACTTTCAACCATGGTAATGATATGTTTGGGTGAAATATGTACTTATCTGAAACAGGTTCAGTAGCTATCAATGAAAATGCACCCATTGGAATGCTAATCCTTCAAGAGCCTCAAGACCTTCCAGAGCTGGTTTAAATCTTCTCCATATCTGGACTTCAGACATATTTCAGATGACTGGATGCCATCCACAGCCACCCTGCTGGGTCACCAATGGTAGGCCTCATGTACATATGCACAAAAGTAGGCAAAGAAATAATGAAAATGTTTTACTGCGTCCTTAGGGCAAATACATTACCAAATGAGTATTTAAATATATATTCATCTGAATTAAAAAGATGCTTCATTAATTCAAATTAAGGAATTGTTTATTCACTGCAATCTGGAATCATTGTAATACAATTTGATTTGATTTGTGAGTGTGAATGTAAACACTTATTTCAAACTAAAGACTTTTAGATTTTCATTACTGAAGTATTTAATGGGACAGTTTGCCAGGCTTTTTTTTAACAGCTATGAAGTGATCTCATTAAATTATTAAGCAAGTGGTTTAATTATGCCAACTTTCACATCCAACTGAAAAGCAGATGTTTTATTGGAAAACATATTTCTTCATAAGAGCAATATCCAGCCACACAGTCACAGATTGAAACCTAATGACAGTTTAAAGGCGAAAGACATTTGGATACCAAAACACTTTAGTCACAGATTTATGCTGTTTTACAAATTATACTATTGCCTGTTTTTTGGGAGAGAAGTAGGAGCAGTCACAGTGATGTATGTCGTCCTGGACAGGTCATGGGTTTTCCTGATCTCTCTTTTGCTCCCTGGGTCCTCTAGAGGTAGCAGAGAAGATCTTGGCTCCCAGTTTTCTGCCCCCAGAGTCTGTCAGGTACTCTGAGTACCCTGAAACTCTGAATTTTCATGAATTATAGCATTAGATAGGAAAAACCTTGTTAGTGAGTAGATCATTCAAATTATACTTTTTTTTTCTTACTTGTTGTTGCCATTTTTTGACACTCACAATCTGTTCCAAACACGTCTGGTCACATTTGCACTTGCTAATGATCAAAACATTGTTTGCATAATTTCATTATTTATTTTATTGAACGCACCAAAACTATTCCTGTGCTTGAGGCATCTGGCTGATCATGTTTTATCTACTACTATGAAAGCAAAGCTTTTACAGCATGTACAAGCAGTGCCTGACTTGTTAATTGCTACAAGTATTGGTGTGCCTTCCTTATGCAGGAAAGTAGCAGATAAACATACCTCCAACTGTCAAGAACCTGTTCAAAATATACAAATGGATGAGTCACTTTTGCTCTCAAGCTTAACAAAACAGATACATATATATACATGTCTGCTCTCAACAGAGGTTGAAAATCGAGTTTATTTATTGCCTTCTCAAAAATAAAATGAGACATTCACAAAAAGATGGATGGATTTCATATGAACAAACAGGGAAAACCAAATAATTCTTATAAGGATCCCTTATAAGTATTTTGAGAGAAATATCTTTAAAATGGTACACAAATTAGCAACTGCTTTGTGATACTGTGAACTCCATCTGCACGTAGCAGAGATTCCTAACAATCTGCAAAAAAACTCCCATATTTTAATCATCATGTTTCCCTTAAATCAGAGTATTTGGGGAGGGGATATGAGTGGGGGTATCAATTATTTTCAATATAATCTGGGTCGCTGCGATCAAAGTCTTTCTGTCTCTGAAGAGGATGATTATGTTTGTCTTCCCCACAACAGACAAATATTCAAACTTTCCTATCAGAAAAAGTAGTTATTCAACAAGGAGTTGGGTGCTTGGGGAAGATGCAATAAGATTTATAGTGAGTCCCCTACAGAAAACCAGGAAATGGATCTCCCATACAGCCCCTTTCCTGAGTGTTGTGTTCAAGGAAAGGAGACCACTCACTTGCTCTTTAACCCTTGTCTGAATAAAAGAGAGGACCAGAGCTCAGCTGGAGAGGTATCTCATTCAGATACTGTCCTGACCTGTGCTGTTTCGATTACAAAATTTAATGTAGGGCTCTGTTGAGCTGTAGCCCTTGTGGAAGTTCTTTTCTCCTTTTTCTTGTTGTTTATTAGTCACAGGAAAAGATAATGCACACCTTAAATCATGTGTATGAGGACTGAATTCTAGAAATATGGGAGAAATTATGAATTCCACGACAAAATAAAAATGAAAAAAAAATATGTTGCTGGAAGCAAAATTTTATCTGTGTCTCTTGGCATATAAAACAAATACAGTTACATGCTTACAGCAGGCACTCAAAGGTTGTGATCTACTGTGACATGTCCACACAGGCATTTTGCAAATGCTGACACTGTGGTTTCTGATTAGCAATCAGACATCAGTCTCTGCCAGAGAATCATTGCCCTACTGGTTTGCTGTCATTTAATAACAGTGAGCTGAAATATACACTGTGAGTCAGACTCAGGCAGCTATATCTGAGTTTTCACTCATCCCGTTGCATTATTTCACAGAGATGGATGGGAGTAGGAGGGTTGGATGAGTTGAATACCCCAATACAACAATTTAGGCTATCTTCCATTTTGGAGATGGCTCTTCTCTAACTCAGCTGGATCATGGGCAGAGAGTGGCCTCAAATCTACACCAGGAAGTGTAAGTCAATCTGTAATAGGTTATGTGACATATTCAAGTATCAAAGTGCCAAAAAAAAAGTTTTACACAAAAAAGTATTAGTTTCATATAACCATGCGTATGACCGAAGAAAAAATATATCAGAAGTGTAACCAGAGGAGTAACTTTGATTTCTTTTATTGGAGAAATATGTTCAAATACTATTAAAGAATATGTTTGATACCTTTGCACCCACATCTTCTGAACAAAAATATGTGGTTTTCATAGATAACTGTCCTTAAATTCAAAATAGGCATTCATGTTGATGAAAACCACTTAAAAATAAGCAAGTTTTTCAAAGCAATTGGTGAGCTATAGATATTGAAAATGATTGTGTGAAACTTTATGTAGGCATATCTCTTTATTTTCAAATTACTGTGTTGGTACAATTAAAAAAATATATATAAGCAGTAAATAACTGATGGTTCCATATCTTCCCTTTTCATTAGTTTTGCACAAATGTTGCAATCACACAAGGAGAAGCACAGAAAAATTGTGCTTAGTATTTGTAAAACTGCCAGAGACTGCATTATTTTCTTCAGAGAGATCCTTCAGACAGACATTCTTAGCATGGCTTCTCCCTCACTTCCACCTCATCTTCATCAGGAATGGGGAAGAAAATAGCAAGAGCACTCATGAACGAAGCTAAGAAGGGTTCAATAAAAAAAGGACTGAGGGGAGAAAAAGCCAAACAAACATAAAACAGCAATTACTTTACCACCTCTGATGGCAGATCAATGCCCCGCCAAACGTCCTGGAAGATGGTTATTATGATTGTGCAGGACATCACACAGTATGGAACTTGCCTTTGGTCAGTTCGGGTTAGTTGTATAAACTCTTTCCCTCTCCTTAACCTTTCCCACACGTAGCCTAATTGCTGAAGTTGTAGGTTGAGTACAGTGAGAAAAAGTCTTGTCATCAAGACTTGTCATCATTCAGCCATAGCCAAAACATTGATGTGTTATCAACAGTGGTTTACTGGCAAATCCAGTTATGAAGAAAGTTAACTATATTCCAGCCAGAACCACTACAGTCACAATATGTTGAAATGCCTTTTGCAAAAAGCACTTTCTACATATTATCAGCAATCAAACCAGTGAAAAGGTGGAGGGTGTGAGGTTGGGGTTTTTTGTTCAGTTTTGGTCTATGAAAGACAAACAAGTGGTACATTCTACTAGGCAACATTAAGGATTATTCTATTCTAGTTGCCAGGACAGTTGATTCATCACAATAGTTCTGTCAGATTATATGAACCAAATTTGCTCTTGAAGACAAGTACAGTAACGAAGTGATCCTGATGAATAAATTATCTACTCAAGAAATAAATAATCAAATATGAAAAGCTTCTTGACATGCTCTTTGACAGTAAAGAAAATATTATGTGATGATTACACTCCAATTCAATAGAAGCAGAAAACTGATCTATAAAATATTTAACAAACCAATCTGAGTGAAACATGCCCAGTCTCAGTGGTCCATGTGAAAAACCGAATTACTGCCTCTTCAAATTAATCTGAAACACTTTGGTATGCTCTTTTAATCAGAAGGTCACTTTAAAGATGACAGACAAGAGTTCTTTCTATTTGGGCAAATATTTGAACTTACTACCTTGTTGTGTTTATATAAAACTGTGTGCATTGTCCTTGTGTAAGTACTTTTCTCTGTGACCTTTTCAAGCATATAGCAAATAAATCTTTCCTTAGCTTAAAAGTGGCTGTCATAACAACACCACAGGGCTCTAGGCATGCTGACTAACAATTTCAAAACAGTCTAATCAATTTCAAAACATTTTTCTTTGAAATTAATAGATGTTAGTATGAAATGACTAATCAGCTTTAATAGTTTGGGAGCTTTACTATCTTTCCCAGTTACATTTCCATATAGTTTTATAAATAAGAAAGCTGTATCAGTTTTTATTATGATGGGATTAAAGCAAACAGTTGCATTAAAGGAAGGACTCCTGCTGATATTGTAACATTTTCGGCAAGACTTGTTTTGTTGTTTTGGGTTTTTTCCTGTTAAACTGATTAGGAATTATCTCATTGCAGTAAATTAAAGCAGACTTCCCATCAGAGGAGTACCTAGGTAAGAATGCCATCTCATTTTGAAAGTCATTATCTTTAAAGGAAAGGTTCATATGATTTTTACTCCAGCCAGAATTTCCAACTCAACCCAGAATCTCAAACTCAGGCGAGGTGCAGCGAAGTGTATGTGGCCTTCTAGAGCAGAGCAGCTCAGAATCCGGCTCGCTGAGGTTAAGGCCGACACCCAGCTGCAAATCCTGCCAGCGCCCCTCGGCATTGTAAGGCCTCGGGCTGTGCGGGCTGCGGACTGGATCGCTGCTAAACGACGAGAAAGAAGGAGCTGGACACTCACTGGGCGCTAAACACGTTTATTGGAACACCCACGATGGATCAGCAAATGACCCAGAACAAAGGGTGCTACAGGGTTTTAAAGGGAAGGAGTGGAGCCGGGAGGGGTTTACAGAAGACCAATGGGGGGAGAAGAGGGGATGAGCTTAACACAAATGACACAGTGGAGAGCCCAATAGGTACCAGGTGTGGGAGGGGCCCCAGGCCCACAGCCAACCACAACCCCCAAAGAGGAGAAGCTTCTGGAACGCTAGGTGGAGTGGGGGGGTGATTGACTTGGCCCAGGGAGGAGAAAAAGCATACATATAAGGGAAAAAGGGGAGGAGGAATTATATAACCTAACAGATTGACAATAGAACTGGCAGGGCTGTGGCGGGAAAACTGAGGAGGGCAGAACCATTTTACACAAAATGGGGGGGAGCAGATGCATAAAATGGGGGAGGAATTAAATGAACTTAACGAACACACTACAACACTCAGGCTGCATACTTTCTCTGCTCTGGCCCAAATGAGGTTTATGCTCAGGTTCAGGGGTCCTGGTAATGTGTTGTTTAGAAATAGGAGAGAATAGGGTTTGAAGCACTTAGGCAAGAAGTGAGAGAGCAAATAGAGGGGAAAAAAATAATGGTAATTTCTCTAAGCAAATTTGAATCTTAAAGATAAAATTGTTTTTTGCTGTGTCTTTGTAGAGCATTCTCATCTGAGTCATGTTTCAGGATTGTTCCTTCAACATGTGATCATGAGAAATTTAAACCAAAAGGTGAGTCTTCCTCCTGACATAATTTTGATCAGAAAACTCCAGGGTAATAACTGATAATAGGATACTATCTATGCTGTGACATGGATGGTAGGGTTAATTGATACTGCCTTCGTGTATATGTGTGTGGATGTGTGACTGAATCAGTAATCCTAAAGTACGTACATAAAATTAATTACTTCTGAAAAAAAGGAAGTCAAGAAAATCAGATCTGTTGAATCCAATAAAACACGTTGTCAATAATCTGACTTATTTAGAGGTTGCTATTTGTAGCTCCAGGAGGTGGAGTTGATGATCCTTGTGGGTCCTGTCCAAACCAGGATAGTCTATGATTATAATTCTGATCTAATTCAGGATGCAACATGGCTAACCCGTGAACAGCACCACGTGTCTAAGAAGTGTTAAAATAAAATAGTACCAACCGACTCTTTTGATATTCCTTAGTGTCAGCCTTACATCCCTTGAAAGACCTGGTATGAGGAATTCTGCCTGACAAATATTAGGTACAAACCAGTCAAAGAAACCAGGAGATACTTGAAATCCAAACAGATTAGTTTAGCTTCATGTTGAAAGCGGTGCAAAAATGCTGTACATAATAAAGATATGCATTGCAAGAACTTATTTAGACCACAACATTATGTACTAATTACTAAATAGAATATGCATAAATAACTTAAATAGTAGTCCACTCTGGTCAGAACATTATTGGGCAAAAGCTAAAGCTTGTTGACATGTATCCGGGCACTGTGAGGGCTGGCGTCCCTCATGAGCCAGGTACCTGTAGTGAAGGGATCTCCCCATAGGATGTCAGGGCAGGGCTCCATGGCCAATCCTACTGCCAAAAGCCAAAGGCAATGGGATGCACCCTGGCTGGGAGTCCCTGCTCTGCTGCTCCCAGCCAGGGCACAGAACAGTCCAGATGCCAGCTGGGGGAATTTGGCATCTCCATGGGGATGGAGATGGGCCAAGGATCGGTCCAGGATTGTGCTGTCAGGGCATCACTGGAGCAGGGAGTGAGAGCTCCTCAGGGGAGGAAAAGACGTCCTGGGCCAGGAGCAGGAGACAATGCAGTAGGCTACCGGGTGTCGTTTTCTTTGGTGATGATGAAGACAAATCTCAGTCTTGATCCCACCAACATCATTAATCTCAAGCTTGCAAATATGATGAGTCTTTCACTGTAAAATAAGTAGATAGGTAAAAACTAGGGAACCTAGGAATAATGAATAGGTTAGGATAAGGAAATTTATCAGAGGCAGTTTTGCTGAAATTTAGACACCTGTGTTTTGTACTGGAAAGGTTTTAGAGGAGCTCTGGAAAAGCATCTTGTATTCCCAGGAACTCAGAACGCAAGAAACTCACAAATTTACTATCAGAAATTTTTATATAGTCTTTAAGTTTCTAGCTATATCACTCAGCATAAAACTAAGCATAAGACTATTTTAAAATTCAAGAGAATTACTCTAAATTGATTATATTAATGGCAGGATTTAACTTAGCAGGCAGACATTCAGCTGGAATAGCCAAAATACTATTACTACTTCTAATGATGTCCTAAATGGTCAGCAACCTGCCAAATAATGAAAATTAATTCTATACATAGAAGTTTTATCACAAAGTATGTGTTTAGGTTATTTTAAATGGAGAAAAATATCCCTAGCAGATTGTAAACCGATTCTTCTTTCCTTGATGGAATTCTGTGATGTTGAGCATTAACTGAAAGTCCCTTCTGTGGACAATAGGGCTGATTCTGTAGTACATTGTTCCTTCTGCAGCTAGTACATTTGCATTTAATTTGCAAAAGCAAAATGTTTCTAATCTTCTTTTACAGATGTGATTACAGGAGTAGAGTATCAGAGATGTTTTTTTAGTCTTTTCTTCATGAATAGAACAGTATGATTCTGAATTTAGTCTCTGGAAATGTAATGTGGGCCTCATTTTCTATCAAAACAATTTTCATACCCCTGGAATGGAGCTAATCCTGGGAAAGAAAGTGAAACAAATGTAGCTCTCTAAGCCACCTTAATTATATTTTGACCTATGTTTACTATACTGGAGTTTTCTAACATGGAGAAAAATGTGTTTCTTTTCATTATTTTGATTAGTGTTAATTCAAATATGCTGAGTTAAATGGCTTTATTCCTTATGATGTTAAGTATCACAAGTAAAAATGAGGCTGTTAGGAATAGATTTCCAGTAGACTGGGTATTATTTAGCAATAAATGGTTCAAAGCAAGCACACATCTTTCTGTAATTTGTAGCACCTGGTAGTTATCTGACTTTAGACTTCATCACATACTTTTTCCATATCATTAACCACAACCAGAAGTCACAGTTCCACAGCAATTGAACCAATGCTCAGCAGCAGTGTGAGACATTAGATTTGAAAAATGTATTACTTTGAAATACTTTGGCTATATTTAATGCCTTCTGTTTTTAAAAGAATTCAATAACTCTCTCTGTGGATTACTGTGGAGGGAAAGAAACACTAGAGTATCAATTTGTATCTGAATAGACCAAATCCATTTTGAAAATGAACTCTGCAATATGAAGATTTGAAATGTATGATGGTAGAGTTCAAACTCAATAACATTAGGATAGAAAGCTGTGTGGTATGATCCATAGATTTTACAGTCCAGGTGACATAGAAAATTTCTGTACTGTGATAAGGAGGGAAAAAAGACTTCATAGAGTCCAAATCACCCTAAGACAAAGAAAAAACCCCTCTAAACAAAAAAGGAGTCCCACATCTTATGTTAGTCATACTCTACATGAACCAGTGGGTTTTGAGGAAATATTTCTTTATGTGGTGTAGAAATTACTTGTCCTCTTCTCAGCTCCCAATGTTTAGAAGTCATTCCTTCCTAAACTTTAGCTAAAGGAAAATCCTTAGTTAAAGTGGTAAACGAATGTGGAAATAGTGAGATTTATATTCCACACTTTAACATCTTCTCATCTGTAACGTAAAATAGTCTTCAATGTAAAAATTAAGTGAAGAATTTGTATTATAATCACAATTTTGTAGAACAGTTAAACAAGAAGCTATAATCAAATTTCATTGAAACATTTTGAATACATTACAGCACTCTGAAAATCTTAGTGGGAAAGACAGAAGAATGCTGCCTTCTGGCTAAAAGATGAAAAATCAGTTAAATAACTGGGACTCCTATATACCCTTCTATTTCTCAACTCTTCATATCTGCAATGGAAGTTAAAGTGGAATCCTTCAAAACTGTAAAAAAGCCCCACGTTTTCTGACTTTTATAAAATTTTGTGCATAAGGCTATTTTGCTATTTTAACATTTTTTGTACCCTCCTATCTCAGTACCTGCCAAAACCAGAAAAGGCTGTACACTATAAACCTGGCCCAAATTCAGGAAAATCTTTAGGCAGTATTCTGTGAAATGTTCTGTTCTCTCCAGAGGCCAAGTATTTAAACTCTCACAGTGTTT
Source organism: Melospiza melodia melodia (assembly GCF_035770615.1). Lineage (NCBI taxonomy): Eukaryota > Metazoa > Chordata > Aves > Passeriformes > Passerellidae > Melospiza > Melospiza melodia. The sequence continues at coordinate 86,396,412 of NC_086197.1, read as the reverse complement.
AAACTGATGCTCACTAGAAAAAAAAAAAAAAAATTGTCTGTTGCAGGTACCAGGATACTAAGGGAGCTGACAGGCTCTGCAGCCTCTTCCCCTAACTCCTAGGAGTTTGTCTGTGTTCAAAGTCAACTCTGATTCTGCTCACCTGTAAAACATGGGATCAAACTGCTGTGAGAATAATAAGCTATGAGAATTTGAAGCGGGAGTCTTGCCCATCATCTCTTTCCTCTTTTCCTGAAAGCTGTGTAAAACTCAGGCCCTTGACCTATGCCCATGAGAGAGCTTTGTGGCAGCTCTGCCTATACCTGGAATTGCACCCCACTGTCCCTGACCTGGTCTCACTGACTGGGCTTCCTGGCCACGCGTCAGACCTGATTTGTCTCTAAGGACAAGGCTGGCAATCACAGGTCTGTTGGCTGACCTGGTCACTGCCACCCATCATCTCTTCCTGCGTGTTTGCTCTGTAATGGAGTCACCATGCTGGAGCTGCTGCCCTGCCTGCCTGCTGCAAATCCAGGTCCTGGCTCCCTTCTCCATGCATATCAGTAGAGGCTTGCCAGTGAAAAGCTCATCTGACAGATCAATGGTTTTGTACAACACTGAATTTATTTTAAAACTGGGTATGAAATTATATATTCTTTTTCTTTTTGACCTTGAGACTGACACAAAAGATGACTTGTACTGCACATTGAAAGTTCCTATATGTCAGAATAGCTGGCAAATTTTCCCAGATTCTACTACAATCCTGTGGTTTTGTTACATTATGTCTTAGTATATTCCTCCTTTTCATTTTTTTCATTTGGAAGTAAAATAAATAGTGCTTCATATATACATACCATGCTTGCCTAGCTTTTGGGAATACATATATCTTGCTTGAGACACCAAATATAAGAAGGACTCAGGAGCCAGGGTTAGATTTAAATAAGTATTTTAATTCTATAGCGTGTGTTTATTCCTATTCCCATTTACAGGTCATCCAAAAATTGCTAAAACCCCATCTTTTTCTCCATCAGACAAAAAAAAATAAATCCCTTAGAAAATCTCTTAGTACAGACTGGATTTTTTTTCAACAAATATATTATTTCAGGCACAAAAAACCTCCAGTTAAAACTGAAGGGCACAAGAAAAGAACTACACAGGAGAGTCTTGGCTGCAAACCTATCTGATGACCCCAGGATGCCTCCCCCACAGGTTCCCTTTTATATTCCAGCTTTTTGCCTAAATCATCAGTAATCTCTTTTTTCAGTATTTAGTCTTGCTGGAAATTTATGTGTATATCAAACTAGATATGTATTTGGCCACTGTTAGACTGAATTCAGAATTAAATACATTTCCCTCATGTAGGGTATAAAAAACTTGGTTAATTCAATTTGTATTTCTTTATTCACATAAAGAAGTACAGCTCTAAAGAAGAGACTAAGTGAGACTGAAACTGTTATCTACCATGTTGGGGAAGTGAAATTCTGTCCTTCTTTACATGAAATTACTCAAAATCCCATAGCCCATTCCCTATTTCTAATGACTTCTTTTGCATTGTGTTTTGCCTTTTTTTAAGGTTTTAATTTTATTTGGGCGGTGGAGGGGGAAGAGAAGTTTTTGGTTTTGGTTTAGGGTTTTTTTTCAGGGAAGAATACAATGACTTAAAATGTGTGTGTTAGGTTAAGTGTTTAGAACAAAACAACCAACACCATAATTTAGAGTAGCAAGCAAATTAGCTGAAATAATTAAGAGTTACATATAACTTTAGCATGGCATAGATTTTTGCTGACCTAAATGCTCATCCAAAAGTTAAGTCATTAGTTAAACTTGGTTTTCTTTGACTTCAGAATTGTAGGCTGAAAATGGAGCAAATTTAACATTTTGCAGAGATTAGGAAGAAGAAGCAAATCTAACCTTTAGTGTTGAACCTAAAAAGCAGGAATATTCGTCCAGACCTGCTCAATAGGAGTCCTCTTTTGTTGAATTTGATGTAGTTCTATGGAATTTAGATCACACACAAACCTCCCATGTCTTGGCCTTTGGAGACATCACATTTCCGCCAGTGTATTAAACCAGGCAGTAATATTTGCAGCTATGGTTTGGTTTTCCTGGGGTTTTGTTGCTTCTTTCATCTATACTTCCTCTGATTTCTGTGACTTTTGGGCTGTTATTTTCATTCTTTTGTGGTATTATTTTGACAAAGCTTCTATACCCTGGGAATATATCCCGTGAACAGTTTTCATAATTTTATGCAAGAAATGGCCAGAGTTTTTGTATCATTTGAATGGTAAATTTATTAAGATTAGAAATAAAATTTACCAAAATAAATGTGCAAGCTTTCATATATACTGTATCTGATTCCTTTAGTAGTGAGATAGGAAGGTCTTTGATTTATGAGAAAAAAGAATAACATTGTGTAAAGTACACGATCATTTGTCTCTCCATTTGTTGCCAGTGCAGAAGCTTCTGACACCTCTTAATTAGAATTGTATACTGCTGGATATAGTTAATATTCATTTGCCATCAAAATATGGAATTATTCCTTTTGTTAAAAACACGTACTTACCATAATGGTAAGAATTTAGTGGTGACCTTCCATGACTGTGCATATTGGTGCTACCCATGCATGAGCTCTGTAATCCAAATCCATGCATCCAATATATTTTGTGTGCTAGTTAAACATTAATACAAAGAGTTAATTAATTAATTTAATAATTTTAGTTTTAAATTTTCTGATTTTTCAGTCTTAACTCTCCCCTCATGTTACGCTCAAATGTGACAACACATATATATATTTCATGTACTGATATATGCACATAGACATTTATGTATGTGTATGTATATATGTGTGAGCATATTCATATATAGATATCTCACATTTGTAACAGACCTCTTTCCCAAGTCACTAATAGTCTTCTTAAGGCTCTTTTCAAGCTGTGATCCATGTTCAGTCCTCTTATGAAAAAAGAATACTCATGTTTTTTTTACCACACTGTATCTTGTAGTTCTTGTAGCTTGTTATCTTTCCACAGAACTCATCTACATGCCTCAAAATTCCTTTGAAGATGGAAATACAGAGCAATTATCTAGAATGTTTAATTTCTTTGCAGCTTCATACTGACCATATAAAGAGATTTTTAATTATATTAATTTGAAACCTCCTTCTTTCTACATAGGAAGCAATGAATGAACCTGTTCTTCATCTCTTAGTTTGCTTTTAGATGTAATTTATTGATTTTTGAAAACAGATTCTGAACAGAGCTTTAGTCCAGTTAAAATATTGATGAGGGATGGAGGCCAGATCATCGATCAGTTATGTTTATAAAAATGTTTATAATAAGTAGTAAGCAATGATTAAAGAAAATTACATTCTCCATTATGTGTTTTAGGTTTGGGTTTTTTCCCTTGCTTCTGTTTTACAGCATGTTATTAAAAAGCTTTAAAAATTCTAAAATTATCATGCCCACAGCAGTGTTTTTAGATTAGTTTGAGCTCTGTTCATTTGCAATGAGTTGATATTGTAAGACTATTTTTTAAATAATGACATTTATATTGAATTTTTAGAATAGCGTTTCACTGACTGTGATTGTTGTCAAAATGTGTATGACCATTCTTAGAAAAAAACCCAAATAACAGTTACATTTTAGAGTTTATTGTGCTTTGTTTGTGATTTTTCCTTGTTTATGGTTTTTAATGAGATTTACATGGCCCTAGACAGATTATAGGTCAAGGATATCCTGTGCTAAAATGGTTACATTTATGGTTAATAGGCAATCTATTTTAATTTTCATTATGCATAGAAAATAGTAATGAGGAACGAACTACAAATTATTCCATAGTTTTTTAGAAAAATAGTAAGATATTTTCTAAGCTCCAGTGCAGATATTGTCTATGCTCCTTATGGCATTCTTTAGGTGGGTGTGCTGTTCTGTGGTTATTAAATTATTTTTAATATTTTTAATATTTTTAAATTATGACCTAATGAATATTGCTGCTACAAAATTGCAGGGAACCTAGCAATTTTGGATGATTTGAGTAATTTCAAGAAGAAAAAAATTCTTTAATTAATTTTCTCATTTACTTCTTTAGAAAAGCTAAATACACCAGACTAATACTTAGAGATTATTTGGGAAATGTCTGTTCCATATAAATAGTTGACAGTTTATTTAGCAAGCTCCACCAGACTCATCCCTAACTGCTTACCTGTAAGGAAATAATTTATTAAAATATTAATTTTTCTATTCAGTTTCTATTCTGTGTACCATGGGGAAAACTTAACTTGCTGTAAGTTAGGGAGGTTTTTTTAGTTTTTAATTCATCAGCGATCATCTTGGCTGCTATGTTGGAAATTTGAGTTGTGTAACAATTTAGACATGAATGGAATATTAATAATTCAAAAAGTACATTAAAAAAAGAATGAATAATTAAATATTCCAAGCTTGACAATAGAGAAAGACATATTCTAGAATTCAAAGTTAAAACACCTTTATTGATTAAAATTTTAGATATTTTCATCACTACATTCATTTACTGAATGAAATATTTGATTAATAATTTTCTGAAATATAAAATTATAAATATAAAAAGAAATTTGTTATATTTTTGAATAACTTCATATTCCCTTTTTCTCTTTCATTTCTCCTTGTACTAAATGCATGAATATGGGTTGACTGCAAATCAAAATATTTTACCAGGGCAAGTTAACACATTCTTGTTAGGTAAAACAGAACATTTGATTTATTGCATCAGTAAATACAATAAGCAAAAGGCACTCTTGAAAATATTTAAAGAAAAATGCTTTCTTTCTCCTTCTTCTTTTATTTAAGTCATTATTTTTTTTTATTTTTAATTTTAAGTATCTGATGTTTCCAAATTAATTTTTAAAGGAAAGTGAAGGCTGAAAAATAGGACCCATAACTCATTTTGTCAAGCTGATAAAAATATACTTTTAAATGAAAAGAAACAGCAATAAATTATTACTTTTTTGATTGATGGATTATATTATGTTGTTCAGATACAGTAGAGTATAAAATAAATCTTACTTTAATAACTGGTCTGTTGGAAATTAGTATAAATTTTCTAATTAGATATATATATACATATATTTTCCTACCAGAAGTGTGATTAACTCTTAACATGCTGAGAAAATATGTTATCTATGTATACTTTGAGATCTCCTGAAATGAAAAACATGATTAACTAAACTTTAGACAAATTAAAATTCTTGTTTACACTGTAATTTTTACAGCAATCAAGATGAAGTGTTAAGATGCAACCACCTGCTATTTTGCATATAGTTATTTTCAAAATGACAAGGTCAAAATCCAGTTAAAATCTTCATTGAAATGTTATTTTATATATTGCTCCTCACTGGTTTAGTAAGAGGTTGCTTTCAATTTTTTTTAATGGTTCCTAAGTTTAAAATTCATCACTCAGAGAAACTTAAAAAAAATCTTGACTTCATCACCCTTATTTCATTTAACAAGGTCACAAAATTTGTTGATGCTGCACAGTTTTGGTGCAAAGATGAAGATCTATTGGGTTTTACACCTGGACATGACGTGCTAGCTCTGATTGTGCACCACCAAGTCTTGTGCATAAAACCTAAGACAAGTGTAAGATTCTATCTCCAGCATTATTTGACATAGAACTTACATGGATAACTATGCACTTTAGTGTCACTACGAATTCAGATCACTCATTTCACATTAAGTTAGGATGAATTTGAAATCAGAACTGGGAACTATTTTTTTGCCATTTTAAGATATGTATTTTTTTAAATACACTTATTAAAAGCATTGTCATAATAATGGTTAATAAAATTTCTCTGATAAATACAAATACCACATTAAATTAATTATTCTTTTAAAGTGAAGATAAGCAAATAATTCCTATTATTAGAATTTCTTTTTCTTGCTTACAAAACTAATTTGTCTATCTCTTTGTTACTGGTTTCCTACAGTATTGATTGTAAAAGTTTTGCAATTTTCCAAAAAAAAGAGTTTGTTTGAGTTCTGGTTCGTAACATAAACATGTTATGATTTCTGTGTCTCATAAAGATAACTCATCTGAGACATTTGGAAAACAGACAGAATTAAAATATTTTAGAAAGCAAGAAGAAGAGTGGAATTTCTTGCAAACATAGTCCAAAAAAGAAATATTAAAAAGAATATTTTATACTTTCTTATTTTTTTTCTTCCAGTGGTCTCTATGTTTTTTTAGAAAATATTCATTACCTTAAGATTCTGCCTTGTGGCACAGTGGTAAAATAGAGTCGCCACACTATGCTTTGTTTCCATACTTGTGCATGAACTCTTATGCCAATACTGAGTTAGGCATAGTTTATGGAGTCTTATAGAGAGATATATCTGAGACTGAAGTTCCTTCTCTCACTAAACATAAAAAACCTACACTGTAATCCTGAAAAGCCTTTTGCTATATGTGAACATTTTGGTGTTTATTTCTAATGGCCTTGACAGAACTTTACGAAGTATGATGGCACTAAAGTGATGAGACCTTAGATTAATGCCCTACCTCCCTACCAGAGACACCAAGATTTTAAGTTAAACACAGGTGAGAATGGTATGGCACAGGCCCTTTTCTGCATGCATTTCTGACTGACAAGTGAAAAACAACCTGTGCAACTCTGACATAAAGAGAAGTACATAGTTTGAAGGCAAAAGGGGTTGTGACAATGATGCTGTTGACAGTTTTTATAGTATTTTCTCTAATTCTTTAATACAGTTTATATAGTGACAAATAGAGTTTATTAGCTCCCATAAAGAAGTTAAAGAGAAGTGAAAGAGAAGACTGTAAAGCTACAATGAGATCAAGACAGGCAGCAGAAGTGACAGAGGAGAACGATGGGAAAGGGGAAGATTTGATAGAAGGTGTTGAGAAGGTGTGAAACAGGAAAAGGCTGCAAAGATGTGTGCAGAAAAGGCAATAGAAAAAGAGATTGTGCATGAAGGTGATGGATGAGAGAAAAGAAATTTGAGTGAGAGAGCTTGGTTAAAGACAAAAGAGAAGACAATCTGCACTTCTGTCACAACTTCTGTCACTTCAGGCTTGGGGAAGAGTGGCTGGAAAGCAGCCCAGCAGAAAAGTCCGTGGAAGTGCTGGTCAACAGCGGCAGGGCACGAGTCAGTGTGTGCCCAGGTGGCCAAGAAGGCCAATGCTGACCTGCACTGTATCAGCAATAGCGTGGCCAGCAGGACCAAGGAAGTCACTGTCCCCCTGTTCTTGGCATTGGTGATGCCAAACCTCAAATCCTGTGTTCGGTTTTGGACTCGCACTATAAAAACGATATTGAAGTACTGGAGCATGTCCGGAAGCTGGTGAAGGGTCTGGAATACAAGTCTGAGGAGGAGCGGCTGAGGGAACTGGAGGTGTTTGAGGAAAACGGGGCTCAGGAGAGACCTTATCCTCCTCTGCAATTCCCTGAAAGGAGGTTGTAGCCAGGTGGGGGTTGCTCTCCTCTCCCAGGCAACTGTCGGCAGGACAAGAAGATGTAGCCTCAAACTGTGCAAGGTGAGGTTTATATTGGATATCAGGAAGAATTTTTTTCACTGCAAGTGTGGTTGAGCATTGGAACAGACTGCCCAAAGAGGTGGTGGCATCACCCTGCAGGTGTTCAAGAAATGACTGGGCCTTACACACACTTGAACACATGGCCCTTAGTGCCGTGTTCAAGTTGACTAGGTAGTACTCAGTCAAATGTTGCACTCAATGATCTTGGAGATCTTTTCCAACCTTAATGATTCTGGGACTCAGATTTTCTGGTATTCTTTCTTTAGCCACTAATCTCTTGTCATTTCCTATGAAAGGTTCTGTTTCTCCTTCTAAAATTTGTCGCTTCATTAATATAGCAGGAAGCTAAGGAATGATTACAGAGCATGTGTTAGTTCTTTTCGAATGCAACAAGAAAAAAAATTAATAGAATTGCTAACAGCACTTTTATAGCTTGCTTTCTCTCCTTCACTCCTCTGTCTACCCCACACTTTTATTTTGGCATTTTTTTGGTTTTGTTTTTTCTTTTTTTTTGTTACAGTAATTGGCTGTCTGAGCCTCAAAGGCTAAAAATCGTTTTTCATCTCATGCATGAAGAATTTTAGTCTGATTGATGACAGCTATGGAACCTTTCCTTAGTCACTAAGCTGCACTAATTTGCAAGCTAAAACAATATTAGCAAATTGTTAATGATCCATGAAACTGCAGCAGCAGCCTTAAATGTTATGCTCAGAACTTTCTTACAACTAAAGCAGCTTACCTAAATTCCCACAATGGACACAAAATGAGATGACATTTACAAAACAACAACAGTAGCAACCAAAATAATAATTGTGAAAGTGACAGGCTTGGCTAATGTAGTACATTAGTGTGAATAATTTGTATTGAGGGCATGTGAACAATTAACATTAAAACCCAGACCTAGTTTATAGCAGTTTGGATTTAATTTTCACATTGAGCTAAAGCTGGTGCACACATTTCCTGTCTGCACTTAATGGCTGCAATTTTCCTCTATTTCTACCACTGTGTTGCTGGCATTTAAGTTGAACTGGAAATCTTAGAAAAGAAAACATAGTTAATTTTGAAAATAACCTGTGTGTATCACTTTGTATTGAAAGAAGAGGACTTTTTTTTTCCCTAAATGGAGCTCAAAATGCTGTTTGATGATTTATTTTTGAAGTGCTTTCAGAAATTCTGTTGAATGAGCAATATTCAAGCTGTTTCATGTTATTAGTGCAAAAGGGTAGTTCCCAGTCAACATGTCAGTGTACAAGGAAACATACATTATTTTCAACTGTGTACATGCCATCAACAAAAGGAGTCTAATAAAGAAATATGGCCTTGTTTAGCATCTGTGTAACAAACAACAGCTTGCAGGAAGCATTTAAACAAAAGCATTACTCCTTCCCAGGTCATGAGAATTTTATGTGTGCCTGTGCATGTCTGTAAAGTGATTTATAAAGCATATTATTAGTGTGTCTCATATGTAAAAATTTAAGCATTATATCAAAAATCAAGGTAGTGCAATGTCAAACCATTCTGAAATACAGGAAAATAAATTTATCTAATAAAATAAAGAGAAAAGAAGCTATTGTAGAGAAAGAAAAATGTATATGTCTATATATCTTCATAAAGCAAAACAAAATGGCAACAGTAAAATTATTCAAATATTCATGGATGATATAACTGTGAGAACTTAAAAAATATCTCTAAGTAATTTTTCATTTTCTACTTTTGGTTTAATTGAAAAAGGGAGAATAAAGAGAAAAAAAACTTAAAGTTTTAAATTAATTTTCTCTTTCCCACATACTTTGAGAAGATAAAAACATAATAAGCTGGTTTTACCTAAATAATTATGTGGATTTTTACCATGACCTCTATATATCATTTACTCAGGCAGTGCTTTCCATAAGTGAGCCAAAGATTTTATTCTCAAAGTTTACAACATACAAACATACAGTAAAACCAGAAATGCAGTGCTGCTCATAAATGTCCTTCAATAAGTTTAACAGTGCATTTGGCAGCAAATAACATTTGGAACCTTACCTCCAAGTCCTTTTTAAAGGCCAGTTTCATTATAGCTGAATAAATGCTTCTCTCAGCATTTGTAGACAGCGTTAACAGAAGCTCCTCCAAAATACAGCATTCTCCTAAAAATCTTAAACTTGCTATTATATAAGGTAATGTCCTGATTCCTCTATTTTTCCAGATGCATATTTTTCTCTAACCAAAGTATGATAAAACCTGTATACGTGTCTTTAAAACCTTACAGTAGCTGTAATATTTGATGGAATCTGGTAACTTTTATGAAAATTTGAGAAAATATTCTTTTTATTTGCAAGGTTAGAGGGTTTCTTTAAATGTCTTTTCTGATTCCTAAACTGGTTTGAACTTTTGAAAAAAGTCCAGGAGAATATTTATGGAGACTTATCTATCAATGTTCAAAAACTTGAATTTTGAAAGAAACTAGGTAAAAAAAAGCAAAGAAAAAAAGTTGGACAAAGTTGTTTATTTTTATATCAGGTATGTATGAAAGTTTCTACACAGCTCCACCAGGGCTGTAATTCCCTGATTTAGCAATGTACTATTTGTGATAGTGATCTTTCATTGTGACTAATATGCTGCTTACCAAAGTGCTGCAATGCCATCAGTCACTTTGTAGTTTCCAAAGACGAAACAAATTAGAAAACTTTCTTTAAACCATAACTCTGTGGAAGTATGAAGTTGGTGAGTTTGCTTTATAAAGACTTCTGAAAGCATTTTTTAATTGTTACTGCATACCACTGGGGATGAAAAGTCCTTGAGTTTTATTTTGTGTTGAATATTTAGGAAGAATAAGTAAGTCAAGTCAGAGTTAAGTGAAAAATTTGAATTTTTGGAAGAGCATGAAAAAATTAGAATGAGTTCCCTAATGAAGTTTAACAAAAACCCAATCACTTCAAGATTACTTTTGAGTGTGCTGTTCAGATTATCATTGGAGCTATCAGTTTCATGAGGACCAAACACCCCTGAGATTCATTCAGAAAAAAGATGATATCATGCGATCCACTGAGTTAAACTTCTCTGGCTAAATTATTCCTCTATGTTCTAATTGGCTCTGAGACAAATTTTGGAAATATCACTGAGATTCCTCCTGGAATGGTGTAAATCTCTCTGTAGACACATCAAGGTGCATTTGATTTACTTGGCACAGTTTTGGTAACACAGATGGGACAGAGGTGGCTTCTGGGATAAGAGATTGTGGCTGCCCTGTGCTGGACACAGATGATTCCAGGCAGCCCAAAGGGACCCACTGCAGGGCACAGCTGAGCCCCCTGGCTGGGCTGCTGCAGACTCTGTGAAAACATATCTAAGGAAGAGTAAAAAATGCTATGCAGCATCTGTGATCAGTGAGGAAGGAGGGAGGGAGCTGCTCCATGTGCTGGATTTGAGATTCATCTCCGACCAATGAAGAATGTTGCTCCCCTGCAGTTCATGGATGAATACAGTAGAGATATCCATGCTGCTATCTCTCAAGGACCTTCTTGAAGGAAGCGGCAACCCATGGAGCGTCCATGATGGAGCAGGTTCCTGGCAGAAATTGTGACCTGTGAGGGACCCATGCTGGACCAGTCCACTCTTGAAGGACTGTACCCCATGTACAGGACACATTCTGGAGCAGCTCTTCAAGAACTGCAGCCCGTGGGAAGGACTAATGTTGGAGATGCTTGTAGAGGGCTGTATCTCATGGGAGGACACCTATGCCAGAGCATTTGAAAACTGTGATGAGGAATAAACTACAGAAGTGAGGTGCAAACTAACTGCAACCTTCATTCCTCATCCCCTTGTGCTACTTGGAGTGGGAAGAAGAAAAAAAAACATGAAAGAAGTTAAGCCTAGAAAGAAGTGGAAGGGGGAGGAGAGGTACTTTTAGTTTTTGTTTGTTTCTCATCATCCTATAATACTTTTAATTGACAAAAGTTAAATTACTCTTCCAAAATGGAGCTCATTTTGCCTCCTATGGTAATTGCTAAGCAATTATCCAGGTTTTAAGGCTTTATGAGGTGATTCCACTGTGTTCTGCTCTGGTGAGACTCCACCTTGACTACTGCATTCAGTTTTTGGATTCCCAGCACAGGAAAAACATCAGCTTTTTGGAGTGAGTCCAGAAGAGGGTCAGCAAGATGATTAAAAGGATGGAGAGCTTCTCCCATTCAGAAGGGCTAAGAGAAGTGGGATTGTTAAGCCTGGAAAAATAAGCAGCTTCAGGGTGACCTATTTGAGGCCTCCCACTACCAGAAGGGAGCCTACGAGAAAGAGGGACTGAAAGGGCATGTGGTGATTGGACAAGGGGGAATAGTTTCAAACTGAAAGAGGGTAGGTTTAGATTAGATATTAGGAAAAAATTCTTTACTATGAGGATGGTATGGCACTGGAACAGATTGCCCAGGGTTCCTCCCTGAAGGTGTTCAAGGCCAGGTGGAATTGGGGCTCTGAGCATCCTGGAAAGCGCCCCTGCCCATGGCAAGGGAGTTGGCACTAAATGACCTTTAAGGTCCCTTCCAACATAAATCATTCTATGATTCTGTGATTCTATGAATGTTGAAGTGCTATTCATGAGCCTGCAAACATTATCTTTTATTGTATTACAGGAGAGAAAAACAAAGGATCTTAATCTTTGCCTGAAGTGTTTTCATAACTTGCTCTATTAAAAAAAAAATCATACACACTTTTGGTAAATTTTTATAAATATAGTGGAAGGAAATTTATTAGAAATTGATTAAAAATAATGAGAATTCAAAAATACTAATAATTTTTAAAAATCATGAGCAAGTCATTAAAAAATTCCTCACAAAAGCTAGCCAAAGGAAATCAGAACTTTTCTAGGAAGGGTTTATGTTAAGATCTGAACATTCAAAGTCAAAATCCATTTCCAGTTGGATTATAGCTCTATGCTACCTGCAAGAATTTTGTGCTAAAATATGGAGGAAGAACATTTTTAAAAGTTACAGGGAAAGCAGCATACAGTATTTAGACTGACAATCTTAAAATGGGACAAAAAATCAAAGTAATTTCACCATCCAAATAGGAAAGTAATACCTAGGATTTAAAACTTATCTCAAACAGTGACTTATATTTTAAGGTGTTAACATGACACATTTTTCCATGTGCTATTACAGTTGATTCTCTTTCCTTTTTTGAAACTTGGAAAGAGATATTTTGAGAGAAAGTGTAACAGCAAAAAGATGTGGTTTATTGAAAAAGTATAGCTTTTACCCTATATAAAGGGTAATGACTTCAATGCTGGCATATTATTCCATCACTCTTCTCTGAAAAGATAAATCCACTTGTGACCCTTTGATCCACTTATAGGTGACAATAAATCTATCACTCTGCTGCAATCTCACTGATTTGATTTGAATAGCAAGATAATTGTTGGGAACTGTGCCTTGTAAATTCACCCTTGATAGCTGTCTTTTACAATATTTTGCAACTGTTAGTGCCATATTTCCAGTTACTATATTCCTGAAATCAGACTATTTTATATCAGCCATATTTGGCCATACAAAGTATATTTGGGTTTATTTAAAGTTTTGACACACTTTATACAACTAAAAACAGTTTAGATCACTTTTTATGAAAAGCAAATCAATTATATTCCACAATCAAAATTAGATTAAAAAATGCTAACAGTGGCAGCAGAAAAATCTTGCAAGAAATTCTGTCACTTTGTAGGTTAGCATCTTTGTTAACAAACTCTATTAATATCCATGTAGAATAACATTGCTCAGACATGTCTGGCTTTTATTGGCTAAAAGAGACTAAAGAAAGCAAATCAGAAAGCAAATCATTCTAGATCTCACTGTTCTTCCTGAAACCTGAAGTAAAACTAACACTATTCTTCCTCAATATATTAAATAAGATTTTAATCCTCACCCTGTGAGATTTAGAGGTATAAAGAATTTGAAAACTAGGAAGTTTTATTAACATCTCTTCAAGATGTTATATTTATGATTGAGAATATTTAAGTCTTCCTTATATGCTCCTCCACAATGAAAAAATAACATTTTATTTAAAAAATAATTAAAATATGTTAAAAAGTGTAAACTGAAAATTCAGAAATTTTAAAAGCAACCACATTCTAATCACTTGGAAATTTTGCATATTATTGATTAACTATTTGATTAGAAGGTTCACTTATCCGTTTTTCTCTTTCTTTTTAACTTTAGTGATCCTCTTTTTTTCCGTTTCTCACCTCTCTATAGGAAATTAAGAATAGCTTTTTCGGAAAATACATGCAGCCTCACCCCAGTAAATGAAAAAGAAAATGACCCTACTAGAATTCCTATATTATTTTTAAATATGTACAATTACTGAACACTTAATAATTAGTGGCCTGTTTGTATACAAAAGTGTAAAAATTTGCAGAAACTTTATTTTGTTCAAACATCCTTTGAGTTTATAATGGATTTCTGTTTTGAGGCAATAACGTTTTGCATAAGTAAGGATCACATTTGGACAGTGTCCACTCTGCACTGCAATATAATGATCTTTTATGTCATATTCTCTCCCCTGAACTCTCCCCTTTGTTGGTGACAGAAGTGCAGAATTTTCCTTCCATGCAAATTGTCTCTTTATGCTATTTCAGAAGCATATGGCACTGTAAATTCAGCAAAATGCAGAAAAGATATTTTACAAAGTCACTGTAAAATCACATCTTTCCCAGCAGCTTTACCAAGAGGCAAATCCAAATGGCATAAATGTTCCCTGATTGCCTTCCCACTGTTAAGTCAGTCACCTTAACCTGCATAGACTTATCAGGAAAACAGTAAATAATTTTTACATGCAAGTCCTTTTTTACAGTACCATGGTCAAGCAAGATGACATTTTGATTTATAGAGTCTTCATTTCCCCCAGTATTTTGGCCTCTTTCTATTAACAATGAGGGAGTAAACTTCTAATTTCATTTCTAATTTACTGAGAAATCTTGTGACAATTACAAATATCCTTTTATCACAGAAAATGTACATAACAGATATTTTCTTTTGGTGTGAGTTACCATTTATTAAACTTTGGTATTAGTTTTGATTTATATCTATAAGAGTATAACAAAGCATTTGAAGTGACAGAGTTGTTGGGTTTTTCCCTCTGCCTTTATTTGACCAAGATTACAATGGGTTATATGAGTTAAATAAGTACATAGACATGTCATACAAAAGAAGCTCTGGTGAGACCTGTCTTGGAGTGCTGCATTCAGCTCTAGGAAGGACATCAACTTCTTGGACCAGGTTCACAGGAGGTTCAACAAGATGACTAGAAGGATGGAGAACCTCTCCCCTGAGGAAAGCCTAAAAGAATTGGTATTGTTCAAACTGGGAAAAAGGCAGGTCCAGGGTCACCAAATTGTGACCTTCCAGTACCAGAAGGGGACCTACAAGAAAGATGGAGCAGAACATGTAGTGACAGGACAAGGGGGAATGACTTCAAATGGAAAGAAGGCAGGTTTAGATTTACCAAGAAGAAATTCTTTAATGCGAGGGGATGAGGCACTGGAACAGGTTGCCCGGAGAAGCAGAGTGTCACAGACATCTTTTCATGAAAATCCTTTCTTAGGATTTTTCCTTCTGAGAAACTGAGAGGCCTCAGAAACAAAATGTAAACATTGATTATCTGCTGCTGTGGAATGCAACAGGTGGATCTGTGATTGGTCTCATGTAGATGTTTGGTATTAGTGACCAGTCACGGCAGAGCTGGCTCTCTCTCTCTGTCTGAGCCACAGACCTTTGTTTTTCATTCTTTCTATTCTATTCTTAGCTTAGCTAGCCTTCTGAGATGAAACTTTCCCTTCTATTCTTTTTAGTATAATTTTAATATAATATATATGTCATAAAATAATAAATCAAACCTTCTGAGCATGGAGTCAACATTCTCGTCTCTTCCCTCACCTGAAAACCCCTGTGAATGCCGTCACAGCAGAGTGGATGCCCCATCCCTGGAAATGTTCAAGGCCAGGCTGGAAGGAGCTCTGAGCAACCTAGTGTAGTGGAAGATGCCCCTGCCCATGGTAAGGGAGTTGAAACTAGATGATATTTAAGATCCCTTTCAACCCAGGCCATTCTCTGATTCTTTGATAAGAAGATGCCAAAGATGATTAAATAATAATAAATATCTCAGGCAAATGAACAAGAATGATATAAAAATAATTTAATTAATTAAATACATAGTTTTGCGACTGTGTAAAAAGCTAACTGCGTAAAGCAGCTGGTAAGGTAAACCAGCAACAGTGAAGCTGATACACCCTTCAAACTGAGTATACCTTAATTTGTCATTTTAATGGAGATACTGTTCAGACTGAATCTGACAGAGAGTAAAAAATATTTCTGTTCTATGAGCAGACTTTCTGGTTTATACATTTGGATGACATGAGGCAACTTGTGAGGTGGATATAAGTAAATTGAGAAATTGATTTTTTTCTGACTCTAAATAATTGCTGGAGTCAGACTGGGAGACAATAAATGAAAAAAACTAGGACAGCAAGGTACAGAGAGGCAAAGAGATCAAGCAGGAAAGCGCATAAAGAAAAATTAAGATATTGTAATTATAAAAAGAATACATGCAGTCAGTGTAAATAATTCTTTAAGCTGATGTGATAAGGTATTTTATTCTTGCATCCTTCAATATCTAAAGCTTTCCATTATAAAGCCAATTTTGCGGTATTGTCCATTGCCATCAGCAAAATCAGTCATAATTCTTCAAAGTGATCCAAGCCAGGGTACATATTTAGCAGCTCTTTAGCTTTCTAAATGTTAGATCCCGATTAGTTCAACATGTAGGCTTACTCTCAAGCAATCCAAATTAAAAACAAGAATAGATACTTCAAAAAGAACAACTCCATGAAAGCTGTCCAGAGGTAGTCTGATGAATCAAACCCTGGAAATATTGCCTTTGTCGCACTGAGTTCTTAAAGGCTGGATTAATCTAGGCATCTCAATTTTAGGTGGTGAATATATATCAAACAGGAAAAACCCTAAATTTCGGATTTACAGTCTAGAACCCTTAAAACTTGCAGAATCAATTGAGTATTTTCATTTATTTCAATGAATTTATATTCATTCTCTGCACAAGGAAACTGATGTATTGCTATGCAGTGTGAATAAGATTCAATCATTATTCATGAATAAAAGATTAGGGATCATAGCATCCTAACATAGCCCAGGTAGGAAGGGAAATCAAAAGATCATCTGCTCCAACATTTCACAGTAGAGGAAACCCAGATGAGATTATCCAGCAACACATCCCATTGCATTTTTAAAGCCTCCAGTGATGGGGACTCCATGACATCTCTGGGGAAGTTGTTCTAGTGAATGATTGATCTCACTGTGCAAAATTTCTTTCTTATAGCAAGATAAAACCTCTCCTGTTGCAACTTGTATGCATTGACTGACTTTTCTCCATGTGTCTCTTTGTGAAGAGAGAACTTCTCTTTGTAGGCAACCTTTAAGTATTTGAATACTGTGAGGGGGTCCACCAAAGTCTTGTCTTCTCTGGGAGAAAGGAGTTAACTCATTTAGTTGTTCCTCATATGGCAGGGTATTCAGCCCTTTGGTCATAATTATGGCCCTACCCTGGACCTGCTCCAGCAAATCTACATATTTTTGGAATCATGGGGACCAGAACTAGACAAAATATTTGGGGTTAGACCTGACAAGCACTGAAAAGTGGGATGATCATGGTTCTATTTCTGTTAGTAATGCCCTTGAAGATGCAGCTGAGGATGTGCCTTGCCTTCATTACTGCAATGACATCCTACTGACTTTTGTTGTCGCTGCTGCCATGAACCCCACCTTCCTTTCAGCAAGGCTGTTTCCAGCCACAACTGATCCCAGCTTGTTCTGGGTTCTCAGTGCAAGCTGTCAGCTAATTTCCCACCCACCTCACTGTCTACTTATCCAATATGTGTCTTGACAGCCTTAGGCCAAATTTAAGAAACACTCAATCACAGAATTTTTGAGGTTGGAAAGGATCCAACCAGCTCCCCAAGCAGAGCCAACCAAGAGCCTCTTGCCCAGGACCATGTCCAGATAATATCTGAATAACTTCTGGGATGGAGAATCCTCAACCTTCCTAGGAAACCCATTCCAGTATTCAGTGATGCTTACAGTGAAGAAAAGGTTCCTGGTGTTAAAGTGGACCATTTCCTGGTTTTGGGTGTACTTGTTGTCTCTGGGCACCACTGGAGAGAGCGTGGTTCCATCTTTACAAGCATCCATCAAGCATATATATATATATATATACCCACAACATGGTTATACGTTTTAGGGCATCCCAGAAGTTTTCTGCATTACTAATTTTCACATGTAAGCTAATAAACAATCTTTAGTTCCAATATTATACAGTAGCACCATTATTCTGAAGAATTACCAAATTCAGGGTATCTTCAAATTCTTTAGAAATGTCAAAATATCTACCTACATAGAGATAAAATAAGCTCTTTTAAATTTTTTCCATTTTAAGGAATTTTTAAAAACATCTATTTTATTGAACTTTTAAAAACATCTATTTTATTGAACATCAATTATATTGTTTATATCTGATTTTGTTTTAATTGAGTATTTCTCAGTAAATAAAACCCCCATGCTATTTTTTTCAATATTAAATTAAATTGGCAGTCATTAAGTGAGATAAAGTATACTCAGGGAATGTTTATTATTTTCTATCAACTACAGAGAGCTCCCTGATGATTCATATATGAGAAGAGACAACATTTGTTAGTTTTAAGTGGGTTATATGGATGCTTCAAAAACCTCAAAAGTACATTTGCAAACATGTTTGCTGATTTCTACTACCCCCAGCCTTACTAGTTCTTTAGCCAGTAGCATCACTGTGGTGGCTCATGGATCTCTCTGTCTAGAATAGAATAGAATAGAACAGAATAGAATAGTTCTGTTGGAAGGGACCTGCAATAATCATCTCGTCCAACTGCCAACCATTTCAGGACTGACCAAAAGTTAAAATATGTCCTTAATAACTCTTAAACACTGACAAGCTTGGGGCATCAAACACATCTTTAGGAAGCCTGTTCCAGTGTAAAGATATGGTCAGTCCTCCTCAGTAAAAGAAATGCTTCCTAATATCCAGCCAAAACCTCTCCTGAATCAGCTTTGAACATTCCCAGCTGTCCTATCACTGGATTCCAAGAAAAGCTCAGAAGCTGCTCCTCCATTTCTCCTTCTCAGAAACCTGCAGAGAGCAACAAGTTCACCTCTCATCCTCCTTCCAAAGTCCTAGGTGCTCTTTTAGGAGACTAAGCTCTTTCCAGCCTTTTCTCCAGCCTTTCCGCCAGCTTTGTTGCCCTTTTCTGGACTCATTAAAGCACCTTCAAACCCTTCCTAAACTGTAGGGTTCAGAAACACATGCATGATTCAAGGTGAGCCTAAAGCAGTGCTAATCATAGCAGGATAAACATCTCTTTTTGTGGCTGGTTATGACTCTTTGTGGTTATGACTGGTCGTGACTCCAGAATGGGAGTGCCAGGGCACACTGTCAACTAATACTGAGCTGCTGCCAGCCATCACCCCAGATCCCTTTCTGCAGGGCTGCTCTCCATCCACTCCTCTCCCAGTTTATACTTGTGTCCAGCATTACTCTGTCCCAGGTGAAGGACCAGCATTTTGACTTGCTAAATTTTATCATAACCAATGTTCCAGTCTAGCTAGAGCCCTCCTCAAGGCCTCCGGTCTTTTAAGACAATCAGCAGTACCTCCCATTTCGTCAGCAAAATTGATAATGATTAATTAAACTCTTGCATCCAACACATCAAAAAATACATTGAAAAAACTTGGCCCTAGAATTGAGTCCTGAGGAGCACCTTTAGTGATCGTTCATGGGCCAGATGTAGCCCCATTCACTACAACACCTTGATCCTTGTCTTTCAGCCAGTTCTCCACCCAAAACAACAGGAAGCCACTCATCCCACAGTTGCACTTTCCCAGAAGAATGCTGTGAGCTTCAGTATCAAAAGAATTATTAGAATCCAGGAAAAAATACTACATCCACTCTCTTTCCTTCATTTACTATTTTAAAGTCAATTAACCCCATTTATAACAAACTAAAAATAGCTCTTTAAGTCCCTAACTGCATCAGGGGACTTGCATATTCACTTATTAAGTTTCATAGCTCTTCTATTAATTTTGCCCTATCATGCAGTTGTCTCTTTATGATATTCCAACCTTTCTCTGTACAATATTTACATGTATGGTTATCTGAAAATATCGCTGTATTTTTCTATATTTTCTTTCAAAACTGTTAATAAAAATATTAAATAAAATTGGTTCCAAGAACAAATATCAGAGAACTCCCTTCAGAAACAGTTGGTTTTTTTTGTTTAGCAGTTTCTTTTCCTTGGCTGTTAGCCTTTTTATTAAACTCCATTGCAAAATGAATGAACCATACAAGCCTCTCCACTGAATCCTTGATGAAGTGGATCTACTCTATTTCTTTTGTCTAGAAAATCAGTTATTTTATCAGAGTAATATCATAGCTTTCTTATTGATCTGGAGGAAAGAATAAACACTAAATTTATGAAAACAACAGTTAAAATATAAAATTAATCATGTGAGTGGAATAAGATAAAACTATAAACATCTGTACATTTTATGTTTAGAAGACAGGGGAAACAAGGCAGGTATCAGTGCTAAGTCAAGCTTGAGATTGAGGTGATGGAAAATTAAAGACAATATCCAATGGGGCTTGAAGGTGAGACATGACAAAGTATTGTAATGAATAAGATGTTAACTCTGAATTTTCTTCAAACAGACAAACTTCTGGAAATATATGGACAGATTGAAGACAGGTTAAATAGGAGAATAAATAATATGAAGGGACTAGAAGAATGGTCTGAGAAATAAAAGAAATAAAGATAATAAAAAAAATAAAACTTTAATAACTAAAAGCTACTCACACCAAATAATCAGAAGAATTACATATAAAAAGTGTAGTATGATGGAAGCAAGGCAAATATATATTTTTGATACCACAGAAAACTTTACAAGAATAGACTCCTTCTGACAGAAATTTTCTCACAGAGAAGTGAGAAAGTGACATATCTGACTTCTAATACGAAATTCTAGAAGGCTGAAGAAAATACAATCAGTTGTTGATTAATGGTGAAAAAGAAAATCTGATATTGGAAATTAATTCTGACTCTTTTCCATTGTCTTGACATCTTATTAAGTAGGACACAAGAGGTAAGTAATGCAATTTCTATGCACTTGTACTGTGAGGAACCCCCTAAATTTGCTCCTCTATCTTTCAAGGAATTTGTGATTCTGTTTTTGGAATTCTGCAAAAAAATTTCCCTCTGCCTGAGGTTCCAAGTTCTTGTCATTTTTTATCAAACCTGGTTTGCTTTAGACTGCAGAGTATAAAGTCACAATTTTCCATATAATTGTGTATCTGCTGCATACAATATTTCCTCAAGAGCCAGGAGCTTCAGTTTTTAATCATCTTCTACTTAAACATTTTGTGGAGTCAATACCTGTATGGTGCAAGGCTTCCCTGGAAACCTGATTAAGAATGATTTGGGAAAGACACCTGTCAACTGGATTTGCTAACCCAGATCCCAAACTGACTTGATCCCAAATTGACTAATCTGATGTTACTTCAGATTAATTACCACACTCTACATAACTACACATATCTCCTTTTTATCAAGATTTCTGGGCTCATGCAAGAAGAAGAATGTAAGATAAATTCCTTTAAAAGAATTTTATTTCCTGGCTCAAAAATCTAGTCAAATAATTATTTACACTGATATGACTCTACCTATGAACTTACACTCTGTCTATGTGTGTAGAATTAATTGCTTCATTTTATTTTTTTAAACATTGCACTAATTACACCCTAGTGTTTCTGGTAAATGTCTGTGCTCTTGCACATTGAATATAATAGAAAATAATAATAGTTTTTAAAAAGTATCTATGTGATTCACATTTTTCTGGTTGTCTATTTGGCTGGTTTTTTTTTCATTAAAGCATAAAGAGCGAGTGCAATGGGCTATCATTGAGTGGCTCCCAGGAAACAACCAAGACACTCACAACAGGAAAAGGGGAAAAATAAGGCTAAAATGCTTTTCAATTAAGATAAAGACAAGGAGTTTTTTACCAATTGTGATCACAGCCAAAAGAGGCTGACTTGGGAAAATTAATTTAGTATATTTTCCACTAAAAATAGAGTATGATGGTGAAAAAACAAAGACAGAACTAAGAACACCTAGTCTCCAACCCTCCCTCATTCCTTGGCTCAGGCTGTAACCCTCCACAAGCTGCAGAGAGGATATCTTCTCCACCTTTATCCTCCATGGGTGGGGCTGGCCAGCTTCTCAGCAGTGAGCTTCTCAGAGATCTCTCCAGCCCCTGGGCCACCTCCTGCCCTCAGTCACTGACCTTGTTTATCTTACATTTTTCTCACACCTTTTTTCAGGGCTGTGTTGGGATTGTGCTGTGTTTTTTACCCTCTCCTAAATATGGTTTTATAGAGGCACACCAGCTTAGCTGATGGGCTCAGATTTGTGCAGCAGCAGATCCATTTTGGAACTGTCATGGAGGCAGCCCATGACCTCTTCTCAGAGTTCTCTGCTGCAGCCCACCCCAAAAACCATTTTGACATGTAAACCCAATACAGCTTTACATAGCAACCAAATTATAAAAGTATCTATAATTGTATTGCAGTAACAACTTTTTTTTCCTGACCATGGTAATCTGATTTTTTTTTTTTTATTCTCATAAATCAGTCATATTGAGAGATTTGCCTCAAGGCTAATTAGTAAGTTCTTCTGCCAATGAGTGGTAATAAAAGCACAAGGGGTATTATGGCAAGGGTATTATATTTAAAGAGCATTGATGAATATTAAACTAATATGGCATTGAGCTTTCATATCAAATAAAAATATGGGCATTTTTATCAAAGGCATTTTATGTATTTCATTGTGGGAATGTGGCTGTAATTCAATATACGTATTCAATGGACACATGGCAATTAAAAATCTTCATTGAGTAGACAAACTAAAATAAATAATTTTATAATAAATATCCAGAGCTTTGACATGTCCATGACAATATGTAAAGGATTTAAACATGATGATGTAAAAATGCTTTCTGTAGCTGTATTTTTGGATACTCAGAGGGGTTTGTAAAACAAAATATTTCCTGGTCACAAATGATCAATTTTAGTATTTATAGATAAATAATAATACTCAATTTGACTGTCAAATTTAAGATTATACATGCAGAAAGATAAAAAGAACAAATTCAATAAATAAAAAAAACCTACTTATTTATGTAATTCATTAAAAAACTTCATTTTTTGTGCAGTATATTAACAAGTTTGCAGAGTGCAATCTGCCATAGCCTCAATAACAAGGTTTTTTTGCTCTTTAACGCTCACTGAGCCACCTGCTGAGTGCACTTAACCCAGACTGAAGTTCTTAGGGAGCTTTAAGTGCTTAACCCTTCACTAAGTACTTAATCAGTGCAGAACCACTGCAGCGCCAAGCTGTCACTGCTTTTTCCTTCATCTTCCTTCAAAATCAAATGCTAGTCTGTCAGCACTTTCAGTGGGCTTCTAATCTATAGACATTAATTATGTGGCTGCTCAGTCTTTTCAGCATTGTTCTTCAAGTCTTTTCTCTTTCCTCACATGACATGGTATGATTGGACTTCAGTTTGTCTAGGACCTTACCTCTTTGCCTGTATTAAAAAAAAAAAAAATAATATCCAAAATGCTTTAGTCTATTCACCTATGCAGCATTGTCCCTTCTTGCTGCTCCTCTTACTGGTTGCTTCTGAACTTTCCCAGAGCTGACCACTCACATTCCTTTTCTGGGAAAGAAGTGACCCCCCACCTCACATCAGGGCGGAGCAGTTGCATAAAGCAAACTGTCTGCAAACAAATTAGAAAGCTCTACCATCTATAATAAATGATTGACTCCTGGTTTTTATTCTTCTGTATCCTTGGTTCTTTGTCCCACTCTCTTACTTCAGAATTCACCCACATGCTAACCCTTCTGTCTCTACCCCTCAGAAATATATACCAGAATGTGCATGACCCACTTAATTTCCTCCACAGAATTCCTGTCATTTTAACCTTAGCTTTTATTTCAATACTTTCTTTCCTTCAAGTCATCCTTGTTTCCCTCATCCAGTATCCTTCCCTTGCTGTGCAAGAACCAGCTAGTGTCCTCTGAGAAAAAAAACCAGAGTATTATTATGTGACCTCACCTTTACTTTCCTCCTTCACTTGTCTTTTCACCAGCTTTCTTTTCCTGTCACTTAAGCAGTGTCCCTACTTTGCTTTCTCTCTGACACACACAAGGATTCTACAGGGACTGTTTTCTGACATCAAGAAGTGAAATAAATTTGTTAGGCCACAGCACTTGAGGATTTTAACCCCATTATATATGTATGAATTCTTTCCACAGTTGATTTGACTTTGTGGTTAGTGTCTCAATAATCTTTGCTAAACACTGAATCATTTTTCATTTTTTAATAGTAAGTGGGAAAGCAGATTGTTTGAAGATGCTGCAGGTTCTGCATCATAACAAGACCAAGCATGGAAAAAGTTACTCCACCTGTTTTGGTTTTTTTTTGTTGTTGTTTCATGTTATATTAGTGATTTCAGCAGTGCTCAACAAAATGATTGATTAGTAACAAAATACTCATGCTCTATAAATCATTAAAAAAAAAAAAAAAAGTCTGATTTTTGCAATTGTTTTGTCCACTCAGGGATTTCCTAGACATAAAAATCAGACATAAAGGAGTTGGCTTATCTGTACATAAATGTGCCATTTCCAAATGGTCTAGGCTATCACGTGATGTCTGCTGGCAGATGCAAAACTGTCTTCATGGGAGACCTGTGCCATCTGAAGCTGCAGCTGCAGCACTGGCAAATTATTCAACAGAACCTAAAAGAGCACTAAATGTCTATGTTTAGACAGCTGAAAACTTCTTAGCCTTATTTCAAGTTATTTCTTCAGTTAAGGTCTTTGATGTATTACAGCAATATATGTATGCTAAGAACAGAAGAAGAAAGTCACACCAAAGTGGAGTTAACTACAAGAAATCTGTGCTTACACTGAAGATTTCTTCTCCAGAAGCCAGAAGAGGCTGAGTGAATTTCTTGAAGTTACAGCACAGAAAGGAGAAAAAAATATGATGCTGATTAAATGTCAGTTCAAGGTGCTCTAAGTTCTTCATCAGCATTGCTCTTTATCTGACAGAATCACCCTTTGCCTCAATTTCTTTCCCAAAAGTGATTTACTTCTGGCTTGTGGGAATCCAATTCTTATCTAGCCTGTGATTCATTTTGGGATTATATGCTGGATATCTGTATCTGCCCACAAAACACATACTGAAGTATTCTGCTACTGACATATATTTAACTGTGACTGCTCTAATTCTCTTTCCAGTTTTATGTCACCAATTTAACTTTTTATGACATGTAGTTTGATCATAGATAATAATATTATATTTGTCACTTAATCTGTGCTGAAATTAGCATTATCTTCCCATAATTTATTGCCTAGGGAAGTTTCCTGGCCAATCATCTTGAGAATTGTCACTGAGGATCTCAAAAATTTTGTTAAAATTATTCTGGAATGAAATAATTTTCTTTTCTCTCTGTGTCTCTTTCCCTTTTCCTATTCTATTGCTCTAATTTCCTATTATAAGGACCTGAGGACACGCTTCATACCCATTATATATCCAAACCATTCTGTGAATCCTGCTAAATTCTTGGTTACAGGAACTACTTGGTTTTAATTATCTTAATCATATTTTGAGTGAGAACTAATGTTTGTTGCTACATACATTTTACTTCTTTTGAAGTACATCTATGATCCTCTGAATGCCAATGAAATGAAAAAATATTAAATGCAATGCTATTTACATAATGATTTTGAATTTGAAATAAAAATTCAGAAAACACTATTCACAGTGCTTTACAGGGCTCTTGTCTACTTCTCTTTGTGTGTCCAAACTCTAGCAGTACATCCCCACATCATACATAATTTGGTTTTGCCTATTCATTTTTTTAATGCAATATAAAATCCCTTTGTCCATGACTTAAACACTTATATTTTAACGTGATTGAGTAAATTGGCTTATTTTTTCATGGGATCTGGATTTTTATGTTTCCGTTTTTGGTGAGTTGCAGTGTGCCTGCAGGCCAATTAAGAGTCACTACTCAGTTTATTTCTTCCATCAAACAGGAGTTTATCCAACTCTTTATCACAGATTAAAAAAAAACCCAAAACACCAAAACAAACCACTTAAGTTTTTTATTGAGATCTCCAAAATCCAAGACATTGCTCTCTCTATAAATATGTCTAAAATTTACCTTTCATTTCCTACTGCTTGTTTTAATTTATGAGGACTTATTCTGTACCATGAGGTTCTGTTCATCGTGATTCCTGTAAGAAAGGCACTTGTGTTCCATAAGGTATGGTTTATGATGCCATTTCTTAACTTTGTTAACACTATAATTAACAGTTATCATATATTATAGCCACAGTTATCAGCTATAGTTGAAGTTTTAAAGGAAGAGAAGATGACACAATATTATTCTCCTCAGATGCCGGAAAGCCTTAGTTTGGAGATGTTTAATTCGCCTTTAATTAAGGTGTTGGGAACTGTGCAGATCTCACGCATGGAAAAGTTACCCCATCTTTTGAGCTCTTACAAGATTTTCTTATAAGAAAACATGGTTTCTACTGTGAAGCTGAAAAGATGGCTCTGTGAGAATTTGTGGCAGCACTTTTCCATAAAGAGAAGGCCGTGTGGTTAGAGTAGTTGGATGTGCTGAGTGGGAGCTGCCCACAGGCTCCTGTGTTAGCCTGGGTGGGCTCAGGTTCTCCTGCAGCCAGGGCATGCACACAGCACTGCTGAGGCTCTCCTGCAGCCAGGGCATGCACACAGCACTGCTGAGGTTCTCCTGCAGCCAGGGCGTGCACACAGCACTGCTGAGGTTCTCCTGCAGCCAGGGGATGCACACAGCACTGCTGAGGCTCTCCTGCAGCCAGGGCATGCACACAGCACTGCTGAGGTTCTCCTGCAGCCAGGGCGTGCACACAGCACTGCTGAGGTTCTCCTGCAGCCAGGGGATGCACACAGCACTGCTGAGGCTCTCCTGCAGCCAGGGCGTGCACACAGCACTGCTGAGGCTCTCCTGCAGCCAGGGGATGTACACAAGCACTGCTGAGGCTCTCCTGCAGCCAGGGCATGCACACAGCACTGCTGAGGCTCTCCTGCAGCCAGGGCATGCTCACAGCGCTGCTGAGGTTCTCCTGCAGCCAGGGCATGCACAGCAGTGCTGAGGTTCTCCTGCAGCCAGGACATGCACACAGCACTACTGAGGTTCTCCTGCAGCCAGGGCAGAGCACAGCACAGCACAGCACAGCACAGCACAGCACAGCACAGCACAGCACAGCACAGGAGTCAGGGCACAGTGACATAAGTCGAGCATAATGCAGCACAGGCATCACCTGCTCAGCCTAATGGTTCACTGGGCCGTGAACACCTCAGTGTGTGGTGATAAGTTTCATTAAAGGAATCATGCATGTATTTTAATCAGTTCCTGACTTCATTAATCTAGCTCATATACTCCAATATCAGCCATTATCAGTAACATATTTATCTTTTGATGCCATACCTAATTCTTAATCTACACATTCCTATTTTACACTAATATAGGTGTGTCTTGAAGAACTGAGGCATCCTACATATTGCATTACTAGCAAAGTACTAATCACTTGCATTCCAAAGGACATCACTTCAGCTGTGTATGTACAATAGCTGAGCTTCCTGCATTGTCAGTTTTAGCCTTATAATCATTTGCTTGAAAGATGTATAGGTATAGTTGTGAATCACAAATCAGCAAAGCATGACATCTGTACAGTGATGTTCTTGTTACTCTAAAGTGTACATTCAGTTGTGCCAGAATAGTTTTTTTTTTAGTAAATAAATTGTTTGATGTTTGCTAGTGTTGATGATACAGTCACAGATTAGGTTTGTCTGTAGGTGAATTCATAGTATTATTTGCCTTTTTCACCTATTCTTGTAGTATTGAACACAGACTTGAAGGATCTGTCACAAGATCAGTTTCAGCACTTTATGTTAAAGCATTAGGGAGCAAGAGTGAAAGGTGTACATAAATATATGAAGCCTCTGATGGCCCCTGTTTATTGCAGTGAGCACCCCTACACATGCATGAAAGATTAGCATTGTGAAAGGTATTGCTAAAGAAGATGAAGTGCTGTCTTGCAAGAGTTTACTAGGTGATAAAGTATATGCAAAGTCAGATTTGGTTTCATGTTCCTCTCCATGCTGACTGAAGTTAATTCTTTGGTAAATTATGCATCTTTGTATTGTGCTAGAAGGCCTGAGAAGGCACCGCCCAAATTAGCAAAAGATGGTTTAGGATAACTTACTAGTTCAGTGAAATGAAAAAATTGTTTTAAATGGTTTTATTACTCATACTCATCCTCAAAGGAATCTTAAAAAATGCCATTACCATTATGCTGAATTTCACTATGTACTCTACTGCAGCCATTGGCCATTCTATTTAGGAGTTTTTCCCTGAATTTCAAACAGGATAGGTAGTAAACTTAGTTCCCTTCTTAACTTTTAAAATAGTAGAAAATCTGCCTTCCTTGAATAAATAATTTAAAAATGTATAACCCTGAATAATGTGGAAGCATATGAGAACTTCTTGTGTCATTTATTTTAGTCTAATAGAGAGAGCTAACTGCCTTTAGAGACACAATTTTCTTTGAATCATTCTTTAATGCATCATTCAGCTAGACACGATCACTGTCACTTGAAGCTTCTAATCAGTTTAAATATTCTCTAATCCATAAAAGCTGTTCCAATATTAGGAACAAAACTAAAGTATATGTGTTTGATTGCTATTAAATGGTAAATATTTTACCTCAGTTTTTCCCTGTTTTAGTTTTTAAATGAAACCAGCATTAAAGGTGACTTAAGAAAAAAAAGGGAAGGAAAAATAGAGAGAGAGAAAATAAGTAATGCGTTTCTTCTTCAACTGAAAACTAAATTGCTGTGGCTGTTATTGGTTATGACTAATTAGCTGAAACTTGGCCAGAAAATTCAATAGGTGTTTTCTGGTTCTGAAGTTTCCAGTCATTCTTGCAGAAATATCTCCTTAAAAGAAAATTAGTACAAGTTGCTAATTTCTCACTGCTGTTCCTGTGCTATTCTGTAGTCTAGCATATTTCATTCATGCAGACATGCAAAGAAATTAATACTCTGTAACAAGGATTGCCAGTGACCCAGCAAACAATCCAAACAAACTGCTTATCATGAAGCCTATGGCAGAAAAGTAGCTGATCTGCTAAAAGAAACTGGGTATTGACTGGAAAATAATTTCTCAGCCGAGAAAATAACAGAGTGTCAGTTTGCTTTCTCTTGCAAATAAATATTTTTAACCCTCATTTGGTCCTCATAATGGAAGTTTGCCAAAAGGCCTGCTCAAATCCCATTAATGTATCAGCATTTAACTGTATATTTTTGCCTGAAATGCCACTCACTGTAGCTTAAACTGGGTGATATTTCCAGCTAGATCATTACCAGCATTTTGAAAAAGAATTGTAATGAAGTCCTTTCTAAAGATGTCTTGCTAGCTAGGTCTTAGTTCCTCTCACATATCTTCATTAAAATAGTGCCCTGTGTATCATGCTAAAACTATGACAACAAGCTCATGGCAGCTGGACAAGGTCCAGGGAGTTGCTGACTCCTGCTGAAGCCACATGCGCAGCCTTGCAGTACTGAAAACATACCCTGAAGGCTGCCTCAGGGTTGCCTTGAGAAAAACACTACAGAAATGTACACCAGAGTGTTTAAACAAAGGAAAGCTGAATTACTGTGCTTTGAGAGTCATTTGTCATCCTATAATCATTGATCAATACAGAACTTATGATGGCAAATAATAGTCTCTGTGGTCCAAAACACAAAGGAGTTTGAAATCTGTACTTGAGAATTTTTTTTCTCTTCATCACATTAGGATGTCTCCTTGGGAAATGACACATTTTCAAGAACTCCTGCTACAGCTGAAAAATGGGATAAACCTCTGAAGATTTAATAAATGAAATGTAAAGAGATAAAGTATGCATATACAAGAATTTAAAGCATTGAAAGCTCTTAAGATAGAGAATTTTGTTCTTATAGTATCCAGAAAGAATAATTTAGGTATTAAACCCTATTCCTTCCTTTCTTCATGTTAATCATTTAATTATATCATTTTGCCCTGCTTTTGTTCTGAGAATTGAAATATTCCTCCTTAGACATCCTCCTTTGTTTTGATTCACTCTACAGGTTCC
Source organism: Melospiza melodia melodia (assembly GCF_035770615.1). Lineage (NCBI taxonomy): Eukaryota > Metazoa > Chordata > Aves > Passeriformes > Passerellidae > Melospiza > Melospiza melodia. Next base: position 86,366,558 of record NC_086197.1, on the reverse strand, counting down.
CTGACTCAATTTTGGTGACCGTTTCATGATAACAGTGTATGAAGTCTTACCATAAGGTTGTCTCTTTCTATAACAGAATTGGCAGGTCTTCCTATTAGTGGTCTTCACTAAACATTGATATGTCTCTGGGCTCCTTGATCACCTGTCTATCCATTATATGTCTAGCTTTAAATTTTGTTAGTTTAACACAAAAAAACCCTAACAAAACAAGCAAAAAAAAGCTTGCTTCTATCTGTTTTCTCTGGAGATTTTAGCCATCTAAGAGATGGCTCCAAGTTTCACTGCAAAGTGCAATTTGAGTTATCATAGTAGATTGCACAAAAAAATTATAGTACATTGCACCAGAAGAAAAGTTATTTTTCTCACCTGAGTCTAGAATATAACCTTTTGCTTAGTCCTGTCAAAATTAGTTCTGTTTCAAAATCAGTCTAAACCACACACAATAGTACGCTCAGGTTTTATTTCACAACCATTATCCTGACCGGTTTTGAGACAGATTATGAGATAACAGTTTGACTATCTGGGACCCACAGCCCACATGTGAATTACTGATTGAATTTTAGAAAATGACTTAGGAATCCTTCAAATAATACCAAGAAATTCCAGACAGGTATAGTATAAAGGGTCCCTATGAATTTATTTGTGTCTAGCAATGATAATACACAAAGTAATAATGCACTTCCAAAAGGGTCTGAAAAAAGGAGAAGAAAGAACAGAAATACACTACCTATTTTATCCAAAGCTATTCTTTCTTGAAGTAAAAGAAATTATGTGATTGTAATAAAAAAATAATTTCTATTATTTGGTAGTATTTCTTCTGATCAGATAATGAGTTCTGTATTTGGAAAAAAGAAAACAAAACCAAAAAATAAAAATCTTTTACCATTTACCCCACCCTTTTTACCAAAAGATAAGCAATTGTTAGCAGTCATGCATGCCAAAAATTCTAAAATTCTAAAATAACTGTTTTGAAATCAGTGAATTGGTGAACATTTGGGGATTTAGTTCAACAACAGAACTTTAAATGTATTAGGCATGAAAGCTGATACATACCAGTTGATTTCACATACTGGATGGCATAGATAAGTGCCCTTATATGAGCCAGAATAAAAAAATATGTAATTTTGATCTGACTGGACTAGGAAATGAGAACTGATCAGGATAGTTGTAAAAGTCCTTTTACTGGTACATTCAAGATAATAATCACCATAAACCCAGCAATGGTTTAAAGCATATCTCAGACAGCCAGTACAGAGCCTCTGTTTATCTTATTCGTCACATTGCCTCAAGTGAGAAAGTTTATGTACAGCTTTGTTCATAGACTAAAATAAATACATTTTGTCTTCACTGTTTTCTCTAAGTCTAAAACTGGGATAAAACTACCAGTATTCTGTGAATACTGTATTCTGAAGGGTGATTTAAATGGAACTTGATTTATAGTAACCAATTCTCCATGCTTTGAATAAAACAATTTTCAGAATGTCCTAGTATTTTAAAATTGATGGAATTTCAAAAGGTTACCTTTTCTAGCTGAGCTTATTCATCCTGGTTTAATCTTTTCTGAGGTGTCTGAAGCCGTGTTTCCAGCACCTGTTCATTTTTAGCATGTGATTATGTTGATTCAATCACTTTCAAGCATATGAAAATTATTGATAATTCACCAGCTGCTTTTTGAGAACAAATTTAATCTTTTAAAAGAAGGGAGGAAGAGAGGAATCATGCTTCAAGGTCCTTAACAAACTGCAGAAATGAATCAAGCTGTGGATACCATGAACAAATGGCAGAACAGTTGACTAATCCAAAACTGTGAACAGTATGGTGTTGTTTTACTTGTGACAGTATTACTAAGAAATCTTTCAATAGCAACACAGTAAAATTGAAATTTCCAATATTTTGCTTGAGAACCCTTCATTTTTTAAATGTCAAGGTTCAAAACCTACCTCACTTACCTATTTTGTTTAATTTGATATATATACTGTTAAAAACAACTTTACATGCTGATGATGGCTGTTTAGAATATCTAATATCATGCACCTAGGCCTCATCTCTCACCTAGATAAAACAACCTAGATTCACAAGGGTAGTGAATGGTCACCATCATCTGGCTTCAGATTTGCATTAATGTCATGATAAGTTGCAAAGTATTGTGTCCCAGCAGTCCCTTGTAAGTCACCTTGAAAGAGGCAATTGCTCTTGTCACATACCTCTGGAACTTCACAAAGAATTTATGGCAACAAATAAATTATCACGGATACTCTTATTATGCTCAATGGCATGTTATATTTGGATCTAGGTTCTGCAATATTCTCTAATTAGATTGTAATTAGATTATAGTGTTTTATAAAGTATGAAGTATAAATGAGTTTGTATTCAAACAGATACAAACTAGAAGTCTCTTTCAAACATGCAGGAAGGAAGAGCTTTCAGGTTTTTGCATGTAATGAGCTTTAAATAACATTTCATAATTATAAGCCAGGCAGTGTAGCAGGTAATAATTAACTTCTCTGAATAAAAGCTCATGTGGTACTTTAAGATTAAGAAGATTAAGAAAAAAATCTTTATAAAAAGAAAAATTATATAAAAAGTCTATTTTCAGTGTCCATATCCTCTGAAGTGGCAACTCCTATACATTACTATACAGTACAACCTGTTATGTATGTGAGGTTTCCCAACACGGAGACTTGACTGTTAAAGTTTAAAAAGTATTGTATGATCCTTTGTCTTCTTTAAATTATCTTTTTTAAAGGGAAATTAGTCAGTAGCCAAACCGCTTGAGTACCTTTTCTGCCTTGCAGCCCTCATACTTGTCCATATTTGGAGGATGCTATTGGTGGCAGAGATTGCTCTTCACCAAAGACAGTAACTACAACATTCAATAACTTCATTCTTGTATAAGTAAAGTGAAAAGTGAATTTTCAAACTAACAGACACATGTTAAAAATACCCATCTTTTCTACTTCAATTTTTTTTTAAATTCTGAGTGTACAAAATGGCACCCCCCACAACATAGATTTTTAGAATGTGTTCTGAAGAATATTAAATTAATGCTATTAAAAGCCACACCTAGAATAAAATAGAGGATGCTTTCCTCTTGACTTTTTTATTTTAACTTAGTTTCCTTCTCTATGGACTAACCATTCAGTAAGCCATTAGCAACACATAGTAAAATGAGAAATTTTCATATGGGTGCTGAAAAACAAAAAGCAATAAACATATCATTAGAAATCAGAGGTTGAAGTCTGGTCTTCCACAACCATGCTGGTTTCTTTCATATTGACAATTACCTTTATAATTTTTTGTTTTCAGTAATATTTCAGATAGCAAAATCCACCTATCTTTTTGTTTAATTAAATAATGGAGATTACTTGAGGTCTGTTTATTGAGTAGTGCCAGGGTAAGTCCTAAATTTACAGCCACAATTATTATCTTTCTGCAGTGTTACCAGAGCTCTAGCTATGTCCATTTGTCTGGTTCTGTCCATAAGTTTTGTTTCTCCTTATGTCTCAGACCCATATTTACAAAATTATGACTATATTTAATTTTAAAGTTGATGAACAGAAAAATGAGCAAAAAAACAAAAAATCCACCAAACAAAACAATAAATTATTGGAAGAGAAAAATAAAATAAATTTAAAAAGAAGCTACTTCTTAGGTGTTTTGTATGAAGATCTTGGAATCTGTTATTTCTTTAGTTGACATCCATGAACTTTGTCTGTGGGTTACGGAAACTCTCTATGTAACTCTATCAAGTCATCACAATCTAATCCACCAAAACCTGTCAGATTAAATCAATTTAATCAGATTAAACCACTTGCCACAGCCAGTTGAAAGAGAAATTATACAAAACCTCACCATTAATAACAAAGTGTAGTAAAACAAAATATATCCTAATTATTAGCATAAATCTGATTAAAATAAATTTCCTTTTTTTAAACCTCATTGGTGATCAAATAAAACAATTTAACATTAATATAAAAAAATTTCTGATCAATTATTATAAATTTTATTAGAGCTAGTTCATTTGGTGAAAAAAAACTGGTTAAAATCAACATATAATCTGTAATCTACAATCTATAATCTATAAACTATAATCTGCATGTAAGGTTTTTTTAATTAAGACTTTTTTTACTGCTTTCTACTCTTCTTAATATCTATGTTTAATACTTAATAGAGGCCAGACATTTAATGGCCTATAGAGCACTTTGCAAATACACGAGACATTATAATTTGATAGGAACCTAGGGCTTTAAATTAACCTACTTAAAGATGGCAAAAAATTGAAGTCAGTTAAAAAAAAGCTAGCATTCAAAAGGTTATAAAGAAGGGGACTACTACTAAAGTACTACTACTAGTAGTACTTGATTTTTTAAAAAAAATCTGTATGGACGCTTTAGAATTTGGGTCAAAGTATTATTTAAGCCTCAAATAAAATTTGGGTTTTGCCCAATATGTTAAGTCTTCACAGAACACTCTTCACATTGTCATGTTTGTATACTCACAACACAAGAAAACACTTCTGTCTAATAGTGATTGAGAAAAACGTGGTTTAACACATTCTTTTCTCATTAACACTGTTTTATTCAAAGATGTGTGTCTTTTCTTAAGCAAAATTTATTTTTTAAAAAAATAAAGCTATCTGAAAACTAGCAAAAATATAGATTCAGTAAAGAGACATACATTGTTTTCTAGTGAACATTTAGAATAGATTTATTTATAATATGGTTTTTATTATAAACTCTAATGAGATTGTTTTCCTTAAATTAATAAGAATGGACAAAGTTTAAAATTGGCATATTTTCTGCTACTTAAAAAACCCAAAACTGACCAAAACCATCAGTATTCCACTCAATAATTTCAGGACTTTTTAACATTCATCTTACTGAAACCCTAAACTGAGCAATGAACATTGGTCACAGACGTATAGAGTTGGATTTGCCTTAATCTCTCTAGCACTGACAGTAAGCTCCACCTACCAGAGCAAGCAATATCTGCTACAATCTATACCATTCTGCTAATTTAGAAAATTTTGTTGAGGTTGAGTCTGCTTTTAACAGAGAGTAGAGGAACAACTTTATGGAAAGAATGCCTAGACTAAGTTAAGGATTATGTGTGAGGCTCATAAGAGTTGATGGGGCTTGTTTTCATCATAACTATCACTGGGGGAAAAGTATAGGGCTGGAAAATAGAACAAAATATATTCTTTATATTGAAGTTTATCATTTATTGAAGTTTATAATTCATTTACAGAATGCAAATCAAAAGATGGCCTAGTAGATCACCTAGCTGCATATAATTTATCTCTAACCAAATTGACAGGAAAAAAATTAAAAAATAAACCAAGAGGATCTGTGAAATACATAAAACAGTTCTTTGACTAAAACATTAAACTCTTTCAGCACTCCTTGAGACTGACAACCCTTCCAGCAGGATCCATGTTCTTCTGTTTGTAACCCTGTATAATGCTGCTGGCTCTGCTGACAATTGCCTCTGTTGATACTTCTGTATAATTATATAAAATATTCCTCAAGGATATCAACTTTTCAATGGATTTAGCAGAAAACCTCCTGCTGATAAAGTAATCTTGCTTCCTGCAGAGTGAAGAACACTACAGCAGCTGAACAGCAATGGATATGTTGGTCTTCTGGGTATGATTATGTCTGACTCTAATGGAAGAGACAGAAGATACTCAGACTAGATTTAATGAGAAAAGAGCTGAAAGAGAAAGATGATTTTATCTTTTTTTTTAATCTTTTTCAAAATTAAATTAACATACTGAGGCACATTTAGAGGTACAATAGTGAAAAAAAATCAAGGTGGCTAGTCTACATTTATCCTAATAGAGCTACTATTAGAAAGTCCCTCATTATGCTTAACTTTACCTATTAGGTTTTAATTGTTGTAAGAAGTTGAGATAATTCTTCAGCCATTCTTCCAAAAAGTTCTGAAACACACATAAAAAGTCTAGGAAAACCTGTTTGTGTGCTACATATAGCACCAGGATCTGAAGAAAAGTATGGCTTTTTTTGTGAATTTCATTAATTGTTTCAATATTTGTTGTTAAGAACACTCGAGTTAAAGTGCGATGTAGCTGCTGCAGTCTAAAAGTTTTGCTTTTTTCTCAAACTACAAGTGAGTGGGAGTGCAATCACTAGTCAAATGTCATTGATTTGTGTTTCATTTTCTTCTCTAAGACCTCCAAATCACATGAAAGTTACATGGGTGTGAAATGAATTACTGTTGTTTCTTTTTCATGTAGCACTGAAATGTTTCCCACATTAGGAGTAGGGTTGGGTTTTTTTTACACAAGTGATAATTAAAAAGATAGTAAATATTTTACAGGTTTTTTTTAATAAGAATACTTCTGCTAGGTTTATAATTTTATATAATTTTAAATAGATAAGAATAATTTACCAAGAATAGGGGGGTTCTACAATGATCATCTACTCTTTTACCAGGGCTGATCAGTAGTTAGAGCATGTTTTAAGGGCATTGCCTAAATGCTTCTCAAACACAGAGGCCTGGGGCAGCAGCCACCTCTCTAGCAAGCCTGTTACAGTTTTTGAGCGCCCTCTCAATAAAGAAATGTTTCTTGTTGCCACATGTGAATGTCTCCTGATGCAGTTTAAGACCACTTCCCCACATCCTGTTGCTGGATATCAGGGAGATCATGTCACTGTCATATTTTCTGAAAAGTCCCTTCACCAGGATTTCTTCTCCAGGGAAGCTGAGAAGCATCACAATATTATCTCCTTTGCTTCTCTTGTGTTTTGTGCTTTGGAATGTGGTTGGAGATTGTTTATCCAACATGTGAATTGTTTTTACTTAATGACCAAACACCATCCAACTGTGTTGGGACTCTGAGGAGTCGGTCATGAGTTTTTAATTAGCATCTTATTAGGCCTTCTGTTTGCATCCTTTCTCTGTTCTTTAGTATAGTTTTAGTATAGTATTCTTTTACATAATATAACACCATAAAATAATAAATTAGCCTTCTAAGAACATGGAGTCAGATCCTCAATTCCTTCTTCGTCCTGGGGACCCCAGCAAATACCACAAGATCAGCACCTCCCTCTCCACCTCCCCTCTTCAGGGAACTTCATGCATAATTAATACACTACACAGATCTAATTGAAAGAATGGGATATTGACCAAATGAAGGTACGTCTAACCCTGGACAAGAAATTAAATAAAAGACTATGACACTGATGGCATTAAATCAGATTAAAAGTACACACCCAGCAACTTTTTCCTAGGAGTAAGAATAAGCACACACTGCAGAAGGAAGAATGGTGCAAGCATATATGAATTTTCCTGAATTACTTCACTGCATTTTAGTGTTTAATTTTATTTTTCAGCTTGGGAAATATCTTGAATCAGATGTGCTCTGCCTATTCAGTAATGCTTAATAAACTTTTCTTTCACAGAAGTATCTAATATGCCCTTGGACCTATTTACATTTTTACAGTCTACAGCATTCTTTGACAAAGAGTTTCATTATTCCACTACATACTATATGGAGGAAGAAAAGCTCAAAACACCTAAAAGTTCACCCTTTATTCTGAATCTAATTCTCCTTAGCTTTATTTGATAGTAGATAGGAAGAAAACAGAAATGATTGATCTCAATCAATTGTCTATAGCACTTGTGATTTTGTGGATGTTTATTAAATCCACCACCTAATTTCTGCCATGTGTTGGTGGTTTTTCATGAATGGCATGTGGGTGCTGGGACATGTTCCTTGAGCTTTATTGCAGCATCAGCCTCATTATGTGTTGAGACAAGAGAAAGATGGCAACAGTTCACATCCTGACAGCAGCAGCAACCAAAGATTTCTTTGTTTTACAGAGAATTTTAAAAACTTTCTAGCCAATAGCATATTCCTAAAATTTACAGACAAGTGTTCTATCCAATCCCTAAAGGCACGTCTACACTTGCTTCGCACAATGCTTGCTTCTATGCTTTCTATTAACAATGCACAATATTTCATTATTAAGCCTAAAACCTTCTACTATCCTGCTAAGCATATTTTTCTGCAGTCTTAAGGTCTATCTTAACCCAGCCTAAAACTCAAGCTATTGTTTCATGTACTTGTTTGATGTACTATTGTAACTTTTTCTACTTCCTGACTTTGCCGCTGCAGCCTAGCTCAAAGTTTCCTGTTCTGTTTCTAAGGCCTGCTTTTACTGCTTTCTGGAAATCTTCTTATCTTTACTATTTCCCACATTCCATGCAGGTTTCTGTTTGGATCTCCCTTGTTAAATCGTTGCTTATATGGAAATGTTTACACATTTTTAACCAGAGGTTTTAGTCCGTGAACTTTTTCTAATTCTACTGTATCATTTTGAGGTGTGGAGACTAAGGTTGTATAGTATTCAAAACACACCAGAAACATGAAATTATACAATGGAATAATGAGATTTTCTGTTTCATTCTGTATTTCTTTATTACTTTCTAACAACTGATCTCTTCTCACATTTGCTGAGCATTAGAAATTACTGTTGTTAGCATTCAAAACCACATAATCACAGAGGGATTATATGTGGTGCTTTTTATTTAAGAGCTCTGGGTGCCAGGGGTATATTCAACCAAAATCTGACTCCGACCACACATCCGAAATGATCATGTTTTTATACTCTATCGTTGTCTAACTTTTATGTTAATTATTAAACTTATATTGTTCTATTGTATACATAGATTTAGCCCCCCTCTGAATTTCCAACATAGTTTCTCATTATTCTTCTTATGGTTATATAATAATTATATTTAATTACTAAACAATCATCACATCTAACAATTATATAATTTATCATACTGCTTACGCAGGTGCAGTTGATCTGGGAAAACACAAAGCTTAACATTTTAGATTCTATCTTTAACTTTTTCCAGGGCTCCACTATCACTGTCACAAAACCAAAATCTTCCCTCAGGTCATGTGGCCAGCTCAGTGCCTTTTATTGGTTTCCCCATGTAGATTACTTTATGTTTATCGTAATTTATTCCATCTCACATTTTTGTAACATAGTCATTCAAATTCTTACTGGCTTCATCAAAGTTTTCAAAGGTGAAATCTCTCCACCCTGCACTTAATGGCTTCATACTTGGAAAGACTTTTTCACTTGACTGTTGATCTCTTTTCTTAGGTTATTTGCAAATGACGGTAAAAAAATATTCTGCCAACACAAATCCATAATAAATCTCAATGCTCTGCAAGAGAAGTCTGCTTAATTTTGACTCCTCTTTCTAATTATTTATTTGTTTGCATATTCTCGTGTAATTAGTGTGTGTGCCCAGGTGCTGGTGACTGTGAGATGATGTCAGAAGCTGCCCTCATGTTGAACAGAGTCAGTTCCAGCCAGCTCCAAGACAGTCACACCTCTGACCAAAGCTGAGTTCAGCAATGATTTTGCCTGTGCCTCTGTGATAACTTGTTGAAAAAAGGGTAAAAATGCTGTGCAGAAACTGGGAGTGAGAGGTATGAAAATGTATATCTCTTTATCCTAACCTCTTTAATTGGTAATAAATTAAATTTCACCAAGTCTGTTTTGCTCATGGAGATAATTGCTGAGTGATCTCCCTACAGTTATGTCAACTCACAAGTGTTTAGTTTGTTATTTTATCCCCCTGTTCTACTGAGAAGGAGGAATGATAGAGAGGCTCGTTGGTCACTTAGCTGTCAACTATGCCACAACCTGCCACAGAGAGACATTTTTCAGATCTCATCTGGCATCACATTTATCATTTCCCAGTCCTAAGATGCAACAGCAGTTTTGAAGAGAGAAGTTACACACTACCATTAGTAATTTAGCTATTTCATCCTTGAGTTATCTTAGAACACTTGAGTGAATGCCATGTAGTCCTTCCAATTTGTTACTGCTTATTTTGTCAGTCTGCTTCATAACCCCTTTTACAGCCAATTTCAGGCACAACTGCTGAGTCTCAAATAAAAAAGAGTTCCAGTGAAAGAACCTCCCTGATTTTTCCACAGTGAACACTGATGAAAAAAAAAAGGACATTTTGCTTCTCCGTGGTGGCTTTGACTTGTTTGAAAGAATGTTTTATATCTAAATTGTCACCTGAGTTCTTTGTAAGATTTCATTGCAAACTCCTCATAGAACATGTTTGGAAAAAAAAAATACAGTTATTTAGGACACTTATTTTGAAGTTTTTAAAATTTTTTCCCCCAAATTCTTTTTTGGGATATCTTTGAAGATGTGCAAAAAGTCAGCAGATTATTCATCCTCAAGCATTCTTTAGTCAAAATGCATAGCCATTCATTCAAATTAGTGTGCATTCTCGAGGTCTCTGTGTTAGAAGGCAATATTCCATAGCTGTTTCTTGTTTTGTGCAGTTTCTAACCTCTGGAAATTTAAAATAAGCCAGTCTGGGAAGAATTCTTATGCTTGCATTGCCACATACTAAACAATGGAGGATCAGGCCCATTTTTGCTTACATTTACCATTCATTAGTCACAATTGTTTTGCACTTTTGAGTAAGATTTTTCTTTCTGCCTATCTAGTTATATTAGTCCCCTAACCACAAGTCATGCCATTATTAAAATTATTCCCCAAAGAAATTCCTGTAGTAAACAACAGATCTGGGATTGCTGCTTTGCAGAAAATGAATCAGTAATTCTGGCGATGAAATGACTGTGAGCTTTCTGCCAATTTTGCTGAATATTGATGAAAGAATGATGCATCATCCCATGTGGTGGACAGCAAAAATGAGTTATGATAAAAATGTGTTTGGAATCCTGAACTTCTTCCCTTCTTCCCTTATTAATTTAATTTACCAAGCTAAAGGAAGTTGGCTATTTTTAATTGATTAGTCCCTCATACCTGAGCATTTCACCAGTCATAGCCCCTGGGGGCCAGTGTATCCTGCCCTGTCTGTCAGAGCACCCACATGGCTGCTACAGGTTCTGCTGCTCAGTAATGGAGCACAATGAAATGTTTTACCAGAGAGATGACTGAATGAAGCAGTATGTCCCCCTTAAAGGGAAGGATTCTGAATTCTATGAATATTACTTCTGGTATACTGAATATATTGCTTTAGAAAAAAACAGCAAAGGCTTGGTGATTTTTTAGTAGTTGGAAAAGCTACTACCTCAGAAGGTATACTGTCTTACTGATATCTACCAATACAGAAATAGCATAAAATTCTGGTTTTGACAGACAGACTAATCAATATGTAGGGGTATTGCAGACATCAAGGTACAAATGTGATCTTTAAATATGATTGGGAAATTTCAACTAGAATTTATGTTGACACCAAAGAAATGTGATCCAACACAAGTCTGTATACAGTGCTTGCAATCCAAGATTTTGGCAGCAGTTCAGCTACAGGGATGACTTCCACGAAAAGAGACCAGAAGATTTCCCTGAGTTCAATACAGCCAATACCATCTAAGGCAGAGAGATAGAGCAAAGACAGACTCATTCCTGGGCTAAGGCCTCCAGTGGCTGTAGCAGTGCCTCTAGGATGGCCTGTTTAGGAAGGGGAAAATAAAATATTGGAAAGCAGAAGCCAGGGAGAGGAGTGAATGTGTGAGAGAAACAGCCTTGTAGAAACCAAGATCAGTGAAGAACGGGGAAGGGATGCTCCAGGCACAGAAATTCCTCTCCAGCCTGCAGAGGACTCCATGCTGGTGCAGGTAAAGGCCTGAAAGGGACCACGACCCCATGGGAAGCCCATGCTCAAACGGGTGCCTGGCAGGACCTGTAACCCTGGGAAGGAGAGGAGCCCAGGATGCAGCACTTTCAGAAGCAGGACTTGTGACCCCACAGGACCCACAGTGGAGCAACTTGTTTCCATGTAAGGGATTCTTACTGGAACAGCTCATGAAGATCTGCAACCTGCGTGAGGGACTACACAATGGAGCAGAGGAAGACTGTGAGGAGGAAGGAGAGGCAGAGACAACATTGGATGAACTGACTGCAGCCCCCATTCCCTTCCCCCCGTGCCACTGGGAAATCATGAGTGGAATCCAGGAAGAAGAGAGGGTGAGGGGAAGGTGTTTTAATTTTTTTTTTTATTTCATCTTATTCTATTCTGATTTGATTGGTAGAAAATTAAATTAATTTCCCCAATGCAAGTCTGCCTTGCCCATGTTAATAATTGGTGAGTGATGTCTCCCTATCCTTCTCAATTTTTTCATAAAGTCTTCTCTCTACTTTCCAGCTGACAAGGGGTGTGGCAGAGTCTCTGGTGGACACCAGGCATCCAGCTAGGGTTAACCCACCACAGTCTGACTTCAGGAGTAGGCCCTAGGTTTCTTTTATTTTCTTATAGATATATGTCTGGTTTTTTATGTTGGTACTGGTTTTGGCTGGTATAGAGCTATTTTTTTCCACAGTAAGTAATATGGATCTGTGTTTTGGATTTCTACCAGAAATAGTGTGGATAGCAAAAACATGATTTGTTATTGCTGAGCAGTGCTTAAAGAAAGTCAAGGCCTTTTCTGCTACTCACTCCATCTAATCATTGAGGAGGCTGGGGAGGCACGAGGATTTGGGAGGGGACACAGCTGGGACAACTGAGCCCAACTGACCTAAAGGATATTCCAGACCACGTGGCATCATGCTCAGTGTATAAAGTTGGGGGTAGGAGGAGGGAGGAGAGAAAATTTGAAGTGATTATATTTGTCTTCCCAGGTCACTGTTACATGTGAGGGGGCCCTGCTCTCCTGAAAATGGCTAAACACCTGCCCATGGGAAGAAATGAATTCATTCCTTGGTTTTCTTTCCTTATGTTTGTGGCTTTTGCCTTCCCTGTTTAAGTGTCTTTGTCTCAACTCACATGTTTTTCCAGCTTTTACCATTCCAATTTTCTCCCGGACCCTACTGGTGAGGGATTGAGTGACTGGCTGTGTGGTGCTGGGTTGCTGACTGGGTTTAAACCAAAACACCTGCACTACAAAACACTAGATGCTGTTATTTCATCTAAGATAAAAGTAATTTGATCACTCCTAAATCAGTTCAAAACCTGCAGCAGTTTCCAGCCCATTGTATGCTCAGTGTAAGCATACTGAAATACAGGAGATATAACAGCCTCAGTTACTCACTTTTAATTCACTGCTGGAAGTTCCATGGAGCCCTCAGGAAAGTACACAAGAAGGAACTCAGGCAAACAATGAAGGACAGAAATATCCAGTTACCATGAAAAGAATATTTTTCATAAAAACATACTGCTGCCTATATCTCTCCATCCTTGAATGAGCTCAGAAAAATAACTTACTTGATGAGCCTGGAAATTGTAATCCATAATTCCACTTTGTTCTGAAAATCATGGATTCAATAAAAAAAAAATGCGACCCATTGCAAGTTCTTCTACGTCTTCTGCTAGTTCCTGTGTATTCCAGAAATGTAACTACTTTGATATTTTCCCCATAGACTTTAAAAATGTCTCTTCTGCTACCTTAATTCTGTTAAAAAAAAAAACCAAAACCTATACCTGTGCATTTACTTATAAGCAAAATACCAATACCCACAATAAAAATAAAAAAGATTGAAAATTGGTTGGCAGAGACTTGTAGACTAGAAGATGTTTCCACTCATGTTTTGGGTAGAAAACTGGAGCCTGGCCATGTGTCTTTTTCTTTACATCATCTTTACACATTAGATTCAGTGAAGTTTAGACTCCCAAGCACATGTAAATATCTACATATACAACCTTAGGTGTAGTAATCCTAATCTCAAAAGTGACCCCACCCTTGAGACTTGTTTCTTTTACTCAGATAAAGCCAACTAGTACCATTTGAAATGTCCTTCCCCTATATTAGGCATCTGCATTGAACTCAGATGACCAAGAGATATTTTCATTCTTCAGCAGCAAGTGAAGACCAGAGAAATCAATTTTCCAGCACCTAAATTAAATTGAATTCTTGTATTTAGGAAACTGACTCATGCCCAGTATGTTTACTTAATATGAAATTTTTATCTCACAAATGAAAAATTCAAATGCAAAAGAATCCTGGTGTATAGTTGCTTCTTAACACAATGAATATCATTCTTTGTTCAATTTATCTCAGTCATTCCTGCTAAGGATATTTTTCCAGATTGACATATCCTTGCATTATGGTCCAAGTACTACAAACCTATGGAATGCTTAAACAGTCGAGGAAAACAAAAGGAATATTGGATAGTTGTCACATTTGGGTGAAAGCTACAGGAGGAAGCTTCTAATTTCTCTTGATGAGAAGCACTGTGAGAGATTAATATAATATGGATTAAATTCTTTTTTTACCTTTGGTCATTCTGTGGGATGGTGGGGAAAATAAGTGGGAAAAAGCTCTGTCTTCCCCTTCAGAGGGTCATGCACTTTTAACACAATCCCTCATGGGTCCAGAAAGTGAAATTTGCAATGTGCCCTCTGAAAAGTTTGCATACCATTATAGAAAATGTATGGTAGTTATTCCTGATTATTCATATTAACAAATTGTCACGTCTAAATGCTTGTCTGTCTTGAATGATATTCAGAGATATAATACAAAAGAAGAATATTCTTCCAGGAAATTCTAAACCTCTGTGATGTGGGATCACAATTATCCTTGGCATTATAAGAAAAATCCTTACAGACTTAATTTTCCAAGAACTGAGGCCTCTTTTTACTGCTCCTTCATCCCCTTTTTTCTTTGTTTTTGCTTTATTTTTTAGTCAATGCTTCTTAACCTTGATCAGTTTGAAACAGAACTCAATAGTTTGGTATATTTATTCAATGGATTCCTTTATAGATCCTTTTATAGATTTTTTATAGTCAGCAATTCTGTGAGACCTTACCAAGAAGAAAAGAGCGAAGAAAAATAAGGTCTTATAATTAGCAACATATAAAAGAAATTATAATGAGTGTACATAAGGTGAGAATGCAAATCTTCCCTACGTCTTTGTAGATGAAGGTGTTGGGAATCGGTAGCTAATCCATGGAGAGTTTACTAATGAGCCAACAGGACTATAACAATTCAGCAGATATTTAATAAATACTTAAAATATGTTTATACATCTGTTGCTTTCTCTTTTGTGAGTTGTAATTAAAACAGCGATTGTGCCTCTCTTGGGTAGAATTGTTTTGAAGGCAACACATGCACTGAGAAAAATAGAAGAGAATGAATTGCTGGGTTTAGAAGATTTGCTCTCTAGGTAGACCTCACACTGGCTTTGCTGTAGTTTGGAGAGTTTTGTTCTTTCTTGCCTCAGTTATTTCTGCACAATTATCTTAAACAACCTGCTGTCAACAATTTGTAAGCCATGAGTCATGGATATTTTTTATAGTCATTTCTTTTTTTTCTATTTTTCTAAAAAATAAATTAAAATAGTCTAGAAACATCCAAACCGAATGTTTCATCTAGAGTTCAATATCTAGAGAAAAGCAAATTATATCGGTGTCACATAATGAAAAAAAGGTACTCCTTTAATACCCCAAGAATGGAAAATGGGAAAGTTTAGTCATTATCTTTCTTCAAGACTTTTAATGCAGTTCTTATATTTGGAGTTCTCCTAGCACTTTCAAAACAAGAGCTTCAGCAAAAGAATATGTTTGACCACAGGACCTTTTCATGAATGGTTATTTCTTAACATATTGTAGTTCTTTAAAAAGTTTCTATATTTCGTGTATCAAGAATTGTCAATATAGAATTGACATTTGGAAGTGCATGAACATTATCTCCTTAGCTATTGTCTTTGCACATTTGACCTCAGTTTGATCTAGAACACACAATTTGAAATTATCATCAAAAAAAAAAAAAGTGTCTCAAATATAACATCAGCTGACAATTATATTTAAACCAGAAAATGCATTAGAGCAGAAATATCTCTTTTAGCATTTTCCAAGATAATAGTCATAAAAGTGCTTCCTTCTGAATATCTATATCAAGAACTTCATGTGTTATTTCTTTCAAGAATCCTCCAATTTAAAGTTAGCAACTTTAGCGATACTAAATTTTACCTAGAATTTTGTTTGTTTGTGTGTGGGTTTTGGTTTTTTTTTTGGTTTGGTTTGTTTTGTTTTGTTTTGTTAAATATATAACCTGTCATTCTGAATGGCTACCATTCTCTTTCAGGTAGATGTGAATTTGCTCTGCCACTGAGGAACTGAAACTTTTCTCAGTAGTGGTACTGTCACAAAATCATCTGGACTCATTACAATTTCTATTTTAATCCTTTTCCTTATAAAAGTATCTGACCATCATAATTTTTTGCCTCAAGGTCTGAGCTGAAGGCAAAAATAATTTAGGAAATATTTACTGCGGAAACATCCCTTCTTTACCTTTTTCACATATTTATGGGATCTTTAGATTATTTTATTTTCACTCTTAGAGTATTTGCATATCCTAACTGGAAGTTAAAAAAATTTGGTTATCAATGATCTACTCCACCAAGAAATTGGTATTCAGAATTTAGCATTTATATGGGAATATATATTTCATAATCTTATAATTATGAAATGGCTAAAGGGATTTTCTTCTAAGGTTCTGGAAACATTTGCTTTAGGAAGGAAGCCAAGCATGACCAGAAGTAAACTTTCAGAAGTTTGTTTCATTAAGTCAAAAAAAAGTTTAATAAGGAAGGAGGTCTATTATACAGCAAATTTGAATTTCGATTTTATTGCTATTGAAAGCTGTCACTTTAAAAAGAAATGTGAATTTCATTCCCAGGAAAGAACTAACTTCTTCATTTAACATTTATTTTTAATGAGAACCCATTTCCCATAAATAGCAACAATTATCTCTCAATAACTGTCTTCCACCTTGATTCTGAAAGCAACAGCAGATTTTATGTGCAGACAATATCTATATATATATTATTTAGGCATAATTCATGCTAAAATGTTTCAGTTCCAATAAATCTGAAATGTAGGTTAAAATACAGCTTTAATCTGAAAAAATGACTGCACAGATTGATGGTTAAATTGACTAATAGTAGAACAAAATGACAGAAGATTTATCATAATAAATGCGCATAAAGGATCCAAAATAAAGATAATGCAGCATAATGAGACAGAGAAAAAAGGATTATGATGGAGAAGGAAATAATAGGCAATATATTTAGTCTCAATTTCTCTGTTATCCTCAGCCTCTCATGCAAGGAAAACTGAATTTACACTGTAAACCATCCAAATTACAACTTTTTTGTTGTCTGTTTAAGAATCTGAAGCATTGTCTGCATATAGATGCAACAAATCTGCATAGACTCAGCCATCAACACACGGCCTTTAATACAATAAGGGACTTTCCCATGTCTTTTCAAGACTTTTCCATATACCAGGACAGTGAAATTGATAATATGCACCTGTCTATTTGCTGTTCATACAATGAGGTAATGCTTTTCCCTCTGCAATGAAGTGTTCATTACTTCAGAAAGAAGCATCGAGAGCTTTCATGAGATCCTACTGGAACCACTTGTTCCCTCTCCACATGTTATGAACAGCTGTCTGATTTGGAGTCTGCTTTCAAAAAGTTCAAATCATGTGCAGTAATGAGGAAAAAAGTAGTAACTTTTGCTATGCTGTGTGATGTTTGCAATGAATAATTTATTTTTTTCAGAGTTGTTGATTTTCAGTGTACTGTTGTTCACTGCTTGTTCTGCACTTGCTAAACTTGTGCTATATTCTGATCTTACAGTATTTTCATATGGATCCAGACTCTTTATTTACACTTGCAAAAAGTCCCTCTTCAGCTTTCTTGCAGGCTCTCTTTGGATACTGGAAGTCTGCATGTAGGTCACATCAAAGACTTCTTGTACATAATTTTTCATGACTCTTATGATCATTACTTTTTCCATTTTTATGCTACATCTAGGAAACTGCTGTCATGCTTTTCTGGGCATGATTTACAAAGCAAAAACTATTTAGATTTCTCTGTATTTTTTTCTTTTGTCACATTTTTATTTTGTTTTATTGCCTAATCTGAATTATCTTAATTCTTTCCTATCTGATTTAAGCATTCATATTTTACTTAAGAAATAAAATAATTTCATAAAATCATTAAGTTAGTTTTCTAATGCAAAGGTTTTTTTGATCATTCTGTCCTCTAATACATTTAAATGTATCTGTTCCTTTCATTACTTTTTAAGTAATGACTTTTGACTTTTTTTTTATTGTGGGTTTGTTTTTGGTTTTTGTTTTGTTTTGCCTTGTTTTGTTTTTCCCAGCTGTATTCAACAGAAGAGCTAAAATATAAACTAGCATCCTGTGTTTTGTCAATTGAGGAAAAAGACAGAGTGGGAGTTCATATCTGGTCTGACATGAGTTTGAAATTAGGATGTCTAGATGCAGATACTTACATATGGAAATCTTCCTATATTCTAAATGCATTGTAATAGCCCAAACAAACATACTTCATAGATTAAATTATATATAAAAATCAATACACTTATTACCAAGTTAGATGCCTAAAGGACAAGCAACAAGCTCACTTGGCTGTCCTTATCTTGAACTGAATCCCGTCTCTAAGCATCCACAGTTATAAGAGTTGAAGCAAAATGAAATTTCATTGCTGCTCAAAATCCACTACAAGACAAAATCCATTCAGAAAGAAGATTGAATTAATTTTATGCTCCAGGAGTGCTGCTGATAACTTCCTGACATGGCTGACCAAGGAGCAAAAAATACAAAATGCTCTTCTGGACCTGATACTTACAAACAAGGAGGAACTGGCCTTAGATGTGAAATCTGGGAACAGTCTTGGCTGCAGTGAATGTAAAATAGTGGATTTTAGGGATAAAACCAGAAAATTGAAGGATCACAGCCTTGGATTTAAGGGAGCATAGTTTGCCCCACTCAGGACTCTACTTCCAATAATCCCAAGGGAGATGACCCTGGGAAGCTGTCTGATTTTCAAGGATCGCTTACTCCAAATTCTAGCATCCCAACTCTCCCACCTACCCCAGAGGCACAAAGAGGCAGGGAATGGGGATCACGGTCAGTTCATTGCCCACGGTTTCTCCACAGCTCAAGGTAAGCAGTCGTTCTCTCACTGCACTGTGGGATCCCTGCCACAGAAGACAGTTTTCTGTGAACTTCTCCAAGATGAGAACAACAGTTCCCTGCCAACTGCTGTAAGAGGAGACCATCCCGTAGGCTACAGTACCCCTCAAACTGCTGCAGTGTGGGCCACTCTTCCATGGGGTGCAGTCCTTCACAGACAGGCTGCTCCAGAATGGGGCTCACTCTCCATGGGCCTTCTGTACAGTCAGGGCCTCCTCTCAGACATCCATCTGCTCCAGCATGGTGCTCTCCATGGGCTGAGGGCCGATCCCTGCATCCCCATGGATCCCCATGGGCTGCAGGGGCACAGCTGCTTCACCATGCTCTGCACCAAGAGCTGCAGGGGAATCTTGGCCCCAGGCCCTGCAGCACCTCCTCCCCCTCCTTCTTCACTGACCTTGGTGTCTGCAGAGTTGTTCCTGCTACAAGTTCCCATTCCACTCTTCTCTGGCCGCAATTACAACTGCAAAATTGTGTCAGTACAACTAGTCTGTAGCTTAGCAAGGTAAATCTGGCCATAACAAATCCAATTCAGGCAACTTTGCTCATTCTAGAAAAGAGGTAACTGAGACTGCAGCCAACCCCGTTCCAGCTCAGATGAAGATACACCACGGGCCAGAGCTAGGCAGAGAGAGGTCCCCTCCAATCAGCTATCAAAGCCCCACAATAAACTCATGGCTCTTTGCTGATGATGATCTGTGTGTTGTATTGTGTGTCTGTCTCTTCTTTCTTTCTTCCTTCTTTCTTTCTTTTTCTTTCTTTCTTTCTTTCTTTCTTTCTTTCTTTCTTTCTTTCTTTCTTTCTTTCTTTCTTTCTTTCTTTCTTTCTTTCTTTCTTTCTTTCTTTCTTTCTTTCTTTCTTTCTTTCTTTCTTTCTTTCATCCATCTATCTATCTATCTATCTATCTATCTATCTATCTATCTATCTATCTATCTATCTATCTATCTATCTATTATCACAGAGGCATTACCATAATCTCTAATTGGCCCAGTTTGGACCAGCAGCATGTCCATCTTTGGACCCATCAGGGACTGTCTCTGCCACATGTGGAGGAAGTTTCCAGCAACTTCTCACAGAAGCCACCCCTCTAGTCTCCCCTGCTACCAAAACCCAGGCTCTGCAGACCCAATCCCTGTTCTATGAAGCAGCTAGCTCATCAGAGGAGGAAGGTGCAGTGTTGTTTATCCTGACTTCAGCAAGGCTTGCCACAATGTCTCTCATATCATTCTCCTAGATAAACAGATGAAATATGGGTTAAATGAGTGATTGTTTTGAATGTACATTTCCTTTGTTATGTTGTAAAATAGTTTTTTTTTTTTACAATAACAAAAAAATTGCTGCTGGTTACAGCAATATGATCTGCCTCATTCACTCTCTTTCCTCCTCTCCCCCTGCTGTCCTTCCTTCCAGTAAGAGTTTCTGCAGAGTATTATTTGATTGTGCAATTTTAAGGTATCCTCATTACTCAGGATAATAAATCTCTGGTGAGGCAAATTGATTTTCTTATATAAAGAACAATCTAAAAACTAAAAAAAAATTCCTATATGGAGAGTACAGAATTTGAGATTGTTACTTCATGAAGAGTCCTTGCTTTTCTAATTCAGAGTGTAGTTTCAAGTATGAAATCAATAGAACATCTTCTAAGGTTCACATCTCTCTATGTAAATTAGAGCTGGAGTGTAGGTGGTATTCTAGATGTTTCCCACATCTCAATTAGGTACCAGAGAGCAAATGTAACTAACATACTTCTTTCCTTGTTTGAAAATAGAATTGATATAAACTTAATTAATGTCCATGTGATCTATATCATTGTGCTTCTGTAAAAAAAAAAAAAATTACATTTTTCTGCCTATATTTAAAACTAAAATTAAGAAGGGATTTTCTTTCTCACAGTCAAAAATGTCTCCATTATACTCGTTGACTCATAAATATCTTTGTTGGTATCAACTTCTTTAATACTAACAAAAGACAAATAAATATAGACACAATTCAATCTTTTTTAATATCAGTAACATTCTCTTTTACATTGTCATTTTAGCTTCCAATTATGTTTTGATGTGGGAAATTACATTTTGGGATTTTTCTTGTGTTCAGATCAGATCTCCTTGCAATTTCATGTTCTCTTTTCTACTTTTTAAATCAAGTAGGAGTCTTTGGGAAACTGATAGAATGGAAAACAACATTATGACACTACAGACATCCTCCAGGCACCTTTATTTTATGGTTTTTTAGACCTTGTTCTTTGTCCTCAAGAAGGTATGGAAGCAAGGAAAGATATAGTATCAGAAGTATGGCAAGGTGTTCAGATCAGTAGAAAAATAAATTAACCGGAAATCTGAAACCTGGAAAAGACAAGGCATTCTGCTTAACATCTATAACACAGATTGCACACATAGGTTGGGGGAGGTTTTCTCTGTCTTAAAACAGGTTATGATGCATCAAATTAAACTTGGTGAGTATAGTATTAGCCTTTACAGTTTTCTCTATATCAAGTGTTAATTAAATTCTTGATTTCCGATGATTTTCATGAGAGTTCATATATTTCATACGTTCAGCTATATTTTAATGCAATAAGACTCTGGTAAAGACACTCTAATATAAATTGTATGGGCTTTGTTCATACTGGATGTTACTAATTCCTATCAATTCCCTCCTGAATGGGACTAATCATTTATGTGTCCATAAAGACAAGCTTGCTACACCAAAATCCTCATTGACATGCTAAAATGAACACATACTTAACCAGAGCACCTCTGTTAGAATAAAAAATTGAAACAGAAGGTTACTAAAGTGATTTATTACTTATATTGTATATTACATGCTGATAGCAGATTATGGAAAACAAAAAAGGGTTTTTTTTTCTATAATGCAGGTTTTGGTCTATTCTGTTTTTAAACATAATAAGATTTCTCATAATGCATCACTGAAGTTTGAGTTACAATCAGTGGGAAATCAGATTTATAGGGATCTTCTATGGCTCAACTTTTTTGTCTTTGAAATTTTCAAGTAAAACTATCAGAAATTTCCCACAGTGTTACAATAAATTAATTATCTAAATGTTTCAAGAGTTAAGAATTAGAATGAAAAGAATTCAAAATATTTTAACTTTTTTTAAGAGGAGTTTTAAAACAACATAAGTATGTGGTTTTGGAAAAAAACCTTTCTTATTTTTTGCTTTCAACTTCAAACTTCCCTGTAATTTCCTTTATATGAGGCAGATATCTACATTTATTTTGCTAGATAAAATGAGCATTTTTGGAAGGAAAACTCAAAAGACTATTTTTCTGTTTGTTTTAAAATATAAGGAATAAAGCATTAATAAGTATTAAAAATATAAGGAATTTTCTTATTTGTAGTGTTTACAAGGGATTTAAAATTTTAAATGGAAAATCCAGAGCCTGAAGACTGAGGAAAGAATGGGCTTGAAAAAAATTTAGGAGGGGAAAAGTTCATTTTCAAAGGATATAATTAATTGGTTGCTTCGGGACTGAAACTAATTAGGAAAGGAATAAGAGCAGAAAGGCTTTTTTTTTTTTCAGTCTGTATGTAATATTTGGTCTGCTGTTCATGTAGTTTTTATGTGTATTTCTAGGACTGAGTGTTCAAAGAAACTGTAGAATATATTGTGTGCTTTAGCTCTATTTTGACCCAGACACTATGGTATATCAGTTTTTTTACCGTATCTCCTGGGCAAAGCATCATAGCTTAATAAAACTAGACAAACTAAAGAAATACACCTGGATGTAACATCTCTGGCACCAATTGAAGGAACAGATATAGCTAGAACAAGAAACTACACTTTCAACCTGGATTTAAAAACTAAATCAAGCTGAAATAGCTTCACAACAAAGGCATTTCAAAGATGTTACATATAACCAATGTAATGTCTTACTTTTACAGTTTACAAAACATCATTGGGAAAAAAAAACCTATCACATTTTCCATGCAATGATCACAGGTGCAATGTGTATGGTTAACACAAAATTAAAATGACAAAAGTATCATTCAATTACTTTGAGTCACTCGTAATATGCATGGCACACCTGATAATTATTTTTTAATTGTTCTAGAAATTCATACAGAGAATAATCTCACACTAAATATGCAGTTTAAAAAAAAACAAACCTCTTAAGATACTGTAGGGAATTCGTTCTCTCTGATTAATGTTTGTTACTGTTTTGATGATGTACTGTGTACATTAATATTTTGTTTCAGCACAGTAAAAGAAATAAGCATAATAATTAATTGTGTTTTGAAATTATCATTAGTTTTGCATTAACAGGAGTGAGTATATATATGTGTTTAGTAGGCAGTTTAAAAATATTTTTATTTTTTCATTATTTTTTAATGCAGTGCATCTCTAGTGCATCACCTGGGCTATTTTGGTACTAATGACAATATAAACTTAAACATCAGCAACTTAAAAGCAGTCAAAATATATCTTTCCATTAGTGGGGATTTTTTTCCTACTTTCACAGAATTTTCTTAATGAGGTTGATTGAAATAACTGTTGTTCAAACTTGTATATAAAATTAGAGGTCTTTCTCACCACAACTGGTTTTTTTATAAGTATCACTTGAAAAAGTTGGGTTACTCCTCCATTGTATAGACTGTGGTGGAAAAAGGTAGGGAATTTGGAACATTTTGCTCATAACAGTTTTATACCAGTGTCCCAGTTGCCACATTTATTGCACTGCAGTCCATATTTTTATGCTGAGAACATTATGATTCCATTGTGTTTGAAATAGAAAGAAATTTATGCTGAATTTTCTCTAAGTTCCAGCCAAAAGAATATTCTGTTTCACACAAAACATTAAAAAGCTAACAACTTCAATTGCAAAAAAATTGGTGTATCTCATTCTTTCAATAAAATGAAAAAGAGTTAGGAAGGTTTAAATCATGCAAAATAGTTTAGGATCTTAATCCTTACATTTGAGGGAGAGCAAAATGAAGTTCCAAGGAGCTCTAACTGCAGGGAAGTCAGAAGAAAGTGGTTTAGAAAAGGGACAAACTGACATATGTTCAGTATAAAGATTTCACTTTTTCACTTTCAGGGGAAACAGTCATCATCAATAAGTTTGATCTGCTGCAGTAAAAAATAAAAATCTTATATTTGGGTTATGGATTGTATGGAACAATATTTGAGTGAAAGTTTCAGACTAATAACATGTGCTTTCATTTCTGGTTCTGTTTCTGTAGAGGAAAATATAGTCAAAAGTATTCAAGTACTTTTGTGGCCTGTGACCTTAGCGCCACAGCTGTGGAAATAAAAACAAGAATAATAAAATTTACGAATTATTTTAGTTGGTTAGTTTTCAGTTTTGTTGTTTTGGGTTTTTTCGTTTTGTCTTGGGGTTTGAGGTTGCGTATTTTTCTTTAGACTTTTAATTTCAAAAACATTGTATTTAAATGCTTTTGACATTTACTTTGGGGAAGTACACTGATATTATAAATTATGAAAAAAAGAAAGGAGTGCTACCCAATATCCATTTCCCAGTCCAGAGGTACTAACTGTGACAGTCTACAAAATCAAAGAAAAACACTTATGTGAGTGAAAGGATGTCTGATTGAACACTGAATTGTATTTATTGCTTCTGGGTGGAAAAGAGATATTAAATCCCTGTTTGGGAGAAGAGACTGACCTAATGCATGCCATGGCAATTCTCTACAGTCCTTCACTTTGTTTATTCTTAGTGAGTGCATTACAAAGGTGCTCCTTTATACATTTTTACATAAAGCACTTTCTAAATTCAAGCCGCACTAATGCGATTACCGGGAGTATGAGCACACAAAGGCTGGTTTCTTATCCCCACATTTAAATTCTATATACTCTTTCTTCTGCTTCATTTATATTCTGGTAAGCATCTATGTAATTCTTCTTTTCTTTTATCAAATGTATGAGCAAACTATAGCAAAATCATATCCAACATACACAAATCTTCCTTAGCAAATCAAATCTGAAGTCAGAAATACAAATGATGAACTAGAAACAGAAAAACATATTATGTTTTTTTCTCAAATAAAAAGTGCTCTACAAACACCAACAAAAAAGACATTTTTCACAGTTAAAGCGTGTAGCAGAACAGTTTTTCTTCACATTAAAAAGCAAAGAGGAATTGGAAAGGATATGTTCCTAGATACTTGAAAGAAAAATTGGTGGGCTATTGGTTGCTTTCTGGTACCCATATATCTTCCTGAAATTATGGAATGTTTGAAAGATAATTTCTCACATTTTTTTCTTTCTCTTCCCCTGCCTTTTTCCTCCCTCATACTTTATGAAGACTTTTCTGCTGTACTTACACAAACATATGTCTATGACCTAATTTTGTTCAGTTTTCACTTTTTGATGTGTAGTCCAATTTTTTTTCCTTAACTGCACTTTTATTTGATCAGTTTGATTAATCACAGCAAACCTATTTTAAAAAATTTAAATGTTTAGAACTTTTGAAGTATTACATACTGATAGAATGGCAATTTGCAAGAGCTGCCATCTGCAAGCCATGTTTTCAAACAGTGGTACAAGCTGTTAGCCTTTTGGTCTTCACAACCTAAGCATAACCTCAAAAACAATAATGACCTGATCTCCCACTATGGAAAACTCTTCTCATTTGTGGCAGAGAAATTGTGTATCTAGGAGGAGTTTGATAAACTGGGTGAAGCACATTGTTAGCTTGCAGACATGGCTTTTGGGCAGGGAAGGGAAGGAATATAATTTAATAAAATAAAAAATTTATCTTTAACCATCAAAGGAGATATTAATTTCTTTCTGTTAAATATTTTTAAAATTAGACATTTGTTTTTGCAGTGGTTACCGAGTAATCTGAACTATGTGAAAGACAACCTAACCAAATAACAAACAGCAAGCATATGTGAAATTCTTATCCATCTGTTTAGCACTCCAGCTGAGTCATCCTGGATTTTGTCGTAATATCTGAATAGCCCAGGAGATATGGCAACTATTATCTAAAATATTTGTTTTCAGTGCTTTAACACCTAAAGCCCATGAGGTGAAAAGGGCTGTTTTGCTGAGTGGGAGAGGATGACAAGCATGTGGGTGAGGCAAAGGTGCAGCTCATGACACCTGGAGTGCAGCTCCTTGGGACTCTGATGCCACGGCAGCACAGCCGTGCAGATAACTCTCCTAGGATGGAGTGGGACTGGTGAAACAAAGACGCTGCAATAGGAGAAAGTGTTAACAACAGTTCAAGTGAGATCAAAGTCAGCACTTCACCCTTAATAATGCGTTGACATTAACTGGTTAATTTTTAAATACTTTAGGGTTAGGTTTTGCAGGCACAAATCAATGCAGCAATTGATTTACTGAAAAATGAGTCGATCTACAACCACTGATCCATTGTAAAAGATAGCTTTTGAATTTTGTTCTGAGAAACTGAGTTTGGGACACCAAAACTTTAATGTTGTAAAATACAGTCTGCAGGCCATTGGTGACAAATTGATTATGAAAATTAGATTGTTTTTTCTCCAATACTTTTGATCACTTATTAAAAAGTGTTTGATTGCTCAAAAAGTAAAAATAATAAAAATAAACATGTTTTATTGTGAAAATCAATTGCATATAATGACAACTTAAAAGATATTGGCATTTATTATCATAAATTCAAGCCCTTAGTAGGTAGCAAATATCTTGTATCAAACACCTTGTGGAAATAGTGACATTTTACATGTGCATATCCCCAGAGAATACCTTACTATCTAAATGCTTGTAAACATTACTCAGGATGTATTTCAGTGTTCAAGATGTATTCACGTGTTCAAGGTCAGGTGGGATGAGGCTCTGAGCAACCTGGTGTAGAGGAAAGTGTCCCTGCCCATGGCAGTGGGGTTGGAACTAGATGGTCTTGAAAGTTCCTTCCAACCCAAATGACTCTGTGATTCTGTTTATCTATTATTTGATAGCATAATCTTACTTTGATTTTCTATGAGTATTTCAATAATCTGTCAAAAAGATTCTAAGCATTTCTTATATTTTTAAGCTAAAATATGCTTATTTTTTGCTCCATAAACCATTCAAACTAATCAGTCAAATAAGATAAATATACAGTTTTAACATTACAAAATTACACTTGAGGTCTTATAAAGTTGTTATCATCATTCCTTTATATTTTTTTTTACAATTATTTATATCTTTTTATACATGATGCATAGCTATTATTTCTAAGAGCCTTAATATAAGAGAAAATAATGCAGGAAAAGTGGATATTCTTTATTTAAATAAGTGTTTTAATGTATGAAAATAAATAGCCAGTGTTTCAATAAAGTGTAACTTCATCAGCACTTTTGATGTTTAAAATAATTTCTTAATATGCCAAAATTATTTACTATTTTTTTTTCTTAACACAATATTTGGATCCAAAACTCTTTAGAATCTTTTGTAATTTGTAAGTTTTAAGGTATATAATTGGCAAGAGTCTTTTGCTATGATTTCTAAAGTAATAAAGTACCTAATTCTCCACAAAATCAGTAAGAATTTTGATGAGATGCTGAATTATTTGAAGTTGAAAAAGGGTTCCTTCTATTCTCATAAAGGAATATTTATAAAAAATATGTTTCAGTATTTCTCAGAAAATATTCTTATTATTTCAAAATTTATTTCCTAAAGGAATAAAAAGTTTCAAATTGGGAGCACATTTTGGAGCACCAGAAGAAAGGTTTTTAAAGTTATTTTAGGCCTTTGGTTTCTAGAGCTCTGGATTTGTCAAGAAATCTTTGTGTAAGACTATATTATTTCATAAATCTATATTTTGTTTAATAAATGTATTGGTCTATGTAAACTCAAGGAAATAACTTATAATTGGGCTTAATGGATGCAAAATTAAGTCCTACATATTTACTAACAGTGAGGGTTACGGTTTTAATCTGGGCTGCAAAACTTTTACCAATTTTCAATAGTTAATCTCCAAGAATAATTTGATGCTGGATATAAAGCAAATTATTATATAACCAGTTACACAAAGTCATCTGGTAAGACACAACATTAAGCAAATTACAAGGGGTTTTAATTGTGTAGATTAACTGGTAATAGATAAAACTGTCATGGCTTAAACTTGAGAGCCACAGTCTGAAAAATGTCTGTATAACTCTAAGTAGAAACCAGGAATACTGAAAAAGGATTAAATCAATGTAAAGGCTGGAATATTTCCAGGCTGGCAAAGTAATAATTCGTGTTGTAATTCTTATATATTATAATAAATAATGGTAGGGAGGATGTCAATAGTTAATAAGTACTACATATTTCCATAAAAAGATTGGTTTAGCGATCCCATAAGTGATTTGTGTAGCAGTGTAATTGCATAAAAATTGCAGACATTATTCAGAAACAAACTAAATCACTATAAAACAGTGTTTCAAGGGCAAGGGTAGCTACATGACAGAGCTGGAGGCTACTCCAAAGCTGCCAATATAATTGTCTGAGGAATTTGCCAAGGAGATAGATGCTGCTGACAGTGATGCTGCTGACAGAAAATATTGTTCCACTCCTCAACATTTGGGTATAGCAATGCTCAAACCTGAGACAAGCATAAGTGAAACTGTTCATTCCCATGCAATGTCTATGCATAGTGTAATGCATCTACTAAATGTAAGCACAGCAGTGTTTTCCTGGTTCTCTTAGACAAATGAGAAATTGACTTGTTCACAAAGAATAAACTTTTCAAACTCTGCTATGAATCTAAGATTTTACCTGTACTGCAACACACAGGAGCAAGTGTTGGCAGCTTGAGAGAGAACAGTTTTAGCAGAATCATAGTGATCTTCACAACTCTCAAGTCAGCAAGCCAGGACTAATAGTTTCATCTTTGTTGTTCTGGTATTTTGTTCCTTGCAGAATTCCAGAAAGAATTGTCTTGGTTTACACTATGCAGACTCTACTGGAGTCCAGGAGATAAATTGAAGCAGAAAGTTCTGTTCGCTCTACCACATAATGCTGAAGTGATACATCAGGTCAGGGGAAGCCCAAGCTGGAAGCATATAAACTGTAAACCTGCCACCTGAAATTCCATTTTAGAATGGACCATATTGCTGTTGATCAGTGAGGGCATAGCTGATATTAATCTTCTGACTTTTTGAACTCAGGAAGGGCAAAGGCTCAGAGTATGCCCTGAGAGATTGCTCTGTGGAGAACACACAGACAACATGTTCATTAGAGAGAGAAAATGGAGTACAGCTGAGAGCAGGAAATCCACTACAGTTGTAGACATTGACTACAAAAAAATCTCAGAGGGATCACTGTTGGAGAGATACAAAAGGTTGCCTTTAGGCTGACCTACTGAAGAGTGAAAACCAATAAAGAATTTAAGAAGAATACAAAAGCACAAGTCCTGTGTACATATAAGTTGTTTATTTGTATTTTTATTTGAACTTTGAGTTTACTGAAGGCTCCAGAGAAAAGGGAAATGACAGTAAAATGCCAAATAAAATGCAATACCTGTTTTCAGATAGGAAAGGAAATTCTGGTTATCTAAAAACTGTGGTGGGTCTGAAGATCTTGGAATCATGGCAGATTTATTTCTGAAATTGAATTGAATTAGCTAAGTGAGCATCATTTCTCAAATGGTTAAATTGGCCATCACAAATCATTAAGAAAGAAATAAAGAGTAAACCAGAAAATTTCATTATATATTATTCCATTATATGGAAACCCTTTATTCTTCCACTGTCTGTAAGACTCCATGAAGTTCTCATCCTTCTATTTCAAGACTTCTGGAATAAAATACAAATAGAAAGAAAGTAGAGCAAAGAAAATTAGAAAATATGTTAAAAGGTTGTTGTGTGAGGACTGATTAAAAGACTATAATTCTTCTCCGTGTCAAAGAGAAAAGTAAAAAACAGTAAGATTTGGGTTTCTAAAGTCACATAAGGTATTTAAAAGAACTCCACAGGTTTATTACCTAGTTTTTCTAGAGAATTGAAGCAGATGAGTACAGGATTAGGCAGGAGGCTTAGTTAGTCTATTTTCATACAAGACATAAAAATCTTTGGGACTAATTGAAAACATGAATAAACTCAAAAAACTTCAAAAAATAATGTCAGAAAAGGGGTTTTTTGATAGCTGAGGGGTTATACTTCTCTTTTAGCTGTCTGTTTTTACCAAGTACTCGCCAGAGTCTCATATCTGATAGAAGGCCTTTGACCAATTCATATAGTCTTAACTTATTGTTCTTTATGCTTTAGTCATCACAAGAGAAAATAAAAAGGGGAATCAGAACTAATAATATAAAATTTAGGATAATTTGCATTGTTTTTTCATTTTTTTATTATCTACTATTTACAGTTCTTGATGTCTTAGAAGTCACAACTATGACATGACTGGGTTAGATAAGAGAATGTCTTGTCCTATGAATTTGCTTGTAGAATGAAACCATGACACAGGCACAGCCTAAAAAAAAAAAAGCTGGAATTGGTGTAGCTATCTAAATTTATCTCTGGAGGAATAATGATAATTCAAATAACCCTTATCTGCTTTCATCTTTTATACGGTTTTCATACATATGCTCTTCCCTTGCCTTGCCTTATCTTGCTTTTCTCTGGCCATGGCTTTGAGTCAAGTCTTTTGTCTTTTGTCTTACTGTCTCAGTTACAGCTCCAGATGTAATTGTGTCTGCCATACCAGCTCCATAGGATGTTCAGAGTTTAACAAGGCTTCATTCCTTACAACTGTTATGGCCCATAAAGTGATTGCTAAGAGAAAGTCTTAAGGTGAGTCAAGAGTTACCATGGGAGCAATCTGTCCTAACCAGGCTACTCCGCTAAGTCCGTGAGGGCTCTGCACAGTCATTGGACTCTGGATATGAGTGTTTAAATGGAGAGATAGCTGGCACTAACTCAAAGCAGCTGTTCTCTTCCCGCTCTCCCTGCTGCCAGGACAGGTGGTATCTCAAAATTATCTTGTTTTTTGATAAACATATAATAAAATTGCTTTCATTTTGTTGCATTTGGAAAAAAAAATTAATACTTCTGTCAATCTTCATCAAGCCCCTACTATTCATAGTGTTGCTATAAGAGAAGACTAAATTGGCAGCTGCCTCATACAGTATTTCTGAAAAACAGAGCAGATACATCGGACCAAGTCCTGCTAATGTTCAAGTCTAGCTCAGTCTCTGCAGTCTTTAAGACACTGTAGAGAGTTTGGGTTAAGTTATCCTTTTCTGCTTACTCTTTGCAGTGCCATCCAGGTGTTAATTTCCAAGACACTTTGTCCAAGACAGCTTGGAATTAGGAAAATACACCCGCTGCTAGACATTAAGCATTTCTTAGTCTCCTAGATTTTGTCTCCTAAAAATAAAATTGGCAACCTCTATTCACTCTTAACGAGTATTTGGTCAACTTTTCTTTAGTAATAAAATGACATCTTAGATATAATATGATATAATATAAAATTAAAATTTAGAAATAAAATAAAACATAGCCCTGTTATTTTTTTTAATCAATCCCCCTGGAATACGCATTTTATTTCTTTGGCTTCCAAATTACTGCAAATTGTTTATCATGGTTCTTCTAATAACCTCCCTCTGATGGCTCTTTTCTATATGCCTCTGGAAATTAAATCTAATTAGAGTAGCTGTAGAACTGTTTGGCATATGTCTCATAAAATTCTTTACCCCCTGCCCTCCTCCATACTTAATACTTCCTAATTAATTCTGAAATGAAAATGAAAAGGAATTGTCACACATACAAGTTTTCACCCAGACAAATGCAGTAGAGCTCCCCACAGAATAGCTTTGAAAACCACACTCACAGAGAATGAATGAATTAGTATATAAAACAGAGAACATACTTTTTAAAATATATTTATATGACTTTCACCCAGGTCTTCACTTTCTAAAATATATATTTTTGTTTATTGATAACCCAAGTAGGTCTCTTATATCACAACCTCTTACTTTCCAATAAGGCTAAAATTCATACTCCTAAATTGGTGTGCTTATGTATATAATTTGTATAGTAGCAGATTAAAATTAGGTTTAACAAAACACATATTTCATGTGTTTTAGAATAAAAAAGAAGCAGTGAACAAAGGACACAGAATTATTTACTGACATAAAAACAACTGTTAATGTTGATGCTTTAAAGAAGCTGAATATCTTAAGCTTATATTTTAAATTTATACTGATTTAGACTCTGTTACACATGATCAGGAAATTGAGAATATACCACCTGAAGTTCTAGTGTCTTTTTTTAAACCTGATTTTCCTCTTTCAGATTTCAAACTTCTAGACACAGTGAATATATTTAATATGTGCATCAGGTTTTACAGTCTTAGTTTACAATTGGAATGGTCTTGTTGGGCCAGCAGTGGCTAACAACCAGACTGCCACCCAGTCACTCACTCATTCCCCTCCATTCCACAGGAAGGGAGAGAAAATAGGAAAAAAAGCAGTAATGAGAATTCTCATAGGCTGAGCTAAAGACAGGGAGATTGCTTACCTGTTAAAAGTGTTGGCAAAATGGATTGAACTCAGGAAAAAAAAAAAGTTGCTAATTTGAATAGATTTGGCTGGTGAGAAACAGAGTCAAACAATAAAACAGGAACTTTACAACCCCCTGTCTTGGTTTAGGACTATACATCCTAAACCATACATCAATAATTATACATCACTAAAATGAAACTGATCCTCATATGCAGTTAAATGCAAAAATAAGACAAAAAGTATCATTGAGGTCATATACATAATTTTACATATTTTGGTACTTCAGGTTGGATTCTTTTTAGTGAATGGGTCATTCAAGGTGTTTTGCTTAGCTCTCCATCTCACCCTTGTGACAACAATGTTGGCTAGAGTTAGTAATATCACCATTGGTATAAAAATTCTGTTCATATTAGCCTTATCTATCAGCTTTTTTAATGTCAACATTATGATATCCTCTTTAGGTGAATTTATATCAGCATTTAAGCTAACTCAAAAGAAGAGCAAATAATCTGAAAATTAAATAATAAAAATCAAGTGCCAGCAAGAGTATAAGCCTGGAACAGATTCTTTTTCCAAATCAAATATATTTTTCTACCATATTAAAAATATATTCCCTATGTTTATATCTGCAAGGCTTTTTATATTTGGTTTATCTACCTCTTAGTCCAGATAATTTTATAATAATAATTAATAATAAATATAATACTATAACTGTTATTTGATAAAAACCATCTTAAAAACCTGAAAACAATGGTCAGTTTAGAATGTAACGCCTGTTACATTCAAACAGATGTGAATGCCTAGCTGTTATATGAAGAGAAATGCAGAAGATATTGTGTATGTCTGCACAGGCTTTGATGCATTCTTGCAGCAATTCAATACCTTTCTGCAACCATCCTAAATTTGCTAAATGGGCCCTAAATTTTCTATTATCCTGGGGTAATATTCATATGGGAAGGAGGTGGTGTTGGCAAAGGTAGAATGAGCAGAAACAGGGTGAAACCTGGGTCTTTGAATGACTTAACTCTTGTTCTATGTTATTCTTTGTGCTCCCTGTAGACCTGACACAAGTGTTCCCTTGCTATCCTGATTTAGACTCCCACAGCAGCTCAATCACAGTTTCAAGGCAGACCTTATGAGAAAAAGATTTTAAAAAAACCCTAAATATGCTATTTAACTACTACACCTACACATAGCTGCTGACACTATTCCACCTGTGTAAAGACAAAAGGATTTAGAGATCTCTTACCACAACATTAAATAAATGAACAGTAGAATCTGAGCCTGAGGTTTCCAGCACCATGGGTGATCCAGAAAGATGTGGAAGGAGCAATGCTGATGTCACACCATGCTCCCCTCAGAATGTTTGGTTTTCCCCTCAGATTTAAGCATTCATTTGTTTTCAGGTCAGAGTTAGGATTCAGACAACCACAAAGTTCTAGGGACACTGGGACTGGATAAGGTATGCCAAGGGGACCACAGCACTGCACCAATGTTGCTCCTTCCACACTTTTTAAACTTAGACCACTCCTTCTCCTGGGGATCTGATCTTCAGCCCCAGGCCATTATTGGGGTTAGAGTTTGGAAAACCACAAAGCCTACAGCTCCAGGAACAGTGGAGCTGCAAAAGGCATTCCAAGAGGAGCATGGCACTGCACCCACATTGCTCCTTCCACACATATTTCAGCTGACCCGTTGTGGTGGTCAGCGCCAAGCCATTGTTAGGGCTGAGGTGAGGGTTCAAAGAACCACAAAGCCTACAGCTCCACTGACATAGGGGCTTAAAAAGAAATTGCGGTGTGTGCAGTGACCCAGATCCATATTGCTCTTGCAGAACTTATTACATATATGACATTTTTCTTTCAGAATTGTGCAGATTTTTAACTTAATCCATACTGTTTTTCTTTTGATAATTCTGTAAAGTAGAGGGCTCAAGGTATTCGTCAATTTTTCTTTTTCTTTATTTTTTCTTCTTTACCCATTTAAGTCCTATTTTTAAACTCACAAGCATTCATCATGGTAAAGCATGGAATGGACAACAAAAACAAACAACTTTAGAAGCTGTCTCACCAAAGACTGCTTTGCAAACAGAGTAATCTTCTAAATCTAATATTCATCTTCTAATATTGTCATCTAATACTGTCATCTTCTAAATCTAATATTTTACACTCACACCTCAGATGGGAGCAGACAGAGGTGAAGAAACATTCAATGATACAACAAAGTTGACCACTAGTCTAATGAGGAAAAAAATACCACCATGAACATATATCTACAGAAAAGATCTCAGGATGTCAAAAACCTTCTCAATTCCACTCTTGAGAACAATTGTTGACCAAGACCCAAAGGGACATGGATAGATGACGACAATACCAGGGTACAGGAGTAGGTACTGGAAAGGCTGCACTTTTATAACAATTTAAAGAGTATGAAGTTTTCTTCTATTAATGGGATCATTTGGATGACTAGACTCTTATAATGTTGATTACACTTACAGAAAAAACATAGCACATGTAATATACTCCTTTCACCCATAAGGGCATTATGGGGGTAACAATGGGTTACATGTAGTTTTTGAGGACAATTGATGTGATATATTGTAAAAAAAATGCACATATACATACATATGTAGACATATATGTATATTAAGAAGCATTTTCTGAAAGAGATTTGAATTGGTCATAGTTCTCCTCTTTGTCCTAAAGAAAAGGTCACTCAAACAAAATTTAACTAATTATAATTTTTATTCTTAGTGGGGAGTGGCAAGCTCACATACGTGAATGAGAAAAAGTTTTAGTCAAAAGAGATTCTGCCCTCACTTCTATCTATAAAGCCTTAAAGTTAGGGTATAGCATCATTGAAATAGAGAGTAAAATTTGGCCTCCACAGCTACCCAAATTAATATTAATAATAGCAACATTTTAGATAAAGTGTATTTTAGATCTCATGAAAGTTGTTAACTGTCTTAAAGATTTCAAACCTGCTTCCTGCAGCAGATCAGACAGCTCAGGAGCAACACCAGGGAAAGCTGCTGAAATTGATTTAATCATTGAGCCCGAGTACTGGTGTGGTGGGACTGCTTCTAAAGGAGGGGTTTTATTTCACTCAGTTGGGATTGGTTGAATTATTTATTGCAGTTACTGCATTATTTATTTCTGCTCACAAATAGGCTTTGATTTGTATAAATGTATTTGACAAGCATCTTTGTTCAATCAGTGTAGGCAGAAAAAATCCAGCTTTTGGGTGCCTCAGTAAAGATTTAGTCCTGCAAGGCACTTAGACTTGTCATGACATTTTTTGTGACATGGCATTTTTGCTCTTTGAAATATTGACTGAAGGCTTCAGGACATTGGTGAATGACAAATAACAAACAAGACAGAGCAACTGGTTTGTTTTGTTAACAGATCTTCACACTTCCATACGGATCATCCTTAAGTACTGCTCTCTCTGATATTTATGATCAGGCACATAACACCCTCATTCTTTTTTGTCAATATAAAATAAAAAGGGTCAAAGATAAACACTCAACTAAAGGGCTTTTAGAATCTGAACAGCCATTCATGCATACAGGACTTTACAAATCCCATATAATTTATAGGGCAAGAAAAAAAGAGGAAGAAGTCGAAAAAGAAAATCCTAATTGCATTCAATTTCTTCTACCTTGAACTTCAAAACCTAGGCAAAATTGTTTACCATTATGCTACCATTATGTTACCATAAGTCTGCAGACAAGACAAGATAAAATAATTCCTCTCTAATTTGCTTTCTCTTTCCCCTTACACATTTTTCTTCACCTTCTTTGAGTTGTCTCTGGAACTCATAACATCTGATTATGAGCTGATTTGTCACACAAATTTGGTAAAAATATGTGTTTGTATACAACTAGATCTCTATGTTGCCGGCTATTTTATATGTTAGAACCACTTAGGGAAAGGCTTGATAAGACTAAAAGTAGCATAAGGCAGAGGGCAAAGGTAAAGAGGGAGGTATCATATAAGCTAGGAACTGCGGGTTGATACAAATGGTTCTGAAGTCTAAGCTACATACTGTCATGTTATGATTATCATTCAGTTTTGCTAACAAAGAGGCAGCATTAATGTCTCCCAAAACAGTGAAACAGATACCTGCCATGTGACTGCAGGGGGGTTTAAACACTAACCCATGAAATGGATGAACTACTACAGTAATGAATTTGAATCTCTCATGTTTGTAAATTACTTCTTTTTTAAATAATATTTTCCCCTTAGAAGTTCACACTTAAAAAAAATGAGTAATAACTGCCCAACATTGCAGGGTGTGGGATGTAATCATAATGATTGTGAAAGCCTTCCATGTGAACAAAGAGGTTGCTGCAAGGACAACCAACATCCTTTTACCATTATGCTATACTTTCTTTATATGGCAAATCCTGTTAATCACTGTTGAGAAATATTTTCAACCTTCAGTAAACTAAAAGAGGTGTGTGCAACACTGAAACTTAGAGACTAAATATATGCATCATGTTATGCGATTGTAAAAGGTTTCGTGCTAACCAAAGATTGGGCCTAGGCCTGTTTCCAAGACAGCAGGGCACTCTGCCTATTACCCAAAAAAGAAGACAACTACACCATAAAAAGAGATGGCTACAGGATTACAACTATATTGTGTGGAAAGCTTGGCTTGAAACATGTATGTAATATCAAATTAAACACTTTGAGCCTAGTGCCACATGCCTACAAGGGAATTGTTTCTGTATTTATATAACCCAGTAAATGTGATCTTTGACATTTCTAGTAAAAGACCACAGCATCCAAACCACTTATTCATGACAGACATAAAGAACTCCAAGAAGACCCAAGTTTATACAAGACCCAACAAAACAGGGCCTATCCTTGGCTTTTGGTGTACAGTGAGCATATATAATAATCTCCTATTGGACTAATTTAGTCCAGTAAAGAGATTCCTCTACTCCAGAGGGCATTCAAAGGAGACTGTCTCTCCTCTTTAGGAAAATATTTGTTTTAGTCTTTCAGGATTCTTGCACAATACCATTCTTTGCAATCTATTCTGTAGGAACATAAATATTCAAAGTATATTTCACCATACTTAAAAAACCTGTTACCCTCTTTAATAAGACATATAAATGTTTTGTGAAGTGTTTACACAAATTTTAACTATATATTTTTGAAACTTCTCATTTGTTGCAGTTTTACCTTCTTTCTGAAAAATTTTGCAAGAACATAGGATCTTTGTTCCTTTACAGCTGATCTACTCTTTCTATTTTTCTCCCACTTGAAAATCATAATCCTGAATTCGTGACATCACAGTTATCTCCAGGATGCGTTATTATGTTTCTTCAAATGGAGAATTCTATCATCAGATGGAGAGTAAGGCATAAAGTCATGAGTAAAAATAGAAAACTCATGAATCCATTCATGACAAGTAGTAAAACTAACATCAGAAAAATCATATCATGTTTCACATATGTACACAAATGCTTTGACTCAGTGATTAAAAGTCATTTTCTATTTTCAAATGTTGAAAAGAAGTGAACAGTTGAAAAATATTCACAAGGGTACTTTTAGTCTCTAATTTCTCTAAAGACAATGCCCTGTGCTATGTAATCACTCTGCAGCCTTTTTACTCAGATAGACTCCTCTAGGAAGTGTTTCAGAACTAAGTTGCCCTGAAACACAACCTTGAACCCTCTATACAAGGAGATCAAGAGCTTGAACTAAAGACAGATAGAAATTATGAAAAACTCCCTATAAACAAGGATTTAGACCACTCTTTTAAGCATCAAACACTTGAATGCCTTTTTCCCTTTATTTTTTCTTTGAATTTTTGCATGAATAATAGGATTAACTTACCAAAGGGTAAGAAAAAAGATCCTCAAAAGTTCTGCTCCTTATTTTTAAAAAAAACACAATACACTTGACTCAAACATTGTTATATCTATTGATTCAAACCTAACTACATGTATTTCAAGCTCTGGGTCTGCCTATAATTGCCAATTGTAGGCACAGGTCAGAGTGAAAAACAAGCTATTACTGAAAGGGTTATCAGAATGTCATGGTTTAACATCAGCCCACAACTAAGCACCACTCAGCCTTTTGCTCACTCCCTGCCAGTGGCATGGGGAGAGAGAACTGGAAGAGCAAAAACATAAGGAGTACTGGTCAGTGTGAAAAATAAGCTATCTTTGAAAATGTTATATGTTACTTACCAGGAAAAGAAAAAAATGGGTATTTTATTCTGGATAATAACAACGGACCTTTTATTCTGGTTCTGACATGACTGATATGACCCCTTTGAAGCTGAGACCAGAGGTTCAGAACTTTTAAAAAAGGAGCCCCTCATAAATGTTGTGTCAAACCAAAGTTTTATAAGTAGCCAGTAATAGGTTTGCTACTGGTATTTTAATGTTCCTAAATCAGTAGCTCTTGCTCTGAGCAATTTGAAAAAACCCAGCAATGACAATTGATATGTTAACATTAGAGAGTTCACTGATGGTCCATGAAGGCATGAAGGTGCTGGAAGATCATGGAATATCTTCATTTACATTCAATGACAACTCATTCTGATGCCTTCAGTAAAGCAGAGAATGGTAACAAAACCTTCTGCCACTCTGTAGCTAGGGCACGAGTTCTATTCTATTTATTCTATATTCTACTCTGAGTGTAACTCAGTACAGTGTGTTGGCACAGCAAGATCTCAGTGAAAGAAGATTCAGAAGGTCTCATAATTTTTTCTTAATATATGTACTGGTTATCTCAGTATGATTAGGCAAAAAACAAGCGCTTGACATTTTAAAGTTCATAAAAAAATAATCTCCCATCTTACATGCACAATGCATTGTAAACAGGAGGTTTACCATAAAGTTTTGTGAAAGTATAATAACTTTTCAACATGAGTAGAGCGAACATATGTGACCACTAAATATTGATGTCAACATAATATATATTTAATTAGATAAATGTAATAAAATATAAATGCTCTACTACACTATATAACACAGTATATACAGACATAGATATTCACTTAGTATACAAAAAAATATTTTCTATGTAAGCGTATGTGCATATGTGTGAAGAGACTTCAGGAACTCTTTAGATGCAGTATAATTTTTTTTTTTGACAGGAGAATAAATCAGTTTAAAAACAACCCACCTATCAGTTTCTATCACTTCTGATGAGTAGTCTCATTTCAATTGCTACTATTGCTTACCTATATAAACTTACTTTGTCATAAAATATGCACGAAATTAGAAGACACGCTACAATTCCAAAATATAGTTTTATGGATTAGAAATAAAGATGATTTAATAAACTACTAATCTTTCAGATTTTTTCAGATCTGAAGGCAATTTTGGTCATGTGGTCAGTAATTAAAATTATTCTGTTTCATGTATTTATAGAAGAATTTTATTTATTGTGCTTATTTATTTACATATTAATTCAAAGATAAACTGCAAGTCCATAAGAAGTTAATATTGAAAACTTTTATATAAATTATTATATAACTGTCTCTTAACACTTGGTATCCTCTTTGCATTATTATTTTCTTATGAGACATTTTGAAATAAGATACAATTTGGGTCTGCTGCAGAAAGAAATGTTATTCTTCCAGAAGATTTGCTTAAAGTGTAGAGACAGAGTAACTATTTTTAATATTTACATTAACATAGCATTTTCAGTGTATTGTACAAAGGCAAAATTATTTAGATTTAGATTATTTATTAGTCATTTACGTTCTATTGATTAAGACATAGCCTAATGGAGATGGAGCATAATAAAAGTAATAATTTTTTTACTTTGTAAACTGAGAAACTGCTTATATCTTCAAGGCTTCCCTTTTCAATACTGCAGAAGGTAAACAAAGGTAAAGAATGAACTAAAAACGTTTATCACTGTCCAAGTACATGAACAGAAAAAGAAGGGAAGAGATTGGAGGGCAACTGCTTTCTGAGTCCAGCCTCCTACATATAGCTGACAAGAAAGGGGTATATAGATGACTTATCTGATAAGCTGTGGGTAATCATTTGGATGAATTTTGTTCATTTACGTTTGGATATCTGCATCTTATTTTCTTGCCTTAGGGTCCCACCACAATCAGAAGAATCAGAGAATAAAGTTTCAAGAATGTCTCATTTTACCTTGAAGGAGATATTAGAAACTGGTCAGATAATCAGCGTGATGAATAAGTGTAATTTTCTTCCGCTAACAAGTGAAAGAGCTGCAAAAACCCCCTACTTCATATGTAGACATCATAATTTTAGATATCTAAATCTAAATCCAATTTATTAAAACAAATAAACAGACTAAACACAAAGGAACAGGAAGTACAAATTTTATTTTAAGGAAAAATAGGATCTCAGTATCTGAAATACATTAGCCATTAAAATTTGTCATGGTTTCTAAAAATCCCATTCTACCCTAACTGCCCAAATGGTGTTGAAGGGTAATTATTTTCCAGTCTATCTAAATTAGGAGAGATATACTTCTGATTTTTTAAAAGATGAATTTTCAAATTAAAAAAAAAAAAGATTTTTTTTCCTCCACAAACATTTTAACTGTTGTTTGTTTTACATTTACTGAAATTCTGTGGTTTATGATTTCCTCATTAAAAAAAAAAGACACCCATTGTAAAAGAAAGTCAAAGTTTCTTTTCTCATTCATTTGTGTATTTATATAAAAGTTGAACATTTAATGCAGTAATTGGGCTTCCTACTAAGTAGTAAAGTCACTCAATTTATAATAGTTTGCAGGAGTCTGGGATCTGGCTTCATGATTTGTGTTTGACTTGCATTTTAAATTAAGTTAAAGTATTATTTTAAATTATGAAGAAGAGAAGAATTGCAGACCTAAGCAACTGTTATCAACCACAACATATTTTGAAGGATTGGCAGTGCCATCAACCGTCCCTTGTGCAAAGTATTTTATTAATTGCAATTATTATTATTCATCCAGGCACTTTCAGGTTCCTCTATCATGAGTATATTCTTTGACCTAGGACATGACTCTTAAATCTGCAAGTCAGTGTGAGGGAAGATGTGCACTTACAGCCTGGTTGAGATGTATGAGCGTAGCTGCCTGTGCGTGACTCTGAAAGTTTAATCAGTTTCAGTAAATCTCTTGCATTCAATTATGGGTCACTGTGTGCTATTTCTATTGACCTCCTAAGTGAAGAAAGCTATTAAAGTGGGTATGTTTGTGCACATCACAGTACTGTACCATGAGCAGTTACAGAGGCATTCAGGGGAAAATATAACAGAAATAGAAAAAAAAACTTCAATCATTCAAGACCTGAAAAATATTAATTTATACAGTAACTGTAATATACTGCAATGAAGAAAACCACTATTTTTGCTGTAATTTCTTAAATCAAATATATGCTGTACTTAACTTCCCTTTGAGAAGCAGGTTAGCTTGCTACAAGTAATGGAAAATATTTGCTACAGTGATTTGAGGTTTTATTTCAGACAATCATCCTGGACTACCTGGTGGTTCTGAAGATCAGCTGTCAGCACAAAGGATGGATTAATAAAAGATACCCTCACCCTGGTAGAGTAGTAAATATCAGCACAGAGGGGTTCATGCTCTGTTTCCAAAGCTGTGTGGAGGGAGAACACCACTGTACAAGTTAGTGGGGTGCTGCCAGGTGAAAGTTTCTAGTCAGCAATCTTAGCTAATTGAAACATCCACAAGAAGAAGCAAAGGGATTATCTGGTATTGCCAAAAAAAAATCTACATGGAGCTGGGCCTAGGTGTTGCAAAATTAAAATGGTATTTGGAAAGAGTAAATAACACATGACAAAATAGAAACAGATTCTAAGGTAGAGCTGCAACTAGGCTGCAGTGTAAAATAAATCTACGGACTAGGATAAAATCTGCTTGTGACTGCATTTGACAAATCAAAAAATTAGTTAGGAAAAGCATGGAATGAAACTGAGCTAATGGACTAAGCCCACTTACTAAGTTCTTTGAAAGGGATTCAAACAATAATTTTAATATTTACCAGTTGTAAGAATAATTACCAGTTGTAAGTGATTTTGTCCTAAACATTCTGACTGTTAAGAAGATAAAGGTATGATGAAAAGAGAGGGTCCTGTGGAGGTGGGAGGTGGGACAGTGCTTCTTCTGGGCCAACTTCCTGCTCCATCTTGTCACTTGGGCTCAGCTGCCCTGTGACTCCCTTCCTGTATGCATGCAAGAAAATTTAGTTTACATAGGAGCTGCACACCAGATTAACTAGAAAAGGAAGCAAATCAGGCCCCCTCATTCTTTTTTCTTCTCTTTTGCTCTCATTGCTTACCCCAGCTCTGGATCATCCACGCAGCAGAACAAACATGGGATCTAAGGATGGAATGGTTGGTTTTGTTCTCTCTCTCCCTTTACTGTCGTTCTTTGTCTCCCTCTTTGCTTTTCCTGGGCAAAGGATAGCTATCATATTCTACCTTGTATACTTCGAGCTGAACTGTGTTGTTGGAGTGGGGAGCTTGTGAAAGCATTTTGGGTCTTGGTA
Organism: Melospiza melodia melodia; assembly: GCF_035770615.1. NCBI lineage: Eukaryota > Metazoa > Chordata > Aves > Passeriformes > Passerellidae > Melospiza > Melospiza melodia. Next base: position 86,323,653 of record NC_086197.1, on the reverse strand, counting down.
GCCAGCACCTTTGAGAAGTTCCTTGTGAGGAGCTGATGATGCCTCAGGTTTTAGCTTTTATATATTTCAGATTCTGTGCTGCTTCAGTGCATGTCTCTTGGCTTCATATTAGGGGATAGTAAGCTCTTTTCACAGAGTAGGTCGACAAAACAATTCCTTCTCCAGCTGGGGACCCGAGGACAACAGATCCAGATCTCAAGCCCAAGAGCACAAACAACAGTGACTGAACAGAGAAACACAAGAAGGATGGGACTTCATGAGCTGAAGCTGTAAGGGGACAATTAGCTCCAATATGCTAATGGACCAAAATTTATAAAAATGCAAGACCCCTAGACCGCTCGTCCATTTTGTGACCATTTCACCTGGTTTGTAGTCCTGGCTGGGTTCTTGTGCTGCCCAAGTGGATCCATTGAAGCCTTCTAATAAATACTTACTTTATTCTTTAATTCTGTCTAGCCTCTGTTCTAGGTCAGCCTTCATGAGGCATCATTGAGAGCTTATTGAAGTTTACTGTAGAAAAATTAAGGCTTAACTTCCACTTGTAAAAGTGTACTGTATGAAGTTAATGGCTTGTTAGCCAACATCTTTTGAGTCTAAACAGTGGGCTGGTTGCCAGAATTATGGCAACTGTAAAATAAATAAATAAATAAAATCACAAGTTCCCTGGTAAATGGTCTTGTGTCTATGTTTAGCTTGACAAAAATGTATAACAAACGTGGCCTCTAGCAATGGGTCGTGACAGTCACATAAAAGGAAGCACTGGTGAGCACAATGGTAAAGATGCAACTGTTCTGAGCTCTGCAACAGTGAGCTGCACATCTTCAGTCATGAAGGGCAGTTGGATTCTTGCTTAGCACACTGTTTGCTCAGGGTAGCTTCCATTCTGGCTTCTTCAGACATAACCATTACCTTCATTGCTATTATTATTATTATTTAAAAAATTATTTTAAACCTTTGTAAACATAGTAACTTCTCAGGCAGTTTAAAGCCACAGGGGCTGAAAGTCATGACAGCCCTGTGGATATTAAATATTATATTTACAAATATTAATACGAACAGAAAATTGAGCAACATCTGATTTCAATACAATCAATATTATTTCATAAAAATTATGAGCTATGACTTCCTAATATACCTTCAAAGCCTGCAAGAATTTAGTCCACCTGTCTACCTTTCGATTAAAGAAGATGGAGCTTAATTACCCCAGTTTCAAAATACTCATTGCACAAAACAGTGGTTGTAAGATAGAGTGTGTATTTGTTTGGTTGTTTTTCCAAATGATTTTATATTATTACTATAAGACTTCTTTTCCAAATCACCCATCTTATGTTTCTGTTTTAAATGTGGTTCTGAACGTCATACAAATATTAGAGTATGAAGCCTACAAAATCTAACAACTTTTTCCTGATTGAGTATGAAGACCACAGCAAATTAATTTTATTTTTTTTTCTAAGCATCAAAAGTGGTTCAGGCAATATATATCAGCTACAGCATAATATTTTTCAAATGGCATGTACTTCCAATTTTAACTATATGCCTTACATATAAACTACAGAATGAGTAATGTAATTGATTGCTGTGGAAATTAACTGTGTGAGAAAAATCATTATTATTTCAAAACTGTGGTAAAAATAATTCTTTTGTTGCATGCTAGAATTAGCATTTTAGACCCATTATGGGACTGTAGACGTAAGGAAGCTATCATTTCCTTTTATGTTTTCTTTTCCTATTTTACTTTCCCCCAGAGTTAATATACCTGCCTGCAAATCAATTTGAATATTCTAATAAATAATCCCATGATATTTCACTCACAAAAGCAGTCTGAGCTGACAATATTGGTATGCTTCTAAAGAAGCAAGACTTCCACATACACCAGAAGTATGAAAAAAAATCAATTTTCAGCATAATACAAACAAAAGAAACCATTGAAATGCAGTCATTGCATCTATTTTCTTACCAGCTCTTTTGAACTACAATGAGCATTAATTACAGTCAGGAAATTATATGTAAGGAGATATACCATGTGTCTAGCTGCTATCTAGGTCTTTCTTTCTCATTCAAACTGTGAGCGCCATGAAGTGAAACCTTCAGTTGTAGTAGTTGAATATGAGCCCTCATCTAAACAAGGGGACCCTGGTTGCATGAAGAGACTTCTCCATTTCAAAGAATCTTAATCACAAAGTTGGAAGGGTGATGTTTTCATCTCGTTCTCTGATATCCTGGGGGACACTACTGCCCTTGATTAGCAGACATGAATCTTTTGCCTCTCTCTTTTCAGAAGTTGCAATGAAACTGCAGATTCCTAGAAAAGTTTGATTTGGTACTAGTATTTTGGTTTTAAATTGATGCTTTTCTACTTTTTATATACTAACAGATGAACTTGCTGTATAAACCTTGTAAACTGGGAACTTAATTATCTGCAATATTTCAAAATATTTCAAATGTATCAAAATATTTGGAATGGATTTGTGAGTGCAGGAACTATGATGCTCCTTCTGGAAAGCACAGGGGGTTTGAAAGCTGATTGAGATGCTGCTAGCAAGGTGTGTATGTACTCTGGACATCACCACACTTGGAGTTCTGATAAATGTTCTCTTTTGGAAAGAACCAAGATGTCCCTTTCGATATCTGTTGATTAGTCCTGAGTGCTGTCAATTTTCTTTTGTCACAGCTGCTATTAGCTACTACAGGCTAAACTAGAAATTGGTCAGAAATTTAAATGTTGGTGATGTTTCAATTAAAGTAGTAGGTTCTATACAACATTGGTTCCCACAGATTAAATTTTTTTTCTATTATCTAGTAAATTTATCGGGTTTTTTAATCATGAAGTGAAAAGCCCTGACTGAAGGATTGTAAGAGTAAAGAAAGCTCTCCAGCTCTCCAGGAAAAAAAAATGTGAAAAATGAGGTTTGGAGTTGATTCTGAAAGATGTATCTTTAAAAATTACCTTCAGTGTAATATTGTCATTCACACCATCCTTTCTCAGATGCAGTCTAACTTTGGAAGCTCCCATAATTCCTGAAGCACCTGCAGTTTCTCAGTCTTACATTCAGGTTAAATATCTGAAGATATCAAAGTTTAACAAACAGAAGCAGGGTTATTCAACATTTTGTCTACTTATGAAAATATAAACCCCAAAATCACATGAAGACTCTGCCTGACAAAAGAAAAGAGAAAAATCATTTCAGTTCAACTTCTGATGCAGACATGTCACTCAAAATTGCTTCACATTTCACTTCATCTGACAGTTTTTATTGGCAATTTGACACTTACCCTCGAAAGTGATCGCTCCAGCTCATGGATCAAGCTTATCAGGAGGGAAATCTCTTCATAGCTGTGACTGAGCCCTAACTGAGCTCTGACTGTTTCAGGGACATCAGAGGAATTGCACTTCAAGGTTATAAGTACAGATACATATATTGAAAAGTGTATAAAGAGAATGAGAGTACATATATGATATCAATTGAAATGTCATTACATAAAATAATATAAACAGTGTACACCTTGAAATGATCTCAGTTGTATTTTGCCGGTTAATAAAATTGTTCATGCTTCATTATTTTGATTTGCCTCTACTTTCTAATGGTAGATAAATTGATTTCTTTATTCAGGTGCACAGTACCGTGACATATTGCAGCTGGTTTTGACATTTCTAGAAAGAATAGTGAGAATTTGTGGATGGTAATATGGTATCTTTCATGCTTATTTAGAGCGATCCAGCAAAGTGCAAATTGTTGTTCTACTACATTCACCTTTCACTTCATGTGTTACAAATATTACCGGAGACAGACATTTTCACACATTAATTAGCAATTAAAAACCTTATAAATAAAATCAGTTCATAGAAACTTGTCTTATTAAGATGCAAACTATTATTCCAGATGACTTTTAAATAAGAAATGAACAGAAATGTTGAAGACAGACTACTAACCATGCAAGAACACCTTCAAAAACAATTTGTTGAATATTAATGAACTGAAAATGTCATTTCTGGTCCAATTACTACAAGTAATTAGTTTTTTTTTAATTATGGAGGAAGTGGAATTTTAATAAGGTCAATTTTACAATTACAGATTTGAAAAAAATCTTAATTGTATTGTCATCATCTTATATAAAAAATAGAATCAATTCAATAACATCTGCTGAACTTAATGTAAGGAGAGAAAAAATACTGTGCTAATTCAGTAGGAACTGATATTTTAATGAAATATGGTTTGTTGTTAAAGGTGGAAAAGAAAATAGTTTACCTATGTATTAGTTATAGTACAAAAAAAAAAAAACACTGATAGCATTACATTCAAAAATATTTTATGCTAATGATTAAACATACCAACATTTAATTTCTATTTGAAATATTAATTATACAACTGATAAGTTTACTGAAATCAAAACATTTACTTCTTACCTTGGAGAGCTACTACTTTTTACTTATATTTGTTCTAACTTCAGTTTTTGTGGAAAAGTTCAGTTCTTTGCTATAATAACAGTTCATCAAGATTGTATTATCTCTGAAGATTTGAAAGCTCTAGGGTCAATACATTTATGTACCTTATTATTTGTATTTATCTTTGAGAAAATACATCCTTACTAAGGTCTTTGATTTAACTTTAAAGTTGGTTGCAATTCAAGTAATTTTTGCCTTTAACCCAGAATGTGAATTTTATTGAAGAGATTGAAATTTCAATGTTGCATTAAGCTACCCCAGATGCAGGTAGCATTGCCATTACAAGTAAATTTTTCTAACCATGCACAATATCTGCTCTCATTAGCTACAGAATGGAGACCACTTATTACCCATAAAATTAGAAATTTAGGACCATAATTTTTTTTTAATGCAACCGATCATTCTGTGAAAGGAATAAGTCAATATATCAGTAAATATATAAACTGTTGGTTACACTTCAAATAGAGGTTTTCACTAATTGTACATCTACACTGGTTTGTAGTTCTCTCTGTATGGAAATGTCTAAGAAGAAAATCACAAGGTTTATTGTCTTTCAAAATATATTATATCTGTCTCTTCTCCTCTTCCAGACAGAAAATAAGTTGTTTTTTATTTTTTAGTATTCTGGAGAAGGAAAAAATCGGACCGAAGTAAGTTAATACTAGGTCACAAAGTAATAGATCAACATTTGTCTTTAATAAATACAGGAAATTCATTAAGAAATTAATCTAAGAATCATTAGCACATAATCCCAGGATTATGTACAGCATTTGTCTTGCAAAGATAGCATTTTAATCAAAGATATGTAAACAGTATATTAACCACAATAATTTTCTACTCTCTGTGTGTGCGCATTCATCTGATATCCGCACTCTGTTTATCCAATCTGGTGACTTCCTCATTAAAATTAGGATGAAGTGTTTTCTCAATTACAGTTTTGATGTCCTCTAACCATAAAAGTGAACAATGTAGCAGGAGCAGCATGCTACCACAGCTTGAAACTTGTTGTGCTTTAATTGTTCAGCTAGGTCGAAGTGACATTTTAGTAGCATAAGTTTCTAGCTTTCCTAGCTGAAGTCCATCTCTATTTGTATGTTTTAAAACATGATATCACATTTTTCATTTATCAGCTATGATGGGACCTGCTAAGTCAAAATATTTAATCAGATGTCTTTATGCATTTATGGTGAGTGGTCTGTTATATTTGAAAATAAGACAACAAAAAGCAGATTTTAAAAATAAAAATGTAGATGAATTTTTTTCCCTTTAGAAGAAAGGGGAATAAAAATCCAAACAGATTTTTCCCTAGTGACTCCTCATGTGTCACAGAGACAATGTCAATCTGAGATACTGCCTTAATGTCTGTGACTATAAATCTCACGATTTTCCTATCAAGCTTTTTGACACAAAATTAAGCAAGATAAATCCTCCAAACTTATATATATATATATATATATAAAAACTTGCACAAAGTGTTAAATCTTTTATTCTCTCTTAAGAGTTTTGATTTTTTCTTTCTTATTTGTCTATAAAAAGATACCTAAAAATTAAATACATTACTTTTAAATCACATAATGACTACTAATAAAGAAGATACAAATCTAAACCAAAGAACAGAAAAAATAAAAGGCTGAGAGATTCTCCATCAAAAAACAAAGGAATACTGACTGTTGGGGGAAAATAGAAAAATAAAGGAGGAGATGTAAGAAGTGTAAATGTAAATTTAAAACCATTGTGTTTTTATATTGCTTTTTCCATCCCTGTGTTTATAACCTCTTTCAATGAAATCTCACTTTTGGATGCCAGAATATGGACCTTTAAATTTTTGTATTTCATTTTTTTGTCCATTTTCTTTACATGAGATATGCACATCTCAAATTTTCTGAAAGACATAGCTGTTGAAGTAAATTTCCCCATGAGTAGGCTAGTAAATAATAAGTTTCCAGTACCAAATAAACCTCATAGAAATTGTATGGTTCAGTATGTACTGCCCTTATACTCCAGTACATAAATAGCCTAACTGACATCTGAAAACCAAGATGCTGTGTCATGTCAACTCTGGTCTACTTTTCAAAGAAAGTTTAAAAACTTGGGCTTTTTTATGGTAGAAGATAGTAAATTATTTGTAAAATAATGTGGGGGTGAGAAAGGAGGTTCATTGAACAGATATAAAAGGCTATATTCTTATAACTGTTACTTCATCAATGGTACTGATCTCACATGTAAAAGCTGTCCTCATGGAGCTGGATACTGCTACAACACAGAACCACAGAAAAAAACCAACTATTCCTGGTTCTGGCCTAGGTTCTAAATCCTAAATAACTCTCTATATACTTCCTGAGGCTTCATTATCCTTAAAGCACAACTGATAAGGATTTCCTTGATCAGAAGTTTTACAAAGTGGATAATATAATTATTTTTTTGTTTTTCCACATTATTCATGAAAGAAAAGGCTGAAATTATGAGAATCAAATGAATAATTCATCACAACAGTCACTAAACTATTACTGGTAAAATTCCATTTTGCCTAACAATATTTGTTGTTTGATAAATCTCATCGGGGTAATCTGGTTAAAATACCAACCAATTACAATGGCTAACCAATCTTCAGAACAGCACAAAAAGGTAATTCTTTTGAATGCTGACAGTTTCACAGATACAGTTAAGGTTAATGTAAAATCATAGACAGAAAATTAATTTCATAATGAAGTCTGCCATGAAAGAGAACCTAGTATAGAATATAGCACATAATAGATAACAACATTAACCTACTGAAGGGACTTGCAACATCCAAAGTCTTGCTGAGTACCTGGGATTAGCATCCTAGTTGTTCATTTTAACTACCTCATTCAGTGCATGACCTTGTGTTACTCCAGTGATTAATTCTGAATAAACATTAACCTGTAAGTAAGTGTCTGGTGAATTGGATATTATTCAGAATGATTTCTAATAGATGCTTAAGCTGCACTAACTTCATTTTAAGGTTTACCACAGTCAGAGATAAGCCGATTTTAAAAACATTTCATTTAAAACCAATTTACTTATTAACTGCATTACTCACAAATTTGATGATCAGGAGGACTTTATTTGAACAGCAGGTGCATGAAAAAATTGTCACAGATATGGATCATTTTTCTCCTGGTAAATTTTAAGCTGCCAAAGCCCTCCAAATTGCAAATGCCATAGTGACTCTAGTGATGTCAATAACAGATTTCTCAGCAGGCTCGCTGGTGTCAGTTACGAGGAAGGTTAAACAAGCCCTTATGACTAATCACCAAGGTGGGAAAAAGGTTATACATCTTCAGCTCACTCAGGCTGCAGAGGGGACAGGAAATTCCTTTTTGACCAACAACATTCGATATGTAGATATAGTTAGTTGGGTGGTTGGTTGGTTGGTTGGTTGGTTGGTTTGTTGGTTGGTTGGTTGGTGGGTTGGTGGGTTGGTGGGTTGGTTGGTGGGTTGGTAGGTAGGTTGGTTGGTTGGTTGGTTGGTTGGTTGGTTGGTTGGTGGGTTGGTTGGTTGGTTGGTTGGTTGGTTGGTGGGTTGGTTGGTTGGTTGGTTGGTTGGTTGGTTGGTTGGTTGGTGGGTTGGTGGGTTGGTGGGTTGGTTGGTTGGTGGGTTGGTAGGTTGGTTGGTTGGTTGGTGGGTTGGTTGGTGGGTTGGTTGGTTGTTGGGTTGGTTGGTGGGTTGGTAGGTTGGTTGGTTGGTTGGTGGGTTGGGTGGTTGGTGGGTTGGTTGGTTGGTTGGTTGGTTGGTTGGTGGTTGGTTGGTTGTTGGGTTGGTTGGTGGGTTGGTAGGTTGGTTGGTTGGTTGGTGGGTTGGGTGGTTGGTGGGTTGGTTGGTTGGTGGGTTGGTTGGTGGGTTGGTTGGTTGTTGGGTTGGTTGGTGGGTTGGTAGGTTGGTTGGTTGGTTGGTGGGTTGGGTGGTTGGTGGGTTGGTTGGTTGGTTGGTTGGTTGGTGGTTGGTTGGTTGGTGGGTTTGTTGGTTGGTGGGTTGGTAGGTGGGTTGGTGGGTTGGTAGGTTGGTGGGTTGGTTGGTTGGTTCATTAATTGGTTGATTAGTTGGTTGGTTGGTTTCCTGGCACTGCGCTAAAACAGAATTAGGTCTTACCTGGTAAGAGATTCTTCTTTCTGTAATTCAAGTAATAGAGTCTAACAAATATTTGGAGCAAAGACTCATTTATAGGGTTTTTTACTTTAGAATTCTTTGCTCATATTTAGCTCAGGAGCAATGCAAGCTTTGAGAGTGGAGAGAGAAAATTGGAATTTCTCCTTAGAGTAAGTTTTACTAATAGAGGTGAGCCTTCTGGAAGTAAAAGGATTGATTTTTTATGAAGAGGTTCTAGATCTGAGACTTATTTTTCTGTTTTGGCTTTTTTTCTCCCTTGTTTGATTGGTTGGGTTTTTGGTTTTTGGTTGGGGTTTTGTTTGGTTGGGGTTTTTTGGTTTCTTTGTTTGGGGATTTGATGTGGTTCGGTATGATTTTTTTTAAATTTTTCATAATGGTTGAAGTTCATTGATATTCATGTATACTTCACATGTGCTCCTGTCATTGCTGTGACATGTCATCAAGACATCTGAATTTACATGTAAGGGGAGGTAGGGAAGCCACTCTGAGGAGTGCCTTTCTATAATGTATGTATTGAAACAATAAGAATTACTGAATTACTTTGAAGATGCACTATATTAATAGAGGCCTCTGTATATACTCCAAAAATAATGTCTCTTCTCATTACTTCTCATTCTCATAAAATGGTTATATTTCAAGGGAGAGTATATTTTGGATTTGAATTAACTAAATTAATGGACTGAAGGAGGAATAAGTTCTGAAGTCCTGTAAATCTTTTTTGTGATAGTTTATTCTCTAACAATATTTTTGGCAACAATGTCCCAAACTCACTTTCATTTCTTATTCAAAAATAATTTAGCTAATGAATCATAACAGATGCACATGAAATTCATGCTATATATGTTCCATGACTAAATCTGTTTTGTCTCAATTCTATTATGCATGAAATATCATAGAAAATTGAACTAAATCCCCCTAAAATATTTTATCTAAAAAAGATTTTGCATTGTGTAAATAAAGCAATGTGCACTGCTACAGTACACTGTTTATAACCAACAGCCATACTATTTTTTCCAGCTAAATAGAGAAGACAACTGAAACCACTGAAGAATTGTGAAAGTAGAGCAAAGAAAGTGAGATGCTAAAAGAACAGGTAATTTTTTTTTTAAATTATGTTTGTGTTCAACTAAAAGAATGCTTATAATTTACCTATATTTCTTATGGCTATGTCATGCATTTCCTTGCTACCAAAGTGAATTGCTTTTTTCTGCAAGTTAAAACCTCTCAATAATATAAATGTATGAATATTTTATTGATGACCTAAATTAGACCTTTTATTCATACATAGAAGAGAGGTATAATTCATTCATTTATCACTAATAATATAGTTAATAAGCTTCATATCTAGCAATACCCATATAATCTTATTTTTAAGCCATTAAAAATGATAGATTTAGACATAATGGGCTGATACCAATGATGATGATGAACTGGCATTTCCTTAGATGTTGTGCATACACCACTTAAACTAATAGTGTATAAGAAGTTACTAAAGAAGGAAAGGAAAACCTAGCTGAACACATTCATTTTATTTTAAAAAATATTCATTGGTTATGTTTATCTCCAAGATTTATACAGAAGATGAATACTTTCCAAAAGTCACAGATAATATCTCAGAGAAAAAATTGAATCCTGTTGCTCCTTTAGTTATTAACTTGCATGTAATTACAGATAACCTGGAAAGGAAAGCATGGGTTTGTACTACTTTCATAACTTAAAAATCATGGCTAAGATCTCTACTTGCTGAGAACCCCAGAGTAAAAAAAAAAAAAAAGTAAGTAAGCACTAATGTAGCTCCTAGCAGCCAGGTAGGGACACTAAATCATAAATAATTTTTTTAAGTAATGAAAAACAATTGCTCAAATTATCTCCAGAGTTTGTGTTTCTTCTATGTTAGTCATGAGTGTAAGAATGAGTGTAAGATTAGAATTCATAGTTTGAAACCTGGATTTTATTTTTTTAATGGAAAGTTATTTTGTTTGGCTTTTTTCTTTTCACAGAGACAAAGGAGCAATTATTGCCACATGCAATTATGGCCATTTAGTAGAAAATTGTTGCCTGTCAAACACATGAATTTGTGTTTGTCAATGTCTATCTAATCCTTATGATTTTAAACAATTCTTTACTTTTTAGACTGTAGAAATCTACTACAGGGTAAACATGACACCAAAGAGCTCTGAAGAAAGGCAGAATTCTAGAAAACTATTTTATTTTATATTTTACATTTCTTAATGGTTAATCTGCAGCAGAAAATATCTGGATGTTGGGACCTTACCCCCATGACTTTATACCTCCGTGGTATATAAATTCTATGTAGCTTGTTTGGACTTGAGAATATCACTCAGAAAGAGGAATTTCAGGCCAGGATCTAAAAATCAACCTGTAGAGACACCAACAAATGAAAAAAAGAAAAGTGTAAAAAACTCGTTAATACCATCTAGGCTACGTCTTATTCAGTGTTCATATCTTGAAAGAAACTGTAAAAAGCAAATTGCATTTCTTTCTTTCCTTTCTTTTTGGATGTGCAATACGATGTCTTATGCTTGAGTTCCATAATCCTAGGTGATTATGAATATGTTGTACTAGCTTTTGTAACACACCAACCTTTGTACCAATTAGTTCTACCAGAATAGAATACTATTTATGGATGCACTCAAACATGACAGCTATACTGCTTTGATTTTCTGTACCTTAAATGTAGCATAAACACTGTTAAAATCACATCAGAGCAATGTTCTCTGAATAAGTTGCGAACTCCCCCTTTCAGCTGTGTTAGTCTTTGCTAGAGATCATAAGGAGAAATGACATTTTTGAATGAGAGGAGACTTGCCAATACATGTAAAAATATAAGACCTTTAGCAGATAGTGTTTCTTCAAATAATTGTGGAGTATTTTGATGTGAATCATTTCAGGAGAGAAAAACTAGAAATAGCATGGGCATTTTACTCTAAAAATTTTCTCCACCTGTCTCACATAAAATTCCTTCAAAGCTTCTGCCGTACAGTCAATTAAAAATGATTTATTTAGTGAATTGAATGTAAACAAAAGGGGCTTTCAAAATATTCTGCTAATTTAATTGATGACAAATATTTTTATTCATGTACACCTAAATAATTACACTATAGGATTATTTTTACACTAAGTGAAATATACTTGGCCTAAACTTCAGGCATTCTTCTAGAACTGAATCAAGAATTCAGCTGGACCCTGATTCACAGGGCTTCAGGTTGGAACATTTTCTGCTTCCAAGAGCCTTGCTCCCTTTCCTGAACATGGCTAGGTTTCCAGAAAGAGTCCTTCAATACAGATCCTGACTTGAGACAGTCACCTCATGATTATGAGAATGCAAATCATTGCAGAGACTTTCACTTTTTCTCTTCTAGTACTCCAGACATGAAGAAGCAAGGTACACTATTATATAGACTTTTCTAATATCAGGGATCTCAACTTTATTTTTTAGAAGATATGACAATCTTAAATATTTTGCATGGTCTTTCAGAGTTTCTGTCATCAGGTTTTCAAGATAACTGATCTCAGGAAGAGCAGAAACTGAATAACTAAAGCACTTTCATTCAGAACTTTTGGATCTAGGTGCCTCTACAGGAAATTCCATTAAAGACACCAGGACTTTTTTTCCATCTAGCTCCTACTGTCTCTTTATCTGCAGTCAATTAAACATTTTTTCAGCTTCTAGTGACTACCAAAGAAGCAAAAAAGTAATTATGAAAACACTTTCCAAGTAAGAAACTTCCTTTTATTTCGAGGAGCTCTGCCCTATCTAAAATATTCAGCAGTTGGACTCAATGATCCTTGTGCCTTGATCCTCTCAAACCCAGGATATTCTATTATTCTATTCTATTTATCTATCATTTATTGATCTATCTATTTATCGATCTACTTATGTTTCAGTATCATCTCATTATTTCATTGGAAGAGCATTACAGTGATTTTATGAAGGTCAGAAACACATAGGAGGGAATAAGTATACGGTTTCCTGTAATTCATAGCATAACGCTGATAGACCTTGTTTTAAAAATCAGAAAATCCTAACATAAGCGTTTTATCAGGAAAAAATTACAGAGAGAAAGGGAGAAAGAGATTTTTCCTGTAGCCACATTTGACAGCAATTCATATCTTCACTGAGATGTTCAAGTAGATCTGGCATGAGCCCTAGTTTTGACGGCTTATTACACAGTTCAGATTTGCTTCAGAAGCTGTACTCAGGGGTAGCAATGCTTATGAAATGCTCTGAACAGAGACATATTAACAAGTCATCATGCAAATCCAACAGTTCGAGTGGCTCTCTAGCTACCTGAGTCACATGACATTTTTTACCCCGACGAGGAACACTTCCCTACACAATCAGTAGCAAAATTTTATACTGAAAAAAGTATGGGCAAGTGAAAAAAAATACATCACTAACTTTCCTATAAAGAAAAGTACTCAGATTTAAAATTCTTCAGAAAAAAAAAAAAAAAAAAGTGTTCATTTTTTCTCTGTATGATTAATATAACACTTTAAAGTAATTATCTTACTTTATACCTTCATAAGGCATGACAGAATGAATACTATTGAAATTGTGGTCATGGAAACAGACTGCACATTATTTCACAGCTGGAATATAAACATCCTCCAGGCAAAAAAGTACTGTTTTTTCTCTAAATTAGATTTTTACTTGGCAAAATAAATGGGCGTGGGCTTTGTTTGTTTGTTTGTTTTGAGGGAGTAAGTGAACAATATGCAAGTAAAATTGCTAGGTAGTGAAAAGTGGATATTCATATAAAATAATTGAAGATAACAGGGAAATCTGGGGTTTGGTGTTGTTAAGACAAACCAGTGGCATCTAACACCTTCAATAATGAAAATTTTAAACTATTTGATTAGAGTAAAACAGCAGTGATAACACAAAGAACTGAAAATGAGACAGAAAAAATATCTTTGTCAGACACAACAATTCAATGCGGTATTCTGCTTTCAGTGAACAAACCTCAAGGGTGTAACTATTTTCCTGCAGCCAGGGAATATTCAGTAGTTATAAGTCCCAGTGTCTCTTTTAACATAAGTGGCAAAATAAATAAACTGGGGGCAGAACATGGGACACCTGAAACCAAACAAACAGAAACTCCATATGAATTTAATTAGGAGATTTAGCATTGCTCGCTTTCCCTCAAATAGAGAAAATTCATTTAACTAAATCCTAAAGCATTGAATGTTCTTATTAAAGCCATAAATAATGTGTAAATGGCATGCATTCTTTTTATAAGCTATTTTGCTATAATTTTTACAGAATTTGTCAGTAGTGCTATTGCTCTATTTTCTGTAATCAGCAAGTTTGCTACTCCAACCCTCTGTAATTTTAAAAAAGCAGAGACTTTATCTTTTCTGAAGCCCCAAGGAAGCTTGGAAGTAGCCACATATTGAAATCTTTCCCAAACAAAATTCTATACAGGAAACAAGCATAATATTCTGTGAATACAGTACCTCAGTAAGGACTCAGGGAAGAAAGACTTCATTGATTTTAAGAAAGGACAGAAATTTCCCTGGAGTACAGCATTTACTGTTACATCCTCACATGTTTACTGGGCAGCTGAGTAGAATCTTCCCCAGTGTCCAATAGACTCAATGCCAGCTGGCTCCAGGTGGGAATGCTGCTTGCCAGGACTGAGCCCATGAGTAAAGGTGCTGGTGCCTCTGGGGTAATGCATTTAAGAAGGGGGAAATACTGCTGTGCAACAGCAGCTGAGGACAGAAGTGAAAATATATTTCTCTCAACAGTGCTGCAGACATCAATGAAGAGGGAGGGCGAGGACGTGCTCCAGGCACCAAAGCAGAGATTCTCCCACAATCTAAAAATGAAAATTAAAAGGTTCTACATCCTGGGGCAAAGACTGCAGTATAGATTCTGTGGATATCAAATGCAGAAGGCAAAGGAGGATGAGATGTGACTTGACTGGAAGTTCATGAGTTGAGTTCCCCAAAAAAGAAAAAATGAGTTATCATGGCACATGAGTAATTCTGAACATTTTAGTTTTTCAAATAACAATGATTTAACATGAAGTGCATGACTTTTTCAGAGATCAGAAATTAATACTTGCATAATTTATACCACTTTTAATTATTAGGGGTGCAGAGATTTTCTTTGATGTGATTTTAATTCAGCAAAAGAACATGGAAAGCACACATATTTGTGAGATCTCATTGTCTACCAGCATGCTTTTAAGATAAGGTAGCAAGAGCTAGTAAACCAAGGCAGGCAGGCCTAGAGCCAAAGATTTACTTACATGTGAAGGTACATGAGCTATGATGTTACAATGAGTGCGATTTAGTTGTTTACAAAGAGATACATTATTTGAGATGCAACAGATTATCAGAGCTATCTCATAGTACAGTAGTTGTTAGTAGTATTTCACAACCTTCAGGAGATCTGCAGCCTGTTAGAAGGACTACTGGAGGGCAGATAAGACAACCAAGAGGATCTCACTGACTCATATAGCTACTATATTTATATAACCAAATTAAGCCCAACATGTCAGCTCTATTTCAGAGAAATCAATATTCTGAAAACTTCTCTAGATTTTAAACAATAGCTGTCAGAAAGAACTCCTGAAGGTTTAGAAGGATGTCCCTGCCTCTGTGAGTCAGAAAAGATTCTGTCAGGAAGCAGGTAGGGAAACTACAGGCCTATCAGAAGTCTAATCTAGGTAGCAGCAAGGCTGATCAGGGTAAGCCTATTGACTTTGGATATCTGCATCAGGAGCCACTATTTTTTAATTTATTGAGATCATATTTACACCAATGCTTTCCATATAGAATAATTTGTCTTTCCAGAGCTGGTGGACTTGTGCTAAGAAATGTACTTTATGGGGATTTAGCTATTTTTGTATATAAGCTGCAGGACTATTTAAAGTTTTGCCATAAAAATTCTGCATAGGTACTGAAAAAGGAGAAAATGAAGTTTCATGCCATAGCTGTAAAACCAATCAAAAACTTATCAAATTACATTTAAATTACTAGATACAGTCTATTGAGAAATGCCCAGAAAAAGTATCCTAAACAGAGATAAAAATACATTGATATAATGTTATTAAAGCCACTAGCTAATTGTACTTAAACTTTCAATTGAATTACATCCAGAAATGAAAAGTTACATATTACATATTATGTCAGTTTGCTTAGTAGCTTTCTTTTACTCTTTAGGGATGTGTTTTCTTAAGGCATATACAAGCTGAAAAATTGATCTGTCTGGTAACAGCACTGCAGGAATAAATTATCACCTTTGTTTAAAAAACTGTTAAGAAGCAAATTCTCTGCTGGCCTAGCTTCATTTGAAGTCATTGAAATAATGTCCAGAGAGGATGTGGCAGTGGTTTCAGATGTATTTTGTGATTATTTTAACAATCATTAGATTTTTTATTTTAAATATATTGTTCCAGTTCCTAGGGGTTTCTTTTCCATAGCAACATTTTATCTTGAATGCATAGTTTCTATATCATCTTTTCCTATATAAATATAATGTATTTCAAAGGATGGTTAATTTTTCCTGGCTAAGTTATGGAGTATTGCAGGACACCTGCAATGTTAGTTTTACTGTTAGTATACTTATTTTATTTGAATTCTGTAATTACATCCTGCCTGATTTCTGTTCCTTTCTTTGCACATATAATGCCAAAATTTTCAAAATATCTTAAAATGCACAATTTTTATCCAGCTAAACTGAGGGTGTTTTTTGATTGGCATGTACAATGATACGTGGTGTACCTATGTCTCTCAGAATTTTTTAGAAAAGCAATTCCCCTGGATGCTTTTCTAGCATGAGTGTATGTGTATGTGTGTCCATGTTTTTCCCCAACTGTACAATGTGATTTGAGCTTTGAAGTGTCATCTCATTAGAGGTTAATAGTATTGAGTGTTGGCTCCAAACACCATTTAGTGATTATGATCCAATCTGTATACTATATAAATAGCTAATTGTTTAACCTGACGTTTCTTATCTACATGGAGGAAATGGATAAGAAATCTGACCCTTATTTGAATAACAATTTCATTAGAATTTCCCAGACTAATCATCATCATGTAATACTATTTTCTTCTGTTGTGTACTTACATGTAGCAGCAACATTGGGAATAACAATATTTGTTATTTTCTAATTATGTTTCACTCTACAAGATGAAACACCAAAAACATCTAATAAAGCATGTAAATCATCAGCTATTCTAAAACTAATGACACTTATTTGCAGTCCATTTCAGGGATCATATCTGATCTCAGTGGTCATTATCTCTCATCATCCTATGTTTAAGGCAATTAGGGCTTTTAGAGCCAACAGGCAGAGCAGTTTGTGGGGCAGTTCCTGGGCTCTGCTTTGCAATCTTCTAGGTCCTCTGGGAACTTTGTCCAAGATCACTGCAAAATTTGTGGGAGGTCTCTGGGAAATATCAAAGTGCCGGCTGCTGACAGAGAAGTATTGCCTTGGGGTGCTGTGAGTACCAGCCTCCAGCAGCTTCCAGCAGGCTTTGTGAACTGCCCTTGACAACAGGGGACTGCTGGTGAGGAATGGCCAGGCATCCTTGCAGCAGATACAAGGGAGGAGCCATATAAGAGCTGGTTTTTGATCATGGCTCACAGAAGCACCTAATGGATGCAGCCTTCTGTGCAGAGAGGGGTCAGAACCTCTGCTCAGGACAGGGGTAGGGGGATCAGGCCCTGCAGAGCAGCCACTGCAGGAGCTGTGGGAGGGCTCCTTCCTGCCCCCTGTCATGTGCCTGTGCTGCCAGGGAGATGGTGCTGTCAGTCCTCGCATCTGACACACTCCCCTATAAATCTGAGGAGATTTGGACCTTGCTCCAAAGGCAGTTGGGGTGCCTGCATTTGGTATAGGATGTTTTCCTCATTTCAGTTTTTTTAAGTTGTAAGGAATAATGTGTTTCAGTTTTGGTGTTTCATACCAAGACAGCACTGTCCTGCCAAGATGGAGCAGGAATTACTTTCTCTCTGGTGCTTGCTCTGCCTGTAACATGAGAGACTTGGCCCAGACCAAATTTCTGGGGGAGGACACAGCTCAGCACTAGAGCTGTAAGGAATGTCTGTGGCAAGGAGGAATCTTTCTTGTCTGCAGGAGATGAGCAGGCTGGTTGACTTCTTGTGCTGAGAATAAAGAAGCTGGAGAACAGTGAGTTGTCTCATCCCTGGTGCTGCAGAGATTGACTGGACCTTCTCTAAAACACCACAAGAGCCTTTTTCCTTTCTGAGAGGAAGGAAAAAGATAAATAACACAATCAGAGCTCTGGGCTTTTGAGAGAAGACTTCAGCCTCTCTTCAGTTAGAGTTCAATAGCAAATGGTGCCAGAGTGAAGGAGGAGTGAAGAATGCTGGTTTATTGTATGGGTTTTATGGGGGTCCTGCTCTTGTGTATATGTGTATGGATTCATCTTCAGGATCAAGGATGGTCCATTGGGATCACTCCGTTACCAAGCAAAGGTGGCACGAGGCCTGCATGGATGAAAAAAGTCATCCTCAACTCAAACATAAGTTAAAACAAAAGATGTGGAAGAAGGAGGAATATAGTGACACTGTCTGAGCATGTGGGTATGAGATTTAAGAGGTTAAATGATATCGAATTTGACAAAGGTTGTGAAGGGCAGTGGGAAGGGCTTCTACAGGTAAATCAGCAGTAAAAGGAACTTTGGAAAATGTGGGCCCCAGGCTGTATGGGGCAGAGGAGATGGTGCCAGAGGAATTGGAGTCATGGAATATCTCAGCTTGTTCCTTCACCTTGGCCATACTGTTAAGGTTTTCTCCCAGAAGTCTCAGGCCACCGAGATGTGTGGATAGATCTAGAGCAAAGACAAGATTGTAGGAGACTAGGACTGGATAATCAGAGACCCTTCTAACCTCAACCATTATGCAAGTCCAGTGTTAATTCCATAAGGGAGACAGTTGCATTATCACAAATATTTTAGTTATTTACATAATTATGTTCAGGTAAAAGAAAACAGACAATTTTTGGATTGAAAAATTTTTCTTCAAGAGGGCTCCAGACAGAGGTACTGAAATAAGAAATAGGAATTATAGTTTTTTTAACAGTTGAATGCTTTTCAAGGCTTATATTTTAGTATTCATATATGACTAGCTTCTTGATAGATATCTTTGCTAAGAGTTTATCTAATTTTATCTGCCACTTCATGACACCTTACAAAATACCTGATGTAAAATGAATATACATCTCATTTTGTAAAACTGGTGTTTATATTTCCAAAGGAATTTATATTTAAATTAATTGAATAAATGAATTAATCATGGGAAGTAATTTTCTTGCATGTATGAAAAAGGAAACTGTTTATTAGGGGAAACATTTCCTCAATACATGCTCTTCATCTTTAGAAATAATTAAAATTCAAAACAGGTCTGTCAAGAAATTTCTTTCAAAAAATGTAGAATCTTTAAGACATAAAAACTTAAATTAGAGAGCTTTTCATAAACCTCCTACAAATATTTAATCAGTTTAATGAAACTGTTAGTCAACAGTTTTTCTTGATGGGGCTATTTATTATTTTAAAATAAATAATAACATTTTTATAAGTCAATGCCTAGTAAAGATTTTGGTATGCCATTTTGTGTTATTTTGGTAATGACTGTAATTAGATATACAGAAAACAGAAATACTTTTACAGTTGCAATGATACTCATGGAAAAATAGTAAAAAAACTTCTTTCTGCATTTAGGAAAAGAAAAGCTAATTTGTAAAATCTGCAGTCTGCACATATTACCTTAATGGACAAACTATATATCTAGTAAGATATTTTTAATGGGGATGAGAATTCAGGAGGAAAACACTATTGTCTTTAACTTAAGTTTCCTAAGGAAAAAGATATGTTTAAGTACTATTAGAAACTGTTTTTATTCATTAAGTTTCTTTTTTGTTTGTGTGTGGTTTTGGAATTTTGAATTTCCTAATATGATTATTCATATGTCTCTTTTTTTGGAGAGAGGTGGAATTAAAAAGTTCACATAATTAAAAGTATATCAAAAACAAGTGGAGAAAGTGTTCTCCGGCCTTATAGAAAAAGGCAGTTAAATGAAGCAGATCTCTTTTCCACTGATTTCATTCTCATGTAGGATCTGCCCACACATCTAAACTTTCTTTCTTACCACTAGCTTTTAATCACAACCTTAAGGGAAGATATATTGAGATTATGTCCTTCAGGGATATAGAAGGATTTTGAAGTTTTGATGAGCACACACTGACATGTAGATTCAGATAATTTGATTTTTAAATTAAACTCTATTTAGTTAGGTATTTATAAAAATTAAAATTTGAAATTAAAAATTAATTTAATGATAATTAATTTTACTTTTAAAGAAAGGCTAGCAATACAAAACTTTGGATATTAAATCTTCATGCTATCTGTAGTCTTGATTCTGTTTAAGGCCAGACTTTATGTGAGACACAAATCTAAGACTGAATCCTAATACATATCTGCTCCAAGAAGCCTGAATTACATTATTTGAAAGCACTGACATTGCTGCCTTTGAGTATTTTGAGAGGCATTAGTCTCCTACTGAAGGATGGTACAATTTGAGGTCTTGCTCTCAATCACCCTCTGCATTGGCCTTATTTAAATTATTATTACCAATCATCTACCTGATGTTCTCAACCCTACATAAGAATACATAGATATTACAATTTACATTTTTTATCTTTGAAGCATGAGACAAAAGCTAAAAGTAATTTTATTAAGCAGATCTAATCTAAAAAACATAAAATACTCTTTCCAAAGTCACTTGGAATTTGTACTCCCAACACTGTCTCCATATTCACCTTTGCAAACAGAAGTGGAAAAGAAGAGAAAGAACAAACTCAGTCAAATCCAGATTGGTAATTTTTGCCATAACTTTTCACTACTTTTAAAGGGGACTTATCATTAAAATGAAGACTTTAGGGCAGAAAAGCATGTTTCCTTTAACCTGCCAGGATAACCAGCATTTGTATCAAGTGCAGTGGCCACCATCAGAGATTCACATGCTTAACTTGTTCCAAATGTCTGAATTATATAGTGCAGAGCTAAAGGCAGAATTACCCCCAAAGGATGCCACTTTAAGAGTTTCTGCCTTTCAGTTGTGGCAAAATTGATTCATAGTTTAAATTAAGAACTTCTAGAACCCTGCAGGGTAAAGCTACCTCACTGGCTTCTGTGATTCTCAGATGTAATTTTTCTTTCTTGGTCTGTACTATAAAATCCATCCAGAATTAAGCTTTCACAGAGGATTGGGAGAACAAAGCTTAAGTTGGGGCAGCTTTGAGAATTAAATACGGGAGTAGGGGAGAAAAATGTCGCTAGACTTCCTTTTACAAACTATGCAAAAATATTCAAGATCATTTGCATCTTTTTCTCTGTTTTGATTGATTAATGTATTCATTCTTACTCTCCTCTGCTTCCTGTATTCTACCCACAACTAAGATAATGTGTCCACTTACGTTATTGGCCACACAGTGCACATGAAGACTGATGTCTTACATAAATACTCCAACAGTAGCAATGGAAAATATATATTTCAGTCCTGTGCTTTATTATGTTCTCCAAAAAAAAAAAAAAAAAAAAAGAAAAAGAAAAGGAATTGTGGTAATTAGAGCTGTTGAGCTGTATAGGAACTTTATAATGTAATTTCCAAAATTTGGTCTGAGGCAACATGAATGTACTCACAGTGAAGAAAAAAGTTATAATACACCAGAAAAACCTACCTCTTTCCACATGCCCTTCCCAAATTTTTTTTTGTCATTTCCATTAATGTGCAGAACTTTTTTTCTCAACTTCAGTTTACACAAATGATCATCATATGGTTTTATAGAAATGAAGTGAAGCTAAATGAAACATTTTTTGGTTAATCAAAAAGCAAAATCATCAGACATTCATTACAGACAAATCTATTTCCAACCAACTATTCAAGAATAGCTATTTGGAAAAATAATGACTTTAAAAAGAGAATTCTAATTATTTTTCAAAAAAATATTCCTTGCATTTGTCATGTGCCTTTGAAATTTTTGAATGGAATTGAAGTCTGCTTTTAAACATATTTGCATAGATTTCTTTCTCTCAAGTAAAGTTCTATTTTAAAAAAGTTAAATGGCGGTAAATATAGTGCTACAGAAATTGAGACTTGGGGTGGAAAGAAGGGAAGAAAAATGTAATCCTAATACATATTTCTCAGCACAACCTTTTCATAGTGAACTTGCATTTTGTTGTCTTTTCTGCATACTTCTCCTTCATTATTTCCTGAGCCAGTATTTTTGTCTATACCATCCATCTCATACCATAGCCTTTTGCTACTTTTAGTAGATTTCCCATTTATTTCTGTCTTCTAACATGTCATAAAAAATTTTACATATCTTTGCTTTCAAGTGTATGGTCCTCCTTTACCTTCTCTTAATATCTTATGACTCTTTAATTTCACAAAAGGCTCTCTTTTTCTCTTTCCCTTGTGCAAGCATATTCCAATGTAATATCTTCCTTCATATAGTACTATTTTGAAATACTGCCACCATATCATACACTAAAATATAATATTTTTAGGTTTTTTATGAAAGAACCAGAGAACAGATTCAAAATAAAATTTTGAAACTTTCCACAGTGTGATTTTAATTTAATTTCTACGTAGAAACATTTTGGCACTAGACTAGCACTAAGCACTATGTTAAAAAAGTCTTACCAACCAAAACAAATTGAAATTTTTTTGAAATGAACTTATCTGTCTTTAGCAAAATGGCACTGGTATACTGAAATATTACCATCTTACAATATAATGAAAGTTATGTTAGTACTAAATATGATATTTAAAAGAGTTGTGAAACAAAGCTGTAAAAACTGTTGTGTACCATAGAATGTTTAATTTTTAGCTATCCCACCAAAAGGAAGTAAACAATACCTTGTTTTCAAACTAATTCAAAACCAGGACCCTCATCAATAATGTTTTGCTCCAAGCTCTGACTTTTTGTTTGTGAGCTTATGAGCTGATCCTGTAATTACTTCAATTATTTTTCTATCCGTAAAAATTTACTATCTCTCAACAAAATTTATTGGAACAACAAACTTCAAAAAATAGTAGTCAAATTCAAAGCAATTGATTTTTTCCCAATATGTTTATAAATATATTGTTCAGTAGGATATTATTTAGTATATGTTTATGAAAAGCACACAAAAAGAAAGAAGGTGACTAAATCGCATTACACTCTTTAGTATCTGCTTTGAAGACATGCATTTGTCTGTAGGGGTTAATCTTCTCCACTGGCAAGACAAAAAGTCTTGCTTGGTAATAAACTATGTTCCCTAAAGTGTGTTTGGGAGACTGGAAAAGCCATAATCATGAAAATTCTGAGAATATCTTGATCCTCACTACCTATTAGGCAGGACTATATGGGATAAGATTATTGCTGGGATGTTTTCATAGAGGTTCAAACAACAGCTGTTAGCATATGACAATCTCTACACAATAAAATGGGGAGTTTAATGAAGAAGTAGAATAATAAAGCAACAACATTTCTAAATTATACTTGCTAAAACAGAAGTTCCTAAATGATGTAGAGTTTATTCAGATAGATATCTGTCTTTTGAGTCTTGTCTTAACCTTTTAAAATGATCTTTAAACAGTTTTTAGTACTCCTCATTCAGTAATTAAATTTAAAACAGCATGTTCTGGGTTGTTCTATTGACTCATTCTTTTCAGACAGCAGAGCCCTAATAGAGTCCTATGGTCTGGACATCAAGGAATTGTGGCACATGATTATCACAGCACTTTTGGGAGGGCCAGCCTGACTTGCTGTGCACAGCCACTGGCACAGAACCAGAAGAGTGAAAGCTGTAGTAAAAACCTACTTCACCTTTAGTAAAAACCTACGTTGCCTTTCACTCATTTCCTGTAATATTATCACTGGTACCATGCACGGCCTTTTTGCAGTGAGTGACTGGACAGGATGAAGTGCAACAGAAAGCTTCTCACAAACACAGACACATACACCTAACTCATGGAAAGAAGATACACCACCAACAGCCCCAAAAAGCCAAAGTCCTGACCATTGCCAAACAGGGACACAAATAGCCAAGAACCAGGCAGAATTTTCTGGGAATATGCAGCACAAAGCTACGCCACAAAACTGGCCATGTCTGTGCTTCACCACCTTGTAGCAGAGGCAACTTATTCCTTTTTTCCTCAATTGTATTTATAGATTGCAAGAGAATTTCTGTTTGTTTCCCTAATTCCTTCCATCTGATGAAATTAAAGCTCCTTACAAAATAGCACAAAGCCTCACTGCTCTATTTATTGCAAGTAAATATAATTGCCTTCTTGTTTCTGATAGGGAAATTGGAACTTTGGGAAGAGTGACTTGAGCTAATGTAGTGGAGGTGAAATTTCAGGCTATATCATAATTTTCTAACTCATTAAACTTCTATCCCTGTAATTCATTAAATATTTAATGTTGAAATTTGAATCAGAACTACTACAAATCAGAATTTGATATAAAGATATATAGCTGATATAAAATCTACTTATTAAAATATCAAAATATAAATATAGAAAAAACCATAAAGATTTACAAGAACAGTATTAGTTCACAACTACCACCACATAGTAATTTATCAAAAAATACTAAAAATCTATTGAGGGTGGGTTGAATTTCAAAAGTTAAGAAACTGTATGACTTCATTTTGAAATAAGTAATTTGAGACATCTTGAAGAGCATACTTTTTTGAAAAAATGCTGATTTTGGGATGGTCTTTTAATTTCTGACATCATTAGAGCAAATAATTCCTATTTCATATGATGTTTACATGGTGCCTACTTCACTGGAACAACTGTAGTGTAATGAGTAATATCTCATAAAAATGTTGCCATTATACAATATAGCAGTTTCTTTAAAATAATATATTCTTTAAAACTATCTGGCACTTACTTTTGACTAAATTTGTATCTGTATAAAGGAAGTGGAATTTATTATCTCTCAACAAAATTTATTGAAACAAAAAACTTGAAAAAATAGTAGTCAAATTCAAAACAACTGATTTTTTTCTTTACTACTACATTACTTTACTAATGACTAAAATAATGTTAAAATAATTAACAGAGCAATAATAAATATAATTAGAATGTTGTACCTTAAAATTGTATTAATACACAGTAATATTTTTAATTTCAAGTTCTAATAATAATATTTATAATCAGAAGCTTCTGGCAAAAAGAAAGCATGACCTTTTTTTTTGGAGGGCATTATTTTAATTGGCCTATATAATCTCCTTTTCCAGTAACTTTGTTATTTAAAATTCATGTGATTTTTATATCAAGTTTAGTTCCACCAGAGCATGAACATTTTATAATTCATACATGAAATATTAGCCTGCAAGCAATGCCATATTGACACAAGCGTTTGTACTGTGTGAAGACTAAATTATTGATATTAAAATCAAGAAAGAAGAAATAAACAACTTGAGACAATAAATATCATTTATTATGGCATTGTCTTTTTAGGCAAAAAACATCTTCTTGCTTGTCATTTGTTCTGTTTCAAATAATTTAAATCATGTTTAAAAGAGAATAAATAATTGCATTTTTTCAATTTTTTTCTCATTTATAGTTAGAAGTCTGGCCTTCTGCTGAAACAGATAACCTTTCCTTCCTGAGATAATATTAAAATAACCTTCTTCCCACTTGGAGGATGTGTACATTTAGATATCATGGCCACTGTACATTCACCTGGAATCTAGCTATGAAATCATGCAACACACTAATCCTCTGGTGAAAGTCTTAAACCAATGAGGGAGTGAATAAATATCACTGTGACATTGAGTTCAATAACAGAGAAAGAAGATGATGAATAAACATTTCTAACATCTTCCACATGCGACCCAATTCTTCTCTTATAGTCAAAAGCTGAATGGTTGTGAGTTATGGATGAAGTTGTAATTTTATTGAAAATATAATTTATGCCTGAGCATGGGCCGCTGAGGACTTAAGGATTTACATTACTTTAAAAAAAATACTTAATACTTGACGTATTCAACACCTTCATATTTTGAATCCATTTGATTTCAAATACACATTAAACTCTGAAATGTTTTGGTTCACAACTTTGTGTGAAAGATCATATAATTTTCAGAGTGAACCTGTTCAACTTCTTCACATCCTTGTTCATTTATATATTTATATCTAGAATATATGGCAAGCAGTGGTAAGAGCAATAAATTCTGAGCATATTACTTTTTTGCACTGTTTACTAAAAGGGATTTATATAAATCAGCATTTCACCACAGATTTTGGGTATTCATAATCACTTTAACATCTTAGTATAGAGTAAAAGGAAAAGTATATGTTTTGTTGGATAAATGACATGTACACACTATTGGCAAAAGCCCAAAAGGCATCTTGAGGCTTTTCATAGGTAAAGAGGAAAAGTGGTGAAATTCTCTCTGCACATGGCTCTCAGTGGCATGACAGAGCAGCCTTCTAGCACAGGCAGTGAGACTTGTACAATGATCATAACAGTAACTCAACTTTTTACAGGTTGAAGAAGAGTGGGGAAATTCTGTCAATAATCTCTAAAACCATTCACCTCATCACTACGATTCCATTATTTGCAAGGGATGATGAACATTACTGTTTCTAAGATATGCTTTAGTAAGCATGGCTTTACACAGTGGACATGTGCACAGTATGTCCAGAGGAAAGTGACCAAAATGCTGAAAGGCCTTGAGGGCAAGACTTCCAAGGAGCAGCTGAGGTCACTTGGCTTATTCAGCATGGATAAGGCTGAGTGGTGACCCCATTTCAGTCTAGAACTTCCTGAAGGTTGGCAGCACGGAGGGAGATCTCTCTCTCTCTGTGGTAGGACACAAGGAAATAGGATAAAACTGCATCAGGAGAAGTCCAGGTTGGACATTAGGAAAAAGCTTTTTGCTGAGTGGGTGGAACAGGCTCTCCAGAGAAGGGTCATGACACCAAGCCTGTCAGAGTCTAAGGAGCATCAGAACAATGGTCTCAATCATAGTATTTATTTTTAGCAGTCCTTAGAGGAGCAGGGAAATGGACTCAATGATTCTTATGGGTCTCTTTCAGCTTGAGATATTCTATGACTCCGTCCTGGAGATACTTATTTACTGGGCTGTCAGTCAAGAATAGACAGAATACAAACCAGAAGGCATTTACCCATTATCTGTTATTTACACAGAAATGTAAAACATATCAATGAAGACTAATAAAAAGGGCTGTTTTTTTTTTTTTTTTTGTTTTTTTTTTTTAACTAAAGGGTCGTTAGGGAAGGAATAGGATATCAATGTACCTGAAAGACAGATGGAGATACTTTACATATTTTTTTACAAAAATATTGTTTTCAGTGAATGTTTTGCTGAAAAGTTGCTGTTCAGAAAGAAAGCTCATCAGTGAAGACAAAAGTAATTTTCCAACTGACTTCAGCAAAGTTGCATTTGCTCCATCTGCAGCCTACAAAACATATTCACAAGGACTTCAAGACTGAAGAACACCTGTTTTGACTTGCATGATCTACATGATTTCATATACCAGACTCATTTAATCAACCCCATTATCTGCACACATATAAGTCATCCATAAAAATATTTTAACTCTCTCACATCACACTGTGCAATCCTGTAAAACCTGAGCATAATGTATTGTCATTGACATGACATTCCTTGTGAAATCTCTTCTATAGCTATAGTAATTTGCAGAAAGTTACAATCAGTTATTTCTTTTGCAAAGCAGTAATATTGCTTTAAAATGAAGATGATACTTTATTTCAATTGTAAACTGGTCTTGTATAAAAAGAAATGATAGTTTTCAGTTTCCAGAGAAAGACACATTTGATGCACACTGAACCTGCTGGGACACTTCTACTAGTTCAGACTGTCTTTGCAGTAGAAATGCAGATTAGTTATATTGGAGTTGCAGATTATTAAAGTAACACAGCAGGGTAAAATGCCAATGCTGACTTGACATGGACTTGCTAAAAGCAGCTCTTAAAGAAATTCTAATAGGTCTCAGAAATTGCTATTTAGAGTACCTTTTAGAGAACTTCCCTTGCACAGAGAGCATCAAATGTTCTTACTTATATTCAAAATAATGTGTTTGCACAGGAAAGGAGATAGACTAAATGCATAGCCTGGAATCTTCTCTATCTGCAATAAAAATGCAGGATTAAAAAAAAATAGAAGATTGTCAATAATTCAGTACCTTGTGACCAGCCTATAAATTCACATTTAAAGTGGAAAAGACCTGCATATATTTTGAGATTCGTGTCATATTTAATAGCACTCTTTGGTGTCAAGAACACATAAAATAAGAAGAAAAAGAACAATTTTCTTTTACAAATCAAGTATTGCAAGTGATTTCTCAGTTCATGGAAATGGATGGCTGCAAATGCAGCAGTTTTTGAAACCTGATACAATCCTTTAACCTCATCAGGATCTCTCAATGTTTCCCTTACTGTATAAAAATTAATTTTAAGCCTTTGAATAAAATATCTCTCACTTTAAATGGTTAAAATTTCTATAACACATAACGACTATTAGATTGACTGTCAATTATGTGAGCCAACATCTTTCTCGAACAGGACTTTTCCTTTAATGTTGTTATTTTTATTAGCAGAATTCAGGTTTTGCTGATACAATCGTGTTTTAAAATCATTTCTACATCTTCACAAGCATAGCAGAAAATCAGTTTTAGGGTGTGAAGATCACTGTGCACAATTATGCAATCCAGCAAGTGTTCAATGGGAAATAGAAGTCATATTTGCTTGCAGAGGGTTTACCACAGGAAGTTTCAGTAGCTCTGTGGATTGAATCCAGGTTTAGTACATTGCAAACCTCCAAAGCATTTTGCCTACATAGATTTATGTCAGTATAGAGACTGTTGGGCCAGTTTCTGGAACTGACTTGACAGAAAGAGAATGGCCTCCTAAGACAGTAAAAATATTTAGAATTCACATTGTGTATTAGTGCAAACACACTGTGATTGAAATTGCTTATATCCATAAAACAACACTGTCTCAGCCACTTCACAAAGCTGCTGATCAAAGTGTGTGATAACTATATCTTCCATTTTTCTAATGTTGATTACACCAGTATTTCATGCTGGTATTTACCAAGAACATTTTGGTTTCCTGCAAAGTTTTTGGTTTGTTTGGTTTTTTTTTTTCCCTTTATCCTTTCTTTTGCTTTTTTGCTTTCTTCCCTGGATTATGAGGTTTGGGGGTGGCGAATTTTTTTTTTTCTTTTTTTAGCAGGATACTCATTGACTGATCTGTATGTTGTTTGAATTGTTCCTGCTTTATTCTGTTTTAGGAACATTGCTTCCATGTTTCAGTTGCAGCTTTCTCCTGGAAAATATGTACTCTTTGCTGGGTTAGAAACTGGCTGAGTGCTCGAGCCCAGAGAATGGTGGTGAATGGTGTTACATCCAGCCAGCAGCTGGTCACAAGTGGTCGTGAGAGACTGGCTAAAATTATTACTGGCTCAAAACAACTGAAATAGAAGATCAAATATGTGTTCTTTAACAAAGGAAAAATATTTAAATAATTTTCTATGAGCTGATTTCAAATTACCTTAGCTATCATACTTCTAAGCTAGTATGTAATAACTTCCTTCTAGGCAGCAAATGGTGTTTGGTTGATTCAATTCTACACATGTCAGAAAATTTTATCAGGTTTAGCAGGAAAATTTACATACAATACATACAATTATTTTATGCAGTGAATGGGCTATATTCTTTTTAGCATCTAATCAAGGAAACATGTAACTCTAAACATTCTACCACAAGGCAATGTAGACTCAGCACACACTTGGATGCCTCAGGTCTATTTTTTCCTATGACTGGTCACTCTGCAGTTTTCAAATATCCTGACCCAAGCATTAAAAATGAAATTATGGACTCATCATTTCTTTGCAGTGTAGCAGAATCATCTAATCAGTCCAGTTGTGTAAACAAGTGAGAAGAGTAAGTTATTTCCTAAAACATCAGAAATACTACAGGTGAAAACCTGCAGTAATCACACTAGCCACCAATATCAACAAATTTAAACAGATAATTCCTTTTTTATTTATGTACATCATTTGAGTGTGTCTCTTTCATATTTTCAGCACGACAAAAAAAAATCCTTTATATAATATCTGCAGCTTATAAGAGCCGCCAGGACAAAATGATGACTAAGAAGGCTGCAAAGTCATACAGTTCCATCCCATCAAGGAGAAATTAATGTTAAAATTTTCTTAGCTACTTCCTTTGCAAAGCTGACTCTTAGTTGAGAAACCTGTTTCACAGGCCACGATGCCTTCCCTGAAGCAATCTTACTGGCTCAGTGTAGGCCTATGCAGAAAACTGCTCCATGATATCGGTTTTATTTTTTGGAAAATGTCTGTAACAAAAGTGAAGAGCACCATCTCATAGGTTGCACACACATACTATCACAAAAGCTAAGCTATAAATTTCGTGATTTGTGTAAGAAAAACCTTCCAAAATAGGCTTTCCAGTCGTCATAATTTATGAATCTCTATTTACTATCACTTTAGCTTGCATCATTTTTATAACGATTTGTAGGACAAAAAATAAGTAGTTCTGAGATTTTTTTTGTTGCTTCTACGAATGTTATTCACATTATGTGAGGCATTCTAATATATATGACTGCATTTGCAAGTGGAGGGAGCAGGAGATACACCACATTTGAATACAAAACCAACAGCTGAAATGTGGTCTAAAAATAAAATAGGGACAGATGGGGGCTCCTAAGAAAGAAATCCTGGTAAAATGTCATAGATTTCTGTAGATATTTTTGTCACAGATTAAATAACTCTTTGCTTTTTGACTTTCAGTGAGTTTATATTACATCTTCATGCTACCAGTATAATATGCACAGTCAACAGAAAATCTTATTTGCATGTCTATTTGTGCTGCACAGCAGATTTTTTAATATCCAACAATAAAACTCAGATGCTGCAGTCTTGTATGAAGGTAGGTCTCTCTGAAGAGATTTTTATAATTGCAATCTATATTTGAAAGTATTAAAATATGTAACAAAATTAGTTCAGAGAATTAAAAATAAAGTCAAAATCCTAGACTGAATAATGAAGTCAGAAGCTATCAGGTTAAAATAAAATAATAACTTATTTCTCATAGTAATTAAAAGCCGTACAAATATTTAAAACATAAATAACTAAACATTAGTCCCAAAAATTAATAGTTCAGCAATGACATAGTCTCCAAAAAAAAAAAAATACAGACATGATAAGAAAAAAAAAAGTCACAAGCAGAATGTCAAAAAGAAATGTCGGTTTTATAAAATAATTTAGGTCTTTCTGTTATGTAAATATTTAAGTGTTCCTATTACGTTGAACCTACTTTCACTCCCCTAAAGAAATTAATTTTGAAAACCTAAATGACCCCTAGTCAAGCAGTACAATTGATTATAGGCATACATTACTATCAGTCTTCAGCAAACTAATTTCTTTGTAGAGTGACACTATTAGAAGCCAGGAGTAACTATCTCAGCAATTCTTTGAGTTGTGGACTTCAGTTAAAATTGCAGAATATGTTAAAGCAAATCATTATTCTGAATCTGTTTCTGAGTAATTTTTACAGCATTGCTTTATACAGAGGCTAAATGGGAGCTGTTAACTGAAGACTGACACTTCTTTTTAAATATTATTTTTATATTTATATTTAGTATAAATATATTATTTGTATTTCTGTGTGTAGAAAGTAATAAAATCAAGGGGGAAACATGAAATAACATAGAAAACTTCTGGACTGAAACTAAAATGTCCATTTCCGAGGAAAAGTGAAAAAATAGGGCAGTGTGAATTGAGATGCCTTGTAGTATAAAAAATATGTCTATTTTTAAAAGATCCACAAAACCATTAGCAACAAAAATAAGGAGAAAAAACTAGGGAAAAAAAAAAAGAGATAAACCTTTCTTGTCAAAGGTGATGCAAATATGGAACATATTTACTTTTGTTATTTTCCATTACCTAAACGTCCAAATCGGGAGCTTTTCATCACAGCAGACAGTAACATTTTAAAATTCCTACTAGTGAATATTTATGATAATTTTAGGAAGATGGGAAGGCATCCACAGCACTGTAGCTGTAGTGCCAGAATAACAGACCTCTGGTCCAGCCAGTGCCCTCGTCCTTTTTAGTCTTGCACTCACTCCCATGCATAATAAGTAACACTGTAGAATATTGTGTTCTGCGGTTGACACTTGGTATCCTAATTTCCACTGCTAAGTAAATTTCTTGCTGCCAAGTTGTAAACCCTTGAAATATAGGGTTTGTATTACAAGTGCTGCTACAACCTTGAATATAACTGAGAAAATGACACAATTATAATTATGCTCTATGAGAAACTTAATAATGTATTCTGAACTCATAATTTGGTCATTTATTTTCTATAATTGCATTTTTACTTTCTCTTTAAACAAACCTTTATCATTTTATAAACAGGACAGTCATCTCTCTAAAACTTAGATTGGCTTCTTGTTTTTTAGCCCTGAATTTCTTAGCTGTGTACATCCTCCTTCTCTTACTCTAATATTTCTGCAGTGACTTCAGACTGTGTGATACAGAAGTCTAAGGACCAGACTTCCAACTTCCAAGTACAGATTGCAAGTCCTCTAAAGTGAACCTCTAATTTCACCTGCAACTAAGTGTCTAATATATTTCTAAAATTAAAATTAAAAAAACCCAAACTGTTGAAGTCAAAACCGAATTTTAACAGATACAGAGAGGTCCAAACCAGGCGGTGGGTTTTTCTTCATTTAACTTCAGCCAACCAAAAGCAAAGCCTAAAGGAAAGCTAATTGTCACTTCTTTCTCTGAATCATCTCCTGATTAATGTGATTTCAGTGTGATTAATCAACTTAGATGACACTTCTCTTTGCTGGAAGCTGGAAACTAAGAAGCTGTATGAGGGAACTCTTAAGGAAACTTCCCAGTGTGACCATTCTCGAGCCTCTCTGGCAGTCACAGTCCCCAGGCCAGAGGCTCTCACTGCTGGGCCTGGAGCCCCTTGGCAGCAGCAGCTCCAGGGCCCGAGGGGAGCCCCCCTGACTCCCTGCACTCCCCCCTCCAGCCAGGCAGACCAGGTTCCCTCACCCCTCTGACCCCTGGGTTCCCATTGCAGAGTTTCAGGTGTCTCATTCCATAAAGCCATTTATTCACAGGGCAGAGACACAGAAACAGCTCCAGCTGCTGCTGCTGAGGAGGGACCCCAACAAAGGAACCCCATGGCTTTTACACCCTCACAGTCTGTCTGCAGGTCTAGCTCTTCCTCCAGGCCCCTCTCCTGTCCCCTCCATTTCCATCCTGACCACTAATGCCACCCCTTTTCATGCCCTTTGCTATCCAAAAGATGGGTCCATTCACCTGGCTGGCACCGCCCCTCCTCGTTCCCTTCACACCCCAAAATTTGACAGTTCACAGCCTCTTGTCTCAGGCTCCCATCCAAGCCCAGTCTGCACCTCCATGTGCAGCTTTCCAGCCCAGCTACCCAGATCAGGTGAATTCCTCAACAGCAGATAAATAACATTGGGAAGATTACAGACTATAGGATGCTGCTTCTCCTAGAAGAGATACTTTTAGTGAAAATTCTA
This sequence comes from Melospiza melodia melodia, assembly GCF_035770615.1. Classification (NCBI taxonomy): domain Eukaryota; kingdom Metazoa; phylum Chordata; class Aves; order Passeriformes; family Passerellidae; genus Melospiza; species Melospiza melodia. The sequence goes on along the minus strand of NC_086197.1, from coordinate 86,290,439 downwards.
AGCCCTCTCATTAGTCTCATTTATCTGTCCTCAGTTTTGTATTTTGGCTTCTCAGGTGCAATAATGGATTTCAATTTGTAGTGATAGAAATAATTAGATAGTTTAGTCAGACCTTCTGTATAATTCAGACTATGAAATATCTGTTACTTTTTCTTTTAATAGCTATGAAAATTTGTGCTCTTCATTTATTGTAAACAAAGATTTTTTGAGGGGAAAAAACCCATTCAAAATCTTTCTATTTTTATATAATAGTCCTGACTTCAAACCTGACAAAGCAGCAAATACTCCCAGTACTCCTCAATTAACTCAGAAGAAATAAAGTAAATAAAAAGTAAAAGCAAACAAACAAACAAACTAGAAAAAGAGTAATTTATTTGAGCTTGTTTATTTATATCTATCAGTATCCATAACCCCCTTTTTTTCCCTGAAGGAAGCAACACCAAAACAGGATGTAAACAGTTATGCCTCAATAGGTCCCCAAAAGATGCTCATCTCATGCTACATACGATCCTTTTCCTCTGACATAAACTTTGACCTCAGGTATTTCCAAGTTCATACTCTGGAACTATGAAACATACTTTTGTGCTACTACTAATGTCTGCAAAACTGTATTACATATCTGATTAACAAAACACCTCGAGATGAAAGGACCTGTGAATAACAGCCTTGCACAAAAAATAGGTGCTATTTTTCTGAGAAAAAGTTTGTTACTAACTTAGAGGAGTAGAAGCAGTGATAGAACAAAATGTATGTGTCAGTCTCAATTTTCTTAATACTTGAAGTCTATAAAACCTTAGAAATATATTTGCAAAGTTCCTCCATTTATGCAGGTGCTCTTGTACATATTCCCAACAATTACACCAAAAGACATGATGTATTACTCAACAGATCTACAGATTGATCTGAAAAGATCTAAATTACAGTTTTCACTTTTCATCATGATTTTAAAGAAATGTGTTCCCTATTCTGTCAAAGTAATTTCTAAAATTACCAGCAGACTAAAAATGCCAGTCTCTTTTAAATACACTCCCAAATTCAACAGGAATACAGACTGAATGCTTTTAATCATTTAAAGCTGTAATGCAATGAACCAAAATAAATATAATCTGAAATTTGCCTTCAAATGTCTTTCTCTTCCATTGCCATTTAATGGAATAATTATAATGCAGTCTCAGAATTTATTTTTTGACTGCAAGTAACTTTCATTCTAAAACATGAGCAATCTGCATGAGAAATAAAAACAACAAACCACATGCGCACACAGAAAACACACAAAAAACCCAACTAAGCATTGAAACAAGAAACCCCTCAACCTTTTTCAAGCACCCCACAATATCCGTGCAAGGCTGACTGAAAGACATATAGAAAAAATGTCAACAAATTTGTGATAGGCAGGAGTAAAGGAGATAGAGCCAGATTCTTAGTCACACCCAGTGACATTACAAGCATAAATGGGCATAAATTAAAGAAAATTCCAGTCAACCATAACAAAAATGCTGTTATAGTGGTCAAATATTGAACGAGGCTGCTGGGAGAGGTTGTATCATCTCCACCCTTGGAAGTAATCAAAACCCAGCTGAATATGATCCTGTATTGAGTAGGAGGCCTTCAGAAATGTGCTGAAATTCTTGTATGATAATAATTATCTTGAAAGGCCATTCATCATTTAATTAATTTCAGTTCAATAGCCAGTGACCTTGCTTATCACCCTACCCTTTACTCCCTCTGAGGTTAGAATGAAATACCTGAGAACGAGTCTATCAAGCGCACTTAAGTCTCTTTGAAAAAACAACATGACATTAGTGGACTCGAAGGGGTGATGGGAAGATCAATTTTTGCTGAGGTTGTCCAATCAGTCATATGCAACTGCATTAACATTGTTCCAGTGTTCTCTTTGTCTTTTCAGTCACCCTATGCACTGACTATGAATGTGGGAAAACACTGACTCAGAGGCAGGAGGAGATCAAGAATAGCGCATTACTTCATCTGGAAGCAGGAGAAAAGGCAGCAGTGGCTGTTTATTCTGATGCAGAGACATGTAGTTTATATTGATTAAGTCAGGGAAGCCAAGACTATGTGACCTTTTAAGGCTGAACAGCAGGTATCTTTCACAGTGAAAATGGCAGCAAGAACATTGTAAACACATTCTTTAATGTAGTACATTCAAGTTCCACCAAAAATCTTGCTTAGTATTAGTTAAATATGAATGTGGATTTCTATTTCTCACAAACATAATCAATCTTTTATTATCTAATATTTGGTGATTTGAAAACAAATGAATAAAAGTATTCTTTTTTCTTACCATAATCTGAAATCATCCAACAAGGCACAGTTACCCGTGTCTGATGGGCACTTCTAATCAAAAGTTAGAAATCTGAAGTAAAATCAGCTTGTTAGCAGTTTTAAAATCAATTAATTCTTATTTAACAAGGTCTTACTTCAGCTCCTCCTGTATATATTTCAGAAAGAAAACCAAAGAATTTTTTGAAAGAGCACTAACCAAATGGACCCGTGCACTTTAAAAATGAATTTCAATAATTGCAGTAAGTAATCAACAAAGCTAGGAAGGAGTTTTCCTGTGTCTACCTGGTATCAATCAGCATGGTATCTCATGAGCTATAAAATTTTCTAAGCAGTAATTATGGTGACAAAGAGAGGAAAACAGAGAACCAAATAATATTATTCAGCTACAAGCACTTTAAAATAAACATTCTTAAAAGCTCAGGGCATTATTTAGGCGCTCAGTCTTTTGTAAGTTTTTATGTTTTGACTTGTGTGGAAAAGAAAAAGAAAGCTGCAATTACCTGAAAGTACAGACTCACTGCTGTGCTAAGCTTCAGATTTCTTCTTTGACAGTATTGCATGTTACTAATTACAGTTTGACTGCCAAAATAAACTTATCAGGTTTACTGGCTTTTTAAAGGGAGTGGAAAGAACACAATTTTTGGTGAGGTGGAAGAGATTCTTCTGAAATTTCTAAAAAGTCTCTCAACTGCTATGGTAAATGCCTTGTAAATTGCCTAAATTCCCACTGTGTAGTATGAATGTTCAAAATTAAAGTAGTGTTTGTTTGAAAAAACATTGAAATTAAAAGGGCTGAAAGTGTTGGAGAGTTAATTTGTGTTTCCCTGGAGATGATTAGACACTGGAAAAAAGTTTATGACTAAGTAAAATGTAGAAAAATTAAAGGGTTTTTTATTTTATTTTTGACTATATAATTGTCTTAGTTTAAAAAATGACTATTTTAAAAGTTGCCAAGTTCAGAGGAACGAATGTAAAACATTTCCATAGCTGCATCTATCTGTGACATCTGTATAATGTAAAGATATATGTCTTCACAATTACTCAAATAGGTTACATAAATACATAAATGCTGGTAAGCCGAATGAAAATGATATTTTGAAATTTACACATAGCATAATTTAAAGTATTTGTCATTGGAAACATTTCCTTATTTAATGATCCCTCCTTGGAGAGTATGCCCTTGAGCAATATGGACATATTTCTCCCCTTTTTAAAATTAAAGTTAGTTTGCCTCATCAACTCCCTTAAAGTATAAGTCTAAGTATCTGAAGCAGTAAACTATTATCAGGCTTTATCACAGTGATGCCAGCTTTTGAGTGCTCGCCTTAACATTGAAAATGGAATGTGTACCTTAAGATGTCTAAGAAGTGTGTATTTTCAAGGATACAGACTTTGCATTTCAATTTGGATGTACAAAATACAATAAAGGATGATAGAAAATGCTTTGTTCCATTGTCATATTTTTCAGAGCTGAATATTTGAGATTAGAATTGGCTGTGATTTATTTATCCCAATTTCTGGAAAAATGGGAGAGATATAGTCTGTAGAATTTTTATTTTCCTTAAAGGTCATTAGGAGCAGAATTGGTTTTGTGTGTTGCAATATACTTAGTCAACACCTTAAAAATTATCCTTATAACCATTTTGAAAATATATCAATGACAGAGAAAACTATTAGAGATCCAGTTGCTGATTTCTGTCTGGTTATTTGAAAATTATATTAGCTAACACAGAGTAACTCACAGCTTGTGCGTCAGATGCAATAAGCATTCAGCAAGAACTAATGACTTATATGAAGGAGCAATGTGCAAATGGTCTCACAGTTTCCAAAAATGAGAAGAGAGCAGGAAGGGAACCATCATATCATCCTGAGTTATCAGGGGCACCACATTGTCCCTCAGTATGGCACATCTTCAGAATCTGAGCAGTCAATAAATCCACACGGGATCGTGTGCTAATGAAGCGTGCAGAAGCAATACAAATCTGTAAGCTCAGCAATAGGCAGTGTTATTGAAATTAACCCAAAAGGTGAAGTGGAAGGATATTCACAATTACTTTTTAAACTCTGACCACTTAGTTTCTGACATGGAACAAGCAAAGCATGGGACCTGATGCAAATGTGATGGTGTTGGCTTGCAATTACATTCTGGAGCTGGAAAAGAATAAGGAGATAAAACATCTTGCTTGAAGTTATTTTCTACCTCAGCTATTTATATCTCCTCAAGGGTTTAATATACTGTGTTTGTAAAACCTCTGTTTTGTGAAATCTACCCCTTCTCTTTGTGTGTATGTATATACAGATAAAAATGCACACAAAAACATACACACTCTGGTAAATCTTATTTATTAATCATATCAGAGTTTTTTATTTATTTTTTTAGGCCGCTGTTTGTTCTATATATGGGTATTCTGGCACTAATTATAGAACAGATTGTGTTGGGATTTCTACAGGACTGCACTATGGCAATACAGATTAAGCAATTAACCTTGATGTCACTGTAATTATTAAGATACTTTAGCAAAATGAACTAATTTCCCCACAGGATGTTCTGCTGAAATCAACTTCCACTCTTTTTAAGATGCCAAAATAGAAAATGTTAATGGAAAACCAAGTTTGCAGTTTTTGTAGAGTGCTGGGCCTTTTCAGTGGTCATCTTTTATTGTTTCACACAACAAAATCAGAAATATATATTTTCATAATAGATAATTAAAAAAACATGCAATAATACTCTATGGAAGTCACTGAAAAAATAGGAAAAAAACCAGAACAGACAACATCTCTTCACTTAGTGCTTTTACCATGCAACTTCTAACCTTAAAATTTTGAAATATACAGCCAAGAGAAACTGGCTTGTATTTACATTTTGTACACTATCCAGGTAATAAAACTGCTTGCAGCCAAAATAAAAACCATATATACTAAACTCTACTACATTGGAAACACAATAATATTAAATACTTTGCCTTCAGATTTACATGTATATACTTACAATTTAAATTACTCATAGTTACCTTAGTACTTCAATTTACTAAAATTAAATTTATCCCAAATGCTACTTTGTTTTAACTAGCTCAAATATTAAGTAAATATTAATCTAAAAAAAGATTTTAAAAAAAATCTCATTATTGTGGCCTTTTATATATATAGAGCATTATCTATCCTGCAGAAATTTTTTGTAAAAGAAAACCATTTTCTTGAGTCAACACACAATTACCTTCTGATCATTACAGGTAATGATATTAAGACTAATTGCAAAAGAAAGATAAAAGGGATGAAAAGCACTCTGAGGAAAAACATTAGGCAAGAAGCAGGTATTATTTTACTATATTATTTAAATTGTTTTTTAGAAAATTTTTTGGTTTTTAATCCTTTTTTTGAAGACAAATTTGAATGTATCTCAATTAATATATAAAATTCTGAGTAATTACTTGGTAAACTAATGAAATACACATTCAGAATAATTACCATAAAATTAATTGTATTTGTATTACAATAAAGTATAGACATTACTGTTATTATGAGGTTTCATTTACCTTCATATGTAGAAGTAAAACCACAGAAGAAAAATGGTGAACATGATGACAGAAAAATCTTAATTTTTTTTAGATTTGATAAAACCCCATAGTTTGCCTTTTTTATAATTCTTCTAGTGCAGCACATTTGCATAATACTGAAGGCTGTTCAAGCAGCTACTTCAATTATAAATGGAACTGGAGCTATTATCAGTTACATTGGTAATTCTTCAAATAATGTCTTTTGTCAAAAGAAGGAGCAGTCCTTGAAATTCTGCATTCTCTATTTCATAGTAGAACCATTTTCTTCTTTTTTTTCAAATCTTTAAGTTGAAGGGAAAATATTTATAAAATATATAGGCTTTGTCAGGCTGATATTTCTTGGGTATACCTATTTACAAGAACTCAGAACTTTAAAAAAAAGTTTTGTTTTAATGGAAAAACTTGTAGACTTCCCAGGATTTGTTTTTCTTTTGAGAACAGTGGAAAAGTTACAGACACTCGAGAAGAGAGAGATGCAGCTACATTGGAGCCATTTATGCAGGGGTGTGTAATGAAACAAAATGGCAAAATTAAGAAAATCTTAACTAACCCATTTAGGATACTGAAGAATTTACAGTGCTCTAAATAGAAAGGGAAATTTAATCTGCAAATGTCTCTTTCTACAACAATCGCTGTTTTGATTGAAAGCAATAGGACTGCCCTAACTACCATGTGTCAAGAAGGGCCTGTACCTGATTGCTCCCAGCAAAGGGCAAGCTCATTTCTCTCTTGCTCTGTCCTACAGGAGCCGTTGCTGAAAGCAGCAGTTTCAGTAACAGATTCCCCAGAGATGCTAGCACAACACAGCAATCCCCTGCTGACTATTTGTGGCCATTTGTCTTTATGATTTGTTCTAAATTATTTTCTTTGGTAACATGTTTTTTCACTTGACCATACTTCACTCCTTTCCTCTGATTTGCAGATATTTGTATTAATGGAAAACTTGTCCGTCTGAAATATATTAAAAGTTTGTGTATTTTAATGTGCTTGTAATATCCCGAAGAAAATATTCTATAAAGCATTTAATTGTGAGAATGATTTGTTAGTAGTTCTGATAATAAACTGGATATTATTCACATGGAATACTTAAGTGCTTTGAAGGCGTTCCAGCTATGAGGTGACACCTTCCAGACAAGTACTACAAATATGAGAGTTGTATGGAGAAATAGGAAAATTACAAAGAAGTGAAATTATTCACTGGGATCCCTGCAAGAGCTAAATGCAGGAAAATAAAGTTATAAAAACCAAAAAGGAGACAATGTACAGAACTGCTCTGAGGTGAGTTATAGCATATTGAATAAACATAGCTATTTAACATTTCACATGTTTAGTCTTTTTGTTGTTGTTGTTGCTTGGGTGTTTTTTTTTTTTGGTCAGTTTTTAATAATTATAATACATTTACAATCAAAAGTGCTTTTTCTTCTCATTGACTGGCATGAGGAACAATATTATTAAGATTAATTATATATTGTTACATTTACCTACTGCAAATAATCCTAAAAGTGTCATTTCCATTTCTGCAATGGGTAGCTATGTGATTCTGTAACATACAGAACAGGGAGACCATAAGAACTTTATCCTTGTCACCGCAGGGTCCAAAACATAAAAACTTAGGCCCCCTTTCTTGGGATGTTTTTCCCCATTCTTTCTTTTCTCTTGCTTGTACCTGCCAAAGATCCTTGTTCTGCTGGCCCTTGCCAATCATTCACGTGGGGAAGGGGCGGTCACAGGGCCATTTGCAGGCGATTGAAATGTCCATGGGGAGCACCAGCAGTGGGCAGGTGAGCAGGGGTGTGGTGTGCAGCGTGCACAGGCAGGTGAGCAGGCAGGGCACAGCCACCCTCGCAGCTCCTGCTGGGGGCTGGGTGTTAGGAGGGTGTGGTGTTTTGGCTGGAGGCTTTTTTGTTTGGTATTGTTGTTTTTTTTTTTTTTCCTCCAACTTGACTAGACCTAGGAATGGTTTACAAGCTATCAAAAGCCATTGCTGATGCTGCTGCTGCTGCCAGCCAGAGCCCCCCAAGCACCGAGACATTCAGGCCTCTGGCTGCAGGGAGTGCCTGAGCTGCTGTCAGTAACTGAGCATCTCACAGGGGACACCTTGTGCAGAGTGAGAGCCGGGGACAGGACTGCTCCGTCTGGTGGCAGAGCTTCAGGAAGGAGCGTAAAGGCTAAGGAGCATTAGGGAACATGAAAGACAAATGGGTGGAGTTACACCCTTCCAATCCTGAGAGATGCTCAGCAGGAGTCGGAGGAGCTCTGCCTGTCTCAGAAGTGTGCTTTCCACATAGGAGAAGGGGGTTGTTCAGCCCAGAGGAAAAAAGGCTCAGGGGAGATCTTGGCACTCTCAACAACCACCTGAAAGGAGGCTGTAACCAGGTGAGGGTCCGTCTCTACTTCCAGGCAATTCTCAATAGGGCTAAAGTACACAAGCTGTGCCAGGAGATGTTTAGGTTGGACTTTAGGAGGAATTTCCTCATGGAAAGGGTGATTCAGCATTGGAATGTGCTGCCAAGGGAGGTGGTGAAGTTGTAGTCCCTGGAGGCATTTAAAAAAAATCTGGATGTGTCACTCAGTGCCCTGGTCTAGGTGACAAAGTGGTGTTAGGTCATAGGTTGGACTCTGTGATCTCAAAGGTCTTTTCCAACCTAGCTGATTGTGTGACCTTTTCGTCCTTTTGTCAAAGGTCCTTGATTTTTCCTTCTCTCATGTACAGACATTATGATACAGTTTTTCTTTTAAATAATCAATTACCTATTTCACAAGTGGCTGCCCAACAGTGGATGAGCAATTTGTTTCACTGGTTTCTGTTGCTCAGGGCTGAAAATGCTGTCACCTTGTTTTCTTTATTGTGCCATTTGAATTTCTATTTAGAATGAGTAAAATCATAACAGGGCTTCACAAATAAGCATATTCAACAAAGCTTTTTCCTCTCTAAGCGTTTCTATAGCCAATACATTTCTGACATTTATGCAATATTATTTTTATGTGGACAGCCTAATCAATGGATTACAATGGAGAAAGGATAATTTCCATGACATTCTCTGGATCAGAAATGGTGAAAAATCAGGCTTTTGAGAAGTAAATAATCATAAAGTAAAATGACAAAACTGTAAAGGAAGATGGTATCATATTGTCATAGATGTTACAGAAGTTAATAAAACCTGTCTAGAAATCTGTGTTATCTAAGAGTATCTCTCACCTTTGCAACAGCGTATCAGGAAAATGAAAGACCTTATTAATTTTTTAAACTAAAAATTACCTAATTACTCAATTCAGACCTCATAGTAATCAAAGCAAAATTCAGAAATGTATACTTCCAATTTTACATATTCATTTAATGACTGTAGGTGCTTTCCTAAGCAACCTTCAAGTCAGATGTACAGACTCTCTTCAAAAGTTTTTACTTTCGTGACTTCTACCAGTGTTTCTATGAATACCACTGCACAGACTTGCTCCTAACTGAAGCTTTGATAAAAAAATTTTGAATAAACAAGAAGTAATGCAAGAAAGAAAAGAGATATTAAATGCAAATAAATTATCTCTGGTTCATGAGTCTGTAAAACGCAGATGAGAATGCTAATCAAATATTTTGAGAAAGTTACAGGCAATATAAGAAAAAAAAAACAATTTATCATCTTGCATGTGCTTATGCTTTCTGAAACCTTTTGGAAAGGTTTCCAAAGGAAATCTATAGGTCTACCAAGAAAACACCTGGAGTTTGATGAAAATTAAACCCTTTAGCCTGACATTAAGACTTATTTAAACAACGATGAAACTGACAGGTTTAAAGAAAAACATCAATTTGTCCTTCATTACTTTCATAATTCTCTAAGTTATCTTTTCTCTTAAGAACTAAAGCAGACTCAAAACAGTTATTCTAAACCAAATCCAAATGAATAGAATCTCCAGAATACTTATTTCTGAAGCCTTTCATGAAAGCAAGCAGCAAGATGAAGGAAAGGGGAAAAAAACCTCAAAAAATTAAAATAAAAGGTTCAAGTTTAATAATTTTTTTTTTAAGGCTGCAGGAGGTTTTAATCATACCACTATGTTAGGGAAAAGAGAAACCATACAGTACTAAACTGTTTGAAAAAGGTAACAGGAAAAAACTTTCACAATATTTTCAAGTATGTATTGTATGCAAAATACTAAACGAAAGAGAAATTACTTTGCTTAGCCTAATTTTAATCATTAGTTCTTTAAGGCATACATACTGCCAATTGAACCAGAAGGCAAACAATTGTAAAACAATCACCTCCACAAACTGTCCTTATTCTTCTCTCAACTTTGATATTGTCTTCATAAATTTTAAGATATCTTATCTCTCAACTTTTCTGTATGACATCAGCTTCTCTAGATCAGAGAAAAAGATTTTTATAGATGTTACAGAAGTTAATAAAATCTGTCTAGAAATGTGCGTTATCTAAGAGTATCTCTCAGCTTTGCAACAACGTTTGTATTTTTCTGTCATTCATAATGTTGCATGAAAACAAAACCTCTCAAAGTATATTTTGAGCTCTTGAGGACATATCTATGATGTGTACATATAGGTATTATTTTATGCAATAATCTTTACAACCCAGTCTTTCCTAGGATATTAACAGTTTGGGGCTGTTGGTTTGGGTGAGCTGTTTTTTGGTGGCTTATTTTGATTTTAGCATAGAAGGTCATAGATAAAAGCTGGTTCCCTTTGTTTTGCTTTCACCTACATGTCATTCCCCAGTAATAAAGGAAACAGCTAAAAGGGATCAGCCTTTATGAGAAATAATTCCACCCTTAATAAAGACTACACCAGCTTCTTTACAAAACCAAAAGCTTAAAAAATTATTTTCTCACATTGTTAATTTACGAGCATATCCACCACACTGAAACATTTAACTGCCAAGGATCTGTCACCTCCAGTGCGATGCACAAGAAAATATTGATTTTTAATGTAAACACACAATACTGTAGTGGCATTAACAAGTTCCTCATTTTGTTTGTGTATTGCTGGCTAGTGTAGAGAATGCTGTTTAGACTACTTGTGAGTTGATGTAACCTTTTCTTACTGAGGAGCCATCACTAATAAGACTGTCTGACATGTTATAACTAGATGTTCACTAGACTAATGTGAATGTATTGATGACACGGCTTTCTCGAGCCTACTATATATCACTAGTTTTCTCCAAGTCAATTGAAATCAGACTGTTGGTCATAAAGAACTTAAAACTTGTGTCATGAGAATTTGCTTTTGACAGGTTTCCTGTGAAGATGTATTTTCTTGTTCAAATCCCTCAGCTTACTTATTGCCTCTTCCCCCTCTCATTAGCAGATAGCTGCACAAGAAGTATGCTTTCCAGTCATTTCTCAATTAATTTGCATACTACCACAGGGTTTTCTGAACTTTTCATTTAATATCTGACCTTATCAGTAATATTACTAGTAATTTTTGCAGATCCTTTTCTCCCTTATGATCTCTCACCAACAGTATTTCAACATCATGAAAAACTATAAAATTAGAAATTGTCACCTAAGATTCCATTTGATACCTGCAGGGACCCAGTAGTGGAAAAGGATCCTTAATGTGAGGGACAACACTAAAACTTCATTATATCCTACAATGTTCATACTTTAAAATAAGATACATCGATTTAGCTACTTTCCCTTATTTTCTTATTCCTTCCTCCATTCATTCCTTTTATTTCATTCTTTTGGAGTAATCACCCTAACTTTTTGGTCCCATTTCATATCAACTTTTGAGAAAACCATCTATAAATTTAAAAAGCACTCAGAAAAGGTGGCAAATTCTGATACCTCCTTCAGGGTCACTATAGATATAAATTCTGTATTTGAAACTTCCACAATAAATTTTTACCCAAAGAGATTAGGGCAATTTGAAAGAGTATTAAAAAGTCTTTTCCTAATATTTTTACATTTGCTCTTGAACAGATTTAAAAACTGTCCTTATTTGGGGTGTTGACCACACAACCTTCTTCAGTCTATTTTCTATTCCAGTTAGAAATCACAGATTCCAGGATTCAAAGTGAGCTGAAAAGATCACCTGTATTCCAGAGATGGCTTCCTTGGAAACACAAAACTTTTGTGCTAATTGTTGCATACTCATACCAGCATTCATTTCATTGGGACAAAAAAATCCCATGAGCCACAGGAATATTTTCACACGTTTGATATTCATTTGAGTGATAAATCACTGTGATGACCAGTTCCTTAGAAAAAATGGATTAAAACCTGTGGCTTCCAAGAAGACTTAAAGCTTCATTATAAGGCTGGCATGAAAATTTTCCAGTAACAGGAAAGATCTGTCTGCCACAATGAAAGGCAGAGATGACAGGATTTTGAATAAAGTTTACTTTCAAGATAATAATCTTCAGCAAATTACTCAAATTCAGAAGAAATACTGTTAAATATACAACATAAATGTATACTAATTTCTTGTCAAAAAATCTGGCATCTTGAAAACAAAAGTTATTGCAAATGTGTCAAAGCAGAATTTTATAGGAGAATAATGCACTTTTTTCTTTTAGAATAATGCCATATATGGTTATGAAATCAATGCAAAAGTCATTTCTCATATTGAAATTTTAATCTTATTTTGGAGACATATCAAAATATTTTTTAAGAGGATGATTTACAAAGTAGTACATTATAGCAATTTATGATGACTTTAATAAAAATCTGTTTAAACCATAATTTTTAAATTTTTTTACAATGCAAAAAGATAGTATTGGGTGCATCCTGTGAGATAAATTGAAACTGGTCTTTAAAAAATAAGTTATAGGACATCTATAAAGAGTGGAGATATGAGATATACACATATCAAAAAGAAGAGCTTCAAGTCCAAAATTTTGCCTTTGCAACACTATGATATCACAAAACCAATGGAGTTTCTTTTTATTGTTTTTAAAAGCGTTATTGCAAATTGAAAGTGGCGCTGTATGACAGCAGCAGCGTGAATTTTGCAATGGTAGACACACAGATGGTGTCATCTCTTACAGTCTGACATACCAAGGGTGCTTCCAACCCTACCAGTTCTTAGTTACAGCCTATGTAAGTGCCTTTTCTGGAACTCAGAGCCCAGTGGGTACAAAACCACAGGAAGGCTTCTCCCTATAGCAGATCCCTAAATTTATCATGTTCTCATGGAAAGAAGTCCATGGAAAAGGACACGATTTCTTCAGGGCAGGAGGGACTACTACCACGTCTTGCCAAGAAAAGAAGAGATAGCACAACAGAAAGCTTTGGAGTTTTTTTAACTTCTTATTTATGTGCTTCAGAAAATTCTGTTTCTGCTGTCACTGTCTTAAGTTGAAAGTTCACTATAGGCAACAAACTATATAATCTATTCTTTACATCCATTGGATTTTAGACTCTACCAGAATCTGCTAAACCACAAGCCAACATTTATTTCATCTGCAATTTCCTCTTCTTTACATAAACTTTTATTGGCTTATCCACCTGTCCTAGAGCTTAGTGTGATACTCTGATGTTATAAAGTGTGGATGTAGCAAGATGCTGGCACTATATAATGAATTATGAGTTAATACAGTGTTCTCTGTGTATCTTCTTTTATTCTTAAATGTAGGCATTTTAAAAGTCATATATGGGGAAAATAAAAAACATCAAAAGCATTTACATAGATATCCTTCACCTGGGAAATTTTGCATAGTTCTCAAGCAATTTTCTTTACTTCATTTAGTACTATATTTTATCTCTAATTAGATTCTAAGATGCAAAGAGCACCTCATTGACTTTTTTAGGTGCACCTAAATATTTTACCCCTAATACACATTAAAGATATAGAGACAGTTAATGATGCAAATATGAACCTAGTGAGAATTAGAAGGATTTTAACCTATCTTCAATGAAGAAACTTCTTCTTTAAATACTTAGTATTTCAGACTCATACATGTCTATAAACTTTCAGCTGTCTACTTTTTTGTGTATAAAAAAATCATTATAATACTTTTAAGAAAAGAAAATACTATCTATGCTGATCTCTAAATATGAGAAGCACAGATATTTTTGTGAACAAGCCTTAGAAATCATTCAGCGAGCCCTTGCTATGTTGATACAACTTATGGTACAATCCTGTGCTGCCTACTTAAAAACTAAAGACTATTGCTCACTGATGTGATTTTTTTTTTCTCACATTTTTCAATATGGATAACTGCCATTCAGTGAAGGCACATATGTGCCAGCTCTGTACAAGGCTCACATCAGTCTGTGTGAGCCCACAATGTTCACAAACCTATTTCTGTTGTGCTTAACCCATGCAGCAGCAATGGGGTGTCCCTGTGTGCACTTGTCACACTCTTTAGTGAGATAGTTGAGACAGCACTTTTATACATCTCATTTTGCTGTGAAGGATCTTATTCTTCTCCATAAAGAAATTCATTTGTACCTCAAACATGAATTAGCTGAATACCTTTGGACACTGTACTCACCTAGGTCACAGTTCAGTCCTTAGTAAGTAGTCAAAGCCCAGTGTTTTTAGATAAATAAAAGCAAAAACTGATGGGTTTATGACAAATATTGGACAAATCAACCTCCCATTAAAACCCTGTTTTGCTGCTTAATCCATCAAGAAAATAAATGATGCATAACCCAAGCAATAGGACAAAATGCAACAGGCAGAAACATGCACAGGAACTGCCACCTGAATATGAGAAAGAACTTCTTTCCTGTGCTGGTGGCTGTGCACTGGAACAGGTTGCCCAGAGAGGTTGCGGAGTCTCCCTCTCTGGAGATATTAGAGAGCTGTCTGGACAACACAGTGCAATGTGCTTTGGAATGACCTTGCTCAAGCAGGGAGGTTGGCCCAGATAATCTTCTGTGGTCCCTTCCAACCCTATCCATACTGTGGCTCTGTGATAATCTTCTTACACCAACTAGCAGTCAAGAAATATTCTTCTAGGAAAAAAAAAAAAAAAAATGGCCCAACATTAGGCAAGATTCTCATCAGGAAAAACAAGTACTTGACTTTTATGTTGCATGTGGAAAATTCCACAGGCACGCTCTACGAGGAAATGGAATATGAACTAAAATATTTTTTTCAGAACCAAGTGGGAAAATAACCTACCAGAAGCAAAGTCTGCAAGACTTACAGCCAAACACTCAAAGCCCTTCATTTTGCAGAAGATGTGTAATTGCAGTTCTCATAACAATTAGGATACTGATCTTACATATACATTTTAAACTAATCCAAATATTCCTATTTACTTGGCTTGAAATCAGATTTTTCCCACAACAACAAACATATCATAAGAGATTAGTATAATCGGAATTGTTTCCATTTATTTAATTACAAAAGCATTTTACTTATTTTACCTTTGACAGAAAGAAACAGAATTGCTGCTGACATCAAAGCAGGACTGCTACTTGTTACTGTAACTCTAGATATTAAAATAACAGTTCTAAACAGATTTTCTAAGTTCTTGCAGGGAAAAAAAAAAATCTTTAGGCAGAAAATAAAACATTCTTGACATCTTATTGGAAAAGTCCCATACCTTCTTGGTGATTTCTCATGGACAGCTCCTTACAGCACTGACTCCTTCTTTTTCACAGTACAACCAACAAACTGCAACCCTCTCACAGCACAGCCCAAAAAACTCCATCTCCCTTCTCACCCAGCTAAGCCACTCTTTTGTAGCACTCGTCTTCTTATTGGACACAGCTGTGGCCTATTAAGGGCAGGGCTGTCCTTAATCTTTGGTGATTGGTACAGCTGCAGCTCCTTAGGGGTGAGACTGCCTTCTGCACTATCTTTATTTTCTTACATTCTATCCCTCCACAAAACATTAATTATTTCTTGCTCTAGGATGCTCAGCAAAAACTTTACGCCTAGGTAGTTGCTGCTAATAACTGCAAGGAATGATTTTATCTATTTTAATATTTATGCTCTTTGCACTTGGGTCTTATTTTCCAGATGCTGTCAGGAATTGGTAATAAGGAAGTTGGTATTAGTGAACTCAGAACTGGATCTTTTCCTACTTAGTCTGGAAAATGAAACAAAGCAAAACAGCAGCTGAAAATTACTAGGAGAAAACTTCTATTCTGTTCCATTCCATGCTAAGCAATGCTGTGCTATGCCATCTACACTATGCCATGATATTCTACTCTGCTAGCCCATTCTTTCTTAATCTGTTTGGGATAGTGGTTTTGGGACAGAAATGGTGATGCTTATGCTACATGACATGATGCCACCTGAAAGCTGGAATGGCTGCTAAAAGGCTGGATATAGATTTTTAATTGCTAATTAATTCTCATAAACATTTGTTCATTAGCTGTCTTAATCTCAGTCCTTCCCTGAAACTATGAAAATCCATAAAAGACCTGAAACTCATATCCTGACACTGAGTACAGTACTGAAAGGAGGAACATAGAAAATAATTCTTATTGATTTTTAATCTCTGTACACACTCTCTTGTCTATGAACTGAAGGCAGTGCAAACATTGCAGGGGCAATGGGCGAGAGGGGCTGGATGAAAACTGCTGAAATTTCTGTGAGAAGTCTTTTAGTGTTCTCTTCAAACAGAATAAAAATGAGTTGTCATGAGTTTTTACTGCTTGCAGTATATAAAGACATTTTATTAAATTACTATCTTTTATTCATGTTTCTGAAACATGCATGACTATGAAAGTTCTTACAAGCCCAATTGTATTTCTATATTAAAAGTCAGAATTACCCTCATAAATAAAAGTAAATATTCTAAAAGAATTTTCTGGATTTCACTTCTTAGTATCATACAGATTATTTTTCAGTGATAGCCTCCATCTTCCATAGTAAGGTAGAGTACTGTCATCTTCACAACAACAGAGAAGCAAAAAACTAAAATACTTTAAAAAAATGAATAAGATCTCTATGGAAACTTGTGGCAGGGATAGTTTTTCCAGCTATTATATACCAGTAAAAAGTAATATCAAAGAGATTAACATGGTTCCTGAGAAATTATAGGGAAATTAGACTTTATAAAACTAAATAAGACAGAAAGGTAATGCATCTTTCTTCAGCCAATAGACTCAGATCAAACACTTATCAATTTTTAAATATAGAAACTCAAGAGGTAATACCACCTGACTCAATAATCATTCAAAAAATCAGGAGACTTTTGGTTCAGAGACAAACTAACCTTTAATTGTAGTACATAAAACTATTTTCAAGGCACCCACCATCTTTCTTAAATATATTTGGATTTATCAACTAATTTTATTTTAAGGTTTATCTTGGTTGCATATAAAACTAGAGAAGTATATGGGATTTAATAATGATTTTAGAACACCAGAGGTCTGCCTATGTTTCTTGAAGTGGCTTTTCATGGATAAATCATGTTTAAACAATCTGACTGGCTTCCATAGTGAAGTAACTGGCTCAGTGAATGAGGGGATGGCTGTAGAAGTCACTTGATTTTAGCAACAGGAAGTTTCAACAGCATCCTTCTTGGCAATCTGTTGACGCATGGACTGTATAGATAGACCATTAAGTTGGGGAAAACTTATGCAGCTACCAGGTTCAAAGGTGGTTCAAAGGATCACTCAGAGTGGTCATTGGTTAAAAATGGAGCTACTCTGACACATTTTCTTGCAAAACCTTTGTTTTCCTTTTTCACTCAGTCATATGACTTCTGATAAAAGTGAAGTAGTATTTTATTCTGAAGCAATGGGCAATGGTATGTGTACCTATAGTTTTGTTTATCCTGAGAAAACTCTTTGCTTTTCCCATTGTTTCAAAGGATGTGATACAAAACTGTGTATTTTACCTATGCCAGGAACTTAGAAAACAATGTTTCCTGTCAATTGAAGGCTTTGGTATGTAGAGAAGACATGCTTGTGGTGTGACTTTGCTTCTTTGCTCTCTCAATGCAAAGCTGCAGCCTCCTCAGGAGGTCTTAAAGCCAAGAGTCGGTGTGCAGACCTGGAAGGGCAATATGCCGATCATCTATCTACTGTTTGTCTTAGTGAGTTTCTTTCTGTTTCTCCTCACATCACCACTGAAAACATCTAATATTCCTCAGATTTGTGTAGCATCTGTCACAGATCTGTAGCAGCAGTTGCAGACAGAAGAGGAAAGCTCAGACCAATGGAATCACATCTTTTTGTATGTACCTCAGGTCAACATTTGACTAATTATTGTGGTCACTTTTATATTCATATATATGCTATTCTTTTCACCACAAAACCAAAGGGAACGATCAGCTGTGACTGTTAGGTAGAGCCTATTTGATAGAATATTTCTACTGGAAAACCTGTATGAAAACAAATCTAAAAGTCTTAGAATCACAAAATGATTAGGCTTACACAAGACCTCCAAGTTCATCGACTCCATTTGGCTTTGATATTCTGCACCAACCACCTTACCTGTTTGCCTTATGTCTAGTATCAATCATATCTTGCAATGATTGTTTTATCAAAGCTTTTAGTCAATGTTTCAGTTTAATTGCGGTCATCTAATGTCACTAAAAGTAATGGTTCATATTCAGAGTTCAATCAGAAACTTTTTTCAAGCTGTATAGATTTATCCATAGTTTAGCTTTTCTCAGCATTTAAGACATTTTTCTATTCATCTGAATTTTATTTTTATCTTGTAGCTCAATTATTTTCAACTAAAATGGCAGACTGAATCTCTATGTCTTTGTATGTTAAAAAGGATTTTGAAACAATATGGTCTGAAATGCTTCATCCCAAAATCCTGCTCTGAAGCTTGCATAAAAGAACATGTGAAAATCCAGTCTGAGCTGATCTATAAGAATGTATTGTGACCTGAATAGTAAGGATTTCAGTGGGAGTTGCATTTGTCTTTGCTACCTACACGGATTTAGTAGTGAGAGCCAGCAGAACACTTTATTTCACAGAATTATTGACTATGTTGGTTATAAATAGTCTTAATAAAGTCTTGCTCTTAATCATGATATTCAAATCCCACATGATTATAAAGAATGAGGGCAACAAATAGAATGGATTTACTGTATCTGCAAGGACATTTGTAGTACAAATTCAACTGGTCATACTTTAGAGAAAGAGATTTTTGATGCTGACGTCCCCTGTCAGGAGAGCACAAGCTTTACATTAGGAGAAGATGACAGGGCTGAATAAATGGAACATCAAGGGACTAGAAATACACAGCAAATAGGCACAGCTAGGAGGTCATTTGGAAAAAGAACCAGCTGGATGCAGTTGGTGTGAGGGCACAGTGGCAAATCTATCATCTGTCCACCAGCAGAGAAAAGACACAGGAAACTGGACTGACTTCAAAGACTGCCTGTACTAGTACAGAGTTTGAAAAGGGATAGCTGAACTGGTATTCTATCTTCACTTTATTTCTCAGCCCTTCATCTCCACTCTTTATTCCCAAACCCATCCTCTCCTCCTTTCTTACTCCTTACTTTTTCACCACTCAGTTTCAGATACCATTTTATAGGTTCTTCAGGCTAAGAAATGCATATATTACTAACAAATTGCATAAATATCTGCTGTGATTACTATGTTTCTGACTGGTGAGAATTCTAGAGATATTTTCCTTTCCTGAAGTTACAAGGACAGCCCAATACCAACTAACTAAATAGCTCCTTTGCGAATGGGAAACCTGTCACAAGGTGGTTCTCCAAAGATCTGGTTTCAACACTGCCTAATATCTTCATAAGTGACTTGGATGACAGCATTAGGTGAACTCTGAGGAACCTTGCAGAACACACCCAAATGGGAAAGAGGGCATTTGGGAGAGTCACCTTGAAGACCTAGACAGGCTGGAATAGTGGGCTAATCTAATGAATTTTAACAAGGACCTGTGTAAGGTTCTGCACCTGGGAAAACATAGTCCAGGAGTGCACCACAGGCTGGGATCTACCCATCTGGAAAGCAGCTCTGTGGAAAGGGTTCTGGGGATCCTGGTAGACAATAATTGCCATATGAATGACCAATCACTCTCTGCAGCAAAGAGAGCCAACAGGATCCGGGGTTGCATTAAAAAAGGCATCAGCACAGGTAAAATATCCCAATCTACTCAGCATTTGTCAGGTACCACATGGAATGCTTTGTACAATTTTGGTCCCTGCTATGCAAAACATATGTGGGCAGGTTGAAAGGGTCCAAAGAAGATCCACAAAGACAATAAAACTCTTATGAAGCTTGTCATATAGACTGGGTTTGTTCAGCCTTTAGCAAAGAAGTCATAGGGAAGACCTTATCACCATGTTAAAGTATTTAAAGGATGGCTACAAAGAGGAGGACTGTTTACAAGGAATCACAAGTAAAATACAGGGCAATATGTATAGGTTACTTCTGGTAGATTCTAATTAGACCCAAGAGAAAAAAAAAATCAAAATGACAGTAATGAGAGACTGGATCAATCTCCCCAAGAGAAGAGGTGGCTTCTTTGACACTGGACACTTTTAAGATTCAGCTGGACAGGATGCTGGACCACTTTACCTAGACTGGGCTTTTGACAAGAAAGGTTGGACCAGAAGATCACTGAGGTCCCCTTCCATCTTTGTATTCTATAAATATATGAAATTCTATCTTCTTCAGTGATTACCATGAGCTGTTGACCTGTCCCATGTTAATGAATTTTCAGTAAATTTTCAGTGAACTCCACTGATACTCTGAATAACTCACTCTGTCCCTATGGTAAGTACTATTTCATGGGTAGCCTTAAAGAAAGTGTGGCTTTATGGCAGATTTAAGATCACAATCCATTTCTGTTATAAAATAACACATTCTTTGGGTCCATTAATTCAAAGTTGATCTGTGATGCTTTTCCTGACTACTCAAAAATATACTTTCTGGAGGAAAAACCTATCTCCGTTGAGCATATTTTTACTGTATATTTATCTTGAAATTTTCATTTAATTGTCTCTTGGATATAAACCTGACTGGTTGGCAGCCCAAAGTTTATATTATATTTTTATATACAAAGTTTATATTATATCTTTTTTCAGAACCAGTGGAGGCTTCTACAACCTCTGCTGCCTAAACAAATTAGCAAAATGCTTTTTTAAAAACCACCAAAGGAACATGAACCTCTGTAGATCTGAAAGCCATAGCTAATAAAATATAAGACACTAAGTAATTCCATTGAAATTACATGACTAACTGCTTTTTGGATTTTGCTCTAACCTAGAACTTTTCTATAACAATGAAAAAAAGACAGATTTATATTCAGTTATTTGGAATCAATTTTAAAACTTTCTTTCTTAAAAAAATACAATTTAATATTCTTTAAAACATCATATAATTGAATATTTGTAATGCATAGCTCATGAGTTGTGTGGTGCAGGGGCCAAAAGCATCTTGGGTGATACACTTTATCATTAACAGCATTTGCTACTTGCTTATGGGAATTGTCTTTATTTATGCTACCAGGCATCTATTAGCATGACAGGAATGGTGGACAGCGAGTTAAACAGGCCTTATAATCAACATTTACAAATGCAACTCATTTATCATGCCCATGTCAAATTTGTCAGAAACACAACGTTTCTGGAAGAAAGAAGGAGCCACAAGAAAGGTTAACAGATTTGGAATGCTGCTGAAGTCTTGAAAAGTAAGCATATGCAACAAAGAACTTATTTAATATTTGCTATTCTTTGTTGTCTCTGCTGGTACAGAGTAATTGAATAATCTATTTGCTATTTACTACAGCTGCATGACATCCTATGGTGCAACCATTTTCAATATGAATAACTGTTCTTGATAAACATTGAATGGAAAAATGCTCTGGCGTGGAACCAATAAATTGAAAAGCTCATTTAGGACCTGATTCTGTGAAACACAAAATGAGCTCTGTAAGTGGCTCTTCTTGCAGTTTGTATTTCTCTGAGAGTTAAGAGGCTGATTATCACCAAATATATTCAGTATCCTGGAGGATCAGATATTAATCATCGGTGATTCTGGCAAATGAGAATGTCTTATATGAAAATGTCATTAAAACTAGTTTTCTTCATCCTTTCTAAAGTGCTTTTTTCTGTGAAACTCAGTTTGAAAACATGGGAAAAATAACTTATGGTTTTCTGAAGCTAACTCATATCTGTCTAACCTCTACTGTTTATTTTCACTGTCACTGTAGATACATATTCAAGATGTTACTATTATTTGTTGCTTTTCTACTGACTTTTATTGTTTGTATTTTAATTAATGATGGGAATGGAAAGTATTTGTAATACAGCACAATACAAAGACAGATTGTTAGATGCATCAATCAAGCATATTTTTTTTCACTACTTTAACCAAATTTCTAATTACCAAATTTAAATCTGCATACAGAGGATCATATCGATGGGATGATGGGAAACATGACTTTGAAAGTTCATGTCATCAATAAATGAAGACTCGAAATTAGATGCACAGCATTGTCAGTCATTGTATTATTGAAAACTAAAAATTTTGAAAAAGAATTCATGTTGCATTACTTTTATGAGATCTGTGAGATTGTATGTATGGTAATATTCTTTTAATTAGTGCATCCTTATAGAAGAAGAAACAATAATTAATGGAACATCGCATTTATCAAGAGCTCATTGAACTGCATTTTGATAGTTTCTATTATGTTTTTTGTTATTCAGGTTTTATTCAATAGATGACTCTCTAGATAGGAATATGCAAGAAGAATGTCTGCATTTCACAGGAAATGGAAGTACCATACATTGGTAAATGTATAAATAAGTGAATGGTCGTGTAACTGTTTCATTTTGGTTATAAATGAAATAAAAAATTTTGAATCTACTTTTAATAATATTCTGAGGCAAGTGTTAGGCATTTGGAGCTCCTAAAGTAAAATAATTTAGAAAATTCTAGTTTAATTCTGCATCCACACAGAAGTTCAAAGAGTTGTAAAGAGAGTATAAACATGGGGGGGAAATAGGAATTTCAGATGAATATTTAGTATAGTGAAAATAAAAGATTTTATCAACATCTCAGATATATAAGGCAGATTAACAGGCAAAAAATGTTTATTTAAAATGTAGTATATCATGGGCAGTTGAGAATTTTTATTTAAAATAATATCATCAAATCAAAATTATTTTTGACTTGTCATTACCTTTTAAAATATTCTACATAGATATCTTGAGTCTCTCTCCTCATCCTGACTTCTGAAATTTTTGTAGATTTTTATTTTTTAAATTAATCTTTATTTCCATTGAAGTTGGGCTTTCCTTCTTTACTTCTGTGTTGTGGTTTAACCTCAGCCAGCAACTAAGCCCCGCACAGCTTTTTGCTCAGTCCCGGCTGGAATGGGGGAAAGAACCAGAAGAGTAGAAGTGAGAAAACTTTTGAGGAGTTGAGATAAAGACAGTTTAATAGGTCAAAAAAAAATTAATAAACCAAAAAAAACCTGTGCAAACCAGCAAAGGAAAACAAGGAATTAATTTGCCACCTCTCATGGGCAGGCAGGTGCTCAGCCTCCAGAGAAAACAGGGCTCCATCATCTATGAGAGTCACTTTGGAGGATAAAATGCCATAACTCCAAAAGTGTCCTCCCTCCACCTTGCCTTTCTGCTATTTCCCTTCAGGTTTTACTGCTGGTCACAGCATCATTCGGCATGGGATACCCCTCTGGTCAGCTGGGGTCAGCTTTCCTGGCTGTGCCCCACCTCAGATACATGTGCACACCCATCCTCCTTGCTGCTGGGGCGAGGTGAGAGGCAGAAAAATCACTGACCCTGTGCAAGCCCTGCTCAAGGATTGAAAAACATCCCTGGGTAATCAACATTGTTTCCAGCACAGACGCCAAACATTGTCCCATGCTAACAGCCAGGAGAAAAATTATCTCCATCCCAGCCAAATCCAGCTCATTCTGTATTGCTTATTTCCTCAAAAATATTTTTATTTTTTGGTTTGTTTCTCATTTATTATTTGTATATTCTTGGAATGTGTTTCTTCACATGCTCTTTCCTTGAAGAACTGCAAATTGTTCATGATTGGTTCTGTCTAGTCAAAGTCTCTCTTTTCTGGAGTCATTGCTTGTTTGACTGTTTGTTTTCTTATTCATTTGAAGCGGTTTCTGTAGAAGTACTCCACAGACTCTGTTGAAAGCTAATCAAGGACCAGCATCTTTGTAAAGAAGTCTTCCAGCCCAACAAGAAATTGGGTGCACTATTTCGCTCATGAATTCCCTATGATGGCTTTTTAGTTGACAGTTTTACTCTTCTTTGAGACAGAAGTTATTCACCGACTTGACGTCAGAGAGCTTGCCAGGATCCTTTCCTGTTTTGCTTTAGGGAGAATCAGAGGTCTGAAATATAAACAAAAAAAGTGTTCCACTTTACCATTATCATCCCAGGGCCCAAAGGAGAGAGCTGTCAGTGGGTCTGGGAGAGCTGCCTCAGAGTGACACCCTTCTTTGAAGGCCTGTAGAGCCAGAAAAGGAAAATATTAGTGAGAAAAAATGGTTCATGTGAACCTCCTGCTCCACAAATTCCTCCAAAAGAAGGTAACAGAAGTAGCAGACTTTGCATAAAGTTATTAGGGGTCCCTGAAAAGTGTTTATCAGAAAGTGTAAGGTGAGATGCAGAAGAGAGCAGATGATGCTCTGCAGGGAAGGTGATGGTCTCTATTCAGACAGGCATGGTAGAGATAATTTTTCAGAAGTAACCACAGTGGCTATTGTTGGAAAGTGCCCACCACAACATTTCATTCCAAATTTTTAGATTTAGAGGATATAGCAGAGCCCCTACTCTTGAATTTTACCTCCACAATAAGATAGTAAAGTAATGATTCAAATTTCATTTCCTTACTTGTTTCAT
This sequence comes from Melospiza melodia melodia, assembly GCF_035770615.1. Classification (NCBI taxonomy): domain Eukaryota; kingdom Metazoa; phylum Chordata; class Aves; order Passeriformes; family Passerellidae; genus Melospiza; species Melospiza melodia. The sequence continues at coordinate 86,265,847 of NC_086197.1, read as the reverse complement.
GACCATTTATTTAAAAATTTCTACCATTCATATAATGCAGTGTTACCTCCTGGGAACACACATAGTACCTCTTTCCTTTAACATAAGTCCTGGTCTTACAAAGTATTTAGAATTATAGAGTTACAGGGAACTTTTCCATTTCCTTGTTCCCTACAGAGAAGCATCATGCTTTTATCTTCCTCAGTATTTCACTTCTCAGAAGTCATTTAAGTTTTTGGGTGCCTATCTCTTTTTCAGTTCAAAAAAGCTGAAAGGTTTACTCTAAGTAGTTTATTTTAAAATATCTTTAATATTTTAAATATGTTTCCTATGCAAGTTTTTGTTCAAAATTGAATTTTGTTTAAATAATGTGAAACTATGAGATAAGTTTCCAATTTCCTAGCTATATTCTTTTACATGGAGAATAGATTCCCCTCTCAAATTTGATCTTAGTAAGTGTTCATTTTCCTACCTATAGCTAATTTTATGTGTTTTCAAAATGTACAGTTAGAATAAGTTACAAATATTTTTCAAGAATTATTAGAAAAATAGAAACAGGAAAACATTTCTCTGATTCTGAGAACTGTTGAAAAATTGAGAAATATTTTAAAAAATATTTTCCTGTGTAAGGGGAAGCCAAGGGGGTTCTGGTTGCTAGCTGTAGCTTCTGATAACTTCCTTTTATATTTTTTCAGCTTTTAATGATTTAATCTTCAGTGTAAACTTCTGCATAAAGGAGTATTTAGAAAAGAGAAGGGAAAGAATGTAAAGGCATTAAAAATTATGTAAAAGTTTGGCTGGTCAATGAAATGCATCAGTCTCGGGCTGATAATCTGAGATTCACTTCACTGCTGTGCATAGGATAGTCTAAGCCAAGAAAACACCAAGAGAGAAAGGTGGAACAGTCATGAAAATCTGAAACACAATAATAATGAAACATCTCTGTGTTTCCTCTCAGATACCTTTACTCATGAGTGTAAACCTGACGTAGCTAACAAATATTCATTGAGAAGAAAGACAAAACAAACAAGAAGCAAAAGGATTATCACTGCAGGCAACAAATTTAGTTTCTTGATGACAAAATAAGAGAAAATGTTGTAATGCAAGTTTACTGGGCAGTTTAATCTACATTTTTAGGTAAGGGAAATATTTGTGTGTGTGCGTGTGCGCGTGTGTGTTAATAAACAGCATTTTCACATAGAAAAACAATGGAATTTAATAAAAGTTTTGTAGCTGCTGATATTATTTACAACTACCAGATGTATACTAAAAGCAAATTAAACAAAATAGACAGGACCACAGCCTTTCCTATTTTTTCAAACTTGGTGAGCACACATACATGATTTTTTTACATGGCCTAAAACTCACATCTCGGTAGAACATGATGTTTCCACATATAAGCAGACTACTCCAAACTGCAATTCATTTGCACCATAACAGATAATAATTGGTAGAAGTAATTATGACATTAATAAGAATGGGTGATATGACTTTCAGATTGGTTCTGGATTACTACAACAGTTTAAAATGACTGAGAGATTAAATGTCACTAAGCTCGGGCAATCTCTGCAAAAGTTTAATTATTTTACAAAGAGAATGAAATATTCATGGCCATCACAGAAAGTTGTGGGAAGTGTCTGGCCAGGGGGCAATCTGATGCTCCTGCCTGGTCAGTCCATTTTGTCCCCACCCTGAGTGCCACCACAGCCATTGTCTCACCTGAGCACCTGGTCTGTCTGGTGGCCATGAGCTCCCTAGAGCAGGGGCCACCACTTCCAGGTCCTTTTTTTTTATTTTTGCAATGTGGAAGAGTCTAGATCATTGATTACTGAACATGTTATTAGGATGAAACACACTGAAAATCCAGCAGGGAATTTACGCACCATCTCTATTTCAAAGACGTAAAAATATTTAATGTAATAACTTCTATGAAACAATAACAATGTTGTGCTTTTTAATCACATAAATGTCATTATAATTAATTGAGGATGGACATTCTGAACTTTTCTAAGAAAAAAGGCCTGCTTAATAGCAGTAGATAATAGTTTTTCACTTTTTTTATTTGCAAAGTCTTCAGGTCTTTGTAATACAGCTAGGCTAAGAGAGAATTTTGATGTTTTCAGCTTTTATTTTTTAAGCCTATTGTTTTTGTCATCTTTCCTGACATGACTATGTAATCTGCAGCTGTGCCAATGCTGGTGTGACAATTCCAAATAAATGTAGTGTAAACAAAAGAAATTGGCTCCCTAACAATAGGATCTGTGTGAATTCTTTCTGAATAGCTTCATCCCCCAGTCAGGTTTCCTTCAAAGTAGCAAACCATCTCTGAGAGAGAAAATAAAATTTAAGAAATTCAAACAACAGTGAAAGCTTATGAATGGACTAGATGGAATGCAGCAGGGAGTTCAAGTGTGTATATTAATAATTCTTCAAGGTACTGAACTCTAGAATGGTGAATTTACAAAGCTGCTTGTAAATACCAGACATATTAATATTTTCATTAGGGTTACAGAAATGGTCAATTATAAAAAAAAAAGAGAAGACAAAAATGAGAGAACAAATATTTAACTTTCTGATTTAACCTACAATTTAAAATCTCCTTTCCTTTACCTGCTCACATTAACTGTTTAGACTTATTAAAATCCATCCTTTCATGCATGTATCCATGTATCTCTGCCCATGTATATAAAAATATGAAATGTGTATTTTTTACTACTTCATTGTTTATGTATGATCCATGTCCACATTATTTACTGAAGCTTTTTTATATTTTTTCATCTCTTAAATGAAAAAAGTCTTAGAGATTATTTTTTATTTGTTGGATTTTGGTCAACAAGAAATAGATTGCAATAAGTTTTCTGAGTATCCATTAGTAATAAATTAAAAAGTATGGATTTATAACAAACTTGCTTGGGAAAAAAAGAGGAGTAAGGAACACAAATGCTTCTTTTATTCCTAGTTTTTCTATTTTTAAAATGTAATTTTAAAATAGAAAATGATAGTCAGTAAAGGTAACAGTTCAGAGCAGTAATTCCTAGTGTTTCACATTTATAAAAATGTGAAATGAATATTAGGTTTCAAGTCAAATATTTGCACACGAATTAACATGAGTATTTGGTATCATTAAGCATTTGCTTAATGATAAGATTATACATGGTTATCTCTTTCTCAAGCCTGGTTTGACTGCAGAATCAAGTGATTAAAATACAGAAACAAATGCAGACACCAGCACATTTTCTGTTGCAGTTTGGCTTACAATTACAGGAGATCTCCCACCCTAACATGTGGCAGTGTCAAACTGCACCTGTGGTTCAGGTAGGGCTGCTCAGCTGCTCTGGCCCTGTGAGATAATGATCTGACCCAGAATAGCCACACCATCTGCTTCAGTGTCTGACCACACAGACACTCACGCATCCAGGCTGTGCACAGATATTGGGAAAAGCTGGAAATTTCATTTGAGGGCTGACAGAGAGCATGCTCTAGAACTCAGATAGCTGCTGCTTAAATTGCTATGAAAGACCCACAAGGAGATGCAAGAAAAAATCTTAATAAATTAAATATATTTTAGGGAATTTATTGCCATTATTATTCTTGCTAACAAGATTCAGCTTCTGGTACAGATGCTTTCTAATAATTTCTCCAGTAAAATCCACATTCCCCATAAATTTATAAATTCTTAAAGGGAATAGTATTAGTATTTTTGAAAGTCCTCTGAGCAGGTGTTGCCTCTATACATAGCAACAGTACCAAAAGGATAAGACTGATATGAAGTCTCTTAATATATTTCAGCCTCTGTCTGGAAGCATTATTGAGGGCCAGCAGATCCCTTTTTCTAAATTCTTAGTTCTCCTTATCTTTCCATTGAAGGCAGTCAGTGAAATTTGAGCATATTTTTCTGCAACACAGAATTCTGTCTAGAAGCAACTGAAATAGACCATGTTTTTTCATTTCTCATAGGCCAAAAAACACTCATCAGGGACTACTGACTGTGAGGCATTGCTGAATTAGATTTGATTAAGACTGGCAAATTAAAGATGAAAGGCTCTGCACCACAGATGAATTGGTTTTAGTCTTCTTTCATAAAGTTATTATGAAAATTTAAAAATCATTGTCAGTGTTGTTTTCTGAATATATCTTTTTATGCTGGTCTTAAGACAGAGTGAATGACACATGCTGGGACTGATCTTGATCCATAATGTAGATATGCAGTGAAAGGTTGGAAAATGAAAACCAAAGGAAACCTGAAAGGTGGCATTCATGCTTCTCTGCATTTGGCCTTTGTTTCTGACCTTTGCACCTGAATGCCATTACAGAGATAGGACATGTCCAGCAATTTTGGCAAGGAGGCCATTATATTGTCTAAATAAAATTTGGAGTTTTAAAAGATCAACATGTCTCCCATATTAAAACAGGCTGTTTCTACATGGAGTTGAACTAACCATGCAATAAATTAAATATCAGCATATTGCAGAGTATTTTTAGAAACATTATAGAAGAGTGAGTGCATGTGATTAAGTGAAAGTTATCTATATTGTTGGTAATATTTATCAATAATAATATCCCATTAATAAAAAAAAAATGTTGAAAGCCATGAAGGGTATTGTTCTTGAAAAGATAAATGTTGTGTAACTGAGTTTTCGATCATATAGCACACACTTAGATTTATTATGGTAAGAGATGCTTCAAATATTTTGGGTGAGAAAACCTCTTGAAATGGACTCACAATTCAATACTTGGTTCTTCAATAATTAAGCTTTTTTACTTTAAAAATTTCATATTTAAATTTTGGATGCATTTTTGTTGCCATATAGGGATGGCAAAATGAATCTAGTAGAAGTGTAATATTAAAACATTTTCTAAATTCTATTTTTAGTTGATTGAGTAGTTCAAACCTGAGAGATATTTCTGATTTGATGTACTTATATTTTCTAATGACCCATATTATATGTCATGCTGTCATAAAGCTTCATAGGAAAATCAAAGGGTCTTAAAAGTTATTTAGTGAAACATACTGTTTCTATCTTGATTCTAAAGTTTTGAATTGTACCACTGATGTAATTACGAAGGTGAAATTTTTCAACCTGTACAGAACTTTCTTTCTGTCTGCAGTCGCATGTATATACAAAACTAACTCATGGAATAAAATTATTCTAAATTATCCTTAACCTATTACTTGAATGAATTAATCACAGTAATAATTATTGCAATTATTATAATATTGCCATAATAGTCCAAATAGTTGGAAGTAGTTATTAGTCATGTGTTACATTTTGAATGTTGCAATTCAGTTTTGTTCTGATTATACAAAGAAATCAGCAAAATATAAAAGCTCCACATTAATTTAAGTATCACAATACTGCAGTAATTTATTTAAATTTTATAGCTAATGCATCACTGTATTAGATGGATATCTCTCAAAAGTTTTATGTTTATATATAAGCATATTTTCATAGTGGTATTTTTCCTTTCTTCCTAAAGAATTTTGTGTTGCAATTTTGTTTTAGGATTTTGTTTTTATTTAACAGAAGAACTAAAAAAAAATCTATCAAAAGATTTTATTTATTTTACCTCTGGATAATTTAAAATTATATATATACATGATATTTCATTATCTAAATTTTTTTACTAGTGTATTTTAATGTTGAAATTGAGGGAGGAAAAGGGAAAATCATCATGTTTTGCTGATGGCAGGTTCCTTGAAAGTTGCCAAAAAGAAACATTATGTAGAAAGTTTCCTCTTTCCAGCAACATCTGACCTTTATTGTTTGTATTTGGGCAATTATAATTAAAATAACTCCAAAAGAGAACACAATTTAATGATATTGCAGGATATACCTGTCTGAAATTTTCATAAGCCTTCCTAAGGCATACATCTTAAATAGGAAGATGTTTTTACGATGATCTTCAGTATTAAAGAGAATAAAAGAAGGAAACGTTAAATTTTTAATTAAAAAAAAAGCTACATTTTAGAGATAAGAAATTATTTTCTAGGGCCAAATGTATGCTGTTCTCAAGATGACATGCAACAGATGTTTAGGGCTAAGCAAAAAATAAGTATATTAAGATTTAATATTATGTCTTAAATTTATTATATCTAAGTTCTTTTGAAATTGGAAGATTTATCTGTCAAAAAAAAAGGAAAGAAAATTTAATTTTCCATTTCAGTTATCACTTCATGTCTCTGAGTTGAATCTCTCATTTATTTCTGTCCTTCAGCCTGATGAATCTTACAGTATTTGGTTTATTTAGATATAAATTACTTCAGATTAAAGGATGAGACCTCATGCCCTGAAAAAGGTAGGTATTAGGACAACATATGACCAACAGAACTCATTGTAAATAATTGCTGGCTACAACTAAAGGAAGAATTAAAGAGAGAAAAATGAACATCAGTTCAAATAAATATTTTTTTTTCTGAAAAGAACAGAGATGGAGATGATAAAGTCTAAATTCTCATAAAACAAAACAAAAATAGTGTTTAGTTGTTTATACTTTCCAGAGAAATCCATTACCCAACTGATTTACCTAAAACTCCTTAAAGGTGACAGATAAAAATTTGAAGAAACTAAGGGAGAAATTCTTGCTCTAGAAAAATTGCCAAGACATATTTTCTTCAGATCAGTCATGAATATTTATGGTTTATTCTGCAGGGATTTTTCAGACAGCAGTTAGCAAATAGGTTGCTTTCTTTGTTCTTTTGAGATTGATGATGTCAGTTTTCAGGTCTGTGTGAGCTTTGGTTCTCCAAAGCTGTAAACCTTGTGGAAGTGGTCATTGCTTATAAACGTGGTGCAGACAAGTTGAAAAATCCTGAGCTGACTTATATCCTACTCGCCTCAAATGGATCATTTGCTTTGAATATTAAACCAGCGCACTGTTGGCTCAAACTACTGTTTCTGCTAGAGGAAAAAGTAATAAAATTTCATGCTTATATTATTGGCAAGTATTTAATGGATATTAAGGTGGTGGAAAGAAATACATCCTATACTCAGAATTTGAGTGTAAAAACTCCAGTTTAACCACTCAAACTCGAGTTTAAAAATATCAAACTGTGATAGTAGAAATGTTGTATGAACACTGGTGAGATAACACCACAGCTGAGGCTCCACATCTGTCTATTGGCATGGTCCCCTGAGTAAATAGTCATGAAGAAAATCACTTGGGCAACATGCTCCAAAAGAGTGTGGCTTCTGCTGCCCTCCTGTTTCACTTTTATCCTTTCAGTTCTGAGTGTTTCACTTGGTTTTGTTGCTCCACGTAGCTCCTGCTGGTTTGAGCTTTGATTCTACAAATGAACTTCTGTAGCTTCTGCATCTCTAAGCAGTGTTAACCTCTGCATCTGAATTGTCACCAAAAACACAGTTTGGACTGAGCTTTGCCCCAAAGTGGGCTGCAGCTGGTGGCATTTCTGTGTTCATTCCCACTGCCATGATTCTTCTGGTGACTACTCAGGCCCACATACACAGAGGAGGGAGAGCAGAGAAGGGGCATTTCCAGATGTTGGTGAGCTCACTTGACTCTCTCTGCAGACAAAAGGAAGATTGTTGTTCCAGCAACAATGTGGTTCAGACCACCCAAAACTCAGTTGTTATTTTGCCTTGCTTTGCAGGGGCATGTCTCTCCAGTGAATGAAAGAAGTACAGGAAGAGATTCATTTAGGTTAAAGTTAATTATAGTGAATGACAATTATAACAATAATTTTTTAAATTGAATTCACAAAATCTACAAAGATGTCCTTTCTGGAGGTTATATTTTTGTGTGTGAGGAGCAAGCTTACCAGGAGGTCTGAATGTTGTGTTTCTATCATAGAATGGTTTGGTTGGAAGGGATGTTAAACCACCTAGTTCCAACCCAGCTACCGTAGGCAGGGATGTCATCACCTAGATCAGGCTGTTCAGGGAAATCTATGTTTAAATGTTTCTTTGAGACTGCTGATGCATTTGTTCAAGAGAAAGATTCAGAATTCATCCCAGTTTAAATTTCTTTTTTTGATATAAATATTTTTTTCATGTATGTTATAGTCTAATTAAATGTATTTTAAGGATGTAGGGTCAATATGACAACTGCAATCATGTTTTCCTTTAAATAAACAAATGAAATTTTACTTAGATTTGTAATTTATTAATGATCAGAGAGTCCACAGCCTTGAATTCCTAAAGGCCACTCTATTTAACAAAATGCTAAGCCTGGTGGAAAGTCAGTTCATTACAAGTAAATTAATTGATCTGCCATGGCAAGTTACAGAACAGCTTAGGGAAGTTTTGTAGGTTGAGCTTCTGGGTTCCTTCCTCTGATCACAGATTTTTCTGCAGTCTGTCTTCCAACCAGCTGTCACACAGCCAGTAGTGAATTGCACCAGCTTTTAGACTGTGATAACTTCTGTGCATGGCCACAGATGGGTGATGAATGTTTGCTGGCACAAACTCCAGATGATTATGTATTAAAAAAGATAATGATAATTATCAAAGCATTTGGGAGCTCTTCTTTCTCCTTCACTTGCCAGAGGATTGAAGATAGATCCAGATCACTGTTACTGTGAGGGGACAGGTGGAGAATTCTCTCTTCTGTAATTTACAGTTGTTTCTTAGGGGTTTTCTTCATTAACTCTAATTTAAAATATTACTTCATAGTACTCTATATCCTAAAATCCATACTTCCTCTCTCATGTCTGGAATAATGTTACTAACTGCAGGGATCTCTTCATGCAGGCTCAAACTTAAAATCAGATTAGTATTCTCTCAGGTATCCATATTGCATCATAACATTTTCCTATAGAAAGCAAGGAATGACTGGCTGAACTACAGCAAAGCCTGAATGGCATATCATCATCAAGATTAACAGCTCTGAACTCCTTGAGTAGTATGCTCAACAATATCAGATTTTTGGTTCTGAAAATAATTGTGAAATGGTTTTAATGACATAAAACATGCATTCTTTTGTACATGTCCTATGGATATTTCAGTTATGACAGTTACAAATGTATTCCTGTGGAAGTTATCTTTCTGTTTTGTAAAAGTATTTAAAATCTCTAAATGTCTGTAAAGCATTCATTTTAACAAGGATGTAGATTTCAAGTTCTAAATCTGTTTCTTAGGTGAAATTTCACTTTTTTGAGAGTACAAGAGATAGGATTTGCATAAGTTTTTTATATGGAAGTAAGATATCAAATTTGCCTTGGCCATCAATCTTGTCTCCTTAGATGACAACACAGGAAATCTTCAACAGGGCAATTCATGTCTATTTCAGTGTGATATAAATCACCCCATATATTAATTATCTGTACTGTTAGAGCATATTCCCAATTTCTGGTCTTAGTAAGGAGGACACTTATCCCAGTAAGTGAGATATTTGGAAAAGATAAACCCCATGAAAGTTTTACTAGTGAATTCAGGGTCAGTGATTTCAGGCAGATTGAGGGGTTTGGCTTTTTCTTTTGCCTATCGAGGTCCTTTCTTCAGTGTTTCAGAAGTGAAAATGAGGGTCTCAAAAATATCTTGCTTTCTTTCTTTTAGCAATTTCTTATCTCTTATTTTAAGGACAATGTGACCCAAAAGCTGAATGTACGTCTGATTTCCTTCTTTAATGAATACTAGTTCTAGAGACTCACAATGAGCACCATAATGATGTTTTCACACAGGAATCTATGTCCTTTTGAGTGCATTAAAGCAATGGATTAAAAAAAAAAAGTTCCTTTGGATAACATTGGAACTGAATGATTGTCTCACAAACCTGTCAAACACTGCCAGGCATTTAATTGAAAATATTGAATTAATTAGAATTCAGTCATCACTGTTATATTTTTCTCTTATTTCCAAGTAAAGCAGTGGGAATTTTGCCACTACTCCTTTTGGAACAGGAACTAACAGTATACTCTTTTTTTCATGCATTTTTCTAAATATTCTGTCCAAGTTCATTTAAATGAAAGATCCTTGTCAGATCTAATTTTATCAGCTCCACTCTTCTTACTCATAATTTCCTAACAGATAAAAATTTTCACTCACTGATTTAAAAACAAGCAAACAAACAAACAACAAAAAAAACCAAAACAGACAAGCAAACAAAAAACAACCCACATATTAACCAATCAACCAACCAAAAAAAAACCCCAAAGAAAATCCCACCCCAAAAACACAGAGAAAAAAGGAGAAAAATCTAGCCAGATTTGTTTAAAAAATGTTATAATCCAAATAAATCTGACACTCCTGTTTACAAGGAAATATATCTAAGTGATATTGTTTTTCTCAATGAACTGCCTATTAGCATGGGATCTCTTTTCATACCATATGGAATTTTAAAAATATACAAATATTTACATGTAGACCTTAACTATTGTTATATTTAGATTCTTAACAATACTGTCAAATATTGTTGCTAGATAAGGTATCTGAGCTCTACTGTGGCTAGCAGTTTAAATGAGGTTTTCCATTTTGTTTTTCACCAAAGACTATGCTGAGGTATCCATTTTTTACTGAAAGATTTATTACAATAGAAAAAAATTCAAATGTATCAAGAGCTTAATCTTTTGACTGCAAATCTATGTTTTGATTGATTACAGCTGTTGGAGAAATGTGTAAAAATTTATTTTTGACTTGCTGTAAGACAGCAAGTTATTTTTCAATGTGTCATGTACACAAATAGAAGAAGTGACAGCAACTTTAAACTCAAATGTGCCTTTTTAGTTCAGTTTTTATCTCAGTTGTAGGTGGTCTTGAAAAACAGAGAAATGTGAATTTTGTCTGCAGTGCTTTTAAATAATTACTCCAAGAAAACTTTAATCAAGCTGTTAACTCTGTAGGAACAGAATAATTTTGAAAACACACAGAAAATGTAGTTTACTGCCCAGTAATTATCATTAGTGAGAGATTGTATTGCACATCCTGAAATTCACCTGATGCTGCTTTTACTATACATTGTAATGAGAATGTCTTTTCAGTGAATTATTGTGGGAGGGCTGTAACAAAATGTTATCCATTGGCATGTAGAGGTGTGATTAAGGACTCTAGAAAAAATTTAGGCCCTGAATTTATTTGTCTGTTTTCATATCTCTACACAGACTTCTTCAAGCTCCAATTTCAGTTTTATTTACCTTGTTCTTTGATGAAGTTTGAAATCATCAAGACTTGACTGAGTGCCAATGCAATCCTTCAGATGGGAGTCAGTTCACATATTTTTCTTATTCTTTGTGTATTCCTTTGTGAGTCCATCATCATCACTATGATCAGGTTTCTTGTTTGACATATGTTATGACACACTAGTGTACATTAGAAACATGTTGTACATTAACCTTAATGGCACTGGGTCTACTGTGCTAACTGATGACATTAGGCAGATGAAGTGCCAAGATAACATCATTTAAAAGACAACAGGATAACATCTTATTTTAATAGCATTTTAATTGATGCTTCATTATGCAATAGTATTGTGCATAGTGCCCAGTGGAAGTGTAATGCTCCCTCTAACAAAAGCTATTCAAATTTGCTATTGCAGAGTATGTGTTAAACTGCGTTTTCAGCCTCCTGCTGCTGCCACTGGTAGAAAAGTGATATTGTGGAGAAGAATCCCAGGTATAATGTCATTAAGTGAGCATTATCCACTCTGACTGGAGAGTCAAAAGCTAAAGTCAAAACTGTCCCAGATTTCAGCATGCAAACATTGAATCTATATAATTGTTTTTCTTGAAGACCTCGTTTTAAGGTGTCATAAAAGGAACAGGACTTCATGTGCACCAAATATTTGTGAATGATATATTTTTCTGCAGCTTGTTAGAAGAAAACATGGAACCATGAGTAAAAAACCCTGTGTAGGTAAAAATAATGAAATTTTACAATTCTTCCACTCTTTCTAAGTAAAAGAAGAATACTTGTGTGCAAAGGGAAAAAAGAAAAATATCAATTTAAGAATAAATTCCACTTACATTGCTATATGTATTATATGATTTCTATCTATGTCAGTTGGATTTTTTACTGTGCAGAAAAGAGTTGATAAGCATGAAATGGTGAATAGAAAGCAGATTAAAGTAATCTAATATAGTATAAACTATGGTAAAATGTATCTGTGTCAGTATCATAGGCAATGCTAATTTGATTTTATTGAATACTGAAAACTGACAAAATATTTGGTGTCATGTATCAGGCAACTTCAATGGGCTTCAACAATAATAGATTCCATGTCCAGAAAAGACTAAAAATTATTTTATTCTCATATGTTTTTTATAGAGCATGTTACCAGTACATTCCCTGTATTGTGGTCATATTGAATTGGCAAAATTTTTTAATCTTACGGACTGCCAATTATCTTTCTGTTTAGGAAAGTGGATGATAGGTCAGTCAATCTCCCAGACTAATCACCCCATAAAAATGTTAAAGGTTAGTATTTTGCTTTTATTTTTCATTTGTTTGCCTTTAGACATTTGTCACTGATTCTGGCTGTGGTTTCACCTGTTACATCATGATGGGTTGCCTCATCAAGCAGATCTAAGCCAATTGCTATGTATTTTGCAGAATCTACAAAATACATTAACTTATATCTACAAAATACATTTAATTTATGTTGTTAAATGCAGTTTATAAAATTTGGTCTTAAAAGAATTTCCATCTCCTGGTATAATAATAAAAAACATTATCTATTTCCCTAAATTGTTTCATTTGTATGTTGAACTCTGTTTGATCTTTGCCATATCTGTTGTATAAGTCATATACTGCTACTAAGCATTTATTATTAAAATATTGATGTGAATAGTGCAAAAAATGTTAATCCCATTTTTCAAGTGCAGGCAAAGGGGGTGACAGAGTTGAGCTGGAGGAGTATTGGCATCCATTGCTTCTAAAAAGGTTAGGTCAAGCAGGCAAACCCAATGAGCTACATAGGTGCCATACTCTTTTCTAGTACATTATCATTCTTTCTGCTATGAAATTTCAGCACATTTAATTTCTAAATAAAAGCTTGTTACTGCATTAAATTAATGAAAAACAAATCGATATAATACTGCTTATAATGACTGGTTTTTGTGTAAATCAACAAATCTTCTATTAATTAACCAGTGATTAAAGTCAGCTTGTGAAAATTAATCACAGCCTGGAAAAGTCATTTGTCCTTGTGTGCTTCATTAAGATAGTGTTTGCCCTTCAGGCAAGAAATCAGCAAGTAAATGCCAAAGAATGAGCTGATTAAACTAGAGCTGCAGTGAGCTGTTTGCCAGAGACTCCAGTGCCTGCAAACATGCCCACGTCTAACTAAAAAGCTTTCTGTGATTTGTCTGTTGGATAGGGCATAAAATAGTAAATGAAAATCCCTCTAGATCCCCATAGCATTTCAATATCATCTGTAGAGTAAACAGTTTGCAGTGCATAAGACACAACAGTCAGGTATGACTCAAAATGTTGTGAAAGTGGAAAGTGGTAAAGCATTCCAAAGGTGTGCAGACCATCTGTCAAAATAAAATTTCACAAAAAAGTGAGCAGCTTTTTTCATTTTAATCTAATTTCATAATTTCAGAACCTTGATTAAAGTATAAGACATTGATTTTTGATTCATACCTACAATAGTCTACTCCAGAATATAAATATTATTGAATATATTTGATTGAGGAAGGTAATCTGAGAATTATTACATTCAATAAATAGACAGTAGGAGACCTAAGACCCTGAGATCATGAATTCCTGCTTTCTGGACAGAGAGCAGTCCATATGAACTCCTTCATTAAAAGAAAAAAAAAAAAAAAAAAAAAAAAAAAAAAAAAAAAAAAAAAAAAAAGATAAAATGTTATGTGAGGAATTACTAGAAGTAGCAAAAGAACCTACACCATTTGAAATAGAAATTTACTTTACTGGAGGCAATTCTACTTCTTTACCTATTAAGACACAAAAAGACGTAATTAATAGTGAATAAGAGACATAGCTTGATATAGTTTGAGCATCTTGAAAATTAATTAGGAAAATAAAGTTTCCCTTCTAGAACACTGTCACTCACACCTCCTTTCTCTAAATAAGAAATTATATCAGCTATACAGTAAAAAGTGACATTGATGAATCCTAATTCAGTCTGTATAGAATTGCATTCTTTCTCCCGACAGCGTGACGCTACCCCTAACTAGGGCTCTCCCTGGTCTACAGCTGCTCCTGTTCACTCTCATGCTGTGTTTCCAGTCCCTCTCCCATGTTCTGTGGTTCACATAGGAGGGTTCACACAGGTCTGACCTGTCCTAACTGCTGATGCTGGTCTGGATTTATTTACGATGATTAATTGATATAAAGAGAACAAAACAAGGACTTTGGAGCTCTTTGGTTTTCTCTCAAGAGGAATAAGAGCAGAGTGTATCCCCTAGGCATATTGTCAACTCTCACTAAAATTGTAAAAATTTAGCAGTTTTGGTATCTCTGTTGTGCATTCAAGTTTATTATTAATCTGCTTGAATAATTTAGAAGTTACTAGTGACAACACAAATATATATTTCTGCATAAGCTTAATTTCCACTGGGAGTAAAGTAAAATGACTAGGGCACAACTTTTATGAGGAGGTTGAGGAGAAGGTTGAGGTGGTTTTGCCTGGAGAGGAGAAGCCTCAGACATTACTGCTTCCTGCAATACCTGAAAGGAGGCTGTAGCAAGGTGGGGATCAGTCTCCTCCCACAGAAAAAAAAACTGACAGGACAAGGTAAATCCCCACAAGTTGAACCAGGAGAGGTTTAGATTAGATATGAGGAAACATTTCCTCACTGAAAAGGTGTCCAGGTATTGTAAGAGGCTGCAGGGAAGTGGTCAATCAGGTCACTGGGTAAATGGAAATTGCCAACCCATCACAAAACATGTGGATGTGATACTTAGAGAACAAGCGGGGACATGGTGGTCAGTTAATGACTGGACCCAATCTTATAAGTATTTTCCACCCAAGCAATTCTATGACTCCATTCTAGAAACAGGGAATATTGTTTCTTAACATTATTGCTTGAACTGGGATGAACAGTGGAAACTCCAGGAAACCAAAGAAGTTAGGGCAGCTCTGTGCATAAGAGCAGAGTTGGGATCCATGTGACTCACTAAGCAAGTACACTATGATATCTAATAAATTCAATCTGCATGGGATTGTGATATGGGTGCATTGCTTTGCTGAGAATAATGTTACAACTATTCAAAGATTTTATTTGGCTTCTGAGACATTAATACCTGTATTATATAAAAGTGAGTCCAAGTATCAAGGTCTCATACAAATACAAATAACATTAATCATAATTTGAGAAGTAGCCCTAGAAGCAGATTTGAAAGAGTACATGTACTCAAATTTTGGACAATACATTCCATGAAACACACTGAAATTAAGGAACAGAGGCAGTCTTCTAATTTTCAACTCCAAATGCTCAGAGTCCAAGTATTTAATTTGCTCTCACAGCTTTATCTTCTTTGCTGAACACTTGATCAGCTCTTTTCTAGGTATTTTAAATTCCAATATAGAGACCTTGTTTAAATATTAATTTCTCAGTGTATGCATATGACTCAAACTGACCCAAAGGCTATGGAGTCCTGTCAGACTCCATAAATTAAGAACATTAAACTCTATTGAGTATGGTATGATTTGAGGCTCAGAGCAAGAGTACTGGATGATTAAACACACCACTGTATCATTGAATGGTTGTGGTAAATAGTAAATAATTTTTCTGCAGTCCTTTTTTTTGAATGATAGATACAATGGAAATATGGAGAATACTGCTGGCATAATCATGTGGCTTCTTTCCCATTTTTTAGTACTTTCTATAAATCTGTATATTTATTATCCGTCAGTATAGAAACTATGACTGATGTTTTGAATTGCTTCCTTGATCCCAAATACTATTTTTTTTACTCTGAAAGGAGGCCAAGGAACCTCCACAGCATTGGAACAATATAATTTTAAATACTTTTAACATTTGAAAAGTAGCAATAAAAATATGCAATGTGATGAATTTTGTATAAATCACATGCACCAAAGGTACCTGAATGCTTACTTTTTAAAAGATAAATTTTTAGAAATTTAAGGAAAAATAAATAGCAAAAACCTAGGTTGAAGATTTTTCAGTGTAGGGGTGACATATATCAAACATTTCTTTAAGAATTTTAGAAGTTTATCAAAATTATCAGAAACAGAGGGTGTTATTTAATTCCTGGAAATAAGTTGTAGCCTTTGTTCCGATTTTGTAAAACTAAACTGTAAATTTTCTATTTAATCCTTGAAGAAAAAATAAAAAAGCTTTTTCTACTTGAATAATTAATTAATTAATTAATTTTAGCTTTAAGCAAAGTGACTTCACTTTTCCCATACACCTCAGAGAAAGCAAGAGAACAAAGAGGACTGAAAAATAATTTCTTCTTATGACATTGCATTATTCATTATGTTTTTCAATTAATTTTTATACAATTTAGATTCTTTAATATTTATGTCAATTATTAGTTCTGCATTTTTTATTTTAATTTATTAGTTTAAATAAAATCTTGCTCCAAGATTTCAAGTTTACCACAGTGCTACCAGAGCCTCCAAATCCCACTGAAACTTTAAGGACTTTCCCACGGAGTAGGTGTTACCCTGCACAGATACATTCAAGGATTAGGACTGGGACATTATCTGAGATTTAAATTGCAGGAAAAGATCATGCTTGATGCTAGATCATTTGCTTGATGCTAGATTTACCAATCAATTCATAAAGAGTTTAAATCACAAACGAACAAAATTTTACCATGACACGGGCAGAGACAATGTGTTCCTATCCTTTGTTTGCATGGAAATAAAAGCATGAGGAACAACAGAAAAAAAGGCCTAATAAAAAAGGCTGGGAGAGATATCTTCTCTTCTTCCCTCTTCACACTGTTACCATGGTTTTTTTTCTGATTGATGGATTCAATCTCTGGTGGGTTAGTAGGGTCCAGCACTGTCCTTGTAGCTCTCGTTCCCATCTGACACCTTTTACAAGCACATTGCTATACTAAAAATTTTTTCTGCCTATAGGGTTGTTTTGGCTTCAGTAAAGCAGTGCTTATTTAATAGTAGATCATGGTTTGTAGATAATTTAATAATGGAAATGTTCCAAAGATGCACAGACATAAGTATGGGACCAGTGGAGTGCTTATAAAGGAAAATTATTTGAAGTGGCTAAAAGGCAATGGGGATATCCAGGAATCCTCTAGATCATGATTTAGTGAATGAAACCATCACTTAAAACCTTGGGGATACTGAGGAACACTTGACAGATCAAAAGAACTTCTGAATGCTGGAGTTTTTAATGTTTATTTTTGTTGTTCATGACCTTGAGTTTTTCACTTTTGTTTTTGTTTGTCTTTATTGAAGTATAATGAATCTATTTTATGTTGGAGGGGAAAAAAAAAAGAAAGCTGTTTTCAACTACATCAGGAAAAAGCAATCAAAAGTAACTCAGTCATCCATTGCCTAATGCATCAAGCCTCTGATGGTAATAGAGATCCTCCAAGAGATATGACACATGACACACTACGCTATTCATAGTTTGATTTTAACCTATAAACTGAAAACTCTGAAATGGTAATGATTTGCCAAATGATATCTCAAATAAACTACTTCATTCAAAGAGAAAGAACCATAGAGAAAAATAAAGCTGTAAGTTCAGGTGGTAGGGGTAGACTTTCAGATTGCAGATTAACAACAACTTCTAAAGCAAACAAACACATAAATAACCGCAGACAAAAACTGGTCAAAGGTGAGAAAGAAGAGTAGAGCAGGAGAGTGTCCTGGAGTTTGTAGTAACTTCATGCATTTATCCTGACATATCATGATTCCAGTCTTCTATAGGAGTTTCTATGCTAACAAAGCTTTTGTTCAGTAAGGACACACTGTCTAACATATTTTTAAAAAAAGAAAAAATTACCTCCAAAAAATTCAATTTTTTACAGAAATCAATCACAGAGTTTTAGGTATTACCCTGATATTGCTAAAAAACTTTACCAAAACTTAAGAAGACCTAGAAAGAAAACAAAATAACTGTCAGTGTAGCAGAAAAAAATAATTGTATGGAATTTCAAATTCTCTTACTCTTTAGCCAAGATTTATTGTAGTAATTAAAAATAGATATGATAAAGCATAACAGATTATTAAATGCAGTTGAGAAGCCAGAAGGTAAGTATCTATTCATCTTCTTCTCCTCATTTTCTGCATTTACAGATCTGCAAGTTCAGAATATTTTAAGTACCCTTGTGACAGGTCAGAAGGATAAAACCAGGTCTGAGAAATCAGAGTCAGCAGAACCTGCAACACACGTGTGCACCATGAGAAAGAGGTAAATGCAGATGAGGGTCCCCTCTGTACCAATGTGGGTTCTGAGGGGACCCATCTGTCAGCCTGACTTACTACCCTGGGTTTGGTTTGTTTCCTGCTTGGGTCTCATACCTTGGGGCACATCCTCTTCCATGAACTTGCAAATCATAGAATGCCTTGAGTTAGAAGGGACTTTGAAGATCATCTAGTCCCACCTCTCCTGCCATGGGCAGGGACACCTTTCAATAGATCAGGTTTCTCAAAGCCCCATCCAGTCTCATCTTGCACACTTCCAGGGATGAGGCATCCACAGCTTCTTTGGGGAACCTGTTCCAGTGCCTCACCAACCTTGCAGTGAAGAATTTCTTGCTGTTGTCTAATCTAAACCTACTCTCTTTCAGTTTGAAAACATTTCCCTTTTCCCCATAACTCCATACTCTTGTAAATAATCTCTCTCCATCTTTCTTGTAAGTTCCGTCCAAGACGAAGACTACAATGACACATCCCTGGAGCCTTCTCTTCTGCAAGATGAGCAGCTTCGACTCTCAGCCTGTCTTCACAGGAGAGATGCTTCAGCCCTTTGGTCATCTTCCTGGCCCTCCTCTCCATGGACAACAGGTCCATGTCCTTCTTGTGTTGGGGACTTCAGACCTGGATGAGCACTCCAGATGGGGTCTCATGAAAGCAGATGAGGAGAATCACCTCCCTCACCTTACTGGCCTTGTTTCTTTTGACACAGCCCTGGATACATTTGGCTCTCTGGGCTGCAAGTGCACATTGTTGCCTTTTCTTTTGTGACTAAAGTGTAAGGAAAGGGGATAGTGAAAATAAAGGTAATTTTCTGATCACATCAATAGTTATTTCTTTGTGGCATAAAGTACGTGTTTACTGTATAGTTACCTGAAAATTGTACTTTTTTATCAAACCTTACAGTTTATTCAGGACCTGTACTTGTTGCAGTATGGCATAAATCCTGTCATGCAGTCTTACATGTCAAAGACAGCAAGAGCTAATCAAAGAGAATGAGCTTGACACCTTCAAAAAAGCTGTGAAAGTGGGGTAAAAGCTCTAACATGCAGTGGTATGAGATTGCAAGTACAACTGTATATTGGATAGGCTGACATCTTCCTATAGGCAAGGATTGACCCTCAATGTATGAGTTTATCAGGAATCATTTCTAACCAGAGGACAAAAATTATTTCAGAGACAAGAGTGGAATATGGATTTCTTTCACATGAAAAAAGTGATAAGATGTCTCTGACAGTAACTGCTGTCTAAATCATTACATAATTGAAATGTTACAGTGATGTGATGGATTTAACCTGTCTGGACGCCAGATGCCCACCAAAACTGCTCTATCCCTCCCCATTTTGAAATGAACAGAGGAGAAAAATATAATGAAAGAGTCATGGGCCAAGAAATGGATAGGAAAATATCACTCACCAATTACTGTCATGGGCAAAACAGACTCAACTCAGGGAAAATTAATTGCATTTATTACAAATCAAATCACATCAAAGTAAAATATTGAGAAATAAACCCAAATCTTAAAAACACCTGTCCCCCACCCCTCCCTTCTTCTCATGCTTAACTCTCTTCCCAAATTCTCTAAACAACTATGGCCAGCAGGGCAGGGGAGCAGGAAAAGGAAATGAAGATTGCTGTAAGGTCATCACATTGTCACTGCCACTTCTATTCCTCAAGGGGAAGACAACTCATACTGTTCCCCTGCCCCTGGAATGGGGCCTATTCCATGGGAGACTGTCCATGAACTTGTCCAGTGCGAGTCCTTCATAAGGACTGCAGTTTTTCACAGACTTCTCCCGTGGGGGTCCTTCCCATGTTGTGCAATCCTTCAGGAACAGCCTGCTGCAGGGTGAGCCCCCCACGGGGTCACAAGTCCTGGTAGCAAACCTGTTCCAGTGTGGGTTCTTCCCTCCATGGGTCCATAGTTCTGCCAGGAGCCAAGCCATGGTGTTTCTGTGGTGTTACAGCCTCCTTTGGATGCATTCTCCTGTTCCAGTGTTGGATACTCCATGGCTGCTCTGTTCCACCGAGGACCTCCATGGGCTGCAGGCACAGCTGGTCGTGCCTCACCATAGTCTGCACCATGGGCTGCAGGGCAATCCCTGCTCCAGTACCTGGAGCATCTCCCCCTCCCTTTCTACTGACATGGGTGTCTGCAGAGTTATTCCTGTCTTGTGGAGCTGCAATTTGCTTCTGCACAGTGACTTTTTCCTTGTCATAACTATGCTGTGCCACAGATACAGCTATATCCTCACTGATAGGCTTGGCCTTGGCCAGTCGTGCTTTCTTCAGGGAGTCTGTTGGCTCTGTTTCCATTGGACTTAGAGGAAGCTTCTAGCAGCTTTTTACCTAAACCACCACTGTAGCCCTCTGCCACCAAACCCTGACATGAAAACCCAATAGAAGTACATTCTTTTTGAAAACTTCTTTTGTTGAATGTGGTGGGAAGGAGACAAAACTCTCAAAGATTGTTGAGAGTTGTTCATCTGGCTGTGAATGCCCCTAAAAGCACTGACATGAAAGCCTTTGTGCTGAGAAGTGGCCTCTGATCCAGTCTAGCTGCCTGGATTTTTGCCTGGCTGGATGGCTCCTTTCCTCTTATCTGTTTTATCTCCTCACAGATTCAGCAGTTCAGCAAAAGAGTTGAGAGACGAGAATACTAAGGCTCAACAGAATAAAGGGAAGGGATTTGGAGAAAAAGAGACAAGTATAACACACACGATAGGGAGAAATTCAAAGAAAAAAGTTCCTACAATGGAACAATGGAGTGGGAAGTAAGATATGAAAAAAACCCATAGAAATATATAGAGAGTTCTTTATTGAAAATAAAATAAGTCTGAACCCCAGAATAATATAATTTGAGATTATAAAAAAATTTGAACTGATTCTGTATGTACAAATACAAATGTAGTCCATTTCTTCATATGCCAATTTTTAAGTATGATTTTTGCTTACATGCTTGGCATTTCTGTTTTCAGCTTTTTTCCCTTCCTGTAGCACTTGTCATGGTAGGGGAGATTTAAAAGGCAAAATTTTTTTGTCTTCTATAATGTCTATACAGAATAAGGATGAGAATTAGGTAAGAATAAGGTGAGAATATATGAGAATAAGGATGCTGTATTAGGCCCACACTAATTACTTTGCACTGGATTCTCATACTATTTGCTGCTTCTCTTTCTGAAAAGCCACATCACCTGTCAGTCTCTCTGCATTTGCTCTTTATCATGCAAAACAGGACAGGCAGTTTTTCTCTTGTCCTCCTTACAGCCTGTAGGCCAACCATCAATTTAGAAGAGATATTTTTACTATTCTCAGTCCTTGTTTCTGCCACTCAAGCTCCCCTAGCTGCCGTAAAAAGAATCTACAGACAGACCAGTCTAGTTTCTTCACTTGTGCTGGGATTCTTTGTAAGAGCAGGGTGTGTGCATACTGGCTGTAATAAACCCACTTGGGTCTGGAGCATCCCAAGTACAGATGGATTCTGAATAATTAATACTCCAAATCTCAACACGAGTCATTTGAAAATTTCATAGACTGTAATCTTGCCTAAGTTTTGGTTGAATTTTACAGCAAGAGCAGAAAATGGTTATTCAAATAATCTTTTAGTACAATTTCACAAATTCATTATCATAGAAGAAAAGATGCTATGAGGCCTCAGGCCATTCTCTCAGTAACAAAAAGTCCCAGGCTATTCCTTCTACTTAATGTTTGCTTCCATTCTAGCATTTTCTAAATCACGTTTCTAAATGTACCTTGTTATTACACTGGGCTCCTCACATTACATCCTATACTTGAAAAAGGAAAGCCAATATATTGTTGTGAGTAAAAGTGTAAAGGTATTTATTTTACTGACATGTGAATTTAAATAAATTAGGTTTTATATTTAAAAAGAGGCATCAATGAAACAGTTATGTATCTTTCTCATATATGTGTTGCTGCTGCTTGGCATCACATATTTATTCAGTACTCTCAAATCCCGACAGCTTCTATGAAGATTTACTGGAAAAGAAAACTAATTCAAAGGATGTGTCTACATTAGTCTCAACAGTAGTTTTTATCAGGGTGTGGTTTTCAGGCAAATTCTCTAATTTATTACCACACTTCTTTTTGCATCACTTCCTCATAACACAAACTGAAGAAGAAGAGGCACTCCAGAAATGCACCCCACCATTGCATTCAGTGAGCACTGAGCTAATAAACCAATGAATTCTCAAAACAACCTGTAATATAATTAATCTTTTTCTGTATTAAATAGACTGAAGAAATTAGGACTCTTCTAGGTAAAAATAGGAGAAGCTTTAATCAAAGCTACTAAGAAATTAATGCTAAAAGATTGGTGCTAAAAGTCAAGGTTTTTCTGACCTCAGAGTTATTTTTATACTTTTTTTTAAATTGATATATATACAGGGAACCTGAAATACATTCCAGTTTGTTTATGTAAGTGAATGTGACTTGTAGTGGGATACACACAATTAGTTTCTTCATAAATACTGCTGCAATGTCAGGGAATTATTTTCATTCTTATGATTAAGTTAAATTGCAATTCAATTGATTTGAAAATATTTTATTGAGTCTGAAATGGACCCTTTTAAATGGAATACTGCCAGAGAAAGTAATTATGTACATATTAGAAGTCAGAAGATATTTCCAGTTAATAGAACATCGCCTGATAAAGGTGTCAAATCTCAATGAAGACTTGCCACTTAAAAGAATTACTCCAAAGAGAAGTAAGAAGAGAAAGATATTCTTAACTTTTCTTGGAATATGGATAATTTCATTTTCAAATGTAACAGCCATATCTGTAGGCAGTGAGAGGATCACAGCGTAAAACATTAGCAATTCTTCTTCTACTACTTTGCTGTTATTTTTAATTCTCACATTTTGTTGTCAGAAACTCCAGATAGAGGTTTTATTCTTAGGTATTTGCAGACCAACATCTGGCGGGGAAAAACAAGTCATTATCTTGGTCGATGTATAAAGCCCAGTTTCCCAAAGAGTTAAAAAATGATCAGGCTCTCTTCTATGCTACCCAAAATTAACACATATTATAAGATACCCTATTGATAGACAAATTCAGTAATTCTATTCTGGGGAAAAAAAAAATTACTAGTTTTCTTTCAGAAAGCTTTTGGGAATTCCTCCTGTCTTACAGTGGACAGTGAGAAGGGCCTGGAACTATCAAAAGCATCTCAGCAACAGGAATGCTCTGCATTTAATCCAAGAGAACCAGACAGACTTTTTAGCCTATATTCTAAAAAGAGGGAGAGGAAGTCTTTGAGAAGCTTAGTCAGAAGTCAGACTTTGAGACTGTGTGCATGGACTTGAAAATAGAGTAAGGTTGTTTTCAGCCTGACATCACTGATATAAAGAATTCTTTTATAAGTTGCTGGGTAGGTAAATTAGCAACATGAGGTCAGGTTTCCTAAATCAAATGTCTGGATTCTCTTATCACTAACATGTCATATATTTTTAAAAAAGTAAATAGCCTAACAAAACTACAAGAGAAATAAGAAATGAGACAAAGTCAGCTTTAGCATCATGGAAGGAAAACAAAACAAATTCTTTTGTCTGTATTGTTATTAATTACCTGTTTTGATAGTTGCAAACTCCCATTTTGGAATTTTCTTTAGAATATTCATCAAAGTGCAATACAAGGAACATGATACAGAGAATGTCAGTTTTCTCACAGAATAGACAGAATGCCTTTGATTTAGCAGTGGTTCAATAGCTCAAATGAAATCCATAAATTTTTTAATAACTGGACCGCCATAAGACCCTCTAAAAGACACTTAAGAGACAGAGATATATATTTCTATTTAATAGTATGTTTCATTTCTCATGTTGAACTGGAATTTTGTTTTTATGTATTGTGCACAAATCAGAGAAAACATGAAGGTACAAAAACAAAGCCAGAAAAGATCTCACACCAAAAACATTCCTCATGGTGCAGTAACCACTAAAAATGATAGATATGCTTTTTTTTCTTTCTGATCATGAGTGTACTGCAAATATGAAAAAAGTGCCTGGGTATGAGAACAATTTTTATAGCAAAGGAGCAAAGAAAATTATTTTCCTTTAATTCAAATAATCATCAGAACTCAATCAGAACTGTTTATTTATTAAGTGACAGGAATCTAAAATTAAGAGGATTTTCACTGCTTTGACACTGAAAAATATTAAACTTTGTAGGTTTGTAGGATTTTGAGTAAGTTTTTTGCTTCTTCATAATATTTAATTTAAGGAGCCAAACATAAAAATCTAAAGAACTCTACCAATTCTTTAAAAGGTAGTCAGAAGCTGTCTGGATATTGTCCTTGGGAACTCTGCTATTGTCCTTGGGTGACACTGCTAGAGCAGGGGGCTTGGAACAGAATAATTTGAAATTTTTCATCTAGCCTCAGTCATTCTGTGATTGTGTGAACCTTTCTGGTGATGCATGCACATGCAAACACACAAACACACACAAATAAAACATTTAAAGATTGCATAATTTAAAAAATTATTCGATTACTAGTGAATGAAAAATCAGAGAAACTAGAGGATGGTGAAATGATGGAAACTTAGAATACTTGTATGTGCAAAGTTAAAATACTATTAGATCAGAAAAAAATTGCTATAAAGCTAACAGGTTTATTCTAAAAAGACACTTTCTCAAAAATACTTAATAATGTCAGGTTAATGCTTCAATAAAAACCAAGGATAAAATTTATGGGCTGTACTCAATTTACATTTTAAAATTCAGAAAGCCTCTCTTAATTTATGTATAAAAGTTTAATCAAAATGCACAATACACATCCTGGTCTCCGAGATCTATATAATGGCATTAGAACTTGGGTTTTTATTTGGAGCTATTTAGCTACTGAGAAAAAGGAGAAGATGACTAGGAAAATTGTATAAGATTAACCTCAATTCCATCATCATTTGCATGAGGAAATGGAAAATTGAAGGTAGAAGTGAAAAATATAAGTCCACCACTACTGGAAAATTTTCATAACTTTCATAACTGTCTATCCTCCAAAAGGCCAATTATTAAAGAATAAGTTTCCTTCCTAGCTAATGTAATTTCCTGGCTATTGTTTGCCCTCTGATAGTTTCTCCATAGGCAGTAATTTCATCATTTTATAATGCTGAGAAGCAATCTGAAAAGGCTGTACTGGAAATAAGTAAAATGCACTGAGGTATTTTAAAGCTGGCTCTCCATACAGCATTGACCAGAATAGCAAGAAAAATAATAAACAAAACAAGTGCTTGGTGTTTCTTCTGTCTTATCTGAAAGTAATTTTTAAAGATCATAATTTTCTGAGAAGGAAGCCTATGAAGCTTTCAGAATAATTTAATCATCTACATTTTATGAGATTCAACACAGGGTAATCTAGTATAGAAAAATTCTTTCACATATGTTCATAAACCTGTCATTTCTGTATGTTCACCATTGATTGTGATGTTATTGGTTTGCACTTCTTCAGTACCAATCATCTTTAGGTCTCAAAAAACTTTGTGAACATTAATGAAAGAATATAATAATGAAACGTAAGTTGTTTCAAATTATTTATTCTTTCATATTGCCATCTGCACCTGCTAAAAGCAAGTACATGGCCACAGTGTGGTTTTGTAGAACAGATTTTTGGTAATAGTACATCTAATATTATGTTAAATATTGTTTTAATTTTGCTTAGTGGTTGTGTGGTAACACTGAAAAATTCAGAAGTTTTAGATTATGTTTTTCTCAGGAAAGTGGTATACTTAATTCAGAACTTTAAAGCAACCTCTTCTTGTTTTGGTCTCATATAAAGCTTGGACTCCTCCTGGTTTGAACAGTGTGATGGAGTCTTCTATTTTCTGTCGGAGAAAAGATAAAGATACACACACAAACACACATACAGATAACCATATAAAGAGAAAATTATTGCAGAACCTTTTACCACCACCCATTTTCAGTACAAGTCTGAACAAAGAAAAATAATATCAAGAATTAGTAGTTCTTAATCTGATGAAACTTGGACTCATGTCTTTCATATTTCAATAAAATTTTATAAACAGCTTTTTTAATAAGATTATTCTTAATATTTGGTCTTCTTGTATATTTTGAGGCACATCTCTACTTAAACGTTCATTTGAGCAGCAAAAAGGGATTTTCCACATGCAAGGTGCCCTGATGGCCAATGTATTTTGCTGAATGTTAAAGGAAATAAAAATTACTGCAGTCATGCCTACAGGAAAAGTAAATCATGATTTCTATTATACTTGAGTCAGAAAATATTTTGGCTCCTGTTTAGAAAGCACAGGCCAAGGTTTCATTGTATTCACTGAAAATAGTGCAAATACACTGAGCTCAGTGGGGTGGCATAGTCTTTCTGAGAGGAAATTTAGGTCTTGGGGCTACTGTGCCTCATAAAAAATAAATATATAACTCATAACAGTGCTGTTGTACTTGATTGACAATGTCTAACTCATAGAAATTTAGATCTTTAAAATATCAAAGATATTTTAAAAATTACTTTCAGGGCAAAATGAATGCATATAGGATAAGCAGTTCCTATATTGGTTTTCATAATTATTTACATTTGGTGATACCTTCTTAACTAGCATATTTAATTAGCCTATTAAGAATAAAAGAGATGTGAGCATACCTATCTGACTTCTAACTTCTATTAATATGCTTATTAATATGCTTTTTCAGGATGATAGCAACTGAAAATACAGTTAACAGCCTATCAGTAAACACTGTGATTATTTTGACGACTCCTGCTTAACAATAAAACATTGCAAGGTTGGAAAGTCAATTCTGGACACCATATTAAGATGGCAATGGAAGATTTATGCTGGGTATTTTGTTAGTACACCTCACCTAAAGACCCAAATTTTTACATAATCATAGGGTTGTACAATATCCTGAATTGAAAAGAACCCCCAGAGACCATTAAGTCCAATGCCTGGCCCTGTGCAGGACAGCCTCAAGAATCACACCATGTGCCTGAAAGCATTGTTAAAGTGCTTCTTGAACTCCAGCAGTCTTGGTGTTGTGACTACTTTCCATGGCTTAAGTGCCACAACACCCTCTGGTTGGAGAATCTTTTCCTAATATTGACCTAAACCTTCCCTGGTATGGTCCCATAATGAAAAACACAATGCCAGATACCCAATATTAACCAAGTTGTAAAAATTTATAGTGGCAGCTTTGAGTTACATTGGTCACAAACAGTTAATTTACAAAGATTCATCAATGAATTAGATATTTTCTTTAATAATTAATAAGTTCTGTCTTACACTCTCCGTAATGCATTTGATTTCATTAAATGCCCTTGTATAAATTTTAGCTTAGAAAATATTGCATCCTATTTTATCTTCTGCTAAAATCATTATTTCCCTCTTTTCCCTCTGCCTTCTTGTTTCTTATTGATTTTATGTTACATTTAAAACAAATGTTTTGCATTAAACCTCTAAAACAAACTGGGTTGGGACATTTGCATTGGTTTTCCATTTGAAAATAACACAGGTGTGAATAAGACAATTCATACTTAGGAAATTTTGAGCTAAATCCCCAGCTGCAGTAAATGTGTGCTCATTCAATTAAGCAGAGCTCGCTTCACAGAATTACAAAATTATTCAACTTGGCAGGGACCAAGGATGATCATCAAACCCCCTGCTCAAGAATGTTCACCTAAAAGAGGCTGCCTATAACCATGTTCAAGCAGCTTTTGAATGGAAACTTCACAAGCTCCAGGGACAACCTGAGCCAGTGCTCGGTCATGTTCACAGTGAAAAATTGTTTTCTGGTGTTCAAGCAGAGCCTCCAGCGTTTCAGTTTGTGCCCATTGACGCTGATCCTATCACTGGATACCACTGACAAAATCTTGGCTCTGTCCTCTTTGCACGCTACATACTCATGGGAAATGAAAAATAAAAGGAAAATTAAAAAAAATGGAAAAGTAATATTTTCTGCTTTTAAGAATTTAAATATGTTTGTTTATGGAAAAGGAAGAGAAAAGCTAAAAAGAGGGAAAGAACCATATGAAATTGTGTATACATGAACTAGAGGAACAACATCTTACCTGTGTGCAAATGACCAGAACTGCAAACAAATTTTTGTTGCAATAAAAGCCCTTCTGGGCATGAAGTGTAAAAACTTTAAACACCTTCTTGTGGCATTGTCTAGATTTTCAATTCTTTCAAAATAGTGTTACTTTTCCAAGCCAGCATCTATATCAAGATATAGAAGGAGACATTGAAATTATTGCCATTTTACATGACTTCAAGTTAGAAGTTAGTACTTGCAGGATTTTATGCTCCAGAACCTTACATTTTGAAGGATCAAATTATCTGTTATGTGTAAATGTTTAAGCATGGGAGATTTCCAGTACCAGTGCACTTGCAGCAGTCCATTGTGCTTAAGCACATGACAATTTTAAAGAGCGGATATTTGATCTGATATTAGGGGAAAAATATCTGTAGTGGGTATAATCAGACTTTGGAAAGAATTTCCCAGAAAGGCTGTAGAATCTCTACTCTTAGAGGTATTTGAAACTCAGCTGAGCAAAGGCCAGAGTGACCTCCAAACAGCCAGTTGAACCGGATGACCTGGTCATCTGGAAGTCATTCCCAGGTTATATTATTTCAAGATTCTCTGTTGAACAAGAAACTATTCCAGCATCTATGGACTTATCAGTTCCTAAATTTAAATATAATATTTGCCCTAACCCTAACCGTAACAGTCTCGCTATTGCACACTGAATTTTTTCACAAGATGGACCAGTTTTAAAAACTGTGTGAGCTTTAGAATGGCTTAATAATTGCAGTGTAAAAATTATTATAGCGTGTTTGGTACTTCCCCTAATTATGACTTCTGGAATATATTCATAAAAAATGACTCTCATATATTATTAATTTAACTCTTCTAATTATATTCATACATAAGTAATTATAAATGTTAACTTTGTTCATTAAACTGAAAAGATTGAGAGAATTGCTGACATTCAAAGAAGTTTCACAAGATTATTTCAACAGCAGCTTAGGTAAAAAATTTATATTAAAAGCTACAAAAAATACTGATATTTAATTATTGTGTTTATTTCTTGAGATACCTTCAGAATAAAATATGTATAAAGTTTTCTGATTTTATTAGGCAATCTTCTCTTAGAAAATTCCCCACTGCATTCCTAGAATAGTTGATAGGTTTTCCTTTTATGGTAATTTTTATATTTTTTGACAATATTTTTTCTTACTGATTAATTAAATACAATCTTAGAAGTCTTAGCCATAAAATCAGAGGCTTAAATTGAAGAAGAATAAAAGAAATATAGTCAAGGACAAACATGAATATAGCATAGGACCATTGCACTTCTCTAGATTCTTCCGCAAAGATAAGGCAAGTAGTCTCAGCTAGAGCTGTGCTATTTAATGCAGAATTTCCTTGGTTTTGGTTCAGAGGTGTAAACAAGACAAAGCAGTCTTCTTCCTTTGTCAGTGGAAGAGGAGGTGGTGATATAATATGAAATTCCTTGTAGTTCCTCACATTTCTGACTACATCAGGAACAGTCAAGAATCCATTGCTTTTGACTGGCTCTGTGTCTTCCTCTTTCCTGCAGCTGGTGCATGCCATGAGACTTCTGTTTTGTCTCCAGGAGAGGGTAGGAGACATGGGAATTTGTGTAGGTATTGGAGTGCAGAATAGAGCCCTGGGACACAAGTTTAAAAACAAAGAAGGGGAAAAGAACAAGGCCTACTTCAAGAGAAAGTCTGACTTCATCTTCCTGGAATGTACACTGGAATATCATCCAAGTTCCATTTCTAGCACAGACTTTCCTTTTCTAATGTGCTCAGTGGATGCTGATACTTCCAACCCACAGACCATGAAACTTAGTCTGATAGTGCCACCAAACAAAATTTTACTGCCTCTGTTGGAAGGAAAGAGTTAAAAGCTGAAGAATGACAAGGAGGATGGTAGATTCACTCCACTGATCCTGCAACTGGGAATGCCAAGGCCTGGAGAATAAATGTGGGAACCCCCCCTTTATTATGCCTACTGCTCATTATCCTCCCTTTTAAAAAGTAGAATTTCTGTGTCAAGATAACAGGTGATTGTGGAGGCATTCTCATGGGCATGCTTGAGCTCCCTGTCTTGGGGATCATAAAAGCACAGGGGAAATCAGAGTATGATGGTAAACTACATGTGTAGAGGCCTTCAAGAAATGCATGCAAACAGCAGCCTTACCAGATCCCGGGAGAGAATGCTCCTGATTGTGCTGGCATTCCCACTCATCTTTCTCTGCCTCGGTGCTGCTTCGGGATCCTCCAGTTAGTGAGATAATTAAATACATTTACTTTTTGCATTTCAGTCATGTTTTTTTGGTTTTCCTGGCTGCCTGCCTGTGTCAACTCATACCCTCCAAATATTCTGATTCTTACTTATTTTTACTGTTCAGAGACTCAATTCAGCAAAGGACCACTATTTCAATGTAAACTTTAGCACATGTTTAAATTTAAGAATACTAAATACTTACATAGCAATTAGCTCAAAGTAGTGCTTTAACTAAATATCTGCTAACCTCTTTAGCTTAACTTCTGCCTGGGAAAATATTCCCTGAAATTCAGCAGGGTTCTACTGTGTGGTAAATGAAGTTAGTATTTGACTTTGATGAAAGACTGCAAAGAGGTTGGAGAAATAAATGAAATGTCTGATTCCTAAGAAGTCAGAGAAATAAGTATATATAATGGATGAAATTCTGGATTCACTAAAGTCAAAGACAAAATTACTATAGAATGCAATAGAGTAAGGATTTCGTGTCACATCTTTAGACTCAGTGTCCTGGACAGAGCATCAGGCATCTGACTCCTCTCTTCTCCCTTGTGTTGAATAGCACTTTATAAATAGACCAGATGTAGTCAATAGCACCATTTGAAGAAAGGCATCACTCAGCATGAATAAAGGTAATCGAAAAGCAGCTATTTTTACTAATGAACATGTTTTAACTGCCAGATACAGAGTTAACAAAATTACAGTAAATAGAGGATATTTTTGCAAATGGAAGTAATCATTTTTAAAATCTGCTTTTGCTGAGGGTAACTAAAAATATGCAAATATGCATTTTTTTCACTCTGCAAAACTATAAATAGTAAGATAAAATACTTTGCTCCACTTCTCAGAAAAGCTAATATAAAAAAACTATTGCATAAAACTATTATAATTACTATATAATCTATATATATATAATTATATAAAACTAATAGATAAATGGAATAAGATATATGACATATGGGAAATATATATATATATATAAAGTGATATGAAACTATTATAAAAACTCTTTTGAAAAGAAAGCCAAACTTATTATATAAATAAATACAAAGATGAGTGCCAGGTCCTGCACTCAGGGAGGAATAATCCCAAGTACCAGTACAGGCTGGGGGCTGAGCTGCTTAAAGGCAATTCTGCTGGGAGTATTGGTGGAAGACAAGTTGACAATGAGCTGACAGTGTGTCCTTGCAGCCTATATTTTAGCAATGCTAAATTTACTTAGAAAATACTTAGATATATGTAATATCTCTAAATGTAGAAGAAATGTTCCATAAGTACAAGAGCCCGTGTTGTCAACACTGGAGGTACTCAACTCTTAGCAGGTTCCGTGGTGTCCAACATTTTGTGCAATGTTTTATCCATTTCACTCTAACTGAACAATTGAGCTACATCCATAATATTGCTGTTGTGTTGGCTTGAAATAGGACTCTGATATCATTATCTGAATGAGGGAGCAGAGTCCCCTTAATGAGTGTGCTGGGGATGCAAAAATGAGGTTTGCATGCTGATTTGCCATCAAGGTCGTGCTGCTGTCCAGGAGACCACAATAGGCCGGAGAAATGGGACAACAGATTTCTCAACAGGAAAGGTCAACAAAGAAGGGAGCAAGGCTCTGCATCGGGAAAGGAGCATGTCATGAACCAGCACAAACTGCTAAAATATCTTTGTAAAGAATGACCGGAGCTGAACATGAGCCAGCAAAATACCCTTGTGACAAAGAGGAAAAATGGAGCCTGAGCTACAACAGTAAGAGTGTTTCCAGCAATGTTCAAAAACTGACTGGACACTGTCCTGCACAGCTTGCTGTTGGTGGCCTTACTTGAGCAGGTACATTTGACCAGGTGACCCCCTGAGACCCCTTCCCAACTCAGTCATTCTGAGATTCCATGGTTGTGTTATAACACTTCTGAAAATATACAAAAATAGTATTTATATCTATTACAGGGTACATATTGCATTATTTATTATATAGCATATATTACATTATATATTCTAGAACATATGTACATTATTTTAAATATTTACTGCTAAAATTATTTTATTTTATTATCTTTTTGCAGAAATTAAAATCCACACTGGTTCTCTGCTGGTTTTGTTGCTATTCTGGAAAGTCCGTACCACATTTTCTTCAACAAATAAATGTATATATGACAATACTACTTTATATTTTTCCTAAACTCACACATCTACAAAGAATCAAAGTGGTTTCTTTGTCTCTGAGGTATAAAAACAGGAAAAGCTTTAAAGGAAGATGAATAGGAGTCAAAGAGAATCATGAAGACAATAGAAACAAAGACAATGCTTTGCTATCTTCTTTAATAATTCTAAAATTGAAAGAGAATTGCAAAGAGTAGGAGCACTATTCCCTTCATAGTAATACATTAAAGTCTTATGAGTTATTTTCTGTCTTGATATAATAATCAAGCATTTTCGTTAGCACTGTGAAAAGTAAAAGAGATTTTCCTAATGGGAAACCTCTATAGTGTTATATAAAGAAGAATATTAAGAGAATATGGAAATATCAAGTGATGGGAAAAAGACAAAAAATAAAACTTTTTTAAATTTTAATTTTCAGTAGAAAATGCAGTGAACTTTAAACATTGCAGATCATTCAAAATCTACTCTAGCTGCGTGAGTGCATATGAACGTAACACTGATATGCAATACTGTGCTAGAAGGTCATCTCCCTGAGACAGCCAACAGTATAGAAATCCCAGCTTTAATATACTATCTTTTAAACTTATTTATTATAATTATCAATTAAAATATTTTTGTAGGGTTATTAATTGGAGTTATATTTTGGACATACACCTTATGAGATTAATCAGTATAATTTTGAAGACACTTTCTGGAGTTACCTGTCAATAAAGCCAGTGCTGGTTGTATTAAATATTAGGCAGAAAGTATAGCAGGAAAAATTGAAAGTAGTTTCCTTTCAATCCTTAGTATTGTTTTCGGCCTCAACCCTTATCCTGTCAACAATTTTTTACCTTTGCAGTCCAGCCCTCTTGCCTCCTATCTTCTTGGACCTTGGTGAAGTTTAGCTTTCCTTAGCCTGAATATGTTTCTAAGGAAGACATAAACAGTTAAAGACAAAACAGTTGATAATATTGGTAAGATCTGATAGATATTTACAAACTTGTTTGGAAAACAAAGCCATGCTCCAAATCTATTTCCTGTGTTAGAAATGATGGTAGTACCAGACTGAACAAGAAATAACTCTATGAGAGCAGAATGAGCAAGATTCTAGTTTTTTGTGGATTGATTGTTTGTTTAAGACAAAGAAGTTTTGCATGCACAACGGTTTAGCACTTCCAGAAAAATGCTGCATTCTGCCTCCAAGGGTATGCTTTGAAATAGTAAAATGTGATGAGAAAAATATCCTTCTGCCTCTCCTTGAAGTGATACGGTCCACAGATCTGCTACAATGAATACTTCAGTTTGCTCACAGGGTTTGGGCAGAACTAGACCTGTCAATCACCTGTCATGAAATGCTTCCCAAAGCATAGAATAATTCATATCTACTTTTCTAAATTAAAGACATTGTTTTATTATATGTTGCAGAAAATGCACAATAACAGCTTCTACTCTAAAACATGGTAACTTTCACCTAAATATGTTCATAAATCTAAATATTTAAATAATGTTTTCTAACTTTATGTTGCATTAATTATTTATATGGAGAATACAGTGTATCTGTAGTTATTCTTGCTTACAGAGAAAAAGTGCTTAGGTGAGCACATCTATATTATCCTATATTTTATTATAAAATCCACAGACACATTGTAGTAGAATTTTTGTGGGAATGATGTTATGTCTTTATGTGGACTCCTAATCTTTAAATATGGGCATGTAAATTCCTTAGATAACATAAATCTCTCTTCTACTTTCTCATGAGCACTAATGTTCGTGGAAGAATTCCGTTAAAGGACAATAAACAGAATAGGTTAAGATCAGAAGATCAATATACACATACTGCTGAATTAATAGGTATTTGCTAGCTCTCAAAAGAGGCCACATAATTACTCTGCTTTAAAGAATGACTTTAAAGCTCAGCTGAAGGAGAAAGTGAATCTGCTTATGTAATCAATGCTGTAATACTTGCAAAGGACTGCTTGTCTAAATTAAAAGTACGAGATCAGTGCATATCTCAATTTAAATAAATAGACAAAAGTTTCAGTTATAATGGTGCACAGATTGAATATGATTCTCCATTCACATGCCAGATAAAAATTTTGGGACGGTATGACCCAAGGTCCTGCAGACAAATTCTCTTACCTCACTGAGAAATGCCTAAATAGCACACTCAATTTACCTAGTAGGGTGGATCTCTAGTCTGCACTAAGTTCAAACATTTCCTGTGGGATTTTTCGGACACAACCAGTTGGTCAAGGTCAAACTAATAACAGAGGGCAAGGTAAGAATTAAGCAGTGTGAACAATCCACACCAACACTCCATCCTGTTTAGCTTACAGTTAAAGGTATAAATGTGCACATGCAAGTCTATTAGAATGCTTGTCATAGATGAGTATACAAACACATTCTGCAGAGATTTCATAACGTGCAGAATGACTGCCCAAGGACATACTGCTTAAGCTCAGAATTTTGTTAAGTACATGCTCCCAAGGTACATATGTTTGTAAGGACTGTGTATAACTTTGTTTCTTTACTAGGCTGAAGACACTATCTCTGAAAGACATGATTTTTGCTTTGACACTTCTGTGTAATCACAATGATGTCCTTCTGGAGAAACTTGAGTTCATTTCTTTACTAATTTAACAAGGTTCTGCTTCAGCCAGTGGGATATGTTCTTTTTATTGATTTACCTTTTGGGATCATCAAAGGCAACAATTACCACATACACTCATAAAGGCACAGTATAACCTTTCTGTAATGCTTGGGCATATAAAGCTGTAGAGTTAAATGAAGAAAGCTTGAAAACAATAACATTTAGTGTTAGAAAGACAGACAGTAACTGACTTTCTATTCCAATCTTTCATATTGTCCAGCTGCTCTGCTACAGTCAGATCCTACCCTGAAGGATAAACAAATCTTTTATAGACACTCTTAATGAAATTGGGAGGCGAGATGATGTACCTTCACAGTCTGGTTATAGGCTCACATCTCTTGCACCTATGCTGGACCTAACTGGGAAGGCTATGCAGAGTAGATATCATCCGGAAATCTCTCTAAACACTGGAATCTCAGAGCAGTAATCTGAGGCTTTTTAAAGAAGTGCACGCCAAACCTGTCTGAAAGGGAACAGAGAATCATAACAGCTAAATTCTGTAAAATTGAAGAATGCAGTCCAGAAAGGAAAGAAAACTTGATAAAGAAGAAATCTAAAAAGTACTTTTCTATATCACTATTGTTTATGTTCAGTTTATTGTTCAGTCCAAAATCATAATTCTCAATATAAATTTTATGTATTCAAACTCAATTTACTATATCATCATAGAATCAGAAAAA
The DNA here is from genome assembly GCF_035770615.1 of Melospiza melodia melodia. Lineage (NCBI taxonomy): Eukaryota > Metazoa > Chordata > Aves > Passeriformes > Passerellidae > Melospiza > Melospiza melodia. The sequence goes on along the minus strand of NC_086197.1, from coordinate 86,229,828 downwards.
TTTACATCTATATTTAGTTGACATCACCAACACACAGGAATGTGGATGTGCAGGAACCATCTATCTGAGAGTGTTTTCATTAACCATGACCCCCAGGCAAACATTCTTTGTTGGGAGACCATTTTCTGACCCTACCAATCTGACAGATATTGGCAGACATACTCTCCTATGTAGCCCATTTTCTGCAGCTGATTTACAGCAAGATTTCTATGTTAACTCACTGCCTAATTTAGAGATCCTTCTGGATACCCTTTAAATGTCATTACACTTGTATGAACGCCTTCCCAAATCTATAGAAAAACCTGATTTAACTTTGTCCTTAATGCACTGCACAAGTTGCCACTTGCTTTCTATAGCTCACATCATCCTACAATGGCCGATTGCAGTCTTCTCTGCCTCTCTTTGCAAATGAACTTTAAACATAAACACATTCCTTGAACTCATTGTTTATCATTCTTAGCAATACAGCTGTTTGCAGGAGTAGATACTGTGATGTTTCCTTGTCATGTTTGTGTCTGAGTGCTGTAGAAATGTTATGTAAGCTCCAGACTCATCCTTCTTATCTTATTTCTGTAAATGGTTTTGATCTAATAGTGTACAATACTTCACAACTCTATCAGAAAAACATGAAGGGACATTTATTTTAAAAAATGCTGTAAGTATATTTTCAGTTATTTACATGAATTCATGATATTTTCTGAAGTTTTTCCTCCTTAAAAGTTAGGAATCAGAACTAAGTCTAGGCCTCTGCAGAATTATTTTGGCTTTAGTTCTTATCAGAAATCCAACCACTTTTTTAAAACTAACATTTTATTGTATTTTGGGAGTACTGGTAGAACCTTAACAATAGCACTGTAGCTGTGGACTATAATTATTGATAATTGCTACTGCTCATATATAAAATTGTCTGTTCATAAGACACAGCAAAATCTACAGAAATAGGTTTAATATGTATTGAGTCATTGAGGCTTTGGATCAGTAAGAAAAGAATAAACCCTCCTTCCCCCAAAACAGTTCAGTAAAATTGAACACTAATTAATGGTACTTTCTTGCAAGGTTCCAGATTTCACATGCAACAACATTTTTTTAAATAGTCTTCATATCAAGGCTATATTTAAGATGTGTCAGAAAGTATGAATCCATTAAACTAATATAAATATTACTCTGTCTTTCCACAGCATTTCCTGACATCACAGCTCACTGGTACTTCTCTGGCGTGGCAAGGTTAGTCAGGTCTGAAGTCAGCAATAAGGGACTTCATCCCACTGCTGAGAAAAACACTGATCTGATTGAAACCCTGTTCCACCACCCCTTGTAAGGAAGATGAGATAACTAAAGCTAATATAAAGAGCTGGTTAACAGCACATGGTGGAGAATATTACTAAATCTCGAAGACAGGAGAGCAAGGAAAGAAGAACTCTTTGTATCTCTTCCCCTCCCCCTTCCATTTTTCTTTATCTTCCCCTTTCTCCCTTTCTCTTGATCCTCATTCTTTTGCTTCTTTCAAGCCAGGGTAGAATTTTGTATTTCTCCCTCCTCTGTTGCCACCTAGAGGAGAGCAGAGCGAAGAGCTGGTGCCGGAGCACGGGCGGATAAGCCAGGACACGGTCCAGAAGGGCAGGAACTGACGGGATTTGGGTGGATGAACTCAGGCAGGGATGTGCGAGCACATGCATGGGTGGATGCGCAGATGGGAAACTGCCCCCACAGCAGAGGCTCTTAGTGCATAGATTCTCCAAAAAGTCCAGACAGGAAGGACTCAAGTATCAACTCCTCATCTGTTCATGAATAATAGTATTGTTCCTGAGAAAGCTCTAATCTGCACGCTTGCAACCAAGGGATTGACTTGCATTATATACATTACAGTTTTAATCTAAGATATAGATTTACATGCTGATATGTCTGAGGAGTTCAAAGAAGCTCTGCAACATAGACTTCTGCTGCTAGCAGCATGCATTATAAGTTAATAATCTTAAGTAAAGAGAATAGATTAATTTATGATAAAATGTATCAAGATATTCCAAGTAAATCAGGAATCATATCAGAGATAAATAATCCTACTTGAATTTTTACAGCAACTGGAAAAAAAGTCTTAATTACTCTGTTTCTATCACAAGAAAAGATAATTTGAAATGCCTTACAATTTGAAAGTATCCACCAAATAAAGTATTCAGCTTCTGTCTATATTTCAAAGGCAGAAAAATCAATGAATGTGGATACCACCAAGATATGGTAAAATGCCTTCACAACATCAAAAATGTAAGAAATAGCAACAAAAACCCCCAAACAGTGAACAGATGAGGAAATGCTTTTTTCTACCCCACAGATATCAGAAATATCTCATATAATGAATGCATGAAGCTGTATCATGTGGTCATTAAAAAGAAATAGCCAATATGTTGCATTCACTGGTTTGAATACTGAAAAGTAAAATTCTGCTTGATTTCAGATCTTAACACTTTCCAGTTTTGTAGTGGTAGAGAAAGCCATGCTGTATCTTCTATTATTGTCACTGATTATGCGATATTAATTATTGTGATTTAGTGGAACCCAATTTTAAACTGCAAGTTTTAAAATTCAAACATTTTGTACTTCCACAAATGGTTTTTAATATGCATTTGCTATTTTCAAGTCCAATTTATTCTCATCTCTTAATCTTTCATTGAAACAAAATAAAGATTAGATAAAAGCTTGAGTAAATTTAACACCCTTTAAAATTTTGAATATGCCTTTCAGATTAAAAGAGGGCATTCAAAAACCCTATACAAAGTAATCTCTATTTGATAAAAGTGTGCCATGCTTTGGGGGTTGTCAAACACTTTAAATTCAAATGTCTGACAGGAGTGTTAATGGGTTGAATGCCATCAGATTTGCAGTTTATGGTAGAGAGGCAAGTTTGACTTCTTTTTTAAAACAAATTGATATTTAACCTTTACAGCTATTCAAGGCCTCCTATTGCTGACAGTTCCACTTGTTCCACGTTGGCTGCATTTTAAGCAAGTCTGTAATACTTCAGGTTTTATCGTAGCTATTTACCAGAGTGCAAACAGTGACCTCCACATGACAGCAGCAGAAAAATGCCTTTTGGAGACATTGATGCTGTATTGCACACACTATGCTCAGCTCCTGAAAAGTACTTTGGCAGTTCAATAACTAACATTTTTTGGGCTTTTTTTTTTTTAGTGGAGTTATCAGATTCAGATCAGAAGCTAAAGCTCCTTATGAGATTTGTATGTTTAATACAAAATTTGTGAACTACTGATTGTCTAGGTATATTATCAAGGACAAATAAAAACACAACCAAAAATAGGCTCAGTTTATGGAACTATCACGTTGAATGGTGCTTAAACTTACAGCAGTTCTGACTTTGTTCCAATACCTCAGACAACTCTAAGCAAGCTACAACTTTTGCACAGCATGATGGAATACAGACATGAAACCTCAGTCCTGCATTTGGCCCAGCTTCAGGCTTGTTAGACCTTCCTCAGATTTACATTCTGAAATAGTTTTTTAAAAGGCCAAGTAGAGTAAATAATGTATTAGAGTGGAGGTTACTAAATTTATGAAAGGAACTTTGCGCAGTTGTGCCTGATAATGAGAAAGGACACTATTTAATGGTCTAAGATCTACTTTCCTTTTGAGAACATCTGGCCTGTGACAGTGAATGCTCATATGACTTTGCTAGCCCAGATTAAGTCATTACTAGTTTTTTTTTTGGAAATGCCTTAAATGAGCCTAAAAATGTCTAAGAATTAGGACCTCCTGGCATGACAGAGGAACGAGAATCCCATCCCTATTTGAGCTTTCTAACTGAACAGAAGTTCTGGTCTGTGCTTTGCTTGAATGCACTACTTGACCCCTACCTGGTGACTGGAGCAAAACAGAAGAACAAGTATATAATTCCTGATAACTTTCTTCATAAGTGTATTTGATAATCTGATTCTACAAATAATTTCTCCTAAACAAATGCCCAATTTCTGTATCTCAAAGACAAAAAACACAGTACAGTGTCTAGGATACATTTTTCAGGGGATCAGACAAAGTCTTTTCTTCAAAAAGACATGTCTCAAAAGAGCTACTTGTGGCTTCTACGTGCTGAACCAGGGATTATGCATGGCCAATAGGACAAACATACAAAAGTGTATTTCCAGCTATGCTTAAGTCTTAGGAGTATTTTTTAATTGTTTCAGTTGTGAGTAACTTTGCAAGATGAAGAGAAAACCACCTATCCTAATAATTAGCCCTTTTTTAATTTTAAGCTTATGAATTTGTCTTAGACTTTTATTAGTGATCCCTAGCCAACTATGATCTGGACTCTTTTTCCAAAGTAAGGGACTTAAAAAACACAGTTCACTTTTTTATCCATCATTGCTGCTGCATAACTACTCCTCTTTTGAATAGTTAGAACACTTGCCCAGGAAATCAGAGATGTGTTCAATTTCCTTTTCAGCTTCATCTCCTACTTCACAAGGTCATGCTCACTCTGGTGGATTATAGAACAAGACAGACTGAAAAGGAAAAGACAAAATGGAATGTTCATCTTGTGTTAGCTCACTGTGCAGGCAGAAATGCGGGATTTATGAAGATTAGAGAAGATCAAATAAATATTAGCCTAAACATCTGGTGGTTAAAATTCTGAAACCCCTCAGGTTGAATTTAGGTGCTATTAATATGGGTAGACTTCTACAACTTGGGATATAACTAGAATTAGGCCTAAGTGGCTCTGGAAGTTTTCATTCATGATGGAAATTACTTTTGAGTGCTTGCAAGTGAGCCTGCCTGTAGAGCAATCTGTGTAAAATAGATACTTTGGGTTTTTGGATTTTTTGGGGTTTTTTTTGGTTGGGTTATTTTGGCTTTTTTGTTTGTTTGTTTTTTGGCGCTTTTTTGTTGTTGTTGATTTGGGGGTTTTTTTGCAAACATCTGGGTTAACTCACAGGCTCACTAATAAAGCAGCATCTCTGCACAGGAGGTAGCCTCAGTTCTTAAGGAAGAATAGGTGGCTGCTAAAATGACTGCACTTTGGGGCTTTGCCTGTTGCTTTCAATTCTGTATTCAAAGGGCAGCAGCATATTAATGCCAATGCAGATTGATGTCATCAGTAACAGGATAAGCATTTTGAGTGGCACTCGGTGAATGATTGACATTGGGTACACAGCAAGTTCTTATTCTGTCAGAATCTGGCATGTTTCTAGGTGTCACAGTTAATCCACTGCCAGTTATTTGACAGGATTGTACTTAGTGCCGGATGCCAATCTCCAAAATGTTCATGATTAAGGCTGCATACAAATGCTACTTATTCAATTGAATAAACAACAGTTCCACTCGTACAAGAAAAGGTGGACTCTCCATACAAATATATTATTTCCTCACAAAGTAGTCAGTCATAGAATAACATGGGATAGCAAGGTGTTAGTGGTGAGTATGTGAACTGGCAATCACCAACCCTGCAGGGTTGACACCTCCCTTTGAGGGGTGTAATGCCACCAGAAGAGCTCTCCAAACATAGCAAGGAATCAGTAACTGCCCTAGCAGCACTCAAGGAAAAGCATGTTAATTTCTCAAAACCTTGGCCAGCACAGAGAGTGTTAGGACCCTAGAATTTCTCTTTGGGATTTTTGGTGCTCCCACAAGTTCAACAGCTGAAATCTCATCTTTCAACTAGCTCTTGAGCACCTGCAATGTAAGAAATCTTCTGAAGTGATGCATAAGAGGGAAAGATAGGGATGGCATCCTACCTTTCCTCCCCATGGTTTGGATTGCCTGGATGCATGCATTGTGCTGCACAAACATTTCTTCAATGTTTCTACAGCTGGCATAACTAAAACAAGTGTATGTTAACACACCAGAGATGTGAGTCAAAAGAAATGTAAAATATGAATTGTGAAGTATGAAATACTCAAAACCTGACTTCTGTATAAGCACAAACAGACATTTTAAGGTAGCTGTAGAAACTTTAGTCAATGATATCCAAGACAGCAATGCAGAGAAGTCAAACTATACAGACACAAGGACACCAGCTGAAAAAATGTGAGTGAAAAAGGACAATAAAGAACATATTGAGGCATAAAATTATCATCAGAGAGTAGAAAATGGAAAGGATAAGGTGAAAAAAAACAAACTGATGATACAGCTGGAAACTTCTGACAGTGGAGATGAAACTCTCTAGATGGACATTTTTTACCTTAAAAACAGATATTTTATTTATTCATTTTACCTCAATCTGTGGAAAAATAAACATTACATTACTCTTTGGCTTCTTTCTTCCTCATAAAGTATGCAGTCTCATTTGCCACTGGTTGTTGGGTGTAGTACTTCTTAATCTTAGTACCAGAAATGAGGTGAAATTGTAAGAGTGAAGATGTGGGTCTGTTTTTTGACGGCCTCCAGTGGCAGCTATACTTTCACCCTTTAGCAAGCTACACTTGATATTCTTAGACACTTCACAGAGTAAATTTAGTATATTCTGGTCAGAAATAGAAAAGTGCTGAAAAATCACATCCAGAACGTGTTCATTGATTATTACTGTTAGCTTTTTTCCTTTCTCTTGTTTATTCCTTGGCTGGGTGATTTTTCACTTGTATAATAACTCTTTAAAATGCAGTATAGTTTCCCAAAGGAAAAAACACAAGTTATAGGGTCAGATCAGTCAAATATTTGATATACATATAAGTGGACCAAGTACTGTGCTAAATGGAAGTCTTTTAGGTATATGTATGTTTAATATTCTAGCCCAGAAAAAAGGAAACAGACTATATACACATATGCAGCCAAAAATGATTGTCAATCTAATATTGTAAGTTAAAGTTAAAGTTAACATAGAAAATTCTTACCAAAATACAAACATAATTCTTATACAGAAACTTCCTGGTACTTGTGCATTGTAATCAGTGTAGCTTCTACCCTTGGAATGTCCCTCCAGGTCGTCAAATTTACGGTCTCTGTCTTCCTGAGGAACTAGAAGTGACAGTCACCATGAGCCATCAACATCCTGAGGATTTCAGTGTAAGGAGTTTGATATTCAGAGCCAGAGCTGCTTCCTTAGTTTTAAGATGCTTGGGTGTATTTTTAAAATTTGTTACTACTGATTGATTCCCTCTGGCTGCTCACAGCTGAGTTCAAGGGTGGTCCCACAATCTTCACATGTTCAGCCACCCCAGAGGCTCTTTTAGACAGCAGCTATGGGAAAAAATATTCTGAACCTTCCCACAGAGTCACTGGCAGAGCTCATGATCAAGCCGGGGAGGCCACACGTCCTTAGGGAGGAGCTGAAACCAGCTCAGCTCAGCCCAGCTCCAGTCAGGGTAAGCCCCTCAGCACAGGACAGAGCTTCTCTTCAGTTGTCAGAGACAGCTTAAACTGGTGGGTTTCATGGCACTGATGGATTTGTCCTTTCCCCTGGCTGGCAGGTGCGGCTGCAGCAGGTCAGTGTGGGGCTGTGCCCTGGCCGGCAATACCTGTGTGCATTCCAACATGCACACACTCAATACTCAAAACATACAGATAAGCCACACAGATCAATGCCGAGCATTGTCTTTTCAAGTACCCACAAAACCACACAAAATACTGATCCAGGTATGAAGAAAACTTTATCCACACTTAAAAGTCTTATATTTTTGTTTAATATAACCCTTAACTTCCTTTGAAAATAACTCCTTTTGTATTGTAATGAATTCTGAAGAGACTTATTTAGTTGCCTCACCTTGGTATGAAACATTAAAAGTAGTCATTTCAAGTATGCTTCATTTTCACTGATAAGAGTTTGGTCACCTGTTGTACTACTTCTGATATTCTGTGCTTATTGTATTTACTGCAATTATATATTGATCAGATAATCTAACACTAACAATGCCAAAATCATGTTTATTGAGCTACTGCCGAAGAAAGACCCACGAACTGAAATATGGGATTTAGACAAACTGAAATATGGGATTTAGACGTAAGAAGATAAAGGAGCGAAAATAATGTAAGGATGGTTTCCCAGAAGGAATGTGGAATCTCTTACCTTTGAAATATTCAAAGTCTGATTGGGCATTGCCCTGAGGAACTTGCTGTAGTGGACACCACTGCAGTAGAGCAGAGAGGTTGCACTGTGTGAGCTCTGGAGGTGTCCTCTGATCTCAACCACTGTGTGAAGATGCAGAAGTACGATGAAGAAGTTAAAATTTGAAATCTCTGTGCCCATTTTTTCACTTGAAGGAAGACATTGATACTACTCACCATTGAATCTTCTGCTTCCAGGAAGTTAATTTTGAAACCTAAATTAAGAATGCCTTGTTTTCTTCATAATTTTTCTGCAAGACTGTATTCCTTTTGTATTTTCTGATTCTCCTATAGCTCATTATGAACATGCAGTTCTTTTATGACATCACATTTATATTTTTTATATTATTTACTTTCTTACATAGTCAGGGTATCCACTACTACTGCTTTAGCCAGAAGTTTGTGGCTCTCAGACATTTTACTCTGAGTTCTCATTCTGGCTTGCAGAGACAGTCATCTTCTGTGTTTATAACAAAGAACACTGTATTCAGCACATTCATTTAATGCAACACAGAAACAATCCCTATTCTGGGAGCTTAATGCTTAGCTGGACACATCTAACAGGTTTGTTAGAAATAGTTGCATAAAGTTGCAAGTTCTGTGTTTTTTGCTAAACATGCCCAAACTTGACTAAAAGCAGTTGTAATGACTGGGAGGATCCTTTTCTTTTAGGAAATATGCTTTATAGGTGATGTAAGTTCTTTAATTTAGAAGTCATCAAGATGTCATGTTGGAGTAATCTGGCATGTCCCATTTCTTAGAACGCTCATTTTCTAAATGCAGATTTGTTGGTGGATGGCTTGTTTGAAATAGAGTGACCAGAACGTGATAGTTTGGGTGCATTCCAGACTGACCATAACTGAGAAATTCTTTACAATGACATTTTAGATTCTGTTGAAGAAAAAGGTTTTGTTATCATCATTACATTAATGGAAGAATCTGACTCAAATGGAGTTCTGGTAAAATTGGATTTTACAGGAAATTAAATCACTTAAGAGGACACTAAAATGTGCCTTTGTAGAATTCTATACTTTTCAAATGGTTACTCAGCTAAGTACATCATTCTCATTTATAAATGACTTGTCTTTGGGACAACCATATATGTAAGCAATGTGATTATCATAACTATGTGGTGAGATGGAGGAACTGGGTTTTTGATATGTAAGGATGAATGGGTACATTTGAACATGTAAAGAGGTTCAGATCAAAATTTTGATCTAAGGAATGTGGATAACTGAGCCAGAATAAAATAAATCCTTAAAGGCTGTCAGTTCACATGAAACCAATATTACCTAGTTTTTGAATCCACTTGGATTCAAAAGTGACAAATGTTTTAAGAAAGTCTTGTCTGCTCCCTTTCAGATCTGTTGAAATTCAAGAAAAAATATTTTAAAAATCCCCCAATCTTTGTATTGAATACTCTATTTGAGGTATGTCTTCTAAGTGTTGGCTAAAATAGCAAACATTAAAATACTTTGATAAATATTCATTCACCTTATCCTTCAAGCATCATGGGATTTTGATCAAGTTGTGCCTTTAACAGCTAACATCCCTTTTTTATTTTGAAGTGGCTTTAATTTAAATTTCATTTGAAATTCTCTAGAAAAAAAATAATGTTTTCAAAAAATTTAAACTTTTTTTTGCTTATGTTTATTACTATATTAATAGGTATGTCAACTTCTAACTGGCAACTCTTTCATGCTAGCAAGGGGCAGAACTGCTTTGATCTTGTTCTGTTTGGGGGTTTTTTATGTTGCTTGTCTGAATATTTGAAAAGATGCTGATGAAATCTGCAGGCCAAGTTATTTGCATGGGTAATAAGTTTAAATTTGATGCCATAGCATTGATGGATGATCATTTTCAAATATCTATCATGTATGTAATGGTAAATGTCAAGCCGTACTTATTAAGAAAAGATCTTTCTCCTGAGAATTATTATGATTTTGAGAAGAAGAAAACAAAAATAAAGTACAGCAGATATGTCACCAATGAAAAATTACTCTGTTTTTGAAGATACGTGTTAAAAAGGCCCACATTTTCCATTTTATGACTATATTCTGTAGGAGAGGCATTTAAATTTCTTCCAGTTGCTATGTGAATTTATTGACAGTTGCAGTTTATTTATAAAATGGAACTTCACATAGCTTATAAATAATTAATACATGAATAAAACACTGCTAATAAACATTAATTCAGTTAATATTTTATAGTCTGACAAGAAAATAGGTGTTCATCATATGTTTATAATAATGCAGCTTTGACATTATTAATACACCTTTGCTACTTCTGCAATACCTTTATTTTTATTAATAAATAGAATACAAAAGGAAATAATGCCTTATTATTTCCACTATAGATTAATTTCAATGTTTTCAAGATGAATATACCACTGTGTGAGGTATTACACAAATCCAAACAGAATTCCTCACCCAGAGCATTGGTATTTTTCCACACCAATTTAATATCCATTCATTGTTCCCGAGAAGTCACATAATGAATTTCAATGTTCATTAAATCCATTAAATCCATTAAACTTCTGAAATGCTATTTGTTTATCTCTTTGATTTTTTGCATAAACCTTTGCAAGAAAGATGTAGAAAATGATACTGGATGGAAGCACAAGCTAGGTGTTGGCATGATTGGGAGAGTGTGACCATAGAACAGACACTGGTATTCCCCAGCTGTTTTATTATGCTCAATGCCGCTCAGATTCAGGCAGTATAAATATGTTATTTAGATTGTTCTATTGGATTTTCATGACAAGGTTCTGGTATTGGGTCAGCTGGAGGGGTTGTTTCTATAAGAATCTACCAGAAGCTTCCCACGTCTGTGGAGCCAATGTCAGTCACTTCCAAGATGAGGCCAAGGCTGAGACAATCAGTGATGGTGGCAGCATGTCTGGGACAGCACAGCCAGGTCAGGGAGGAAATAGCAGGTTCATTCTGGGAGACAAGGAAAAGTACATCAGAGAAACAGCCCTGCAGGTGCCCACATCAGTGTGGAAGGAGGCAGAGGAGGTGCTCCAAGCACCAGAGCTGAGATTGCCCTGCAGCCTGAGGTGCAGCCCATGGTGAGGCAGCTGTGCCCCTGCAGCCCATGGGGAAGCAGAGATGCACCTGCAGCCCCAACACCAGAGCAGCTGGATGCATCCAAAGAAGGCTGTAACTCTATACTGAAACACATTCTTGGCAGGACCTGTGGGTCCATGGAAGGAGGAGTCCATGCTAGAGCAGGACTGTTGGTAGGACTTGTGACCCTGTGGGGTCTTGTGCTGGGGCAGTCTGTGCCTGAAGGGCAGCACCCCATTAAAGAAGAACGCTGGACCTGTTTGTGAAAACCTGGAGCCTGTGGGAAAGACAAAATGACCAGTGTTGGAGAAGTTTGTGGAGAATTGTCTCCCATGGAAGGGAAGAATGTGAGGACCCCTCTCCATGAGGAGAAAGAAGTAGCAAAAACAATGTGTGTGATAAGCTGACTGCAGTTCCCATTCCCCATTCCTCTGTGGGAAGGAAGTAGAGAAAACCAGGAGTGTAGTTGAGCCTTGGAAGAAAGGAGTAAGGGGGAAAGGTGTTTCTAAGATTTGGTTTTGTTTCTCATTATCTTACTCTGATTGCATTGGTTCTAAATCAAACTAATTTTGCCATGTCACATCGGTCTGCCCATGATAGTAAACCTGTCCTAATCTCAAGCCATGAACTTTTAATTATATTTTCTCTCCCTGGCAATCTGAAGAAGAGGAGTTATAAAATATTTTTAGTGGACACCTGACATCTAGACAGGATCAACCTAGCACCTATTAGCTAAATCAGAAAGATTCTATATCCCAGATAATTTTTTGTATAAATAAGTCCAGTTAGGAGATTTAAAAGCTACTGCAATGGATGCCAACTTTATTTTAAAAGATCTTTTTATTATTTAAAATATAAAGACCTGGTGAAGGAAATGAGAAAACTCAGATCTGAGCAGATAGTACTTGATCACAATAACTTCAGAGTAAAAAATTAATTAAAAAAAAAGTTTAATGCCTTTTAATAAAGTTAAAAAAACCTCTAGAATTTAGCTAATTTCCAGTTGTCAGGATCTTACAACTAAGCTCACTAACTAGTCATTGGAGTAACTGCAGTGTTCAAATGAGATTGTTATTGTGACTGGATGGGTACCACTATCCCTGGACAGCTCCTCAGATAGACATGGGACAAATCCTAATCTAATGCAATATACTTTGAATGAAGTGGAGAAAATTCTTGAAGGTTATTTTGCAAACACAAATTTCTGCTTTAGCATTGCAGCACTTAGAAAGGAAAAGGATGATCATTTGCAACATGTTAAAAGATTTGTCAAGGATGACCCTTTATATGTGGTAGGTTGCCTGCATCTCAAGACAGTCTTAGGAACCAAATGGTATTTATTCCTCATGGGTTGTTGCTCCCTCCTCAGTTGAAACTTCCTTTTTCCCTTAAACCAGGCATATTCCCTCATCATGACAACTAGACTATGAGAAGGACCCAAGGAAAAGGCTGAACCTGTCAGATAAGGATTTGGTAAGCAGCAGGGAAAAGGAGAGCTTGTAAAACAGTTTCATTTCAATTTATATTGGCTCAGAGACAAGAGGGTTGGAAACAAAATACCAGAGCAATTATATGTTCTTTTCAAAGAGAAATTGAGATGCATAAAATTGCCATAATTATCTTCACTGACTCAACGTATTTTAAATTCATTATTTTTTGCAGTTTATCATATGAGTTCAAATGTGAAATGACATTATCACCAACTGAAAATTATTGAGGTTAGATGATAGAAATTTATTCTTTTCTTTAATCTCACTTTTTTGATTAGTTGTTAAAGATACCTCTCAAAGAATGTATAAATTATTTGCAAAGGGCTTGTAAAAAAAAAAGCCCAAGAAAAACAAAAGAACAATTTAAAAATAGAATTATCTTCATCAATTTCTTAATTCAAAGCAGCAATAGATATAAGCATACAGTAAACATGCACACTTGATTAATATTGAATCTAATTCTGCACTTACTCTAAAATCTTTTATCCCGTACTTGCAAAAAACAAAAAGGCGTCAGCACAATGATGCAAACAGACATCAGAGTATTGTGATTTGAAATACACAAGATACACAATACTCATAACTCATATAAAAGATTCTTTAAATAATCTTCTTCATTTTATTCTTTAAAATGTGTTATTCCTCCTTTCCTTGCTGCTTATTATCTCATGAACTCTCTTTATGTGCAAGAGACAGGTAGAGAAAGGGGACTGATAGTGGAAGTTGAGGAAGGTGGAAATTATATAAAGAAGATTTTAACTTTTTTCTTACATAAAAGTGGGGACAATAAAACCCTTAAATCCCCAACATACAAACAAATAACCCCTTCTCCCTCTCAAGAACCCCAAGACCAAACAGATCCCAAACAGTTTATCTCAGCACTTACACTTAGGGTAATTATTTACCGTCTTTGTGTGGCACTCACTTTACTGAAGAGCACTTTTTTATTCCTTTTGAAATGTGAAATGAAAACCTGTGAAAATGCTAGTTGTGGAACATTAGCTGCCATTTGGAACCTAGGAAATGCCTGACTTAATCTTTTGTATTTGTTTAAATAAGGTATCCACATACCATTGCTTTCCCAGTGGTAAACACGTTGCTCCTGCCAGTTTTGAGGTTCCATATGCCTTTGTTACTGTGACCTGGCAGTAATGAGAAGTTGTTATTTATAAAGGCAATTAGACATGACCAAGAGACCTATTCAGTTGCAGTGTTGTAAAATTACTCAACATGAAAAGTTAGCCTAACAGGAACACAAGACTGTAAGAAATATTTGCAAATAATGTTTTTATTTCTTGATGCCACAAAAGAAAATGAAAAAGAAATATGCTTTTTTTTTGTCTATAAAAACTAGATGGAGAATTAGAGTATTACTGAAGTCAAATAAAGTACTGTCTGAACTGGTAAATAAGTGGTATCAAAAACCACATATATTTCTCTCTCTTTGAATTAAACTGAAAATAATATCTGCATGAAAAGTCCAGCTAAACTTGTGATATCTGGATATCAAATGACTGTGATTTATGTCTTGGAAAGGCCAATTCTTTAAAAATTGAAACTCTGAAGCCTGCATTACCTTCCAGATACAATGGCTTCTGCAGAAGCCACAACTGTGAAAAGGGATGACTCTAGTATTCATAACAAGCTATAATTAACTGAAAGACCGAAACATAATTTTAAATATTATACCATTTAATGAGTTACTCTACGATAACAATTTCATGCACTGATATTCTCCAGCCCTGGATTTGAGCTAAAATACAGTAGGAAGTCAAGGGAAGTGATATCCTGCTTAGTGCTGGTGAGACACAGCTGGGCCACCACCTCCAGTGGTGAGCTCCATGGCGTGGCAGAGATCAGTAATGCAGATTTATGAATTCTAGATAAAACATTAAACTTGTACCAAGGAGAAAATATTTTAGAGAAATAGTTTTAACTTCTCTAAATGCAGTAGCAATTTGTTCAAATGCCACCTTAAAATATTTAATTTTAATTATTTTTAGAAATAAGCAGAAGAATTAGATCAAACCAGTAAATTAGTATACAAAAAGAAATTTACTTTAGAAAGGAAATGTATTTAAGTAACATACAATTTTAAATTATCAGAACTTGTTACATGTATTGCCAAACACACAATTTGTCATTTGTTTGGCATAGACTAGACTGTTATTTGCACAACATAAACAGAAACCTGCACTGGCATTTCACCAAACTGAACTGAAACATGTTGTGTGATACATGGCACAGCTTTCTCCAAGTGTCATCTAATTTTCTCTTCTGATACTCTTCCCTGAACCACAGAATACATTCCTGTGCCATAAGAATACATTTGAATTTACTTTCTAGTTTTTGGTTTTAGGATTCTATAGATAGCAGCTTACTGAACCTCATTTTTAAGAGTAAATGGGAGTTTCTAGTTTGACTGCTTAGAGGTTTTTGCTCTTTACTGAACTAATTTAGAACTGTGAAGAAAAAGCATATCCAGAGATTCAAAGGATAGGTGTAAGTTAAAGCAATCATGAACTTCCAAGGAAGAAAGAAAACAGGATTTTATAATGAAGAGCAGGGAAAATTAATCAAAACCTGGAAGTATTTTCCAGCATATTTTCCATCTTGGGTTGAAGATTAATCTCTGTATAATACAGCCAGAGTATTCTGCATGCTGTACACCAACTAATGCATTTGAAAAATATGTATAAGTAGAAAATAATGAATTTGAAGGCTGTCATATTATGTCTGCAGGTGACTACAACTCTGAAAGCAGAATGAAAAAAATTACATTAGTATATTATTCTATGACAAGATAAATGAGTTACTTCATGTTCCTTTCTTAAAAATTTATCTTTAGTACTCAAAAAAGAATTTCTATTTGCAGAAATAACTATGCAATTAAATAGTATTTAAATTAATTCATTAATTTGCCAAATGCCACATCATTGTCTTGGTCTTCCCAAAGAGCAAGTTCTGCACTAAAACAGCAAATGAAGTGAAGCAGCAGTGATACTGATGCACAGGGCATCTAAAAGATCTCCTCAAAATCCATTAATTATTAAATACTCTTCTTACTCCGCAGAGTAAGTGAAAAAAGTGATTAATGCCTTCTCCCAGTAAAAAATAGGGAAATAAATTGTAAGCAATTTCTGGGTTTAGTTTTGGTTTGTTTTTTTATTGTTGCTTTGGAGGTCTTTTTAGAAGGCAAAAAAGAAAATCCTCAAAGTACATATCCCAGCAAATCCAATAGAAAACTTATTAAATATGTTTATACTTATGAAATATTTGGACCTCCTACTGGTATCCATGAGTGGCTTTAATGGTAGAAGAGTAGCATATGTAATTATGACCCCACTGAAATCAATGAAAACACTTCCATGAGTGCCAGGGTATAAAGATTTCCCATTTAAATTATTCACAGTCCTTCAACTTACCCCATAATAAAAACTTAATATCTGCTTATAATGTTAATTCTTCTTTTTAAATTTTAACTGTGTTTAATTTTACTTGATTTATATACTTTCAAAAACTTTGAAGTTTTAAATGACTAAGTAAAATTAATTTTTATTCCATACCAAATACAGAAATAAATTCTTAGAGAAAAAAATTTGCTATACTACACAGGACTTCTACAAAGTATGTTATATGTTATAGAAATGTTTCTGAAATTAATTCTAAAATTTTATTTTCCATTCTCAAATGCGGTTAAAAAGCTTTTTTTTTTTGTGTGTCTAAAATATCCATAAAGAGGAAATAAAGTATAAAGCCATGATTTTTACAAATTAATGGTGGTACTACTACTGCTGCTAGTACCACTAGTCATATCTGCAGTAGCAGTAATAGTAGTAGTTGTAGTGATACTTTCATTCATGATTTAAAAATCAAAAACTATGGAATAGTAAAAACAGTACAGCTAGTTCCAATGAAAATCACATTAAATTTTACAGAAGTATGAAATAATTCAATTGAAGACACATATTGTCCTTATTCCTCTGCTCTAGCAGTAAACACAGATTTGAAATTGTCCTCTCTGTGCAGTAGTATTTTATTTCTATGGTCCCCACAGTCTTTATGTGAATAATTCATAATCTGTAGCCCTTAGGTGATATCATTCCGTAGGATAACATTCACTAGCAAATTTTTGTACACTGTAGCATGTTTGAGATGGAAAACCAATTTTAAACATAGCCTCTCTGAGTAGCCACAACTTTCTGTCTCGCAAACAACAGTGCTAAAATTCTATATGTTATAAAAAGAAATATCACATTGCTGAATATTGCTAACATTGTAAAAAGAGGAGGATGGGCAAAAAGAAAATATCTTTGGCATGGGAAAAAGTTAAATCTTTAGGTATAATTTTCCATCTAGTTTAGCCTTCACACACAGCCAACCATTTTATGTAATAGCTGCATGTACTGTATAAATAAAAACCAAAAAATCAAAGAATAGACCAACTAATGAATGTTAAACCAATTTTGTGCGGGAAATGTGGTGGAACAGCACCATCTGCAGGTGTGTCACTATAAATCTGATGTTCTTCAGGTAATTAAAGAGTTTTAGAGTCATCTGTCCCTTTTTGGTACAGATTTGGTCTTTGCTTTAGAGCAAAATCCAACAGCCAGTGAAGACATGAATTATTTTGCAGACAATATGCTAGCCTTAATGGAATGTTACCATGATATAGAAGTACAAAACCAAATATATGCTTTATCAAGCATTTCATTTGAAATAACTCTCTCATGTGAGGCCTTTTTTTCTTAAGAACAGAACAGCTCTGTTTAGACATGCTTTGTATAGTTATATTTTATATGCTGTTACTTGATCTAAACAGTTTCTCTGTGTTGCAAAAACTTATTTTTTAGGATTTTTTACTTTTTCTCCAAGTGAAGCAATTTGTATGAAGATATAAATCCGAAGTTGCTATTGTGTGGTGTTTTCAACATTCCCTGATAGAGACTTCTAATTACTTAGGTTTTTATTAAGACAAGAAGTAATTTAAATAAAGAAGTTCTTTTACAGAAGTATTCTTTTGCACCATAGACTTCATTTCTTATTTTAACATGAGAATAAATCCTTGCAATCTTGAGCTGTATTTTGTTAGGGAACTAGCTGAGGTGCTGCAAGCCACCCAGACTTGAAAAAACAAAGAAGGTGAAAAAATATTTCAAGCAATGATAATCAGTTCTTGGGTATTTATGTTCATTTACCTTTTTTTCTGATTACAAATTTAAGTAATATTAACAAATGTTGACACTCTTCAGTTTTTAATTTAATTAATTTTTTTAATTCAATTTTTAGTTTTAAAACCATCCTTTACAAGCTGGCTTTAATTGTTTATCATTTATTTGATCATTTATGCCTTCTTTTTAATAAATACTTGGATTTCAAAGCTGGAAAAACTTTTGTTTTAGAATGCATCACACAATATCTGAACACTGGCTGCATGCAAGATTACTTTCATATGTGGCTCAGAATTGACAGAGTGCCTGATGGTCTGGAGGTATTGAATTTTCTATGTGTTTTGAAGTCAGAGGCGAAGTACAGGTAGCCAAAAAATCTGTGTTGGGCCTGGAAAATCTGTGTTGTACCAGCCTAATTTGATATCAAATGTCACACAGTATTTCTTTCCCCAGTTTTGAGTTAGAAATATAGCACCTGCAACTATTCATTTCCCAGTGCATGTAATGCAGTCTCAATGCCTTTGCAAATGCTCTGTTGGTGGGGAAAAGAGGATAATGAATTTGTATCCCTCTCCACTATTTGTAAATAAATCTGATAAACACTTACATATAATGTTCCGCCAGTCCTTAGATCTGTTTTCTATCTCACTGAACACCCTGTGCAAAATGCCACAAAAAACAGAAGGTGGAAGGACAAAGCACAAGGTTTAAGTCATGAGAGTTAATGGCTGTCAAAGTTCATGTAAATCATAATTCTCAGTAGGGAGGGAATATTTGATATCTATGTTTGTTTTTAATTAATATATTACAACAGACAGAGTGGGTGAGAATGGGATGGTAAAGGAGATAAGGTAATGCTACCAATGAAGAAGTTAAAACCAGGAAATGGAAGAAATACCAAGAGAAGCAAAGGACGATGGAGAAAAAAAGGGACATTTTATGGTTCAGAACTATAGCACTGTAGAGATACATAGAGATTGCATCAGTAATGAGTTTATACCACCTTGCTGAAACAACTAAATGTTGTAGGCTAAAATATAAACTAGAAATTATTTTTGTAGACATCTTTATCACCCCAGCAAACTTTATAAGGTCTTCCCCTGCATTGATGTCTAAAGAAATTATTTGTATTGATCCTCAATACAGCATTGCACCAATGTCTTCACAAATTTGCATGTTCACTGCTTAACTAGCTTAGCACCCTAACATCATTCTCTATTTTAGATGACAGAACTTTGATAATTTTATAGCTGTAATTAAATCAGAACAGTTTTGCTCTAAGCCTGACAAGAGAAAATGCCAGCAGTTTAGTTAAAATTACTGGAATAAGGGCTAAAGAGAATTACTTGCTAGTTTGAAGGTTAAAACAAAAAATATTTTGAGGAAGGATGGAAAGATGGTGTGGAGAGAATATCATATATGTATGTGTGTGCATAGACTAACAAATACAAAATATCTTCTGCAAAAATGCACGTATGTAGGCATGATCACATACATGTATTTATGTATACATATTGGTGGCATCTTTAAAGCTTTAGTCTTGGCAAAATTCCTCTCAAAGATCATTCTTCCAGAGGTGACTATGGATGTAGGCACTGAATGAATCAAACAGACCAGGCTCTCTGGAAGGGCCCCCAGATTGGTCATGTTAAAGACAATGACAGCCATCAGCTGAATTAAGCAGCCATTGGTACTTTGCCAAAAAACTCTGAAACGATGAAACGGTCACCTTAAAAATCAAGACAGGAGAAACAGAAATATCCATTATAGAGGACAGACCCAGAGAGGGGAAGCTGATGGGCCAGGCCTCTCAGTGCAGGCTGTGCAATGCTGCCTTCCCTGGCTCACCCTGGTGTGCAGCCCCGAGGAGGAGGCAGTGGGCACCCCTGGGTGCTCCTGGAGCTGCAGTGTCCCACATCTGCCATGTGGGATGCAAAGGGACACTGCATGGCTCGGAGGGGATGGGGACACAGCAGCCTGTGTGTCCAGCAAGAGCAAGAAAGGAAAAGTTGGGTAATTGGCAGTAGAGGAAAGGAGGTAAACGGGATATTTTAAACAATGGAAATATTTAATACTTTACAGCAGTCTAGTATTGCAGTTTATCTGCTGACATATATTTGGACTCATTGATTGCCCATTACAGAGATGTCATTAAGAAATCAAGAAACCACTTTCATTCTGACTTGGGTTAAACTGCATGAAATGAACAATGCAGCACTATTTGGATTGGAAAAGCTTAAAAAAAACCCGCCAACCTCAAACCAAAGAATCCATCTCAACTGTAAGTTTTATCTCTGCGACACACTGCCTAGGAAAGATATTAAACCTGTAAAATCGTTGCATACAACAGAAAAGTCAAAACAACTCTTGTAATATGACTGTCACAAAGCTGTTTGCTTGTGATAGAAACTCCGGCTTTAGTTCTAAATCTCTGGTTTCTTCCTTTTTGACTACAACCTATTATACAGGTAATCCTGCAAGCAACATACATAGCTTGTGCATCTGGATGTGTTATGAGGAGAAATGTCCTTCAAGGGGTTCTAAGAGAATGATACTCCTACGTGAGCATCAAGGACAAGATTATAAACAGTCTCAGTTTAATGAGTACTCTTGAGGCTTGGACAATGCAGCTCTGTCTCTCTGACACTTGTCATTTACATAAAGAATCAGTTTTAAAATTGAAGGATGTGCCAAGCCCTGAAAAATATGCAATATCCAGAATTTCTTTCTTTGGGAGAACACACTTGAGTAAACACCTCTCAACTCATTTATGTACAAGGGAAAAATTACAACTTTCACAAATAAGTAAACTCTGCATAAAATATCGATAGAACCACTTTGACATTGGCACTAAGCCATTTTAATTTTCTATAGAGATCTTTATTCATTTGCAGCATCAAATTTATAATTAAACACTATTTTCAATAAATTTTAAGTATACTTAAATATTTTTACTATGTTTCAACTGGGAAACTAATGTTGTAATATATCTCACTATAAGCAAAACTAGAACAGATGATAATCTTACATTTTCATAAGGTACGAAATGGATTTTCCAAGCTCTCAGATAATCAGATTTGGAAGAAGGCTGATGAAGATAAAACCATATTCTGTATACTGGGAGGGCAAATAGAATTAAGTAATTTTTCATAAATATTCATAATAGATGATTTTTTATAATTAAAATAATTTCTACTATTTAATTTGAAGTTTGAGATTTTATCTACACAGATTTTTTGGTAATTTTTTGTATATTAGAAAGATTCTTACTCTGCTTGATCCCGACTGAATCCTTGGGAAATACAGAGGATAAATAACCCAGATGAACAATCATAAATCAGAATGTAAGTCAGTTGCTTTACTCTGTCAAGTTACTTGGAAATGCTTCCTCTAAGATCGGATAATTTTCTTTTGGACTCTATATCACCTTTGTAGATTTTAGTTCTCCCTGAGGTTTTGGGGTATTTTTGCAAATAGACCTGTATTTATGAGGGTGTTTTGATATTATGAAGCATACTACACCTTCTGCTGTACACTTTAAGTAATTTTCAGGGTACCTGAAGCGGCTGTTTCAAGCTTCATTTTCTATTTAAATACTTATGTGTGTGTGTGAGGCTGTGTAGAGGTTTGTATGATTTCATTAAAAAATGCTTACAATAGTGGAAATATATCTGCTATTATCAGAAGTTAATTATTACTGAATTAAAGGGCAGTTAATAATTTTTAAAATAATGTTGCCTATTCCCCACTTAACTATCTAACCATTATGTTTTAGCGGCTATTTAATACGTGCCTAAGGTATTATATTTCTTCTACTGCCCTGCTTTAATTCACTGTAATTCACTGCAAGGTTTTTTGTCTCCCTTTTTTAGGTGAACTTAATTTTTTGCCTTACAATACTAAAGGCAGTGGGAACATTTACATTGACTTGAGTAAATGTATGACTGATGTTCAGAATCATAGAATCACAGAATGGTTTGAGTTGGAAGGGACCTTGAAGATCATCTAGTTCCAAATTTCTGATATGGATAGGGACAACTTCCACTAGATTGGTTTGCTCAAAATCCCATCCAACCTGGCCTTGAACAGTTCCAGGAATGGGGCAACCACAGCTTCTCTGGGAAACCTTTTTCCAGTGCCTCATCACCCTCACAACAAAGAATTTCTGTCTAATATTTTATCTAAATGTACTCTCATTCAGTTTGAAACCATTCCACCTTATTTTGTCTCTACATATCCTTGTAAAAAATTCCTCTCCATCCTTCCTGTATGTACCCTTCTTTATATACTGAAAGGCTTCTCTAAGCTCTCCCCTGAGCCTTCTCTCTTCCAGGCTGAACAATCACAACTCCCTCAGCCTCTCCTCATAGGCTCCAGCCTCTGATTATCTTCATTGCCCTCCTCTGCATTCCCTCTGTTCTACTGAACTGGAACAAAAAGATGTTAGACATTATGCTTTGATGGCAGTAAATAGATTTTAAGAATAATCACATTGAAAGTGTACTTTTCTATTCCCAGAAGATACATTGTAAAAAGAAGTCTGTTGGAAAACATTACTGCCTCATGCAGTAATAAGATAGTTACTGGGATTTTTCTGGTTAGGTTGTTTTGGTTTGAATTTGTGTGTGTTTTGATTTGGTTTCATTATTAACTTTTTGTACTGGTGAATGTGAACCAGGAAAGCATCCTTCATGAAATCAATTTCTTCTGCCTACTTTGTTCTGGACTTGAATGCTTTATTCCCTTTCAAATGTGCCTCTTTCCTATGTTTCAATTGATTTTGCTACAAGACAGCTCTTCAAATCTCTCTCCAAAGATCTTTGAGTTTAGGTCTCTGCATTTTGTTTCTGTCAGAGCAGCATTATTGTTTCCTAGAAATATCTAATTTTCCCCTTATAACTCCCTTTATTTTTCCTTAGTTATGTCTTCTCTTATTCCTGAATTTATTTCTGAATGCATCAAATATATATAAGAAAGGAAATACTTAGTAATATATTTCTATAGATCAATTAAAATGCCTCAGATCGTTTTCTTTCCTGGAAAAGGCCTGATTTTCCTTTGAAAAGGTTATGAGGAGCTGTCATGTGGCTGGCTGAAGAGAAACAGATAATAGTTAATCAGAAAACTGTGTATAGTTACTTTAAATTTGGAAAGAAAGAATGTGTTTTCATCTGGCCTGATAGAATACTACAGAAGGTTGGTTTGTGCTAGCCTGTATAAGTCTGCTGGTAATTTTCTTCTGCACTGTATTCTTCTGACAGAAGGGAGGGACAAACTTTAGGTTGATATTCTTACAAAGGTGGGGAAGTGAAAACAACTGTGTTTTTCAAAAATTATTTTCAGGTAACCATAGTAACAGCATTTTGATACAGCTTTAGCACTGAAAATTGGAAAAAAGGAGGAGCACTGAGAGGTGGAAGTAAAAGAGCTTCATTACTGGGAAGCCTGCAGCCAGTTCATTGGAGTACTAGAGGGACTGAAGAGTGGCAGAGGAGTGGTTCCTTATAGTGCACTAGAATTTAGAACTGAAGCATTTTCCTTTAGATTTACGCGTAAAGCAAGGGAACATGTCTAGAAAAGAGTAAATCTTAACTGCTTTCCTCCTTTCTCTCCTGTGTTACTACAGCCTTCTTCAATGAACAAAATTAGCATATGGGTTATTTTATGGAAGCTTATATACACAGCTGTGCATAACACACAAAAGTGTGGCAGATTGTATTTGCTATCAAACCAGCCATCAATCAAATTTTCAGAGGGATTGCCTAAAATTGTTCAGGCAGAGAGAGTGAATATTTTATCACATCCCATCCATTGAGAGTGCATTTTTAATATGGCTTGCCTAGGGGTTTATAGGTATATTTCCAAGAAAGACTTATTTATTTATCTCAATTCTTTTGAAATGTTTGTATTATGCATAAGCATGTCTTCCACATAAAGCTCCAGTAGTAGTAACAGTGTGTTGAGTGTATGTTGAAAGAAAAGCAAAACTGAACAAAACCTTGAAGTGCCATTAAAGTCAAAACCACTAGATTATTCAATGTAAGGTAGCAAAAAAATTTTTCTAGACTTCTACACACATCTTATGAAGAAGTCACATCTTTAGCCATATATGTCTTCATAGCAAAGTGTTTCCACAATTTGGCTTAACTGGAAAAGCCTGTTGATTTGAAGCCAAACAGAGACTAATAGTCTGATTTCATTTAGGTACTAATAAATTTCTTTCTTTCTTATTTTCTTTTTTTCTTTTTATCTTTTTTCTATTTTTTTCTTTTTTTCTTTTTTTAAAATTAAAGTCAGAGAAAACTAACCCATTATTCAACATGCACTTTATTCATGTACATTATTCATAGCTGTAGTTATGGTCAGAATACACTTAAGGCTTAAAACTTCCTGTTAGTAGAGCAAAATACAAGAACTACATATCCCACCTTGAGAAGATGTGGTGAAATTTTGCTTAAAACTATACACAATGAACCTACGCTCTTTTGGTCAGGTTTATCAGCCTTTTACACAGACAGGTCTGCTGGATCAGTAATATAGAACAAGGCATCATGATCTATGAGTGGCCTGACTTGGTCTCCATTGTTTAATAAGATATATTTATGCAATCAGAAATTTTTTATTTAAGCAATTCTTGCCAATTTTCACTTGAATTTGTAGGGAACTTCACTGCACCACGCAGGCCAAGTATTGAGCATCTCCAAGGGTACCTCTCTAGCTCATTGTCTTTGATGGCAAGGGGCAACAGAAGGACAGTCTTGGGGACACCTATCATGGCACCTGTCTTATTTACTGTTCCTGTAAGGACTTCAGTACAGTTCTTTAAAAGGTGTAAAGCCTCTTAAATGAGACATTAAGACTTCAATCTCTGCTTCAGTTAATTTAGGCCAAGTATTTAACCGCATAATTCGATTTCTGGTTGTCTGTTATCAGAGTGTAGTGAGCAGAAAATAGACCAAAAATATCCTCCTGGAAGACTATGTCATGTATTTGTCACTTACACATCAACTGGAAAGTCTGATTAAGAATCCAGTTTCAGGCTGAAAGCCAAGAAGCACAAGGTGGTGAACACCAAGTAAATCTTTTATTGGTGCTGGGAGGCAGCTCTTCCCTTGCTTTGGCATAAGACTTGCAGTCATTATCTATGCTTTTATTTTCACAGCTTCTAATCCAATGCTTCCACTGAATATTTTTCAAAGATGGTCAGGGCTTCAGTAACTCTTCTACCTAGTAACACAAATATGTGTCTCCACACCACACTCTTAGTCATTAAAATTAAGTGTATTTTTTCTCCACTTCAGAAAATGTGATGGTATCTTGTGACAGGGTGAGATTCACTGATTCAGCCAAGCTGAGACTGGAACTCTAACTGTATTTTGCTTAACGATACATCATCTACAGGCTTTAGTTTCCTCTTGTGATTAGTTTTACTGCAGCAGTATTTATATTCTGGCATACAGACTGCCTTAGAGGATTCTTGCCATCTGTTGGCTTATTCACATGTGGAACTCTGCTTTGAATTGCATTTCATAATATTATAATACTCAAATGTCTATATTCTAAGCATATAACCAAAGCTGGATACATATATGAAAAAAATTGATTTTATTTATATGCATACATATATATATATATATATGCACCCACATTTCATTTATACATGTGTGTATGTAATATATACATGCATATATGCATTCTATATATACATGCATAAATGAAACTGATTTTACAAATGAATGTGTTGTATTTATTAAGAGTTTAATTGATTTGTTTTTACCTATTAAAAATTACTTAATCCTGAGAGTGGTTGTCACTTAATGGAAGGATTAAGACTGATCCAGAATGTCTTCTGATGAGGGCTTCCATTTATGTTATAATTGGCTATGAATATAATTTATAAAAGATAATTAGTCATCACTACATTAAAAATTGTATGATAAGTGTAGGTATGAATACATTCCTTTTGTTTGAATTCACTGTGCTTCCTGATAAAAACAAATCTTGCTGTGTGAGCCTCTGGCTTTATCTACACAATTCTGTACTCACATAATTCCTTTAGATTTGTGGAAACACCAGCAACCAGGGGTTTCCAGTTTTCTGAGGTGCAGCGTGTCTGTAAGCATTTGCAAGAGTTTGTCACTGACATAATGTTTTTTTCACTATAACATTAATGGGCAAAGTCATTGTTTTTGTAGTGTTTTTCCCTGATTATTAGGCTAAAAGCATCCTTCACATTTCTGGACTTTGATCTGGGACTGAATACAGGTTTTTCTTCATTTCCTCAATTGCAGATTTGCAAGAGAGGTGTTCACTAGATGGGACCCACCTTTCTCGGTGCAGTACGAAAAAGCAGGACACAAGCTGTGGATCTCTACCCTACAATAAAACAAAATCCAGACCATATGTTTTAGCTAATTTTTAAAACTCATGCAATGTTTTATTCGGGTAAATGTCTCTACTTAAATCAGATTCACTTATGCAACTTCACACTGAGAAGAAAAAACCTTTCATAGGGGTGCAGATAGGACAGTAGAAACCAAAAACACATCTTCAGAAACAGAAAAATTAGATATTCTTTCTGTCCTGGCTCAAACATCCTGTTAATTCTAAAAAGAACCCTTAAATTCAGATTGAGATTTTTAATACCATTTAGCATTTAGCATTTATATCTGTTAGAATTTATGAAAGAAACTGTGTTGCTAGGAAGGAAATTTTTAAAGTTATTCTTCTTTCTACTTAGATAAACTATATGTAGAACACAACAGTCTGCTATACTAGAAACCACTAAAATTAAGACAGCGTCTAGCTCCTAGAAAAATGGGACTCAAAGAGTAAGAAAACCATATCTGAAACAGAAATAAAATTAAATTTACAGAAGTTCAAAGGGTGAAGGGAAGCAAAAATACACCTTTGTTCTCTGTCAAAAAATACTTACGCAAGTATAACTGATCTCAAAATCCGCTACCTATTGTGCATACAAAGAACTCCAAGAGATTTAATTATATGTAGGCAATGAAAAGGCTTAAAAAATCATAGTGGTCATGAATTGCCCCTTGCAAGCAGCTATCAATCAGTGTATGAAAAAATGCAAGGCTTCTAGCTAAAGTCTTGCAAATCCATGAAGAAAAGAAAGATTAATGACATCATTACTTTCAAGTGGGGGCAATTTGATGTAGGTGTTGTCTAAACAGTGAAGGTGTTTTGGGGTAAAGAACAGCTTTGCAACTCACCCTACTGGTCTCTATTCGTTCACTGTTCTCTTTTTCTCACAATTCTCTCTAATGACTTGATTCCCTTAAATAGCTTGAAGTAATTTCTGTAATTAATTTTTTAAAAAGTAGTATGTGAGAGTGTATTGTATATTATATGTGCCAAAAATGCTTGTTAAAATAATTTTAGTTTGAGCATCAGAGACATTCTCTTGTTGAATATTATAATTCAGGTTTTCCTCTTTAAGTGAAGGGGGTTGGGAGGTAGCATCATTAAAATTGTCTTGGTTATCACTGAAATTCTATGAAGCCTTGCATGCTCCATTCAGTCTTTGTCTCAGGTACTGAGATCTGTGCTGCAGTGCTGCTAAAAGTCTTTAAGACAGCAAAATTTGAACAAAGAAGTGATGTAACACAGGGTCCTGTCTCTGCCAAGGGGAATACTATAAGTAGGTAAAGATAAAGCAATAATTTCCCCAATAAAAAACATGGTCTCCCAACCTCTGAAAATGAATAGCTTTGAGATTTCCAGATTAAGAAATGGCAGTTGATGTTTCTCTCGGAAAATCTTGTTGTACAATCCTCCATAGGCCCTAGACCTTAAAACTTCTCACTCCCAGGGTTTTTGATTAACTTGTTTTCTTTCAGACAAATCAATGTTGATATTCTGGAGACAGTTTACTCAATAAAATATACCTTTGAGTCCTTATAGACAAAACTTCACGATTTTCTCCTTCTTCTAGTGCGTAATGGTACTGTCCCAGTGCATGTTGTGTTCTCACACTACCCTATTTCTTTTTTCATGCCACATCCTCAGCCTGTACTCTCACCAGTGCTGTATCATTTCTGATACTTGAACCCAAAAGCTTGGAGAGGATAGAAAAAAATTGTCTAAAAATTGATAGTTATCTTGGAGCCTACTGAATACGGGCTGCATGCTTGGATAAGCCCATTCCAAATGGGTTTATCACTCCACTTGAGCAATTTCTAATCCTGAGCTGTGTGAATGTGTGTAACTCTGCATTACTCGTTTGGAGGACCACAGCTCATTCCCTGAACAGGCTTCCTTTGTCTCTACAGGTATTGCTTCCAGGTTTAGTAGTCCCTGAAGATTTTCTTCAACAAATTAACCTAGTGCAGCTGCTAAATGCCAGCTGTAGGTGTAAGAAAAAGATAGTAAGAAAAAGCAAAATTTATTGTAACTGTGGTTAGACATGCTAAGATTATGAGTTAAAAAGTGAAAAATAAATTCCTGAGAGAACAAGATAGAAATCCATACAAGCCATCCATTACCTCCTGTTAACATCACAAACTTTGAAATTACTCTCTTAGAGTTCGATACTTATCAAGATATTTAAAAAATTCTAGATTTTCTGTTTCAAATATGTTTATTGTTAGGATAATTTTGTTTTTCTTTTAATTTTTCTTTGAGTTGAAGAAGATTCAGTAACACAACCTGTTCTCAAACCAGCTCCTCAGTGGAGCGCTGCATAGTAAGACTGAAAAATTTAAATTCTCAATTCTATTTAAAAATTATCCCAGAGATATTTTAACTGCAAATATTTTAGTCTTCATTGTAATTTATTATAGATCAATTTTTCATATTTGTTAGATTATTTTTTAACCCAAAAAGAGGACTTTATATTAAAGACATTATTACAAAATGATGCAGCAAAATATTTGGCATAAATTCAAAGAGCTGCTACAATTGCAAAGAAGTTAGTTCTGCGGCATGCTAGAAATCCTTTACAACTGAGTGGGCACCTGCAAAATCATGGATTTTTTTGGCTAATTCATCAATACTGCCTTTTGAGAAAACTGCATCTTTTCAATCTGGACAATTTTACATTATACTTAAGTGGGCTTTGAAGTAGCTGAGGGATGAGCAGGATTGCCATGGCTTTTCTCTTTGCACAATGTACACAAGTGCAAATATAAGTGACATCATTGCTTCACCAAATAGAAAATTTCAGCATTGAAATTTCAGTCACTAGAGAGTGCATTGGGACAGGCCATTTAAAAGATCAAGAAGATTTAAAAGATCAAGCAGAATATTTAATCTAGGCATTCAATTTAGAAAGCTTTTACATTTTGAGGAAAATTGAAGATTGTAACACGCATAATCTTCCATGATATTCCCAAAAAGGAGAAAATGTAACAGCAGCTTTCAAGCACATTAAAAGTCTTAGAATGCGTATGAATCAAAAATTATGTTTACTTTGGAATCATTGAAAGATTAACTCTTTGAGATTGCTGAGTTTTCAGCTTATGACTTGCATACTTTCAGTTGGGGAATCAGAAACTCTCTGGATGGATCTTTTTCAGTGACTTTGGATTAGTGAATATAAATATGAAAACCAAACTTTGAATGGAACACTAAGCATCTTTTGTGCTTCAGATTCAATTAGCAGTTCAACATCTTCCTAAAGATACATGGGACTGTTCACATTTAATGAGCTTTTATTTTTATGAAGGTGCACACATGGGAGGTCTGTGTGGGCATGTGAATCCAAACATACAGTTTGCTAATTCCATGTTATTAATTTTATTTTATAAAGTAGTGATCTTACTATTTCTCTCTATTGGTCACTGTTACTTTGGCATTTGTGAGGTGATCATTTTGTCAACATTACTAGGTTTTGAACTTTTTTTTCAGTATATGAATTGGCATGTAGAACCAAGGAGGAGTAAACAATCACAAGTATTTTAAACTACATTTAAAATTTATTTGGATGAAATTCAACCTAAACATTCTTTGTGCCACCATTGAAATAGCAGATTTAAAAAGCAAGCTAAAAAAAAGGTGAGCTACAATTTACTGTTTGAGGTACATTTACGCATACTGCCTTAGTTGACATTTTAGTATAAATAGGGTAATACTTTTATAACTACTTCATAAATAAAACTTACAATAAGGCTTTTAATGTACCTATCTCCCTAGAAGCAACCTTTTCATTCTGCACAGAATTTTATTTCAGAACTGCATCAGTTTGAGTTCTGCTTAAGTGTCAGTTTACTCAGGTTGTCTTTATGAAAATGAATGATAATGTTTAAGTAAAGAGAAAAAATAGTTATAAATGCCTCACCCAAAGGCTTTTTCCTCTCTCATTATAAGTCACCTTTGGGGAAGTATAGTTGCTTTTTGTAAGTGATATAAATTACAATATACTTTGTGAAAATGACTTTGCCATTCATAGCAGAATAATGCAAACTGTTTCACATTGTTTGTTGGTTTTTTGTGGGTTTTTTTTGTTTTTTTTTTTTTTTTTTTTTTTTTGCATAAACTATATATATGCAACCAGTACAGCCTTGAGAAAGTAGAATGAAATTCTGTTCCATGCCCAGGAAATTCATCTAGGACAAAAAATGTGTGGGGTGGTTGAGTTATCATGATGATAACTAAAACGTGTGGGATGGTTGATGATCATAACTACAACCTGAACAATAAAAAATCAAGTATAATTTGTTTGCATGAACACTTCTGAATCAAAGCAAGTGTTTTTCAGAAGCAGACATACAAAACATCTTATAAAACTCTCCATTATTCCTCATCCTAGAACTGATGGAACAACTCATCTTTAATCAGCTATAAATATTTTTCTATTGCTAATCATCACAAAACTTCATATAGAGCAGTACCAAAGAAGTAAGAATCTCATATTACCTCTTTGGAATTTTTTTCAGAATTTCCGTCTCGACCAATTTTATTCATTGCCTCAAGCCACTAAATAAAGAAGCTTTTTGCTCATATTCACCACCAACTTATTAATAAGGAAAAATTAACCACTATGCTCTAGAACAATTTACTCAGTGCTTCATGACCTTTGCATCCATATCACAAACAATCTTGTCTAACCTGTCTGAGAAGAAACCATTACAGCAATAAAATCTCCATTGGAAACCAAATAATTGGACAATAAATAAAAATAAAAATATCATGGCCTCTTTTCTATGCTTAAACTCCTCACTTCTGCCCTGAAAGCCTCTCGTATTTTGCTTATACTTCACTGAATTATTTTTAATACCTCTTTGTAGGTGTATGACTGTTCATGGATTTCAGATCTATTGCAGATTCTCTGAATACTAACACTGACAGTAGCTGCATTCACCTGGCTTTTCCATAGAATTTTTTCTTGCCAGAGGTTTGGGAGGGTTTTGGGGTTTTGTTTGTTTGTTTGTTTGTTTGTTTGAAATGAAAGCTGTGAGTAATGGAACATAAAGTGATGGCCACAGGAAAAAAAACATTCTAGTTTGATAATCAGTCATAAGATAATCTATCCAACTTTATATCAGTCAATGAATAACCCCAAATAAAATTTTTGCATATTGCATATTTGTATTTTAATTGTCTTTTTTCCTTTTTAATGATAAGAATATACAATATTGCAGAAGTGTGAAGAACAAAGCTAATTGAAAGATTTTTTTGTAACTGACTGAGTCCTAATACTACACAGCAGGTGTAATATTCTTGTCAACTACTTAGAAGGTTGATCATTAAATTTCTTTTTATCAGCCTACTTGTGTATGGCAGGCCCCATACACAAAACCAACTTTAATTTGTTACTGAGCAGTCCATGAATGTGAACACAATGGATAATTCATCATTTTCATGAAAAATATTGAGCTAACTTTTAAAATATTGTAATGTCCGTACTTATTCTTCTATTTTATGTTATTTGGTTGAGGATAAAATAAATTTTTTTCTAGACTATATTTTTAAGTCTCAAGACATATTAATGATCCATGAGGTGAGATAGGCGTAAGTATTTTTAATTAGGTTCAAGAAAGTTGCTATTTTCCCTGTGGAGCACAAACTTTGCAGTATTCACTTCAGTTCTACTCTGTGCTGTGTACTTTCTTCATGCACATGCACAGTGCAACTCATTCCTTCAGCACCAAGAGTCACACAAAGCTTTTTGCTGTGCTTTGGAGCTTTATAAGGTTACAATGAGATGTACTGCTTGAGATGCAGTTAGGCTTATTTTCAGAAAAGTGTAAATACCCCCAGCACAAATGGAAGTAAAGCATGTGCCGTGCAGTTACACACCAACCACTGTGCACTGGAGTCCCCTGTCACTGAAATGAGACCTTACATCACTCTCTAAACAGGTGAGGCACATTGTGTTCATAACATGTTCCAATACATTTTTCCTTCTATATACTCGCAATACCTGTTGTCTTTGAACTTGAGAAAAGTTCTTTTCTTTGCTCAAACTGTACTAAAGCGTTAAAGCTTTTATTTTACTGATTCAGACTACTCTCCCTCTCTCTTCTGTACCTACACAAGTTGCTCTCATTTCTGAGAGTCGAGAGTTATGAATCTAATAGGTTCTGAAAATCACCAGCATGAATGAATGAAACTTAATGCATCTTTTCTGTGGACAATGGAAGACGAAATTTTGCTTACTTTTTACTTTCACTTCTGTATCAAAGTTAAGCTAAACTGCTAGGGAGGATAGAAGCTTTTCCCTTACTAGGAAGCCAACACCTCTTGCACTTATGAGTCAGGTATGTATAGTTATTCAATATTCAAGGAATTTCAGTCACAGAATGACTGCTAATCCAAAACTGCAGTACAAAAAAAGCAATTATCTCTGCAATATCAGAGCATTTTTGGCTTAGTTTGATTTCATTTTCCATATAGCCTGGTGAAATATAAGACTGAGTTACCTTGTTCCATAGACTTCTTCTGTGAGAAGTCCTTTTTCATGGAAATACACCTTATAACCTGAATTTTTTTGGACTGAAAAAAAAAGGGCCATTGGAAGAATAAAGATAATTTTTAGATTTCAGGTCTTTCCATGAGTGTCAGTATATTTCGTCTTTTCAGGTGTCCTGGAAAAAGTGTTAATAAAGTGCTTCATGAACTACATGTTCATGAAAGTGCTACACACTTTTTTTGTAAACTCATAATCCTTATTATGATGGCAGGCATTTTAGGCTGTACATTTCTCTATCTCTAAATGCGGTGCATACTCTCTTCTGCCCAAGCTCTACTTGATTTATTTTTACTTACACAAAAAGAAAGGCACCTTGCATGTAAACTCCAGTTTTCAGAGTAAAGGACACTAAATGAGGAAAACATGCTATAACCATTAAGAACAATGAATAAAAATAATCTTTTTCTTTCTGTTAGCTGAAAAATCTCCACTTTAGTAATGTAAATAAAAAATTATGATACAAATTACCATTTTCCTTCCACCATGGGGGAAAAACCCTGAAAGTTATCTGTAAAAATTTTTTATCAAATTGAATTAGAATCCATTGTTTGTTTCATACTGAGAGGAAATTCCATACTTCTCTGAGCTCTAGTTTGCATTGTACACTCACTGCACAAATTTTTCAGAAGAATCCTAAAGTATGTTGAAGTTACAAAAAAAAAAAAGGGAGTTTCAGAAGCTTTAGTTTTGTGATGAAGTTCAGCATGCATTCTTTAATGTTGACTTCATCCAAAACAAAAGATTTTACTTTTTTTTTTTTGTGTACCTGGAAAAATAAATTTAAATTCTCTTTTTTTCTGTGGGATATTTTAGATTTTAGAGAAACACCTCCACTTCAGAAAACAAACCAAACCAGAAAATTGTTTTGGAAATTACTACTCACATCTGAGGGGCAATTAGGTTCAGAAATGTCGTGCAAGACAATAGAACACTAAATGAAAAGCTTGTTTATTAATTTATGCTATTCCCATTTTAAAAGTCAAAAAAATTTCAGACAACTACTGTTGTTCAGGCTTGCATCAGTGTCTATAAAGATTATGGAGCAAGTTCTCCTATAACTACTCCCCAAACCAGGCAGGATATGGGAACTGACTAGCTGTGTAGATGACTGTGTATGTTTACCTTCACTCTAGCAACATTTTTGTAAAGGATCTCCAATAGCACCACAGAAATGAAAGTGGTGACAAGAATAGGCTGAGTAGATTACAAGGTGGATAAAAAATTCTTTATCCATTAGGCTTAGTAAGCTAATGGAAAACACTTTGAAATCTAACTGGTGTCTAGTTACCCTTGGCATTCCACTTAAGATCATCATCATCAATAACAGGACAACACCATAATGGAGAGTGGTTCTCAGTGGAAGGGAGGACTTCCATTCAGAGGGATTCCAAAACACTGAAGGAATGAGTCCCTGGAAACCAAGAAATTTTGACAGAAACAAATGTGAAGCCCTGCACTCAAGAAGGAAGGGTCCTACACATCAGTGTGGGTTGGGAACTGTCCAGCTGTTTCTCAGCCTTGCAGGCAGTTACCCCTTCTTTGTGCAGCAGATTGCTGACTTTCACAGGAATTTCCCACCAGGTTAGGTTGGTCATCTGTAAGCAGTACAGGTAGGGCTGGGGAGAAGACTAGGTAGTGAAGAAGAGCAGAGAAACCTAACAGCTACTGGCAAACAGATCATCGGGTATTTAGTTTCTGAAGTAGATGGCAAGAGCCACTTACACAAGTACCACTCAGAGCGAGTGAGAATGTGTGGTCTGGTTTCACCTTACCTGTTGAGAGGTGTCTGGAATGTGATTTCCATACAAGTTACTTGTCTCAGTTAACATTGTGATCGATGGAGGTTTAGTCAATACAGCCAAGGGGAATTATGAAAACTGATTCCACAGGAAATGAAAGAAACTTGGGCAAACTGACATTTTACAGTTTGTGTGTAATTGTTATGTAATTGATCTCTCTCGCCTTTTCATGCATTTCTTTCTTTCTTGCCTATGATCATGCAGTGCTTAACAGTTATAGTAAAACTGTTTCTGAGAGTGATAAAAGCAAAAAATTTAACTCTCCATAAAAATATAAATATATTTTTATAACAAATATATCCTTAAAAAGAATTTCCACTGACACTGCTTTTTCAATAACACAGTAAATTAGGATTATTTTCCTGAATTCTATAGTGAGAATAGCAATTGTCTATAGTTTAGCTATAAGAGTATGAGCCACCTTTAGGTGTTTGCAAGGTTGGCATTTCTCTTTTCTGGAGATCAGATGCAAAAATCTCAAAGCTTCACTGGCCAGTGTCCATAGACTAGCATGGCAAATGCTGATACTCTGAAAGTCATGATTTCATGCTAAATTTCATAACCATTAAAGAGCAAGGTACTTAGCTTCTTGTGGAGGACTGAGAAATTTGTCTCAATTTTCCTGGAAAACCCTGCACTCTTACATCTAAGACTATGAAGAAATTATGAAATTGTTAGACTGGAGATAAATATGCTCATAAATAGGAATGATTATTTGATAAAGATGAGGAACAGTATCATCTGTAACAGATTACGTGACATATATAGCCCAGAATATTAGTTTTAATTAAAATGCAGACATTACTTAAACTCAGGGGTTTTGCAATCTGTGCACATAATCTTTCAAAAATAATCCTCTGCTTCTGACAGTAACAGGAACTGTGGTGAATCTCATAGTCATTATTGTCTTATTGTCTTGATGTAGAAATTACTGAATTAAACCCTATGAACTCCCCAACAAAGGCAATCTCCCTACCTGACTTTATGTCTATATTTTCCAGATAAAAATGTCAACATACTAAGTGAAATATCTTTCATTTTTTCTCCTTCTGCCAATTAACATTTTCTGCACATATTTTCCTACAGCTGGTTATTACTTCAGGCTCAACCACGGAAGGTAAACTGATCTCTTAAGACCTCTTTCTTGACAGAGACTTACTAAATAAAAGGTCCATAACTCAGTTCATATCAACAAAAATGTGTTAGGAGTGGAGGTTAGAGGACTCATAACCTCTATTAGGAGGTTATGAGGAGGTGAAGTCAAAATGGTAGCAGCCTTCCTTAGCCTATGGAAAAGGATATGTGAAAACAGAATAACGTGAGAACAGAATAACACTAGTATGCATGTTCAGCTGCTAATACAATTTACTTTGGATGAAAGTGATATTGAGGTAC
Source organism: Melospiza melodia melodia (assembly GCF_035770615.1). Classification (NCBI taxonomy): domain Eukaryota; kingdom Metazoa; phylum Chordata; class Aves; order Passeriformes; family Passerellidae; genus Melospiza; species Melospiza melodia. The sequence goes on along the minus strand of NC_086197.1, from coordinate 86,193,933 downwards.
AACATGAAATATGTTCTCTGCCACTTTAATCTCCAAATTTGAGTCATATGGTGTTAGGATTAGGAAATTTACTGTGATGTCCTGAGCTGGCTTTCTTGCAGCTTTGTGACAAGCCTGTAACTGTATGTAACGCCATCCATCTTTCTGTAGCAGATCTGGTTCTTCAAGGTTCTTCACATATTGTATTTATAACAGATGTTATTGTTTGAAGCAAGAGTTAGGGTCAATGTAGTCTTGCTTCACTTACATAACAAGATAGTTCTAAGGTTATTGTTGTATGCAAGCTATTTTTAACAATGAACTGAGTTTTACAATAGCGGTAGGGACTGAAGGGGAAAGTAATTTCCTCTTAAACACCTGTTCATTTCCTGTGCAAGTAACAACACAAAATTAAAGCCTGACAGGGTGTACCACAGAAATAAAGGAGGACATGTGCAGATTTGAAGCTTTGACTGATCACATTAGAATCTGATTAGCTATTCCTAGGGTAAACGAGCTATACTTTTTTCTGTTTTTAGTTTTCACTGCATCAGGAATTGCGCCATCAGTATATTCATTGCCTGTATGACAGACAAGAGTTAGAACAGCAGAAGTTTGCCTGCTTTATTATTTTACACAGTTATTGCTGAATTTAACATTTAGTTGTTTTGAGCTCTGGATCATGAGGGTTTAAATGAAAATGATAAGCATTGTAATTAAGAACCATTAGAAGCGCATAAAATAAAAAAAAACAGCACAGGAAGATGGAGAATGAAGGTTGTGGTCAGTTCATCACATGTTTTTTCTGCTGCTGCTCAGGAAGAGAAGTCCTTCTTCTGCTTCACCATGAGCACATGGAACAAGCAGCCTGTATGGAAGCTGACAAAATATCTGTATTAACAAAAAAGGGATTTTCAAGCTAGCACAGATATCTGAAATATTTCCAGAATATTTCAACAGAATAACTAGAATGTTTGGAACATTTTTATCCTGGAGCTCACTACTGTGAGATACAAAAGTGAATTAAAGCATTTATTCTGAAAACCTGACAAAGTCTACACAATGATATACAGATCTCATTTTCCTTAGGTATTTATTTGTTTGCTGGAAGAATTGCAATTAAAATTTCTGTGAAAGAAAAATGTAATGTGTTCCATTGTAAACAATAGATAATATTACAATTCTAATGAAAGTGGCATCAGTTAAGAACAACTTCAGTTGGAGGTAATGTATTCCAGAAGAAGTAAGTCTTAAAAATAACAGATATGCTGAAACTACCTTTTGTGCCTCAGAAAATAATTCATTAATTTCTTGAGAAAAAATTAAAATGGATATTTTTATCTTTCCTCCCACGAAGATGTAGGCAACCCAGAAAATAATTTTTCTTGAATAATTTTTTATATCTACAGTTTCCACAGAAGATAGCTGGGGTCCATGTAAGGAAAAATCAGATGTACTTCAAGCTCCACAGGGTCATCCCACAACACACTGCACAGGGTTGGGTCCAGATGGTTCTTGAATGTCTCCAGTGGAGGAGACTCCACAACCTCTCTGGGCTACCTGTTCCAGTGCTTGGTCACTGCACAGGAAAGAAGTTCTTCCTCAAGTTCAGGTGGAATTTCCTGTGCATCAGTTTTTGCCCATTTCCTCTTGTCCTATTGCTGGGTACCACTGAGCAGAGCCAGAATCCATCTTGGCACCCTCCCTTCAGATATTTTAGACATTGTTGAGGTGCCCTCTCAGGTGTCTCTTCTTGAGGCTGAACAGTCCCAGCTCCCTGAGCCTTTCCTTGTGAAGTGCTCCAGTGCCTGAATCACCTTTGTTGTCCTGCCCTGGACCCGCTCCAGGAACTCCTTACCCATCATTTTTCTGCACAGATTTTATAACAGAGAAGAAAGTATAAAGGCATTGGTTTTATATCACTGTAGAGTTATAAGTCCAGCCTGTTTACTTCTGTGGAGGAACTTTGAAACTGTATATGAAATTCTTAATTGTTAATTAGTGCTAAAATCAACTAACTTTAAAAGATGTGTGATCTTTGTAAAGAACGAATCATTAAAAAAGAGCATGTGGCAAATATGGAGATAATGATTAAAATTATAACTTCTGAGGAGAATGTCAGTGGAGGAAATTACTCCAGACCTTTCTAGGACATGTTATTTGAATTGGATTCCACAGAAACAACATTTTGAACTGACAGAATTTAGAGTAAACAGTAAGACTTTTTTGGTAAATTTTTAAAGGCAAAGCCAAAAGGTTACGAAATTGTGTGTGTTATTTGATTGGTAAGCAGTAGTGGGAGTTTCTTTGGACCTTTCAAAACCGGATGGAAATTTGATGTTATGCAAATGGGAAGGTATAATAAAAGACAAAATCAAAGTTTGGTACATGAAATAAAAATTTCAAATACGAATCAAGCCAAACACACACATGCCTGTGGAAATCCTTCAGTAATTTTCTATTTGCTGCTGGACTGTATAGAGAATTAAGGAAGAATTTGAAAAGCAATTATTTTAGCTCTGTAGCTTAAGTAATTTGAACCTTGTGATTTATTAACAGCTAGATAACAAACTCTTGAGCAGAAAATCCATACTGCTTTGATAAGAGTAGTCAAGTATACATCATAGGGCTCTGATATTGCATAGCTACAAAATGTAAAATATAATATTATATATATAAATTAATTTTTATTCCTGTATAAATATATATTCCTATATAATACTCTTTTATAAAAATATAAGAGAGATAAAAGCATGAATTGGGCACATAGGATGTATAACAGTGCTAAAAGGAATTTTGAGAACATAGAAGATCTCAAGATAATTAGCCACTTAAAAACTCTAAATTAAAGAGAGAAGCTCGATATAGAAGAAACCTAGTAAATATGTACAGAGAAATGTGGTAGAATATACTCTTTGGGATCAACTCTCTATTGCATTATCATCGGTGCTGTATGTTTACATTTGCTTGGACAAAGTTATTTCCTCCAAGAGAATGACCCTTCAGTTCCACAGCAAATCCCAAAGAATAGTTTTATACCTACAGTGTTCTTCTTTTGTCTATCTGAGAGCCTGGGCTGAAGTTCTTTGGGAGATTTTTCTGTGTACAACTGATACTTGAATTATGCTGAAGAATTGCATGGGGTGGAAATATTAAAAGTAGTATGGATTTACCCATTTTGACTATAGGGAAATCTTTCTGATGGAATTAGCCCCAGAATTGTAGAAGTTTTTTGTCACAGGAAGAAAAACCTGGGAAAATTAGCAAAGTACTTGGGTGACCAGAAACTGGGGCCTAGAACTGAGTTCTAGTGAGATCATGATGTGAGAGGAGCTGAGGTATTTGTCAGGGTTCCATTACCCCACTGCAACGACTGACACTCACTCCAGTGCACTTATAAAGTACCTCCTGAAGAAAACTTGTTATGATTTAAGGGTCATAAGACCTAAGTCACTTTATTAGAGTGAATGAAAGCTGGTCATGGAGAAAAAATTATTTTCAAAATATTTTTTTTGTGTTCTGACATGCTGCCAGTTGTCTCATTAATACAGTAAATAATACTGTAATATGTACAAAATAGAGGTACAATTATTCTGGAATGCTTTGTCAAGAAGAATAGAAAAAAAAACCCGGAGGAGTTGCTTTTTTTTTTTTTTTTTTTTAACTCAAAAAATATTTCTTATCAATGATTCATTATATATAAAAAATGTCCAAGATTGTAAAATAAAACACCAGACAGATTTAAATATCTTTAGACAGAAATGTCCAGATGATTTAGTGATTATATTCCCATTTCTTTTGAGCCATTTAGAGCGAGAGTGGTATAAGACCACTCTGATGGCACTTTATTGTAAGGAACTATATTGGTTCAATCTACTTGGGGACAGAAAATAATTTTAGAAAATAATAAAATCACATATTATCATTTGAATAACAATTACAGATCTATTTAATACATGAATTAATCAGTCCATAATTTCAGTGAGTTTCTTAAATTTTCTTGATATATGTGGATATTAACAACAGATGAAGTGCCCTTAAGTTATGCTTTATTAACACTTTGATTCCCATCAGCTGAAGATCTTCTGATCACAAAGCAAAATCTAAGTGGCAGGAACTTTATAAAACACCAACTATTGAAAGGTTTGTTTGAGGTCTCTACACCTTGATAACTGCATAATTATTGCTAAAATCTGCTACCATCAAATTTTCAGAGGCACTGAAAATATTGTTTAGTGTGAGGAGGCAGCAGTGCAATTGGGAAGTTCAAGGGGATAAATGCTGATTACTGATAAAGAGAAAAGAATAAGAACTAGAAGAAAAATTTTTCAGGAAGCTGGAACAAATTCACAACACTTAGTCTGAGTTCAGGACATCTCCTTGCTTGTAATCCCTACAATGAAATAGAAACAGCAGAGATGCACAAAATAAATATGAATGTTACTATATTTCAGATGAAAAACAATTAAAAAAACCAGCTAATTTCTATTTTTAGTACCCAGTAATGGATATCCTATTTAAAAGCGCATTAAGAAGACTGGGAGTTAAAGATCCTTTAGCACAAGTAGATTACAGCTTTACAGATGTATGTATTTTGTTCTCTTTCATGGCTTAGAATTCCTAGTTATTTCAGCACTATAATAAAAACAATTTTACCTAAATATCAGGAAAAAAAATGGGAAAAAGACCTTTACTGCTCCAAGTACCTGGGAAGCCCAGATTGCACTAGCTATTTGTAGTTCATTTTGCTATGACAGAATTATTTCAGAAGTGAAAGCTCCATCATGAGAATGACACCACATCTTTTAATTCAGGGTATCATCAGGCGACTGGTTGTAAGATTTCTACTGAATGCTTTTATGCTTATCGGATGTATTAGACAAGTGTTTTATACATTAAAAGCTAATCAAAAGCTTTTTCAACCACCAAAACCAGAATTCCTGGTTATAAATTCTGAATTTCTGTGTAATAGAGGACACATAACACAAGACTACAAAAACATTCACAAGACAAACTCGCTCTGAAACAACAGAATTTTCTAACCCCATCACACTGATGACTGTATTTATTTCTCCAGGGGCCCAGTCTATATTGTACCAGATTAGAACTAAACAAATTGTAAGGAATGACTAATGTAATAATTTAATTCCAATAAATCTCTCTTATTTGGCAATGGGACCTCCAAAGTCAATTAAAGAGCTTATGAAGTACTTGTGAGCATTCAGTTTACTTCTGTTAATCAGAATTTAGGGTTTTCACAAAGAACAACTTCAGAACTGTTGCCACTGATAAGAAGACATAAAATTGTAGTGATTAGAAGTGAAAAAATAAATTTATCAGCTCAAGTTTACTCTAAGTATGAACCGTTACCTGCAGCAATTTTTAATGTTTTGATCAATCAAGACTCCTTGCATTCCAATACCAGAGTTCATCAATAATACAAAAAGCCATTAGAAATTGAGTCTACCTGTGAGCTCTCCTTTTCAAACAGTTTTTCCTGTTTTAAAGATGGAATTTTTTTCTTGTGTGAGAGCAGATACCTCTCTTCACAGGGAACAAGATACCTTTTTGTTACTCTGCCGCATCTGATTTCTTTTGCACTATGGAACAGCAAAAAAATGACCAAAAAAATCTCTTCTAGGCGACCAAAAACTGATATGTAATAAAAATTTCTTTACTGTCTTTGGCCTCCAACACTTTATCCACAGTCTCTCTGCCATTAGTCATTTAATGAAGGCTCACTGTTGCTTTGGTTTCTCCTTAATTTACAGCTTCATCTCTTCTACTTCTTCATCTGCCACAGCTGAGATAGGAGTAAGACAGCTGTTCTGGTTGGAGAATGGGTTTATATTGTCTGGCTCAATTAATTGGGAGGCTAACACGATATGAATTCAGACATGCGTACCTGTTTCTTTTAGCATATTATATTTCACAGACTCATATTTCAAGAACAGTGGACAGTTGGTATTGAAATGCCAATACTCTATGTGACAATGCAGACAGAAGTGTCCCTAGCTCATTTTCCCTGTCAAAGAGAATACATGACTGCTTTCTTCACATGCTGAAACGTCTGTAACGTCACAAAATAAATTTATGACTGTATCACTGATCACATATTTATTTTCTTTCAATATTTTCTTCAGGGATTTACCAGGGACATAATTCAGCATCACAAAATGTTGGTTATTCATCTTGTTTATATTATCTTTTTTTTTTTTTTAAACAAATCAGTAGTTCTTAAATTTTTTCCATTAAAAACAAGCATTTTCATCACCTAAAATAGGAAGTACTACAGGAGATTTATTTCCTAATTCAGTAATTAGATAACAATTCAGTATTTCCCTCTGATTTTTCTTTTTACCTTTCTATATGTTTTCTGTCTTGAGGTTTGATAATGAGTCTCATTCCCCATATTCCACATAGTGGCTGTTATTGCCCACCAGTGCCAAATTAGACCCTTGTCTTGCCTTCCTTTCCCTTCTCTGCTGCTAAGTTCTTTCCATTCCAAACACAAGAGTTAATCCTACAACCAGTCATGAGCAGCTGAATCTCCACAATTAGATGGAAAACATATTACCGATATACGAGTTGTCAGAGAGGTAGAAAAGCCAGTATCTATGCAGCTCATTGCTAGTTCATGGTTATAAATCTCAACTGTTGTCTGCTGTTTTCCCATTATTGACACAATCCTTCTTTCTCCATATACCCTCTGATAGCTGTTTCATGTGATGTGATAGATGACTGTCTTGCAATTCTCCATTTTTTAAATGGTGTAGGAAGCACTGGGAAAAAAAATAATATCCACCTTCTTCACATATCTCATGTATCCATCTTATATACTCTCTGCTGCTGCCTTCATGGATTTTTTCCCCAAAGCTGACAATGTTACACTTCTCTGTTTGGCAAAACTATTAAATGTCCCATATACAGACTTGGTGAAGTAGGGAAAGTGCCTTTACTTGCAAAGCAGCAGTATCAGTAAAGAATACACCTCCTATGGTAATGAAGCGCCATAATAAGGGGCACTGCAAAGAGAAAATTAATATATAATTTGGGAGAAAAATAAAGCACCTACAGAATTCAGGATTTTTTTATTCTGGGTGAATAATAGCTGAGAGAAGACTGGTAGATAGCTTGCTTGTTTTCACGTGGGTAGCATTAATTTTATTTGCAGTGACTGGTATGGGGCTATGTTTTGAATTTGAGCTGAACACAGAGTTGATGACATAGAAATGTTGTTGTTATTGCTGAACAGGGATAAGCCAGAGCCAAGGCCTTTTCTGCTTTACATAGTGCCATGCTGGTGAGGAAGTGGAGCATGCAGGGGTGGTTGGGTAGAGACACAGCCAGGACAAGTGACCCCAGATAACCAAAGGGATTTTCCAGATCATGTAGTTACACATGGAGCATGTAAATCTGCAGGAAGGAGGAGGAAGGGGGTGGACATTGGTGGAGTGATGATGTTTGTCTTCCCAAGTCACCATTATGTGTGATGGGATCCTGTTCTCCTGGAGATGGTTGAACCTCTGCCTGCTAAGGCAAATCCGGGAAATAATTACTTATTTTGCTTTGTGTTCACAGCTTTTCCTTAAATGTCTTTATCCCCACCCATGAGTTTTCTAGCTTTTACACTTCCAATTCACTCCATGATCCTGTTGGTGGAAGAATGAGGGAATGGCAATGTGGGGTTTGGGTCGAACCACAACAATAGTGTAAAATATATAAAAGAATGTCTTGGTTTGGAAAGATAGGATTCTGCTAAGGAACGCAGGAGCCTCCCCTGGAGAATGTAAATGCTCCCCACCCCTCCGAACTGCTATAAATTTTAAATTAAGGGGATCTCAGGCAAAAATATGGGAGCAGGAAATAACAGCTCTTTAATAGGGAAGAAAAAAAAGGATAAAATAAACAATGCAGTACACTAGAACAACACTGACAGAGTCATAACCCAACCTGACACCCTGTGGGTCAGGGTGTTGGTAGCAGTCCAATTGGAAATGTGGCTGCAATCCTCCTGAAGTGCCAGGTGTGGTTCTGTTGAGCAAGGGAGTCCTGCAGAGAAGGATGTATTCTTCCTCTGAAGATCCAGTGGAAGAAGAGGCAGATGCTGTTCCTCTGGGGAATTCAGTGGAGAAAGCTGTGTTAGTGTCTCAAAAAACTTCTGGATTATATCTGGGTAGCAATGCTTGGCTCCTCCCTCTGGGCGGAGCATCTCAGAATGGGATGTTGTAGTTCTTATCAGCCATGCAGTGACATTTAATAGCTGTTATCAGCAGATGTCCCCTCTGGAGGGAGGAGTGATTGTGGTCACTCAAAGAGAGAGATAAGGCAAACTGCCCACTTGACAAAAGGTAATCTGCCATACAGATGGTAATTGAAAACATCTTGCCTTGCAATCTGGAACAAAGACTAGGAAAGAAAAGGAAGACAAAGTGCTTATATTAATAATACCTGGTTAGCTAGCTAATAAGGAATCCATGGAAATCCAGATAGAATTTTCTCTAGCAGTCAATCAAAGTTTAGTTTCACTGAGAATCTGTATAATTAAAGAGACAGAAAAAAGAGAAAGGGAAGGAGAAAGGGAAAGGAAAAGAAAGAAAATAAGAATTTAGGACAGGTAGGATTCCTAGGCTAAGATTTAGGCCTTCTGTCAACAGCAAGCTGCCTAAGGAAATACAAATCTGTGCCTAAATTTTTTTCACCCGAATTTTAATAGTAATTTGAATCTATTATCAGTTTTAACTTACTATCTCAAGCATTCCTATAAAGCAGTAAATTTTTGACATTTACAAAGTGGAGTATGAAAAAATATTATGAACCATAGAAATAATTTTCTGCTGATTTTCTTCAATAGCATTGTAATAATTAAAAATAAACTAGAAAAGGCAAGTTTGCAACATGAAGTTTTTGCAGAAGTTTGTGTCACAGGTATCACTCATGCTAAAATGTTCTGAAGAGATTTTCAACATCAAAGGGAAATCAAGATATAATTTGGATGTCCAGAGTATTTCTCTTTTTTGGTTTTTGCTACATGGAGTAAATAAGTATTTCAACATCTTTTACTGATCTGGAGAAAACAGTTTGTTGCTGACTGCTAATAATATTTCAGTTTCTATTAATAATGTTCCTTTAGTTATGACACTGAAAACTGACACATATTATGCAAGCTAACTTAAATTCAAACAGTGTTAGGTAACAATTTCTTGACACAGAAAATCAAAACAAAGCTGTTTTTGTGAATGTCTATATGCATGAGCATCAAACATCAGAAAAGAAATTTAAGCAGAAGAGAGGTACAGCAAAGACTAATAAAATTCCTACACTAATTAAAATTTATATAGTAATACACTGAAAAAATAACATGTCTTGAGAACTAAAACACTGGAGGAAAAGACAGATAAAAGATTATTAAGGTTTTACACTAATTACAAAATACATTTAAAAAAAATAAAGCAGACAGGAATTGCTTTCAGCCACTGCAAATCATTACTGCCAAAATTACAAGAGAATAAAGAAATATCAACAAAATGTTCCTGGATTATGATATCTTTTTTCTGTAAAATAAGAAAACACTTGCATTACTTCAAACAACTCGGATATAGAAAAATAAATCACACACTGTATGATCTGTAAAACACTGACCTTCAAGATGGTTCTCTACGTACATTTTTGTTAATCAAAGACTGATAACTGGTGCTAATCCTTGCATTCCATTTGGTCACAAGAAGACAAGTTTTAAATTAAAAATACAATGTGACAACTGATCAAAAAGGAAAACAAATCACTGAGAGTTAGAGTAGGGAATAATTGCAGCTTTCAAAAATAAAAAAGAAACTTAGAAACAACTGTCAGTGTTGTTGAAACAGATGAACATGCTTGTTCCATCTGATTGTACAAGTATGACCTTTTAGCAGAAAGGTTGTGAAAAAAGACTCAGGTGAAATGCTGCTTTCTGTGACACATTAACCTCCCCACTGATACCAGTTTCCAATTATACTGTCAAGATGTCCGATAAGGGGTGGTGGAGAGTCAGACTTTGGAGAGCGGAAGATGGATATTGATGGACGCGGAATGCGGCAATGTTCACATTCCCTTGAAATGAAAGGAACTATGTCCTCTTGGAATACACAAAATTAGATACCTTGCAAAGTGAATGGTGCTTCAGGGTGGGTTCTTAGAATAGGCATAGCTCATCCCAAAAACTAATCAACTTTTTATATTTCACTGATCTGAAAACATGTTAAAGCCATAATAATTTGTAAGACTCTTGTCATTCCAAGTTCTACAAACAAGCTCATGAATATCTTATGTAAACAATGAAGATTTGTAATGCATGTAGCTAGAAAATAATGGAAAGGTACAATAAATAAAATTAATGCAAGAACACATAACACAGAAATTGGTGGAATCATGTATTTTAATGTGTGTATTTTCAATAAAAACTGAAATGCAATGCTTTTCTTTTTGTAGGATACTTTGGCTTTGTTGAGTGATTTAAGGGTATATCATTAGTCATTCTGTCTTTAACCAAGTTATTTACTAGTTAATTTAATTTTTTTATTTTAAATTTTGTCTATTAGTTCTTTTAATTGAGTTTTGCTTTTGATTCTTTAATGTACTTGATTTATAATTCAAACATGCTGTATTCTATACCAGATTGCTGCCACCTGTGCTGTTTAGACTCGTGGCAAGATCATGCAAAATATCTTTGCACAGTTTAGAGGTTTTAGGTTTTGAAATCTGAGATTAGTCACTACTTGTGAAAGAATCTTAATTATGGTAACGAAAAAAATATAATTATAAAATTTTTATATAATGGAAAAAAAAGAGATTTTATGAAAGACTAATTCATAGAGGTGTAATGGAACCAAGGAAAACTGAAACAGAAGGAATTACACAAAATTCAGTAGAAGCAGACAAGTTTTTTCCTTGAATTTGCTTACACTGAAAAGTGTGATTAAAATCACACATTAAAAATGGTTATCAAAGTCTTTATTTGATTTTAGGCAGAATAAACCAGTTTAAATTTCAGTAATTCTAGGAATTTTGTTTCTAAATGCATTTCGATTTTACAAAGTTCAGAAATATTCTAAAAATTCTCCCCTTCTCACAGGTATAAGAGTAAGATTCCTGTACTTGCATGTTCCAACGCATTTTAAAACTAGTACAAGAAACACCTCATAAATTTTCAAGCTTAATTTCATTTATGGATAAAGAAAAGAGAAATAAGCAGTTTTTACACAAAATAAAATCCTTAAATTTTATATTATGTTTGTGACAAAACTTCTCAAAACTTTGTGTTTGGGGTTTTGCTTTATTTTTCAGTTGGGTTTGTTCCTTGTTTCCTTTTTCCTCCAGATTTGGAAAATCTTTTAGACATTATTAAGAATACTCTCAGCCTGGCTACTATTCACATGCAGAGATGCCAAGCAGAAAGATTTAGGTCTTGAGTGAGCCTAAGAAGAATCATCCACCTCAGGCAAGATGAATCTCTCCTGAGTACCCATTGTTTATGATATAATTAATGGCAGGACGGTTGGAAACTGACTGCAACAGAAGGAAAGTAATGGAAGAGAAAAGTTAAGAGAGGCATTATAACATCTTTAAACAGTCGCTTGACCATGAAATAATTGTGTTTTCTTCATTCCAGTGTAGCTTATACTTAGACATCTATGGTGAAATCTTCTTGTATCAAGAGGAGAATCCCGACCACCAGAGCATTTTATCAGCTAGGAAGGGTAGGTTTTCTGGCACTAATCCCTTAGCAAGTCCCATGTCTGAGACCTTTAGTGGCTTCCTCTCCTTTACAGGATAAAGGTGGACAGGTTGTGTTTAAGTATTGACCAGCACTGACCCAGGACCTGCAGCTAGAAGGTAAAAAAATATAATGTGGTATCGTAACTCATGCACCAGTTTTTTCTCCCCTGATTCAACACAGTCTGAGCTTTTCATTGATTTTGATACCTCAGGAGGAAGAACATTTTGTCTTACAGTTATGTTTATCATCCAAGCTCCTCTGACAAATGCCAGAAAATTCCCTTATTCCTATAGTACCATGAAGAAACACTTCATTCCTTAAAAATAAAAAAAAAAATCCAACAACAGTAAAACAAAAGCCCATATAACATTGGAGTATTTTTCCTCTAAAAATGAAGCTGTTATTTTGATCTGTCTATTTGGGACTTCTGGAGAAAAGGTATCCTGAACATATGGGCTTGTAAGAGATGCAGTTCTTAGCAAAGCAGCACTAAGATACTCATTGCTAGGCTGCCCACATTCTTTTAAATTGTTCCTGGGTTTGCCCAGTTCTCCTCAAGTGTAGACTTTTACGAATACAAATGACAAAAAACTGTTGGACTTTGTTCCTTGCTTATTTTATATTTTCCAGGTTCTGAAACACTTCCATCTGGGTTTCCATGTACAAAATTTGGTCTGAGGAGGCTTTTATTTCTTTTTTGCTTTTTCTTTTCTAATCCAAGACAAGCAAATGCAAATTGTTTTCGGTTGAATACTTGTCAGTGTATCAGGTTTCTGTGATGCACTTCAATGAGATTGTTCTTTCAGCTTCCAATATGATGTTAGGAAAAAGGGGTTAATTTCCTAACCCTTCTCGTAAGGCTTCATGAATGGGCAAGATGGTGTTTCTGTTCCATTAAGCTTTGTATCAATTTTTTAAAGTATCTAGGGAAGGCATTTTTTCTGCCTCTGATACTTTTCAATCTATCATGCTATTACACTAGGAAGATTTAATTATTCTAATGCTCCCTAGGCATATCTCCTATTGCTGTTCTCACTTCCACAGATCTAGAAAGGTGCAGACCCTAATTACTATTTTCAAATGCATCACTGTTATGTAGAGATCTACAGTTCCATTTTCAGCCAGTAAAAAGTGACCTAAAATTTGTTTCTTTTCAAAATATTTTTGGAAAGATAAGATTTGTTCATTATTTGATCCTAATTTAACTATATCAAAAAGGTTGATTAGAAGGAAATTGATTGATTAATTTACAGATTATTTTGGTTTTTTCATAGCAGCGCTTCATATTCTTCTGTCAAACAAAACATAAACAAAAGATTAGGCATGAATGGAAACTTATAACATTAATGGAGTAAAAGAATTAATTGTAACCCTAGGTGCTTTCAAAATGGGACTTTGCATTCTGTAATTAAAGATATTTATTCTTATGAGAAATTCTGAAAATTAAATTGGAATTCTTCCACTGACTTCAATAAAATCAATATTTATTATAAAATATCAAACTTGGGTTTTACTAATGGTTTTCTGATAAGGACTGAAGTGGTTTTTTTGTTTTTTTTGAAATAAGTAGAAAAAATCAACTGCATTAATAATTAAATAATGAGATATTCAACATTAAAAATAGCAAATAATCTCTGGGATCTTTGTTTTTACCCTTATTCTAATTCATTACTTAAATATAAACACATGCATGGATGCACACACACATTTTTTCAATTATGCTTCAAATCACCTTTTCTGCACAGAAAGATACCACACATTATTTCCTGTTGCATTCAATTTAATAGCTTATTGGGTCATGTTTATATTAGAGAATTTGTTAAATTTGTAAATTTGAAAATTATGTACAGGGTCTGGAAAATAAAGGGAGAAAGTGATGGTTAGGAAGTGAAATGAAAGGATATGACATCCCTCTCCCAAAACCATGACAATCACACAAATGACACAAACCAATGCTGGTCATTTGCTGCTGCAGGCTTTTTTCCTATTGTGGCATAAAAACATGAGGGAATGCAAGAGTAACCATGAAGAAGAATCAAACCATGGTAATTTCATTAAGCACACAGATTTTAAGAAACAGAATTCCAAACACACCTCATAATACAAAAGGAACTCCACCATTGTATCATACTTCAGGGCTATGAAACGTGGTGAACAAGCATGTTAACCAGGATCCACACCTAGATCATTTCCATATACTTAGGGATCACTGACTTGCAAATGCCATTCCCTACACCTGTATAAATTTGTAGCACAGTGAGTGAATCTGTACAGGAAAAGAGTTCATGTTGAGGACCTTATTTCCTCACAGTTTATTTGGTTTATTTTAATTTTTTACTTCAAATTATCAAATTAGTCTGATTCTGTGATTGTACATTAAAAACAATAGAAAAACCCCAAACTCAGAAATCAAGCAACAAAAAGACCCAACTGTACCAAACCAAACAAAAAAGTCAAATGAAAATTAAAAAAACCAAACAACCAAATAAACCCTACAATTACCAACTGGAGAACAGAAGGTGCTTTTACCAACTTTATCTGCTGACTTGATTTCATCTGAAAAGAAGCAGCTTATGCATTTCAAGAAACTGCACTGAAATTGTATCACAATTATTTGTGATGCAAACAATTTCAGTGACTGGCATCGCTCACTTTAAAGGTGCAGTCTTGATCTGTGCAAAATATGCTAAGCACTTTTGCTTTTCCTGTACTGAGGAAACAGTGACTGACTCTCTCCCCTTTTCATTTCCTTGTCAAGTCTTAATTTTACCCAGAATTATAAACATTTCAATACCACATAACATAGTAAGCAGTATCTCCAAGGATCAGATTCATTCACTTTAAATGAACATTGTTCTTTTTAAGCAGTTGATTTTGTAGGTCAGCTCAGGCAGATACTCAAGTACTAACTAGTGTGTACACCTTGGCCTGAATCCATAAAGTTTTTCCAGCAGTTGTGAACTTAGACAACCCCAGAATGACTAAAGGGAAACAATTATCTGCTTGTGGGTTTTGCTTGGTTGGTTTTGTTCTTGTTTTTGTTGGGATTTGTTTTATCTCCACCTTTGTTTGGTTTAGTTATAATAAAACTCAATTACTCAACCAAACTAAAATTCAAAGTGTAATGAGGATTATACAGTGTTTCCAGTGTTCTTTAGTTTTGTATTATTAAGTCTGTATGAGTGTAAGTATGTACCATGCAAATATCAACATATATATCTGAGAATTTATTTATCAGTGTTACACAGGGTTTAATTTTCAACATAAAGGATAAAAGGTAAGAGTTCTTCATTTTCTGACAGTTTTGTCCATTTGTTGGCACCAGGATCTCAACAAATGGAGCCAGATGTTACAACAATCTCTTTCTAATTCTTTAAAAAGGTTTTCTCAATTTGCCATTACAGAAGGATGTTCTCTACAATTTCTACAGCATAAATATCCTTTCCAGAATATAGACAAGATTCAGATAATTTTTTTTTGCTTCTAGAAGTCTAGGAGTAGATAAGGTTAATTAAATACAGGTGCTCTGCTACTAATAAACCTTATAAAGAAGCTACATCAGCATATTAAGAACTATGGTGATGGAGCTGTTAAAAGGTTTGGTAAGAAGAAAAGGATTTATTCCTTTGCTAGACACCTCTAATATTATTAATAATCTGAGATTTTCTTAAGATAATGCTTCTATTGTCTGGTTTTGGAGGTAGATTATGTATCAAAAGAGCTTCAAAAGAAGCTTCAAAAGAATCACAAGTGATTCAAACAATAATATATCCATTACATCTGCTCTATGTTGTTGAATAATTAAATTGACATCTTCAGAAATGGGAATTCCTTTTGATCAAGAAACTGAATAAGACCTTATCAGCCTTGTTGCATCATGTAGACACTTTTATTTCTTGTGACATTAAGATTCAGTGCATACACTTCATATCTTTCCCTTTCCTCTTGGTTCTGATAGTGCTTAATTATCAATAATTATTATTTCAAATGAAATCAATGGAAGAAATAATTTGGGGAAGAGGAAGTTTTCATTGTGCTGGTTTTGTAAACAGGGCAATATGTACTCCAATTCTGGTATCTTGGTGGCTTTTCTTGTTCTATGATTCATACAACTTATGTGCACAAAGGTAGATTGCTTTCTTTTTAGCTATCAGATATTGTCATGCATTTCTATTACTAGATTAGTAGTGCATGACAATAAGGTTTTAAAAAGATAGATAGATAGATAGATAGATAGATAGATAGATAGATAGATAGATAGATAGATAGATAGATAGATAGATAGACAGACAGACGGACAGACACTTCAGTAAAAATAAATGAAAGAAAAACCTAAGAAGCCAATACATTCACTGCTGTGAAGTCAAAAAAGCAAACATATTTTAAAGTTTACTGCTAGCAATAGCAAAGAGATTGATTCAAATTGTAATTAGCACTGGCTTGAAAAGAAATACTGCTATTGCTCTGTGCAATTAAACAAATACGGTGCATGTCTACACTACAAAGAATGCAAGCATCCTTTCTTTGTCTTTGTATATTTTTATCCCCTGATAGGGAACTGACCTAAGTTAATTCCCAGCAGAAAATGACAGAAACAATTCCTCACTAGGCTCTTGTGTCAATTTACTACTCACTTACCTCGCTTAAGGATCACGTACAGATTCCTATGAGCAAGTTTGTTTCTTCTAAACTGTCACACAAGAAATAGCAATTATTAGCAAAGATAACTTAATCTCAATCCCAGTGCTTTCAAGACTTGTATTTACTGTTTATTTACACCTGAAAAGAATCATAGAAGTGTGTAGATTATAAAAGACCTTTAAGACCATCAAGTCCAACACTTAACCTAACACTGTCACATCCACCACTTGTCCCTAGGTCCACATCTAAACATCTCCAGGGATGATGATTCCATCAGTTCCCTGGGCAGCCTCTTCCAATTCTTGAAAATTCTTTCCCCCATTTTTTAATATCCAACCTAAACCTCCCCTGATGCAACTTGAAACCATTTTCTCTTATGCTGTTTCAGATTTTTGGGAGAAGGGACTGACGTTTCAGGTAGTTCTGGTGAGTGTCCCCTGAGCCTACTCTTTTTCAAGTTAACAACGAGCTACCTCTGACACTTCTCACATGACTTACTCCCTAGAAACTTCCCAGCTCTCTTGCCCTTCTCTGGACATGCTGCAACACCTCAATATCTTTCTTGAAAGTGAGGGGCCCAGAACTGGACAATGAACTTGAGGAGTGAGCTCACCATTATCAAGTGCAGGAGGACAGTCACTTCCCTGGTCCTGTTGCCACACTAATAATGAAAAAAGCCATGATGCCATTGGCCTTCTTGGCCACCTGGGCAGACTGCTGGATCATGTTCACCCAGTGGTTGAGCAGCACCTCCAGGTTTATTTTCCACCAGGCAGCTCTCCAGCCAGTGTCACCTAACCGGTAGTGCTGCAGACAGTTGTTATGACAGAAGTGCAGTGTGACGGCGGTCACAGGGGTCTTATGTTGAAGGAAGAGACAAGAATGTTGACTCCAGAAGGCTTGATTTATTATTTTATGATATACATTACATTAAAACTATACTAAAAAGAATGGAAGGAAAAGTTTCATCTCAGAAGGTTAGCTAAGCTAAGAATAGGATAGAAAAGAATGATAACAAAGGCAGCTGACTCAGACCCTCTGTCCAAGGTAGCTCCACTGTGATTGGCCATTAATTACAAACAAGCACATGAGACCAATCACAGATGGACCTGTTGCATTCCACAGCAGCAGATAACCATTGTTTACATTTTGTTCCTGAAGCCTCTCAGCTTCTCAGGAAGAAAAAATCTTAAGGAAAGATTTTTAATGAAAATATGTCTGCAACAGTGCAGCACTTGGCCTTGTTGTACCTCACACAGTTGTCCTCAGCCCATCAATACCAGATCTCTCTGCAGAGCCCTCCTATCCTCCAGCAGATCAATCCTCCCACCCAGCTTGGTGTCCTCTGCAAACTGAGGGTGTACTCAATCCCCTCATTCAGATCATTGTCAAAGGTATCAAACAGAACTGGCCTTTAAATTGAGTCCTGGGGAACACCATTTGTGACAGAACACCCACTGAATTTTGTGACTTTTACCAACAGCAGGTGGAAAACAAAACAAAACAAAAATTGGCATTTTCATACTAGAAGTGACAGGAATGCCTGTATTAATTGCACTTACCTAGTGTCTACATTTGGTGTATTTAATACTCCATATCAAATGTGTTGAGTATAATCCTTTGTCTACTTATCATTGTCAAATATTGTGTAACTTGTTGTGAGGACAGAAAGGGAGGTGAGAGATGCATGCTTTGGCATGTAATATTAAAGCACAGAATTACAATCCATTATGTTCCATTAAGAGCAAACAACCTTATTCATAATAGAGTGTTAACTGCCAATTATCATAAGCTCTCTGCTTATTAATTGACATGTGTTAGCAAGCTTTTAAAAAAAGATTGAGATTAATTTGGTCTGACATACTGATTCTTT
Organism: Melospiza melodia melodia; assembly: GCF_035770615.1. NCBI lineage: Eukaryota > Metazoa > Chordata > Aves > Passeriformes > Passerellidae > Melospiza > Melospiza melodia. The sequence continues at coordinate 86,175,682 of NC_086197.1, read as the reverse complement.
CTGAGGTCTGAATATGTGTTATGAAAACCTACTACTTTTAAACGAATTTAATTCCCAGCGAAGTTTATTAAATCTCACAGAAAATTGTTGTAACAAATATATACTAACATTTTGCCATAGGGGCAAAAATGTGGAAATATGGAGATAAAAATATCTTCCAAAGTGTGCTTACTTCTAGATAGGTCTTTTACACCATATCGTTGCCCTGACTAGAATTACTAGCTTTTTCTTATCTTTGAGTCATGAACACAGGTACCTCTACTTCAGGGACGTACCTTTTATCTCAAAAACCTTCCCATTCAGGGCTTGAAGGTCAAATTACCCCTACAGTTTTATCTATATACTGCAGTTCTCTTTTGATACCTTCTTTGTGTTGTTCCATTCTGGTTTCCTCTGAACACTCCAAATTTTTTTTTATTAAGTTTTAATCTATTACTTGAAATGCTTGAGGAAATATTTTCAAGGTTTTCTCTTCCTGATGTATACTTTTAAATTGGAAGTTTTCCATGAAATAATCAACCAATCAAAAAAAAAAAGGAAAAGAAGAAGATACCCTTTTGCCTTGCTCCTCTAATTTCACCCTAAACCTACAGAGGAAATATCAGCTGAAGGAGCTGACTGATGTTATTTAAGCCACTCTCTGTAATCTTTGAGAAGTCATGGAGAGCAGGAGAGATGCCCCAGGACTGGTGGAATGACAAAGTCTCTTCAGTGTTCAAAAAGGGTGAACAGAGGGACCCAGAGAACTACAGGTAATCCATCCTCACCTAAATCCCTGGAAAGGTGATGGAACAGCTCATTATGGATGTTCATTCTATGCATGTGGATAAAAGGTATGTTTTCAGGGTAGCCAGCATAGATTCCTAAATTAGAAATCATTCTGGCCCAATTCAGAATTCTTCTGTGCTGACATGACTGGCTGGATAGATGAGGGGAGAGCACTGGATGTTGTCTTCAGCAAAGCTTTTAATACTCTCTCTCATAAGATGCTCCCATGTAAGATCAGGTATGGGTTAGATGAGTGGACAGGGAGGTGCATTAAGAGCTGGGCAAAAGGCAGAGCCCAGAGGGCTGCAGCCAGAGGTGCAGTCTTATTAGAGGCCCATTTCCAGTGGTCTTCTCCAAGGTCAGTACAAGATCCTTGTATGCTTGACAAGTTTGCTTAAAGTAGAAAACTTGGAGGAGTGGCTGATACACCTGAAGGCTGTGCTGCCATTCAGCCAGACCTGGACAGGATGGAGAGTTGGGTGGAGAAGGACCTAAGGAAGTTCAGTGAGGGCAAGTGTAGGGTCCTGCACCCATGGAGTAATAATCCCATGCACAAGTGGACACAAGGGCCTGACCTGCTGGGAAGCAACTGCTGATGCATTAGGAAGAGTGTGGCCATCAGACCAAGGGAGGTGATTCTGCCCCTGGGGTGGCCACATCTGGAGTGCTGAGTCCAGTTCTAGGCTCCCTAGTGCAAGAAAGACAAGAAACTACTGGAAAGCGTCCAGCAAAGGGCTATCAGGATGATTAGGGAACTGGATCATCTTTGTTATGAGGAAAGGCTGAGGCAGCTGGAACTGTTTTGCTTGGAAAAGGGATGACTGTGAGGAGAACTTATAAATGCATGCCAATAGCTTTGGGGTGGCCATCAAGAGGATGGAACCAGATTCTTTTCAGTGGTGCCTAATGACAGGACAAGGGGCAACAGGTACAAATTTAAAACCAGGAATTTCCATCTGAATATAAGAAAAAGCTTATTTCCTTTGAGGGCAACAAAGAACTGGAAGAGCCTGTCCAGAGATGCTGTGGAGACTCCTCCTCTGGAGAAACTCAAAACCTGCTTGGAAAATGATCCTGTGTAATCTGCTCTAGGTGAACATTCTCTAGCAGAAGAGCTTGGACTAAATAATCCCCAGTGGTCCTTTTTAACAACAACCATTTTGTGATCCTGTGATTCATTCCCTGAAGAAAACCAGAGATAAATTTGGTCTACTTTCATACAAAACCTTAAAATCTGAATATTCTTACAAAAATCTATTAAATTAAATAGAAACTAGTAATTCAGAAAAAGTCTATGACATTTTCATCTGAGTTGTGAAATGGCTGCTGTTCATTCTAATTGTTAATAATGATGTTATTATTACAGATGTCAGCACATGTAGTTTGCAAAATGAGCCTATACTAGAATTTACTCAATTGTATCTAGCAATAGATACTACATGCTTGTTTACACTGAAAAAGATGCTCAATTAGTAGCCAAATCAAAACAGTCTGCTTATATTATAGTGATTTTTTTTTTAATTTACTGCTGCTTCTTTTATTCTAGCAAAGGGTAGCATCCATATACTTTTTTTTGAAAGTCTCATATGCTCAACCTTTCGAGATACATTTACTATTTTGCGTAGACTGTCTTCTGTTCTTCTGTCTACAGATTACCCAGGAAAAAAAAAATGTCAAATTCCTTATGTTGGGAGCTCAAAATTCTCTGTCAAGCATGAAAAAGAGAAAAAAAATAGGTATGGGACTTCTGAAATTATTGCTATTACTAACAGTGTTGTAAGTACAGGGCATACTTAGTACCACCATTCACTTTGACACAAAATGTTTCTTTTAATGGAAAAGTGCAGAAGAAAAGTCCACGAGGGGCTCCCTGAGGTGTCTTTTGACATGTCACGGATTCGGGGGCAAGTTTTGCTATGTAAAACTTATCTAGGTAGCAGGACAGTTCAGTTTTGCATAAGAACTTGGTGAGGTGACCTCCCTCAGGTGCAATCCTCATCAGTGTGCAAGTTGCAAAGACTGTGGCTGCGATTAATTTTACTGTGTGGATACTGATTCAGTAGCACAGCCTTGATCTATTTATAACAGTTTGCTTAGCCAGTGGCCATAGTAAGTTGTTAAGTCACAAAAATGTAATTAGTCTCTGTCATGCAGCATAGCATAAATATTCAGTCATTGATGCTATTATTATTTTAGTCAAAACCCAAATTCATTTTATTCCAGAGTTATCACGGACACAGCTGCAAAAAACCCAGGGACCAAGACTTCAAGCATGTACCCTAAAGCAATAACACTTAGTCCCTGAGGTTATTAGAAACTCTTTACGTAGATGTAGAACAAAGGTGAAAATTCATCTGCTGAGATTAGCTTTCTCTTGTTAACTAACAGCTATTATGCACGGCACTCTGAGATTCATTCTCCATTGTGCTACTGTATATAAAATAAAGGCTGATTGAGTGATTGACAGATAACAAGGCTAAGCTCAAGTAGACCAAAGTTTTCCCTGGAGAAGTTTGAAAGTGTTTAATGCTTTATTTTCATGTCAAAAAATTCTAAAAGAGAAAATGAAGATTTTGTAAGGAAAGAAAAACAAGGGAACCAAAATCTGAATCCACAAAGTATTAGAATCTTTAATAGAAAAATGTTACAACCTACTAAATGTTCTAAACAATCAATTCTATACAGACAATATCATGGAGTGAGTTAGATATATCAAAAATTTATGGAAGTCTGCAAGACAAAGAATTGAGTCCTGTAGCCTAAACCTTACAAACTTAGGCAATTTCTAAGAAAGGACTGTGTAGGAATTTGGGAGAATTGAAACTAAAGTAATAAAATTAACTGAAAGCAACTAAGAAAAGCAATTGGCTTTTCTCTGAGAAATCATTCTTATCTTGTTAATTTCAGCATTTCATATGTGTGTGGAAAATATAATCTTTCTTCCTACTCATAAGTGTAAATCAAGAACTTTTCTGGAAAAAAAAATTAGGGGAAAGAAAGAAGTTTTCTGAAGCGCTAAATTCAGGAATATTTTGAACATATTTTGCTTTACATTAAACAAATTAAACTCATCTCTTTTTTTTGGTGGAAAAAAAGTATAATAGTTGAAATAGAATTAGACACATAATTGCATACCTCTTATGAGTCACAATGTAAAGATCAAAGCAGATGAAAAATCCAATAAAATTCAAGAACAGTAGAATTAAAATATCGAGATATGAAAATGCTCAGGAGTCAAGAAAAATTAGAAGGGTAAAAACAGATAGAAAGTAGTTCTGGTGATTATTATTGTATCTGATATATAAATACTTATTACTTCTGATGAGTGCATTTAAAATTCTTCAAGGTGGAATAATTATTATTCTGATGTTACTCTATTAATTTTCTTTTGACCTCAAGCTCACCAGTGCTTGAATATAACTTTTGTGCTGTGGGTTTATTCCTCTGATATACTAGACCATTTTGGGTCAAAGTGCTACACACAGTGCTGTGGTTTGTTGATGGTGGTAGAAACTGTTCTTTTTTAGTGTATCTACAGTTTTCCATCCATAAAATGAGACTTAAAAATTATTTTAAAAAACCAAAAAAAAAACCAAACAACATAGAGCTTTTGTAGGCTGCAATCTTACTAAGTATCTATTTTATTCTTTGGACTTGATGGTTCTGATAATTTAATAGACATGTAACTAAGGGAAATACATTAATTCTCGCTAAAGTCTTGTTTGGGTTTGAAAATCCACATAATCATAAGTGTTCACAGAAGTCCTCCTTTGCTGCAGTCAGTCCTTCAGACAGAATGGCAACAGGCACCTCGAGGGGTGGGACAAGCCAAGAGACCAGAGATGACAGATGAGTCTGAGAGGCTGAGGTGACAGGATGCATTAGCATTTCTCAGTTGTGACAGTGAGTCAGCAGAAAACCTTACACTACTCTACAGACATTTATAAAACATCATCACAGTTACTGTTGGTAAGCCTGAAGGCTTACAGCATTAAGATTTCAGATGAATGCCTGAGGCATAAAGAATTTAGTATAAGAAAACTTTTTAAAGTAAATGAATAAATTAAAAAAAAATATGTGGGCAATCTGATGCTGAGTCCTAAAGTCTCATTTACTGGCATGAATTTTTTAATAGTATATAATACATTTTTTAATTTAGTTTTTCTAAGAGTATTCTGTTGAAAATTACAGCTGGATCTTTAGATTTCTCTTTTAGGCTGTGATTGACAGGATAATTAATTCAAAAACTCTGAACACAGGCTCAGAATTATGCCAAAAGCCATGACTGAAACTACTGCTCTTTCATTATATTTCTTATTATTTAAATGTATGTATGGTAGTAAATGCACAGCATAAATTACAACTCTATCCCTAGACAATACCATCTGCTGCCTTCCTGTGGTTATTTCTACATCCAGCACTTCTGTGACCATCAGCAGTGAAGCACACAGCACAGCCAGTATTCACTGTTGCCTGTGAATAGCTGAGGTGGGAAAAGGAGTTTTTAGATAGAGGACATATCTCCACAGGGACAGGGTGTTGCATTTTACTCCTAATCCCATCATTAACTCAGTTTAATTTGGGACACATATATTCCTTAGTTTCTATACTGGTACAAGCAGAGATGCTTCAATATTTTTTTTTGAAAAAAACATGTTTAATATGGAGATTATTTTGAATATAATAATTTTTTTTTCTAAGAACAAAATCGTTAATCAGACACCTCAATTTCATATGGTTTCCAAAAGAGATTAACAATAAAAACTGGTTTATATCCAATGACATTAAAAAGAAGAAAAAGTAAAATCCAATTAGGACATTGAGTTGGGTTCCATACTTTGTTGCACAATGCTAGTTATTTGCCAGGGAGGCTCAACAGTTTTCAGGAATTATTTTCATTATATGCAGATTTCTATTAAATGTTTTGTATCAGTGTTTTATGCCTTGTGTCTACTCAGCACAGACATTTGTATTTCCCAGGGGCAAATTTGTGATTAGTAGAAAATGTAGAACTGAGAAAAATGCCAATTCTGGTTCATTAATTGCAGTACAGATGGATAGCTGCTTTCATGAAATGCTATAATATTTTTTTTAAATATAATCTGAAAGTTCATATTATCCTAGAGAAATATCTGTGCATTTTTGCAGTCAGAAAGGACAAAAGAATGAATAATTTTGAGACATTTGATCAGGTATAAATAGAAATATATTTGTGGAATAGAAACCTTCATATGTGACTCATTACCTGGAAAGAAACATAATCTTTGTTGGTTTTACCATGTTTTGTAGAGAAATAAGCTCAAATGGCTTTTGAAAGTCTCCTGTTTCCCTCCCACATTGAATGTTAAAACCAATTTCACACAAATTAGTACATATATATTTATATAAATCTATATACAAAAACTATTTGTTGTAGCAACATTTCTTCCATACTAAAAGATCCAGTGAACCTTTTCAAAATCATCCATTTTTCAAAAAGAAAAGCCAAAAATATGCAAAATACATTTAGTAAAATGCCAAATAACAAATTATTAGCAAGGTGAAATTGCCCAGAAAGAAAAATCAACCTCTTTAAATCTTCAAGAAAAGAGACAGCTTAATTATTATGGTACTGCAAGTGCTCCTAAAGGCTGATTTAGGAAAGTTCAAATGTTCACAGTCCCTGTGGAGGCAGGTATGAATCTTTAATATCCCCCTGCATTTTATAAGGAAAAACATATCCAATTTATAGTTACTAAGGCGCTCTTTTTTGAATGTTCATCACATAAACAATGTGTGATCTAATATGATCCAGTTCCATCTTTCTCACTGGTCACTTGTTCTAGTTTTGCTTGCAGGTGCCAAAAAGAGGGTGGAGCCTGGAACCACATGGGCATGTGGGTATTTTCTATTCTCTACCACACGAATCATTCCTGGGGAGCGTGGCCTCAGAGGGAAGAGAAGGGAGAGCACACACGACGAGTGGCCACCTTTTGATCTTTTCCTCCTTTGGGGCAGTTGCTGGCAGCCAGCACTGTGGACCTCATTCTTTCCCACCAGAGGGGGTGGGTGTATGTGGAGCAGTTTGTTTGGCGTTTAATCCCCAGCTGATTTTAAATCACCACATTCCTATTAATAGGTTGACGCTTCTATAGCAAAATTTCTCTCTTCTGAAATCCTCATCTCTTGAAAAGCTGTAGTGCAGTTTGAATGCTTTGAGAAATATATGCCTTAGTTAAATGCACATAATTGGGCTTGGAGGGCACAGTGGGTCACGTTAGATTATCCTTCTTTTTGCATAAATGTAGATTATAGATGTATAATATGCCTATTATATACCAGACAAACCCACATAGTACATGAAGATTAAGTCAGCAGTATAATGCTAACCAAGTTATAAAAGGAGATAAGGTTACTAGTCTACTATTACTGAAGACTTCTTCTTATTTACACATCATCTGTATTAACTGAAAGACCAAGAAGTATGTTTTGTTTGGAGAAAAATACAAGGCAAATCCTACTATTCATGGACTTTTATTCTCCTCAAGACACTTCCACCTCAGATTTTTCTTTTAAAATATGATCTGAAGAGATTTCTTCATTCTAATTAATGTCTGTAGTCATTCACCCAGAAGTTCTTCATGCAGAGCAGGAAAGGTGATAATATAACTTCTATGTTTGGGATGTTAATTTGGTCTAAGATACCTTGGTCCATACTTTTCCAGACCTTCCTGCTCTGATGGGATGGCTCCTTTGGGGATGGAGCAGACAGTCACTTCATCACAAATTTTTCAATATACGTAAAATTCTAGTTCTTACTACATTTGCAAAAGTGAGAAAAAATCTCTGAGGAATATCACCAAGCTATCTTTTTGGTACAGAACATTAATATAGCTATGAAAGTCTTAAAGAAAATCAAGAAGCCTTATTACAAATGTCTTAGCAACATTGAGAGAAAGGTGAAGTAGCAGAAGAAGAATGGGAAAAGTAGTGAGGAAAGTTGGAGAAAATTAATTTCCTTGTATATGATAATGAAAAAAAGAAAGACTTGAAAAGAGGAAAGAAATTTTAAAAAGGATGAGGTAGAAAACATAAACATAGGGAGAAATGATGCCTGACTTTGGTACTGTTAAAAACTGTAACATTTATTGCACTGCTTTGTCCTGTTGTAATTTAGTTTTACTTCGCAATGATGTACAAAAATAAGGTGCTTTTCTGTGTGCCTCAGAATAGAATACTATTTCAACTGTCTGTTTATTTTCCAGTAATTATTCACAATACATGAGGTCTATGGTTAGTAAACTGATTTTGTCATAAACTTTGATGATTTATAGCCAAACAATCCATCAACGGAGAAGCAGATTCCTAAAGATTTCACTGCGATTCACATTTCACAGTCTTCTTTTTCTCCCATCCCTTGCCCTCATTTCCCTATCCCCACCTCCAGTTCTCTTTTAGGGGGATAAATTTTGCTACTGAAGTGTATGTGCAAAAAATATTCATACACAAGAGATCAAGGCCATCTGTTAATTTTCCGTAGGGACACGGTACAAGCATTTTGATTTAGTTCCACCACTGGACTCTAAAATCAAAGACCAGAATATGCTCTTGATGCATGCAGACATTTTTTGTAAACATGTTTCTAAGTGTTCCAATAATTACTGTCTGGTTTTCCTTGGTGGGATATTCTAGACCCTAGGATATAAACTACTCTTCATCCCATTTGAATTTGGAATTTAGTTTTCACATATGTTCAGGGGCTTCTTTTTCCCTGAGGCAGAGAATTTAAGTTCTCCTTGAATCAGATTATATTGATAATTGAACACCCAAATGCCTTTTGTTCCATAATCATTACCCCAACATGGGAGACATTATTAATTACTTCATAGCTGTTTGCAGTTCTCTCAGAGTCAGTAAGAATTCTAGTCAGAAGGATTAAAAATTCTGATTTCTGATGAGCATTAGAAATTCTGGACTCTATATAAAACAGAATATATCACTGATATGCAGGTAGTGGAGAAGAATGGAGCATGTAAATACATGGAGTATGATAAGTCATAAGTGTGTGAGCTAACACTTAAATTAAACTTCACAGTAATGGAGAATACAAAGTATTATGACTTTGTGTCCAATTTCCAGCAGGTCTTAAATCATTACACTGAGAAAATGCAAACAAACAAGAAAACACAATCTAAAATAAGATGCTAAAAACCTGCAAAAATAACAAAGAATTATAGGAAAGCGGCTTGGTGTAAAAACTTGTTAAATAATATCATTTTTATTTTTAAAGAGGCACAAGCTGTCTCTGAGAAAAGCTAACCAAAATTCATGAGTTTAAAAAATGTATTTATAGTTAATATTTTCATAATATTTTATTTGCAGATTGTTCAAAATACAATTTTAGTAACCTTGTTACAAGCCCTTTATCAATCCTAAACATTGTCATCTTACAGGCTTGTGTCATATGACTAACAGGATTTTTTTACAGTTGCAGGAAATTTTCCTCCTTTTCCTAAGGTGCAATTCAGTTGTTGCCACAAGATTATTTTCACACAGTGATCGTGAATTGTGAAGATTGGCTAGGAGATTTTGTCATAAAAAGATCCATGCTCTCAGGGACCCATGCTCTCTCTCCCTGACCTTGTTTGGTCGGGGAGATTGGACTAAAAGGCCTCCAGCTGACTCTTCCAACCTCACTTTTTGTAATTCTCCTTAACTAGTCAGTGTATGCTTCAATCTTTTGGAATCCACATTAATATTTCCTCTTGTTCCTACTGTTGCCAGTTCTTTACTGTGTGTGTAAGAAGAATTTTAAGCATGTAAAAAAGGCTTTGAATTTGTCTAAGGGAAGGGTGTTGCAGAAGGGAGTTGATAGAAAAATAGGCATGAATGAACTGCTGATCTGAATGATCAGGAAAATACTGATCAGATGCATCATAGCACGTGGCCACCATAGAAGGGGTAAAACTGTGACTGAAGTCAAGATAAGCCTTGGTGTGGCATTTTCTAATACAAAGGCATTTGTAATTGCACAGATATGGATTAATTGAAATACTAATTTCTGATTTGTTTTGAAGACCTGACTCCCCAAGGCATCATTCTCAGGAAGAAGACATGATGGTCAATGACTCAGCAGTTATTTCCAGACTGAGTAAGAAACTCAGCAAAATAACAATCAGACTGCAAAAATGGAGAAATAAAGAACAGAATAACAGGACCAATCATTTGAAGGGATAAAAGGCAGCTTAAATGACAGATAGGAAACTTTTGATAACAAGAAGTTCAGCACTGCAGGTATCAGTGTCTGGTAGTCAGCTGCTGTTGATGATGTTGAGGACATCATCCAAGACACCTTCACACTTCAGTAAATGCTGCTGGTTCACCTGTATCATGGATGTGAATTCTAAAGTACAAGATAGGAGAGTTTTAACTTGAGCTTATTGGGACAACCCAGGGATTTGGCACTGAGGGTACATGCCATGTCCATAAGACCATTCTGAGAATATTTTAATGATAATATGATGTTGAACTTTTAGCATTTATATAATATTGACATAATTTAATTAATTATTTTATGACGGCTACGATTATATTTTATACTGTCATTTATGTCAATATCTTAGTGCAATTATTGCCAGCTATTATGTGCTGCTTTGTCCCAAAGTTGAATGTTTTTTAAACAGTAATTTTATTTACTGTTTCAATGCCTGTGCTGGAATTTGCATACAGTTCCAGTCAACAAAAGGTATTAAGCATCATAGATACTTCCTCACATCATTGATCTATTTCCTTTCTGGATGAAACCTCTGCATGCTGCTGAAGACTCTCCTGCTAACAGCTTGCCCAATAAATTCAACTTTCGCTTGTCAAGGTTTTCATTCAGACTGCCTTGCTTGTTGCCCTCTGACCTTCACTTTTGTCCTTCCATTAGTGCTCAAATGCTTTCTAGTAAAAGATTCATTTGTAGGTTCTGTATCTAACCTTTCTTCTTCTTCTACAACACATTAATCCTTTTATTTTGCAGAGACCACCTCAGTTCTGTGACAGTACTAAAATTTACTAGATTATATCCATGTATATTTGCCTGTACTTTTCAATTCTACTCATAAATTCCTGAACAGCTCTCCTGAAATTAGATACCAGTTTTTTTACATACCTTTTTTTAATATACCTGTTTAGACTAGATACCTGTTGCTTTTTTTTTAATAGGTCTCAATTTATACCATGTTATGTGTTTTCCTTGAAACTGAACCTCCTATGCTCCTTTGAATCTCTGTCCGTTTGCAACATCCAACTGCAAAAATGTCTTTTCTCATGAGTGAATTTGAATAGGATAGTTTGCACCCCCAGCTCCTGCAGCTTCTCCTGCAGGCTGAACACAAATGCAGCCTTGTTGACTCATTGTTCAAGAGGAACAAACTTTTTGCTGCTGCCTCTAATTCTGACACAGAGATTCCATGATGCATGAATATCTGCTGAGACCTGGCCAGAACATCCTCAGTTGAGATGGAGTACTTAGGGATGGAGCTGTAAAATTGTGCTTTCCAATTGAATACGTATGCATTGCTAACTTCTTAAAAGATGTGTAATTTGGTTTAATTGCAGGGAGTTTTACAGACTTGGCAAGAAATCCACGTTTCCTGGCAAATTTCTTTTCTACAATTTAAAGCATAAGGCAAAAGGTCTTTAAAGAAGTTTCTAATCATCTTTAACAGGGAAAAAGCTCAGATATACTCCTTCAGATACACTCCAGCACTGTATGTTTGATTTTTTTACTTTTCTTATTTTTTTAAACCAGGCATATATGTTCTGAAGCTAAATGTTCAGATGATCATAGTTTAGCTATTTTTGGTTAAGTTATCAGTAAGGTAGAAAAAAGGTGTTAAACTTGCAAATATAAATAAACCTTATAGTAAATAATGCTATCACCCCTAATTGCTGTAATTAGTACCATATTTAATTATTTTAGCAGTTGTAAAAATAATCATATAATTCAATAAAATCATGTTTACATAAAGTGCACAACATCTATCTTGCCTCTTGTAAAATTTAATGTAGTAGTATACTGGTCTTAATTTGAGCTGAATTTCTAAAAGGATCTGGCAACATTTCCATATAATATAATTTGGCTACAAAAGCTAGTGAAGACAGGATTTTTATTCAGTATGAGTTTCTCTGCAGAGACTCTTCAGTTCTTTGTTTCCCATCAGAAGGATTTGTTTGCACATTGTAAACACAACGAATTGCTTTCCCAGCAAGCACTGGTATCATGTTTTATCAAGATGACAACATGTTTGAGAGACACAAATTACTTTAGAAATTGGTATCAGTGCCCTGGTAACTAATGTTCATTAAGAGATCCCAAGACATTTTTATAAGGATCAGGATAAACGCATTTTGCAGGTAAAAATCCAGTCTGGGTAAGTTGATTCTCTGTGAAACACCTCTGTATTTCTCTCTGGAGAGGTAATCAATCACTTCTCTTCTTAACAGTCTTTTTTCCTGGGAAGTGGTTGTTTGTTTGGTTGGGGTTTTTTAGAAGTTTTTTATAGTGGATAACTACTATGCTACACCCCAGTTCCTCTTCACACAACAAAAAGACCTATTGAAAGAATAAAAAATTAAAAACAAAGAATGTAAATGGAAGTTGCTTGCATAAAAACTAATGGAATACAGATAAACTCATGTGGAGTATACCTACATAAAGACAAGAAGAATTATTAGAAAAAGAACAATAGATCATTTTGGGATGATATTTTAAGGTAGCTTCTTGGTACTCCTCAGCCAGTTTCCAAAAGTCTTTTGCAGATATGATTTAAATGATGCTGGCTAATGCTGTGGACAGTTGCTGACTCTTCAATCTTCCATGAAAGAAGTTTGGGCATAAATATTTTTCATTTAATTTTTAGGAAAAATCTTTGAGAACAAACCAATGACCTTAGGTGAAAGAATTTTATCATCAAACCCAAGATGTATGCATTGATGGCAACATAAACATTTGCCCATTATTTTGTTATCAGAGTCTAAATTATCAAAGAACTTCTAGAACTTAGAGGACTGGAGGGGAGGGGAGTCATCAGGTTCTATTTAATATCTACATGCATGTATTTGTATGAGTACAAAAATCAAGGAAATATGATGACAGGTACACAAATAGATTTCATATGCAAAAACCTCTAAATTAATACGTAATTTGGTTTAATTGAAGGGGGTTTTACAGACTTTAGAAATTATCACTGGTTCATTTAGATGTGACCTATATTGGAACAATCTCATACTCTGACACAGCGTCAAATAAATTTAACTGAAATAGCATACATTTGACAGAACTAAGTTTGCTATCTGTTTTATGATTTTTTTTATGCAAAGATGTCTTAAAAGTGCTTGTATTTTAAAATAATTCATATGCCTTTTGGTGCATGATGATTGCTGTGGTTATTATCTGAATTATTGGCTGATACTTTCATATGCCTGTTATATGCATATTCACTAATGGAAATCGGTATTTCATCTTTTGAAAGCTATAAAGAATGTAAACTTTAATGTTGTTTCCAAGCAATTACCTGAAAATCCCATAGTAGATAACACCTATAAAATATAATCACAACTCAGAGAAGTAACCCCCTGAAAATTAATAATTTCTAAGATTTATTGCTAAGCAGCACCACAGCTGGTTTAATGTGAAGGAAGTACATTGAAAATTTATCAAAACCCAACCAAGCATCAGAGTTGCAAATGTAAATAGAAGAAGGAGCTGGAAGCAGTTAACAGCAGAATAGATGTACTTGCAAATAAAGAACATACTTTACCAGAAGTGAAAATTTTATTTAAAAGCATCTTAATTTTGATGAAAGGGAAGAAATAGTGGAGAATAGTTTTGTTCTGAATTTATATACTTTGCTCATTTCCTACATTTTCCCAAATGTATTTTCTTGCTTTTTGAATTAGCACACAGTAGCTTCCAACTGATGTACACTTAATGAGTGAAGAGTTTCCATTAACTTTCTGACATACTGTTAATATTTTTAGTGATTGAGGGCTGTCAAAACACCTGCCAAAAATGGATGAAAGTAAAGAAATATTTTTCTGTGCTGCCACATAGAAGGTGTCCTTCTCAGTTCTTCCCTTTTTGACAATTTGTTCTGTCTCATCCATGACAGAAAAAAATATTTATGAGCAGGAGAATTTTAGGTTTATGCTTTGTTACCTATTGCATGAACCTCTTCATGTTCATTTTTCTAGAAAAGCTGTACTATTAACAGAATATGAGCAGTCACTGACAATCAATTTTCTAGTTACAGGCAATAATTATGTGGAATATCATGGAATGGTTATCGATCTCCATTTTATTTGTATGACCAGCCAATGAAAGAAGATTAAGAGAAAATAGGTGTAGTAGGTTAAGATTTGTTGGCTACCAGATTTCGAAGCAAGCCACTGCATCAGTCTCTCTCCCCAAAATAACTGGAGGAGAAAATGTGAAGAAAATGCTTGTAGCAAGATAAAGATGAGGAAATCACTATGCATTTACCATGATCAGCAAAGACCTCAAGTTGGAGAAAGAGCAATTAAATTCTTCCCGGCAAAAAATAGCATAAGATGGTGAGAAAAAAGGACAAAACTAAGAATGCTTTCCCTCCCTCTTTATCCCCAGGTTCAATTTCATATTGCTGATATTTCACACCAAACTTTTTTCATGATTCTTTTGTCTCCTCCCTCTGCGTGGCAGGGGACAGATGGGGAATGGGGATTGCCATCAGCTTGCAATACTTTACGCCTTCTGCTCCACTCTCCTTACATTTCTTCCTCTGCTCCAGCATGGGTTCCTCATGAGAAGTCTTTCATGAACTTCTCCTTCACATGGGCTGGGGAGAAATGAATTACAAGGGAATAATTTCACTTTTTGTACAATTTGACCAGCACACGGGCAGCAGTTCTTCAATGGCTGCTTCAGTGTGGGCCCACTCCATGGAGTGCAGCCCACCAGAAATGCACTGTCACAGCAGAGCTCTGCCATGGCCTGCAGCTCCTGTCAGCATCTGCTTCTGCATTGTGTCCCTGCAGCTTGAACCTTCTTCCAGTGTTCCTCCACCTGCTGGGACCTCCACGGGCCTCAGAGTGGATCTCTGCTCCCCTATGGACCCACAGGAGCACAGCTGCTGCAAAGGGGACGAGAGAGGGGCCTTTCCCTCAAGTAATGGACTCTATCTGTTGATTGTGTCAAGCAGTTGTGTAAATGGCCTTCCCTACAATAGCTAATATATGCCCCAGCCAGTCAGTCCTGCGTGGGAGTGTGAATACATGGCTCTCAAAAAAAACTTTAAAAACAACAAAATTAAGTCTGAAGAGAGCAAAGGACTTGAGCTGGCTTTAACTCACATATTCTTTCCGGAGACTGAGAATATCCAACATCATAATGGTCAGCTTACCAAGACCTGTCATAGGAATCACATCTCTATTACTATCCAACTGCATGTTGTAATTGCTAGATTGTGTTTGTCCTGTGATTTCATTATATTGCTGTATTGTTCTGCAAAGTCAAAGCCTCATGTAACATAAAATATTCACCAGAAAGTAAATTTGGTATTAAAAATTAAAACCTCCTTGTTTGGAATATTTAAAAGAACCTAGACAGGCAGTACTGGCTTCTGACAATTAGCAATATTTCTAAATATAAAAGTGGGAGTGAATCATGGAAAAAAAGACCCAGAGGTAAAACAGCATCTCTAAAAATGGCAACAGAAAATAAAAAACCCTCCAAAAAATCCAAACTCATTTACACAGTTGTATTTATAAAGAATGGAAGTTGAGAAAAGGGAGGAAAAAAAGAGGACTTATAACTCTATGACTACTCTGGCTTGTCCATTAAAATAAAAGCATTATTGTTAAAGTTTGAATTTTAAATTGAGTTAAGGAAAGGGAATAATTTCACTTTTTGTACAATTTGACCAGTCTACAGAGTGTTATTAGTATGGTGATTCATGTCTTCAAATCACTAGACTGCATTATGCACGCCTGCATATGACACTTGCAGTTTTCCAGGAGATCAGTAAGAAGAGAATATTTACTGATTTGGTATCTTATAGTTTATTTCTTATAATTAACAATGATAGATTTTATAAAATATTCAAATTTTTTATTTAAATATGTATGTATGTTTAGGTTTCTATGAATAATATTTAAGATTTTGCTTTCCACTGTATTTTCTGTTACTCAGATTTGCAGGCTGCATTGAACAGCCCTTATTTGAAAAAGAAAGATGCTTGAAACTCTTTTTTGAAAGAACACGCTGTTAATCATTTGGTGTTTAGCTTTGTTAAGATGTGTCATACTGGATTAAAAGCAAGTACCAAAAAATGAATAGTGAAGTCTTCACTCTGCCAAACAGCCAATATATGATGCCAGTCACTATCAAAACAACCTGTGAATCTTGGACACATCTCTCCTAATCACAGAACAATTTGGTCTGGAGTCTTATGAGAATGAATGTGTCCTTCATCCAGGTAAAATATCAAGTCCATGGATATTTTATGGGCTGTAAACAGCTGATGAATTAACTCCCTTGCATTTGGAAATGCTACAGAAAGGCTCCCTTGCTTCTCTTGGAGCTTTCACAGATAACCCCTTTGCTTTTTAGTAATTCAAGGGAAAGCCTTTCTCTCATTGTACCACTGTGTAAGATACAGTGTGTTGAGGGGAAGTCTAATTAGATTTGACATTTTAATTGAGGAATGATAAATGCCCTCCACCAAACTTTGTAGAAACTGTTCACAGGTGGCTGCCTACATGATAAATTTTGTTCACGATAGCCTTCAGGTATGCTTTGAAATTCTTTTTGGATACAACTAAGAGAACTAAGTAAAATATTTTTTAATTTTGCCACTTCTCACTCTATTGTGAAAGTTAAATACCCTTTGGCATTATCTTCATTATTGATCAGTCAGTTACTTTTAATGCAAAAGCCATTTATTGGTACTTTTGTAAAGGTTAATAATGTTCATATATGAAAAAAGTCCAAATAGTATGTAGGAATTAATAGGAATATGGTAGAAGAAATTATTGGGGGGGGGGGAGGGTTTTTTTCCTACTAGAACTGTATTATAAATATCTCTGTGCCTATTTTGTTAAAAAAAAAATGGAGGCAGAGCAGTTATCTTCCTGATCAAAATGACTCTGAGTGACTAAGACTTATTTTTATGAATTCTCTATGTATTGTGCAAATAGTGACATTTCTACAGGCCAGCAGATCAATTCTTGGGTGGCTTTGCTATATATTCTACTACATGCAACAATTAACATTTTCCAACCAGTAATTAGCATATTCTGGGTTGGCTGGAACTAGTTAGTATGTTAGAGTTGCCTCAGTCATCCAGTTTTCCAAGTGTGTCTCTTATGCTGAAAATGACAGTTTAAAAGTTACTGGGTATCACTAATGAATTAGTGGGTTAAATTAGTTAATTACCAGAATTTCTGTGCTATTAACCTAAGAACAGCTAAGTATATCTATGTAGATCTAGTCATGGACAATTAGGGATATCTGTAGTTTCTGATTTAATCCATTTTACATTTAGTTCTCAATTAGAATCTCACATTATGAAATTCATCTCAGTGTAAATAAATTGATACTATTTGCTAAACATTAGAAGTACATATATATTGTTAAGGAATTATATACTCCACAAAATATTTTCCAATTCTGTTAAATAGTTAAATATCCCAGTACCTGACAAAAAAAAAATTATTTGCTTGAGACTGACAATGGACATTATCCTGTGTTTTGGCAAAGGTGTGAGACACATATTTGGAGGACTAGAAGGGTTTTGTATGAGCAATCACATGCATATGAAAAGCTTTCTGAAATGAAGAATATTTCGGCACAGCAAAAAGTGACAGATAAAATGTCTGAGGTAAGTAACTTTGCTACAAATGACATCCTGCTTAAAGTGCATATAAATTATGACAATGATAAAACTAGCTGACAAAGCCACAAGTTTAAAAAAATGTTCCTTGAGTGAAATTATCATCTCTTTAACAGCTGTATCAAATGTGACTTAAAATTATACTGGAAATGTTTAGTCATCACTTTTTAAGTGATGTATATCATTACTCTATAAACTTTCTTCTTTCATCCTTGCTAATGGAGATACAGTAGCAGAGGCCATGAAAAATCTAAGCTAAAAACTTCTTTCTTTGCAGCCCAGAAAAGTAAAGCAGTAAAAATTAAGTCCTTAGATTTAGATTCACAAAAGTATTAATGACTTTTAAAATGCAACATAAATTACATGTGAACATCAAAACCCAGGAGTGCAAGGGATGAAAATATATTATTTAGTCAGTTGAAAGTCTGATTGCGACTGACCTTCACCAGTAAAACTTCTTCATCAGTAAAGCTTCTTCTGGATCATACTGTGTATGGTTTCAGGCTTTAAGTCCTGCCAAAGATTGCTGCCTGCATTCATCTAGTTGTTGTGGGGAAATTCCAACACATCTATGTGTTTTTGTATTTCTGTGCATACCCAAGCCAATCCATGCTTAAACTGCATCAAACCCACACTCAATGGCAGCATACCTGTCATAACTCTTCTCTCAAGAGGAAAACATTGTGGTAGAAAGTCTTGCCTTCTCACTATACAACAGCTTACTCCTGCAATATTCCCAAGAAGGGAGAGATCTCAGGGAGTTCTGTGCTTCCTGCAGCTGGGAGAAATCAAAATTTTTCTACTTTGTCTCACAACATCCTTTCAGAAAGAAATATTTTCAAGAGATATAGATGTCTGTGGAGTTCCTATGTATCAGAGAATAATGACAAAGTCATAGAATGGTTGGGTTGGAAGGAACCTTAAGGACTGTCTAGTTCCAACTCCCTGCCATTGACAAGGGCATCTTCCACTAGACCCACTTGCTCAAAGCCCCACTCAACCTGGCTTTGAGCACTTCCAGATATGGGGCATCCACAGCTTCTCTGGGCAACCTGTGCCAAGGTCTCACCCCCCTCATAGTAAACAATTTTTTGCTGCTCTCTAATCTAAACCTGCCCTCTTTCAGTTTAAGGCCATTCATCCCCCCTTGTCCTGCCACTACTTGCTCTTTTCAAAAGTCCTTTTTCTTGTCAGCACCATTTAGGTACTGGAACGCGCTGTAAGGTCTACTCAGAGCCATCTTTTCTCCAGGCTGAACAACCCAAACTCTATCAGCCTGTTGTCATAGGAGAGGTGCTCCACTCCTCTGACCATTTGTTTTGCTTCCTCTGAACTCCCTCCAACAGGTTCACGTCCTTACTTTGGGGGCTGCAGGGCTGTATGCAGTACCCTAGATGGAGTGTCACAAGAGCAGAGGGGCACAATCACCTTCCTCAACCTGCTGTCCACGCTGCTTTTGTTGCAGCCCAGGATATGATTGTCCTTTAGGGCTGCAACCCCACATTGCCAGCTTATATCCAACTTTTCATTCAGCAGTATACCTAAGTCCTTCTTCATAGGACTCCATTCTTTTCCCATTCCATATTGATATTGGGTACTGCCCCAACCCAGACACAGGGCCTTGAACTTGGCCTTCTTTGCCTTCATGGCATTTGCACAGCCTGCTCCTCAAGCCTGTCAAGGTACTTCTGGAAGATATCTCTTTCCTTAAGAGAATCAACTAAAACTGGGTATTATCAACTCAGCTGGGCGTTACTGGATATCTTTCTGATGATGCACTCAAATCTATTATATGAACGTCTTTTTTCTTCCTCAAACCCAAGGACCTGGAGATGAAGGGAAATTCTGGAGTAAGGAAGACTTATTCTTGGCAGAAGAGGATGAGATTAGGTAGAACTTAAGAAAACCATCCATACATAAATCCAAGTGTCCTGATGGGATGCACCCATAAGTACCTGGGGAGCTGGTTGGCTCCTGACTGCTTCAACAGGGGGATTGAACAACATGAACTCCAAAGTTCCCTCCCAATGTCAGCCATTCCATGGTTCTGAGATTCAGAGCCAAGTAGATAAGAGCTGGAAAGTGACAGGAAAGGTCTTGGAAACATTTAAACTGCCATTTCCATTGCTCAGAATTTAAAGGGACAGAAAATCATCCAAGACAGTCTAAGAAGAGCAGGGATTCAGGTAAAAAATGAAAACAGAGAGGAAAATTATCCAAAATCAGAACAGCCAAAGGCAGAAAAACTGAAGAACAGGAACATATAATTTTAACAATGTGGTAGGAAATCTGTGACAAAGGTGTAAAGTTAAAAAAAATGTAAAAAAGCTCTGATTTTCCAATTGCTGTCTACAGTAAGCATTGTCAGACACACATGTATTTCCAGTTCTAGGGTTGAAGATAAATTTGCTTCACAGAAAATTTATTTATTTTTCCTTTAAGCAATTTTCAAAGAAGATGTGGAGAGAGTAATTTGGATTTGAGCTAGGAGGCTAGCTCCTTTCATTATGGCTTTGCAATTTATTCACTTCATAGCTTCACAAGTGATATATGTGTATTTTCAAAGACAATATGGTCTGAGAGTTTATTCTGCTTATCTCCAAATCTTTTGGGTTTTTCATCTTACATTACATTATCTGCAGAACAATAGCAAGAGTAGTAATATTAATAATAACAATAGCAATAATGTGCGGGAGAATCCATTTGAAACAAGACAACAAAAATGTACTTTTTATATTTTGTTCATTGTAAAAAAAAAGCTAACCATAAAATATGGCATTTTTTTCAAGTCTCACAAACATCTTTGAGCAGCTTTGTTCATTTTCACATTATCCCACTGTTCCTATTATTATCTAATCCCAGACCCATTTGCTTAAAAGAATTTTGAGAACATCTGTTTTCTTCAGTGAATGTGAACCATCATGATTATGAAAATCCTTAGGCTCTGAGTCAGACTGAAGCCCTATGGTGATATAAAATCCACAAAAACAAAGTAGAATTTTGCACCTGGCACCTCCCATATAAAACAATGTACAATTTTAAATTACTCTGCTTTTCTGTTTCTTTTATCTTTTTCATCCTGCATTTTGGGATCAGTGATAGCTCTAGTGATAGACAGATCTAGTGAAAGACTTAGATTTTACTGTACTTTGTCTTGATAGGATTTATATGCGAGTGGATGCATGTCTTAAACCTTTTGAGGGATATTTCAGATCTGATCAACCACTTGTGAAGCCCTTCTGGACATGTTGCAGAATTGTATCTTAAACCAATATTACAGCAATTGTTTGTGAGCAAGAGTAAGCAATACTCTTATACTTAAAGGTTTTAAGATGACACTTATAAAAAAAGAATTTGACCCTCTCCTTGGATTTCATGTGATGCACATACTCAGGATCATGCAGTAGTTTTTTTAAATATATCTCTATATTTTTCAAACTGTCACCTTTGTAAAATTTGTAGTGTAGTAGAATCAAAACTTTGAAATACCCAGAAATTTGGATGAACCTAGAAATATGTTTTCTAAAATTTCTATCTCTTTTTTTTTTAAGTGTACAGGCACAGAAAATTAATATTTCACTTTGGAAACATTTCTCCTCAAAACACACCCTATCTAATGAATTTTAGCCAAGAATTCAATATCAAAATTTTAATGCTCTGTTGCAGTTGTTACTAAACTGCCTTGACTATGCTAAAGCCAGTGCCATTAAATTTATTCCTGATTCTACTCTGAATATTAAAAAACTTTCTTCATTTCACAGTTTTCCTGATACAATCTCTCACTACTATGTTTGTAGACTGTCTGAAAATATCATGTAAGAAGTAAAACCATTGAAGCAAGCACATGAGTTCCCATTAATGTAATTTTTGTGTTTTCCTTTTTTTTTTTTTCATGTATTTCAATTCGTTAATACTTTTAAAATCAACATTTTTAAGTGCTTTGATTAATTTTACACAAGTCACAAACTAGATGTCCTTTGGATAAATCTTTAAGTAATATATTAGAAATCCTATTTTTACCATCAATAAAAATTGTAGATTTCATATATGATTATCTTGTAATAATCAGAATTCATACTCACTTGTTATAACAAAAAGCTATTTCTAATTGAACAATATATTATTAACTTATTATTAGAACAATTCATAAGAAAATTGTCTTCTTACTAAAATATTTGAGATAGGGAGAAAAATTTATTCCAACTATAAAATGCTCATGAAAGAAGAAAAATTCATTATGCAAACCCTATATTTTGCTCTCAAAAAAACTTGTGAAGAAGAGTATTCATGTGATTATAAATTATTTTCTAGCTTTTTTGTATTATTTCTCTACTCCAATGTTGTTCACTTGATATTAATTAGTAGCTCCAGACACCAGGTAAAATTTTTTATATAAATTTTTATTCTAAAATTATAGAAGTTCATTATTTTTGAGTAATAGCTATCATGGCAAATTTTTTGAAATATTGACACAAATAATAGAGGCACTGTAAGAAAATATTTTTAATCACTAGTATTTCTTAGTAATTTACTGTAAATGGTCTTGAGCCTTTTTTTCTCTATACACCAAAGGTGTCAGCTAAGCTACCTGGAATAAAATCAGTCAGAATATTTTCTTCTTTTTTTTTCTTGAATTATTTTTTAAAATAAAGTTTCTGTTCCACTGTTTGACTCAAGTATCCTAACAGAGAGTTTGCAAGACTGATAAACAATGTGCAATAAACTTTCTTTATGCTTCTCTTTTGACAGTGATACCTGAAAAATATACTGCCAAGAAATTATATTTCTGATTTCCACAATATATTTATGAAAAATTAGAGTGAAAAATATACCTGACAGATGGGTAAAAGTGATTATTAGGATATTTGAAACATTTGATATGAACACTAGCCACATTATTCTCTCCTTTGTGCTGATTAAACTGCCTTTTAAGACAGATATAGTTACTTGAATCTTCTTTAGAATTAAGGAAATAGAGCTAATTCGTACACTAATAAATAAGGTGTATTTTCTTTGGCGTTTTTAAAGTAAAGTAATAAATCTAAAATTTCTTGATTCATACTGTAAACAAGAACATAAACCACTTAGGTCTAGGTTGTTCCCTTCTGAGGAAAAATGTGATTGTGAGGTGGTAAGGTACAAATTTCTCCAGACTTCTTTCAGTGTGTTTCCAACCACTGAAACATAGGATATTGTCTCTATCCTCATCCTTGTCCTGCATGGGACCTTCCCAGATCTTTTCAATCTCAACAGAATCTAAGAGAATATAATATTCTTCCTTGAAGATCCTCCAGCCTGAACAGCAGACCAATAAACTTCAAGTTTTTAACCCAAATTACCATAAACTGAGTTTTAGAAAAAATAGTCTTCAGATGATTCTGCTAGGAACTTCTGCCAAGAAATAGAGAAGATAAAGGAAAAGGGAGGTAGAGACCTTCTGTGTTCATCAAGTAATATAAAATTATATTTAGACATTTTTCTTCTGGTATCAATCCAAGCAATATAAGAATCTAATAAATCCCGTGTATCATTTTTCTTTACCACCCATGTTCTTCAGCGCTATTCTTTTCTATGTTTTATGACACTTACAAAACTAGATTTTAAAAAAGTTTCATAAAGTTTTGAGAAAATAAATTAACAACAGTCTGAATGTATGTTTTTGGTGATTTGAGATGCCTTACAATATTTCAAATGCCTGTACAGGGATGGCGACCTAAGGCTGATCAGATACAGCCTAAAGCAGACACATATTCTCAATCCCAGTTTTAGGTCTAGGGTAACGATGCTAATTTTGATTTTAGCTTAATCATATATGAGATATAAATGAAAACATGTGCTACTAAAATGATACATATAAAATTGTAGTAAGAGACATTTAGCAGTAATTTTAAAACTGGGGAGGATTCAGCAATTAGCTTGATGGGATAGAAATACTACATTAGATTGTTGAAATAATACTTCAATCAGTTCTATTATTACAATTTCTTATCAAGATTATTCTTGTCCTCTGTGGAACACAATTTATCAGAATAATGTTTAGACTGCAGTAATTAAAGCTTTCAGACAAAAATATTATTTTGTATAAAATAAGGAATAAAATTGAACTTCTGCTCTACAGCATCATTACATCCATGTTGTGGTAAATTCAGTGCTTTGAATCCATTAACTTTTCATTGTGTAGTGTTATCATCCACTGCTAAAGATTAGCTACTGACACATTTATCAAAGGATGATAAATGAGCTGTCCTTTCAGATGTCTGATTATCTGACCTTTATTCAGTTAAAAGCACAAGGGGCTGACAGTGTTAAGTGCTTGCTAGTTTAGAATGAAATTGAACCTAGGAAACGAATGTCTGGTATTCTCTTCAATAACACAAATTTATTCCATCAATTTATTTTTAAATTAAAGAAAACAACATTTATTATAAAGCTCTGTGGAAATCACCAATTTCCATATTTTTTTTTCGTTATTTCATTAAGAGTTCTTAATTCTTGAAGCTGCATTTAAGAGAGAATGGTTTTATCATTTTCCAGTTGGTTGTAGATAGTGAGGCAGAAAGCACAGAGGGTTGCAGAATACTTTCAAATGTCCAGCAAAATTGTGCTAACTTTTATCTGTTTCTATGACATCCAGACAGCTACTGTCATCTGGATGACAACAATTCTAGAAATCCTCATCATTCATGTAAAGAGTAAATTCACTAACATCAGATAACTAATTTTAAATGTTTACTAAAATTAGTCTGCACTTGCATAAACTGTGAGTGATGAAGTGTGAACCTTAGATGAAACTTTTAGATTGCATAAAACAAGTACAGAAAAATAATCAATGTTAAATAAACAACCAAAAATTGGTTTTGACATTCCAAATGAAATAAAATTTGCTAGAAATTAGAATCAGAATAAGAGATCCAAGCTTCCAGTTTAATGTGATTTTGCACATGTCCAGAGACACTCTGGAAATAAATATTACCCAGCTAAGCTCCATGTTAAATTCTGTTATTGGTGTGAACCTGAAGAATAGTACTGGGCTAGGAAACCTCAATATAGCTTCTTATAAAAAATATTTTTATTCAGTTCAGCCATCTGTCTTGGCTGCTGCTCATCTCTGAAGCAAATGAATGGCTAGGCAAAGTGATAATAATCTCCAAAATATGATTTATGCAGATGTATTCTTGGTAAAAAAAGCTTCAAATTAAAAAGCAATATACAGTGCCTTATCATGGTCCTTTGCTGTACTGAGGGTTATAGCTGGTTTTCCTTCTTAGGCAAATCTTGATAATTATATCCTCTTTCCAAGCTGACAGGACATGAACTGTCCTTAACTAGTAGTCAAGATGTTGAGATTGTTAGCATAAGAGGAAGACAATGTTCTTATCACTGTGACTTACTACCATGAAGTAATCACTTTAGGATTATGGTAAGTTCATCTCCTTTCACTGTCAGGAGTGTAAGCAAAGAAAGAACGTTTCTCTTTAAAAATATGAAGCTGTCCTTCATAGGATCTATCCTTGTTCTACACATAGAAGATGTGCAGCCATTACAGGGAGGTTTAAGACTACAAATGGATGAAGGCACAGCTGAAGTGTTGTTTATAGCAAGAATTCTTATCGTGAGGACAGAGCAGTTTTAGGAATTCTTGAATTTTTAATGTATGAATCACTGTTATTAAATAGGTATACCTTATCCAAACCTTGTTGAGTTGACCTATATCAGCCAAAATGTAGTTCTGCTCCAATACAGTCATTGGCAACATGACAGTGAAGATCAATTTAATCTCTCTCCCTTCCCTTACTCTGTTCTAGGTTAGTTATTTTTGTCTGGTTTTGCACTAGAGTATTGTAGAGTGATGCCATGACACTAGTTAAATTTTTAAATATCAATAGATATTTAAAGTTGGTCATCTGAGCTTTTTTCCCCTGCAAATATGTGGTTGTCAGAATGTCTTCCGCTTCTGTGAGAACAACTGTTTTCAGTACATGCCTACCTCCATAAATTAAATTTAATTACAGATTAGGCCAGCCTGAGTTCAGGATTTAAGTCTTCCAGATTTAGCTTTCTACACATGTTCAAGTCCTCAGCACTGGTCAATCCATTGCATGGGTCTAGACAAAGATTCAGCATCTGCCAGGTGCCCAGCTAAATTGCTCTCTAAACTCCCTCTGCCAGATTTCTACTCACTATAAATCAAAGCTTAGACCTCAGACATGTATCTGGGTACTGGTGTCTAGACACATGGATCTAAGTGTCTTCATATCAGATTAAACCACAACCTCAGGTTTTTAATTGCACAGGCAGTGACACCTAGTGTTGTTCCTGTATGTACACGTACATTCCAGCTGTCTCTCCCAAAGGATACGGATTGGTTTAGGGTTTATTGTGCTTCACATCCAGCTCTGCAGGTATTGTCCAGAGTCATCAAGAGCACTGGAAACTGACTCAGGAAATGAACCACAAAACAAGCGACTCTTTATGTGGCCAAAGTAAGATAGGATGGAATTCATCTTTGCTTTCCAATTATTGATTTGTGAAAGAAGAATTGATTGCAAAAATGGGACACGGGTTTTCATTAAGATTTTAAGGAAAACATTTTCGCTTTAACTACAATAAGAACTCTTTTCTAGAACTATTTGTAAACAAACTAATCTACATTTAGAAAAAAACTGTTTTCCCCAGAAATTGTCCTCCTAGAACAATACACTAAACCTGGAAGAAATTATATCTCATTTTTGTTCACTTTTCCTTGATGAATACATAAAGACTTAATTACATGAAATAAGAATGGTATTGGAAGAAATAGCAACAATCATTACTTTAATTATTTGTCCTTTCTCACAGTATTACTCAAGCTAACTTCTTTCTTCTCAACTCATCTTGCTTCATTTTATGGTTGAAGTTAGCATCAAACCTATTTTTTTCCTTCTGTTTCCAAAGCATCAGCCACTTTCTCTTTAAAATCTCTTCAAAGTTGAATTTAACTGATCTTTTGACACTGCTATTTGAAGGTTAGCAAGTCACCTTAATATGATTGCTCACCTCTAGTCTCCATAGGTTAAAAGGTAATCAACAATAGGAAATCTTTAGAAATCAAATAGAAATATTTCAATGTTGGAACATTCAGGACTTCCAGATATGGTCTCCTTATTTGATGAAAACATTTCTCTGCCCCTCATTCTCTCTCTTATATGAGTTATGTGCCTGAGACATTTTTAATGGCAACTTCATTTAAGCATTGTAGGTGTCTTTATAAGTTTGTAAGATTAGAATGGATGCTTTCCTCTTCCTTTAACCATCTGGCTGATAGTGGTGTCATGAGTAATACCCTCTAGTGACAATCAAGTATATTAGTCTGTTTCCATTCCAGAAGACTAGCTGACAATCCATCATAATCTAATAGGTTCCTGGGAAATTCATAGGGATTATCTGTCAAAGTCTTGATAACATTTAACACCTAATTACAACACTTAACTGTATCTATTGATTTGAATATTTTTTAAACTCTTTCCAAATTATCAAAATGGTTTTGAATTCTTTCCCTATCCTTTGTAGTTTTCAGTCTCACACAATTAGAGAGGCAAAATAAAAGGACTACTTATTTAATTTCTGAGATCACTAATGAAAATTATTAGTAACTGTTGTCCAATGCAGACAAGAAGAAAATGTCACCTTACTCATCCTCAGGCAAAGGACCCCTTCTTAAAAGTATGGTAGGATTTTTTCCAACTAGTCTTGCACCCATTTATGAATGTGCATCCTAACATTTTCTCTCCGTTTTCTTACAGATATCAAGTATAACTTTGTCAAAAACTTTTCCATGATTACAGCATATAATATTTCCTAACTCTCAACTCTCAACCTTGCCATTCTACCGCAGAAGAAAATTGAATTTTATTGACATATTTATTTCTGATTAATCCATACTGACTGATGCTGAATTTATTTTCTGTGGAAAGGCACATTTTTTCCATATATTTCTGAGGATAACAGAAAAATTGACAGTGTCCTTCCATTTTATCAACAAATACAATTTTCTAGAATTTCACCCATTTTGCATCATTTCTTCAAAAATAAATGTTTGCATCCCTTCTACATTCAGTTCTTTAAATATTTCAATTTCATTTTTGCTACGTCTAGTTTGTTTGAAGCCATATAAATTGTGACAATACTTTATAATCTGCTTTTCTGTGTTTACCACTCTGCAATCAATGGCACTAGATACCTCCATGCCATAATAATTATATAATTTTCATTATATTCCTGTTCAATAGCCTTCCATATCTTTTTCTAGCTTAAACTTTATTTTGATACAGTTAATTTTTTTTTTGTCTTTAGAGACAGGTCCTTATTAGTCTCACAAAGCATCCTGGTGTGAAGCACTTGCAATGAAAATAATTCTCGATAGAGGATTTTAAAAAATAAATTTGAGTAAAAACTGATAATACAGAATCATTGAAAAACAGAAAAAAATAGGAGCTTCCATGACATTTAAGGTCAGAGCAAGATTTTGAAATATCTACTTCAGAGAATGATACTATCAAAACCATTTTTGGATTATGCTATTCTGTGGCCTAAATAGGAGGAACTTAATTTAAATAACTGGGGAAATAGCCTTCAGAGAGGTAAAATAACACAATGAAAGAAAATTATTGTTAATAAGACAACAAGATATTGGGATATTTTCAATGTATGCTACATTGGTGTGATGGAAACCAGGCAAATACAGATTTATCTGTGCAAAAGAGATAAATGAATGCAATATGGGAAAGTAACTTTGAGTAAGAGCTTGCAAGTCCAATATGATTAAAAATACCTATACCTGTATAAAACAATGCTGTACTTGTAATTTAGTGCACAGACTGTTCAATACAGGAGAACAGGGGAAAATAGAATTAATTGCTGAAACTGAAAAGAAGGTATGGGAATTGACACATGGCAGAGT
Organism: Melospiza melodia melodia; assembly: GCF_035770615.1. Taxonomy (NCBI): domain Eukaryota; kingdom Metazoa; phylum Chordata; class Aves; order Passeriformes; family Passerellidae; genus Melospiza; species Melospiza melodia. Next base: position 86,147,077 of record NC_086197.1, on the reverse strand, counting down.
AACTATTAAATACAAGAAAAGAAGATAAATCTTAGGAAAATCTGGAAAAAAAACAGTAGTTGAGGTGACTGCTTTCAGTAAATTGAAACAGTAACAACTGAAAATTCATTCTGGAATAACATGACATAAGAGAGGTCTGTCAAGGTGAAAGGATTGGCAGAGATAAGTTATAGTTCATATAGGTGTTTATGGTGCTTTAAACCAGATTTTTTTAATGGGGAAAAGACAATACATCTTCTGTTTGGAACTAAGAATTAATCGTTAATTACTGTTTTAACAGTTTAACAGTCCATGTTAACCGCTACAGAACAGTCTCATTATTTACAGAATCATAGCATGGCTCAACTTGGAAATGACACATAAGCATCATAGAATCTAATTGCCTGCTCTTGCACTCTTTAGAAATGGTTCTTAGAAGGTGATGAACATTTATGAGTAGCAATGCCTACAAAAGCACATTCCTAGAAAACATTACTGGTTGGCTCCCTCGGCAGTCTTAAGTCTCCTCTCACCTTATCAGGACATGATTTTGCTGGCAGTTTTTCTCCTATTGCAGCAAAAACTTCCTATTGTGTACCTTTTAGATAAATATATATCTTTTATATTTTCTAGTGCTGTGCTCATCCCTTCAGTTCCCCTTCAAGTCCAGAAAAAGATAAGGATGATTAAAGAATCATAGTTCAGATCGAAGCTCAAATTTTGCCCCTGCCCAGTCCAGTTTAGAATTTATTCAAGGAGTAAAACTTCACAAAACCCACAGAAACATATTCCCAACTTCAGCCCCCATCACGGTGTCTTCTTGGTTTTGTTGTAATTGACCTAAAGATAAATAAAATCCAAATACACCAAATGATGGAAAAATGAATGATTTCTAAAGAAAACACATAATCCTATGTTCTTTTTAGTGTAATTTGAATTCATGTGTTGATGTATAGGTGATGATGCTTAATTTTTCCAGATGTTTTTTACGCTGCAGTAAGAAATTGGGTCTTTCCGTTGCTCCAATAGTGGACTGTAGCTCAAAATATCACAGACTTTTATCTATTTTAGAAATACATCACGGAAAATAAGCTTTATTTTGCAGAGTAGACCTGTCCAGCTTCTGCAATGTGACATCTTGGGGAAGACAAAGCAATGGGTTGGCAGGCTCTTCTCTTTGTTAGTAAGGCAGTATCTCTTTGCCTATGGCCAGAGTTACAATACAGGCAAGGCAAGGGTAAGACTAAGAAGTTTTCACCAATCTGTGCTCACAAGCAAAGAATATATAAATCTCATTGAAATGGGTATGAAGTAAGTATATTTTCCTAACACCTATGCTGCTCTGAGATACCTAGTACCACTTTACTGTTTGTTTCACCCTCTTAGTGTATACACAGATGCCTTTCAGGGCATTACTGGGAGTGCTCAAGACCAGAGGATGCGGTGTACGCTGGATCTTCACTCAGTGAGGCTGCCCTTACAAGCTTTCTATACAGAGCTGGGGCCAGTCTGACTCTGAGAGCCCCTTCTGCAGCACTAACTTAGTGTCAGGGTCCCACCACTAATATTCACTGACTTCTGAATGACATCTTAGCATAGTAGAGATTGAAAGATGAAAAGTAATTAAGTGTTATTCACATAAAACCAGATTTTGCTTAATGTTCTGTAGGGCCTTGGAGAATATTTTGATCTAAGTGGTTTACTCATTTGAACTTTTCAAGGTTTAATGTTCATTAACTAAGATGTATTTTTGTGTTATAGTAGGCTCCTTTATCATCCCAGTTGCCACTGGATAAAATAAAGTGTTTGCCCCTTAAAACGCAGTAACTGTGCAGATGGGAATCAAAGTAGAATTTTATATCCAGTTAAAATTATAGGTGGAACTTTAGCAGTCCAGATATAATCGCCCAGGATGGAGTTTTGCCAAAATAAAGAAATTTGCTCTCAGTGAAATGTCCTTTGGATGTCTAAAGATCACTTTTGCTCATTCATTTTGTTTAAACCTTACTGGACAGATGGTCGTGCCGTACAGAAAAATCCATATAATCAGTTTAATAGCTGGTCAACAGGGAGGGTTGTGCTTATGAATTCTGTTGTGCATTTACCATGGCTGACTGCTAGGTGCCCATCAAGATGCTCCCTCACTCCCTTCCCTCAGAGGAATGGGGGAGAAAATAAGATTAAAACCTCATGGGCTGAGAAAAAGGCAATTAAATAAAGAAAAGACTATGTGTGGAAGCAGAGAAAACCAGAAATGTATCTTTTCTACTTCCCATCAGCAAGCAAAGCCCAGCCATTCCTGGAAAGTAGAGCCTCAATATTCACAGTGGTGGTTTCAGAAGATAAATGCCTTAATGAATGTAACCTTCTCCCTTTCTCTCAGGTTTAACTGCATGAACATGGTAGTTTCAACATGGCACTCAACAAATTAAAAATATAGGGGGGTTTTAAATATAATTTGAATAATATTGTCATTCTCGAAGTTCTGTCATTTACGTACTGCTGTTAGTATTCACTTATTCACTTCAAAACACTGCCTAACAGTGTTAGGCAGTTTAGATAAAACAGTTCTGTGCAGTTCTTGCATCAAATTCAATTTAAAATGCTATGGTGAAAACTGATAGAGACTGTTCTTTCTATTCCCAAACCTTAGTTAAAGTAGAATATCTTTGTATTAAGATATTGGCTTTATTTGAGACCCAGGAAAAACAATCACTTCTAATTAGTAGAGATGACAAATCATCCCGAACTTTCCTCCTTTCTATTTGTGCAGGACCTTTCAATACAATTTATCTCATTAGACTGCAGAAGGCTGCTGATTCAAGTGGTCTGCTGGAAGTAATTAATGGAGATTTGTTCAATAAAGTGTGACCTCAAATTTTGTCATTTAAGGCTTTAGACACCTCTGGGGACACAGAAGACAAGCCTGTAAACTAGACTGCACACATACAAACAATGCATAGCAGTAGCAATGTGGTGCAGAAAGATAGTAAGCTTATCTGATGTCCTGAATATGATCAATTCTGGCCCAGGTAGGTAAGCAGATAAGATACTTAAATTGAAAATGGTAGAGGTTTAGAAAACTGTCCCAAATAGACTTTGCCTTACATTTTTTTTTCTCTTTTCGAAGCATAGTCTTGTGAATTAACAAAAATTTATTCCTGAAATAAAAAAAAAATAGTATGCAGCATTTATGTGGTAAATATAAGGGAAAACACAGAAAATAAAATTTTGCATTCCTAAATAAAACCCTGCAGAAATCAATAGCACTTAGGGAAAAACTATAAAGAGTCTAAGGACACATATTATTAGTGGAATGTCTAAGACATTGAGGATAATAAATATAATATGGGAACTGCATTAAGAGTTAGATATTAAACCAGAGAGAAAAAAAATACACTTCAGTATTAGTTTTATTACTATAGTGACTGATGTAACAGAGAACAATATTAAAGTACTGCTTCCCAGTGATTATTCTAGAATTACTCAATAATACTTCAATTTCTAATACTGCCATAAGGGAGAGCTATTAAGCCTATTAGATAGCAATTAATTTAGTAAAGCAGAAATTAAAAGAGCAAGTACATTTTACTAAGGGAATGTGATGAGAAAGCAATACCACGTCTCGCACTGGTTTGTTTGCTCTCCTATAAAATAATGATAATGATAGTTAATAATATTAATATTAATATTAATAATAGTAAATAATGCTCCCATTGGAGTAAAATGGATTAAGTTCTCTCTTTACAGCTGCTGCATGAAATACAGCATTTGAACATGATTAGAGTTTTCTCAGGTTTAATGTCATAGGTCCACTAAGCTCACCAAGCTGACAAGGTTAAGTCATACTGGAATGTGGGCAGCATCACAAATGATGACATCATATATCCAATTGTAATAGATAAAACAGCATTTTAGAGTGTCACTAATAGATGTTAAGATTCAACAGATGCTAAATAGAACTCAGGTTTTAAGCCTAATGCTAAGAACATTAAGCCTACCACACAGCTATGAGGTTCAGGAGTTCTTCAGAAGTTTTCACATGGACATTCATGGCAGAATCTTATTCATGTTGAAATTCCTGTTTGTAGATGCATTAATAATTTTACAGTTTTTTAATGGAATGTAAGTTCATTTCTAAGATAAATCTGTAACAGTATAAATACACAAGGAAAATTTTTTCAGGTGTGTGTATGTATTGTCTGACCCTTTTATCCTGTGGTGTTTTGAATCATCTTGATTTCCTGTGCTGTCACTAAGTCACTGAAAGGGTATCAGAGTATTCCAGAGTATTTTCAACTTATCATTTCCATCATAATGCTGCCATTGGCAATGACTCCTGGTCTTTGGCCGACTTCACATTCTCTTGAATTTGTAAACATTGTTCTGTGACTTATAAAAACGTTCATAAAATGATATTATTTTTATAACGACCTTCTTTATGTGTTTTTTCCTTTGGTTAGAACCATTCTCTTCTGTCACCCAATGATTCCTCACTAGAGCAAGGCAATACAGCTCCTACATTGTAGCTCAGTAAAAATGATTTTGCCATTTTTTTGTGCACAATGATATGTACTCCTGACCTGAGAATGTAGAGCCAGGGCAGGCCTGGGCTTGCTTTTGCTGAAGCTGAGCTGAGCTGGTTTCAGGGTTAGCCTGGAGACCAAATGCCTGTTGCCTCCGCTGTCTGAGCTTGAGCTGTGCCACTGCACCCAACATTGTTAAAGTAACTTTATTGACGAGCAAAGACCCTCACAAATATGTTTTGGGTTCTCAAGGGTTATACTGTATCAACCTGTTTGTTGTGTATATAACAGCATGACATTAATAGGTAACCTAGATCTGTTGGCAAAGGGATTATTTTAGTCTGATTAAACAGTTTCACCAAACTGTGACAGTGCTTTTGTACCCTGGTTCACTAGAAGCTAATTGGTATGTCCCTTCACTATTGTATCATAGAGATTTAATAGTGTTGTAATTGTCTTGCTAAGCACAACCGATTGATGGGAATACAATTCTGGATACAATTCTTCTCTGATTTTACTTCAGAGCTTTGATCTATTTACCCTTTTCTGCAACAATGGTCAGCAAAGCCTGACTAAATACACATAAAGTAGTGAACCTGCTTTCTACAAAATCATTATTTTTGGAAAGTAGCTATGGATATGAACTTTTATATTTTATAATTACTACTAAGATGTTCCAGAAATACAAATCCAATTAAGTTCTGATAATTGCAGTGGTTATAAGTATTGCTTTTGGGTTTTTTTTCCTCAAAGCGAAAAACAAAAAATGAAAGAAAACTCAACTGGCCTTTCAAATATCACTTATCAGTCTTTTTGCTAGTTTTATTTGAATAGATTATGACTGCTTGTCAAGAGCTGAATTATTTGCCCAGTTGTTTATACTGGAGTTAGTGGGACCATGAAATTTAAAAAAAAAAAAGAAAGAAATAATGATATGCTCCTATTAAAACAAATTTACATTGTTTTAGAGCAGATGGCTATATTAACACTTAGTAAGAAAAATTGTTGTTTAGAATTAATTTTGAATTTTGTCAGAAATCCTGAGGTGAAACATTCACAGCCATTGGTGCTTTTTCAGCACATTAAGCTTTTATGAAAGTAAAAGTTAATTACATATGATGACTAAACTCCAGGGATATAATTAGCTGAACTGAAAGGCTGAACATCAGTAATTAAATGTCATTTCAGTTCATTGTACTGAATCCTAAACCCTACCCTTAAAAAGCTATAGGTATTGGAATTTGTTATATGCATAGAACCATTTCTTCAGAAAACCTGAACAGAGCGTTATACAAAATACGTGGAGTGGAAACCATAATTATGGGTTAGTTTCAACACTTATGCATTAGGCAGGGTAACTTTTTTCAGAGTTGTCAATGGAAAAGATTGTACCTTGGTTGGATCTTTTTTCCTTTTTTCCCTGGCTTTAATGTGAGGGTAGGGAAGGGAATTTTTAGATTTTGTTTTTCTTTTTACATGCTTTCTTTTTCTTTTTTTTCTCACTTTTTTTTCCCAGTTTGAATAGGTCTGAAACTTCTCTGTACATTTCTTAGATTGTAGAATATACAAAACTAAATGTCCACATCCATCTCTGCATATGTTTTGTTTTGACCAATGGCATATCAGAGTTAAAATTTTATACAAAAAAAAGTTCTGTCTTGAGTAGAACAAAACACAGAGCTTTACAGAAAGAGATTTTCTGGATCTGCATTGCTATGCAGAACTTGTCAGGTTTACAGGACATGGGAGGTAAAACAGCTTCTCTGCAAGTTCACTACTAGCTCTGCATTTTAGTTGCTTGACAAACCTGCTTCCATATTCACTTCCCAAAAAGTGTAAATAGACAAAAAAATATAGATTTAAAAAACTGAGTCTTCTTGTCAGAAGATCAGAATATTTAACATCAATTTTCTAATTTTCTACATTGAAGGATATGCAGAGTACTTTAAACCACATACGACAGGCACCTATAAATTAATTTATATGTTCTAAATGTCCTTTCTGAAGTATATCTGTTGACTATCAAGGGAAATTTTTGTGCTTTTTGTTAGACCTAATTTCAGCACCTAAATTTATGGCATAGAAATTTTTCTTACCTAACTCAAAATTATTTTTTATCTCTTTTTAGCCTAAAGTCATTTAACTAATTTTTACTAGGTCCTTAAAAAATGTAAGTTACTAAAATATTTAAAATGCTATTCTCAAATTTTGGTGCATAAAAGAAAAACTGTAATTGCTTTTATGTGCTATGTTTTGGCTTTGCTTGGCTGGATTGAGCATCCTACTACCTTATGTTACCATTTCTTCTCTTGCATTCACCACCTGAGACAATACTGGCCATTGCCAGTATCAGAGGAATCCAGGTCCAGCACAAACAGATGGTCAAATTGTAGGAAAGCCAAATTTGGAGGACTTGTCAAAAGTGTATTCCTTTTTTGTTTGTTGTTTGTTGTTTTTTGGTTTTTTTTTGTTCATAGACATTGACATTCAAAGGTCTCATGAAATTCAGTAGAAATCTCAAACAATTGAAATTACTGACATGCATATTTTATGCAGAATCAAAATAGATATCTTTACATTCTTCATGTTTCTGTCAAAACAGCCCTGAAAAAGAGCATGCATAAAATCTCACAACGCTTGTGCTTATAGCAACTTCCTTTCTTTCTGAGATGGTAAATTTTAATTATACTCTCTAAATATAAGATAGCACTCAGATACTTGTGAAATTGATTTTCCTCAATGGAGTGCCACTTATCAATTGTAATACCTGTCTGTGTTTCTTGGTGTGCTGTATATGTAAAATAAGAAGCATCACTAAATATATAAAAAAAAGGCTTATTGGTAAATAAAGTCACATTATTTTCTATTAGTAAACTCAGAACATTAGCTGATGATTTATTATTGAATAACTTGTTAATCCACAGTAATACATTTGATGAGGTTTTTTTGTGTTCTATATTTCTTTTGCAAGTGCAATGTATTTCTGTTTGTATTAGGCAAATTCATAGCAATATAGATATAGAATTATGCACTTTTTACATATGGAAAAAAACCTTAAACAGAATAACAGCTTTGGCCACACTCCATTCAACTCATTTTCTTTTCTGTGTTGTCAAAGAGAATGACCTAAAGCTGATGAAAATACTTCTGCATTAAAGGCGTGACAAACGAGTCATGCCAATTACAACTGTCTTCAGAAATGGGGTACTGATATCAGTAAAAGAAAGAAAATAATAGTTTCCTTTCATGTTAACAAGGGCATAGCTTACTATCAGTATAGCATATCAGATTGATCAGATTTTCATGTGCTGTTCTGAAGAGGCATAGCTGCATTAAGTTCAGGGATTTTTTTTATCATGTAAGCAATCTAAAGATTATTCTACCTGTGCTGTCAATAACAGGTATCTGCAACAAACTGTACCACAATTCTATACATTAAATTATGCCTAAAATAGATCCTACCCAACTATTAAAGTTGCACTTATTAGTAACTTCACATTTTTAATTTATGTTTGCAACTCTGTAATCATCCTATGCTTTTTGCTTCAAATTATCAACTTGTAATTTTGCTATAGTCCTCTGGTTTTTTACAAGTTTCTGAAGATGCCTTTATGATTATGGTGACACAACCAGTGTTTCATCGATACAACCTAGTTTCACTTGTGTCCTTTTTCACTTTGCAAAAATAGCACTCAACAGAAATCGATCACAAGGAAAGACTGAAAGGCCTGACAGAAGGAATATCTGTTTTCAGAACAGATTACATTTATAATCTTACATTAATATAATTGGTATCAAAAATATTTTACAAAAAGAATGATTAAGTGCTCCTAAACTCTTAATGTTTGTGTTTAACCAGAGGAAATGACAACGTCCTGGTGGCAAAACTAAATCCTTCTCCTGACTCCTTAGCTCTTGAATAAATGAATAATTCTTTGTTTGAAGAAATTAAAAGATGTTTGAATGCACAAATTTCCCCAAGTCCTGTAGTCAGTACAAATTAAGATGACCGAAGGATCCTTGACATTCTTAATACAAAATTTTAAACTTTTGATTTAAAAAAAATAATCCTCTTATATTCCTCAGCCTTCTAGGAACAAGAGTGAAGACCATAAGAAAAATGAAAGAGTGTACCTGTTACTATACATATACATGTAGGTAGAAATTAGGTGACTGGGGGAGTAGTTCTAGATGAACACCTCTACCCAAGCTAAAATAATCTTTGCTGAGCTGACCTCCATGAAATTAACCTCCAATTTGCATTTCTATAATATCTGCTATGTAAAGCTTAACCCACTCCAATTCTAAAGTAGTAATTTCAATGTATATCTCACTATTATGCTGTACAAAAACTTATGCATTTAACTGGGTTTATGTTAGATTTGGTTCTTGAAGACTTCTCTTCCCTGTTGCCCCTCCCACTTTCTTTCTCCCCTCTTTCTCTGTCCCTCTGTCTTTGAGATTTTAATCAATACTCAGTAGACATTTAACAACAAAGCAGTTTTGTAGGTGCTTAAAATGGATAGGATGTGTCCTGAGATGCTGAAGCACTGAAACACAATGAGATGACTTGCTACAATGGTAATAGCTGAAGAATGAGCTCATTATTTGAATACACTGTGACTAGAATTAGCCCTCTTATCCCAGAGATTTTCACACACACTACTCACATTCTTGTTGTTCACCTAGAATATGAAGATGTCAAGGTCTCTCTTCAGATAAAGTTAAAATCCTAAACCACAATGCCCCCAGTCAAATGGTCTCATCCTCTTAGATGCTATAAGCTTTTTATTCTGATGCTTGAAAAGATTTCTGTCTTGAGAATAAGAAAATAAAAAGGTGATAGAATGAAACACAAAATAAAAGCAAAAGTCAATGCCTTATATAAAAAGTTGAAGAATGAGTAACATGGCTTTCTTTCCCCTTACATACAGGTCCAATACTACATTTAAAAATAACATAGCTCAAATGCCTTTGAGCATTACTCAATGCCTAAGGCATTTCTTCCTGAGCAAAGACAAAAAGGTAAAATACAAAAGTAAATAATTAAAGTTAAATAGGGCGGATGGCCCACATAGCTGGTAATGAGATAGAGCATTACACCTCTAGGTCACTTCTTCACAGCTGTATCAGATCAGTTGTGACAGAAATTGTTACCCTCTGACATCTTTTCAATGCCCTGAGTGAAATGAGTTCCTGGGCTTAGTCTCAGTTCTAATGACTGAGAATTCACATTGCAAATGACATTAATTGGCACCTTTGTGTGGTAATACAAGCAGAGACCAATGCCTAAATTCTCTGGAAGAGAATTTAAAAAGAGATATTTCTACTCTGGAAACAGTCAGTTACAGTCAATCTTAAGGTCTATAGGAAGAAAGTAGTAATCAGAGAGGTGGATTTTCTTCCGAGAAGTGTGCACCTAGTGGAAGTGATGTTTGATCAACATTATGTAATATCACTAAAGCTCTAAGCCACGAGATTCCTCCAAATAGGTCCCTGAAGAAGAAAAAAATAGTTGTCCTGAAGTCCAGCTTTGCAATCCTACTTTTCACCTTGCTTTTCTCCATGTAGAATCCTGTACTTCACCCTCTTATGTTCACTGCAGCCAAGTACACACCCAGCCTTTCCATCCCTAAGTCCTTTCTTGCACACTTTTTGTTACGTCAAAACCTGAAAATAAAAAGGCATTCCAAATATTAAACTTATTATTTTGGGATGGCATTGATATTTTGATTCTTACAGAACAGCTGAGCTTAGCTTTCCGCTTCTCCCACATCTGGTTTGTGTGCCCTCAGCAAGTCATGCAAGATGAATGAAGCAATCTTCCTTTCAGAGAGTAGATTAATGGTATAACCATAAGGCTTTGCCAAAAATCTCAATTTTATTATCAAAAGAATTTAAATAAAAAAGCTTTTATAAATAATGCTCTGTTTTCAGACATTAAAAGTCTCTGTCCTTTCTGTCTATAGCCAGCATACAGTATGCTTGGACTTTTCTTGTTAGCTGGTCAACCTGTATCCTGATATGTATTTTAGCAGTTGTTAGAGAGAAATCAGGCATGTTTGACAAATACCACATCAAATTAGACTGTAAAACAGTTAAATATATTCCTCTGTGCTCGTCCATTAGAAACACGGTTATGAAGAAGTTACTGATCCATAAAGAGCTGTCTGTAGGAAGTCACACAGGTATTTTTTATATCACTTGTCTTTTTCAATTGAGAAATATTATCTGGTTTCTTTAATGAATAGGTATTCCACTTACCAGTAGCACTATAAAATAAAATCTTTATTAAACCACTTTATCTTATATTTTACTGACTTATCCTTTTAAAAGAAGCATTAAAAACAGCTTTCAGCACAGGAAAATGAAAACTTTTTTAAAACACCTTTAGATTAACTGTTCTAATATTAGAACAGAATCCAAACAACAAAAATCCATGCAGGAACATGTGCCTTAAGAAGAAAGTAATGAGAATAAGCTTGCCCTTTTGAAAGATGTCTCTTCAAAAAATCCTATTAAAATCTTACCTACATTGCAACCAAAACTCTCCAAGAGGGAACTTTAAATGGTTCCCTGTAAATTCCAGGAGTGAATGTATATTTATTTTGAAAGACTGAAGTTCATAATACAGCACAAGGTCTGTCGTTGTAGATTGACTAAATACTTTCAGCTTGAAAGAAGTATTTTTGTTTTCCTTTTATATTCACTGTTTCAAAAGCTTGTAACAGCTTCTATTTCTGTGAGACAGCAGTTCTAAAAATTAACCCAAACCTGACTTTAACTATATTTCCAGCAACCTTAATGAGTGTTGTAAATTCTCATTATTGGTAATATATCTTACCAATAGGCACCGAAATGGCTTCAAGAGTCCCTGTGGAAACCATTAGCAAAATGCAGGACTAATTTTCCTGATTTCTCCCATGATTTTTAAGGGTTCAAAAAAAATACTTTCTATTTGGACCTCTTTTTTTATTTACTTTTCCACCAATTGTAATTATATAAAAAGAATATATATGTCTAATTCAGAGGGATTTTAATGGGGTTTGCTTCAGGTTAGGCTTGGAGGTGCTGGAAACCTGTTGTAATAAAGACCTTCTGTCATTTTGATACTGAAAACTCAGTTTCTTAGTGAATAAATTGTAATTTATTGCACCACATAGCAGCAGACATACACAGAAATAGAGTATGTATGCATTTCTAAACTATTCTATTTCAGATTCTTTAACTATCTTTAACTGTCATATTCATTTGTTGTCTAAGTAAATGAAACAAAATTGATTTCATAGAGATAGATCTGTATGGAAGGTTGGCCAGAAAGATTGTACAGAGGTGTTCATCAAAACCTAGAAAATTTATGTTGGGTTTGTATGTCTTATGAAAATATACCTTGTCATGTAAAAGAAAAACTTACCTTTCTACACAGGGTTGTTCAGAATATTTGAATACTCTGAGCAGTTTGGGGCAGTGAAATGCAATGTAGCGCACAAAATTGTGTATTCTGCAGATGGCAATGTGATTATGATGAAAGAAAAGGAGCTTAGTGAAAAGAGAGGGTATCAAAAAGACACATTTTTACTACATTATAAGCAATTTTCTAAGTGACAGGTATTCAGCAGCTGCTATGATAAAATTTTTGTAAGTGTGAAGAGTTGTTAAGAACAAAAAACCATACAATTTAGCATGATATTTAGCAGAGAGTTGATGTATCTTATTTTCAGCCAGCCACTTTTAAGTTAGGCTGCTTTCTCATCAAAAGCTAGGATTTCTCCAGCAGTCTCAAAGACTTTCTGTCTAAACATAAATGAAGATGACTACTTAGTGCTCTCCATTGTCAATACAGTTATTTAATGATTAGAAATCTGCAAGCAGCAAGTTCTGTAGCCCTGAGCAGTCATATATTGAAGTAAATGTAAGAAAAAGATCAAACAGCTATCAGGACAAAAGAAAAAAAATTTGATAGTGGAAGGATATAGTGAGAAGCATCCTAGAATGATACCTGGATTTCCAGATTTCGAAACACTAGGAGATCTATCTCCCAGACACCAAAGTTTGTGTCTCCTTCTAAACTCAAGTATTTCTCCAGCTTCTGGTCATCCTTCAAGAAGGCAGCACAGAAAATAAGGTTCCTGCCTGAAAACCCTCAAAATTCAATCCTTTAAAGACCTTCTGAAACATTTTTGACACGTACATTGGATCTGGCTGAGCTGGAGTTCATTTTCCCCAGCAGCCCTGACAGTTCTGTGCTTTCCCTGATACCCCTCTGATAACCCTGCAGTGCTCTCCATTTTTGGAGAGCCCAAGGATGCTCTGCCACACCTGGAGGAAGCTTCCAGAAGTTTCTCACAGAAGCCACCCCAGTAACCCCTGTGAGACCAAAGCTTGCAATTGCAAACCCAATGGAGCGTGTCAGGAGACATTTTATCCTACTGGGATTAAAACACCTAGATCCTCATCAAACAAAGAAATTCAAAATTGAGAGTAGTAAAGTGGATCCTTTTTACAAGCATGTGCTGATAGGATAAACATGAGTATCTTTAAACTAAATGGGGGTAGGTCTACATTAGATGTTAGGAAGAAATTTTTTATTGTGAGGGTGGTGAGACACTGGCACAGTTTGCTTACAGAATCTGTGGATGTCTGTTCCCTGGTAGTGTTCCAGGTAAGGTTGAAAGGGCTTTGAGCAACCTGATCTAGTGGGAGGTATCCCTGCACATGGTTGGATTGAAGTCTTTAAAGTTCCTTCCAAGCCAAACCATTCTATCATTCCATAATTCTAAATTTATTTTATGTTAATTTATTCTTATCCCTGTGCTAGTAAATGTCTTGTGAAACTCTTTATAATGTATATATGTAAATATAATTAGGATTTCAAAAAAGCATTTCTTCTGAAAAAAATTTGTTTTGAGGTCTTTCTTTTCCTTATATTCTGTCCAAAATTAGAAATAATTAAAATAATAATGATCAAGAGAATCAAACTGCAAAAAGTCATGTCATAATAAAATATGGTGCCCTTCAAGGCTGATGAAAGTCTGATATTTAGCCATCACTCCTGCATGTGAACTCAGCTAAAAGTGTTAGAGAAAACTAACAGTTTTAAATAATTACTAGTTAATTTTCTGAAGTATTCAGATGACTACTGACAGAATATAATGTGTTTTGTAGTAATATCTTTGCAGTATTTATATAGATTTTTTTATTTATATTCCTTCTTTCTGTAAAAAAGAAATAAAAAGAGCAATATATCCCTTTTTTTTTTCTTGTGAATACAGTGATAGCATGCATTTTAAGGTCATGTTTGTATGTTAAAACATTTATGAAAATGCTTTTGAATTATGAAGTACCATACAATCTTATCTGAGAAATAAAATGACTACATATTAAAAATATGTTTTGGAAGGACTTTTTCAAAATATCAGTTATCAGTATAGTTCAAGAGATTCTCTTTTAAAGATATTTTCTTTCATATTTTGAATGTTCAGATGATGATCTCAGGTGCTTAAAACCAGGAATTTCCTGTTGAGTTTTTGCATATTTAAACACATTTAAAACTTTATGAATCTACAGCTTTGAACAAGGGTGAAGGAGCAAGTTGTGACCTGTCAATTCTTATTATATCAGTTACTTATCATTAGTTGGAAAGTAGATTGGAATATTTTCTTTTTAATGAAAATTCTCCTAGGGAGAGGAAAGCATTCTGTTCATAAATTATGGTATCTTGGACAACTAGCAAGATTCTTTCAAAACACCTGTGCTTAATTGCCTGTGATAATTTATTGAGAGACTCCACACAGTAATATTCAAAATACACCAGTTATTTGAGCATGAGCTGATCTTGTGCTGAATTACTCTTTTCCCTACAGTGGTACTAAAATTTCGTAGTTGCAGAAAAGAACCCCACTAAGTAGAGTGCTGTTTTCTTCTCTGCTGTCAAGGAAAAATCCTACAAATAAAATGGACCCATTCCTCAGTTATCCAGTTATCTCTTTCTGGCCACTGTAAGTTCCATATTCTGGAACTAGAAAAGGACCTGTCTGATACCTGGAGAATATATGTCTATATGTGTGCGCTTGTGTGGTAGTATAAAGCTGAAAACTGTGATACTATCCAACACCTTAAATAAATTTTGCACATTTGATATCCTGGATGTAGACTCCTGATATAACATATATATCCATCAGTGGTCAAAAAAGCCCCTTAAATGATCATGAACAAGTTTACCTTTATGTCTATCACTTTGGAAAAGTATTTCAAGTCTTACCCTCAGAATTTAATACAGATTAATTGTTTCTAGGAAACTATTGCAAAGAATAAACTGATATCTCTTTAACCTTTCAGTTTTACTTTTCCAGATTTATACTTTTTGGTATTTTATAAGGAGCAGCTCTTATTTTTTTTTAGGGAAGTTACAATTTCAAACTCATTTGTTACAGCCTTAGCCTAGAAAGATTCCTTTAGAATCCTAAAACAGATTATTTCAATCTGGTGGTTATGGTGTTGGGGGCAGGGGTTAGTTATGGTGTATTTTTAGTGTTGTCAGCACCTGGACTCTTTCACCAAAAGGAATATTATTGTGGAAGGGGCTAACAGCGGGTTTGTTAGCTAAAGGAATGAGAAAAAGTTGAGAAGTAAGAAGAAGCTGATAAAGAGTTTTTTTTAAGGCTATAACTAAGGAGATTGAGAGAAGAAAGATAAGAGAACTTAGCAGCTAGATGAAGTATTTTTAGAAAGTTAGTTGAAGTCACTATTACTTTTCACCAATAGTATTATGTTGACCTATTGTAGCCAATAGTTAGAATAGAAGAAGCATAAACAATTAAAAAGTGTATAAAAGTCAGCCACGTTCAATATTAAAGAGTTGCCAACTGAGACTGCTTGTAGTCTCTGTGTCGTGACACCTCGACAGCGACATATATTCATCTTGATGTTTGTATTCATGTTGTATCTTATACGTATTATATTCATCTTGATGGAGATCCACTCCAAATAGTTTTCATGTTTGCTAACACTCCTTGACACTTCAGTCTTCTTCTTTGGTATCAGACTCCATATTGCATTCAAAATTAATATATGCAATACTTTTTATATATGCCACATACTGTTTCTTTGTTATGTCTGGAATAATGTTTTTCCTGCTCCAGTTTTTTACTCTTTATTGCTGCAGAGTCTCCAGGATCCAACCTGTGCCCCATCTCTTATCATCCCATGTCTCATCTTTCTCACTCTATCCCAAATATGGTGCCTCCCACCCTGAGGCTGCTCTTTGCCTCAGCACAATGGGATTTAGGTTTGTAATATCTCATTCTACATGGAATAGTTTCTTGTTACTAGTATTCATGCAAAGCTCTGGTCATACCACACAAAGATAAACACAAGGAAAACAAATTACCTTTGGCATCTGAACAGTTACAGAAATGGCTGTCACTCTTAAACCAAGAAAAATAGAGGCAGGTCAAGAAAATTTCAGAGCCTGACAAGCCTTACAAGCTTCAGTCCTCAGCATAAAGCATTTGATCTGTTACTGGCAATGGCAAAAGACACTCCAGGTCCCCACATTTACACTTTGAAGGTTTCAGGAAATGTCTTGGTATTCACAATGGGGTAACTGTGTAGCCCTACAGTTTTGCTAGTTTTAGGGGATAGAGAAGGGATTTCCAAAACTAGAATGCCATTCCAATTGTATTTAAATGGAATTATGTTACAGAGTGATTTAAATTTATTCCTAAAATTCTGTATCTGTGTTGCTGTATTAAAAATGTACTTTACAATCAATACCATGACAGAGAGGAGCTCTTCTAGGACTTATACTGGCTAGCAATAATTTTGGTCTGATAAGCAGTGACATATCTGTTTGAGGTGCAAATCAGCAAAACCATAATCATAAGACTGTTCCAATGTAAAGAAAATTCAAATATGGCAATATGAAATTGGTCAAGTTCACAAATAGGCCTGTGCATAAAGTCCTATGAACTAGAATAGTGTTGAAAGACTGATTTAGGGTGAGGAAAACAAGTTCACTTCCTATAGAAAAAAGCTAAAATCAAATTCTACTAAGAATTACATGCTTGAAAAAGCAATTAATTTATAAAGCAGTGACATAATCTGGTTTATAGTAATGGCTGATATGCCTCACTTGAGGCCAGAGGCTCACTGATAATGCTTACACAAAACAAGATTAAGTGTGTTCATGCAAGGAAAGGTACAAGATTTATTCACTGATTGATTGATTTGATTGATGAATATTCTGACTTAACATCCATCAAGTTGTGGATGAATTGTAGGTACAGTAATGGAAAATTCAGAGGGCACAGGCTCTGTGAGAAAGGGCATATTTCTACAGCAGCTCCTAATGCTGATTCTTTAAAGAATGATTTATTTACAAAAGAAAGTTGTGAATCTCTGTGGTGAAGTGAAAGCAACAGGTTGAGACTATGTTCTTTACTGAATCTGCTCTATGCAGAATTGTAAATGGTTTCTGTTTATCCTTCAGAACTATAAAAATTTCAGCCTTGAATCCATCACAACTTTAGACCAGTATCAGATCCCAGACCATGGAAATTGACAATATAGAGGGAATGCAGACAAAGCTCGCAATTTCACACAAAAATATTAAAAGCATTTTATATGCATCACAACAATGCCAAATTTTGCTATAATTTATCTTAAAGACTTAAAAACTCAGTTTTTTTTTTTATTATTGTGGGGAATATTATTTGCATCTTAGATTTAATCCAAGGGATGAGGGCTATCAACACAAGTGGTGTGCAGAACTGGGCTTATGTATTGGGATGTACAAAGAAAATATTAATGAAAAATATGGCATAGGAATTTTGTTCCTGTAATAAATATTTTATGCAAGCTGCTGCAAGTATAGAAGTCCTTACAAGACTTTAAAGATTTCATGTGCTTATACACAGTTAAGGAACCAAATAATCGTACACACATTAAGTCTGGCACCCCAGGAACCTAGAAGTCTGGCACCTAGAAGAAGCCCAGCTTCACTGGACACAATTCCACTGAGCTGGGTGTCTGTGGCTGGGTACCTACAATCACTAAGAAATGTTCAGTGGCACAGCAATGTTCTCATCCTTTAAAGAACTGCTTTGCAGTCCATGTGGTAAATACTGAGAGGATACCTGAAAAGTTAGTAGACTGCTTAAAGCAGTCTGTGAGGAAGTAAGGAGAAAGAAACTGGGCCATTACACAGCCAGGAATAAAAGAAATAGGAGACAAGAAATAAATTATTCTCTTTTTCTGTTTGGCCTAGTACTTAGACTGCTTTTATGGGGTATACATTAACCCATCACTCTTAGCAGATTCCCCTGGAATGCAGCCTCCCAGTTCAGGGTTATTTTGCAAAAGGTGAAATAATTATCTTTTCTGAGGAGCAGTGTTGACCCAGATTAATTTCAGAAGGGAAACAAGAGGATGAGATCCCCAATAGCTGTAGTTTCCTTGCACATTATTTTGGCTGCTTATGGGCTCAGCACCCTCAAATCTTCCTGGCAGAACATGTGTGACTTTAGGTTATCTAAAAAGGAATGGATAAAGTCATCTGTTCTTAGACTAGAATTTTAAATCTAGTGAGGCATGCCAGCTCTTATCCAAGAATTGTAGATGTATACTACAAGAAAATGCACATAGAATTTTGATATTGAGACTTCATTTTGATCTAGGTGCCATCCATTAAGGAAACAAGGGAATAGCTCACAATCCAGGAGCCAAGTAAATAAAAATAACTGCATCTTCTAGCATTGAAAACTCCTAACAAACTGCCTATGGATGACACACAGAATAAGAATCATTATTCTGGGAATTATTCAGCAAATAAATTCAAATAAGGGATGCATTTGAGAACATAATAATCTGCTCAATGACAACTGGCAAACAGAGAGAGGCAAAAATTGTCAGATAAATGACACATGAATTATTCACTCAGTTTTGCAACATGTTGATTATAGTCTGTAATCAAATACTGTGCAACTCATTTAATCTGTGCAACTGACGTCTGGGAAAGACACATTGTTGCACAGCTTACTGTTAGGATGGATGAGGATAGTTTGTAAAATATCTAGCTTCACAGCTTTAACCCTTCTGAACATCTTTTTCCATAATATGGTTCATTTGACTAGTCACAATGACAATCATAAAGAATATTTTTCTTATTTTGGAAGACAGTTTTTCCCTTTATTTAAGTGCAGGACATTAGCATTTATTTGAGTTGAACAGTTTTTAAAGTTGTTTTACATGTTAAAGGAACATTTTCTCAGGGAAATTCTGTTCTCACCTAGGTTACAAAAAATAAGTTCTATATATTTCTGGAGATAATTCTATGTGATGCTAACAATGATAAGATAACACAGGATAAGTGTACATTTATTCTCAAATATTACTTGAATATCAGTGTCATCATTCAGTCCACAGGAAGAAAGTAAGCACAGCTATAGAAACACCATATATAGTAAGGGAACAGCAAGGAAGCGACATAGAGCAGAGAAGACACAAAGCTCCATAAATACACCCAGAAAATATGACAGATGGGAGACACATGCCCTTGTAAAGTGACTTGAGCTTCACCTCTGTCCCTGAATGGCAATCAGAGTCACTCCAGGGCTAAAGCAGGAATATGAACAGACCATCAGGCTGGTATGAGCTGCACAGTGTGACAAACAGCATGATAAAGCAGGCACTGAGAGAAGGCTGTGCTGCTCTTCAGATGTAGATCAAAATGTAAAAGGCCTAGAAAGAAGTTTTCTACAAATATAACATCAGCTCATTCCCCATAGTAGAAATAGGAGAATTCCCAGTTTAGCGTCCCTAAGGGTGTTGTGTTGGGTTAAGAAAACACATTAACAGTTGAGGGGGTCTTACCCACTTTCTCTGGTTTGTACTAAAAGAGCCCATTATTATTCTGCACATCACCACTTAGAGATACCACAACATGCAGAACACAATTTTTCCTACACCAGCTTTAATCTGGTTTTATGCTTCATATTATGAAGCCATCACTGTTAAAACCCTTAATGCCATTCAGTGTGGAATCACAGGCACTATCATGCTGGAAGAAACTAAATTTTTTAAAGTGAAACACCTGACTTTCTCTAGCTGCACGAGAAATATTTTTAACTATTCCAGTATTGCCATGTGTTCTGATTCTTGAAAGTGCAATAAAATGGACAAAGGTTTGGCTGTTGAATTATCAATACAGGTTTGCACTCTGAAGAAATGTTGAAACATAAATTGACCATACTGCCATTTCTCTAAGTTTTTATGTCCTGTTTTAAGTAATGATAGGACAACATCAGATGGTGAGTTTGAGATCAGTCATCATAATAAACGTCTAAGAAATCTGAAGAAGAGATATCTTGAGGATCTTCATGAATACTGTTGATAGACTCTATAACAAGTATTTTCATTTGGAGTGAAAGCCAAATAGCATTGAATTTTGATTTCTGTTTAGGGAAATGGTTCTCTTACGAGGCAGAAAATCCCTATTTTCTACCTATGAATTTACTTTGTTAGAATGTATTTTGAAAGACAGCCCATGTTTTGGACTTGTATGGCCAGGTTTTTTCAGGAGAATGGAAAGGGCAGCTTTTTTGAGGAGATGACAGAACTTTCCCTTGTGTTGGATAGAGCAAACATCAACCAGCTCTAAGACAAACTCATGGCTGGGCAAGACCAAGCCCACTAGTGATGATGATAGCACCTCTGGGATAACAAATTTCAGAAAGTATGAAATCTGGACCACAACAGCAGGCAGAAAGAAGAGTGTGAATATGTAAGAAAAACAGCCCTGTAGATACCCAGGTCAGTGAAGAAGGGGGGACAGGAGGTGCTTCAGGTGCTGGAGCAGAGATTTCCCTGCAGCCCATGGTGAGGCACCTGCGCCCCTGCAGTCCATGAATGTCCACACCAGAGCAGTGATCCATCTGAAGCCTATGGAGGACATCATGCCACAGCAGGGGAGAGTGTGAGGAGTCCTCTCTCTGTGGAAAAAAAGAGTGGTAGAGACAACCTGTGATGAACTGACCACAACCCACATGACCCGTTCCCATGCACTGCTCAGAGGGAGGACATAGAGAAAACTGGGGGCAAAGTTGAGCTCGGAAAGCAGGGAGGGGTGAGCTGTAGATGGGTGAGGATTTGGTTTTAATTCTCGTTGTTTCTGGTATGACTGACAACAAATTAAATTAAGTTCCCCAAGCTGATTCTGCTTTGCCCGTGGCTATAATTGCAAAGTGATTTCTCCACGTCTTTATCTTGATCCATGAGCATTTCAATCTATTTTCTCTCCTCTGCTCAGCTGAGGAAGTGAGTAACAAAGTGAATTTGGTGAACTCCTAGCAACAAGCTATACTCAATCCACCACAGTACTCAAAAAGGCAAATATTCAATAGGAGAGCAGGAGAAAACATAGAGGATTCTGTGAGCACTATGAAAACCAGAAGCACAATTACCAGAGTGTGCTTGGAACATATCTTCCTGCTCATGGCCATTTTGTGAGGAGTTAATGAACAGCTCCTCAAAATTAGCAATATTGGTCAGCACATTACCTGTGAGGGTATCACATGTCTTGGTGAAATGTTCTGTATAACAATACTGTGCTGAAGGTCAGAGTATGTGTGATTGAAGCAAACCAAACTGCCGGTTCAGAGATGGTGCTTGCCCCAGAAATGAAAGTGATAAAGAGGCAGGGGACTACAAACATCACCTGGATTAAATGGTTACCAAGAGATTGACATGAGAATTTTAGATAAAGGAGGAGAATGAAAGGAACATGAAAACATTTGGTGGAGAAGAGACCACAGAGGCAAACAGGGCAGTGGGGCCATCCCAGGGCTACACAACCAGGAGAGGAGACTGGGGTGTCTCTGTCACCCACAGATGTTTGGGGTTTTTTAGAATAAAGGATGTTTTAGAATGTGGAGGAACCCAGTATTGGGTCCTGTTTTTTATTGATGATATTGATATTGTTCACTGATTACTGGTTGTGTTAATAAACTGCTTCAATCCTGTTTTGGTTTAAAACATGTGAACTGAGCAATTTTTGTCTCAGGCAATCTACATAATTTTAGACAGAAAAGTCAAAAAAATCACTATACACACTATAACATTATAGATCTTAGGGAGAAGAACATGAAGGCATCTGTCACATACAGTATTTCCAAATGGTATTGAAAATGATTGAAGACAATGTCAGAAATGCAAATTGTGTGTGGAAAGCAAGTATGTACCCAAAATGAGTAAAGACCTTGTCAGACACCTCAGTACATCAAGGATGTGTGGTTGCACACACATTCATTCTATATCTTAATACATTTCCATTTGTTAAACTCAGTTACAAATTCAAATTTTTAGTTCAAAATAATTATAAAATTTCAATAATGAAAGGACTTTTTTATCAGCATTAGACATTTAATTAGTTTTCTGTGCAATAATTATCCTTCTCTTAGAGTATCTTTTATATGACACTGTAGGGATCAGAGACCAGAGCTCAAATATCAGAGAGGTTGCAATTATGACAATAATTATTTTACCAGCTGAAATCACAAAAGTAAATTTTCCACTGGGAGTAGCTGTTGGATGTTTGTCTCATAAGAATTTGGTCTTAAATTAAAAATAAACTTAGAAATTCAGATTGTTTAAATGAGAAGATGCTTCAGCTTAGTAATAACAGCATTATTATATGGAACATCAAAATATAAGAATTCCCCTGGAACTGTCAATATTCTACTGTTAATTATCATACAACATTAAAACAGTTCTAACACTGTTTATCATAATGTAAAAGGCATTTCTTCACTTCCAATAATCAGATTATTCCCATTTTTTTTCTTAAACCAAGATTTGTTCCATTAAAATTCTTAATTTTTCCAAATTTTTAATAAAATTTAATTTAAAATATTGCATTACTAGGGATATCTTTAGAAAACAATATTCTTGCTTTAGAGGAGATAATGACATCATGCGAATGCAGAAGACTTTTTTAAGTCTGACTTTGTTATGTTGTTCATAAGACATTCAACCAAACACTCTAGAATTTGTGGTTCTTCATTTGATCTTATTTAGTATAGTTCAAAGCAATGAAGACAAGTTGTTTATAATAACATTTTAAACTTTAACCAGGTGTGGCTTTTTTTTGTTCCTAAATGGGCACAGTAAACAGTTACTACTCTGAGGATGCAGAAATCTTGGAAACTAATACCCAGATGACTTAAATGGACAGTCTTAATGCCTCTTCATGTTTTTTTCAAGAGAATGAAATGCTGTTAAAAAACTAGCAACAACAGATAACGTCTAGTCACTTTGGGGATTTGCATTGCAAACTTCTGGTCTGCTTGAACTCTTTTAGTCTTTAAAATGTTCTTCATATTGGTAAAATAAGTGTATTTATGCTCAGTTCTTCATTTTAAAACTCTGGCAAAAAGTTATTTCTAAATTATTAAAAATACTTTCAAAATTTGAAAGGCAGTTTGTTCACTAAGTACTAGTGGATCAAATAAATCCTTCTTCCCCAAGACTTTTGAGTTATCCCAGGGACACTTTTCCTTGAAATATTAATGCTTAATAGTGCCCAGTTTAGCTTTCATAAAATGGAATAATGAAACAAAATAAAATCAGACCTTACCTAAATTTCTGTGTTAAAACTTGCTTCTCAGCAGGTTTTAAAAAAATACACGGGTTTTCTATATAAATCCCATTTCATCAATGCTGGTATTAAGTCAGATTAAGGTGGGGTGGAAAAATGTCTTGTTCAGGAACAAGCCATGTTTAAAACATGTCAGACAGTAGAAGAGCAAAAACTATACAGCTACATTTTGAAAATTCCATGATGAATCCTTCAGGGAAAGGGGATATGTGTCTATTTTAACAATACTATGAGTATCTCACCTTGGCATTCAACTTGTTGGGCTAAATGTTTAATTTTTGGATGTATTTGGCTCCGCTGTTTTACCTCAGCACAGAAAACTCCTCTAGAGCTGTTCTAATCAATGTTTCTGAATGTAGCACAGATAACTGGGCAGACTCACCTGGCAGGCCATGGTTACAGCCCACCACACCCAGCTCATGCCCTGGTGTGCCCACATTTGTCACTGGCTGCAGGCGCCATAAATGAGCTGGCACCTGATGGCCTAAAATCGTGAAAGGCTACACTACACAGCATAGGGCAATCCAGTAAATGTTCACTGTGTAATGTTTACTGTAGAGAAAATCTATGTTGCCTCTTAAATGGATTCTAGCTTGCAGTAAAGAAGTGCTCATCTCTATCTGGCTGCTTATTTTTGCAAGTTTTATAAAATTCATCTCATTCTGGCATCTTTTCTGAATTTGGTAGAGTTTCTCTATCAGAGGTACAGATTATTAGGGATAGAAGTACACTTAGCTGAACACTAAGTCATAAACATTTTTCTCATATAATTTCCTCAGACACTTAGGATAAGGAAAGAAAAGATCCACTATTTCAGATTCTTCCATCCATCCATTTCCTGCTTTCTAAGCCAATTTTAAAAAAACAAACAACCAACCAAAACACATAAACAAACAGAAAAACCCTAAACCTAAACACAATGCTGTTTTTTCCTGTTTGTTTTGTTGGGTTGGGGTTCTTTTAGCTTCAGGCATTTTGCTAATTACGCCCAGGTATCAAAGAATTGTTTGCCAGAGAAAAACTGTGCCCAAGTTCAAATATTTCAAGTTGATATATTTAAAATAAATGTTTGATGTTTTTCATTTTAAGTTACTTTAATTTCCTACCTAGTTTTCCGTGGCTAAATAACTCAGGTTTCTAAATGTTTTTATTTCCAGTAAGGGATACTTGTTGAATGAAAAGAATGAATTCAGGACACAATTGACAGACAAAATTTAAAAAAAAAATATGTCTGTGTAGAAATCTGCAATTAGCTATGAGAACCCTTGACATAATAAAAGCCTGACCACTATCTGATTCCTAGTAGTGGTGCTACTCCTTCACTTTACAAAATATTTAATTTGTGCAAAGCAGATTTTATTTAAGTGAGAAACGCAAATCATTGAGGCAGAAAAATTTCAATAGCAAAAAACTTTTCTATGACATTATTTAAAGTTAGTAGAAAGCAGGAGATAAAAAGTAAAAAAAATATATCTCCTTAAAAATCCTGAAAAAATATCCATTTGCAGTTAGATGTCTGCATGGTTTGTTTTCAAATGCTCTCATTTTTTATCCTATGTGTCAAAGATTCTTGTCACCTTTCCAAATCAATTTTTGTCCCTCTTTTGTATCACACTACTAAAGCAGCCTTTCTTACTGACAGCTAATTCTTTCTCCATGTAATCACTGTATCATCCCCATAGTGTGCCACAGTTGTGAGGTTTTTAGAGGTTTTAGATCTGTAAGACAAAACTTCACAGCAACTTTCAGCTAATTTATTAGACCTCTTACATTGTATAAATAACAATATATACAAGGAAATTCCACATGTTCTTTGTTGTTAATCTTTCTGAATATTTTCTTTTCCTTGAGGCATAAAATTGCTAAATTATTCTAAGGAAAGATGGCATAAGCCCATTAGAACCAAACCACCAATTAGTGCCACTTTCTGGTTTTCTTATTGATCCCTTACTTTTTGTCCATTTACCCTGTAAATTTCTAAAGGCAAAGCTAATGTCTTTTATATCTCACATTGCAGTTGCCACAGGATAGTGTTTACCAGGCAATCATAAAAAATGAAAACACTACTAACGACCTCCTCCCCACCCCATAAGCATAATGCAATAGCTGCAAGGGAAAAAATTACCTGAACAAACTTATTTCTGCAGGAAGTTTCTTTCTTTTTGTGTACCAATTTGACATGCAGAAGCTGTTATTTATAAGGTAAATAGTATTTTTACTGAAGCTCTCCTGTGATTATTGTCTGTAGTTGATTTGCACTATAGACTGAATTTTTCTCTCCACTTCACAGGTTTTACAAACCTATGCTTCACATACCTGAAAATAGGAGTAATATCTGTCCCTTACAACTTCCCAGAAAAGATAAAAGGAGACAACTCATTATGGTTATATTACCATCTAAGTTTTCTAATTTTGCAGGCAGCTATTTACTACCCTGTTCCCATTGACTAGAATAAAATTCTAGCAACTGATTTTGCTTATATTAGAATTGTGTTTTATTTGTAGGAGCCTCTGTATCTCTCTAGTACTTCTCAGAAAAAAGTAAGTATTTGGTTGCTTCCCAGACATCTATCTCTATATAAGCATTTCTCAGAGAAACAACTTCATATAAATTCCATACTCATGCCAAGATTTCCAAAGCAATGTCTTTCTCTTCTTATTCCTTCATAGGTTCTGTAAAAGACAACAGGAGGGATCATAATAAGATTTTAAAGTTAAAAACAAAGATAAATACATTCTTTTCCATATATCACTCAAGTTTCATATTGCCACAGGAACACTAAGCATCATTTTAAATAGAAAACATGGAAAGTTACGCAGATTATATTCTAGTCTCTGCAATACAGGTCATTTATGAAGTAGCCTCATTATGAAAATTATACAAAATTATGACATTTATACATTCTCAGACAGAAGAAACAGAAGAAAGATACCAACCTGGATATTATGAATAGACACCATATTTCATGCATTGTTCAGCACAGCTACGTAACCAGCTGGGATCATTTTGTGTTTCTTACATTGACACAGTGCAAAGTGACACAAGTAAGATAAGAACTCTGCCTGGGTTTTTTGCATCAAAAAGCACTGAGTTTGCAAAAGAGAATTTGTTCAATTGAGCAATGCTATTGGACATGTAGAATATAAGTCTAGAGAACTGGGATGTCAATCTAATTTTATTATTTTAAACATAGGTATGGTGTTGGTTGCACTCATATCAAAAGAATAATCTCAAAATGTAATAAAAGTATTGAAAGTTCCTTTACAGAGTTTCATGAAAAAAATTTAGAATTTATAAACTTAATATAGCTACCAGGACATGAGAAAAATCCTAGCAAGATAAGAAAGACCATTGAGTGACATACATACAGCCAGATTTAATCCAAAAACACTTGAAGCATTATCTTTTTTTTTTTTTAATATAACTATAAACTCTTTTATTACAACTATATAACTCTTAAATCCATTTAATTTTTTTATAATAAAATTTGACCTGGCAAGATATATGTTTTTAAACCTTCAACACAATTTAATATTATAAAAACCCTTTTTTTTTTTTCAAGGATTGTTTCCTCAAATTCAAAGATGGAATCTTTAGGAACTGTTTGCCACTAAAACTCATTAAATTCTTTCTGAAATTGACTGTAAGCTTTCACTTGTAGCAAATCAGTTTACTGATGTCATTAAAAAATGTCTATTTCATCATGGAATGACATCTCCTGACCAGTCCCTTTAATTTATTCAACAATGTGTAATATTTTGATATATTTTTGTAATCCTAAAATATGACTATTTTTCAATTATTTCTCAATACTCAAAGCTGTGTATCCATCCTAAAACACATTCCCTCTTGATTATTCCTGAATTATTTTTGCACATCATTACTAACACAAACTTAAAATTATTAATAAGTCAGAACTACAATTTTATTTCAAGAACTGTTAATAACTCTAGAAAATTTTCAATCTCTGTGATGAAAACTGTACAAAGCTTATTTTCACAGAATTATTTCTTTAATTATTCTGTGACATAGATTTTCCTAATTGTATGGTTTTGGAATATTTAGGAAAAAAAAAACATATTCAGACAGGTCACAGTAAGTTCTAGTCCTTCTAAATGTGATGTCAGAAATATTTATGCTACCATTTGAAACAGTTTTCCAGGTTCAAGGGAAGCCTTTCCCTTAGGAGTTTTTTTTTTTCCAACCAGTTGTCACATTCTCAGGTAGATAATACCTTTAGCATTCTTAGGAGAAGTGTTGTTAATCATTTTTTTTAAATAATTTTTTCTCAGACAGGATGTGGATTAAAAATGAGCTAAAGTAAATTGCAGGTGAATAAAGTAGGCTCAAAATTATCTAGATTAAGACAAAGGGAGTCTAGCAATATTTACTTAGAAATGAAAAATCCCAAACCAAAACCTCACAGCCAAACAGAATTTTTTATGTTTTACAGGTTAAAACTTTTCCTTTGTTTCTTCAGGAAAGTATTTTTTTACAGTTATATATGTTTGTGATACCATTGTGACCATATTTTCATGAATCTTATTCTTGATTCCTTTGTGATATTATGTTCTGTGCATGTGCAGATGGAAAAGAAATTCTGGAGGTTTTTTTATACTTCTTTCTAAAAATTGAAGAAATCAAGAAAATAAACCAATAAGCAACACTTGTTCAAGACAACAAAGACATAAACCTCCATCATTCCCCAGATTTGTTTTAGCTGTGGTTTACATAACATTATATTGTATTTATAAAACAATTATTTTAGGAATTCTTTTAGAATAACACATTTTGTTTAGAGAAGTTGCATAATGTGATTACAACCCTAGGGGTTTGCTAAGATGCCATCTTATCTTCTCCTGTGCATGAGACCCAGTATGAATTATCTTCTATTTTGAGCCTTTTTTTGGGATGATAATTCCTTTGATCATGAAAGTTTATTTTACCTCATGAAAATGCACAAGAAATGTCTGCTCTGACCCTTATTCTCATTAACAGTCACACTCTTCTTGTAAGATATTAGTCCATAGTTTTCCTCTTCATGTCTGTGAATGAACTAAAGTCCCTTTATCTTGTATATTGCACCATTTCTATTTCTAACTTGAAGAAAATTTCACTTTATTTATTTCAATTAATTAAAAATAACCATGAAACTTTGGCTGAATATATATGAATAATGATGGAGAAAATATTTCCTTCTAATTATGTTTTCTGTTGTTTTGATTTGTAATGCATTCCAATGTTTGTATATGCACATATACTCACACAACTTAAGGTATATGTATTCTTTTAAATTAATAAGGATTGTAACACCTGTTCCAATTCACAAGGTTTTTCTTCATGTGTTATCATGATATAAATGCTGAGAAAATTGGTTCTATTTCCTTTCACTTTTAAACAGTAATTTAGCTAAGAAAGGTTGTGCTAATTATCTCTGCACAAGCTGTTCAAGTTATACTAGGTAACAAGTTTGCAATTTATTCCTGACTAACTATATTGATTTCTCCCTTGCCAGCTATAATCAGATAAATAAACCAATAAGCAACACTTGTTCTTATCATCTCTGCAGTTCAACAATACTCAGCTTAATTTACTGCTTTCTGGCAAACATCCCTGCAGAACTTACCCTTTTCAAATCTAACTGGCATGAGTTCTCTGCTCATGCCTGATATATCATTTCCCTAATAGCAGAAAAGTAAAGCAAACTGAATCCCTAATTACCATACCTCTGCTTTGGGAGTCACATTCCACTACTTTAGTCTTGCTTTAAATCAATGTTTGCATTGTTTGGGGTTTTAACATCCTAATTTGCTGGTAATAGCAGCTGTTCTCTTAGCTTATGCATGGATGAACTTATTTACTCTTCTCTCAGCTGCAAGCAGTACTGTATTTTTGAGAGATTGATTCTGAAATATATCAACATCCTTGGGTTTGACTCTGATATTTTTGATTTCTGTTTCTCTTGGAAAGCAGGAAGCTTTGAACATCTCTTGTTTTGTTGACAGAGCACTGACACAGCTGAACACATCACCAGGCCAACCTTTTGAAAAGGTAGATCTAAGATAAGTAGCAAGCATGGAAATTTGTTTTAATATTTAGTCCATTTCTGACTGTGAGCTGGTTTGAAAGAGATTTATATTAGTTATGCACTATGTCTCAACCAGAGTATCACCTTTTTCTTGGATCTTTGTCTCTTGAGGTTGGCAATTATTCATTGAGTGAGAAAGTCTAACTCTGTAGCTGAGATACAAGAAACACGCTTTAAATTTCCTTCTTTAAATAAAGTGTATGAGACGTGAAAA
Source organism: Melospiza melodia melodia (assembly GCF_035770615.1). Classification (NCBI taxonomy): domain Eukaryota; kingdom Metazoa; phylum Chordata; class Aves; order Passeriformes; family Passerellidae; genus Melospiza; species Melospiza melodia. The sequence goes on along the minus strand of NC_086197.1, from coordinate 86,117,617 downwards.
CCTGGATCTTCTATATCTACACAGGTCATTATATCAAAGGTGTTCTCTTCACCTTAGACATTTAATTAAGAAACACACACCAGCAGTGGCAAGACATTATGCAGCAGTAATTCTTAAACATCGTAAACAGCTCATAGATATCTTTATTCTACAATATTGAAGGTAATTGATTTTTTTAAAGATAAAAATTTGAGATCTCTATTTTCATTGCAGAGGGAATAAATCAGCTATCAAGATCTAGAAATTTTTTTATCAGAAGAAACCTTGCTACTTTCCACCCACTCCTATGTATAGTGCATATGAACTGAATTTCACTCTAGGAAGCACAAACATAGGAAAAGTCCATGATTTTTTTTAATAAACTTCCTTTTTACCATTTTTTTATAATGTTGCATTAAGTTTACTGTTTACCATTATTCATTACATAGCTGCCAATGAGACTTCAATGAGTAATTGGGTGGTTTGGAATTTCCAACTGAAGTTTTTAATCTCATAAACTCATCAGGGTTTTCCTTTCTGAATTTAATCTTCCAGAGTTCTTTTACTTGAGTGCTATGGTTTCAAGAATTTATACTCAAATTTAATTTTTCTGCATTATTTCTGTTTGCACCTTTTTCAGGGTTTGCCTTGCAGTTGCTCATGGTTTTTTCACGTTTGTATATAATGTAGGGAAAAGGTCTATACATCCAACATCTAAGTCCAAGTAGAATAGAAGCAATGCTAGTTTTGGGGCCTTTTTATGCATTCACATGCAACAATAATTGTTAGAATGGTAGTTTAAACTAGACTATATGAGGCTTTTACACCTTCTTCAACAACAACAACATGAGAGGAAGAGGGTAAGGTACTCAGAGAAGCAACAAAATTTCCATGGGAAATGTGTAACATGGATTATTTTGTGCCAATGAAAATTCACAAATTTGCATTCTGGACCAATGTATGCGAAAGCATGTGAACAGTCACTTTGGAAGTGAGACTGGAGTAGGGCATCATAGTGAGTTCTGTCAAAGTACACCAGGATCTACTGGTGTTTTCCACTGGGATGACTAATGTTTTAATGTGGGGATGCCTCAGAACTGTCACATATGGTTACCATATGTTTTATGAAACTTTATATATCTATTATCCATGCAGGCCATAAGAGTAAAAAAAAGAATGTAGTGAATGTAGTGAGGATTTATTTTAAAACTTACTGGCTTTATTTGGAAAAAAATACTCCTACTATTCACCTGTTGTACTATTTCAGTATTAACTATCTGTTGAAGCCTTGTGTTGTACTACTTAGCAAAAATACTTTACAAGTTGAAAGTGGCAGCAGCTCACATTAAAATTCAGTGTAAAATTTTCAGCATCATTTCCCTTTACAAGAATTCTGAGATTCCCCAAGCCCAAAATTCATCTATGCCTCTCTCCATCCATTTTTCTAATATAGAAATTATCCACCTGGTCTGAGCTTCTGTTTCTGCTGTAATTGGTAAATCACTGACATGTGCCCCTGCAGGGTGGTAGTGTGACCCCGGTACTCATTAATGGGTGTCTGCTCTCCTTTTGCAGCTGAATTAACCAGCAGTTTCTTTGTAACTCTAAAAATGCTACAGAAAGTGGCATTTGCGTTATAATAACCTTTGTAACTCTCTGACAGCTCCTCCAACCTGGAGCTCTGAACATGGTTTAATATTTTCAGATAAATTACGACAGTTTTCCAGGGGTATGATATGTACTTATATGGATTTTTAATTAAGATACTCCCTAGGTGTCCCAGAACATGGTAGCAAAATACCATTAAATTATAGATGAGGATTGGGCCCCTATTGCATAAAAAAGATAAAATTGACATTGCTTTGCTCATTTGCACAGCAGCCAAATTCCATTAAAAAATGAAAAAGTCCCATAAGTGAAATGTCTCCTTTCTCCCTCTTCATAATGTTAATAAACTCTAGACCAATAATAAAAGATTCTTTCAATTTTCATTCTCAGCCGAGAAATTGTTAAAGATTCCTTTAAGTCATTTGGGTCTTAGACATAAAGCAGTTTTTCGAACTCTGTCTGTTCTAGGTCAGTATCTCAAGCTGTTAAGTTATTGTGATTCATGTCTCAGTATTATCTGCCTTACTTTTACATTGGGATTGTTGATACTGCTTCAGCACTCTGAAACATGACTAAATACATGTTATATCCCCAATGGAATATATTGGTCCAATATAAATAATTGTATTAATTTCTTGGCCCAATGAATGAAGCAAAAATTGGTAGGTCATATACTGTCCTCCTTGGCCCTAAAATCATGAAAATAGTGAGAATAATTATATAGAATTTCAAACAATCATTGCCACTGCTGAAGTTTGTACATCAAGGTTAAAATGACTCATTCAATATGCACATAAACTGAAGACCAGATTTTCAAAAGAAATTATCTTTTACTTCAGCAATTAAAAAGAATCTGGATTTTCATAAAACCCAAGTACCCAGCTTGCCAAGTACCTCACACAATCTGGTTGCTAAGTTTCGTAAGCTGTTTTAAATGTACAGTGCTGCAGAAATTATTTGCAGTTTTTATGGTTGTTCAAAACAGTTTTTGCACCCTGTTTCTGAGAGGAACAGAAATAATTGGAGATATATGTTGTAGTGTGTGGTTAAGTTATTTGTATTTCTCCTCCATTATATGTACTGTTCCCCCCCTGTTCAATGTAAAATGGCTCTGCCCTCCCCAGTTTTCCCGCCATAGCCCTACCGACAGTTATGTCACCATGGTTACCCCTGCTCTTGGTTGTGTCAATTACTTAAGTTATATAATTTCTCCTCCCCCTAGCTCCTTATAAGTAAACATTTCCTCCTCCCTGGGCCCAGTCAATCACCCCCTACTCCTCCCAGCTTTTGAGAACCTTCTCCACTCTGGGGGTTGTGGTTGGCTGTGGTCCCGGGGCCCCTCCTTTACTTTGTATTTATTGGCTTCCTCGTTATGTCAGTTATGTTAAGTTCATCCCTTCACCCTTCCCCATTGGTTTAGCGTAAACCCCTCCTTTGCACACCCACTCCCTTTATAATCTCGTTTCACCCTCTCTTACGGGTCACTCCCCGGGTTGGTTTGTCCTCTGTTGGATCGTCTGGAACACCAATAAGCCGACATTAACCCGCGGTGAAGTGTCCTGCTCCTTTCTTGTCTATTCACAGCGAGAGCCTGTCCGCAGCCAGCACCGCCCGAGGCCATGCGACGCCGAGGGGTGCTGGCAGGGAATTGCAGCTGGGCCCTGCCCATAGCTAGCCGGACCTCAACCCTCTGGGCCGCGTACGCCTCGCCGCAGATATACACCATATTTAGTGCATCCATGAAAAATTATTCAAAGTTAGTACACAGGAATGTACAGTTTTGGACACCACCAATAGCCTGGGGGAGATAATTCTCCTAAATAACAGCTGGTTAGGATGTAGTAATCTTGGTAACTAAGTTTGTATGTCTGATTAGATGAGCCATTTTCTAGTTGCACTAAAAACATAGGAATTCAGGATGTAAACTGATGAAACAAAATATTTACTTGCTTACATTTTATTATTTGTAATAATCTTATGGTATTTTTTGACAGAAGTGTAGTGACTCAATTGTCAGGGCAGCTTATTCCTGGAAGTTCTGCCATGCTCACAGTGCCTGAATCTTGGGAAGCAAGCCTGTGTCTGTCTCTGCCCATTATTTCATTTTCAATATTTATCTTCTCATGCTTATTGATTTTATTCAGAATACTGAATAACATTTTTGTACCTCTTTTAGTGGAAGGTGTTCATGGCCATGGCAGAAGTGTGGGAGGAGTGGGACTGGAGCTGATCTTGAAGGCCCTTTATAAACCAAACCATTTTGTGGTTTTATTATTCTATGATTTTTTTTACTGGGATGCTGTCAGAAGGAACATGTTCATCTTTTGGGAGATTCAGTTAGGATGGAGATAGAGACAAATCAGTATTGAAACCACCTATCCTAGAAAGATTGTTATATATAGAACATATATTGAACCTCTAATCTTTTATGTATTTATGCATTCATTTCATTCCATTTATAATTTTCCAATAGATCAGAGTTTAATACAGCAGTATCCATCTTTTTTCTCATTGTAGCCTATCAGCTATCAGTTCTGATGGCTTCTTCTGTCTTCCAGACCTTCAGCTCACTGATTCTGAGCTTGTGCCACCACTCTTCCTGACACCAAAATTACTTACATGTTTTTCCAAAGCAATGATCTACATCACTGAAGAGATTATGCAGTTAAACACTGTTAGGGCCCTGAATGACCCAGATGCCTTGTGACATCTTCCTGCTGTCCTTGGGAGCTCAGCTGCCTGTATTCAAAGTCAGCTTTCATTTTCTTCAGCTGTATGGCATGGGATCAGACCATCGATGCATAGGTGAGCTGTGAGAAGCAGCTGTGGAGTCTCTCTCCCCTTTGCTTGGGAGCTGTACTCAGGCTGAGGCCCTAAATCTGTCTTTGTGTGAGTTGTGTCCTGTCTGTCCCTCTTCCCAGCACTACCTCTGCTGTGCCTGAGCTGGATTCACTGACTTTGCTTCCTTGCTTGGACATGCATGGACACTGCTGGCAGCCACAGGGCTGTTCTCTGTTCTCTGACACTGGAACCTCTGCTCTTCTTGCATGGTTACTGTGGACAGTGTCCCTAGGGGGTGGGATCACTGCCCTGCCACCCTTGTCACTCGTGTCTCCCCATTGAGTGCAGCCTGCCCCTGCTGCCTCCTGGAGTAACATGCTCTGTGGCATCACATTAGGAAATGCAATGGCTAAAATATAAAATGATACTTTATTCTGAAATGTGCTTATTAGCAGAGTGTGTGAGTATTTCTGGAATTGAGAGGGTGTTTTCAGATAAGGACTAATCATTACTACAGGAAATTCAGGGTACCAGCTTAATCCTTGAATACAGAGCATAGATGCATACGTGGTACTCTTTTAATAGAAGTGACTTCTGTTACTTTGCACTGAAGTAGTTTTCTCTAAGAAAAAATATGTCCAAATATTTTTCAATATATTCTCAGACAGTAAATTATTTCTCCTTCCTCAGTTAAGTGTTTTCTCATTCTGCTGTGCATGGAATTAGGGAAAAGGGAAGGGGAAACCTTAAATAATAACAAAAATGAAAATTTGCACATATTAATGTGAAAAACTGCCCGAAATTGACCAGAAATCAACTATGTGAGACAATGGAGAAAAACATCTTCTGACACACCTGACCAGTGAAATCAATTGTGTCTTAACGCGCCCGTGTTGGTAAGTACATGGAGAAGAGCCCTAATAACATTTCAAATTAAAACAGCTAGTATCAACCATGAAACTTCCTCATCCAAAACTGCTGTTTTCCTGGTAAAAGAATTAACATTTGATGCATTTTTTCTTAATCTATTGCAATGCAAATAAGCTGTACACATGTTTAATAGTTCATTATGAAGAGGTTATTTGTAAGTTGCAGAAAATCTTCCTAGAGGCATCACTTTCAAGAAAGAAAACCAGTGTTTAGGCTCTTGCATTACAAGTGGATAAACCAGGCAAAGATGTACAAGCAGTTGACAGATCTTTAGGAACTGTTTTGAAAGGAGATGCTTCAGGCTTAGACTTGCTTTTATATTTAATATGTAAATTTGAAAGCTCTGATAGTGAAAATCTCTTTTTCATAGATGAGTGTGCAGTAGAATAAAAATGTAATCGGTTCTGTTTATTTGAGGAAACACTTTCTTCCTCCAGATTCTCACTTTGTCATGTCTCTTCCAGTTATATATGATCATATAGATATGTAATTTCTGCCTAAAACCTGAATGTGTTGAAGTATTCACTGTCAAGACTTGTGATTAAAGATGGAGAGTTACAAACATAGAAAAAAAATCCTACCCATGCTGATACAATTAAAGCTGATGAATCTTTCTGGTGGTGTTTGGTAACATTACATGATCAAAGGAAAGAAGAGATTCTATCAGTTCAAAGTCTATCTCCACTGGGGGGCTTTGCTAATACAGCTTTTTTTAAAAGCTTCTGTACTTCAGATTCGATTTTTAAGTAAATGACATAAAGTGGTAGTTAATCAGCTTTCCCTCCTTTCTCTGTGTTCAGAAAGGCCCAGTGTGACAGGGCTTAGCTCTTGTGCAGCTGAGCAAAAAGAATGGATGGGTGCCAGTGTGGAGGAAGAGAGAGCAGTCGATGTTCAGGCTGGGTAAGAGGCTGCTGGGTTCTGTTCCTGAAACTGATAGGGAATATTAGGGTATTTAGAAACTGGAAAAAATGTAGAAATAATTTAGGAAGAAAATTCCTGTTATAACCTTCTTTCACAGAAAAATTTTCATTTGCCATGAAATTACATCATCTGTCTTTCCATGAATTTTGAATCTCTTACTGAAGAGATTAAAAGTGCTCCTTTTTTCCATCCCTTCTCCGGGTGTCATCTAACTTCATTGTTAAAAAATTCTTGAGGGATGACAGTTGTGACTTCAGATGTAGCTGTGGTGAAAGAATAAGCAGGTCTGTAGGCTGGAAGGATTCATGCACCAGAGTCTGTAAGTTGGGATAATGCAACCACAGCTGTAGTGGTGAAGCTGGATAGGTGAATCAGATGAAACATTGAGCTCCACAGAAATCACAGAGTATCTTATTCTCTTTACATGTAAACAGATATATTAGAACCAGACTGTCATTTCTACAAAATTATAATATATTTTATACTGACTTAGACTGCTGGTTCCATATTTCAGATGGAAAGCAGAACTATGCTTTTTCTTGACTACTGAGTTTCAATTCATTTTATGAATCAAGTCAAAAAATGCTATAAAAGTTTGAAAGTAGAAACCTAAGACTTCAAGTTTTGAATATGTGCTGGAATCCACTGAATTTGTAGCTAACAGAGAAAATTATGGCGTGTCCTGAAGGAGCAATTACATCCTGTCACATAATTTGGGAGCGGTTATAGGGAAAAGGTCAGAATTGATGTACCATGGCAAGAAAATTACTCTAGGTGCTGCAAAAGGTAATTTCTTTCCATAGGAAGATGAATTCATGGATTACTGTTGAATTGAGCCTCAGCTCTGATAATTATCCATGCACTGTTCATCCATTCACATAGGAATTAAATAAAGTTATCCTGGATAAATCAAAATATTTGGATATTTTCTTAAACAAGTTTAGACAACTACAAAGTATGTATTTGTTATAACTTGAATATATTCACACAGAACTGCTCGTTATGATGACCAGGACCTTAACCTTACAACGATGTACTTTGTTTAATGCATCAGTTTCCTCAAATGACTCTGTAGAACTGTCCAAATGGTTAAAAATAAACATTTTTTATCTTTCCCCTCTGTGGCTAAAATTAGGAGCTTACAAAAGCTGCACATCAGGCAAAAAAAAAAAATTATAAACTCTCAGGTACTTGATGGTTGTGTAAACAAAATTTATACACGGAAACTATAAATCAGTTTAGAAATGCCCGCAAAGGTTTGAATCTGATTTATTTCTCAATGCAAATCAGATTATTTTAATTGAATAGATGGTGTTTTAGGGTTTTATCTTGGAAGATATAATAATGCAATGCAGGTACATGAAAAGCATGCATTAGGAAATGTTGTTAGCAAACGAGTGTTGCTCTTCAATGTACATAATTCTGGTTTCTCTGGGGTCAAGTCAATCCTAGGGGAGCTAGGATTTCACAGGACATGTAAGTTATACACCTTCACAAGAGTTAGGGTTTATACATCATTGATCTCCAAAAATTAAATAAAGGAATGAATACTTCCATGATCGGTTCCTCTTTAGTTCTAGTCAACAAAAACAAAGCAATTAATAGGTTACAGAAAAAATGCAAAAGTAAAAAAATTTTTTTTGAAACTTGGTTTCATAATGAAAGCCCAAAAATATCTAATAAGGAAAAGAGGTTAAATAAACCTTCAGAAAATCTGTCAAAACAGATGACTTAATAAAGAAATACCATTATTAACATAGCAGTATCTTAACCTAAGTCACCCCAGTTATGAAGCAAATTGATGAGAAGAGTAAATCCTGGCTCATTCTCAACCTTTAAATATTTTAAGGTGTTATCCAAGTTTCTTGGACAGGTACTAAATTCTCTAGCTGAACTACAAGTATATATTAACCTTTAGAGTTTATTGGTTTTAATTAGTTTTCCTGGCAGCAATGACAGTGAAGGGATACAAAATTCACTAAAGCACACGGTAATTGTGTGAATAATTTCTAATAATTTTCCTAGACCAGTAATTTTTGAACAGTTGCAAAATGTTGCTACTATACCCACCATTCTTTTTGTGAAGGCAGTGCATCCATAACGTAATTTTATTTTGTGGGAAATACAGCAAAGTATGGCAATCTTTTATTGCTGTTAGAATAACAAAAAAATGCTAACAGGAGAGACAAAAGAGGCATATGTAGAAAAAAAGAGTGCAGCAGAATATATAGGAATAAAAGGAATAGTAAAAAAAAAGAAGTTAAGGATAGAGAAAAATGTATGGGAGGGGAAAACAGCCAATAATAAAAGGTGTGCAAAGGTGTACAGAAAGCGAATTACAAATTCAAAGGATGACAGACTGGAAACAAAAAAAATAGTGACACATACCAAAAAAAAAAAAAAAAAAAAAAAAAAAAAAAAGAAAGAAAATAAAAATTTAAAGACACAATGAAAACTGAAAGAAATATGGGGGGGAAAAAAACTTTCCAATTTAGGGGTTGATTGGATGGCAAAGAATTGGAACATAGATAAATACATTGAAGAATGCATGTGGGAAAAATCCCACCAAACACAGATTTAAGGCAGCCCCCCACTAAAATTGAGGTTAATTAAATTTTGTATTTTGCAAAGAAAGTGAGAGGAATATTGTTTATCCATCATATCAAAAATAAAAACATCATACCAACACACATGGTAGGCAACTGAATGCCCCTTGTGAAATCTCAATTTTATGCCATTCATTTATTTTGTAGTGTGGAAAAACAGTGCATATTTTCTTACTTTGCTACAGGTGTTTTTTTCTGGCATGGAGTAGAAGTAAACTAGAAAAGTCGCTGATTCTAGGAATGATGAGATAAAAAATACCAATGGGTGTCTCCAGCCTGCAGTAAAACCTAGAGGTGTTGAATACAAGATGTTGTTTTCCTTTCCCCTCTGACTTAGCAACTTGCAATGTTGTACAGTATGACCTGTGTCACTCTTAATGAGGATTAACATAATTTCAGAAAACCTCAAGCCCATTAGTAACAAAAATCTGCAAGGCTGGCTAAAAGGTGTCTATTTGATTACAAAATGACTGCCTCCACTTGATTAATACAGTCAGCTTAGACTACTGAGATGTAAAATGAAGCAGTTTTTATACATTCTGCTTTATCCAGAGGCTATAACTTTCTAAGTCATTTCTGGCACCGAATACAATGTAGAAATTGGAGAAGTTGGCGCCAACAATTTTTCATTTTGAAATATCTTTTTTTTTAAAGTTGGAAGATGCATATTTAATGGCACACCTGAAGCTAGACTGTTCTATTTTACATTGCAACAATAACTAATTTATAATGACATTTTAGATTTAGGATACAAGAGAGTACCTTCAGCTGGAAAGAAAACTTTTTAGCATTGTGTAGCATAGCCACAAATGGCATTCTCATTTTTAATTATGAATCAAAATATCAGTATATTTAAGTTGATAGTAAGTATTTGATGTTAAATTATTAATGATGGAATAAATTTCATATCCACTTTTATTATTTTTAATTAGGACTTTTTTATTAAAATTTACTTATATTTTATAGTGCTAAATTAAAATCTCTGTAAAAATTTATTTTTACTTTTAGAATTAAAGATAGAAAGTAGTAACTATTGAAGAATTAGGGATATACACAGCAGGTCAGAAGCCCCTACAGTAATCTCAATATGGGATGAGGAAATCAAAGTGTAAGAAAGAGAACTTGTGCCATTGTATTTCCAGTTGCATCAGTAAGTTTCTCCACCCTTTGTAAAAATGACCCAAATCACTGGTCTCACACATGAAAATAATGTTTTACCTGTACTTCATATGTGCTTATTTCCAGAGAAAAACCTAAAACTATGTTTCCTCATGGAGAATACCTTTATTTTTCTATAGATTCCATCCAACATGTGCAAATTAAGGAAGCAATAGCCTTCTGTGGCTTCAGGGTATTCTAGGTACGTGACAATGTCTCATGGACACTGCAGACTGCTTTTTCATCTCAATGGTAAAGAATGATAAATGGAATTTTCAAAGGTGTTAATCATAAAGTGTCACAAAATTCATGTTAAGTACTTCTTAGACTCTAATCATAATTATTCAATGGTATTTCAAGAGTATTTCCTTCAAGCAATGTTTTCTGATTTCTACTTAGAAAATTAATTCAATTCAGTTGCTGTATAATGATGAAGTGTGTCTTTTTCCTGTAGTGTCCAACTCATTCTTCTTCCCTAAGAGATGGTTTATTTGTTTTTTTATTAATCTCTTTATTTTCCTACTACCCAGATTTCCTCTGCTGGCTGAGATGCAGGCTGCTAATTATGACAAAGTACTTTTCAATCTTAACACATGCAATCATTCAACACAGAAAACTCAGTGTAAAATATTTCTGTGAACTCTTTCTGCAAATTTGACAGAATGAAACAGAATACAAATATGCTATAAAGATGTGTGACTGAAGGGAAGGTGGTACATGAAGGTGAATGTCTATATGAGATGGATGGTAAGAGTCACTGTAGGCCAGAAAGGCACTGGAATACAAACTAATGTAAACATAAAGATCAGGAAACTATAATCACAAAATCTCTATGGTCAAATATGAAAGAGAACGGACAGAACAAACTAATGCTTTGAATATAAAAATAATATCAAAAATACTCTCAGTTAATATGTCTTACTTCATAGTACAGTGGTAAAACATACAGATAAATGTGGAGCAGACCTCATGTTTAGCTCCTAATACCATCTATATATATTGTACATACAAATGCATTGCAAATTTTCTATATTTATTTATTTAAATACTTTATATTTGTAATAGACCATAGTTAAATAAAAATTAAGAACTAAACAAAATAGATGGACTTTTGAGGAGAATCTGGGAGTTCAATAAAACATCTTTAGACTAAGTTCTTTTACAATTCTGGGGTAGGGTACTGATTTGGTGAAGAGTAGCTTATTATGGGGAAGAGACAGAAGGCAATTCTTGCTGCCCTTTTGTATTTAGGGAATTCTTTGTCAAATTTAGGGATTAAAGATCTACTATGCTATTCTAGCCCTTAATGTTGGGAACAAGGCTACGTACTGAAAAAATATTTTAGTTGTTTTTTGTCTCTCTGTTATGCTTTCAACAGTGTACTTTTATCTATCAATTCCCTTGCACAAAATTCTCCATTTCCCTCACTAAGTGGAAATAAAAACTAAATTCTAGTTGGGTAGAAGAATATAATGTGAACAAAAATCAGGCAATATAAGTATTCATATTTCAATACTATTACTCTTCAAGAAAAAAGTTAAGAAAAACATCTCTATATCTAGCATTTTGACAGAGCATTAATGCTGTCTGCATTCACAACATATTAGGGCTTAGGATAGACCATGTAAGTTTAATTAAATTGAATAAAAATTTATAAAAAATATAAGCAGATTCACTTAAAAATACAGAAATACGAGCATAAAAATAAATTCATTATTTACTGTGTCATGTACCGTACACAACATTGGCGATTTCCTTGAGAATTAAATTTCCTTAATGTCTACAGCTATTGTGAATTTCACTAATATGGCATTTCAACAGCATACTGAAAAGGTTGCATAGATTTGTCCAGATAAAGGTTTGTATTAAGGGGAAATAAAACTACAACTCAGAATAAGAAAATGGATTTCTGACAATTAAATTGCCGAGGCCAGGGGAATACTATATGTTTCTGCTACCGGCAAAACACTGAAAGAAAGCATATGCCAGTTTGAATATACTTGAGGCTTGAGGAAGACCAAAAGCTTAGCCATCAAATTTAATTAAGGGCACTGAGAAAAATTACTTCATGCCAAAATTTAATCTTAATGTGAATAATTATAAAATTATAATTTCGGCTTATTAAGAAATCATGGAGATACACTGTGCCTGCTACTTTCAGGAGAAAAGAAGCATGCCTTGTTCTACTGAATAACTAATCATGAAAAATAACCTTCTACCCTATTTCTACATTAACAGTCTTTCCTAAGTACATTTGAAAAATTTTGTTTGCATGTTTACTTTATAAGCCAGGCTCAGAATTAAATTTCTAACAAAGACAAATCCCTAGAATTTTAGAAGTAAATCAGGTGAATTCCTCTCAGAAAAAATCAGTCTCATTGCCCTTGTATGGAAATCAAGTAGTAAGGGATAGGGAGAATATGTAGACAGACATATATATCAAGGTTTCTCAGTATGTCAGAAGAACTACAAGTTTTTAGGCTTATATTTTCACATTTTTCTTCTCAATTATTTGTTACAGCCTAACAATTCTTTCATACAATGCTCTCTACATATATTGTAAAGATATTAGAGACCGGAAACATTTGTTGAGTCATTGCTTCACTTTTTTTTTTTTACCATGGAAAATTGCTCTTTATAGTACATTTACCTGTGATGACAGTCTTGGAACAAGCGCCATTGCCTAGAGTGCATTGCTTTTTGTCAGACCTGTGGAACCAATCATTGGAGACTGCTCAGGCTTTCAGACAAAGTTCCATGAGCAATGTTTATAAGAAGTGAAGGATTATTCTGGGCATGCCACTGCTTCACATTCAAGATGCTAAGGAAGAATGGCTCCTGCAGTCATATCTTTTTCAGAAGACTATTTGGGATATTCTTTGGGATGCCTGATACTAACAAAGTGCTTTTAAAAGCAATACTGCTAATACAGATTTATAATTCTGCTCCATGATCAAGAAGCCTAAATAATGTATGCTGTATACTTGAGCTCTTGAGCATCAAAGCTCTTTTTGTAGGAAATAATGCCTCTATATCATTACATTTTCTTCTGAAATATTTAAGATGCTGTGTCAGGGTGCTCTGCATTGGATGCTCTGTCCTGGAATGTGGTAAAGCAATTCACACAATGTCCTATTTGCAAAGTTATTACTGGTGGATTGAGGGGGGCACCAAATGCTGGTTTTGGTGTTGAATTATGCAAAATCCAGTCTGGCAACTAACCCTGAACTAACATTTTGATAGGGAGACAACAATCTGGCAGATAGGCTGCTAAATTCACCTGGATACATATAACTAGCAGTCCTAATTTTATAGTATAAGAGTCCATTTTCATACAGTTAGGTTCTTCTGACATCTTCTTCTTTGAAGTGGATGAAGATTCCTCTCTTGGGTAGAGGATGCCCTCCTCCCCTCACCCAGATATACTCCTTGGGATTAAGAGAATGAGATCTGCACACAAGAAAACATGCAGTGAGTTATATCAATCTCTACAATTGTTTATTTTTATTAATAATTGCTTTGATACAGTGCACTATCCTATACTATATCCTATACTATATCCTAGAAGTTGCTTTAGCTTTTATACTGTGTAGTAAAAAATTCTGATTAAGATATTTTATCTGATCATTTGTCATAATAATTAATTTTATAAAAATACAGCTAATTTGCCATCTTTAATCTTGTCAGATAATGTTATTTAAATCTTTGACAAAGTCTAGGGTCACACTCAGGGTCCTCTCTCAGAAGGAGTTCAGAAAGTAAAGGGGTCCTCTGCACCTTGTGGCCCAACATCAGGGCTTCTCTAACAAACTTTGTTTGAAGCTCCCACTCCACTGGAGACAGATACTTTGGTACATTCAGTAATACTAAAAAATGGATATATTTCCAGGTTCAGTGTGGATATTTATTTGTAATTTATTCCATTCATGCTGGTCTTTTTATTTTTCAATTATAAATCGCAATTTTTACTTTTCTAGGAACACTTTGCTATCAAGAGGTGACTTGTACAATTTAATACACTTATAGTGATGGCTTTGACTTATATTTTGTTATCCCTTTCTTTTTTGAGGTAAATAACATGAAAGTATAGAGAAGGGAAATTACAAAACACAAAAGAATAATTGAAGCCTTTCCTGCAGTTACAAGAATTGTTAGATTGTGAAGAATATTACAGTTTGTTGACCAGCATAGAAGAATAGCTCCATGTTTTTTCCAGGTTTACTAAGAAAATACCTGATGATGTGCATTCATTCTATGTGTTACAATTTATGAATCTCCAGTCAGTGCAGGAATTACCATGGAGTATTACACATAAAATAATTTCAATTTTCTATGGGTAAGCATATCTGGATGTCACAGAGGAAGCTGATTCATTCTAGCTGCCTTCCCAGAAAGGTTCTGAGCTCCTAGTGATCTTCTGAAATATCTGCCAGTCCTATCAATACTGCCTTTGGTTTAACCAAGGGAATCTAGTTCCTACTCCAGAAAACTAAGAGACATTCATATCCTCACTTAAAAAATATATATTTTGTAGAAAAGGCATAAATATCCTAACTTGGAAAATTTATTTCTAGAAAATAAATGTCGAAAATTTTGTATGTCTAATGATTCACTTTGGATTTAAATATTTACAAAACATTTATCATGTTTTCATAGCCAAAGAATTTTCATTTATGATACTTTTCTGAAATCCTCTCAATTCAATATTTTCCTATAAAATTTTCATTGGTCTTAAATCTGCCAAAATCTACAATACAATTATCAATGTTACTTAACAATAACTGAGTTATATTCCAGAACAATTTTTTTCAAAGAACCAATGAACCTTTGGCTATAGCAAAAACAAACAAGCAAACAAGACAAACTCCTGGAATTTAAAAAAAAATTCCTAATAAAGGAATGTTTGGATAAATTTACAAAAATGAAATACAGGCTAAATCTTGAATGCTAATGCATGTCTCGTATTGAAATACAGTATTGAAAGCTGTATGGGGACAAAGATTTATGACAGATAATAAGGATTTAATTGGATCTTGATCAGGAAATATGAACACTGAGCATCTGTGGTCCAGTTGACAAGCCAAGCGCCCTGAGTGAGCTCAGTCCTGGTTATGCCCTCCCTTGCAGGTGCCATTCTGTAGATACTCAGTGGTTCAGTGGAGCTGAGGTTGTTACAGACAAAGTTCAGCAATAAAGCAGGGGATGGATGGAGAATAAAGGGAGAAGAGTAAAGTAGGGAGATATAAAATAGCAGCTAACCAGGAGAACGAGACATTTAACTATAAATTAAGACTATTCAAGAAATAGTGATTACTGTGAGAATAGCTCGGTATGAGGACGATGGTGATTACACTGAATAACACTATCCAAAAAATCTGTAGAGTCATAAAATACTGACCCAGAACAAAGAAGGGAAAGATCAAAATCAGATACAAATGGAAACTTATTTGTTGTTGTTAAAAAAATGTGGAAAACTGCAGATTTCCCTGAAATGCAAGTATGCACGTGACTCTCTTCTTCTGCTACATTTTGTTTTGCTATCATTTCCTCTGGGAAATGGTAGAGCAAAATTCAACCATCAGTTGGAACACATGGCTTTTATTTCATAGTTAAATTGTACAGACTATGCAAATGATCATTAATTGCTCTCTGGAGAGAAGTGTGCCCCCTTCTTGATCTATTGATTTATCCTGTTCATTCTTCCAAGAGTACAGAGGCAATGGAGGAACTGCACAGCATGTAGTTTGAGCAAGGGTTTTCAAATAGAAGATATGTAAGAATGAAGTGTGCCACATATTTAATTTTCTGTGGTTTTTATATATGAATGTATAATACAACTTGAGTAAAGATTATGCAATGTTTTTACCCATACAACACAATCGCTTTTGATTAATTTTTTTTTTTATTTACATTGGCAAAATGTTTATAAGCCATTATTTCTCAATTGGTATAGTCATTTAAACACAGGGCATATAGTCTAAATTTAATTCTATTACTAAAATTTTCAAAACTACATTACAGTTGTTTTCCAAACCATTTCAATGATTGAAAGCCACAGGCAAGAAACAACAATTTGCAAAAAGTGCTGTAAACTTCAGAACTCTGGTAACCTCAGAGTACAAAATCAGTTTAGCATTTCATGGTCTCCTCAAACGCTGAGGCTGCTGTTGTGTCCCCAGGCTCACTTAGGATCGAAATGTGGCAGGAAACTTTAAATCTGCGAATTTACCTAAAGTTCCTAGCCTTTCTTTCTGTTTTCAAATGCACACATAAGACTGCATCCTTATTCAGCATTATCATCTTTTCTTTCTATGTCTGTCCATTTTTAAAATATATCCATTAGCTTTTCTTCTACATTTTCTTCCACACTGTACATCAGAAATCTCTTGTGCAACATTCTACTGTCCAAAGTACAGACAGTACGCAAATAGCGATCCATAAAACAATTGAAAACGTCTTATCTTGCCCCTCTAGACACAAAAAAATCTGCCAAATTAATGTTTATGTGTTAACAGCTTTCTGTCTTTCTCTCAGATAGGAAGAATTTAACTTACAAAACAGTCAGTTTTTAAAATGTATGCAGCTTCACAGCTGCTAGTGCAAATCAGTTATGAAAATACCAGTACCCCACAGGAAAAAGACAGTGACCTAGCACATGATAATGTAATTAAATTTAGCCACTCAGCCTCAATACAATTCTAAAAATACATCTATAGTAAGATTTGCTCTGGAATTGAAAAAATTAGAAACTAGAACAAAAATTCTTCTCTCTTAAAGAGCATAGGAAACATGCCAGTGTACAAGAAGAAAATTTAACTCTGAAGCAGTATGACCTGTATTAAACTTGTAAATGGAATATTTGACAGTTAATGTTGATATAACAACTCCTCAACTGTTGTAAACTAGTCAAATCTCATTAAGGACAACAGAAATACACTACTTTACATGTGCATAGAATCTCTCCTTAAGGCTTTTTTTCTCTTGTACTCACCCATTCAGGGAGTTGTAAATAACACTTTATTAATAACAACAAGGAATAAACTTCACTAAAAATTTCTGTCATCTACAGCTTTGAAAGATCATTTCTGAAACCTATTCTTTGAATAGACAGGGACATAAGTCCTATGAGCACTTCCCTAAGCAGGCTATTGCTTAGGAAATTCTAGTACAAATACAACAACATTCTAACTTTCCTTATCCTTCAAATGCTCTCACAAATGAGAAAAAAATGTCCATCAGGAAGATATCCTTCAAGTACATATTTCAATTTCCTGCTTATATTTTTATTTTGAGGGCACACTCCAGTGACTGCAAGACCCAAATTATGGCCAGAGAATTAAGTGAACTCCTAAATGCAGTTATTATGGCATTTTCATTCCTGTTCCCTTCCCTTCTAAATAGGAGAACAGGAGAGATGGAAATGGAGTTCTTTTGTGTTGTGTGTGTGTATTTTTCTATTAACCCTGTTGAGTCTGACAATACCACTAAGAAACTGATCAGTACAAGTTACCTATATGCAAGAAAAGAGGAAAATGAGAGCAGCTAATGGATGGAGAGCTCTTGCAGGAGCTGTGCTGGGAAGAAGTGCAGAAGGTGTTCAAGATCCATTCAGCTTGCAAGTCTACTGAAACTTGGTCTCTTCCTCAGTTGTGTCATGAAAATTTCTGCATTATTTTCATCAACTTCCTTGTAAAGCAAGAAAGCTGGAAAGCAATAAAGAAAGCCTTATATTTACATAAAGTAGTAGTTTTTATTAAGGTGTTAAGTTAATGTAGGACCAAGTTATGAAGCCTGAAAAAACGTACTGCATTATAAATGCTGCTAAAAGTAAATAAATAAGAAAAATATAGGAAGTATGGGTAATATCATTTAGAATTCCAAACATTTTTCAAAAGCAAATATAGAAAAGAATTTATCTAAGAATCAATTTTGTCTCTAAGACCTTAAAAAAATGAGTCCTTTAACAAATAAATATTCATAAAATGATTTAACTCTCTAAATGTTAGAGAAATCTGAAATCTGAGCTTCCTCTGCCCTGACCTCAGAAACTGATAAGTGAAACAAACGATGACTTTCAGAAAGGTAGGTCACAGAGAAAATTGCAGTAGAAAATATATACAGTACCCAAGGTTCCTGTTTTAATTTTCTTTTTGGAAGTCTTTAGACAAATCAGGAAACACTATAGTACACAAATAAACACAAATAACGATC
This sequence comes from Melospiza melodia melodia, assembly GCF_035770615.1. Lineage (NCBI taxonomy): Eukaryota > Metazoa > Chordata > Aves > Passeriformes > Passerellidae > Melospiza > Melospiza melodia. The sequence continues at coordinate 86,099,423 of NC_086197.1, read as the reverse complement.
TTTGACAGGTTCCATATATGACAGGTTCCTAAAGCTAGCTATAGAGCCAATAAATTTAAAAGGCCAGGCAGTTCTTTTCAATGGAGTCAGGAAAGGGAAGAACTTTGGTTCTTAATTTTTCTGATCAAATAAGAAATCCTTAGGGATTTTTTGTTTGATTGTGGGGTTTTAATTTGCTTTTTTTAAAAACAGGCTTAAATAACAGTGTTAAATTAAATATAATTTTTAAAATTTGGATACAAGTTAAAAATCCTCCACCCACATCACCCTAATACACACCTCCCATTTGCACATTTTCCACTATTCTTCCTGTGTGATACAGCAAAAGTTCAGAAAAATGAAAAGACACAAATAAAATATTATAATTCTTCTGGGGCTTTTAAACCTCACATCCCCAATATCTATTGCCTGCAGAAGCAGACATGAACAGAATTCCCATTTTCCTGGATCATATAAGAGTATTTATTTGCTTTTCTCAGTTTTAGTTACTTTTATCACAGAAGAGGAAATTAGAATTTCCTTCTCAGCCAGAAAAACTACTGAAAAATCTTAAAATTAGTTGGCAGTCTATCTGGAAAGAATATGCAATAAGTAACAGGATGGTGACCATTTCTAATTCTGTAATTTACAAAACTTAGGAATATGGGTATTATTTTAAATACACCTTTGTAACTAGATTAAATAAAGGAAGTTGCCACTGTGATACATCTCCACTGCTGATTTTTATGACACATCTTAGTCAAAATGATAATGTTCAGAAATTTGATTTTTTTGGACATGTTCAGCATCCGTGGAGGAAGAAGTGACAATGATGATATTTGTCCTGTATATACTGGTAGCAGAAATTTTGGCAGCCATGCATGTTTTAAAGTTGTGAGTTAAAATATTTTGTTCCAGGCATCTGACAATAAAGTGGAATTTAACATTTTATAGTATATGTTTAACAAGCCACATTTGGATTACTACTAATAGTAGGAAAAAAATTCAAATATCAGTGTTGTAGTTTAAACTCAGCTGGAAATTAAATCCCACTCAGCCGCTTCCCTCCTCCTACCTCCTCTGGCGAGAGCAAGAAAAAAGCGGAGTTTCTAGTTAAGAAAAATTTCCTTGATAACAGCAATGAGAGAAGAACCAAGCAGCAACAGAAACAGTATTAGTGACCAAAGTATACAAAAGAGAGGTTGATTTACACACAAAGAGGTGGTCACCATCCCAGCCCAGCTCCATGTGACCACCAAGACAAACCAGAATGTGTTTGCCTTTTCTCCCCACCACAGCCCAGCAGGGACGGGCGCGGTCTAGAGCAGCAATCCAGACATGCCCAGATAGCTCCAGACTCCAAGCCCTTGGCCACTGCAAGAAAATTCAGACACAAAGGATCCCACAAAATGAAACCAAAGTAAAATGAGAAAAAAATATTTTTCCAGTAGAAAAAGTAAAGTCTGCCTGGGACATCAAGCACTGAAGCTTTTCATTCAATATCGTTTCTTCAGAGTTTAGCTATGACCACTTATTATTTTTGGCATTATTAATAAGTAAGTTCTACATATTCATTAATCTAATTTTCATTTGATCATCTATTTTGTACTGACTGATATTCAGAACTTTTGATTTTTGTTAAGACAGGAAACATTAATTTACAAAAGTCAATTCTTAGATTTGTAAATTTATTGTCTTTTTACTATCTGACAGCTAGAAATGAAATCAGGAGTTTCCCTGAGACTTCAGGAGTGTTGGCAACATAAATAGCATTTCCAGAAAACACTTAACTGTCAAGATGGAATTTCAGTTTTCAGACATTTCATTCAAACATTCATTGTAATTAATACTTCCACATTTCAAGAACTCAAAAAAAATTATGAAGTATACGCCATGAAAATCTGCTACATTTCATGATGCATTATAAAGATTTTAATGTCCTACTGAAAAGTATTTTGCTTTATAGCTTGTTTTCTTCTTTTTAAATATTTATGAAAATGTTAATATTAATAGTACTTATCAATAATAATAATAAGGTTAAAATTCATGGTTTACTGTTAAAATACATGGTTTATTTTCTCACCTCAGGCATTGCCTTTTCATAAAAATATGTTATTTGTATACCCAGATGCATTTCTTTGTTTTTTTGATCTTTAATCTCATAGAAAATATGATATAATCTAAAAAATTGAGTGCTGCACCAGAGAAACTTTAAGGTGGTCTTAATCTCCTTCCTTGCAGTTTAAGAAAATAGATTCTACATTATAGTAAAGTGTTTATGGTTTTAGGTAAGGCATATATTTCAATATACTCAATAACCTTTGTAGGATATCCAGGGATCTCATTAAAGGCCGTGACCTTGGCTAAACTTTATTTAGCCTGGAGGTTACTTGAAGTACTGTTGTGTTTTTCAGAGGTGTTAGTATGACTGCAGAATACTAAATACTTTTTAAAAAAATATTGTCTACCAAAATAGTTCAAAATGAAAATAGCCTCTGGTTTAACTCCAGATTCTTTTATTTCACTGGCAAAGGAGACACAATGAGACTACAGAGAATACAGGCACTGTTGCTCATATTTCACTGAAACCCACTGTGCTATACATGCAAGGACTGCCATTTGCACTCTCATGAAGCCAGAAAGACATGATGAAAAGGGAAGCTTTAAGGAGGAATCAGATTTGGAGCAGCTTGGAAAAGCTGAATTGGGAAGGCAGAGGTTTTCTGCTCCAAAAAAATTGATCTAGCAAACCCCATGGGGAACCTGCTTTCTGTAGAGTCACCTCATGCAGTGTTTCGTAGAACATGCACTATAACAACTAGCCTGAATCCCTCCTGCCTTTGCTTTTTCTCTTTATTTTCACTGCTTAACAGATTAAAAATCTGTTTAAAATAATGTATTTTCAAGTTAGTGGTTTTGTAAAGCTCTTTTTTTTTTAACAGATCTAGTGGAGATGAAGAATTAGTATTCGAATGCTAATAGTTAAGAACTAGCTAACTAGTCAATCCATTATTAAAATCTTTGTTTCTATGCAATCACTCAGCTATGATGCTGACTTAGTCACCATGTTTCTGGCTGTGAGAGTAGAGTGACTGAAGCATTTTTAAAGGAAAGCAGCAAAGAAGAGGCAGTGTAAAATTCAGATCTGGATAACAGAACTTTTACCTTCTTATTGCCATGCTGTTGGTTTTCCTACCTTTTTAGCTGTTTCCTTTGAGATGGTCAGTATTAAGGGCTTCTCTAAAAATAGAACGGAAGATGAACAGGAAACGGCTCCCCAGCACGTGTCCTCCTTCCTTCCTTCCTGCATGGAAACTTTCTCTAGATCTGAAGGTGGAAAAAGAATGCCAAACCCTTTATTTTCTGAAACACAGATTGGCAATATTCATAAAAACATCTTTGCCTATTGCACAAAGAGTAGCCTAGTGTGGTAATGTGGAGGTATGCTTGGGAGAAAGAAGTGCCATGCACCTGATTGTTTATTCAATTTCACTTTCTGTTGGGAACCTCTTAGTGAACTATCACAAAACTTCAGTAAACTAAGAGAGATTCTCTTTTCCTACCTGGAGTCCAAAGTATAAATCATCAACCTTTTAGCACAGATTTATGTTAAAATTATTAATATGAAAAATAGTTGACAATTAGATATCTCTGACAAAAAACACTGGTTTTTTGTCAGACATGCAGATGATCCCTCCACAGTAAATCCAAAAATACAAGGACAAAACCATGGGAGCTGGAAGTATTCCCTTCAGTGACTGAAAGAAAAATGTCATGGTGAGATACACAGAGAATCAGCATTACACAGAGAATCAGCATTATGCTCTCTACTTACCGCTGTTCAAAAATCTTCTGGATTCTACTTTTTAATATAAAATTTCCCACTTATTTTTAAGACATATTTTTTTTTTAGTTTTGGTGACTCTGGGAAGCTTTAAATATTCTACCATTTGTTTTCTGTATGCAAAATTTCAAATGCCTAACTTCAGCAACAAGCAATTTTACAGATTTAACAAACTATTATTACCATTTCACATCCTTGATGAATACTAGTACTTTTAAACTGCAGGGGCAATAACAGAAACATTATACTGAAAAATCATTGGTTCCAATTTTTTTTTTTAACTTTTGAGAAAATTTACATATTTATAAGCAGTTTCATATTTCATTCCTTTATTTACTGACGCCAGATATATGGACAGTTATTACCTGCCACACTGAACAACACTGAAACAGCTGATTGATAACAGAATGACTCTCAGATAGAAAGGCCCATGCATTTTGTTTGCATATTCTCAAAGATACTAGTGAATGAAGAAAGGAAATTTTAACTTTTTTTTAATGTTAAGAAGGGAGGGAGGGTAAGAAAAATATCTTTTATTTTATAAGACTTCAACATTATGAGTGTAAAAATTCTTACGAAGGAGACTGTATTTATTTTCCCTGCCATTCTGTGTTCGAAATATTACTTTGATGAGTTCTGAATGAATATATCTGACAGAAATATTCCACACCTTATCATCTTATGTTTATGCACCCTAATTTCTTAATTTTTCGTAGGAAGAAAATAGTATGGACGTTCATAATCTATCCAAGGAGAGAATATGATGGACCACATACTGCTGTTGTCTGCTATGAGAAAGACAGATCTTCAAGGTAACAGCAAAGCAGCTCCTCCGCCCTTCCTCAAGTACTCAGCCTCTGGTTGAGTGTTAGCATTACTGAACATATCCAGAGCTTATGGTAATGAAGTAAAATATTTTAAATGTAATTAAGGCTGATTTTCCTAGGCCTGGCTCTGTTTCCTCAAGTCAAGTTGCTCCTCACTTTCTTTAGCTCTGTAAAAAGGCGACGTGGTCCAAAGAAATCTGGCTGCTGCTGAAGCCAGCTCCTTGCATTGCTGGCAACTCAGACAAGTCTCAGTGCAGGCTTAACTCTACTTTTAATTAAGAGTCTCCATAAAATAATTTAAACCTGTAAAATCATATAACTGAATTAATACTACAATTACCTTTTTATCTTCTATGCATTTTTAATAATAAATGTCTCATAGATTACTACTGCTGCTAATACTTTATTTCCTTGTTTTCAGAACAATTTAAGATAAACCTTCTGTTCTTTGTGCAGCCTGCATAGATTTTGCCTCCCCTTCCATTCCAAAAGATTTTAACAGGCTAGGAGAATGTGTCAGATCTCTACTGCAACTATTACCAGAATTTGCGTATCCTTTTTTGCTGAACTGTAAAGTCAGCATTCCAATTTTGAATGAGCTCTGTTTTCCAGACATGAAAAAGCATTATGGGGCCTAGATACTATCAGCCATCAGATTACCTTTCTTGGAGCTTGTAATATTACTTCAAACATACCTCTATCCTGAAACTAAAGTCCTGAAAAGCAATGCTTTTCTTACATGATTCTAAAAATGCAGCCTTATACTGCTTGGCATCGAGGAAGGTAGGAACATTCGTATGTTATGAGATGAAGCAGTACAGAGCACACAGCACAACTGATGGGAAGAAGGCTTGAAAACATGATACAGCAGAGCTATCACACACTAGTTGGGAAGGGTCACTGAAAACAGTCATATGTGATTGTTTAAAAATTGTGAGAGGCTGTGCTTGTGTAGAGGGTTAACTCACAAAATCTTCCTAGATCATCAGATCTGTAATCAAGAAACATTTTTCTCATATACTGGGCAAGCAAAATCCTGGACTTGCTGTGATGTTTTTAAAGTTTCTTTCTCCTTGTTACAGCAACTATCTTTCACAAAAGGACTTTAGAAACTCTGTCAGTCTTCATCTACAAACATCCGGCAGATTTCAAGTGACATTAAATAACTTACTTTTGTTAGAGGGTGTGCAGATTTTCTGTGGCTTGTGTCACACTTGGGTGTATAATTGTCTTTGTGTTCTTTTCAGATTATACCTATCCTCTTCATAAAATTGGTAGGCTGACATGATGAGCCGCTCCAGTCACAGGGTCCTACTACAAATCTATATTCAGCACCATTTTAGAGTATTATATCAACAACTTGTAGCTCAGATTTTAACTAAAGTTAAAGCTGTAAACGTTTCTCTTACAAAATTTTATCACTATTCAAATTTTTTAGATTACTGAATAATTTCAGAACATTCCTGTAACTCTTGGTAAATTCTGCTTTTATTCTTAAAAGTTTCCTGACTAGATGCTTGTTTGGAACAAAAAGCATCTGGATTACCATAGAATTATGGAGTAATCCAAGTTCAAAGGACTGAAGTGAGTGCCCTAATTGAGCCTCCTGCACAAATCTCAGCTAAGAGGACATTCCAGGTCTGCAGGGCATTATACTCTGCTCCGGGCCCAGAGTGTCCTAATGACTGTGGTGGGTTACCTTGTCTGGCTGCCATATGCACACCCACCCATTCCCTCACCCTTTTTCCTCAATAAGATAGAGGTAGAAAATAGAACGGGAAAAGCTCATGGGTAAAGGAAAGGACAAAGAATTTAATTATCAAATATCTTCACAGGTAATGCAAACTGAACTCAGGAAAATTAGTTTATTGCCAGGTAAAATAGATTTCACTAGTAAGAAACAAATTAAAAAGTTAAAATAATCTTTTCTTCTACTCACCCTCTTTTTTCTAGGCTCAAATGTACTTCTCCATTCCCCCACTGAGCAGGGAGGTTGGAGCAGATGACACCACTGTGGTCACTTCCCACCTTACTCGCTCTGTGTCCACGTGTGTCTACATCTCTGGGATACATCCTCAGCTTCACTTCTGGTTGAACACGTCCACAGGAAAGTGACAGACACACCCCTGAACCTGGGATGAAACCCTTGGTCCCCAGGCTGTGCCCAAGCACCTTGGCTGGAGGGAGGCACAGAACTGCTGTAAGAGGGTGCTTTTAACACACTTATTTCACATCATAAGTTAAATTACTAGCTAAATCTGAGTCTGTAAAGGAAATTTTATGACTATTATTTCTTTGTGAAATTAATAAGCATAACATGGTTTTAACAACACGAACAGAAGGAGAAAGAATAGCAACAAAGCATCACACCTGTAGGTTAACACCTATACAGATTTAAAATCTCTTATCCACTTTTCAGCTCAATCCATTTGTCTGTCCTTAACAGCAATTGTGTCCTCGCTTATTAAGGAGTTTTGAATAATTAGGTTCAGCTGAATGTAATTAGCATCCAGCTGGCAGTGCCTATCTAAGTTGCATTGAATGGTGATGAATTCTATGAAAAAAAGTAAATAAAGCAACAAAACCACCTTTTATTGTCAGGGTTTTTTTCCCATTTCCTCTTGACCTGCCCACTTGGTACTATAAGAGGCCTTTTAATATTGCTTAGGACTAGTTGAATACATTGTGTTTTACTAGTGACCTGCTGCTTGCTTTTGAAACAGAAGCTTGGTAAATGTCTGTATACTTGTTTCTCTCAATGATGGAAAATTCAGGAGTAGCCCTAAGATGTTTTTTGTTACTGGTTTCTCTACAAGTAAAGGTTTTAAGGTGAAATGTAGCAAGTTTTTGTTGGATGAGAGTAAAGTATCAGTAGATGCAGATCTGTCAGACAAATCTAGAATTAAAGAAATTATTTGTTACAGAATGTTGTCTGTGAAATCCTGGCCCACCTTTCATTGGTTCATGAAGTTCTTGGGAGTGTGATTTAAGTTCATATACTTCAGGAATTTTAATGGAATAGTAACTAATTCTTTAACTAAATGAAAAATGTATTAGTTCTTGATCTACCTGAAGGCACATTGCTGTCTTTTTTATCTTCTCCTTTTTTCTCCGTTACATTTATCACATTCTGCCCACCAAGTTATTGGTATATCTGTTCTCTTATTGACTTTCAGAAGCTCTGCTTTCTTTTGCATTTTCTGCTTTCTATTTCTGATTAAATATTTCAGGTTTAATTCTTATGTCCAGAGAAGAAATTGCCAAGTATTAAGTTATTTTAATTCTGTAAATTTCCTTCTACAAACCTTTTTTTATCTCACTTCCAAGTGTCTTGAATGTACTTTTAGAACACTAAAACAAATGATGTTCTATGGATTTTTATAATTCTCTTTGTAGTACTTTGATTCTTTCAGGTCTCTTAGCCTTTCTTTCTATTTAGTTTGTCCCTCATGTCTCAATAACTGTTTGGAAATGTTTGTGACAAAGACTATTTGGTAGATGAGCTCTAAAGCTTTTGCAAAAAAATTGCTTCATTTCCACCATTCACTGAATTGTCTTTCCATTGTAAAGTACTGTGGGAGGAGCTGAGAAATACTTTTCATGATAGCAATTTTAAGTACATAGAGTAGATTTTTTTCCTGTATAATCAACAGAAAGAAGACAAAACAAACTCAACCAAAAGATAGAGCTTGCATTTTAAAATTAACAAATCTTTACTCTTCAACCATTTTTCAATGCTAGGTACATCTATACTTTCCAGAAGTACAAAGTTAGGAAAAAAAAAAAAAGAAAATCATATGAAGGAAAATGTGGAAACCATTTTTAGGAAGAAATTTGTCAGTTTAAGACTTACATGTTCCTGGTATTGTGCTCAGGAAGCATACAGTAGTGTCCTCTGTCCTGCGCTATCCTAGCTTTCATTCGTCTTTTCTAGTCTCTTAAAATAGCATATTTATATCTTCTATATATATTTTATGGTATTTAATATTTTGCATCTGAATGAATGGATCAGTTCTGGAGTTGTATGCACTTGTATGAAAGCAGAAAAATGACATCCAATATATTTCACCCTTTTCCAATCGGACAGTGTTCTGCTCACTTTTTTTTTTCCAGAAATGAATTCTCCAGTGTGTATCCATCTCCTATAAGAGTCTCCTTTTCAAAAAATGTACTGAATTGTTAAAATGTTTGTATTTTTGATGATATACAACTACTGTGAGAGATGTTCAATATTTTTAAAAGGAAAGAAATTATCTCCTACATTATTTAGAATGAACCTTAATATAAACTAGAATCCTTAACCTCTAACTGGATGTTTTTATTCAGGTGTTAGCCTGAAGAGGGAATAGGTAGGATGTTTGACACGAGAAATATCAGTACTGTGTTAGGTACTCTTTTGGCTAGGGAAATAAAATTTCTAGATAGAGATTTTCTAGATTTCACATGAATCTGTTGTAACATTTTCTGAATTGTGAATCAATCTTTTAACTTTTACAGATATATGAACAAAGAAGGACCTTCTCTGACATTTTATACCTTCCACTTTAGAATTTAAAAAATCCATAATGCTTAACCTATTCTAAATTTACAGATTATAGGTTCTAAGGAGTTTAAAGTGCTTATGTACCCTTTGGGATCGTGCTTGACAGAGAAATTGTTGAGAGACTATTTGCTTTTTAATTCTTTATGTCCACATTCCTCTTTATGAAAGGAGCAAAAGTCAAGACATTTATGATTTTCAGCCATTTAATTGCAAGATGTATCAGATGCCTCTTAAATATGGCAAACAAAACAAGGACTTGGTAACATGGGATAAAACATTCAAATGTTCTGAGACATTTTGACACTTGACATCATCTCACTCCTTTCATGCTGCAACAAAAAAAAATGTTGTCACTCTGTGATAAATCTATGTATAAGAAAAAGAATGCAAACACTCAGATGCAACCAAAGCCCAATATGTTTAGAAATAATTTCTCCATCCTTTCTCTTAGGGTGAAAAAAGCACTGAGCTATCTAACAGTGCACTCAATAAGCAGGTGTCATTTTCAAATTGGATCTTTCTTTCCTGCAATTTGGTCTAAATTTTACTTTTTTTTTGTAAACTTACTAACGGAGAGTTTTGGCAGGTAGTCTTGCACAGAGAAGCATCTAGGCTCTCAAACAGTTTGTATTTGGAATCAAGGAACTTCTTCCGCTAACACTAAAAATAGATTGCGTTTCTAAGGCAGCTATCCAGCATACTATACCAAATATCACTCTCCTCATGTATCAGTTAGATATCCTTTTAAGCATCCCCAGCAAGGTATTTTCTGTCTTACTGACCAGTACTGCCATTTTTAGCCTGGTATTCTCTTGATTTCCTGCTTCCCTGAATCCATCTCCTGATTTGTTTTGTGATTTCTCTTGGGAAAGAATAATTTTGATATGTCTTTGCAATGTATGTATTTGATGGATCCCAAGCCCATGCTCACAATTCTTCAATATTACAGCAAGAAAAAATAATTAAAAGTATTCCTCAATATCTACATCATAGTTACTTGGTTATAAACCAAGTATGGACTACACAGATTACAAAACTGGAGCAAATATAAAGTTCTTTGCTACCAGACACTATTAAAAATCAAAGCAACTGCTGTCTCCAGCTGGCACAAATTTTTAATTATACTTCAGCAATATCTAATTGCAAAAGAACTTGTGTATTTTTTATGATCAAAATCTTGTTTATGGGCAAAAAGAAAGCATAGCATATGGACAGGCAGAAGTATCTAAATAGGCATGTAAAGCAAAGATTATGTATAAAAAGCTCTTTAGATAGAGGTGTAAAATCAAGAAATTAATGTTAGTATAATTGAAATCTTAACAGTATAATTATTATTAGTCCAGATCTAAATTTTTCAGAAAAAAAAACAAAAAAACAAAACCAAAAAACTGGATGTTAATTTATTATACACATCTTCATTTCTACTCCTTTGCAAAAACCTAGAGTTTGTGCTATCTTATTACATAAACAACATATAAGCCATTTTTTGCGGTTGAATTCCATTTTTTAACTGATTCCCCCTTTTTTGATTAATAATTCCCTCCATTGTAGAGTTAACAAGATTTTCTCCTCCTTTTAAAGATTTTGCTAGAGTATTCAGCCTATATTTTCTTTCTCTAAAGTGATTTAATGTGTACAGTTTATATACATTCCTTTGCTGCAAGTGAACAGTGGAAAACTGCTCTTAACTTTAAGGAGATTTTTAAAGATTAAACCTCAGAGTGTCAGTTCTTCTCTGAAATGCAGTAGGACCATGTGATTGGCACATTCTGCCATCTGATATAAAAATGGATTGCTGATATAAAAATGGATTCCTTCGTTGTGTGCTGCTGCCAAATATTTATGTGCCAGCATGGTAACAGTGCATTCCGCAGTCACATCTGAGTTCAGGATTTCTAGCTGAAGGAGAGTTCTGAGACATGGAATTAAGCCAAAGAATAGAGACTTTTCCAACCTCCTCTTCTAAGAATGTATCTCAATACAGTCTTTTTGCAGGCAAAATTTGAAAACCTTAAAAAACAAGGCAAAAGACAGAAATGCAAAATTTTTATTTGTACTGTATTAAATCTGCATTGAAGCCTAGCACCATTTAAATGAGTTGAATATGTTCTCCCACACTCACTGATGTACATTTTCAGTCCTTAATCACTGCCTTACAGACACTAAATCTATTGTTCTCTTATTCCTACAAGCAGGGTTTTTCTCCTGAAACAGTTAACAATTGAGCATAAGCCATTGATCTACTGCAAAAACTGTCTTTGTGTAGTGGTGATGATTTTCTACCGAGTCTGAATAAAAATGTGCTAAGAGTGGGATTATTCAAGCTTCTATTTTTCCTCCAAACTTCCAACAATTCACACTGCATGGTCTTCTCTATACTTGTAAAGGATACATTCTTATTTACTTTCTCATTAGTAAGAATGATGATAAATTTTTCCTTGTGCTTGTTTTGTTTTGGTTTGGTTTTTTTCTCAGCTCACACTGAGGTTGACAGTATGGACTTTGCTAAAATGCTCTATTTGTCTGTGCTTTGTTGTGCTAGTCTTCAGAGGAATCTTGGAGAGTCAGTTATATGAAGTCATCTGGCAAAGAAAATAGAATGCATAATTGTGCTCAGTGGATAAGAATTCAAGTGCATTATTTTATTTCTTCTTGAATCACTAATATTCCCAAGGAACTACCTTGTTGTCAATGAGGTTCTGTTTCTCTTTTTCTTATCATTTGTCTTCATTCATTACAGCCATTGTAATTAATGTGTTTTAGTTTGCATTTTTAGAATATTTTATCTATTATGCAGGGATTGTAATAATCCAAAGCTAATTAGACTTTAAGGTGTGAAGATGTCAAATGCCTATTGTCTGCAGGATGTGTATGGAGACAGTGTCATTTCTCTAGGAAGGAAAAAAAAAAAAGGAGATCGTAGGAGAAGGAAGAAAGGAAGTAATTTTTGAGAGATATTTGCTTATTGTTTTTTTCTTGCTTATCTGAATGTTCTGATTGCCAGATGGATTCATAAATAGACTGAGGCTTTCATGGCACTTGCTGCATGTAATCATTAGCGAGCCTAGACAGTTTACAATAAAGTTAAATGGATCTATAATATTAAACAGCCATTTGAAGAATTAGTGTACATTTAATAACTGTTTTCTTCTTTTTTATGTGCTTAGAAAATTTCAGTGGCAGTTACTGGTGAAATGAAAAAATTAAATCAATTAGAAAAAATCAAAAATTCATGAGGGAAGAAAATAAAACTGAATAAACAATCAAAAATAACAGGTTTTTTATTTAAAAAGACAAAATTATTGCAATTATCCTGTGGAGAAATATCTTTTGATAATAATCCTGCTAAGTGTGTAGAAAATGTATGTTAAGTACATTTTATTATTCCTTTCAAAATATGATTGAATTAAATTATCAGTTAATAGTATTCATTGAAGTCAGCTGATATCTAGAATTGGGTTCTAGATACTGTCAAAGCAGAGAAGGCTGCAGAATCAATTACAGCTGCATCATACAACCGAATCTTTGACCAAACACCGTCTGTTACCTCTGACATCATGAAGTCCAATCTACGACCAAGCACCACCATGTCAACTAGACCATAGCCCTAAGTGCCACATCCAGGCATGGTGAACTCTCTCTATTCCAGACAGGAAAATATATTGCTGTGGAAAAATACTGTACATGTTAACTGGATCTGGGTTGCACACAGCAGAAAGACCTTACATTTTTTGTTACATCATGATCATGTTAAACCCTTTCAGGGTGGTGACTCCACCCCCTCCCTTGGCAGCTCATTCTGATATCTAATCTCCCTTTCCATTAAGAAATTCTTTCTAATGTCCAACTTAAACCTCCCCTGAAGCAGGTTGGAGTTATTTCCTCTTGTCCTATCACTTGTAATCTGTGAGAAAAAGCCAGCCTGGTTGCAACCTCCTTTCAGGCACCTGTAGAGAGTGATAGGGTCCCCTCCAAATCTCCTCCAGGCTAAACAACCCCTGCTCTCTCAGCCACTCCTTGCAGGATTGTGCTCCCAACCCTTCACCAGGTTTTTTGCCTCTTTCTGGACCCATTCCAGCATCCCAATATCCTCTCTGAACTGAGGGCCCAGAACTGGGCACAGCACTCAAAGTGTGACCTCACCAGTGCCGACTACAGGAGGACAATCAGGGCCATATTCTACTTTTTAATAGCAATTTCTCCCCAGCAGGAAAAGGTATTTAAGACTTGTTAGCTTCATGTGTTTAATCTTGAATCTTAATTTCTCCCCCACTAGGTAACTTCTACTGATCACTATTTGAAACAGGAAACTTCTGGTTAGTACATATTTGTATTTCAATACAAGTTTTACCTTCATATTCTTCTTGTAATATTATCATGATATAGCAAAGGAACATAAAGTCTTTTAGTTGTGTGTGACCCAGGTCCAGATAACCTGCCCAGTATTTTTTCACAACAATTTTTTTCCTGTCTAAGACACAGTCTTCTATTCAGGTTTTGTTTCACTGTATGCAGAAGGTTTTTATTCTACATGTAGCTTTGCTGCAAAAAGAAAAGGGAGAAGTGAGGCATTTTACATCTGAATTGTCTTAATGTGCTATATGATAATTCATAGTGGCTCCTTTTTCCTTTGTGATTCATACACAAGATTCAAAAGGAAGAGATTACTTACACTTTTTACTTCATTAACCTCACATTAATTTTAGAGGTTATAATTGACATAAATGTTTCACCACCCTTTGGTCTCCTTTTGTGTTTCAACATCATTCATTTTTGTATTGAATCTGTATTTACTTCATCAAGAAATTAAATAATGAAAAGGAACTTTTACAAAGCACTTCAGTCATAGCTAGAAGAATGTTTTCATTCATTCCACTCCCCTTTTCTCATGGAAAACAGAGGGGGAAGAAAAGAAAAAGATGGAAGAAACTGGGCTCTGCAACAACACATACGTTTTTACCTGTGGGATATTTTCAAATTATGATCAAAATTATAATTTATGTGTGCTGCCCATAATTCTGAATATCACTGTTGACTTTGTCAAAGTTTTATCCTCTTCTGAAAATCTGTTATCCTTCCTCACATGCACTTAAAATGTGTGCAGCCATGCATAGAAGTTATGTATATGACTTTTTCTGCTGATGCATAGACAGGATGCTGCAGCAGCATTTGTCTAAGCCTCACAATTATACAATGTGTTGTGAGCATGACTGGAATTAAGTTCAGTTGTAAACTTCCATATCTTGTTTCTTTTGGCAGTTTTTAAAAAGGGGTCCTGGTTATGTAAAGAGATGCCTCACTGTCAGTGTCCTCTGACCATTTTATTGGTAGGCAGCAGAGCCTAGAGAGCAAAAGGAGATACTTGGTAGTTTACCATGACAGGTGTGAAAAATTACCTGGATTTAAAAAAAGGGCAAATACTTTAAAAATATTTTTAATATTTATGCTGAAATCAACATCACTGGGAGGAGAGGAGACGAGATGAGAGGAGACGAGAGGAAATGAGAGGATTTCACTTGACCAACTTTAGACATTTGTGTGTAAGATTGGCACACTGATTTTCATGTAGTCAAGACAAAAGAAGTGAGCCTTCCCCACAGGTAATTAATCTTGCACTTATAGCTCAACTGACCAAGTAATATATGCTCAAAGTTTAGTCTGGGTTCCTAAATAGCATTCCTTTCTTACAGGTTTGCAAGCATTTTGTTAGATCCATTAAGTATTATTAGCATATAAACTTAAAAATGAGAAGAAAGGGAATATCAGTACGGGAATGTACACTTAGATTTAGCAGATACAGGACTGTCACAGACATCTTCTTCTCTAAAACTCCTTTCTTTAGGATTTTCCCTTCTGAGAAGTTGAGGCCCCAGAAAAAGAATGTAAACAATGGTTATCTGCTGCTGTGGAATGCAACGGGTGGATTTTTGATTGGGCTATCTTGAATGTTTATAATTAATGGCCGATCAAGACAGAGCTATCTCGGACAGAGTCCGAAAGAGCTGGCTTTTGTTATCATTCTTTCCTTTTCTATTCTTAGCTTAGCTAGCCTTCTGAGGAAACCTTTTCCTTCCTTTTCTTTTTAGTATAGTCAGAAAATACTAAATCAAGCCTTCTGAACATGGAGTCAACATTCTCATCTCTTCCCTCATCCAAGAACCCCTGAGAACACTGTCACATAGGACTGTAATTTTTTTCTCAGTTGGGTTACAGGAAAGCTGCTTCAGAAGTCAGATTTCAGGAATATTTTGAGGACAATCAGAGTTAAATAATTAGGTTTTAATAAAGCAACTGAGGTTTTAGAGGAAATAGGAAAGGCTGAGGATGGCTGTGGGAACTCAGCACATCAGGATCACCAGGATCAACTGACAATTTGGATCACTTGGCCAGTCCATGGTGCTGAGACAGATCTGAGACCTCTCTGAGGATGGCTGAGACCCAGGGAGATGTCCTGCATCTGGCTCTGGCAGCAGCTGTGGCGGGCACTCATCTGCAGGGCAGCAGGGGCTTGGATCAGGTGGGCCAAGGCAGGAGCCTCAGCTGGAGGTGCCTCCCCTGGGCCAGGGCCAGCCCTGGGCATGGCTGCCCACGGAACCTGGGAGCCTCTCACCCGGTGCCTGAGTTCCAGCAGCCTGTGAGAGGGTGGGCTCTGCCCCTGGGCAGAAACAGCCGACTGGGAAAAGAGGAATGTTCTGCTGAAATGCCATTTAGGTTTTGCAGAATGAGGAGGGAGCAGGCTTACTGTTGAATTATTTGTAAAAACCTGAATTCATTTTGTCTTGTAGGTGTTTAATGGGATTGCAAGACATTAAAGAATCAGAGAAAATCAAAGTTTCACGTGAAGAAAAAACGTATGATTTTATTCAGGACTCTTATGGTCCATTTGCAGGACAGAGATAACCTGTGGCATTTCATCTGAGTAAAGCTGTGGATCACATACTCTAGATCATGGGGCTTACTGCTGATGCAGATTTGCATATTTCTACTTTTTATAATGTTGAATCTTTACTAATTTCTCTCATACAATGCCCTAATGTCATGTTTCCTTATTCCAGCCTTTATGCTGGGAGGGACTAAATATTTTGATAATTTTATTTTTCAAATTCTCCTGTAATATTTAGTAACTTTTCTTCTATCTTGGGCTCTAAGGTCTTCTTTGACTTTGTTTAATGGAAATATTTTAAGTTTCAGGCAATGGCAATCTCATTTCTATCCCTTATCTCACTTCCTTTTATAATTCCTTTTGCTGTAGGGCACAGCACTTTGGAAAGAAAGTTTCTGAATAGTTAGATAATTAAGTCCTTGATATGATAGCTCTTTGTGCACTCCTTCTGTTCTTTTCCCTCTCCTTAAATAGTTTCATGTCATATTCATATTAACTTTTTTCTGTGACGGTCCCCTTTAATTCCAGCTATGATACTTTATCACAGCAGCCTCTCTCCAGCTTGGTGTACCAAAGCAGTCCCTGCAGTGATCTTTGCCAGAGTCATGAAAGCATTCTGCTCTCTACTGACACAATGCTAGTTTTTGAAAATATTCTTGCAGCTGACTGTGTGAACAGACAGATGTAGGGCAGTATACATCAAGATTTCTTCCACTAATGTGGCATTTCAGTTTCATGGTGAGGTAAAAAAAAATAATTTCAACATTTATAAATACATCATGGCTGCAATGTTTTAATTTTTCAATTTTAGACAATAACCAATATTAGCTATTTAATCCAAACCAGTGGTGTTCAGCATCAGACAAGACATTAATTTTAATATTTTTTTAAATTTTTTCTTTCAAAAAAATACCAAATTAAACTGGGAGAGACAACACATAGATGAGTATAGATGAAACAAAAGTAAAAGTTTACTATTCCCTGACTCACTTTGAGGAAGTTATGGACAACAGATCAAAAACCCAAATTACATAAATTGCTATAATTTTATCAACTGCATTAGAAATGCAGAGACCATCCAAAGACCATGAAAGATCACTATGTTATATGTGATCTTGCTCAATGTATTGTAGAAGCTTCATGGTTATTTTTTTGTTCCAAAGCAGAAGGATCTCCTCATTCTTCTTGCTGAAGGGAATCCAGCCTAGTTGAGGAGAATTATCTGATAAAATAGTGGTCATTTCCTGGAAATTTACTCCAGGAAATTGAATTCTCATGTGCTGTCTAACAGAAGCCAAGTTGCCCATCTTGATTCCATAGGTAACTGTGTTATCTAGTTCTCCACAGGCAGTTCAGACTTCCATGCCCTTGCCTCCACATTGCTCCATCACCATTATGAGTAGCTTCATGTTGTGCTGGCCATTTGTAAATGAGATACACAGCCTCATCAGTAGGACATTGGAATGAAATTCCCTAATTTCCCACTCTTAAACTGGGACCTAATTTATGTTAATACTACATTTCCATGTGTGCTCTTCTAGTTTGTCTTCAGAACTGGATTTGTATTTGAATGTTACTTACACGCATTGGTTGCGTAACCCTCCTGAGCATTGACATTCAATATTATTAGCAGTAATGTGTATCGCAAGAAATGTGAAATAAGAAACAGTTTTTCTAAGTCAAGAAATCCAAATTTCTTGCCATTCAGACAGTTAGGCCCCTGTTTTATATGAGGCTGTTGCAGACAGCATCTCTCTGTTACTTAAGAACCTTGTTCTACATTCATTATTTGTAAAAGAGAAAGGTTCAACTTTCCTACACTTCTATCTCAGAATTGGTGGAAAATATTTTGTTACTTTCCTGAATCTTCTGTAGATGAGTGTTTATTATTTTTCAGCCTCCTTATGTTTCTGAGCAAATTAAAAAAAAACCCGCCTCACACAGTTTAATGTGAATCAAATTAAAGGTCAGGGTCTTGATCAGGAGTTCAGAAATACAACTGCAAAATAAACATTTAAAACCCAGTTCCAGGAAAGAACTTCTGTATTAATCTTTCGCTGTTTCTGTCTTTCATGTCTCTCCAAAAGCTCTCGTTCCTTCCCCTTCACTTCTGCCTGACTCCGAAGGTTTTCATCACACATCCTCTCTTCATGTGGAACAGCTCCTCCTCCTCCTCTTTCATTTGCCTTTATTCTTACTTCTCTCACTGATTCTTTTTAAAAAATAAATTCAGACTCTGAATCTATATAAAATAGAGTTGTGATAATTTCCATGGGTTTTTTATCTTTTCTGATCTTTATAGCTGAGAATGTTCTCCCTTTTTACCCTCTACTTGCTCACATTCAGTGACTGAATTTATCCCTGCTCTTTCTGGGTTTGTCTGAATTTATATTTCTATTTCTATCTTTTGACTTCATTTTTATGTTCTTTTGCAGTTGGTGGCAGCTGTGCAGTTTAAAGCATTTTCAAGTGTGTTACAACATCATGCAGTAGTACATTATAAAATTTTCTCAGTGAAAAAGGATCACACTAGATTTAGAAAAATTAATTTCATGTTTTCCATATATTTCTGAATATCTGATAACATATGGAACATATTTAGAAATTTTTCCTCCCTATCACCTTTTTTGATTTTTTTTGCCAGTGGGCATGCAGCCATGTCTCTTAGCTTGGCCTCTTCCTTTATGTTGTGATGAGGATATCTAACGGATATGGCTGTGTCTCCAAGACAGGCTATTCCAGTGTCCCAGCTTGGTGTCAAGAAGATAAATAGTGCTTGCTGACATCACTTCTAAAATTGATCAGCCAGTCACTTATGAGGCAGTTTCTGAATGATAGGGGTTCATGAAGAATGCTGAGGCAGGTTTAAGCACACAAAGATTTACTGTTGGGTTCTCTAGCTTATAACACACAGACTTCAAAAGTCCAAGTTACTTTTAGGAAAAAAAAAAAAAAGAAAAAAGGAAGAGAGGAACAGAACAAGGAAAGGAGAAACTGAATTCTGGTCATCTGGAAAAAAGAGTGACAGCACTTTCTCCAGTGCAACCAGTTATGAGGGTTTATCATAATGACTTCTGCTAGTACTAAGTGCTTTTCATCAGGACCATCCTCACTCTCTTTCCTGCCCTTGGTTGCTCTTGTTTCTGATCTTCTTGGTGCCAGCAGAACTATGCAAACAAAAGCAAATGTTACACGTTGGTTTTTAACCATCTTTGCCCACAAAGGATTGAGCAAAATTTATCAAATATTTACATGAATATTATTTTGTTATGCCCCATCTTTGTTTCCTCTAATTTAAACTAAAAGCTACAAATCAAGAGTTAAACTGAGGTGGGTAAGATAATTCTCCCATCCCTCATAATAGTCTTCCATGAAACCCCACAAAAACAGCAAAATCAGGGGTTTGCATCAGTCAGGCCATGAGAATGACAACAAGAGCACAACAGGCTGGGAACAAAAGGGAAATAATGCCAGAGAGTCGCAGAAACATGCTGCCTCAGCAGCTTCACAGAAAGGTTCCAGAGCTGCAAAGAGAAAGCCCACAGGTGATTGGTTTGGTTTTTAATATGAGATGCCATGGAACTAAACTGCTTCAGCATCAGAAAAAAGGAACATGGCATTGCTAAACATCAGGCACTTGGAATATGAGCCCTGTTTGGTATGGTCAGCTTCAGTTGTCTTTCAGCTTGTTATGGCATAAATAATTGATGTCAAGGGTCTGGTGATATTAAAATACATTGATCAGTTAATATGTTATTTATGTGTGTAAATTCTGTATCTACAGTAGTTCTGGGATATTCTGAATACTGACAGACTTAAGAGGAATAATACATATATATTTGCAAAGGAATTACTTAAGTAGCTCAAAACCACCATAAAATATAAAATATTAATATTAATATAAATTATATTTTGCTCTGCCAGAAAATAAAAAGGTTGTTTGTAGTTGCTTTACCTTTTTTATTATTTCCTCCAAAGGCTTTTTTCCGACAAGCCAAAGTAAAATAAAATATTAAGTTGAAGAAACACAAGAGCAGAAACACAGCATAGAGAGATACTTTTTTTGCCAGACAATTGACAGTAAAAATATTTTAAAATATTGATAGATGAGAATAATACAAATATTCTGCCTGGTAAGACTCCGGCATGATGAGGAATTTTATTATAGTTTTTGATAGAGAAAAAAGACATGCTGATAAAATATACCTTATGCTCAAAACAAAACAAAAAAAAAAAAAGAAGGAAAAGCATAAAAAAGCATTCTAAAGCAATTTTGCTGAAGAAAATTTGCTGTCTGAATTATGTGTATACAGAAAGAGATACTGTAATTTCAAAGACCTTAGGAAAATGCTGAACTCTCGTCTTAATGTAAATGCATCCAATAAAACCCTGGCTTTTTATATGGCTAAGCAGATTTCAAATGCATTTGAAATTTGAAACATTTTGATTAATTCTTTGGAGATGGAGTCTACTGGAAGTTGTTTTGAAAAGGGAAAATGACCTAGTCAGAGTAAGTTTTAGGTTCTCCAATATCCAGGATTATTTCTCTCTTATGAGCGTGATATTAGTCTCGTAGGCTTGATTCCAGCACTCTAGGCAGAACTGTCTTCTTCATTTCCAAATCAACAAAATAAGGTTTGTTTCAGTATTTGGTACAGTACAGCACCTAAATTCAACACTAACTTTTGGTCACCAGGTTGCCAAAACTTGGCCACAATGACCTCTCATTTGTGCTGTTACTCTTCTTAAACAGTAATGTTTATTTATGAGAAGGCAAGCATATTTGTAATGTTTTGCATCCTCCATCATTTCAACTTGTATATTATTTATTTTCTGTGCAATTTGATGCTAATATATCATGATGCTAAAAATCATTTGATGCTAATATATCATATTTGAGATTTGGTGGCAAGCTAAGAAGTTTAACAGTTTTAAAAGAATGGAGATCAAATTTCTTTAAGTAGCAATAAAGCAATAGTTAACTACATTTAGAAATGAGAAATAACCTTTTTTAGTGACAAATACTGAAAATGTAAACAAATTGAATGTGCTGTATTCATGTCAAAAGTGCCTTGGAAAAAACCCAAACTTATACATATATATCTCTAAATCCTGAAAGCTGAATTAAAACTATGCATTTTTTTTTCACCATAATACACTGATATCTCTCATATTCTCTTATGGTAAATACTGATTTACTGATTTCTCACTGCCTGCCACAACTGTCGTGAGCAGGGTTGGTGGCCAGAAGATTGTGATTTATTTTTTTTTTTAATTGTGTTTTGAAACATGACCAGCTGTTCACTGACTGTACAACCAGCCTGGAGCATAGAAACTCTCATACCACACTGGGCCATTTTGGTTTTTCTTATCTTTTCCTTACATTTTTTCTCATGGGATGTAAAGTTGCTCTACTATGTTGTGCTGCTTGCCACATGCAGTGACAAACATAGAACACGTAGGAAAGACAAACAAAGCTGGACAGTTTATGAAGTCCTTTCCTCCAGGGTGTTTCCTCTATTCTCAACTGCACATGTGAGAGCATTCCTACCTAATCCCTTGAGAGTATGTTTACAGACTTGTCATCCTTGAATTTATGTTATCTTTTTTTTGAACCACAGAATTCTACCTGCCTTCACAACATCCAGTGGAAAAAAAACCATATAAATTAAAGACCTATTATATTAAAAGATACTTTATCTATTTTTAAATGTCTTAACAGATTAAAATTGTCCTGGAGGTGTTAGTGTTCTGACAGTTATTTACTATGTTACTTATTTTTGTTATTCACCATCTTCATAATTTTATAAACCCAACCTCCTCTCTTTGCCAAGTGTTTATCTGTAACCAAATCAGTCTGCTCCTGAAGTTATTATCAGATCTAAATGCATCTGGAACAGCAGCTGAGATCATTCAGCTCTGACAACTTCATACATCTGGATTTTTTGTGGATACTCCCTGCCTATTTGGGGTAATTTTTAATTCTTTCTTCCAAACAATTTTTCCCCCAACATAATGTATTCAAGGAAGTTTTTTTTTTATTCTTGAAAGGAAAAAAAAAACCAATTTATACAAATTATTTTACAATTCGTATAAAGTTCACACAGAGCTTGCAGTGCCAGTTGTATAGGATCTCATTTAAAAAGAGCACATATGTAGGATCTCAAGTAAAAAGAGCACATATCTTGAAGCTAAATGAATTAATTTATAATAGTATAATTGATAAAGTATACTAAAGTTCTCTGCATATTTAGCATAAATGAAAAATATCCAGCTTCACCTGTTTCTTTTAAAAACAAAATAAATATACATCCAAAAGCATATCCCTCATAACTAATTATTCTTTCTGCTTTTTTTTAAATTAAATACTCCACTAAATATGTGAACTACGCATTCTCAAAAAAAAATAGTTTTCTGTTATATATCTGTTTATTATGTTGAATAAACTGCAGCAATATGTCATAGAGTCTTCATTTATTAAGCATTTTTTACATCTTCTTATTCAAAAACTTTACATATATAAGTATACATCAAAGGATGGCGCTAAAATGGCATTAACTTCTGAAGGATTGGAATCTTACTAGACTCCTTGGAAACATTGTAAAGAAATACATAAAAGTTTTATATTTACAGTTTAGCTTCAAAAGCAGAATTTCTCTGTATGGTTGTTTTCTAGGAGTTGAATCAGTCATTAAATTAGCAAAATAGAAAGGATGATTTACCCTGTTATCTAGAGTTAATTGGAAAGCTCATGTTCCGTTCATATTTATAATAATCAAAAATCTAAGAACTCTTAAAAAAAATCATGAGAAAAATGTAAATGAATATTTATGTCCTTAAGAAATACGTTCAGAAAGGAATGTAATATTGAATTTTACAAGGCTTTACCTTTGTGGTATTTTTTTTATATACCATTTTTCACAGAAATGTTAAGAGAACTATGGTCATTCCAATGTTTGAAGTCTCTCCACTTAAAACGTAAAATCACCTTCCTGTCCACAAATGTTTACTTGTACAGTTTTCCATTTTTATGGAAAAGTTATATTTAATTGCTTTTTTCTTCACAGAAATATTTCTGACTATTTCATTTTAAAGGCATTACTTTTTAATAAGTGCAAACCTTAATACAGACATCTTTAAAAATTCTCTAGGATCTGAAGTCACAGCAAAAATAAATTATTATTTGAATGTATACTGACCTGTGTGTTTCTGAGATGTACTGTAAATCAGATGATAAAATTGTATGCACATGCACATAAGGTGATTTTGCTATAACACATTTCTCTTTAATGCAGTCAGTAAATGGAAAAGGAAACTGTAATGCTTGCTCTAATTTGTTTTTAGCAAAGCAATTTGGTAGTTTTAACAAAAAAAGTGACAATCCCATATATCACTTGAAATTCTACATGGAGCAGCATCTGTTAAGCCACTTATTGCATACCTGTCTTGTGAAATGCTCTTTTCTGATTAAGGAAATTAGTTTGTCAGAACAAAGTGTGTTTCTTCATGAATACATAATGACAAATTAAATACTGGTACCTGGTTTCAAAAAAAAGCTATGTACATGCTTTCACTGAGCTCTTTTGGAGAGTTTATTCATGAAGACTTCTTCCCACTTTAATTAATAAAAGATACATTACATCAGAATCTTGAAATATGAAAACACTATTTTGCATTTTGCTTTAAAGGGAAAATGGGCACAGCTGAACATAAGTTGTTTTCTGTAAAGCTTCACATTTACTTGTAAATGCAATCCAAATCTGATTAGAGAGCATTAGAAAAGTTCCCAGAAGGTACATGACTTCTAGTCGTGCCAAAGACAGATAAGGTGCAAAATGGAAAATTGGTGTGATTTTGGTTTTGTGCCAGAACTATTTAACAACTCTCAGTTCTTTCAATGCTCTGTCATTTAAGCCTGTCTTGAGCTCAGAGAGAGTTGTTTTATATCCCCTACATTTTTATTTAGGAATTGTATTTGTGCTACTCATGTGCCTGCTTCCAAACTCTGCTGTTCTGAGTGCAGTACAGCAGCTCACAGAGAACTTGTTTGTGTTATAATTTTCAGAAACAAAAATGTTTTTTATTACACTCAGAAATGCCACATTGCACTGGTTCTGCCATCCTCATTCTCTAAGCACTGACCCCCAAGTATTTTCTGAAGCTGTTAAATTTTGCATACATCGAAGTCTTTTTTTGGTTTCTGACACTGAGCATCGATGATTAGAAGATTGGCTGAGAAAGCTGGGACTGTTCAGCTTGGAGAGGTGAAGGTTTTGCGGAGACCTTGTAGAAGCCTTCTAGTATCTGAGGAGGGCTTACAAGGAATCTGGGGAGGAACACTTCATCAGGATCTGTAGTGATAGGACAAAGGGAATACCTTTAAACTGAAACAGAGTAGGTTTAGATTAGATACTATCAAGAATTTTTTTTTTCTGTGAGGGTGGTGAGACACTAGAACACATTGTCCAGAGAGATTGTGGATGCTCCATCCCTGGAAGAGTTCAAGGCCAGGTTGGATGGAGCTCTGAACAACCTGGTGTAGTGAAAGGCATCCTTGCCATTGCAGGAGAGCTGGAACTAGATCTTTAAATTTCCTTCCAACCCAAATCATTCTGTGATTCTACGATTCTATTAAACATGGAAATATAGAATTCACTAATTCATGTTGTGAATGTGGATCCAAATCTCACTTAGGACCAATGATCAAAATTGTGAAAGCACCATTGCCTTAGAATATATTTTTCTAAGGCTAAAATAATGTCTTCAGAGAGCTGTGACAATTTTACCTTAAAGATAGTAACATAAGTGAATGATGACCACAAAAAACTGAGGTTCAAAGCTGTCATGATAGCTCTTGGAACTTACTTCAAACATAGTGCAGTGAAGAAAATGCATAGTTTTAATTTGTTAATTTAAAAAACTCCTCAGTAAATTAATTTATTATGTCCCTTCATGTTCACAGCCTAAAGTACAGGAACGTGTTTGTTTACTCTTTCAAATTGAAAATCATTGATTTCCTTTAGGAATTCGTCCTTGTTGACTCTGAATGAGTCCATTTGTTTCATAATCTGGTTAACATATATATTAATAAGGAACATTGTATTTTACATTGGCAAAGAGCAATATTTAATTTTAGTTGCTCACATGAATTTCAATTTAAATAAAGATAATATACAAAGGTGGTTTCCTTTTCCCCATTTTGTAGCACAAGAAGTATAAGGAAGGTGAGAACTATCTAAATAACATCTAAACTGGGAGAGAGGGGATGTTTTGTTAATTATTTTTTGGCATCATTGATCATCCATTCCTAAATCTGTAGGAATAGGCACCCAGTACTGCCACTACTGTATTGCTCTGGCTTAGAATTGGATCAAATAAAACACTGATATCCTAACAATTTTTAATCCAGGGAAATTGTCCTGTAAATCATCATGTGGCACAAGAAGAATGAAATCATCTTGTTTATGGGAGTGTTCAGGAGTGAAAAAGAACTGCGGACAAAACCTGCTGAAAGCAGAATCTCTCTTACTTAAACAGCTAAAACTCTGCCTAAAATTTGACTCTGTATAATTTGATTGATCAGGTATATTGAAAAATCACATTTCAGACATGCAGTGCATGGACAAGAGCTGTTTTTATTCAGGTACACAGGAGAAAGTTAAATGTTGAATTATTACATAGTTGCATGGGCTTAAAATATCTTATTTTCTTTTCAACCTAAAGGAAACCAAACACAATTTTCTCCTTTCTTGAAGAATTGTCAAACCATAAAACCACAATTTAACCTAACTAAACACATTAACTATTTCTTGTGTAAGTAGACGTGAAGATAATGAAGCTGGAAAGGAAAACCTAGAAATCACACATGTCTCTGTTCTAACATAATGATTTGACCTGCAAGAAAGGCATCCGGGAGTTTTGAATCATTACCACAAGACCCAAATAATTGCAAATGTCTTCTCAGTCTACTATATAGCCTGAGGCATGTTGCCACAAATGCCTGAGATATTTAGACAGTCTTTTAAATTATTATGTATATCCTAGAAGAGAAGTCTTTCAGGGAAGACCCCTTGGAGTAATCAGGCATGTGTGTGTTTTGGGACCGAAGGTGAAACAAAGGGTGACGATAATACACTGGCAGTGCAGGATCATGAGGAGTGAAAATTAAAGATTTTTGGTACCTGTGGTACTCAAGGGGATGTTAGCAGACAGACTAATGACTTTCTAAGCAAATTCAAGAAACAAATTTCATTTCTGAGTCTCAGTGTTCACCACTAAGGTAGTCTGCTTCCTAATGCTACACTATGGTAAGTCTACTCCTAAATACACTCCCTCAGATTTTAGGAGGTAGGATGGATATCAAAAGTGCATAAACTTCTTTTTCTTCAGAGCTAAGCCTTAAAGAATATTCTGAAGCTTGGGTAAAACCAAGATTAGCTAGCTTTTATTATTTTGACAGATATAGTAATTTTCAGAGGCTGCACATGAATCACTGTTGCTAATTATTTTTAACCAGACCTCTAAGATGTGCTGCTATATGTTCTCCACTGCCAAGTGTTGCTATATAATTTGTATAAAGCTGTGAAGGCACTGAGGAACTGTAATCATGCTGAGCCACTGGACATAATTACTACTGCTTTTCTGAGTAACATCATTAATTTTGCCCTAATTTTAAGGGTCTCCTTGGATCGTTCCTGAAAATAATTGTATATTAAAGCAACTTCAAATCTGTGACAGTGAACTATGCTAATGATTCCTAATGTCTAGTTCAATGACTCTTTTTTTCTTCTTCTGAAGTTGGCAGAATGTCACATATTATTTTAAAAAATCAAATAAAACCCAAAACCGTTTTACATTCAGAAGATAGAAAATAAAAAATTTCTGTTCATCTTGTTCTATATTGTGGCTGGACTCTAGCAATATCTCTTTAGGGTATTTATATATACATATATATACATATATACATATAGATATATATATATATATATATAGAGAGAGAGAGAGAGAGAGGGAGAGA
Source organism: Melospiza melodia melodia (assembly GCF_035770615.1). NCBI lineage: Eukaryota > Metazoa > Chordata > Aves > Passeriformes > Passerellidae > Melospiza > Melospiza melodia. The sequence continues at coordinate 86,072,330 of NC_086197.1, read as the reverse complement.
GAGAGAGAGAGAGACTGGATCTTGGATTTTTTTTTGAGTCCCTGAAAATAAGTAAATAGTAACTGATAGGTAACACTTATCTTTTATATTTTCTTCTTCTTCTTGTAGATGAAAATTCATAAGAAGAAGATTTACTTTGATTGAGACTGGTCATTGCCAGGTTCTAAAGTTTTAAGAAAGAGAAAGCAAAGCATGCCAATTGTGTATTTTTAAAAAGATTATAGATGAGGGAGAAATTTTTAGAATTCATCCTTGGTAGCATATTAAATTCCTATATGTATTTTTTCTGGAGCATTAGCTCTTGAACCCGAAACTGTGTTTGCAAGAACAAAGAGCTGAATTGTCTTGTTGGTTATCTTCCTCATAAGCATATAGTATTAAAAAAAAGAAGACTGTAAGAATTGGAAGGCAGAATCTGAAGATTGCATCAGCATTTAAAAAAAGTGAAGTAACTAGTACTTCTTGATATTCTTATACTGATTCCATCAGTTACCATCTCCCTTTGTAATAATATCTCCATCTTCTTCCAATTCAAAAATCAAACTATTCTTAAACACCCTCTCTGACACCAGTTACTGTATAAATTCTCTTGGGTAAAATTAAGTCTCCTATTTCTTACTGTGTAGACTACATCTATATACAAAGTTATTAGGATTTATGCAAGTAGTTCAACCAGTTAATACAAAAAACAGTGAGATACCACCTCAGGAACACATCACATGACCGAGTTCCAGGGAAATTATTACATTCCTGACTTTTGTTCCCTAGGAAAACATTTTTTTAATGAGACTTCCCTGTATGAAGACAATGTTTTCCCAATGCTTCAAACTTTGAGGTAACAACTTAAAAGGTGCAGAATAAACTTATCTGAGAACAAAAAAGAAATGGAGTCCTGTTATTGTCTCATGCAGCCACCTTTGTGAGGAGAAAGCACACATTCAATATTCAATAACGTGAGCCAGCAGAAGATTTTAGCACTTTTTAATTAAAAATGGCAGTCTGTTGGACTGTGTTCATGTTCTCCTAATTTTTTTTCATTTTGAATCATCAAATAATTTTTGAGACAAAAATTATTTTGAATAAATTTCAAGAATTATTTTGAAAAATCTCTTCCCAGAACCCAAACAAAGCAGCATGTTGTGGGCTCATACTGTCAGAATGTTGGGAGTTTTGGCAAGGCTGGAGAATGTTTCGGCAGAAAAATTCTTCGAAGGAAAGGAAAAATGAAATCTAATATTTCTGTTACTCTATTCTGTACAAGATATATTAAAAATAAATTTAAAAAAACAATTAGGAAGTTCAACATTCTACATAGTTTTGGGGTTTGTATTATCTCTAAAATAATCAGCTCATTGAATTTATGTGCTCATTAATATTTTCATCCCATATTGTTCTCCCTGATCAGTACCTGTACTAATTGCCACAATAAGCTACTATTATTTTTTTCTATGTGACACTGCCTAATAAATTTATACTGGAAATATTTCCAGGTTTCCATTCAGAAATTGACATAGCAGTCAGCACTTTATGCAGGCAGTTCAGGGTTTTTTTTTCTATTACAATAAAAAGCATTTTCAACAAATAGAAACTTTGAGAGGCATGCTGTATTTTTCTCAGATGCATTTTCTGATAAGACAGTAATGAGGTTTATAAAATTCTTTCTTTTTAAAACATCAACTATTATTCATTCATTTCTTATTGACATCCTTCAATGCCATAGCAGATAAATATCTTTTACAGTTTTCATTACTATTAGGATATGCTTCTTCAAATTATTATTTAAAGATAAATATTTTCCAGTGTTTACTGCTCTTCTTTCTGTGTCTTTCTAGACACAGAAGGTGAAACAAAAATAAAATTGATCAGATTTCATGCCTGGTTTTTTTCTAGAAGTGAAAATTCCTTCCTTGCAGAGAGCTCATCTTAAAGTCTCTGGCAGCTAAAAGCACAATAAAATACATTCCAGAAATACCAATAAACTCCCAAAATCTTCTATGTGTAAGTTATTTAAAGTATTTTAAGTCCTCAAATAAATGAGAGGAGAGAAAATTCCATGTTTAGAGACATTTTCCTCATTGTGAAGTACAGATCACTTCTTTGAGATTCATTTTGAGGTCCACAGTACCAGAAATATGGTAAACCACAACAGACTTAGCTTTAATTATATTAAGAGTATACTGTCAGAGTCTCTGTCTATTTTATTGAATTCTGAGCCCTTGGTCTGATTTCCCTCGTCGTTCCCCATTTTTTTAAGGAGACGGTTTACATTCAAAGCAGCATTACAGGGGAAAGAAATAAATCACAGGTATAGGGCCAAGAACGTATTGTCAGCCTAATGAAAATATTTAAACCCAAATGAAAAGCAACAGCCCAGCTACAATGACAGTAACAATTATAGTTCAAATAAGTACAGGAAAAACTATATATTATTACCCTTAGAATTCTTTAAAAACCCACCCTTTTATAAAATAAATCCTTTTTTTGCTGATACTGGAGGTGTATTTCCCGATATGGAGGCACCAGCAGAGCTCAGGCTCAGGACACAGCTGGAGTTTGGTCCTGAGCATGGAGCTGGGAACAGCCCAGCTTTGGCTGAGGTGAGCCCAGGCCAGCTCTGAGATTGGTGCTCTTCAGAGCCCTGGTCTAGGAGTGGAAGAATTTATTGTTACTGGGCTCTAGATTTTATAAAACAGGAACAAACAAATCTTCCTGTTTCTGATATATATTAGAAATATACACTAACATATACTGCCCATGACGCCAGCAAAACCAAGCGGTAACTAAAGTCTCTTAAGCTTTTCTTTTATATAAGCAGTTACTGCGGTGAAGTGATTTTATTCTGAATTTTCTTTTTGTTACAGAAAAATAAATCTTCCCAATCTAGTGAAAATTCTCGTAAAACTTCTCTTCTTTCCTTAAAAGTGGAAAATGTCAGAAAAAAACCCAGAAGTTAGAGCTAAAAACTAGTGAGAAAATAATTTGACTTTGGAGGTTATTTTAAAGTAAAAAATGAAAATAATGTTGGAATAAATAATAATGATGATGATGATGATGATGATGATGATTATGATGATGATGATGATATAGGAAAAATAATAAAAAATGTAGAAAACACAAGAAAAGATCACCATCATGGTTCAACAGTAATTTTGTGATTAAATCTATGATATTGGAGCTAAAAACTTAAAAAATCTGTTTCATTATTAAGTTTCATACACTGTCTCACTACTTTCTGCTTTTTGAAAAAAAAAATATTTGGAAGAGCATGAATTCCATGTAGTTTTTAATTTTCTATTTTATTTTCTGTTTTCCACTTAAAAACTCCATCTTCAACACTAATTCTCTAGCACATTCTAACACATAAGTAAACACTTAACAACAACAACAACAGCAACAAAATCCTTAAGGATAAAATTTTATTGTTAAGAAGTTTTAGTAGGTAACATCTTCAGTGTCTAGTTTTTATTAGCAAGTAGAGAGCTTAATCTTCAAATTCTTGAAACCACTGGAAAGGAAGATTATATCTGAATATCTAAAGTATAATCAGGGACTGACCTAAGACCTTTGAAAATCCATAGATAAAAAGTTAATAAATACATTAAACATAAATTTCTTTACAGTTATTATACTTACCTGGACTGAGACTTTCCTTCAATCTTTACATTTAATGGAAGCAAGATATTAGACATCCATGCTTATTTCAAGTGTATGTTCTCAATATTTTGTTACGGTTTCCTTCTTTCCCTTTCTGGATCAAAATCAATTATTCCATTCTGGAGTTAAAATTCCTTACTTTGAAATTTTTATCATTTAAATTCTGACCAGCTCTATTTAGAAATAATCTAGTCCTGATTATATTCAGACACAAAATACTTTATATAAATGGTTAAAAGGTCAGGCTTTTGATGTACCAAATCTACTGGAAAAAGGAAACTCATTGTGTTATCACAGGACATCTACCAACTCTTTATAGGTGAGTAAAACATGCTGAGGGAGATCTCAGAATGGGATTTAGGGAATATTTTGCTGAAGCCCATCCTGCTATTATTATCTAAATTAAACTGCAGAATTAAATTGCCACAGGACGAAAGTCAAAAGTACAAATTAAATCAAAAAGCAATTAGAGCTATCTATGGCTTTGAAGTCCTTATAGACCTTTTAAATGCCAAGTTATAAATAGGAATTTTAACTAAGGAGATGCCAATACTGCAAGCTGTTGGAAGCTGAGAGGTTATACTGGGGAAAAAATTGCTCTTTACACAACCTGTTTTATATTAATTTTTTAACTATGTTTCTACTTGACGCAGTAAGCATAGGGCAATTTTCTAGATAGATATTTGTTCTTATTTCATACAACCATTCCTGAATGCTGCATTTGATTTCTGAAATATTCCATTTTTCTCCCAAGAAAACTATTCAATAAGATTAGTAACAAATGGAGCTCGTGCTTGTTCTTGACATGTTCATGTCATTGAATCTATTGTCTTGGAGAAAATGCTGAATGTGTAACCTTTAACCCAGCTGCTTAAAAAAAGGGCAAACAATAAACAGAAAAGTAGACTCATTCAGGCAAAGCTATATTCATTCATGACCTTAGGAGAAGAAGCCTTGAAAAAGAATGCTTTCATTAAAAGAGCCATTTTAAAGAAAAAAAAATCCATGCTAATGCCGTTAGAGAAAGCAACCCCGTTTTGAAAGCTAGAGCTGATTTTAAACTGATTGGATGTGTCTGTTGTTTCCTTGTTTATAAGACTACAGGAAGTAGAATTCTCAAAAAATAAGACTTTTAATGCAAATTTGAGGTAAAATAAAAAGAAAAAATTGAGGAATTAGGAAAGATTTCTCTGTCTTAGATTTTTTTCAAAATTATTCTGATTGAGCTGATGCTTAGAAATTGGATCAATAGTATGAAGCCAACAAAGAAAGAAGATTGAAACCTAGTTCATCCAGGATATTTACAGAAGGCAAAGTGATTAGAAAACATAACTTTAAATTAGAAAACATAACTACAATTTCAAAACCCAGATAATTTAGCAAGCTCAACAATGCTTATCTTTTTGGTTCATAATAAATCAAATCACACAAACCCCAAAACATTAAAAACAATCTAGTGCAACATTAAAGTTCAAGCAAAGATTAATTCTCAGAGCTTCCTCCTTTCTGCAACACTTCTCAGCTACTGAGGAGTGATTTGACAAAAGTTATATTTGGCATGAATTGACCATGGGGCTCTGAAGTCTGAATCTAGATGATGGCAGCTATGGAACTGTAAATGAAATATAATGTGTCTGATGAATAACTAAGACAGGCTATAACACAGCTGCAAAATTTCACTAAAAAAGTTTAACTATCATTATTCTGGCTATGGGAGGAATATCACTTGCAGCAACATTGCTGAATAGGCAAGAGGGAAGGGTATTTGGCTGGGACCTATGTTTACAGTAGAAGGGAGATTGCAGAGACATTATTGTGATTGATTCTCGTAGTATGCTGGATCAGCTAAAGGCTCATACTTCTGACATTTCAGATTTGTATACAAGGACAATATATTTCTGTCCTTTTATATTAGCTTAAGCATCAGAACAAAATGTTGCGCATTAACAAGCAGTACATTTCTACATGAAAAGCAGTGTTGAAAATTATTCTATAGGAAATTTTATTCCTCTATTTTGACATATTGTTTTATGTACTCTAATGTACAACTATGTCTGTGGGTGTGTTCTACATAAATCAATCTGGTAAAACTGCATTTTCATTGCAAATCAGCACAAAGTTTTGCAGCAGAAGCTGGTATAGTCATGACAGAGTGGGAAAAGTTGAAATATTTAATGGTCTTTAAATTCCTTGGCTGAATTTGTTTTCATATTGGCCTCAGAAATGCATTAGAGGACAGTTTGCTGATTCAGACCTTTTCTAAAAAAAAAAGTTGTACTGTAAAAAGAAAACTGTACTGTCATTCTCTATATCTCCAAAACAGATTAAAATGTCTAAATTAAGTAAGGCAGGATAGGTTAATAATTTATTTTCTAGGAAATTTGCTTGGTGGACAGTTAATCATCATTATATATTCAACCCAGTGTAAGGATCTGCCTATGTTGATATGACTTTTTAAAGATAAGATTTGTTTGCTCTGCAGAGACTATGTTTTCCACTAATATTTCATATTTATTTTAATTTTATATATCTATCTATGAGATTAGAATAGCTCCATTTCAGCCACTATGAATACAATGGGTTAATATGAAATGTATTTCTTTCTCTATGAGTTTATACATTTTTCTTGTGAGGTTTTCCTTCTTTCTGAATAGTGAAGATATTTTTGACTTATAAAACATATGTATTTTATATATATTAAATATTTTTGTAATATCAAATCAAAATATAAATGTGATAGAATGCAAAAATTTATGATCATGGGTGAATAATAGATATTTAATTATTAAAAATAGGAAATACCTTCAGTAATTCATCTCTTTGTATAGTATTTAATCTTTAAACAATTTTTGTTTTGCAGTTGTCTTTTCCTCAAGTGCCATATGACTGATCTAAAAGAAAAAAAAAGCTAGCAAAGAAACATATCAATCTTTGTCAATTGAGAATTGCTCTTGAAAAGAACAGGTAAGGAAGACAGATATATTATTCTGACAATCTCTACATCTCTGAAACTTGTGTGTTAAACAACTCACCATCAGCCATGGATCAAAAACAAGTAAAAAACCACCGTTATTTGGATGAACATAATAATTTTGTTCAACTGTTTTCTTCTTTGGAAAGAAATATTTTCAAAAATTGTTCTTTTCACATTTACCTTCTTTTCCTGCCAATATTCTGATATCAATATCTGCATAAAAAGAGTTAATTAATGACATATTTATAAACATTTCAAAAATCACATATTCCTTAAATGTTCAAGAAATCAATACAGAATTTTGCTGAAAAATTCATTTTTATTAGCCAATGTTGTGTCTATCTCAAAGCATAATATCTGGGAAGACTACTTAGGGATAAGGATTCTGGAAACACAGAGTGACAGGGAAAAGCTAAGGATTTCAGATTGTGTCTCCTACCAAAATTCCTAATCCATATTTAGGCACACAGAATTAGAAGAAAAGTTTGTGAAAACTTTCAGTAAGAGTTTAAATCGTGAAGGGATTATGAAGAAGAATGCCTGTATCTGAATGATTCCTTTTCTGTTTTATTCCAGGTTTAGGAATGAAAATGAAAAATAAACTAAAAACAAGCAAAAAAGAAAACATAAACAAAGAAAAAAAAAAAAAAGCCTAAAGGGTATTTTTATTCTTTCTACATGGAGATCATTCTATTCATATTTCACCTTCCTACAGATTCTAAATTCTTTTTTTTTTTATTTTAGAGTATCTTTTCAACCAGAACTTCAGGACCGAAATAGTAAGACTAACTCTGGAGACTTTACAGATGCAAAAACCACTTTATTATATTTATTATCACCATTTTTTATTTAACTTTGAAATATTTGTTCCAGCTCAAGTATTTAGACAATGAGCAATAGAATTTTCTTACTCTGTACTGAACTATTGCACATTTCTGACAAGATTTAGGTGTGCTCAACTGAATTAAATTTATAGACTGCACTTTTGAATAAATATATGAAAAAATCAGCTAGCCAGCTTTCACAAGTATTTTTTCTCAGTTATTGTGCTGGGATAAGAAAGTTATAAAATAAATTTTTGCCAGAAAATCATGGAAATCCTGCTGTACTAGAATCATAGAACAAATAGTTTGGAGAGGATTTCTGGGACTCTTTTTATCTAGCCTCCTGATCAAAACAGAGCTGGTTTCAAAGTTAGACCAAGTAACTTGAGGTCCTCCCCAAGCTTAGAGATTTCACAAGCTCTCTAGGCTCGCCATTCCAATAATGAAGATTTTGCTTTTATGATATGCACTGTGTAATTTCCCCTGCTCCAGCTTGCACCATTGTCTCTTTTTTTCTTTTCTGGGCACCTTAGTCCTCAGTGTATCCATCAGCTGGTTCCCAAAGGTCAGAGAAGTGGCATCAAGGTTGTGTTAACCACACTGCATAACCACATCCCACCCAGGCTGATGAATGTGTGCGGGTCCATTATGAGAAGACCTTGGTTTGGTCATCCTCTACTGGCTGCTTTTCTCACCCAAATGTTGTTCCTAAGCATTCCAGAGATCTGGAATGCCTGTGATAAACTTGGAGTGAAAGATCAGGGTTTATTGTCCTGACCAGTCTCAGCTGGGACGTCAGTCCCAACCGTTCAGTCTCAGCCCTGAGTGCTCAGCCCTGTCACCCACCAGCTCTGACTTGCAAGCTGGTCTGCAGCTTTGGGCAGAACTTGAAGCTGATTCTTATCTTGCCATATCTGATGATTACCCAAGTCAGGCCAGAACTTGTCAGTCACAGATCCAGCCCTGCTTGGGTATGCAGCCCATCAGCGAAGGGGCTGTCATGCCCATATCCTTGGTTATCAGCTGGTCTTTCCTCATGGAGCAGCTCTTGTCTCTGACTGACGGTCTCAGAACACCTTGCAATTAAAAACTCTGGTAAACTATTATCATACTAAATATTGCTGTATTTTCTATAACCTTTGCCACTAGTTCACCACCTATTGTGAAAGCATTACAATTTATTACTGGAGTTCATTGGATTCAATCGGACAATTATTTTTATTGGACTTCATTGTTACAGCTGACATACCTCTTTGTGTCCCCTTTTTTTGTTCTTACACCCTTCTGGGAAGCTTTACTTTCCCTGTATGCCCATGTGATATTTCTGTGTTAATCTTTGGCAAGTTGCAAAGGAGAAGAATTAGGGAGGAGCCTTCATCCCCTGCAGAAGGGGACATCTGAGTACCATTGTCCCTTGCCTTCCTCACTGCCTCAGACAGGCATTAGGCACAACTGGCCCAGGCAGACAGGGTGCCCAACAGATTTAATCTCTCCTTGTCTGTTGCCATGTCTAAAGCTTGTCTGCAAATGAACATATGCAGAGGGGAACTCTGTTGTCAGAAATCACAAGTCTCCAGTATCTTTTACAAGCATCTTGTATCTATTATGGTAAAAGTTCATTCTCCTGCTGGGGAGTAGATGAAATCTCCCTGCTCTTGTGCAATGTAAGATCTTACCTCAGCACAGGCCCGATGAAGGAGGAACATGCTCTTCCCCTCACATCCATACATGCAGCTCATAAGGCAAGTCACATCCTGAAATCTTCCATTGCTTCATTAGAAAATCTGCTACTTCATTAAGAAATCTGCCTGAAAAACAGACTGTTCTCTCTGGGAGTTGCATGTACATTAAACTCATCTCCCTAAAGCACCAAGAGACTTCTAGTGAATTTCTGAATAATAAAAGAAAAATGAGAATCACAACTTGGATATTTTATTGAGGTTTTCTGTTTCATTTTTTTTCAATCAGCCTTGTCTTCTTTTTCTTATATTTTTTCCTATCAATATTTTACTTTTTTTTTCAAGATTGATAATTTAATATATATGTGCAGGATAATTGAATTATGAGAAAATATGTTGATTATAAATTAGCAAAACTATATATTGGAACTTTAGGCCTGAGCCTTATGAAGATTTTTGGGTTTTGGAAGAATGACTTAAAACTATTTTCTAAGTTGTTGCTTAGGTAATAGGTACCATTTTTTGTTGTAATAGGGGACCATTTTTCTGTTCCACTGCAGATGTGTCCTCATCTCTCAGGAATTTGTCACCTCACTCAGGGAAAAAAAAATGAAAAATTAGCATTATCTGCTAATAGTTGTACCTTTCTTGTTTTTTGAGCAAGAAACCTGAAAATAATTAGAGACAGTCTGAGATTTCAGTGCTTTTAGTTTCAAACTCAGTTTTTATTGAAAACTTCTGTGCTGAGTTCTAGTATAAATTTAACTTTTCTGATCACTAAAGATCTGATTTAACACACAATAATTTCACTACCTACTATATGAGCAAATGATACTTGTTAGTGCTAATCACAGTCATCATGTTTGATATTACTAATTATAGAACTCTTTAAAACTTAGATGCAGGTGATCATCAATGTTTTGTTCAAACATGCAATGATGAGTATTTTTAAAGTTAACTAAGACGAGGCAATTTTTTTTCGAGGCCATATAATCATTGTGTCATGAAAAATACAATGTTGAGTAATTAAGTATTAAGTATAATCATGGTACATTTTAGAAACGTTATATATGTTGCTGCAGGTTTGGAAGTTTGGAGCTCATTTTTCTTTTGTAAAACACTAAATTCTACTGAGAGTATCTGGGTATATTGCAAAAATGTAATTTCTGGAGTATTCTCATTTGATGGGAAAAGATGCAGAGGTATTGGTTCAGCAATATTCCTCAAGTTTTCAGTTTTCCCACTCTCCTCAAACAGCCATGACCTAGAATCATCCTGGAGGTGACACTGACTGTCTTGAAAGAGATGACACACTTTTTACTACACTCAAGCTACTTTACTACCTATGAAGATGGATACTATTTAAGTGACTTTTTTCCCTCTGGTTCCCATAGATAGTGAAAGGGATTAATGTCAATTTGTGCTGCTTTGTGTGACTCTATGCCTGTGCTGGGCCAGGGGCAGTAAAGAGGCAAGGCAGAAACGCTGCCTTGAGGAGAGGAGCCGTCCCTTCAGGCCAAGCAGGGTCCTGCTCCTTGCTCCAAAATAGTGTTTTGCTTTGCATTCAGTCAAAATATGAAATGCCTACAGATTTAGCTGGACCTATCACCTGTCAGATGAGAGGTTTTCTCCACAAAAAATATTTAAAAAGAACTCCAAAACAACCCAAACTTTTTGTCTGCTGGTCCATTGAACTAATTCTTGTTTGAGTGGCTACACTGTGTTTCAGAAGAGGATGCACTGACCAAAGACACCTGGTTTTTCTTTTGTGTTTGTTTTCATTTTTTTGGGGGTGGAGGGAGGAAGTGATGGTGATGGGGGTGGGAGGGTTTTGTTTTGTTTTATTTTTTATTATTTGTCTGCTGTATGGAAAAATTGTATTCAGTCACCACAAAATAATAAAATTCCAGGTTGTTTCATGTGACACCATTATTACATTATTTAGTAATAAATAACAGCTACTGTAGAAATTATTCACTAAAGAGTCAAGCCAGTTGCATCCTATGGGAAGAAGGAAATTTATCACTTTCTATTGCTTTTTTTCACCCTATAGAATGGATATATGAACTCTTTTTTATTTTCCAAAAAAAATTTCTCTAAAAAATATTTCTAATAAACTATATGGGTTTTGGAATTAGCCAGAAACTTTACTAATCATCATAGCATGAGTTGACTGATAAAGTCTCCTGAAATAAATATTTCAGAAAAGGAAAATTCAGATCTGAATTTCAAATAACAAGATTTTCTTTCTAATGAAGTAAACAATGTCAAAATAAATATAACAAATTATTACTCTAATTTGTCCAGATATTTGGACAATATATTAATAGTAAATTCAATATTTTTTGGAAATAAAAATTTCCAGGTGGCTACAAAGTACAGCTAGTGCTCCCAAATCTGGTAATCTGCAGTAGGTTCTACAAATATATCATAAAGCATTTGAGGTTGAGCCTTGGTGCAATCATGGTAAAATGGAATTTTTAAAACATCTGCAACTATGTGGGAACTGATAAGTGGAATTTATACTTGAGAATGTAATAAGAGTTGACACCTGTTTGTGACATGACTGTATCATAGATTGCCTGCAGCATGATAGCATCACTATTTCTGGCAGGCAAAGATGTATTTGCTGAAGGTGAAAATGTCATTTAAACAGTTGATACCTTTCAAATAGTCTAAGCAAAATGCCATGTACAGTTCATGCCTTTTCAGACTAAATATACACAACTTGAAATTCTGGATAAAGAAATAATGCATCTGTGATTATTAAGTCAAGCCAGAATATACATTTGCAACAGCACACCTGGCTATCTGTAGAGTAATTTGATTTGTTGTGGCAAAGATTAATAATCAAATATTGCTGTGAGTCTGAGTATAATAATTTGACATCCTGGATAACTGTCTAGTTTATTTATCTTACAAATAAAAGCCATGGAACTGTTTTTAAAATCTCTTTATATTTAGACAGGACCTAATAAAATCATAACCTCCTTTACAATACAACTTCCTTCCATATGAGAGGTAAAGAAGTATATGGTCATGGCTGACACCCAAAAGGAAGGGTGAGCACAAATCAAGAGTCATACATTCGGACATAAACTCAAAAGTTATTTTTATTTATATGAGAAATTATATTTAAGAGTGCATAAATTGACTCCTCTATTCACTGATATGTTTAAAATGAGGTGTTTGTTGCCTGCCATATCTTCAGCTTTCAGCCTTGCTGCTATATCATTAGATCAGCAGTTTATTAAGAGAATAGCATCTTGCATTCATAACATGCTGAATGAACTAATCAGAACTTTATTATCTCCTTTCATCTTTTTCTGAAATTTTCCTCTTTTCACTCTTACATGTTTTTCTCTATATTCTCTCTATACCTACACCTCTTGCTTCATCATTCTGCACTTTCTCGTCCTTCCCTTTTTTGCATCTTTAACTTTCCATCATGTTAATTCCAATGTCAGGGCACTACTAAGGCTGGTGCTGCTCCTGAAGGGACAGGGAGTGAGGAGCTGAGAGTGGGACCTGTCCCTCTATCTGTCCATGGCACACCCACGTGTCTCTGTAAACCCCATAAGACGATATGTCTATCACTATGCACAGCTTCTAATTCTGTTCTCTGAGTTGCATTTCTTGGCTGTACCCAGTCATGCTGCTTTCAAAAGGGGAGGTCTGTGAGCTGTGTTCATCACATTGTTCTTCCACACGCATTTTCACTGCCTTACCTGCCTTAACTTCAGCCTCTAGTCATTGTTCCCCCAGAAGTGAGGCTGCTGCCATTCCCACTTCCCTGCAGCAGGAGGTCCCAACCCTCCCACCCACAGCTTCCTCTCAGTGCCCAGGTGTGCATCTCTTTCTGTGATGCAAATCAGCAAAGGACTTTTATTGTCAGAAGTCAGACATTTCTAGACTCCCACATCTTGTGAATCTCCAACCACTTGACATTCAGCATAGACATGGGACTGAATATATTCTTTTGATGGAGTCTTTTCAGCACAGAGCAGAGAGTGGCTGGATTGTTCAGCACTGTATGGAGCAGTAATCTTTGAAGGCTGTAGAGGCTGAATGCTCTCAGTGCTGTGGTCTTACATAGTAGCCTCCCATTCAGCTATTTTTTAGTAAAATCTATCTTGTCTTGTGGAAGAAAGGACTAAGCCACTTCTCTTCAGGGAAAGATTCAAGGTGGCTAATCCAGAATGGGTTAAAATTTTATGAACTATTTTTTTCTTAACTTTTCCCGTTGATGCCCCACTCTTTTTGGACTTCTGCAGACCACTTCCTCATTCCCTTGTCTTTTGTTTGATTAAATTCATCTGTAATTATCAAGAGCTTAAGAGTTCAGCAAATGTGATGCGGAGTGATGCACATGGCCTTATCTGAATCTTGGCTACTTCTATGTCACTTGCAGTGGATTTTTCTTTTTTTTGTCCTCAAACAAATCTCACTTTTACATTCTCCTCTGGTCTCGTTCAGTCTGCCCCTGGCTCCCTAGTGTATTTCCCTTTCTTTTTTGCACTTCTGTCTCACTCATAGAGTGGTTAGTGTACCTTACTTAAAAATATGAGCTCTTGAAAGGATTTGGCTGTTTTTATTCTTCCAAAGGTTTACTCTTCCTGTCCATGTGATAAATGCCTGCATGTACCTTCATGCCCCCCACAGAGACATCCTTGAAATGCAAAGTAGTTACGTGCTATTTATGTACTGCATTGAATTCCAATATAGTCAATCCATTTTTCACTTACAAGTTTGAGAATTATAACTTGCAAGGGCTTCAGTTCTGTTCTTAGCACTATTTTCCTTACTGTTGGCATTGCTACTTCTGTCAGCAGAAGAGCAGGGGGAAACCATTAGTTAATGGCTTAAGCCCTTCTGAGCAGTATTTTTTTATCCTTTCTCTGTGTTCCCCTGAATGCTGGATAGCAGTAAAAGCAAATGCAATCAAATACAAATTAGAGAATACACAAAAAGAATAACAGATAAATGAGAAAAGGGTTTTTTGATCAAGGATTTTGACTGTAGGATTAACCCTCTGTATATTTTCTAAATTAACTACATTAAAATATCACTTAAAGATATTTAAGTATGTATATTTTTTTTCTACTGGTAATAAATAAGTCAATTGCTACATTAATAGTAAAAAGACTAAATAGTAAATAAAACCAGCGCATTTAAATTTTTAAATATGCTTTGCATATGTCTAACATTTAATAAGATGTAAGTGAGAAAATTAGCATGTACCAGTAATAAAAAAAATTTAAAAATAATTTTAAAAATTTTAAAAAAAGAAGACGAAATATATAAGTAGGGTGGAAATTGCTGCAATGACAGGGAAAGAGCTACCTGGTGGAACAAGATGAAAATGAATTTTATTCAGTTAGCTTATCAAAAATCCAGAGTAGTCATATTTCCTGTTAAAAAGCATGACAACATTCTTTATTTTATATTGTCGGTGTTAAAACTCTTTAAAGATCTTAAAGGGCCAAGAGGGAATTTTTCCCTCTGTTACTATATCACATGGGGTTTACACAGTTCACAGCAAAGCAGGTCTAGAGGCTTTTCTGCCTTTCCTCCACTAGATGGAGGGAAAAAAGACATTATAGCATGAAGACTTTCTGAAGAATGACAGATTTTCCCAATTGCTACCAAAGTACAATCAGCACTTCATCATTGTGTAGCCCTGACTCTCAGGCGAAGGTTGCCAATCCTCTTCCAGATCCCAGTATGGAGTTGTGAGCAAGTATAGGGTTTACTCATCGACAGTCCCTGCAAAGTGTCAAATTTAATAACACAGGAAATGTCAGCCAAATTGTTATACTGAGTTCCATGTGAAGAAGAAATAATAAGCAGTGTTATATAATGCTATTCAATAGGGAATGATTTCTAGTTGTAGCAGCTGTCATTTATGTTCTTGTTCTTTTCCATGACACAAGTGCTGATGCCCGCAGTTAGGTTTGTCTGACATTTTCCCATTACAAGTCTGTGTTTGCAGTTCCTTATAGTTTGGCCAAGCTTCAAGCATATAAGCTGCCTAGGCTACTTTATTATTTTTTTTTTATTATTTTGTAAGCTTCTTCCTGTACCTGGCATGTAGCCACTTGGAAGTTCATCCAGCAATGTGTGGTATCAGAAACTGTTCTCCCACTAGTTGAGATGCCCACATCATTAGAAAGTAGAAAAGTCTCAAGGAAAGTTTTTTATTTTGGAATTTCTCTACCTGAACTGAAAAGCCTCAATTTTACAGGAACACTCTCTTTCTTTCTCTTTGAGAAATTTCAGTTTAGAGTGATACAGTTAAAACTACTGAACTTCAAGAATTTTATGTTATTGTATTTGATATATGCACTGCTTAAAATGAACATTTTTCCCCACATTATGTAAAAATGTGTTAAGTAAAAATGCCTGTAATTTCATAGGAGTTCTTATTTTATTCTTGTTATAGACAATGTTAATCAGAAGTAGAAAAATATAGCAAAGTATTAAACCTCTTGGTTTATATTTTCTCAAAGAGATCACTGTGGTATTTCCTAGAATAAGGGAATAATACTGATGTCCATTCCTTGGAAAACAGACAATGAATATTAAAAACCTTATTCTCACCATTTCAGTTCAACTGAAACTTCATGGCAGATTTTTCCTTTACCATTCAAGGTTATAAGTCTCTGAGAGGAAATATCTCTGATAGAAAAAGTATTCTCCAGATGCTACTGCCTTTGGGTCAGAATGAAATTAGGTTGTGTGCCATGCTCTTCACTCCAAGCTATTATTTCTGCTAATTGAGAAATTTTCCTTCCTTTCCTCTTGCTCAAGGAAAAAAAGGAAAACCAAACACACATACACAAAGAAAACCAAAAATCCCAAACAAAACTAAACACCAACAAAACCAAACAAATCACATAACCCCAAAAAACATGAAACATACTGTTCTTGAATGGTATATCTATATATTTCTGTAACTCCACAATTTGTTTCTAAATCATGTTTTAGCAGAGATTCTGCAAGCTAACCTCAGATTTATTTTTGCAGTAAAGATTTCCCATATGTTTATCACTGTGTTTTAAGGAAATCCTTGGAGTACACAGGATTTCAGGAGACTGTTTTCTTTCTTTCTTTGGGATGGAAAATACTTTTATTTTATAAAAGTCTTTTTATTTTATAAAAGGTCTAGACACTTTTGCTCATTTACCAAAGTAAAGAAAACATATAAGTCAGCTCTTCCTTTTAAATATCTAGCTGTTGAACATTTCTCAAACTATTTGGCATGTACTATTTAGCAATATATTGCTAATTCCTCTGCAATGCTCTAAACCATGTAAGAAAGCTTCCTCTATCAAAGAGAAAAAAATTTGATTTGCTGAATTTCTTATCTCTCTATTCAGAATATTATCCTTTAAATAGTAAATTTATGTTTCTTATGGCAGATACACTCTCAGTCGTATTCTTACGTTTTTATTTACTGCAGTACTTTCACAGGGAAAACAACAAACTTAAATGAGACCAAGCCTTTCTCTTTTCTCTCCTTCTCTCACTCAAATTATTCTTCTCATTTCCCCACACTTGTGGATCCAGAGGGGGTGAAGATGTCTTTAGGGCAGAAATTAGTCATGTGTTCTAAGCTGTTATGTTCATGGTTTATTGTCTCATTTCTAACTCATCTCTTACTCATTGCATAAAATCCTGCTCAAAGCTTACCTTGGTAAAAATTTTAAAGAGCTAGAGTGGCAGTAACAAAAGAGAAGGAATATTGCAAAGTAAAAGCAGTCCGACTTTTTTTCCTGTTTAATGAAGAAATGTAGCCTGCTAGTGAAGCAGGCCATTTCTTATTTTCTGTAGGTAATTAATTCTGTCAAGTATTTTACTATTGTACCATCTTTCTGCTGTGAAAATACATCTTCATCAAATGTAGTGAGCAGCAGTGTGCAATTCCAAACAAATCTTGGTTCTGAAGATAGATAACTATTGCAGTTCCATATCTAAACATGTAATTTTCTTTCAGAGCCTGCCTGCATTTTATTCCCTTGCCCAGCTTAGAAAATGGAATGTTGATAGGATTGTACCCACACTACCTTTCTGCATCTGTCTATTGCAAAAGGTATGAAATGGAATGCGTAGCTCTATCATTGATTTGTTGCCAACGTAATCTCTTTTATTCGAGTCACAGTCCAAGTGTTTCTCTACCACCGGGTTATTTCACAATTTTTCTTCCCCAACACTGACCATGCGTTATGAACAAGTCAGATATGTTCATTCAGCTTTGATTTTTATACCTGTTTTAAATCAAAACCTCAGTGATTGATCTTCTAAAATTTAAGAATCAGTGAGTTGTATAACTGAAACAGCAAAGAAAGTAGGTGGAACATTTTCAGTCTTGGTTGAAATAAACACCAGGTGCAATATTGTGTTTTTTATGATTCAAAGACATAAATTAAACATGCTGCAATATTGTTTGCTACCATACCTCCTCTCTTTATTTAAATTATACATTGGGCCATTCTCACTTCTCAGTCAGATTAGGGACTAACAGGCAACAGAGCATATAAAGACTTATTTAAATGTCTTTTTCCAGTAAGTCTATTTCAGTTAGAAATGCAGCAATTCTTTTCTTAAGCTTTTTTCTTGAATTGATTGCTTGTATGTTTTAGCCAATGTTTTCTCAACATATTGGTGGCTACAGCAGAACAAACCAATGTCCTCCCAGTCCAACATTCTATCTAGCAGCAGTTAGTACCAGATGCTGCAGAGGAAGATGAAATTCTTCCAGTTGAGCAGCAGTAAAATATGAGGGAAGCAGGCATTTCCTAACCTTGAAAAATATAAATCAACAATTTAAGAATTAACAATCTGCATAGCATCTACATGAATTTAAATACTATATCATTCCTATGGGTGTGTTACCTAGCTCATTTGAAGTTGATGGCAAATATTTGTCACTATCTGCTTCAAAATACTTTTTTTTTTTTTTTTTGTTACCTCAATTACCAGAAGAGAGCTAGAAGCACGTACCTGGAATTCTGCATATCTTTGTATGTTGATCATACCAGCCATAATTTTTCTACTGTTCTGTAAAGGGAAATACTACCTCCAGACTGTTTAAAATAATCATGTATAAGTCTTCTGTCAAGAAGAAAAATTCTGCATGCCTAATGTTTTAATCATAATAGCAGTGGGCTAGAAAGCAAACAGAGGCATTATGTTTCTAATATGCTACCTTGAGCTGAATTTTAAAAGTTGAATTAAATAACTGAATTAAATAACTGAAGTAAGGTAAATGAGGGTACCTTAGGATTATATTATTTGGTAGTATCTGATTATACTCTTTTTTAGCATATTTTAGTTCTGTTATTCCTTTTTTAGCTCAATCTCTATCCCAAAAATTTATGGTTGGATGCAATCTATGCAGTGGTAAACTTTAGAAGTTTAGATATTTTTCCTTAGTTTTACATCTAAATTTCTTTAATAATCAGTTGAGAGAAGTGTAATTTATAGATTGATTCATTTTGTTCAAAGATAAAATGTAATAATTGTCTATAAATAGTGCTTGTCTTAAACCAAATCACCTTACAGGTAGAGTTACATTTAATTAAGGGAATTATTCAGCTGATTTCAGTTATGGAATATTTAGTTGAAAGGAAGAGAAATAAAAACCTAATGGCTGCTGACATATTAAAGGAATGGATGTTTCTTTGGTAGAGAACAAAGGTCCTCAGAAAATATGTTGATTTAAAAAGCAAATGAAGAAAACTTCAGATTAACAGTAAGTTATGGAATAACTCATGCTTAATAAGGTGTTCCTTTGCTGTAATCTCCAACTAGAAAGAAAATCAGAAATCAGCAGCCATAGTACTATATAAAACCATGGTACTTGTTTTGTATGTGGGCAAAATTTAACCTCTTTCAGATTCAAGATTTCTGTGTATTCATATCCCACAGCTTGTAAAAAAAGGTGTAGCTGGAAATGATTTGACAAATTGTAGGGTCTCTTGTTCACTGAGAAATCTGTTTCTAAGAAAAAGGGAAGACTATCTGGACATAAAGGGAAGAAAATAATTCAGAAGTGTTAGTTAAATCTGGTTTAATAAGACAAAATAATAGTTTATAGTCTCCTTCAAGTAAATAAATTTTAAATACTGGGAAACTGTTAAAAGAATATGCATGCTCTGTTTACTCTTCCAGGACACTGAAAGGAAAGCACAACCACACGTTTGTCTTCTTGGTAACACCTGGCTGGGTTTTAGGGCTTTGGGTTGTTTTTATTTTTGGTTTTGTTTTGGTTTTTTTTTTTTTTCTTTCCACACTGCTGAGTCTTCCTTCTTTGCCTCTTATCATATTTCTGTTACATTTGCTCTGTCCAGAGGATATACCAGATTTGGAGGACTTGCATGGAGCCATTTGCATTCCAACACGCACAGAGTGGATGCTTCAGGTTGTGTCTACCCTGATGGGAAGGCACCCTGCTCAGATGGTCTGGAAATGGGGTCTGTGTAGTTTCATATGATGGAAATAAAACTGCTATCTGTACTTTGTCTACAAAACTGAGGTGCAATTTAGTACTTGACAGCAGCAATTATTTTTCTGTAATGGAAAACTGGTATCTTGATAAAGTTCTGAGAGCTGAAATTCACATCCAATTATGAGACACTGAGAAAATCCACAATATCAAGAAGTTTTGTCCACAAGTATTCTATACATTGTATGACTATAATAAACTGATCAATCTGACCTGAAATACACTATTTTTAACCAAAGGGGTTAAAATAACATTCCGTAAAAAGAGATCTAAATCATGTTCTGTTATTTTTTTAAACAAAATTATAAAGAAGGTACATTAAAATATGAATTCCAACTATTTCATATGACACAACTGTTGACAAGGGTAAAAAACCTTTTTCACGTCACTACAAAGCCTTATTTACTCTTTTTCATTTGATAGAAATACTCTCATAAATTATTGTCTCATATAGATCAGAACTGCAAAAATTAATAAGGAAATTTTAAAGTCAAAGAACATTTTTAAGAAGCATAAATATAAGCAAGAACTAAACTCTTACTTGCTTCCTATTTATGTTCAGAAATATTCACCTGAAATGTGTTCCTGCAAAAACCAATTTTTCCCTCTGAAATTTGTCTTCAATGGATTATTCTGTTAAATAATTCTTGTGAAGTGCTTTCTTTCAAACTTATTCAGGTGGGTTTGTGCGTTGTGATTTATAAACTTTGGAAGAAAAGAAAACCAGACGTTCTCTGCAGCTGAAGAAATTGCTAACAGGTATCCCACAGTTTCTATTTAGTCCATTTAATGGCTCTACTGCAAGAATAATTTGTTGATTACCAGGTGTTGGCAAAAATTGCTGTATCTGATAATGTGATGAATATTGCATCCTAAAATCTTGATTCATCATTGTGTTTTCCAAGTGCCATCTGGATGTCCTGTCTCTGAAAAACCTACTGGTAGAAAGCCATGTTTTAAAAGTTTTCAAACTTTCTAATTTAACTGGTCCGGTCCCAGTGAAACCCTCTGTGAAGCAGAGCTTTTTTATAAATCAAAAGAGCCTTCTACACATCTGTTTTTACATCTCTGTACTTTCAGTTAATAATTTTGCATTATACTTTGGCATTGCAGGCTTTTTCATATGGTTTTAAATGTTTAAATATGCTGTATTGATCTATGCATAAAGATGAGGAGATGCACATAAACCTTCTTGCCTAATTATTTCACCACACAGCTTTCCAAGATACAGGACTCCTGGTAGCTTCTTCATTATGTTTTATGCAACAGAAACTTCTATATATGACAAGCTCAATAATAGAGGAATAAACACCTTTTAGAGAACAATGTGATCACCATTTCATTCATAGCATAAGTAGATGCTGCATTTTTTTACTGATGGAAAGAAATGCATCAGATCGCTGCCACAGCTGGAAGACATGTTGAAGAATCTTGTGCTGCAGAAATAAAACCTGCCCTTTGCTTAAGCTGGAAATGTTCCCATCAGTTACCTGAGGCACCCACCCTGTATGTGGATTTCTTCCTGAGGTGAAAAAATGCTTTCTAGGTAGAACATTTTCAATAACATGTACTGTTCACCCAATATAATTTAGAAGTGCTGAGATTGCCTCTACCAGCAGCTCCTGATATTTTGGATGTGCTGGATTTCCTGTGTACTCCGGGGAAGGCATGACTGCAAGCAGGTGATTTACAAGGATGAATGCACACATAATTTTGTGGAGCTTAAATGTGAGACAGAGACTAGAAGCTGACCTTGTCATTCCCATTCCACAATTAATCCTTGAATAGGTTCAAGCATCAAAGTGAGAGGTTTGGGTTCAGCAGCAGAGAAAAGATTTTTGAAAGGACCATGGTATTTTGAAAACCTTTCTTATTAGCATAAAAATTAATAAAAGCCAGGCACATCTGATCTTTCTTGAGACTGTTACCACTACTCCAGACTAGGTCTAGATACATACCACCTATACATTTCATGAGGCACTGCATTTTCTTTGGAAAGGTTTCTGAAAGTCCTGTCTTTATAACTATTTTTCTGGAATGTTTATGTAAGGAACAGGGGATGCTAAGCTCCTCCTGCACAAGGGTGTGCTGGGTTTGGATAGAACAGAGCTGATTTTTTTTTATAGTAGCTTGTATGACTCTAACGTCTTTGACAATAGTAGATCATATAATTGGATTTAGTCTATATACTATTTAAGAAGCTGGTGATTGTCAACACTTTGATGCTAAGATCTCCAAAAGCATTGAATAGGAGAATTTTAGTGTCTTTTGTAGTGCTGTATGTGTCACTCTTTTGCCAAGCACTTGTAGGTCCACCTATAGCTTTTAATCTGTCTAGATGCCCGTTCCACCCAAAAAAAAGCCTTTGATAGTTTTAATTTTTTTAAGTGTTTTATTTTCTTTGAGAAAACTACTAATGGATACATAATTGGGGTCTTCAGGCAGTTCTGTAGCACTGACTTTTCCCAAGTTTTTTTTAAATGTTTTTAAAGAGAATAACAATGTACCAGGACATCATGGATAATTTGGGGTTTCATTCTGGCTTATGCTTTGTACTAGCTTCTCCCCCATACACTCATATATGTATGCTGTAATTACACTTCGTTGGAAGACAGGAACTGATTTAATAATTGTGTAGCTGGATGGCTTCTTACTATCATTTGTCATTTCCATTTTCTCTAGTAAAGTGGTCCTGTTGAAAGAGATAATCTGTTAATTGCCTGCATTTAAAATGACTTACTTCTTGTATATTATCATTCACCAAAATATCACCTCAAAATATAAATTATTGTAAGAAAATACAGAATAAATGTTTAAAAGCAAGCTTTTTCTGTCATGTCTGTCAGATTTAACAGATATCTATGTGCTCTTGTGTCTTTTCCTAATTCAGGATCCAACTGCTTATATGAAGAGATTAAGTTTTTATTTATGCCTTTGTCTCATTATTGGAAGGATTGTAACTCTGAAAATACCATGATCTTTTACACCAGAGGATAGTGACACATAATGGCACTGAAGGACATTTATATTAATTTTACAATTATAAGTTATTTGATTAAATGCAAAAAAAGTACTGTGCTTAGGCCAGACAAAAGTCACAATAATAGAGTATTTAAATTATTTTAAATTAAATTAAATTTTACCACTGTAAATGAGCATTTAGAAAGTAGAGCAGCAACACCAGCTCTGCAAAACACTACATGTAGTAGCTTCATGGGCTACTTATTCTCAAAGATATGGATAAAACTATTCACAGTATTGATGCCTTGTAGAGGCTGACCTATGTATGTAAAATTTTGCAGTATTAGAACTTGAGCGTGGTACCTTAATTTATCTTTCAACACATTTGTCACACTGAGGAGATTTTTGAGCTTGGAAAATTCTGTTAAGTTTACTAAGCCCTGGCACAGCAGAAAACTTTTATGTCTTTTAAATCAAAATAGTGACAGCTGGATGACCCTGACTTTAGAGGGTCCAGCTCTCCCAGTTTATCGTGGGAGCCGGAAACATAAGGCTCGTAGCTTTGATTCTTCATATGAAATGAATAATTGAGAATGAAAAAATATACCAATCCATCTCAAACAACCCTTTAAAATTCAAAGGAGGAATTTAGAGTCTGCATTTGAATTTGAATTACAGTTTTGAAAAAACCAAAATAAAAGAATGTGTTCTATCAGTCTCACTGACGATATTTCAGTTTTCAAAAGAACAATGCTTATAGCCTGTGAAAAACTTAAAAAAAAATCAAGCAGATACATTGAATTAGGTTATTTTGTTTGGTTATGCTAAAAGGAGTGAAGTAAAACAATAGCCATCATCAGTAAGGATGAGAAAAAATAAAATTGTTGCATATAAAAGGAATTAGAAGGAAAAAAGAAAAAAAAGAAGCCAAACTAAAAGAAAATTCCTTTTGAACTTTTTTTTTTTCTTTTCTACTTTTTTTAAGGTGGTAGCATCTTTTTAGCTACTATTCTGGCTCTGTTTGTTGAAAACACTTGTAATTGTATCAAGAACAGTTAAAAAATTCTCAAGATATATTTTCACTTGATTTCTCAGGTGAGTGCGCGGGTACACTGTCAGGGGAAAAAAAAGTGTACTTTTGCTTTATGCTCCAGGCATGCACTCAGCAAGAAATTAACCTACAAAAAATACAGAAGTTCAGTGATGAGCAGGTGTTCAATGCTGCAGGTGTGGAAAAAGAAATCAGTCTCTTGTCCTATAATCTAGTGTAGTTTGGGAAAAGTGTAGGAGAGTACAATTCTTTGCATATTTATGGAACAGCAGCCAGTGTGGATTTCTGTCTCCATAGTGGGCCTTTTAATATTAACCCAAAACCTGCAAGTATTTTGAGAAAAGCTAAGTAACAGATCTCAATGAAGCAAAGAAAATCTAAGGTCCATGCAAGGATTTTAATAAAGAAGATGTTTTGCTCAGACAGAATTTATTTCATTGAGAAATAATGAATAAAAAATGAATTCAGAAAGGATGGATTTTAAGCATAAGCAAATATCAGGGTAAAAGAAATTTACATCTCTTATGTCAAAATGAAATTTTCCTAAATAAAAATTTAACATGCATTTGAAACTGATTTCAGAAACTAGCAATTTCTGAGGAAATGTTGACATCTTTACATCAAAGGCAAGACAAGCTCTGTATCAATTTGGTTTCTGGGGAGATGGTACATTTTTTATTACAGCATATCATGTGCAGAAAAAGCTGACAGGTGGAAAGAATGAAGCAGAACCTTAAAGGATCATCCAAACTGTATCAGCAGCTGTCAGGCAGTTTCATGGACCTGAGTCATCTCCAGGAATTGCATGTGGAGGGGAGACATGCCCTGCACTGAGCTCCCTCTGCAGCATCCTTTTCCTTCCTAGCCCACCTCAGGGGCTCTCGGCTCGCCCGAGAACCCAAATTCTGCAGTGGCTTTTGTCCCCCATCACCCTGAGCTCTGTGTGGAGCAGTTCAGAGAAACTGACCTCTCTCTAAGAGAGGCAGCTGTTGCTGCTATACTGTGTAGTAAAAAGGACTATCAGTAACGAAATAATTTGGCCAACGCTTGGGTTTGGGTTTGTTTTTTCAACTAGGAATTTCTCAAGGCACTAATGAGGCCAGTGTCTGCTGTGATCAAAATGGTCTGGGGAAGAATACATCAGTGCACTTCCATTCATTTATCTCTCAACAAGAGAATAATCTGCCCCCAGAAGT
This sequence comes from Melospiza melodia melodia, assembly GCF_035770615.1. Lineage (NCBI taxonomy): Eukaryota > Metazoa > Chordata > Aves > Passeriformes > Passerellidae > Melospiza > Melospiza melodia. The sequence continues at coordinate 86,047,484 of NC_086197.1, read as the reverse complement.
CCTCTTTGACCGTTCAGAAGCTGATTAGATAATAATGATAATTACAGAAAAATGCCCATATGGCCATTATTAGATCAATTTTGCTGCTAGTAATTATGGTAAATCCTGCTACAAACCTACCTTGTGTAGTCATACAAACTAATTAAAATGCAATTTCCACATCTGCAAATGTTTTTGCCAATGGCTAAATTCAAATGAAGTTTCTGAGCGTACTATAAGGAATCCTAAAGCTTACAGAACACATTATTGAATACCCAGGTTGTATTTCAGGCCTTGCCACCACAGATTTGTGTGTATTTCAGCAAGTAGCCACCACCACACCTGCAAACCCATCTGGAAAAAAAAAACATTGAAAGAAAAGAATAAAAGCTTAACTAATCCTGTCAAATAACAGATAATATTTTCAAGTGTTAGTGTTTCAAATGTAGGGGCTTAAAATATTCCAAAACCTGGTTTTCAATAATGGACATCTAATCTTTATTTATTTCAAATGCCAGGAGTTTGGTTTCAGGAAGCATTTATTCTCTGGCTATGGATTAGCTGGAGCTCAGCACTGCATCTGGAAGACCTGTACCACAGAGAAACCCAGGCACTGAGCAGGAAGCTGGCATAAACTCTGTGGTCACAGCCAAAAGCTGGACACCAGGATAAGGACTTTGGCATTTTTAATGCCAACCAATAATTTGCAGGGTTCAGAGTGCACCTCCTACAAATAGTGCAGGTGGAGGAATGAGGCTGAAATACTTCAGGCCAAAATTACAGTGTATATATTCTATTCAATACAGCTGGGACCCCAACAATATAGCCAAGGTCCACAGTAACTATTGTATTCCAGACAAATTTAATATTCCTGTTCTCAGTTATCTTTATGCAGGCTCACAGGATTACAGGCCTGTTATATTTTCCTGTAAAGAAAAGAGAAAGAAACACAGGTAAACTTCATTTTTTGATTCCTAGAGCTGACAAGCGGGAAAATGCAGATAATGGATGCATATTCATGTTCTTGGATGTCCTCCAATTAAAGGTGCTATCTCAGTGCAAAATAATAAGCAATGGTCTGATCATCATCTGACAGATCTGAAGGCTACTCAACATGAGAAACAGGTACCCAGTTGCTGTATAAACACCACATGGAACCTAAATGATTTCTTTGGAAAAACAGGATAAAAAAAATCCAAAAAAGGTGGCTTGCTTCCCTCATAATATTCCTCCTCTATAAGAGTCTAGGAAAAAAAGGATACACATTGACTCCTAATTATCTCCTCCTAAGTGAAGGCAACTGCTAGACCAAATCCCAAAATCTAGCCAATTTTACAGCCTCTGAAAAGCCTACCAAGAAAGCAAACAACTGAAAGGCAAGAGTTGCTCCCAAATGGATTTGAGGAAATTCACCACTATCCTGTTCTAGATACATAAAGTAACTATTTTTTTTAACTTTCGCTCCAGTCTTTCAAGTTCCCTCTTCAGACTGAATATTTTGCCCTAACTTTGCTTCTGACATTGAGTGAATAAGCATTCAGAGAAAAATTTCTGTATGTTCCATCTAACATTTGAGTTTTCCTGATGTCAGTATTCTCATGTGACATATACTTCAGTTTCTTTCTCTTCCTGAACAAAATTAGAAAGGTTTTGTCAAAGTAAAACTGAGTTTTGATTGTCATTGTTCCTTCTGCAAAAGACAAAGTTGAGAGAAAAGTGAGTCATATGATAGATGTAGCAACAAGATTCCAAATTGAGAATCAACTGGCCCCAGTTAATGTCAATACCAATACTTGTATTAACAACAGCAAAGCAAATAAGCAGACGTTAATGTGTTTAAAAATAATTAATTAAAATCTTAGGCCATTTCAGCCCAAGTCAGTGTTTTTTTCTTAATTAACTTGTTTCTCAGCTGTGTTTGAATCTATATCATACTTTTCAGTATATATTGAAATTATACATGCATACACACATATGCAAGCTTGTTTTCTTTGTAAAACAAGCAGAAACTCATTTCACAGGATTAAAAATATCATATTCTTTCTCATAGTGCTGTATGAACTTGCAGCCCGGTCTCACTGGCTCCAGATCCCAGTAGCTGCAGTCCTGATGGGTTAAACACTTTCTTTAAGATAGAAATTTGTGAAATTAATCCTTCTGAGGGAAATCACTACTACTTATTTGACTCAAACACAACTACTGTTATGTTCTAACATAAATTTCTAAACTTCTTTACAGAAGAATAAATATCCTAGCAGTGCAGCTGCTTCCTGCTACAGTTTAACTGCTTGGTTCATTAATATGGACAGTGCAAAAAGAGTTCCAGTTGTGCAAGGAAGTTCTCAGAAGAGCCATAAATGTTTTGTACTATGCCTCTCCTACATTTTAGAGCATAGCTAATGGAACAGGTGAGAAAATAACATTGCACTAAATCCTCTTCTCACATTCCCAAGTTTGAGGCTTCCCCATCCCCTTTGTTCCCTTCAGTTCTGAGTATCTGCATGTACCTTTGCTTTATTCCTGCCTTCATAAGCAGAAAACACAGTAAATTTACACTGTAAATTCCTTAGAAACTTGTAAATCCACCACTTCCTGCCTGAGAGGGAACTGAACCACATATAAACCTATTAAATACACTGTCTAGTGAGTATGCTGCCCTGTCTTAGATAAAATGGGCTGATTCAAGAAAGGCAAGAAAAGTATAATGATTTTTTCAAATGTTTTTTTTCTTCAAATTACAATGGAAAATAAAATTAAAATTATTAAAGGTAATTTCTGATTGCTGTAACTGCATTACAGCATCTGATTGACCTTAGGGAAACCACAGGGTTGAGATTGTACTCCTTGAACATAAAAATTGCTGTTCATCTTAAAGAACTGGAAAAAATTGATTACAAACTCTATATTCATATCTCTTCATAGTTATTTTCTTTAATGTGAGAAGCCAAATATCAAATTTGATAGGTTGTTCAGTAGTTTCTGGACAAAAGGGTTAAAAAGCCTCTAGGATCCATCTTCTCCTAAAATATGTCTTGCCTTCTAGCCAAATATTTTATATTTATATGTGCCTTTGGTAATTTTTCTCTTGTATTGTTTTATTTCTTCTGGCACAAACCGAAAAGTATAAAAAAACAAAAACCCAAACAAAATCAACCAACCAACACACCAAACAAACAAAAAACATAGAGGGAAGTTTTCAGATTTTCATGTTGCTTCCTGACATTAGAAAATCCATGAAACCATATATTGAACAGTAATTTCTGTGTAAATAATGCACCTACTGAAGGAAAGCGCACACTAAAATAGTTTGCCTCTGAGGTTTTATGCATTAGTTTTTGTTGCACTGAACTAAGTTTAAGAAGTTTTTCAACAATATAAAATCAGAATTTCCTTGTAGTAGATGTATGAATTCAGTTACAATTTACATACTTCTCTCCTGCACATGCTCCTCATATCTTCATTTATATGATGATCTGCTGATGCCCAGTTGATTCATAAGTATCTTGGTCCAAATTCTTTTCCAAGAGAACTCAAAATAGTAATGCAAAAACTGGATCATGTTATTACCAGTTAATTAATAAAAGCATTTAAAATAAATTTTCCCCATATCTTTCTATTAAAACTGTGTGATTTAGCTTTACCTTTTTTTGTGCAGATTAAATATTTGGGTTGACATTCACATATTTTGGCTTTGTCAACAGCACGATTTAGCTTTGTAAGACTGAGCAAAAATTATGTTGATCTTTCTATCTGCACGTAATAGATCTGTGACCTTTTTCGCGTACATTTTGCCCATTAATTTATCATTCTGCAAACAATTTCTAACACTGCAAACCTCTAAGCACCTTCAAAACATCTTATGAAAGAATCAGTTTGGTACAAACCACCTATTTTCTTTATAATAATAGTTTTTCTTACAAGTAGAAAAATAAAACTTTAAATAACGTACTGTGCCAAGTATAAACCAAGCTGACCAAAAGTTTTCTATTTGCCTTGATTGAACAAAAGTAGGATGACCTGATGCTACATAGGAAATAATCAGGGCAGGCTGCATAGTTTCTGCACAGTCTGAAAAACAAAGTGAGTTGTCATGTCTTCCTGGAACAGAGGATTATGCAGGAAATCTTAGTGAGAATGGCCAGGAGAGTGGAACATATTATTTATTTTGATTTTTAAAATTTTAGAAAACATTTTAAAAAATCTTTTATTTTTAAAGTTATTGTTTAGAACTTCCCAATTCCCTTGTTTCTGATTGACATCTACTTCAGAAATGCTATACAGATAACTTTCATGGAATCCACCTGTAGGGGATTTGGCTTCTCATTCTGTAAATTTGCTCCTCTGTGTTCCTTCTTTGGTTTGGTTTTCCTTCAAGTCCCTAACGCAGCACCTGGATCTGTGTTGGCAAACCCACTCACGAGCAAAGTCCCACAAATGTGCAGAGTTTGTAGGGGTTGGGCAGCACACCTCCACTAACTCCATACAGACCTGAGCACAACTCCTCTGATGACTGGGGACATACTGAGGTACCACTGGAGTAATGGTCAGAATTCTCGCTAGTTTCAAGGACATAAAATTTCCCTTATGATTTCTCTCAGGGGACCCCTTGGTAGTAAGCCGTCCACCCCAATGAGAGTTAGAACAGAATAACGACAGGAAGTTATGACTTAGCAATGATTTTAACACTTCCCTTGATAAAAAACTAAATATTTTCTCAAACTTAAAATGTCGAAGGAAGGAGACCAGGACACCAGATGGTTCATCACAGGTCCAGTTTATTGAAGAAAGCATCAAACACTTATACAGCAAATAATAAGCTTATGAATATTCTGTAAGCCAAGCAATCTATTGGTTAAACTATACCATCGACTATTCCTCATTCCTTTGGGACTACGTTCTTTACTTCTCATGTCTCGCTGTCCATTTCTTTATCCTACTACAGCTAGGCCCAAGGACACGCTATCTTGCAGGTGCAGGACTTGGAATTAGCCACGGCTTTGTACTTTTCCAGTCTCTAGTCAGCTAAATTCCCAACACTTCCAAAATAAAATGCTCCTTTTGCTGGTTTTTGCTTGAGTATGGTAGATAAGGTCTGTACCAACGATCTCTCTTACAAGCGCAAGTAATAACCATAGGTGTCATAGTTCAGAGTATTTAATTCAGAGCATCTCTTCAGAAAATCTTTTTCTTTTCCTTTATCTTTGCCTTTTGCTGATAGAAATATCTTTAGAGTGGACAGGAATGGACAAACAGGAGATAGGAAAGAGAATATCTTTTTCACTATCATCATATTAACCTTGAAAAGCGCTTCCAAATATGTTTTTGTAAACTGTGAATTTTTGGTGCATTGAATGCTATTTTTTCACCTAAGTGCACAGAAAGCAAAGAAGATATTCATGAAACATTTAGCAAAGGCCACAACTGGAATATATTCTGATATGAGCACTCTTTATGGTCTTTATATATACATAACTGACAAACCTGCAAGCCATTTGAAAATAAAACCTTTGTTTTACAGGAAGGAAGTTAACACAGGCCTCTGACAGACTTAGAGACACTCTCTTGTGCTTGAGATTCCTGCCCTGATGCACAGAAGGTCAGAGCACAGGGGTAACTAGTGGTGCGGGTCCCTGATGGACAGGCAAAAGGAGCAGTCACTCTCAGTCCCTGTGTCCCCACTTGTGTCCTCTCCCTGGGTGCTGCTTGCAGGATCATCTCATTGGCAAGGTAATGAAAATAAAATTCCTTTTTGCATTACAGTTGTGGTTTTGGGTTTATTGCTGAGTCCTGCCTGTGCTAGCACACACAAGTACATGCATTTAAAAAAATCTGCTCTCTTGAAAGTACTCCTTTAGTAAACTAATGGTAAAGAAAAACATTTGAGTTGCAGAGATACAAAAAAACCCTGGGTTTTTTTTTTGCCCTAAACCACGACAGTTGTAAAAGTATATTAAATGAAATAATAAAGCAAACAACAACAAAAAAAATGTTGCATGGGGAAAAGAAAAAAAAGATTAGCAGTATTGACTTATTGTGTCATATATCTCAATGTCAGGTAAAATTTCCTGTGTATATACTGTATTCTACAGATATAAGGGAGATCCCAATCAGATCCCAAAGCCTTGCATCCCTGATGCTGTCACTGATCAGTAATGGTAGCTCATCTGCATCTCTTTTCAGGAGAGCTTTTATAACAGTACTGTGAGCATGTTTTGGGCTTTTTAAGGCTTTCCAGCATGAAGATGAAGTCAGCCATCTTTTGCAATTCCAGCTTTCTCCTGGAACACTAGATTAGTAAGGTTTTCAGGGAGACCTATTAATTTCATAGCTTTGACTTTGTCTATAGGTGCTAATTTTAAGAAGACCTGATCTCTTCCCCAGGAAAATTACCTAAAATAGATTTACAAGTGCCTGTGTTAGGGATCTACATTAGAAACACAAAATAAGGGCCTGGGCCATTACCAAGGATACATTTTTTCCTCCCTGATGATGCTTGTTCAACGGGACTTTTCTCTGCCTACTTATTTTGGCTCTCTTGTGAGATTTAGAAGGATCATGTCTTCCAGTAATTGTGTATATGAGATTTCTTTTTTTCCTAGCTCAGCCAGGAGCTAAGACAGGGGCTCTATGGGCGAATTAAGAGACATTTGAAGCTGTGACACCTATGAGTACTAGTTTGGGGGAGCATGTATTTTAAATAATGAAACATGGTCCTTAAAAATAATTATTGTTTAGGAAATGCAACTAATAATAGTCTTTACAATTTATAGAAGGACTTCCTCCAGGAGCATTAATGTTCAGCTGAGGTCTGTCTTTTATGTCATCTACAGCATTTTCCTACTCATCATCAAATTGTAGAATTTGTTTAGTACAGTATTTCTCTTCTTCTTTGTTAGTAATTAGAATTACAATTTCTGAGAGATACAAGTCTTCTTGTCCACTTCATTTATTAATGGACAGTTGTCCAAATGAACAGTAACCTATTATAAGAACATTTAATACACCTTAATTTTGGTATTAATGTTAGTTTGTGACAACAAACTAAAGCATAAATAATATAGCACATGAATTTAAGGATATATTCACTATCAACTTTGCAAAAGGAATCCCAACCCTGCTTCAAATTTATCGTTCCATGACTATAGAAGTCATTTTGAAATGCTAGCAAACCTGATCAGCGAAGGGGAAATTTAATATATTTAATTATTACAATTATTTCTTAACTATATTTAACAGAAGAAAAGCAAACAAACAGGAAAAAATACCTTTTATTAGATATTTTAGAGCAGTGCACATTGCAACCATGTTTTAAAAAATCAAAAAAATCCCCAGATAGTGTGAAAAGAGAAAAAAAAAGACTGCAAAGGAAGGACATAAACAGCAATAGACAAATATAGCCAGTTTTCTGTAGTTAATGTCATGGTTTGAGTTTGGTTTTTTTAGAGCTTTTATAGTGACTGTTGTAGTGGGACTTTTACCACAAGGTTTGCATATGTGAAACCCACATACAGGTTTCAATAACCATTCACAACTTCAGCTGTGACTTGAAAAATAACATTATAATGACAACTGCAGTAAATTGGAACCATGCTAATGAGGGAAGTGCATATAAATAGCAAGGTAATGTGCCAGGAATGGGTGACAACACTTGAACATATGAAAATTATTTAAATAAAATGAATTCTGTAATAAACTGTGTTTTGATTTATTTTTTAAAATAAAGAGCCAACAGTCAGTAAAGAATTGTGATATTGTGTCTCAGTCTGGAATTCACCTTTACTAACTTTTGCAGCACCAAGGACTGTAGGTAGTGCTACATTCCAGCATGCTGTTCTCCTTTGGAATGCATCCCTATCTGATATCTGCAAGTGAAACTGCTGAATTTCTCGTACTGTGTCAATTTACATCAGCCACAGATCTGATAGCAGCTCTAGCATGGTCATACTGCACAAGTTTGGAAGGAGACAATTCCACTGCCGCCTTATCTCTGTTTACCCACAGCATCAAGCTGAGTCTGAGCCTGAATACGTTTAAACTGTGAAATTCTGTGGTTTCCATCCTCTGTGTCATCCATAATGAACCATAACCGACTCACCTGATTCCCTTTCCTGTTAGAATTCAAAAGCAAGAAAGAGCTGTAGTATTCATGTGATCACACACAGTCTCACAGCAGACTTACACACAACTCTAGCAGGGAAGTGACGAGAAGGTTTCATCATAATAGATCCCAATAAGGTCATTAGCTACCATTATTGGTGAATTTTACAAGTGAAACTGAGCATTAATCACAGCTGTCTTTCTAAGAACCTGTGAGATTTTCTGAATGATTTTGTACAATCCGCAGCTGTATTTTAGGCTTTTGTTTTTCCAGTAATCTTTGCAAATTCTTTCTCTTGATCTAACAAATAAAATTAATAAGAACATGACAACTCAGTGCTGCCAAGATTGAGAAAGATCACAGAGATTCAGAAGAGAGTGCACCTTGGCTGTCATGTAAAATAAAGTTCTGAATTGAGTTTATAATTAAAATTAAATGTAAATGTAAGCATGATGCAAAGTCTCACTTTGGAAATCTGTGATTTATGGTGAAATCTGGGCTTTTGATTGAAATTTGTTCGCAGATAATTTTCATGATTTTGCTTCTACAATAATTGATTCTGATTAATATTTTTGAGGGGAAAAGCAATAGGAAAACCAATGAAGTGTTAAGTCATATTTTCTTCTATTCTCTTTGGTTTAAAATCTACTTAAATGCATTAATATGATTACAGAATTGTGTATGTTGGAAGGGACCTCTCAAGGTCATCAGCAGCAGCCCTCCTGCTCGGGACAGGGTTAGCTAGCACAAGTTGTGTAGGATTGCATCCAGATGGGTTTTGAATATCTTCAGAGAGATATATTCAGACACCTATCTATATATAAGCAATTATAGTATATATTTTATATCTATAATAGATATATAATATATGCAATGATAAAAATCTCTATATTGGTAAGTATGTAGGAAACACTCTCTTCTGTTCTTACGTTTGTGCAAAGAATTTGAACTATTTTGAATTAACAAGATTCACTCAAAAGGCAGAATTGTGTAAGAATGAACTTTGCATGGTGTCTAAATTTCTCACACATATTTCACCTTGAGGAGATTTATATAATTGGACTGCTAGATCTTCCAGTCTGCAAATTTTGGTTTCTTAACACATGAATTTATGCTAGAAATAAAGTATCATGAAACCACTTTTATAGAGTTTTACGTAAATCAGGGATTTTTAACATTTGTGTCTGGCAATGTTTAGCACTTCGGCCTCCCTCACCAGTTGCAGTCCACCTTGCAGCACCTCCAGAGGGATGGAGCATCGCAGCCATTTTTTACTACTTTATTATTAAATTCATAGAGTTTGGAGATGCCTGCCCTAGCCACACTGGGATAGGCACGTGCCTGGAGTGCAGTGGTAAGTGCTGACTCAAGTTGCTGCAGCCAGAGCTGAGTGAACAAGCCAATGCCTGCTGTGGCACGCGCCGCCTGTCACCTGGCTGGCACTGAGCACGGTGGTCCCAGGAGAGTCTGGACCGTGCTGCACTGCGCTCTGCAGCAAGACACGCTCCCACTCCGCTCTAGTGCATGAGCTGTGTGATGCACACTGGACTGGCATCCCGCACAGATCCCCCCTCCCTTCCTTCTGAAGCCATCTCATTTCTGCAGCTGTGAGAACTCCTGTAAGGGTGGGGCACAAAAAAAATCCTCTCAGACACCTGCCATTGATTGCATTGTTGTTTTGTGTAGGACCAATTGCGTGCTTAATATTATACCAGCATTTCTTCCAATTTAGTGTTACACTGCTTTTCTTCCATTATATTTAACATTGCAAAAAGATTCAATCTGGATTACCATAAGCATTTTGCTCTGAGTGAGCACAGTTTTATTAGAATAAAATAAATTTCTCATTCTTTTCATTCACTACAGGCAATCAGTAGGATTCATCTGACAAAACACAAGCATCTATAATACAGATTTATGCTTTTAAAATAAGTGTCTAGCTTTCTTTCACAGCTGGTAGGGAGACACAGGCCCTTTTGAGGATCAATCTATTTTATCCTAAAATAGCTATCTATAACTAAGTCAGATGAGCTAAATCATGAGTGTACCTCTTTTTCTCCACTAAAAGCTCAAAAGCAGATAACCACATTGCAGATGCCTAGTCAGAAGAGAATAATCACATCATTTCTCTCCATACCTTTCCCATGTCTCTTTTGCAAGTTCTCCTTCCTCAAAGGAGCACTACTCTCCCTTACGTGTGCAGTACGACAAGTAAAGAAACAGACACAACATGCACAACAAATAAAACTATTTACAGCAAATCTCAGTGGTTAAAACTTAGGAAAATGTTCTAAACAGATATTTGAAATTCCTTCTTTAATACTGCAGTCTTCACAGTGGCTCTCTGTTCCACACACATTGAACACTTGAACACTTAACATTGAACACACATGAGATCAGATGTCAGACCCACAAATTCCACTTCTATTTCTGACTGCCACAGTAACTGCAGCTGTTATACTCCTGAACAAGGAATCTTTTTAATGATGCCCTTGACTGAAACAATTTTTTCTATTTCAATAAAGAGAAGTAAATGTTGTTTTTATTTCTTTTACACATACTAATTCACTTCATCAGATGAACCAGTTCTCAAGAAAATTGTACACATAAATGTCCCTCATTATACAGACAGATTTGTGAAAAAAACAACAATAAACAAGTAATGAACTTTCAGTAGCTTTCAGTAGAGGCATGTTAACACAACATTCTTTTTCTCATTGTAATGACTGTACTCAAACCTTCTAATTTCTTCAATATTAAGGGACAATTTCATTTCTTAAGCACTTGAAAAATCTATATATGGCTTTCAATATAAGTACCTGAATTTTAGTACAAGGTGTGTATTTGAACTGGAAGGACTTTTCCTCTATGGACAGTGTCATGATATTTTTAATATAATGTCTATAAAACCTGAAGTATGTATCTGGCTCACCAAACAAATGAAATAATAGACTCATCAGAAACAACATCCTCCTTCAGGAACTAATGTATTTTTATTTTATGAGTTTTATAAGGATGTAAGTAACAGACCAACATCAAAGACTATTTCTTAACACTGTGTTTGATAACCAAAAAATCATCCACAAGAAATCATTGCAGCTAGAACTTTCACAGAGATAGAAAGAATAAAAACGATATAGATCCTTCTGACATTTTCAAAGCATGGTTGCCACATGTTTGGAATGATAAACATTTAGACATATGATTTGTGTTGTAAAGTTTTTGAAGTAAAGCTTTTGAATCTGTGTGCCAAAGATACTGCATTGACCTATGTCATGTCTAGTATTGATTAAAGGTTGTACAAATAGACTCTGAATCTAACAGCAAGGTATGTATTGACATTTTCTAATAAGGATAGCAGCGCTGCCAGCTCTGGCTGTTCCATCTCACAAGCTGATGAAAGGTCAGTGCTGGAGGCGTGTTCCACCTTTGCATGCAGCGGCACAAATGATGCAGCAGCTGACACCTCAGGAAGACTCAGCCCTGAATCAGACCCCTGCACACCCCAAAACTGAACTTGCCAATGTGGAACACCAATTACAGATGTAAAGCTGGGTCATTTTAGTCAGCTGAAAATCACACAGAACTTTCCACAAGTTTTTAAGGGACTGGTGTGAATAACAGAACCATAAAGAAGCATGTGCACGCTCCTCTCTAGGGGAATATCCAGGACAGTGAAATATATTCCCTTAGAGCTACCACAGGATCTCTTTTTACCTATGTGCTAATCCTAAAGGATTTGATATGCTTACTGACTTGTGACATAGCTTCCTTTTAGGTTAGATGCTGTTCTGACAAGAGAAGGAGATTGTGTGCAATCCCCATCCATAGACATGAGAAGACAGACATTGTGATATTCCATTGGGGAATCTTCTTACCACCTTTACTCACATGCAATGAGGCATATGAAACACTAATTTACAGCTACATCATAAATCCCCTGTTGGCATCACTGATGATTGTTCACACATGTTCACTTCTGACAGTAATCCTTTGCTTGGATTACCCATATGGTTGCTACAACAAAACAAGAACTTTTGAAGCACAGTAATTTTCATATCTTCAAATTTTTTAAACTCTTTATTAGTAGGATTTAAATTAATTGTATTTAGCCTCAGCCTCAGCATAATCCTACATTTTTGGATGTAGAAAAAACTATTGATGTACTTTGAATTTAGGAAAGAGTGAAAAAAATGTTTAGTAATTTCCAACATGATAGATTCACCTGGATATGTTTGGATCAAAGAAATTTTTGCATGAAGTAGACTTCTTATTTATTAATAATGGCCACAGAACCTGTTGTGTTGCTCAAGTCTCTGTTGAGTGTTGTTGAAATGTTTTCAGGTCTAACTTTCAGAGAACTATTAGAACTTCCCAGTAACGTCTACTTTATAAACTGTAGATATTGATATGTTCCTTGTCCTATCCTCTGCTAATATCTTCAAATTTGTATATTGGCATTTAGCCTAGTGGGAACCTGATCTTAATTGAGGTGTCTAGGTTCTAATGTAGCACAGTAACATCTTCAGTATTAATAATAATCAGAACTATAAAATATTTTATAATATTTTATAATCAGAATTATAAAATAAACACAGAAATTGCAATACAATCATAAGTTTCTGGAAATGGGTAAAATCTGTATTTTCCACTTCTCCTTTGTTAAATACCCTTTCTCACACTTCTGCTGATATCCTCAAACACCTATGGAGGCTAAAGGATTCTCTGCAAAGTTACAATGCTGTACAGATCAATGGATCTTGTGCTTTTCCCTGTTTTTGCTCCTATACTGCTAGTCTTCTCCTATAATAATCAATAAAATTATGCCAAAAGAAGAAAAGAAAAAATAGAAATGATATCATAATAATTTCTCCCCTGTATTAAGTCTTTTTGTGTACACACCTAAGCCTTCTTTTTTTGCTATTGTGGGAAGAGTAAATCTGTATTTGACTTCAGACCTTTCTGAAAATTGAGCTGACCTGGAATCATAGGTAGGTAAAGCACAGTAATAATAGAAGTTGAAAATCAATACACTCCTTTACAGGGTCATGCTGAAGTCATTTTTGTTTCAATGATAAAATGATATTTGGATTTTGTAAGATTTCTTTGTATTGCCAATTAACTTCATAGTATCCTTGTGTCACAGTAGAAAAAGATCCTGAGAGTGACTTTTAAAATCTGAGACAACATAGCAGTTACCAAAAAACTTTCTAATATCAACTTATGCTGCATAACTGTGCATATTTTATGCATTTATACCCAGTTGTAGCAGACTGAGAATGAAAAAAACAACTTAGAAGAAGAATATATGCACTACAATACATGTTGTTTACTTTTAAAACCTTTTGCTGTCTTCTGCATGTGAATATTTTGGAATAGCTTGCTGAAGTGAATATCTGGAAAATAAAACATTTTCTCGAGTAAAACCACAGCAAGTTGAAAATACCCCCAAAAACAGGGAATACTATCCCTACTGTGTGTCACATGTGAGTAAACTTGGAAGAGGAGAAGTGTGGTAATGTCTTGCCCTTAAATATCTATCTAACAGGACTCTATCAAACACATTCACAGACACACTGAAGTGTTCTAGCACGATACAAACTCCAAGGATTTCCACTCAGTCAATCTGGGTAACTTCTGGGCTTTACAAAGGCTTCCAGCCTCCCCATTTTCAGTGTTACAGACAGAATTACTGAAGTGGTAGTGGCCCGTAAAGACATCTTCCATTCTAGTTATAATAGCCCAAAATCTTTGAAATATTTCTTCCTACTGCACGTAAAGCAGGTGTCTTCTTGCCTTTGTCCCCTTCTAAATATGCAGAGATCATAATGAGGTAAATTTTCCCACTTATTCAGTATATCTAAATTTATATTTAATAGAGTTATAAATACAAGCAAGATAAGGCACATGTGCCAGTGTTCTACCAAGAGTGAAAGGGATTTGGGTTTTTTATTGGTGTTCGACATTATTTTTTTTGGTGTTTCTTGCTAAGGGCAGAAGTTAAGAATTAAATTAAAACCACAGTATATCACATCATTGAAAAAATTCAGGCTATGATTAAGATCCAGCACTACCAGGACTAAAATCTGTTTATTAGGATGATTAATTAATAAAGACATTCAGCCAAGAAAAGCGGCCAATAAAAATTATTTTCATTGTCATACTTGGATTTTCCTTTCAAGCCAAAGAGAAGTCAGTTAAAAATATCCACAAAGAAACATGTCTTTTCTCTATTTCAGTTTTCAGCAATTCACCTGTGAATTTGCAAGATAATAATCAAAATACTTCAGTCTGGTCTCAGCAACCAGATAAGCATTACTCACAGGTGTTTTATACACAATTTTAATGTTGGTATCATTTTTGCCTTCATTAACCATCCCGCTTCATTAAGCATAAACAGTCAATTCTAAACCAACAACTTATGGCCTTTTTTCTATCACCATTAATTTCCTTCGGTTTGAACTGACAGCAGAATTTGTAACTGATGATGAAAGGAAATATCTTGCATTTTTTCTGTCATAAACTCTAGTTTTCCACAGTAGTAGCACTTTAAAATATGCACTTTTTAAGCTTTAATTTGTAGGAAAATGTGCTGCGACCTTCAAATTTATTTTGTCTGTGCTAATAACTGGTTCAGGACTGGGCTTGCTGAAACGTGAAAAAATAGACCCAAATCCCACATACTACTGTCATTTTATCCCAATCACATTCATCATCTCTGTAGGCAGTAAGGACTTAAGGAACTCTAAAGAAATATCAGCAATGGAAAGAAATAAATGAGAAACAAGTAGAAATTGTTTTGAAAGAGTCTGTACTACAGTGTAGTGCAATGGCTTTGGTAAAACTTTTATGGTTTAGGTTTTTTTGGGGTTTGTGTGGGTTTTGGGGGGTTTTGATGTCTTTTGTTTGATTTAGTGTGTTTTGGTTCAGTTTGGTTTGTTTGGGTTTTTTTTGTTCTTAGTTTGGAACAGTCAAAACTGCTTCCATTCCTCCCTGGGACTGTGTAATTTTGACATACACCATTACCACAGGTTGAATAAGCTGCAATTCTGAGCACTCAGTGTACCTACTTTAAAAAGAACTGGGTTTTTATATGTTGGGGTCGATAATTCTTCATTGTCTCCAAACATTGAGCTTCAATCAAATTGATGTGCTTTGCTTCACCTCTGAACAGCTCTCAACATTTTCTACCAATATTATAAGTGTTACTCTAATATCTGAGGTAAATCAGTTTCACAAAAAGCCGTACAAAAGCCAATGTGGGTTTTAAATCCCCTTTTGACCTTCCTCAGTATTTTCTTTCATAGCTTCCAGCAACCATATTTTTCTTTTCATTCTTTTTCTTTTAGAATGTGATAGAAATTTTGTTTCCTACATTATGATCCTAAAAGTTTGTCAAGCTGGCTGCATGCAGTGCATGTTTAGTGGTACCTATAATCACAAATAAGAAATCTGTTAGTAAATCAGTCAGTCTTGTATTATATAAAACTTTTCCATATTAGCTGTTATAAGCTGAATCTTCAGTCTAGTGGTACATAGATTTCTATTTCATAAAAGAGAAATAAATAAATCAATTATTTTAACATTAAAATTTTCAGACAAATATTGAGTCTGCCATCTATGTCTTGAAAATACAGGTTAATATGTTCTGTGTTTACTTGCTTTCACAGAATTGTTTTATTGAATCAAAATCTCATAAGCCATTTGGTATGTATTGCAGCGTATAATGGTTTTATTGTTCTGTAACTTATTGTCCATATGAAATTCAAATGTCAGGTCTATGAATTTGGAGATGCAGTCAGCTGTAAAAGCCATTACTCCTGATCTTATCTGAACAGGGGGAAAATACAGTTTACTTTCTCGTCTTGACTTACAAGGAAACTATGAATCTGTTCCGCCCACACACTGGTCCACAACACTAGAGTAAAAAAATGTATTGGTCTCCTAATATTCCATTTCATAAAAAACAGTACCTCATCATTCATAACTTGCATTCAGCCTCTTAACTACTTATTTTAATAGTAAAAGTGATTTTGACATTTTTTAAATCAGGTGAATTCATTATGTCTCTCTCATTCAGATTATAAAATATGAGTTGCATTTTTTTGAGTAGGGCTTATCTTGAGGCATCATAAGACATTAATATTTCTGTCATTGCTTCAGGACAAGCTGTTAAGAGCAAGTGATCTTATTTCCTATTTTGAAAGGATTGTTTATTTAGTACAGGGGAAAAGGCGCATTAGAAATCTCACTAAAGGCAAAATATGAAAATTGTGAAGTTGCATAGGTAATGCCATGGGCATAAACTCAGATTTGTTGACAATGGTTGTATAAACAAGAAGCATCTTGGGTTCACTGTCAAACCATACACAAATAAATAGAACAGGCAATTAGTGAACTATGCACTTTACTTTTAAAGAGAGTCTTTTTGATGTGGATGATATCAAGCTTCAGTAAACATGGAAGAAGCTCTGATGTTTGCATAAACTAAATCCTCAAAGCAAAACTGCAGTCTGAGAGCTGATCTTGAGGTCATTTTCCTGATTTCTCTTCACCATTTGTGAAGGATTTCTATAAATATGGTTATGTAAGGGGGAAAAAACCCACAGATTCTGAACTAATCATTGCCACTTACAAAGACGAATGCAACTGTCTAAAACTTAAAAAAAGTCAAAATATTTAAACTCCCTCTTTCAAATGTGTGTGTTCAAAATGACATTGATTCCCCTGCAAGAACTGGGCACACTTTTCTGCCTCTTAGCACTTCTTCCACATGAATTCATGGGATTTTCACAAGCAGTAAAGACCCTGAGAGAACCTCTTCAAAATCCATGAATAAGATAGCAAAGCAACTAAGTTTTAATATTAAATGAACTATTGGTATAGACTGGCCAGGTCAGTAAGTTCCAAATAATTAGATCTATTGCCCTAACTACAAAATAGTGTTCCATATTGTCCTTGCCACATGACATAAATCAATAACCTGTGGCAAATGTAGCTACAGTGTATTTCATCCCTGAAAATAAGAGATTCTCTGTGAAAGTTTAGTCCATCAAATAAAGGGTGTTTAAGAGAAATTAGGACAAGGTGACATCTTTAATGAATTACACTTGCTAGCAGATAAAAGGTCATAGAAATCTGTTTTGTCTGAAGCAAAATGGTGAATCATTTTTTAAAGTGAGTGGCAGCCCAATTATATATTGCTACAAAATATTGAAATAATCAAACAACTTACCTTTTTGCTTCACATACCATAAATGCACATCAATTTTCATCTAACATGTGAACAAGAAATTATTATGTTTACAAGAAAATGACAGTTTGTGGGACATGTAGAGATATATAGGAAAATATTATTGGGTTTTAAGGAATTTCTGGATTGAGCAGCAATTTTGCTTTTCCATCATGGCTGGCTAAAGCAGGAAGTACATTTTCTACCCTATTTTCAGGAAACTTGAAAATGACATTTGAAAATGTCCTTTTTTCTATCTTATGGAAAACCCAAAAAATTAATGTAAAATATCCATGTAACATCATACAGTTCACACAATTACAATAGGAATATGTCACACTCTAAATTACTTTATATCACCAAAGAGCAATAGCTCTGAAATAAAAAATTCTAGAATCCTACTTGTTTGTTCCCAATAAAACTTGACTTTTCATTTACATTTAAAAAGATCATAATCTTCTACAATTGTTAAACTTTTTCATCTGGTTGAAACTATCCAATAAATTTTAGTCACTTGATTTCCCCCTGAGTTTACTACTGGTGAAAGACATTCCATTCTTCTATGCTTTTCATGTCGAGTACTATTAAAACAAAGAGAGAAGAGTATTTTATGAATCAGGATGAGCAGTATTCATCTTTCAGACTGTCAACTTGAACAATGGAAAATCAGTGCTTTTCCATTTCGACAGCTGCAAAGAAAGCTGTGGAGATTATGCACATTAGCTAAATAACTAAGATTACCATGGAAAGCTCAGTTGTGGGGTTTTTTTACCTTAACAAGGATTAGGTGGAAATAATGAAGAAAAATATGACTTCTGGTCATTTGCTCAAAGCCTGAAAGCCAGACCAAAGCTGTATAATGACTGGCATTATATCCAAAACTGATACGTAATGTTTTGGTTATATTTGACAACTCCCCACAGAACTTTTGACAACATAATGAAGCTGAGTGGGCAATAATCATGGAATTTGTACTCTTTATCAGCTGATAAAACAGAGTTTAAGATAATGAAAAACTTGAATTCAGATATAAACTGGGAACACAGAGTCATAGACACATAGAATGGTTTGTGGAACACTTTTAACTAGACAAAGTTCCTGAGAATTCCTTCTAACCTGGCTTTGAACTGTTCCGTGGATGGGGTATCAAGATCTCTGAGCAATCTGTTTCACTGTCTCACCACCCTCACAGTCACTAATATCTACCTAAAATCCAATCTAAATCTACTCTCAGTTTATAATCTAAAATTCATAGACTGAAATTTTTTATGTAAATAAAAATGCGTCTTAATCATATGTCTATTTTGCGCTAATTGCATATCTAGAGTAACACTACTGCCTGTGTCTTTTAAATATCACTTAGTATGCACTGTAAAATGCTTGAATTGTATGCATTGAAGTACTTGTGGAATTTTCTTTCAATAGCTAGTTTCTAAATTCATCTTAAGTGAGAAATGTAAAGTTCTGAGTTTCTTCTTTGAAGTAATAATTGAAATAAGGGCAATGTTTCCCTAAAAGTTATTATGTATTGGATTTATTAAATTAAAAAAAAATTTAAATTATCCAACAGAAACTAATTACACTGTGCTTCACAGAGACCCAAAATATCATGATTTTAGTGAAAGGACAGAGAGGTGAAAATATTATTGGTAATTATTCAGTTCTAAAATTGTATAGATCGCATAGTTTTTCTCTCACTCAAAAAACCCAACCAAGACCAAAGAAATATACTAGAGCTTCCAGTGACGCTCTGATTTCACCCATAGGCATCCCAGTGTTCAACTCTCAGGTAGAACAGCAAAAACACCATCAGGAAAACCACCTGGAAGTGAGCACCATGCTCAAGGCACCTAGAGAGGGCCTCTACACTGCAGTTCCACACCTAGAACAGAAACCTCCCTAAAGTACTAATTTGGAAATGATGATTCAAGTATGAGACCCATTCCTTAATTTGTTAATGTACATAAGTTTACACTGTGGTCCAGAAAGTTCCACTCTCTCCAGGCAGAATTGAGTCCTGATTCTTCCTTGTTTATTGCCCTAATCTGAGTCAATTATTTCACAAGGTAGATAAAACTTTGAGTTGATACACAAAATTTTGCCTTTGCCTAAATGAAAGGCTTTGATCACAGATCACATGCATTTTTATGGGAATCTGTAGGCACCAGTGTGTACAGTGTTGAAGAGTGGTCCATTCTTAATCTGTTCTATGAAAGATGTTAATTTTGTGACGATTTAATAATTCAGAGAAGTCATATAAACACTGGGGTTATTGAGAGACTCATAGCACACATAATTTTAGAGAAGTTGCTTAAAAACTGTATAAAATATTGAAATATTTCATCTCCTTAAATAACTGTACAGAATATGTAAAAAGTAAATTATTGTGTCATAATGTTTTAAATACAGCATAATTCTTTTTATAGTTGTGTTAAGCTTTTATATCATACAACATTAATTACTTGACGTATTTTTCATACTCCTGTGGGAAGAAATTGCTTTCAAACTTCAAAGATAGCTACTGCTTTTGAACCTGCTGTATTTTCTTTCAAAACTTTGAATTGCATAAACTATGTCAGTGACCCAAAGGCTATTGATGTCCTAGATCCATTTGCACCTTCTTCATACAGAACAAAATTCCCTCTCTAACCCTCACGTGCAGCAAATTAGGACCAGATTAACAACTGGGATTCCTGTCAATTGTCCCTTAACATAGGCTCCACTGTTACTCTGAGAGCTCCAAAATAATTCTCACTGTAGAAATGACTTTAAAACACCAACAAATTTTTTTTTAAAAGAAACTGTTGTTGGTCCATTTTTCTTCTAGAGCAACTTTTTCATCATAGATCTGTAGCCATTTTAGGAGCATAACAAAGATTGCTGTTAATAGTTTCTATCTTCCATCTTTGTCATTCCTGGAGAACAATCCTTTAATTTTTATACAATCCATATATAACAATCAATATACTGTAAACTGTCATTTGAGGATTGGAATACATATGGCTTATGAAGCTGTCATTGAATTTAAACTTTATTTTGTTGCATTTAAATATTTCTTTAAATCAGAACCCAAACAGCATTGAAATGTATATTTGATCAAAGAATTCTTTTTCATAAGATCTTTGGCTCAATTTACTACTTTAAGGTATTTCAATTTGATGAAATAGGATTTCTGGGTTTTTTTTAAAAGCTAAAAGGGGAAAAAAAGGCAGAGGTATTTTAAAATCTTAAATAATCAGCAAGAAAGAAAAAACCCTGTTAATGTGATGGTCTGCAATGGATTCAAGTACAAAAGAAAGTGGTAAGTATGGGCGTGAAATTTCATTGTGAATAAAGAAAAAGAATAACTAGTTTCTGAGTCTTTGAGAAAAAACTATTTTGAAAATCTGGATTTCCTGTAAAGAAAATCCAGAAAGTGAAACAGAGTGATTTTTTTAAACTGATGATCTTGCTTGTATTAATTTGTGCATCTGAATACACAAATAGTTTTATCTT
This sequence comes from Melospiza melodia melodia, assembly GCF_035770615.1. Classification (NCBI taxonomy): domain Eukaryota; kingdom Metazoa; phylum Chordata; class Aves; order Passeriformes; family Passerellidae; genus Melospiza; species Melospiza melodia. The sequence continues at coordinate 86,026,680 of NC_086197.1, read as the reverse complement.
AACATTTAAACTATAGGATAAGCATTTTGCTTCCTATTTTGTATTCTTGCAATGGAAATAGCACATCACATGAATTGTATTGTCCCAAATTCACAATTTTGTGTTCAGACTCCAAATATATAAATAGATCACTAAAAGCCCATGAATGATCCATGCTCTTAAAGGCAAATGTCTGAGCAATGCAGTTATTGTCTTTCAGTTTGAAAACACTGAAGAATTTCTTGTAGAGTCATGTCTCTAAGTGTCATTTAATTAACAGAAAAACAACATGAAGTATATATCTTGTTCCACAAAAAAATTTATCTTGTGTGGCATCATAAAGAAACACTACTTACACAAAATTAAAAAAACCTCATATTTTATTAGAAGATACTAAATAGCAAAGTATAATAAATAAAAATATATCTAAAGACTACAGCCCCAGACCACAGAAGTACCTCATCATGAATATAAGTTTTATTGATCTAAATGTTTAACTAACTGCATCATTTCATATAATATTGGATTGGTCTAAAGACTTCAGTAAACAAGTTAAATACATAATTGCATCTTCTACAATAGTATATTAAATATTTGTTTATCTACTTTATGAAGAGATAATTGTTTTGATTTAAATTTTAATAACTTTTGCCCAACGCTCTCTCCAGAAATGCTCTATTACATGCATCTCTTCAGTAGAATGTTTCTTCTTTGACATACATGAAGACAATCTTCCTGATCCCTAAGACAAATAAACTTGGCCCCTGACTCTGGGACAAAGTCCTTTGAATCAAGAATTTCATTGAATTCATCATTGAACGATTGCAGGGAAATGCCATCTGCTGTCTGCTCCACTGAATTTCTCATGTGAAGAATCAAACCCATCACACCTTTCCACTGAATAACAATTTACTGAATTGTTTTGAAGAGAATTGCATTTCATATTACATCGACGAGGACTCTCCTTTGGACAAAATACACAAAAATCTTCATGGTGTTATAAGACAACTGCATTTAATAGATGAGAGTGCTTATGAATCTTATCAGTTTATGTTTTAACACTAATGAATTTGAGCTATCTCCCTGTTGATGTTACTAAGGGACACTGTGAAAGAGCTGAAAGGAATCTTATTTTAAAAAGTAATTTAATAAGGAACTTGAGAAACTGGGGAAGGTGTATTAGACTGACAAAGGGAAACTGTTCCAATCCTAAACCACCATGCAGAAAAGTTTAAATGAAACTAGATGGTGTGGTAAGGAAAGAGAGGAAGAAGAGGGAGGGGAGGACAGACAAGTATGGTCATGACTAGGACCATAAAATGAGGACTAAATAACAAAATGAAAGAAGTTAACTATCCTAAGTATAATCTGAAGCATATTTGCTATTTCTTTGCAATGTATTGCAATTTCCAGCCCACTTCTTTTACCTAAGATGAAACAATATGACTCAAATAATACAACAAACAAACAAAAACCCCTGAATATTGATTTACTGTTGCTCTGTGTAACTTGACATTCATTTCCTCTCACATAAAGATATCAGAAACATTTGACTTTGTGATAAATTTTACTGAGATTGGAAAATGAGAGAAACACTTTGTCAGAACAGACCTCTCTCTGGTTATTATAGTCGTGATTTAAACATAGTTTTGTTTATGTAATAAATAGTGTCAATCTTGTAAAAATATTCATGTTCCAACTACATCATAGAAAACCACTGTGACTTGTATAAACTAATTAATATCAAGTACTTATTGTTTATAAGTGTTGAACAAATGCTTGTTCTTGAGTGTGAACCTCTCCTCTCTTCAAGAATTGATGGATACATTTTTATCAATGACAGCAACCACTCATTGCTGTGGATCATGCCACACTGACACAGCTAAATACAGATAAAACACAGTCAATGAAAGATGAGAGGAATTGAGTTATTTGAGTGTACAACAAACTAATCAAATCTAGCAGCAGTTTATTTGGAGATTCGCAATTTTCAGAAATTGTGAAGGTGCCTCTGTTTGGCTTTGCAACATTGCTTTGCTAATTTTCACTATTTCTTCCAATATACAGAAATGAAAAGAAAACAGTAAGGTTATAAGAATACAATTTGTCCTTATGCTGCACAGTCAACTCATAGACCCCCATTGCTCATCATGTCATAGACATATAAATATGAATTATAAAAACCCCAAATTAATGTTGAAAACCACCACACCTTCTCAAGTCACCATTATGCATGATGGAGCCCTGCCTTCCTGGGGATGGCTGAACACTTGTCTGCCCATGGGAGGCAGTGACTTCATTCCTTATTTTCCTTTACTCATTTGCACCGCCTTTGCTTTGCCTATTAAACTGTCTTGATCCAAAACTTCAAGTTTTTGCATTTTTCCTCTTCTTTCCCTGATCCTGCTGGTTGAGAGAGAGGCTGAAGAGGCTTTGTTCCTGGCTGGGGTTAAACCATGACATTTGGTTAAGTTCACATTTGTTAACAAGGATTTTATGTATTCTGGAGCATCACTGGATTTTTCCTAAGAACAGTAGCATTTTTTTTAACCAATATGTTCCTATTATGAGACATAGCTCTATTTGTTAAAATTTGTCAAGATTTACTGTGGTAGTAATTTATGACAGAACATAACTGGAAAAATGACATGATGATAGATGTGGAAGCAATGGTGAAAAAGGCATCCATTCAAATCCTTTGTCAGACAATTTATAGGTGGTTTCTTTTGTTTGCAAAGTAACAGAATAATAAATGGTGAACAGCAAAAGTTATTCCACCTTCCTTAAACCCTGCTCACTATTCCATAGTTCTTTCCCACTCTATTTCAAAATAATACTGTACCAGGCAACAAGAGATTGCTTGATCTACCATGGTGTGTCTTTAACATAGATAGGAAGGTACATGGACAGCCCTTGCCGTCAGATCAGGTTTTAAAATTTTTACTCCATTTTCAGAAAACTTTCAAATTCAGAGCAAATAAATTCATTATAAATAGTTTTCTAGCTCAAAAATCTATTTAAGTATTTCATTATTTTAAAAAAACCTTGGTAAAAACCTGAAAGTAGTAAGGAGTATAGTCAATAAAATCGTTATTATACTGAGATATAGGGATATTTTCCTTGAAGATCTATAAAATGTTTCTGCAGAGAATATAATAGCTAGCTTTCATATGTCTCATTCAAAATTTGCCCATTAATAAGGACTGTCTGCAAAGAGTTAAATGGAAGCTAGAAGCTGCCAGGGAAAAACTATACAGAAAAAAATCCTATTAAATTAGACGTTGAATAATGTAAGAATTAGAATGATTTCCTAGTTTGTGGACTTGGGTAAAAATACATTGAACTACCAACACAAATTTCATTTAGACTAAATCTTGCAAGAATAAAAATGTCATTTAAAATGTTATATGGTTCAGAAAATATTTTGAATTTTCATTTACTAATAGATATATAATGGATTTCAATTTTAACATCATACACACGGGGAAGTCCCTTTATAATCAACAGGATTTCTATACTACAATCTTGCTATATCACTTAAATCAAATTAATTTATTAAGTGCATCAGGAAGATGATGCATAAAATTGCTAAATGAGTGCAGTATTGTCTGTTCACTAACTGCCCCCACAAGTGGCAGGGATTTTTAAAGATTACTTGCACTGAACTTAATCAAGTTCAGCTTTGTTAAAACAGGAAAAAAGTCAAAAAAGTCAAGGCTGTAATTAATTAGGAAGAATTTTATTAGATTCCATGATATACATTGTGAGGACGTTTATATTTTGGGGGTTATTGTTTCTAGGAACTACCAGGTCCCACAGAATTGTCAATACTCAAAACTGTCAAAACAAATGACATCATTATTAACAAATAAATATCATTAATGATTCTAAATGCGAAGTTGCTGCCTCATTTTCACCTCATGTTTTCAAAGCCAGTAATCACTAACTGCTTTTTTGGTAGCAGTTTTTATGTGACTATTTTATATTAAACAGCAAAAAACCAAATGCACATTCACATACGCAAGAATTGTGACTATACACAGGAATATACTGTACTACTTACTTTCCATACTGCATCTTAAAAATTTGCTTACAGCAGAGCATGAGATAAAGCAGGTTTCTTGCTTTTTCAAGAAAACAGCAATTTGGCTACTCCATTTTGTCTGTTGTGTTTTAAAATGTAATTAGTTTTTTGGAAGGAATTAATTTTAGCAATCTTTTCCTCCTCCAAAACTCAAAAGTGTTTGTGCTCTTTTGTTGTGGTTTTATCACATCCAGCAAACAAGCCCCACACAGCTGCTCACTCACTCCCCCACGAGTGGGATCAGGGAGAGAATTGGAAGGGTAAAAGCCAGAATAGTTTGAGAGTAGGGATAAAAAAAAGTTTAGTAGAAAAAGCAAAAGCCACCCACAAGCAAAGTGAAACAAAGAATTCATTCACCACTTCCTATGAGCAGAGAGGTGCTCAGCCATCTCCAGAGAGCAGGGCTCCAGCACACACGACAGCGACTTGGGAAGAGAAACGCCATCACTCCAAGTGCCCCTTTCTCTTTCCTCTCATTCTATATACCAAGTATGATATCATGTGGTCTGGAATATCCCTCTGGTCAGTTTGGGTTAACTGTCCCTCTGTGTTTCCTCCCACACACCCCCAACATCTTCACCAGTTATTCTTGCACCAGTGGCAGTGCAAAAAGTAGAAAAGGCCTTAGGTCTGTGCAAGCCCTGCTCAGCAATAACAAAAATGTCTCTATGTTATCAACTCTGTGTTCAGCACAAATTCAAAATACAGCCCCCCAAACCCCCTCACAGCCATTGGGAAGAAGATTAATTCTAACCCAGCCAAAACCAGCACATCTTTCCAGTCCTGGCTCTATAAAATTATATCTTAATCGTAGTTGTTCTTGATTAACAATTCCACAATTCTTTAATAATCTGAGTGCTCAGTGCCCCTTCTCCCTTCTTCTCCCTTACAGTTATCTGCTGTACTCCGAAACTGACCTGAGATTTCTTGACATGTTGTTTTTAAAAGTGTATTTTTAGCGCAGTGAATTGTTTAGCACTTACATTGGACATTTTGGAAGATAGCTACACGTAATAACTATTGTTTCACCATCTTATTTCCACATAAACTTATATTGTGTAGAAAAAAAATAGCACGATTTATTCTCACATCAAAGATAACACTGCCAACAAAAGAAGTTTAGGAAAAAATAGAATGTTGTTGGGGTTTAGGCAAGATAAAATAGATATTTTCTAGCTCAAAATGAGCTCATATCAGCTATTCTCTCATCCACATGGGGTTTTTAGAAATATATATTGCCAAGTCTTACTTAACTACTTAACTTTATGATAAAAAGCTTGGTAGTTAAAATCCAGTGTAATCTCCCACATGGGAAATTTTTTGCTAGACTTATTCTTTATAACTCCCTGATAAGAGTGTATGTTACAAAGGTGTTTATAATCTACTTGCCCTAATCCTTTCAGAGAGTTATTGAGAGCAGGAGCCTAATAATCACAAAGAGTCACCCTTTGAATGAGTCTCTCTTTTTTTACCCTCATAAAGTCTACAGCTAGCCTTGTTGCTTGCCTTCTACTGTTACAGAAAATGCAGTGAGGGTTTGGAAACATACTTTAATATCAAAATATTACTGTGGAATCTGAAGGGGAATAAAAAACCCCAAACATCTGGGTTTTGTATATAAAAGAGTTTGAGAATGCTACTGAAGATAAAATAATTGTCAAAGAATTTTTTCAGAATTTTACCCTTCTCTTCACTACCTACCAAAAAAAAGCTTTCTGAAGTGTCTAGGGCCAATGGTTTAGCAAATGAACTCCAAGTAGGCCTGGAGAGGGGACGATATCTGGGACAGAGCTTTTCAATGTCTGGGCAGTGAAATCATTTGTAATGCAATCTGGTGATTCTCCCTTCACTATGCCTAAATTCTGCCAGACCCTGATATAATCCATATAACACAAAATAGGTTTACAGTTACCTCACCATATCCTTTTGTCTGATGCCACTGTTTGTGAGTAACACTGATTAAAAAACAGAAAAAAAAAAAAAGAAAACTGAGTTTGATTTCTATGCTCTGGTTTATAAGACTTGAGTTCTGTAGTGCACAAGGAAATGCGAAAAGGACTTAGTAAACAAATCAGCACTGGTTAATAGAGAATAATGAGCTGAAGTTTTCTTTGAAACAAACATTTTAGAAATCATAACTAGTGAAGCAATTTAAAAAATTCTCAATTTTGTGGCTGAACAGCTTGTATTAGTTCATTCATCACTATATCAGTCTTGGCTACAGGGGGAACCTATGCTTAGTGAAAAATTATAGCAGAAATTTATTCTCACAAAATATTCCTTTGTCTCTAAAGGCATTTTTTGTTTTATTATAATAGATGCACAACAATTCACTGTCATCTGAGATTCCTTTAGGCTATGTTGAAGATAGTATACCTGCTCAAAATCATCATAAACCTACATCAAGCCAGGAGGGCTTTGATTGTATTAGACAAGTTGCAGTGATTAGCAATCCAGTCCTATCCTGATGGACAGGGATTTTGTATTAATAACTCATTTTTTCATCACATTCTCTCTACAGCAATCCAATAGAACTCTCATGGAGATGGCAACCTCTAGAAACTTCTTCAATCTGTTGTCTCCACGACAAGAGAGATGACAACAAATCCAGCAAACTGTCTCATCTCAGTCTATTGTCCCATATTCAACAAGGACATTGAGTCCATTTAAAAATTTCTGCTCATATCTTTAATGGCATAGGCTCATACATTAAAAAACCCTCAAACACCTCCACATCTGCCTGATAAATTTTCAGTTTTATTCAAAGGATCTTTCTTCTGAAAATACACTATTAATTCTTCCAGAGATGGAAGTCTTCACTATGAAATACAATCAGAGAAAAGTTAATTATATCTTTGCTTATTTTAAATAGAATAAACTATTTCAATAAGCAATCTTTAAAGCAAAATAAAAATATATGTGGAAGTCTCGTGAATTTGAGCAGGAAGACACTGTACTCAAACAATAGGTTTACTGCCACGTGGGTCCCAATTTTACATATATTGGGAAATATTGTGTGCCTTATCACCTTCCTTTCTTTAACTAACTGTCTTTAATCTAGACTGCAATATATGCACTTTAGAAAGACATAGATAAAACTCTGGATTAATAAGATACCTCACAGAACATTTATCTAGATTTTAAACTTTGATATATATTCAGATATATTAATCATTCAAATATCTGAAACGTTCACAGAACGTTTGAGATATTATCCAGACACTCTGAAGCAGAAAACAAAGAAGTAAAATAATCACTTGATGATCTCAATCACAATAAAAGTGTTATATAACAAAATATGAGAATTTAACTGCCTGATAAGCCTAACTTTTGGATTGTTCAATCTTGTTCATGGCAATCATTCATATTTTTACAAAGTCTTCACACTGTTTAGATTTTTTTAAGATGAGCTAGTTGAGCAATTAGCTTTAAAACTCCTTAGAATACAAGTAATGAATTCAACAGCTGTCAGAAAAAAAACCCACACACACTTATTTTAAAACATGAAGGATCATTGCTCTCAGTAATTAAGAGGAGATTCCTCCAGGATAAAATTCTATCCTGTTGTTTTTGCTAATCAGAATTTTAAGAGAGTATGAGTCTCTAATTTACCACTGATACTTTATTCAGTTTGAGCATAAACAAACATTTTATCTTATGGATTGTAATCACCCTTTTCTTCACACATCTTGTATTTCTTTTGAGTGACGTTTCTCCACTGTTAAGATTTATCTGTTCCAGATCTACTGTTTTTGCTGGGATTAAAACCTCTCAAAGAGTAGTTTCTGATGTGTTCTACATCAACACTACAGGGTACAAACAAATATGCCTGTTTCCCTGAGGTCAGAACCAATGGTTGCTCTCAGCAGCTTCATGACTTTTCTGTTAGGATAAAAAAGAGCTGTCTTAGTCTCTAATGGGTAAAAGCTTCAATTCTCTCAGTCTTTGATTCTGAAAATATCTCTACCATTGCTTAGACTTCTTACAGTAAGTAATTCTAGTGAAGCAAATGGAGAGACAACATTAAATACAGGTATTGGAGGGAGCAAGTGTCAGGCCAGGAAATTCAGTAAAGGAGACCAAACATCATTGTCTTATGCCTAGAACTGAAAGATATACCATATTAATCAGAAATCCTGAAATAATATAGTTCAGCTATCAGAAATTAATTAATGACTTTACTGAAAAATCACCAAAATCATTAAAATTAATAGTCCACACACTGGATCCGTGGTCAGTATCCATTACATTTGCACTGGATCTAGAAAAAGTTCTGATTTGTCCTGTAATATTAGCAATCAAAGTCTTGCATGTATCATATAACTTAAGTATAATATCAATCAGAACTTTGTCCAAGACAGAGATATTTATTTTCTAGATATTTAGACTTTTCTAAGGAAGCTATTAAAATACACAAACTGTCTCCAAAAAAATAGACTATGCAATTTTCAGCAACCTATTTAGAATTGTTTTCTAAGTTTACTTAAAATAAGTATAAAATTAAGAAAAGCACACACAAAAGCTGAAAATAAATGTTAGGAAAGTACTTCTTAATGCTAGTTTGAAAGTCTCATATGTGTCCTTATAATCATAATAAAAGATGAAACATATTTCACTGAAACTCGAAAGACACCATGGTTGGCAGGGAAAGGAATCCTAAACAGTAGAAGATGAAGTGATCAATAGTGTCTGAAGAAGAGAGCACAATTTTAAATGTTCATACTTATTGTCTGTTAATTGTTTTCTGCCCTTTTATATATTGGGGAAAATTTATTTTCACTTCAAAATATGGCATTCATTAAATTTATTAAATTGAACCTCACTATTTTATTTTAAAATGTATGAAATAGCTCTTCTATCATAACATTTCTCTCAGCATAAAATTGTCATAGGTTGCTAAAGAGCTGAAAGGATATAGTGGTGAATGGAAGGGGATTCAAAACTGGGTTACTGGCTGCCAGAAACTTCATGTATGTGATTAAAAAGCAGTGGAACTTTCAAAAGCCTAGTTGACTGCTGAAGGTCACTGAACATTGAACACTGAAAAAAAGAAGAAGATATGCCAAGTGAAAAAAAGAAAATGAGCCTCAAGTTACCTGCCTCCAGGACAGTTTTCTGCAATCCCAATATAATCAGGAGTTCCCCTGAAGATTTAGCATTTCTTTTGACTGAAGACAATATAATTTTACAAAACGGATCAAACTATTCAACCCAAAGATTTCTACAAGTTTCACCAGTGTGATAATTTAATAACTCCTCTGAGACTGCTGTTCTAACTTGCTTTACTTGTTAACTTTTTACCCTTTGGTAGTGATAGAGAATTTGAAAAAATGTCTTCCTTAAACCAGGAGGATAAAGCACTCCCTTCTCCTCCATTGCTCTATTATTGCCCTTTCTACTTTCCGCAAATTATACAATTCAAAAAGTCTCTCATAGACAAATCAATTTATTTGACACTGTGATCCTCTCTAGTGCATTTCTTCAGATCATCCAAATAATGGAAAAGATGTCTCATCCCTACACTATCTCACCAAAACTCGGTACTAGAACAATATAAATGGTATGAGATTAAACTAGGCTGAAGAAAGAGAGGCTTCTTCTACCGCTATCCAGCTCATAAAATCCTATGACAAATTGACCACTGATGGCCTTCACATTAACTCTTTGAACTCTCACCCTTCTAGGAAGGTGGAAATCAGATTTTGACATCCTTACCAACCAAATGAAATGTAGAGCATATAGCAGCACTCACATAAGTCATTCACAAGGTTACACCTTTCCATCAAAGTAATCCCCATCCTTCTGCATCATAGTCCCTGAGCTACCATCTGTGAGCCTGTAGTGAAATGTGCAGAAAGCTGGGAGATTGAAACTCCTTTTTTCTCTTGAGAGTCTCTGCTGAGCTTAAGTAGCTCCAATACTCATAACTTGTACTTTCTGTCAAAAGAAGAAATTATGCTTTTGCTTCTTTCTGCTGATGACTTTTTTTTTTTCCCAAAGAGGATTGAACCAGGGAAGCCTATTAAAATTGTAAAAAATAGAACTTTTAAATAAGCCCATGGGAAGAGAATAGAGCTAAGTGGAGTTTGCACCTTTATTGTTCCTGTTTAGTTTAAAGATAAATGAGTAGCTAAAGCCCCACCATAATATTCAAATATAGTTTTAAAAAATTATTCCTATTATGGCAATAAAGCATGTGAAGATACTGTTTAAATATTTTCCAGCTGATAGATGCCCATTTTGATAGTCAAACATGTAAACTTAGCTGAGAGGGTTAGTTTATAGCCACAAAAAATACCTGGATTTTCTGAACCTATCAATTGTTGCGGAAATAGAAACCACATAATCTTTTTTGAAAATCTTGTCTGTTATGTGCATTTATTTGAAAAGTTCTTATTGGGTTTCTTGTAGGAGTTTTATTGCTTTGGCTTTCTTTCTTCACAGTGTCTGAGTTATTTCTCTGGCTTATTATGAAATTAGATTTTTTGCACTTTTCCATCTGTTCATTTGAAATTTCTCATTCCTTCTCACCCATTAGATCAAATTTCAGGCTTTCAAAATTTAAAGGGCTCCAGGACTGCTTTTGACTAGCTGTAAAACCTTCTACTTAACTTCAAAGATCTGCTACTATAAAATAGCTATAGCTATAGCTATATAGATAGATATATAAGTATTTTAGGTGCATATTGAGTTTTGTAATAATGTAATATTTTCACTGTCCATTGAACACCGTAACTATTCTTAAAAAATACTTCTTCGAAGATATGTAATTTGAACATGAATGGGCAAACACTACTTGAAAATCTTGTAAAAGAGAGGTGGAACCAACTTTTGGTTAATGTTTCCCTACTGGAAAGATTGTGGGGTGTCTGGTGTTCTAAAATCAACTTGCTTTTCTGAAACTTTTGGGTGCATCACTTCTCTGATATCATCCATTCCTGTGAACTATTCATACAAGAAAAAATTCATCACTATGATACTCAAAGGATATGACTGAAGCTGAACACACTAATACATAAGTTTGTAATTGAATCACCGTCATTTGTGTTGAATGAAGTTCAGCAAAATTTTAAAAAAATTTGCAATGCAGCTAATATGGGGAAAATAAGAGGATTTTAATAAACAGTTTAATCCAGTAGACTTTGGCATGCAGATTTCCAAAACTGTGGAGTAATATCATAATAAAAGTCGTTTGCAGACAGAGCTCTAGTCCTTGTGATCTGATAGATGGATGGAGCCAGAATTCTCCTGACCTCTTCTTAGGCAATTTAAGATATTACCTTAGCCATGGAAAGAGAAAACACTAGATCATCAAACTAAAATACAGCTTTTTGTCTCAGGTAAAAACCTACTTGTTTACAGAAATAAGTCTTGATTATGGACAGATTGAAGTGAGGGAGAACAAATTCACAAACTAGCATAACACGAGAGACATTAAAACATATACCGTGAGAGTTTATTTTTTTAAATTAAAGGGAAGAAACAAATTTTGAAAATTCCATACTGAAATTTATGAGTTATTAAATTAACACAATTTAAAACTTCTTTCTCTTGCTTCTTTCTTTTTACACACAAGCTTTGATATCATGTGGGAGTTAGTGCAACTCTAACCCTGTAGACCAAATTATTTCTCTTTTTTAATCTTGCTAAATCTGTGCATTCAGGGAGGGGCAGGACAGCTCTAATGAGTTATCCACAACAAAGTTGTATCTTTACTGTATACCTGATGGTTTTTGCCAAGTCCCAGATGCTGTGGCAGCAGTGATTTATTCAATACAGTCAAACACATAGGACAAAGAAGCGGTTCTTCGGCCAAAAACTCTGGAACTAATAAATTATTGAAGGGAAGCCCAGGGACAGCCCACTGGGAGATAGAGACATTGATTTGATTCAAAATTCTCATAATTCAAATTCCCCCAATAATGTAAGGTTGCAAGATCTTTGATTTCTCTGTGTCAGTCATTTACCTACACACTAAATTGACACAAGTTGCGACTAAATTGACAAAGTATGACAAAAAACTTCTGAGCCAGTAGCATTTTTCATGTACCTCACCTATGGAGCTAGAGAATGTGTCTCCCAGAAGAATGAATAATCAGATGAAAAAACATAACTTGTGTCAAGAGGAATAAAAAAATCCCAGAGCTGTCCTTCTGGTCTGCTTCCTGGTGACCTCAAGCATCCCCAGACCATTATTCTCTGTCTTAGCACAGCTAAAAGCTCTTGAAGAGAAGCACATGCTACACATGAAGGTGGAAAGTAAAGAATAAAATGCGCAAGAAGAGTCTTAGCCCATATGCCAGTCTTCTAGTTATCCTAACAAAAAAATTTGGTAGTGGCCCCAAACAGACCCTTGGGCATGGAATTGCTGCTTATGTAGCCAAATCCCAGACACAGCCTACCAGCTGTTCTAGCTGGATAAAAATTGCTGCAATTGCCCCTCCCCATCAAGCACACCCTTCACTCTGACAGAGCCATGGGTGGTTGTTCCCAGATTCTTTGAATTCAGAGGAAAACAGATTTTAGTGATCTCCACTGGCTTATCCTGTAAATAGTCTGAAATTCCCAGATCTTGTAGACCATGCATATGCAACACTGATATTTTACCCAGACTCCATGTCTCCATAGTTTTTCTGAGACCTCTTTCTTTTTTATTACTCAGTTTTTTCAATTCTACGCATGTAAACTGTATTTAACTGTCTTCAAAATTCTTCTAAATATGAGAGCTTCTGTATCATTGAGACATACTCAAAAGTTCCAACTGTGTTAAACTTTCCTTTAGTAAAAAGAACATGACATATACTAGCTTTGATTCTGCCTACCACATTTCCTATTTGTGTTGGGGAGAACCAGTATAAAATCTACAACAGTAGAAGGTGACGGGGAAACAGCTGAAATCATATTTGTCTGATGAAGTAAAATCAGTTTTATGTGTATTTCTCAGGACAAGAAAATCTAATGTCACTGAAAGAAGATTATTTGATCAGTAATATAAATCAGGAAATAGATACAATATTGATATCAGCAGTAGTTGGGGAAGTTTCATCATTTGATAATCTGATGTATTCTCTGCACCACAGAGCAGCTGCTATCACTGTGTAAAGGTGACATGAATAAAAACTTTACAGCATGTTTATAATCCATCCTGTTTAAGTGTATTGGTTTGTGGAAATCAAACAAAGATTAAGAACGAGGGATTGAAAATAGTCTTTCTAGGATTTTGGTAATGAGAAGAGTAATGCCTGCTAAAAAACTCCTGCAAGAAAAAAACACAATGAAAACTGTGCAGCCTATAGTTGAGGCTGTCAAAAGACTGTAAGAAAGGATTACAAACTGAAGTTACAGTCCAGTGCATTTAGTTGTCATCAGGTATAGCCCTTTGTAACCAAGCATACCACTCTGATCATCATCACTCAGTTGTCTCTGGATTACACATTATATTTTTCATGTCTTTAGCTATTCTCATTGAATATCTGTAAAATGAACCTGCAGAAATTGTATACAATATTGTAGTGATTGGTACATTAGGTTGCTCTGGAGATATGAACTGTGGCAGACAGATAGAATTTGTTCTAATGTACTCTTATGAAGGGATTGCTCATTATATTAGTAATCTGGAAGATTTTGCTGTTTTTCTTACTTGTAGGAGACAAAATCCACTTTATCATTCAGAGGCAAGATTCTGCATATTAGTAGAATTTATTCAAACAATGCTAATGTTTCAATATAACATTAGCATGATATTGTTCTCCACCTCCCTCCCACCCCTCACCCACAGCCCCCACCTTATTTCAGGAATAGATATCTTTAAGAGACAAAATATAAATACCAACTGCATAAATTTTTCCTAAGGATAACTGATTTAGCTTTCAGGAAAACAAAATATGAGAGTCTAGATGCCTTTAAAATGTCAAGAGCATTTTCCTTTCAATGTTTGTATAGATGCCATTGCCAGCATGCTTCAAATTCTGGGTATTTCCATACTCAAACACTGTCAGGCCAATGAAAAATGATTGTAAATGTGTCTGTGAAACCATCAAACAATGTTATTTTTCTATGTTGATGGCTAAGAAAACTAGAGAGTAAAACAGAATTCAATAAAACAACCATGATCATTATGTCAGAAAGAAGTTTGCTCTGACTGGTACTGAGCTCCTGAAGTGATGGATGCATGAGAAGCATGAGATAATTGATAACCAGAGGTGTGGGATGCTGCTTTTCAAACTGAGCAGAAAACTCTATTTAATATCTATTCAATCATAAAAAATTGTAGAGCCCCTGAGGTGTCAAAAATATGCTAATGCACACATTGTAGTTTGTGCTTGCATCATGGTTCTGCAAGCAGAGAGGCTCCTGTGCTGTGATCTGCTTCCTGCTGCCAAAACAGCATTTCAATGAATGAGAGAAGGAATAGCACATCCTCTTTTGTGGGATAAGGTTTTTTCTTCTGTCTCTTCAGCAGTAAATGTGTTTTGTTTTGATTGTCCATTTTTATATTGTTGTGAAATGTGTGGATTTAGGCAATTAGTTGTGTTCATAGCTGTGGAAACAGGAGCTTTATTGACTTCAGTTTCACTTTGTGAATTGTAGTGAGTACAAAATGCTGAACATAAGTACCTAGCCACTCTCATTCTCTCCACATCTGGCACTCTAGCCATACTTCTAAAATATGAACTAAGACTTTATTCTTGGAATGTTCACTATGAAGATTTATTACTCTCCACTGTCTTGAAGCCAAAATATTCCCTTATATTTCTGTAAATAAATGTGAAGTGTAACCATTTAGTGGTTCAAGAACATACCACAATAAAATAAATACAATAATCTAAGTAGTAAAATATCTTCACTTTTATCTGAAGTTTTCTTCATTTTCATCTGAAGTTTAAGGGTCATTAAACTAAAGTACATCAGCACCTAAAGTGTATTTTTTTTAAATCAAAATCCAGTATATTATGTAAGACAGCATTCTAAGACTGGTGATTCTTTTCACTTGTTCTAGTGGGTTTTAGACAACATTCAAAATAATTAAACATGATGAAAGTTCTACAATGGAGATGCGTAGTTAAGTAAGTTATAGATGAATTGAACATGCTTTTTGCTTTCCCATTTTTCTTTTTGAGTTTTCCAGTTTCAGAATTCTCAAGGTGTGAGTTTAAAAAATGAACTAAAAATAAAAAGATATTGTGGTAAGACTGTGCTGTCTAATCAATTACATTCCTGCTATCTTAAAGGCCATAGCATGACAATACACAGCATTGCAATTAAACTTGTATTGCAAAACATGCAATCTGATCATGTTTTAAGTGCTTTGGTTACAGTGATTATGAAGAAATTATTTTTTTGACTGCCATAAGGTAAAGATTTCTGATTTAAATGTAACAAAGTGAAACATCAGGAGCTTTCAATATGTTTTTGAAATGGCAATAAGAATTTTATTTTTCATTAGGATATGATTCAGTATTTGCATGCTGAGCCTGATTATTTTGGAGAAAAAGCAAAAAAATCGCTTTTAAAAAGCTTCATATACTCTGATACGTTGCTAAATTAAATATAATAAAATAACAGTAAATACCTATTAAATATATAATTTCCAATTTCAGCCTATCTGAACAAGATTTTATAGTCTTTTTCAAGTCACTATGAAGAAATTTTGTAGTGTATTTTAAGCTAGTAATACTGGTAGTAGTAGTAGTATTTGTGTTTATCAAGATCATAGTTCAAAAATTATGAAAGTCTTATTAAAATTTATACCTTAAAAATAATATAATGCCAATCATAAATCCTTTCAGTGGATAAATATTCTTATACTCATATGACACTGTACATAATCATAATTAGTTTATATGAACTCACAGGATGGCAAACAATTGTGTGAAGCTAGGTTTTAAAAGATGAGTTAAGACTCAAGGATCCAGGACGGACTGAATTTGCCTCTTAGAGCCTTGTAAAATGTTCATTTCTAAGCCAGAAGGCAATTCTTGTGGGCAGCTCAGAAATGGCTGCACCCTCTCAGAGCAGGCACGTTTAGCACTTGTGACTGACCAGGCAGCCTCAGGACCAGGCACTGCACTCTGACCAATATTAATGACCTGTAAATCAGTTTTTTCAGCGGGGGGATATAGGAATTAAGTTTCTCTTAAAGAAATTTTAACTGGGATTTTTATGGAGGCTTTCAAATGTTTAAAAGGATACTATGAAAACTTCTAGACAATTGGCTTACAATGTTCATCTTCACTATATAACATTAAAATCGAGAGTATATATCAAAACAATGTGATTTAGAAAACAATCAGTGTATACTCAAGGTTAATTGCTGAAGGAATAAATTTACATATAGAATTTGAGAGAAAAAAAGGAGCACTACTGAACATATTTGAATTCAGATTTTTTTTTTCCTTGTTAAAAATCTCACAATTTTGTAACTTATTTTCAAGAATAAAACTTTAGATGCCTTTTTCTTTTTTGTCCATTTGTTGTAGTATCAGATTTTTTTTCTTTTACTTTTCGCCACATGATAATTGAAAAGTATTTCAATTCTAGCATAACTTGATTTTTAAAATTATTAAAATGGAATATAATTCTGAAGAGTATTACTGCCCCCTGTGTGGGTCGCTGCTGGTGAGAGAGAGACGGTGAATCTTGTTTCTTGATCAGAAGGCTGGATTTATTGATATATCATATATAATACATTATGACTATACTAAATAGAAATAAAGAGAGAGGTTTGCAGAGCTGCTCAAGCTAGGCTAAGAATAGCAAGAAAAAATCTCTAACAAAGTTGTGTCCAAGAACTCTGTCCCTAGCTTGCACTTTGTGATTGGCCCTTAATTATAAACACGGGAACATGAGCCAATCAAGGTGCCCCTGTTGCATTTCACAGCAGCTGATAATAATTGTTTATGTTCTCTTCTGAGGCCTCTGCCTTCCAGAAGATACAGAAATCTGAAAGAAAGGATTCCTGTGAAGAAATGTCTGCGACAGAAGAGCATGTTAAAAGCAAACACACAAATTGTACTCCCTTACTATTTCAATAGTTATTATACTTTTTGAAGCAATAAAGGTTAGAATATAATTGTTTAAGTAAATGTTCTTTGTTATCCTCTTCCAGCAAACTTCTCATTTCTCGATACATTGCTTTGATGTCTTAAAGATGTCATCACTTAATGTTTACCACCTGAAAGCTGCGCAATTTTGTTAATTTCAGTGCAACAGAAAAACAGCAGATTCTCATTCAAAATCTCTGATGTCTGCAATATTAATCTGAACATAGAATAACCTCCCAGACCCACTTTGTGCTTTGATGTTTCTTTAGTGTTGGAACACTATTAGTCTACACAGCAGCTTTTGAAAAAACTTTTTCATGTATATGTCTTTTTAAAGCAGGATAATATCCATGACCTTGCAGTCCTGTAACTAGGTAGTGATTTGCAGACCAAAGGCATTGCCACTTAGCCTTTCAGATCACAAAGCCTCTGGGAAAAATTGGTTGTGATTTCTTTATATATTGTCATGGAAATACACCACAAGACAGAGCACATCTTGTGAGTCAGGTTTCATCAAGAACTGTTTTCAAAGCAACTAGGACTGAAAACATTATGCCCTGAGCTGATTATTAAATCTAATGTTCATATATTTGCTCTCAAGTGTAATGATTCTTTGGTAACTCTCATGAAGTCTGATACTATTTTTCTGAAAGCCAAACAGTGGTGTAATCATACCTCATCTTTCCTCAGAAACCTGAGTTCTGAGCATCCATAATTTCCAAAGAAAGATAGAAGACCTGGTTCTAATAAAATGCTTTAAATATTTGAAGGCTGGTTTTTGTAGAGTTAATGTTAAAGTATGTTCTTTTTGAAGCCAATGTATTTTGAGCAGTAGGCACAGTATCACAAGCCAGAAAAACTTTGAGTTGCTATGGATAATGAAATCACTCTCTCATCGAACCATAAGCTGACTGAATGCAAACTCTTGGTTCTCTCCCCATAGTAAATTAAAACATGGTGATTTAAAACATTGGTGATTTTAAGCCATGCTTATGGTTATCTTGTTTGATAACAAGGATTCAGTCTAGAGGAGACTGAGAGGGGATATTATTGCACGTAAATCTCACAAAGGCAGGTGCCAAGAGGATGGTGCCAGACTCTCTTTGATGCTACCCAGTCACAGGATGAGTAACAAGTCCATAAACTGAAACAAAATAAGATTTTCCTCAACACAGGGAAGAACTTTTTGCAATGAGGGTGGCAGAGCACTGGAAAAGGCTGACCAGGGATGTCATGAAGTCTCCCTCTCTGGACACATTCCAAACCCACCTGGATGTGTTCCTGTGTAACCTGCTCCAGGTGACCCTGCCTTGGCAGGGGCTTGGACTGGATGATCTGCAGAAGGTCTTTCCAATCCTAACAATTCTGTGATTTGGGGTTATTTATATTATGCTTACTATATTATATTTATATTTGTTTCATCATTAGGAAAAAGGGGTGGAAAGCTAAAAACTATTACTTGTGGAAATGTATTGATATGCTGCAATTGGACCACCTTGGATTTCTATCCTTGTTCCTGTTTGTTACTGAATTAATTTTCTTCACAGCAAGCCAAAATTATTAGACTGTTTCAGGGGTATTTTTAAGTCTGAGACTTAATAGATGTTAAATTTTAGAAATATTTCCTGGATAGACAAATTACTGATGTCTTGGTGGACATAAAAGGACACTGTAGGGGAAGAATGATAGATCTCTGCATCTATAGCCCTAAGATAAACACACCATGGCTGGACTTCAAGTATAAAGGGAAATGAAAAACTGATGAACTGTGAAAGAAATTGTGTGAATAAAAAATTGATTTAATTATTGATAGAGAAAATGAGCTGATGCTCAAGAATGGATTTGGAAGGAAAATCTCAAGTGAAGAGGAGAGCAGTAGCATGGATTTAAAATAATAGGCATCAATTCACTGAAGAACCTGGTTATGAAGCAACAGATAATAGAATATTTCAAAGTAATGATGGTGGATTATAAATCTCATTCAAATTTATATATAGTAAAACAGAATGCCAGCTGTCATAGAGTGAAAGAAAACATGGGATCCGATACCTGATGATCAGAATCTTGCCTGGTCTTTGCTCCGCTTATTTTTAAGGCTGCAAAATAAAATCAGATACATTCTACAGAGATGTTACCCATAACCATAATCTCTCTTTAGTAATACATCTTGGCTATTAGGCTATAAAGTATAAATCACAAGTTCTGCATTATTAAGTTCTTCTCATTAATTGTTTGTAGAGTAACATCTTTTTCAGGAAGGATGCACAAATTGCACAAACC
The DNA here is from genome assembly GCF_035770615.1 of Melospiza melodia melodia. Lineage (NCBI taxonomy): Eukaryota > Metazoa > Chordata > Aves > Passeriformes > Passerellidae > Melospiza > Melospiza melodia. The sequence goes on along the minus strand of NC_086197.1, from coordinate 86,007,294 downwards.
CTGAGTGCAGTATTACCAGTTATTGTCTGAGATTCTGCAGGTGGGGTGAAAGAAGCAAATACAGGTTTCCCTCCATAGCCATGAAGTTTTATATGAAAGCCTATATCTTCTTTTCCCACAAACTTTCTGAATTAAAGCATGAAGCTTTTTTAAAGCATAGCTTAAGTTTGTAGATGTTAGAAAAAGCTTTGCTCTTTGAATCCCAAACTTCAGTTTGAAGCCACATGTGAGTCCAAAAACAGGGAAATGAGATTTTAGCCATACTTGTATACTTGTACCAGGATGATTTTAGGCATTTCTATCTGCTGGATTCAGGATGCTGTGAACTGAGTTTGTATATCTTCCTCTTCCCATCCACTATAAATAAACATAAATAGGAAACTGAATATTTTTTATACCTTTTCTTCACACAGTATGTTTTGGGTTTTTTTATGTAGAATATACATTGCCCTTTAGGCTCAGTCCTGAGCCATTTGTAGTTTTAATTCATCAGGTAAATAATTCAATTTTTTAAAAATTATTCTTGAAATACATTAACATTGTCAGCAGGTGACCTTTCAGATTTCAATAACACTTGATGCCATAATTAAAAAAACACCTTTAACTGTTAACAAAGTTTGTGCACTCTTTCCTGTAAATTAAACGCAGTACTCTACTCTTTTCTGTCAGAAAACACTATAGAATTTTTTTTCATTCAAGACTTCTAATATGTTCAATTTGAATGCATTTGCTGTCATATTATATACATTATGGAGATTTGTTAAAAGACTTTAAATTTCTCTCTATATTAATATTTTATACGTGTATATTTGTTGTGAGTCAAATATATTCATCTAAAATAAATAAAATATATACATCTACAATAAATAAAAAATAAGTCTAAACTTGCTTTTAATCACTCACTGTGTGTTGATCACATGGAAAATATATTGGAAAAGAAAGAATGAAAAAGAATGAACATGACTATCTCAGTTTGTTTGCACTACCATAAATTCTATAAAAATTCTATTTTAAATTTCTAATGTGTATACTTTCCTTTTCTGTAGCTTCATTTTTGGTAGGTACGTAATAAATTACAAATCATTCTGCTTTCCAATTTTTCTTCATCACAGTTTCATTTATCTTCTTGGAAACTAGATTCCTAGCATATAGACTTCCCTCCTTTCTCTGGTAGTCCTTAACTATTCTGGTATCAGCTTGTGAGGACAGGCTATGCTATACAAGCTCCTGTGTTCATTTTTCTCATTGCTATACCTGAGCCCCCTCAAGAAGATGAAGCAATGCATCTGTGTACCTGTCATATATAATCCCTGCTCTCAGTCTCTGCCCAAGGAGAAGAATTCTGTATGTAGCAAAGGGGGTCTTTCTGAACTCCAAACTCACTGCTGGAAACCTGCTAGAGAATTTTTTGGCGGAATGCTATTTTTTCATTCCACTAGGACAACCATCAGATGCATTCCCTCAAAATACTGGATACTACAACCACTCCCCCACCTTCTCAGGCTATTCTCTTTGTCTTTTGTTGCTTTCATGCTATGACAACAATGAATTCAAGTTAAATAGCCTAATGTACAAATGGAATATACTGATTAATTCCTTTTCAGTAAAGGAAACATCCAGTTTCTAGCAAATGCGTGTTTCATTCTGATCAAAAATTGAAAAAAAAAAAAAAAAAGGGTAAGACTGCTTGCCTATGTAAATGCTTATATACAGTCACATCACAAAATATTTCCAAACTCCCTTTTTCATACCACTTAAAAAAAGCCAAAACCATAATTTCATATAAAGCCAGTATTTTGACTATATGTTAAAAACAAAACATAAACAAAATAACATATTAATTAGAAATACAATTCTATTGTAAATCTGCCTCGAATTACAACATTTCTCTGAGAAGAGAAAGCACAGCTGAGAAGATAAATCAACTTCTCTTGATTTCTTTTCAGTGTAATCTACATTTCATTGCATTTTATATTTATTTCATAGAAGAAAGCTAAGGTTTATACCACAAAAGAGATACAACTGTTTGACAGTATTTTCTGGGCTCTGATTTGAGATTTTCTTTACCCTTCAGATTTTACTGAAGATTCTTGAGAGGTTCCCAGGGATCCTCTGAGGAATCTGAAGGTACCACTGCTCCCAGATAAGGATAGCCACAGCAGCCTTAGCATCTGTCAACCTTTGTAGCAGGCTCTAGAGGTATTTAAGATCCCAGCTGTCCTTGATTACAAAGTGCTTGAAGCTTTTGCTTCTTCTAACCATTGATCAGGGAAAATCAGGCACCTTTAGCATAGCTAACAGGTCGTGATCCGTTTGTGCTTCAATTTGGGAAAAGAAGAGAATTTAAAATGTGAGGGATTAGCAAGTCTGCTCAGACTTGGTTTTGCATCCACTCATGAATGGCAGAGATGTGCCACATCCCTGCCTCTGGTAGTTGATAGAATTGTCCCTGCAGTTTTGATGCCCTTGACCCAGGGGCGGTTCAGGAAGAGGGAGCAGCTCTGCAACAAGACTGAAGTTGTGAGTGAATGCTGTCAAATGAAGCAGCTGAGCTGTGCTGATTGAGTGTGAAACTCAGAAGTGAATAAAAAGCAGTTATGGCAGTGGGAGCCTTCTTGCTGCAGAGGATGAAGGTCCCTGTCTGTTTTCCTGACCTGTCATCTAGGGAAGATGACAAGCTTAGCAAAGAGAATTCTGAAGTAAGAAAGGGGTGAACAGGGGCTATGTGAACAGAAAAATTCTAAAAATTAACAAGGCAGGGCTCAAGTGGGATTGCCCCAATCATATACATATCAGTCTTAGATCAAGAACATCCTTGTTGATCAGTAACTCTTGTACTCTTCTTCAGACTCTTCTTCAGTCTTAATTACCTGAACATAATTGTTTCAAACACTTACTGAGTGTACCTTTGTCACTTCAAGAGCCTGTACAAAACTTAGCCTTTTTTCTCATGACAAATTGTCAGTATTTTCTCCATTTTTCTTAAGCTTAGCTCACGATTCATGTCATGGGAGCAGTTTATTGTGATTTTTAAGTGATCAATTCTTTGCAAAAAATCCCTCTTACTTCAATTGATAACTTTAAATAATTAGCTAGAAAAGTTATTTTTCAGAGAGAAATTTGCACTCGTTGCTAATGTGAGGGAGTTATAAACTGCCTAAGAGTTTGATCTGCTGACTTTCTTGGTACATCCAAAAGTAAACCCATTTTCCCCAGAATTTTGAATACACCAGGATTAAATGTGTTCATGTAAAGTGTTGATCCTTTTGATGAAGATTCATTCTTGATTTCATTGGACTAGTTGGACAGTACAATGATATTAGCTGGAACTGCAGTTTTGTCTTTTTCTTAGTGATTGCAGCAGATGTCTATAAAAACAATATTAGTAATAACAATAATCCTGTGCTAAAAGTTTCATTTCTCCCCTTCATGAAAGCCTAGTGAAAACATTCATAGAGGCTGTGCAGTCACAGTAGAAAGTAAAATACAATGCCAGATCTTTAGTCACCTACTAAAATCCCACCAGACTTGAATTGTTTGCTCGTGTGTATTTTCCGTCTTCACTTGTTATTGAAAACAGATAACAGCATTTGATATCAAGCCAAGGGATAAAATTTCACCTTATAAAATATGTATTTATTCAATATATACAGTACAACAGATATTCAGTTTTTATTTAGCCAAGTTTCAGAATATACTCATATTCCAGAAAAAATGTTTAAAGGAGAAAATTCAAAAGCATAGTCAGCCATCCTCAGTATCTTCAAATTACTTCTCTGCTAATTTAAACACTAATTGCTATGGGGCTAATGCTGATTACTGACGATTAAAATATTTCACATAAAAACCTTTTTCAACCTTTCACTTACTGGGAAAGAGCTTGGGAACTGTTCGGGATTTTTGTCTGGAGCTAAACTGACAAAGAAGTACAGTTCCTATTTAAGAAACTAAATTAGTTTCTGAAGCATAATTTCTTCATAATTATCTATAGTGAAAGATTCGTACTTGAAGTCTGACTGTCTCCTTTTTCTAGTATACAGTATGTCAAAGTGACGGATCTGTCACAGTATGAATCCTGGGACAACAGGGACAGCATTGCCTCCAAGTGGAGGAAAGAAGGAAATGTGTTAAAGGAGTGTGTTCTAGTTTAGCAAACCCAGTGACGAAAATGTCTAATCCTGAATACAATCACGTTGAAAACTCCTCTTTCTCTTCTTTTATGTGGCCTTAATAACCATACATGCTCTGTTTAAGCATCATCCTGTTTCATCCCATTGTTTCGCTTTAAGCAAATGGTGGAGTTCATTGGCCAAGCTCCTCTACGGTGACAGTAACTTTTTACTAAGATATATTTTCAGTTTAGGAATCACTTTGAAGAAATTGGGGTTTTTTCTAAAACAAAAGCTTTAGAAACTCTTCTGAGTTCTTTTATTCTTTTTGGAAAAATGTGGGTGTAGCCTCAGGTGATTGTAGGTTTTCCTTATTAAAACTTTATCTAATGTTGAATCTTTATTTTTCCACTTGTGTCTCAAGTAGGAAAATTTCAAGGTGGAAAATTTTTGGAAAAGTCCATTAGTAACACGAACAGTAGAGGTTCACTACACATCAGCATGAGAATGTGTTCTATTGCAAGTCCACTGAATGCTCTATTTTATGAATTTTCAGGTACTATGACAACACCATTTCCATCTATCAGGGACGAACTGCCTTGGAACGATGAAAAAAATCATAGTTTCATACACAGTTAAACCGCAGTGAATTACTTCACTGTGAGGTGGTGAGACGCTCAGACTGGTTGCCCTGTGAATACTCCATCCCAGAAAGTGTTTGAGGTGAAGGTAGATGGGACATGTGTCCCAAAAATTGATGATAAAATATCTAAGTATCATTAAATCTAACAAATTTTTTTTCACATAATCTTCTGTGTTAGTTTTCATGTACCAGAGTTTATGTTTTGGTCTCAATAAAAAAAATCCTGAGGCAGTCAAGTGTTAACTTTAATCACTATTGAAGATTTTACTTCAGGAATCTGAAAATGGATTGTTTGTAGAGTATGTGTTAATATTTCAGGAGTCTTGCCTAAATAAGAAATTTATTAATCAATTAATCATAACCTAAGGATTAATTAAAGGCAGTAAAATCAAACCACAGTCTATAATAAATTAATCTTTCATTTTTTCCTTGAAGAGAAGGAGAAAAATGCGCTTGAGATAAACCAATATGATATATGTTAAGAGAAGTTTTGTACCTTTTTTCCTGTCCAAAAAATTTTCTCAGAACCCCTACAAAAACCTCCATGAAATTAGTGTAGGAGGACAAAGATGAGAAAATCCACACGAATTTAGGAGTATGGTGCTTGGCCATCAGCTTTTTGTACTTTATCTGGCTTGAAAATTGAAAATACAGTTAGTGTCTGTTCTCTTAATACAGTCATAATATAAATTTTCATAAAATTATTAATATTTGATGTAGGGGGTGTAAGTCATAGTTGAGGGAGCTGTCTATATGTACATTTAACAGTAAGCTTATGCTGAACTCTGTGCTTTTCACTTCATTTCTATATTAACAATACAAACACAAAATTCATGGAAAGAACATGGAAACTCCAAAGCATATCATTGAACTTTCTGGATTTTACACCATCTAATTCACATGTGTGAACTCATCTCAGTTGAACTTATGTAATTTAGGATCACATCAGGGATGAGAAGGAGCTTAAGACAATATTTTGTGGCTGGCTGGGATGTGAGGGTGGAATTGGGAGGGAGCAATTTATGGATGTCAAGCAAAGGCAAACGTTATAGTTTCCACCATAGTTAAATACAAAATAACTATTATGACTTTGGAATACTTTTTGTCAATGTGTTTCCACTCTCCCTTACTCAAACTAATTAGACTAAGATAGTTAAAAATCTACTAATGATTTTGACAACCCTGGCTTTGGAAGGTCCCATTCAAGACTGGATTCAATTGATCCTTCACCAAGACAACTGTGGTTTTTTTTAAATCAGACCACTCAGGTGCTTCCAGATGGGCCCCAGCATGTTGCACAATCAAAATCACTTCTCACATTCTCAAAATCATGGTCAGAGGTGCCTAGACATCATTAAGATCGTGTTGATTATTCGGAAGCAGACACCTCATTGCGATAGGCAATGTGAGTCCGACAGGTTTTTTCAGTAGTGCAGACTACTCTCAGAACAGCAGCAGCAGCAGCAGCAAAGCACTCTGCCCTTGGTGGCTGCATCTTACAAAGTCATGGCAGATGAGAACTAGCAAAATGAATTCGTGTCTGATGGGTTGTTTTTGCCACGACAGCTGTGCTTTGAAGGTGGGCAAGCCAAGGAAGTTAAGTTTGGCTCATGCAGAGTGTTTGGCTCTGAATCAGCTCTGTGCCCATACATGTGAATGAGCCAAGCTAGTAGGAATATTTTGGCATTACCTTCTGGCTGTCACAGTGACCTTATATATCACTTCACGCATTCTCCCTTTTGTATGTGTATAATCAGTTCCAATGGATCGACTAATGTTTTGGCATGAGTTTGCCTTGGCTCTAGCTTCAGATTTCCTGGCCTGTTTTTACAAGTTCCATCCAGCATGCCTATAAAATTCATTAACATATATTTAAGAATGACTAATATACATTTTTATGTTCTAGAAAATGGGAAAAAGGATACGGGATAAATCTGAAGAAAAGATGTTGAAAATAAAATAAACAATGAAATTTACAAAAGAACTTCCGCTTTTTTCAATGTATCAAAAATGTTGACATAACACTTAAAATTTTTCTAGTTGCTTAGCTTAGCTATTATGTATATGAAATGTATAGGGATCTATGTGTATTCATACACATTCACATATTTATGTGTAGTGTGTATGTATGACTGTTTGTCAAATTACTATGTAAGAATGAGGGCAAAAAGTCATTGCCAGCAAGTAGTAATCAAGGAAAGAGTGGAGTATCACAGTTTTCTTTGCCAGCCCTGGAGGAAGTTATTTCAGTGTGATATCATTGGTCTTTACTCAGAAATTGCAGGCTATACTTTTAGAACATGTTCAGACACATAAATTATATATTTTCACAGAGTAGTGTCATCAATAACATTTCCTAATGTTAAATTAGTCTGGTGATTAACTTTTTGAATTTAGACATATATACATGCTGTGGTTTCACTGCAGCTGGCAACTAAGTACAACACAGCTGCTTGCTCACCACCACCCCCTCCACGGTGAGATGGCAGGGAGAATGAGAAAGGTAAAACCTATATGTTGAGATAAGAACAGTTTATTAATTGAAATAAAATACAAGAAGAAGAAGAAGAAGAAGAAGAAGAAGAAGAAGAAGAGGAGGAGGAGGAGGAGGAGGAGGAGGAGTAATAAGGGAGATAATAAAAAGAGAATGAGAAATAACACCCAAGAGAAACAAATTTTGCACAATACAAGTGTTCACCATCCAATGACAATGGCCAGTCCATACCCCAGCAATGACTGACTCCCCCCCAGACATGTACAGATACTGGGCATGGTGTTCTGTGGCATGGTGGAATATTCCTCTGCACATTTTGAATCAGCTGTCCTGGCCCTGCAGCCTCCCAGCTTTTTGTGCAACTGATCGCTGACTGATGGTCAGCACTACTTAGTAACAACTAAACCATCAAAGTGTTATCAACACTATTCTCATGCTAAATCCAAAATACAGCACTGTACCTGCTACTGGGAGTAAAATTAACTGTATCCCAGATGAAACTAGGAAAACACAGTATTGACTAGCATAGAGTAATAAATGAATCCCCAGGTTTATCACTGTGCTTTATATGTACTGGTATAAACTGGTAAATATTCCTAATTATTTTTAAATCTCTGCAGAACTTGTTATCTGAGATTGATTTTTTTGGACACAAGGTTCGAATTGGCAAGCAAAGCAAGGACAAAAATTCTTACAAACTGATGTTGCTGAAATTACTTCACCTTTTTTATTGTAGTAGCAGTTATTAACCACAGCAAAGATCAAGCACAGCACATAAATATTTAAAAACCTTGATTTTAAATAACCATCTGAATAAGGACAAGTAACCTATTATGCCTCAGAAAGTTATATATTCACTACATTTAATATTTCACCTGAAGGCTTTAAAGAAGAATATGATTAATTGAAAACTAAATAGGTAAACTCATGAAGAGATATTATTTTAAAAATTTATTTTTCTATTAAATGAGAGAAATAATTTTTCATGTTGATAATGGGAAAATAATAGCAATAAAATAGTCATAAACATATTTGTGTTACTGTGCACTATGTCTTAACTGAGGCTTGGAGGAAACATCTCTTGAGTTCATATTCTGGGTCCATTTAGTGTCTCTTCACTCTGCTGAATTGTGATGAGGATATACACAGCAGGGGTTATATTGAGGTCACCAATGATTTCATTTAGGATAATTCACTGTCAAATAATGGCAACCTATACTGTGACCTTGAGATGGACTGAAACCAGCAAGCCAATGGCTAAGGAGAAAAATAAAATAAAGAACCTGTCCTTTCGAACTCTCTTGAGTGAAAAAGAATGGAAATAATTTAAGTGAAAGTAAAAAATCTCACTTTTTGAATAACTTAGAATCCTGAGAATGAGCTTTCATTGTTTCAGCTGGGATAGTTTATCAGCCACTTTGACTCAGGTTCATCTGGCTAGCGTAGAGTTCAAGCAGAGAAAAGGACATCTCCATAGTGGAATTAAGACCTTAGATACCAAAGCCAGTTGCTGAAATTTAGAAAAGATGATTCAAAATCCAAATTAATGTTCTATGTATTGCTACAAAAAAGATTTTAAAAACTAAGCTTTACAGAACTTATTTGAGATTTATGACTTTCATCTGAAATAACTTCAGTGTTTCATAATTTGAATTAAATGAATAATCTATTAATTCTGTTCACTGAACATTTTTCCATTTGATGCACTGAATATAGTTTGCTGCAAAAATGCATCAATATTTTTTATGTTTAAAGGGAAAAACAGAAAATGATTTCTTAGTTTTAAAATCTCCATTCACTGAATTTTCAATTTCTTGTGGAAAAAAAATTCATTTAGAAACAGTGGAAGTGGAAAACTGGCTTTTCTTTTTCTGCAATTTCTATACCAATGAGTTATAAACTGGTGGACTTCTGGATCCAGGCAGGATTTTCCAGCCTGGATGGCCCCGCTTACAGCCTGGTAGATGTGGCTGATATGATTCCCTGTGTATTTATGAAAGGACAGGGAGCTGCTTGCTACTTAACAAGGATATATTGGATGGTGAAAGCCTGAGCATGATGGAAATTATATGGCATAAGTGATGGAAACTACAGGAGCTGGCTGGAAGATAATTTTCTCCATAATCGCCTGTATGGTACTGTGTTTATTACTTGTGACTCAATACAGTTGCTAATACACCAGTGTGCTTGGTGTGATACCTGTTTCTCACCAGATGCCTTCAGCTGGGAGAGGGGTGACAGGCTGGGAGAGGACTTAGCTGGGACAGCTGATCACAGATGAACAAAGGGACATGCTGGATCCTATGGTGTTGTGCTCAACAGTAAAACCTCAGGGAAAGGAGGGCAAAGGAGGCATAAACAATTCTTGGTTTTGGGGTTTGTCTTCCCAAGTAACCATTACACATACTTCCCTTACTTATTCTGCTTTGCTTGCACACAGAGCTTTCTTTCACTTGTTACATTGCCTTTATCTTGATCCCTGATTTTTTTCTCACTTTTGCCCTCCCTGGTCCTTGTGGGAGGGGAATGAATGCCTTGTAGCCTTGCAGGTCTTAGCTACTGGCCATTTTTCTCCAGCACCTTTCTGCCCTAACGATTTTGGTTCTGTAGGCTAGTGATTTAGGCTACAGGCTGGGACTGGGCTCAGAAAGTTTTCATAACACGAAGATTTTACATCTCTTCTAGCCTAATCACATGGGTGATTCTTTGTGGTCAAGAGAGACAAGCACTTTGAAAAACTGATTTATCCTCCATTAAATAGGTACATAACACGTAGGCAGAAAGAAATGTACTTTGAAGGTGTCTCTTTTCATTGATCATGGAGAGAATGTAATTGAGACCTAAATTGGAGCGTGCTTGTAACATGCAACCTAGAGGACATGAACCCAAGAGTGAATGTATACTAAGGCTCAGTTCCTTCAGAAGATTTAGACCGCAGTTATCGTCATACCAGTGAAGTCAGAAAAGTACCTCGATATTTCCAAGGATTCAGGTTGAAGCCATTTTTGTCTGTTTCCTTGGTTAATAGACAGCTCTTTCACCAGGGCTTCAGCAAGGTTTTCTGACAGCATACAAATACATTCACATGGCTTCATAAGACTGAACACTTAAGTTCTAAAAAAAACCCCAAAAAATACCCCACCAAGAATGGATATGTGGAATTTATGTGAAATTTTTCTGTAATATGCTTATCCTTTCATGCACAGAATCTTACACTACTTAGGATTGTACTGTGGCATACACTGCAAAGCGAAATACCTAATGCAAAAAAAGTTTAATGGATTGGGCAGAAAGAGATTAAACTATACAGATTAACAACTCAAGATGGAAAAAAAGGATGTTGGAAATTCTGTCAAAATGAATGACTGCCCAAACAGATTAGTAGAGAACATTAAGAAAAAATTTCCTCCTAAAAAAATTAAGGATGGGGAGAGAATTCCAAGCCTCAATCTCCCTGAACTCACCAGGAAAGCTTACTCTTTCTTTCACGGATGAGACAGAATTTTGTCAGCACACTAAAATCAAGTGCTGCTTCTGTAATGGTGTAAATTTTACATTGGTAAATTGATTTTGCTGCATGCAATTTTGTGATGATTAGAAACTAATGGGTAAAAGAAATAGGATTTAGCAAGCAGAAGAAAATTAGGAAAGGATGTTTAAAGGATACAACAAGCTTTTGAGATGTTATAAATAAATTTTACTAGTATACACAAAGAACTTCCCAAGTTTCAAAACACTGGGTAAAGGACAAATGCCTATTTTTGAGGTAAAAGAATAAATAGAAAATTATCATCCTTTCAGTTCTATTTCAATTTTTATGTTACCAAAACTAATTCTAAGATTAGAATCTTAAGAAAACTTGTAGAAAATAATGGCATTCATTTTCTGTGAATATTTATGTCATAACAATTTAATTTGTCTTCAAGATAAACAACAGTGAGGAAGAATAATGAAGATGCAGAAATCATACATATAACTTGACCTAGAAGGAATTCTTTTGCTCTGGTGATGAATTTTTCATTATATTCTCAGAATGTAAACATGGATATCTTCAATATTTGTGAACAAATATCTTCAAATACATCCTGTGGCCGAAAGACAGAATTACTGCATTCTTCATGCCCAACCACTAACCTTAGAATGAAGTGGGGGTGATGGAACAGATACTAAGGGAAGTCTTTTGATGGCAAAAGGAGTTGAACACTGAAATAGGATTGCAGCAGCTGCAGAACATCTACTGCCTGTTTTTAGCATTTTTGTTAGGAAGGAAATAAACAAAACAAGGCCAGAGATGGGTAAGACCACAAAATTATGGTCTTATGAGCTGCACTTTTCTGTGGGTTACAAACAGAACATCCCAATCGTATTTATATGTATGAACAAATCTATTGTGTAGGAGTTTATTGCCTTGTGATAATAAGAGATAAAAAGATTGTTACACATGCACCTTTATTAACTGTGACAGGAATGTCTGTCCATCCATTTAATGCCATTAAAAATGAATTCATAAATCATGTAAAGGAAAATTAAAATGATGGAAATACTCTGCAGAATTTTTAAGGACAGAAAGTTTACAAACTACCCTTCTACGGGAGATATTAGTAGAACTAGCATACACATTTTTCAAAGTGAAAAGGTAACAAACAATAATTTCAGTGGTGGCATAAAGGGATTCTTCAGCAATTCATCAGTCAAACCTCAAATCAATAATAAGTTATTCTATAAGCCTGCTGCAAATCTGAGCATTTTTATTCTATTGCAATAATAAATTAATAATATGTCTAGAAATTTAAGGCTACAGAAAGAAGTATTATCATTAAATATCTATGAATGATCGATCCATCACTACTTGTTTTTTTCTTCTTCTATTACCAAATTACTTCTTCTTCTTTCTTCTTCTATTACCAAATATGTCCACATTCCACATTTGTGGAATTTAGAAAAGTAGATAAAAACAGCCTCAGAAGTGAAAGGCAACAGGTAATAGGAAAATAATTCAGAGGCATAGGAGATGAATAAGTGAAAGCAATGATTTTTCTATATCTACACTAAACTATTTCCATAGTGGAAAAAAATATGTATTTATTTAGTGATGTGGGGGTTTTTATTGAATACACAACTGTACTTAATATTTTACCATATTTTAAAAATTATGTGCTCCACAGTGCACTCTTGAATTCAGATTAGCACAACTGCCTGCTGGAACTTTGTCTAAATTTTGCTTATGTCAGTGAAAAAACTGCCTTTGGTATGAGTGAAGATATCTTTACTAAATATCTTTACTAAAAGTTGGTTAGATTTATGATTGACTTTCATGATTTTTAAGAAGTGATAAAATTGTTAGATGTCACATCTCATATTACACTGGAATCATATGAAAGGCATTCCAAGTTCCCTTCAAATTGAAAGGGTTTTGTTTGAGATAGTGACCAAAAATGCCCACCATCATCAGAATCTTCAAGTCCTTCCCTACCATAATTACACTATAATAAACTAGATCTAAAGGAAAATTTAGTCAATATAGAAAAAAAATACATCTACTTGATTCCTTGTGCGCATAAGTAATTTTTCCTATAAGCTTTCTTGGTTTTATGCAAAACCAGAGTTATGCAAATTGCATATATGTTAAACCCTGAAAAATGAATTTTTTCTGTGAATAGTCTCTGATTTGATACATGAGATTCCTTATTTCCATCTGAATTTGTTTTGCACCTCTATTGTAAAAATAAAAGTTATATTTGCACATTATCTCTATACCAGCTAAGCAATTCAGCTCTTGTTATGAAACATGGTGTATGTTTCTTGGTCTTAAACATGAATTACCTGTCTTGCAAATTTCCTAATTAGTTCAACCAATTTTCTTTCTGTCTCCAGGTAATATGAACCAGTGATCTGAATCTGATGTTGTTAACAAAATAGAGCGCTGAACAAATGTTTTAGGTCACAGTCTGTTTATGGCATTAGAAAGAGTGCCTTATTTGTTCCTTAATTTATATGTTCTGATTAATTTATTAATTTATCAGAACACAAAAAAAGAAAAAGAAAAATAAAGGATTCTTAGACCTTTATAACAATTCACATCTGTTTCAAAGTACCCACTGATGCAGCTGTCAGTTTTCAAGGGATTGTTAATTTTAAATGCAAGATTTCAGCACCAGAAAAAAAGCCATTTCTAAAGTATGATTCACAATTCTGTCTGACTTCTTACATGCCTGTATAATACCACAATTTTGAATCCCACAATTTTAGTTCACCTGTAGTGATTTCTATTATTTTAAGTCTGAAAATATTTAATTTTTAAAAACACCAGATTAATAGAACTTGAATTAATTAATCCGTCCAGTCACATTTTGAAATACAGTGCATGGCTTTGCATCAGTGTTGTCGCTCATATTCGGTAATTGAAAATTACTGTAATAGAATCACTGACTGTAATCCAGAAGTTATTGTGGAAGATCTTATTGTGAGTATTTTTGTGGTATGGAGAAACTAATGCAAAATAGTTGTCAGGATGAAATTCATTCCCACCTTTAATTTTAACATTGAAAAAATTATTCACTGAGATACCTTCAACAATCAATGTATTCAAACAGACTATTCAAAATTTAAGCCCCCAGCTGAAACTCCAGACTCTGTCTTAAGTGATGTTTCAAGTAGCAAAATTTTAGGGAAATTCCACCAGCTGACTCCATTCCTTGGAGCAGTGGGTTTAGGGGAGGGTAAAAGTTCAGACAGGGACACAGGCAGGGTAACTAACATGAAACATTTCTGCGCCATATTAGCCATGGTTGGTTAGAAAGGGAGGGATGTTCCAATGTAGGCATTGCTCAGAGACTGGGCACAGGTCTGCCTGTGGGAGTGGTGAGTGGTTTTAAGATTTTTTCCCCAAGTATTAAGCTGTCATTTTCTTGATCGATGAGTCTTTCTCCTTTATTTTCTGATTCTCTCTGTCAACCCTCTAGGGAAGTGAGTGAGCAAGTGGGCTGGGGTCTACCCACCCCAGAGGGAAAAAGCAACTTTGCATCAAAATGTAAACTCCATGTAAATGGAATCATGGTTGTGAGATTCAGTTCCACTTCTCAATTTTATATTTAAATAATTCATAGAAGTTTGATATTGGTTATTCTCAGTTTAACTATTATGTTGGTTATCTTTTTATATGCTTAAATAATATGATGTTATATGCATAAATCTCGATGTTTTATGCATGTGCATTCAGTCATTAATCCCACAGATTATTATATATGAAGAGAAACTATGTCCAACTAATATATTCCTGAAGCATTGTATGTTGTCATAGCATATGTAAGATCTTCTAATATTAGCCATGTGAAGATTTACTTAAGGATTTGGAATTGATTTGCACATTTTTAGAGTCTGACTCAATTTTTTTTCACTTGCTGAAGGGTCCATCTTTGAGTAAATAATCATTTCCATTGTGACAGTATCTGCTATAAAGAAGATAAACATAATGTTATTTGGATTTATTTATAAATGGAAGTATTAAGATTTAAAATGAATCTTCATATACATGCATATGTTTCTGTAACTTCATGGAAGATTATTATAAGGAACTTAAAGCAGAAACTTTGATGCCGCCATAAGCGTGTTCAGGGTACAGTCTTACCCCATGAAAGCAATTTACAGTGTAGTCAAGAGGTGGCCTTGATTAGTGTATATTAAAGCTTTGCATTTTCACCTCCCTAGGAAGAGAGGATAGTACCATGGCTGTGAAGCAGATGGTTGCTGCTGACAGAGACAGGATTAGGAATCACAGAAAGATCCAGAAATAATGCCTTTTTCAAGCATTGCCTACAAGGAAATTCTAAAACTATTCCTAGTGCACTATGTGTTCTGAAAGTGCAACATGCAAAACATTTGCACCTTGGCTTCTCATGAAAAATAGGTCTGCACATCTCTCAGCCAATTTTAGTTAAATTGTACAGAGGAGTCTCAACTCCAGTGCAATGCATGGATAGAGAAGGCAAGACCTGTAAGTACCCCTGTATTTTTTATTAAAAATATAGAATGAGTTAATGACAAAAAATATTACAGAAACTTGTTTGTTAGGAAATAATGTTTCCTTCTTTGTGAAGCATGGTTAGACATAGGATAGCAGAAAAGAAAGATATCATCCTCTGATTCCTTCCTTTTCTGATTCATATGCAGAGGAAAAAAAATGAGAAGGTAAATTCTGAAGCATTTAAATTCCCATATCTCCCTCTTGGCTTTCTCCATGAGAAAAGAAATAGGATAAGAAGGATATTTATGAAGATAAACAAGCAAACAAAAATTAGTTTTCCTTATTAAAAGGATGTTTAATTACCCCAAAGTGAAACACCTATAACATTTAATCTGATAATAGAAATAGGGGACAAAAAAGCTTAATTAATCACAGTAATTGAACACAAAATTGAAAGCAGTATCCATTAACTGAGAAAGAAAAATGACAACATAGGAAAGCACTATATGCATTATTAATCGTTTTATCAGATTCTATTAGAACAACTGGATTAAAAGGTCCTTATAAGATGTCTTCATAAGCTCCTTTTTTTCAGTAATCATAAATCAATTATAAAATATTATTATATAAAACACTTGGCATACTTAATTTCAACTGCAAAAATTATTTTACTTTGTTCAAATCCCTCCTTCCAAGATTCCACTGAACTGTTTCTAGAGTTTCCTTTTTCATACTGATTCTTGAAAAAAAATTACCATCTTCAGATAATTGTTTTCCAACACTTATACTTTCAAATAAAGAACAGATTGTGCAGAACATTTCATTCTTGCTACAACTGTCACCAAAAAAAGTCTTCTGGGTGGTTATTTGACATTTTAAAAAGTTATAGATATCAAAAACTAACCTTTTTGAAATTGAGTATGCAACATACTATGATGTTTGAACATATGCATGTGATTGAAAACTTTCATAACACATAATAAACAATAGTATTATTTGAGTATCAAACTAGTCATGTATTATGATTTTATCAGAGAAAACTGAGGACATTTGTTCTAACCTAGATGGGTAAAATGACAAAAAATGGAAATTATTTGATCAAAGCTAGACAACAGTACCATAGCACCAGGACTAGAATCTGTCTGTGAATTTTTCAGATTTCTCTCTGTTGCTAACAGAAGATTGTTTCATTTTTAACTCTGCCCTTTTTTGTGCCATTGAAACATTTCATCCCACAGTCCTTCTTATTGTGTCAAGCTCCCACGGAGGGCATAAAGGGCAGCACTTTTGCTTTAAAGAAAAGTAAACCAACAAAATTTAATAGAGGATTCTTAAAAGAAATAACAAAATTCTGAGGAATTTGGAACTACAAATATAAAACTTCCATTTCGAAAAGTTCCACCAACTGGTATTTTCTTCAAAGCTGAAATGAAAAAGATACAAGATTGTTGGTAAATCTTGTTCACTCCACAAGCCGCAGATATTATTTCTTTTAGTTGGGATCACTTCATAATTTCATCACTTCTTTTTCTCATGGAGATATCAAGATTTTGTAAATAAAATGCCTACTCCTGTGAGAGCAATTCTCAATGTGGCTCTTTGTGTTAGATATTTGTCTGTTTGTATCCTGGAGTTTCCAGGCCAGGAGATGCAGTTTCCCCTAATGGTTAAGTAGCAGCTCTTCTGTGATTACATGACACACATTTAATGCTCCCCAAAGCACAGAGACAGAATAGATTTGATTTCACAAAATACATGAAAAGCTGAAAATTTCATCAGCAACTGCTAATTCAACCTGTTTGCATAAGCTTGCTGAAAGTGTGAAAGCCTATTGTGCAGCAGAGTTAAACAGAATGAAAACAATCATTTCACTAATACTGAACTTCATTCGAGAGAGGATGTGTTTCTCACTCTGTGTGTGTGGCAGTGATTTTTATTTTCAACAGCACTTGACGCTTGACAAAGGCAGGGAAGTGGCAACAGACAACACAGCAACATGCTGCCTGCCAGGATCTAATGGAGAGGCCTCTGGAAAAGTCCAGTGACACATCTATCCATGCCTTTTTGATTCACTGGTTATGATTTCACTCCACAAATCTGGAAAGCCAGTAGAGCTTTGGGAACCTCTTCACAAAAATTATTACTTTTAATTTTTCATTCATATTTCAAGTTCTTTGAAAGGACACACTAACACACATGTATATATGAAGATTAATTGCTTATAAAGGAATTTATGGGTGAATGTATGGGTTACTGGAAGGACAACAGCGATGTACCTGAGGATACACTTGCAACTGCTGACATTAAATCACAACTGAGCAGCAGATGTTAGAATAGCATAATAGATTTCAGAATAGCAGTTTCATTTAGCATGTAAGCACCATTTTGGAGCAAAGAAATTTGATATCAGAGATGTCAATATAGCCATTAGATATTAATAACATGCAGTAACTACATTATCATTTCTGTACCTGTAATATCTATGGATAGATATATATCTGAAATGGATCAGTAGATCATTTTTTTTGCAGACTGACCTATTCAGTGTCACTCCAGAAAGGATGTTTCTCAGATAAGTTGTGGTAGCAAAATATTATTTGTTATCAGGAAACCAGAGCTTGAAGGCTATTGAAGAAAACCAAGAGCTTGAGGTGCTGACAGTGTGAGCAAAGATTGTGATTTAGGCCTTGTAAATATGATACTGGTCAGCCCAGGACCACAAAAATGTGCCACAAATATTCAGTTGCTATTCATTGAAAGTATGAAGCCTTATTGACTGGGAATGACAAAATGGTTTTGAGGAAAACACAGAAGCAAAGAATGAATAAGCAGAATAGGCAAAACATCGCATATATAATGAAACTCAACAGTACGTGTAAATGGGGATCTGCAAGTAAAGATGAAGTAAGTAGATGGTCAGCAAACATATAAACAGAGTTTTAAGTCCACTGAAGAGCAAGAAGGAAGAAATCCTCCATCAGTGTTTATTGCCAAATGAGCCAGGATGTTGACAACTCGCTGTACTTGCGTATCTTCTTCCTGGGGAAAACCAGTGCCTTTGAGCTTAGCATGCTGGGCAGGCTTGAGGGGTGAGCCTAATACCAGGGAAGAGAGTTGATACTAAAGTGTTTGTCTTTATCAATTTCAATTCTGTCATTATAAGCTGTTTTAGTAATTAATTGTGACTGAGTTAATAATACCTCCTTCACTTTAATTAATCTAACAATAAATCCTTAGTTCTGTATATAAGGTGTATTCCTTAACCCACATAAATTACATGCAGTCTTTGCTCTTGTACCCTGCCCTTGAGCTCATTTGTAATTTAGATGCAGCACTGCAATGCCAAAATAGCAGAACGTCTGAAAGTACACACAATTTTATTCACATTTTAGCATTTATTCTGAGTATTCTTGCTTTAACTCATTTAAATCTATCCTTGAAAAATAATTTTCGATTCCCAAACTGAATTATTCTATAGTAGTCTCATTAACTATAAATGTAATTTCCATGCCTACCACACATTTATTTCCCAATATTGAAGGCTTTTTTAAAAGCTTCATGTGGCATTCTTTGGTTCACATTATCATGCAGACATTTTTAACAACCTGACATATATGCTGTCAGGTTGGGAAGCTTAGCTGTGGCTTGTGATTATTTCATCCATACAAATAAAGCATTGGTTTTACAGTATGTATTTTAGCCTTATGAATTTCAGAAACTCAGTCAGGGACTAGCTCAGGAGATAACCAGACTCATTTAAGGCTATTAAACATTTATAGGAAGAAGTAAAGATTCCATTTAAAAATCACTCATCACAAAATACCTAATACACTATTTTGATAGTAAAATTTTAAAAACTGTAAAATTTGACCAAAAATAGAAGTTTTAGATATTTATAATATTATTTTTGCATTCCCAAATCACCCTACATATTTATGTGTGTGATGTCAATGACTATCTCCTGTTCCAAAAGTAAAGGGTACATTTTGGGTTCAGGAAGAGCAGTCAAATAGCTGTAAAAATAACTGATGAGGGTAGTCTCATAGGGCTTAATCAAAAATAAAATACAAACAAGTAGATAAAGATATAAAATCATACCATGAAAGTGAAAGAAAATGAAACCTGGGAGAAGAGAACAACACCCACCTGGCTACAACCTCCTTTCAGGGAGTTGCAGAATGTGATAAGGTCTCTCCTGAACCTCCTTTTCTCCAGACTGAACAGCCCCAGCTCCTTCAGCTGCTCCTCATCACACTTGTGCTCCAGCCCCTTCACTAGTTTAATTTCCCTTTTCTGGACACAATATGTTTTATTTGGGAATTTTTGCAAGAAAAGAAATACATAAATCCTCAGAATCATTTGCCATCTACCTTGAGATTTGTAATTCTGTTTTCTCCAAATCCTTCTAAAAATTCTGATCATTCACTTTGAATAGATGCCTAGAAATGAGCTGCACCCAGGATTAGGCTTCCAACTAAGATATCTCTCAGCTGAGAGCCTGAATATCAACAGTAGCTTGTAGTTTCACTAATGTTTAGTAGTCTTCTTATTAACTTGCATAAAATGAAACATCTCCAGAGGAGATTTTGAGCATCCCTTTAGTTTGGTTTGAGTCACAATGGATGACAAACATAAGAACAGAATAGTGATCCTTTGCGTCACCATCCCATTCTGGACAGCAATTCTGCCAATGCAACCATAGATTTTGCATAAGCCATGTTAGCTGTTGCCTTTTCTCTATATCCCTATCTTCATAATTTCTAAGCAGGATGAAATGTGAGTGTTTAGCACTCAATGTCAAAGAGGGACTGAGACAGCTGTTTGCTCAAATCAAAATCACATTATATTTGCAGGAAAATGTGCACATACTGGCTGCACAAACAGATATTCATTTGAGATGAATACAAAGGAAGAAATGAGCAGCACTGTTTTCTATAGCATTCTTTTAAAGAGTGCACTGCTAAGATGACGGAAGAGAGAACAACAATGAGAAATTCACAGATTACAGGACACAGGCTGTGCACAGTTCTATAGAAAATCAGAGCTCTAATTTACAGTTTAAGCAGCTAATGCTTTATTTTGCCTATGTCAACTGAATGACACACACATAAATATGTTCTGGTTCATATTTTTTTCATATAAATGTGGGGTGGTTTTGATCTATATAGTGCTCTACATCACTGCTGAGTGGCTCAGGCCTCTCCTGGTTTCACTATGTAAGAAAGGCAGATTGAATCTCTAGTATGCAAATTACTGATTGAAAAATTAAACTAATAGTCTGATTTCATTATGCAGACTTGACACAAATGAGATCAATGTCATGGATTAAATTAACAAGTGAATAACTTAAAAGGGATAATAGGTGCTTCCATCACCCCCAAAGCACTTGAGATTAAATCAAGCACCAGGATTTACATCTGTTTTTCTCCCTGTTCTTAGATAGTCCAATCTGAAGAAACCAACATGTGGGACTGTTTTTTAATGGTAGGGGGCAGATAGACACCCATCAAGCTTCAAGTTTTACAGAGGTAAATTACAGCTGCAGTCCCTGTCTTAGAATTATATACTGGGACTTACTGTGCCTTCCTGAACAACTTAAAGAAGAAAATAATTCTCCATTCCTTTGGGACCTACCATCAGATTTGTGTTTGTTCACAGAGAGCTTAATGAAATAAACATAAATGTAGCCATAGAGCACTTATGTGCCACAACCCATTGGGACTGGTGAAGGAATAGGAACTGGGACCATAAACTTGCTTCCCTAAAGAATGTAACACAGAAAACAGCAGGCACTAGGAAAAGCTTCATAAAATTTAAAATTTTCCTCAGTGTAAGAGACACACACGCATTTTATATTTACTACTGGATAGGCATCCAGGCTCTGTCTGCACACCTGACAAACACATCACTAGCTTTTGAGTGAAATGCGCAGAATTAAGTTGGTTGTCTCACTCTGGTTCTAAAAATTTTTTTTTTTTTCCAAGTTGAAGAGCTAATTTTCTTTAATGAATGTCTATGAACAGATATAGGTTTTCTTACATAAATTTGACTTTAATTCCACAATTAAAATCAAGTGTTCAGTGTGTTAAGGCTAATATTAAGCCTTGGGTATCTAACTAAAAAAGAAATAGCAAATGAATGCAGAATTCCAAAGAGGAAATGCAAGGTCTCTTTTGAAGCCGTGATTTACAATTCATTTCTGCAGTATCATCCTTTCTATCTCTCCAGATATTTCAGCTTTTAAACAGGTTGTCATACCTTAACATTAGCTATTCCCTGCTTAAAAAAAATACGATGATACCGTTAGATTAAACACAAAATCACGGTTTAAAAGTTCTCGCTTGTGCTCGGTTTCCCGCCGCGTCTCAGGAGCGATGCCCAAGCGATGCTCGGCGGGGTGCCGAGCCCAGCCGCGGAGCGCTGCTGCCCCCTGCAGGCAGCGCCGGCCGCTCCGAGCCCCGCTCCCTCCCGAGCCCGAGCATCCTCCCCGCGAGGCACCAAAAACCACCCCGCTCCTCACGCCGCTGCCCGATCCGTGCCCACGCTGCGGTGGCGAGCACCGCATTTAGCTCTTGCAGCGTTACTGGGCTGCCCGGATAATCCTCAGAATGATAAATCGCTGTCTGCGCGATTAATTTTCTTTCTGTCAAGTCTAGAAAGATGAGAGATTTTTGGGGACATCGTAGCATGTGTCAAGGAAATGCCAGCTGTGCCCATAACATCCCAGTGCTAACAATGGAGGGAGATTGATGATTTGTACGTAGTGCTGTTTTCTCATAACTTTAACAAATCTGAATTCCTCAGCAGATAAAGCAATGGAATCTGCCAGTCAGCAGGAAAATACTCAGAGCAGTAACAGATATTTAAATGATCGATATTGTAACACTTGAAGATGGTTGCAGTAAACCAAAGGAACTTAAATTTTCATACAATAAAAGAGATATTCCTTTTTCTCATGCCTCATGATGGCTGTACTACAGACAATCACAGAGACAAACTCTTAAAGGAATAAAGATGTTTTTCTTTCACAAAGCAAAGTACTTCTTGGCAGGCATTATGATTTGATATATATTAAGATTTGATATATGTGTGCTACATATTTAAAGCAATAAAAAAGTCTTAAAGAATTGAGCAGCACCCTTTAATTAGATATGCTGACATTAATGACTGACACTTACATGAATTGCAAGGATACTCCTTCAACATTTCTAAAGGCTTATATGCATTACAATGCAGACTGAGATGGTTTAGGATTACTTTCTAGACCTGGCAAAGGTCTTCCAGGTCATGAAATAATAACAGCAGTGTCTCCCATGCTTCACCTTATAAACTTACCAAGGTGCTGCTTGATAGAAATCTCAGGAGAAATCAATGACCTCTGTCAACAAATATATCTAAAAAGGAGAAGTACTGTATGAAAAAAAGAAAGTGTGGTGCCTCAGAAAGAGCAGACTGTGGTTATCTTTTCTCTGGGGAACCCCTTTCAAACATTACTGTGGTTTCTGGATTACAACATAGTAGGACTGGATGGGACCTTGCAGTACTCTCTTCAACCTTCTGGGCAAAGGATCTTGATTTTTTTAATACATCATATTTATTTTTTCAGGACTTGCAGACTCCTATGAATAGCTTAGAGTTCTCTTAAAATTCATTTGTTTTTACCAAAATTTTCCTACAGAAAGCACATGCTATTTTTCTAAGTGATGTATTTTTTGTAATTTATTGATTCCCCTATATTCTGAAGAAGTTTATACAAAGTACTCTTTGATGCAATCATTTTGGATTTCAGTAAAGCTTTCAATACTGTCTCTCACAGGATCCTTCTGGACAAAATGTCCAGCCACAGCTGAATAAACACATCATGAGATGGGTGAGCAACAGCTCACGGGTGGGGCACGAAGGGTTACAGTGAATGGGGTGCCATCAGGTGGTGACCTGTCATTAGTGGGATTCCATAGGGCTCCATCCTTCCCCCTGTGCTCTTCAACATCCACAAAAATTACTTGGATACAGGACTGAAAGGGATACTAAGCAAGTTCACAGCTGATACAAAAGTGGGAGGAGCTGTTGACTCCATCAAAGACAGGGAGACCCTGCAGAGAGACCTTGAGAAATTAGAGGACTGGACAATCACCTCCAACAAGGGAAAGTGATGGAATCTGCACCTGGGATGGGGCAACCCTGGGTGTATGGACAGACTGGGGAAGGAGAGGATGTAGAGCAGTGCTGCAGAAAAGGACCTGGGGGTCCTCGTTGAGGCAAGTTGCACATGAGCCAGCAGTGCCCTGGCAGAGAGGAGCATCAGTTGTGTTGGGGTGCATCAGGCACAGCATCAGCAGCTGGGCAAGGAAGGCGATTGTCCCACTCTGCTCTGCACTGGGGCACCCTCACCTCGAATGCTGTGGGCAGTTTTGGGCACTGTAATATAAAAAAAAAGACATTAAGCTATTACAGAGTGTCCAGAGGAGGGCCATGAGAATGGAGAAAAGCCTTGAGGGGAACCTGAGGGCATTTGGTCTGTTCAACCTGGAGCACAGGAGTCTGAGGGGAAACCTCACTGCTGTTACATCTTCCTCATGAGGGAAAGAGGAGGGGCAGGCATTGATCTCTGCTCTGTCACCAGTGATAGAACCCAAGGGAATGGCCTGAAGTTGTGTCAGGGAGGTTAAGGCAGGATATCAGGAGAATGTTCTTCACTCAGAGGGTGTTTGGGCACTGAACAGGCTCCCCAGGGAAGTGGTCACAGCACCAGCCTGACAGAGCTCAAGGGTTTGGGCAATGCTCTTGGGCACATGGTGTGACTTGGGGATGGTGCTGTGCACGCCCAGGAGCTCAACTTGATGATCCAGGTGGGTTCCTTCCAACTCAGCATAATCTGTGATTCTGCAGTTCTCTCATTCTTTCTCTCTCTCACTCTTCTCCTTTACCCTTATTCTTTGCTATAATGAATCTGAATAAGAATTTTACTCAGGGCTCGGTTAGTAAATACAACATAAACTGAGCATTTTTTTAGACTTATGTGTGTTCTGAAAGTAGTGTATTATGTTTCATCCTCACACAGATGAATTCTGAACATCTTCCATACAGTAAAGGCCAAAAAGAAATTGCAAACTTTAGTATTGAAAGGAACTAGTCCTATCACAAAAGTTGCTTCTGTCTCCACACCTGTTCACAGGAAGCGCATTGCCTTAGAATGATGGAAACTATTAAAGTGAGATGCTGAGGAAACAGACCTTCTCTTTCTGAGCTACACACTGAAGAGTTAAGATGCTCCAGAAAATAAAGTGCCCCAGCTCTCCTCAAGAGAGAATGATAATAGGAACAAAATTCAAGTAGTCCTCTCTTCTGTACAATGGTGACATATTATTTTGGATTTCGATAAATATTTCCAAATCAAGAGTTTTTATGCTGGTGTTGAATTATCAGCTTCTGGGTGTTACCAGCAAGAGGTGAGCTACATGTACCTTTGGTCTAATTATTAGGTGGCTTCTTTGATTTTATGGAGTCATGAGGAATAACAAAAGAAGGGAAATCTTTGGAAACAGATAAACTTTAAAGACACCAGCTAAAGAAAACATAAGCATATTATTGATGTTTTTCAACACTTCAGCTGGGATTTGCTTTGAGGTTAAGGTATTTGAGGTTAGATATTAGTTTGTAGGTGGTTACATGTGGGCTATATAACTTAACATTGTGGTTACATCTAATACAGGACTGGTTTGCCTTGTTTCATTCTTTTTCAAATATTTTCTTCTTTCTTTTAATTCATATTTATTTTTCTTCTTTTTTCGTTTTATATTTTTATTTTTCTTTCTATGATTTGTGAGTGTTTTTTTCTTTTCTTCCCTCCTACATTATCAACCAGGTGGCATTTTTTCCATTTCAAATCCCAGCATACCCTGTTATAGTAGGTCCTTCATCACACATCAAACCATGTGTGTAACGAAGACAGGAATACACAAGGAAAAGTGAATTCCCCTTTTCAGGAATTTTAAGCAAGAATTCATGTTAACAGGATATTGATATATTTGTTCATATATTTTGCTTTTATACTCTGTTCATCCTTCTTCTCTACATAGAATTTTCTGTCATCTAGTCTTCTTTTTATTTTCATGTCCATCATTGTCACCCAAAAGTTTTTTCCAAAAATGGGGAAAAGGCATTTTGCTAAATTATTTCTGTGGGAATAATATGCAGCCATAAAACCATACAAAAGTAGTGTTTTGCCTGGATGTATCAGAAAAACAGAGTTTGAATTCTATCTTCCTGCCTTCTCACCCACAGAGAAAGGTGGAAGTCAGTGTTCTCAAACTCAGGAAAGGAAGGCACAACTTCAATCAGGAAAAAAATCAGCTGGAAAACATGCAGTAAAGATTGAAACCATTTGCTGTAGCTGCACCAGGCTGAAATTCCAAAGATAGGAGCATTCCTTAAGTCCATTTTTTCCCTGCTGCAGTCGCCCCAGCTACAGACCAGGACCAACTTGTCTGAGCTGATAAGATCTGACAAGATCACAGTTTACTGTGGAATGGCTTCAGGCTACTAATTTTGTTGTTGCTGTATTTGCAAAGACTTGGAGAATGGTATAAAACCAAGAGGAAACAAAATCCAGTTCCTCTACTTAATGATGCAGACATGCAGAGCTGGTTTCAATGGCAGAATTAAATTCCATTTACTATAATATTCAAAAGTTAAATACAAATACATGACATTTTAACTGTGAAGCTGTATATTTGGTATTTGTTTACTAGATTTTCTGATGGAATACAGAGGTGTGTCTTGAGAGAAGCAAAAAGAAAAGGACTGATTTACATCATCTGAGAATCTCAATGTCTGTCCCTAATTATGAAATCTTCCCTTAATGCCCTCATGAATCATTCCATGATGTATAAAAAGAATTCACAACCTGTAATTAACTGGCAACTGTTCCTTTGAAGAGAATACCCAGCTTACATGAAAATAATTTTTTTATTTCATTCATGACTGTCTTTTCATATGACCTTCCACCTGGAAATGAAGATTTGGAATAATTTGATCTAATTTTAGGTATGCTGTTTAGGTATATGATTCCTCTAGTGCTTTAACTCACATACCTTTTTCTCATAATTTTTTATGTAGTGTATGGAATTAGAGTAATGTCTTCTCCTGGCTTTTAATTTTTAATTTCCATTGTAAGAAAATGAGCAATCAACTGATTATTTCTACACCTTTTTTTTTCCACACCATAAGGATGGACACTGGTAGATTTCATACATTCACTGCCCTTGACACTGTTTTAAAAGTTAAGCCAGAGCAGAAAATGACTTAAAGGATGATCTCCTATGTATCACCAGTCATGAAAAATTATTCAGGAATCTTCTAGCAAACCTGGTGACTTCTGTTGAACATAAAAAAAATTCAGATTTTAGAACAAAATGTATCCCAGATCTAGGGAGGAAATCACAGCACTATCAAAAAAATTGGTTGGAAGGAACTTCTGGGGTCATAAGTACCACAACCTGCTCAATGGAGAGCTGGTTTCAAAAATTCAGACAAATTAGGAAAATCTCTCTTAAGATTTCACAGTGTCCCCGTTCTTCTGTTGAAACAGTCTCATGAAAATATTTTTTCTTCCAGACTGTTAGAATTTCTGTTACAGGTTTTGACCATTGTCTTTTTTTTGAATCATAGAATGGTTTGGTTTGAAGATCATCTAGTTCCATCCCCCTTCAGGGTGACTGTCCCTGAAGGGACACCTTCAACTAGACTGGCTTGTTCTGAGGCACATCTAACATGACTTTGAACATCTCTAGGGATGGGGCAGCCTCAACTACACTGAACAACCTGTTCCAGTGCTCCACCACTCTCACAGTAAAGAATTTTTCCTAATATCTTACCCAAACCTACTCTTTCAGTTTGAACTAATTCCCCTTTTTCCTTGCTCTTGTAAATGGTCTTGCCTCATCTTTCCTGCAAGTTCCCTTCCAGTACCAGAAGGCTGCAATTAGGGCACTTTGAAGGCTTCTGTTTTCCAGACTGAACAAACCCAATTCTCTCAGCCTTTTCTTATAGCAGAGGTGCTCTATCCCTTTGATCAGCATGGTGGCCTCCTCTGGATTCACTCCAGCAGCTCCATGTCCTTCCTGTGCTGGGACCCCAGATCTGGATGCAGCCCTGCAGGTGGGGCGTCACCAGAGTGAAGCAGAGGGCAGAATCCCCTCCTTCACCCTGCTGCCCACAGGGCTTTGGATGCAGCCCAGGACATGTTTGGCTTTCTGGGCAGCAAGTGCACATTGCTGGTCATGTCCAGTCTCTCATCCATCAGCACCCCAAGTTCTCCTTGGACTTCAAATCTGCTCATCCTCCAGCCTGTATTGGTATGGGAGATTGCCCAACCCAGGTGCAGGACTTTCACTTGGTCTTGTTAAACCATATGAAATTCCTGTGTATCCACTTTCGTTTGTCTCATTCCCTCTAGACAGCATCACATCCTTTAGGATGTGTCAACAGCACCACTCAGCTTGTTGTTGTGTACTTTCAAGAATAGTCTGCCAACACCCAATTTTTAATCTCCCACCAATAGATTATTAGACTCTCTGATACATTTCCTCTTGAGCTGAACAAACAATATTCCTTGTATGCCTTCTGTTTCATCTCCCAGACATCTTGGTGGCACTTTGACAGTCATCTCTATTTGCTGATATTCCTGTTTCAAGAGTGAACCATTATTGATGCAGAGTCATACAAGGGACTAATAGTTTCCCTCAACGTGCCAGCAATACTTTTGATGCTGTAGCTGGTTAGAATTCACAAAGAAACACACTGTTGATCTGTGTTCAATTTGTAGCTCACACAACACCCAGGGTCTGTCTCTGCAGAGATGTTGCTCAGCCTGGACAATTTCATGGGGACATTCTCCTCCGAGTGCAGGACTTTTCGGAAATCACTAAGCAATTCCTAATGGGAAAATTCCTCCTTCATGTTAACTTCCCTCTATAAGGCAACAATTTGGTGTCACCCACAGATTTGGTAAGGGTGGATTCTCTCCCAAGGTCCAGAGCATAGAAGAAAATATTAAAAAACGTTAATGTCAATATTTACCACTGAGGAGAATAAACTCATAGCTTTGATCAGAACATTGCAGCCCAGCTAATATAGAAGCATAGATTCATGGAATATGTTGAGTTGAAAGGGATGCACTGCACATCATCCCAGGACTTTTTGAGACAGGTTAGGTCTTTTTACTATACCATATCTATGGATACGAGCAGATCATAAAAACAGTATAGTAATATAGGTAATTAAAAACAAGCTGTTGATGTTTATTTTCACCAGAGACAGGTTAGGAATATAGGAATTCTACTGGCTTAATTATATAAAACATGACTTTAGGAAGAGTAACTTTTGGAAATATTCTATTTTGTGGTAGCCTATCCATACTATTTTCATCATGTGCCCAAGGTGTATGCTGGGAACTGGGTATCATTCATACCTATGGTACTAAAGAAGAATTACTTAATAAACACTAATCTCTAATCCTTTTCCTGTTAAGTGTCAAGTTCCTCACACAGCCCAGCGTAGATGTCTTTTGGATTTTATTAGCCTTATTTTTTTTTTCCCTGGCATGGTGAACAATGCAAAGTTGCATTGGCATTACAGAATGTAAATTGCGCATATTTCATTATCTAACATGGCATGTCTTTGTGACTGGGCATGGCTTGACAAAGAGGAAGCACTAACTGAAAAGCTTTTTGTTCACACAGTGCTAAAAATATAATTCATAAAGGTAATACTTAGTCAAAAACAGAAGAATTCCTCTGACTTTGAGCTTCATCAAGACCATGACTAACTCAGTCCTAAAATGTCCCTAAAAAGACCCTTTTTTTTTTACTTTCTTGACACAAAGCATACATACTAAAGCAAAAAAGGCATGTCTGTCTGGGCTTCTGCACGTGTATGCATATGTATATGATTGATTTCTTAAGGTCTTACCTTCAAGTTTAGTAGAGAACGCTCTAGCAAGGCCTAAAATTTAGCAACTCTATGCTGTTAGACCTTCAAAGATCAACTCTTTTGTTTACAAATTCCCCTAAATATAGAAATTATTTTACATCCATCTTTGTAACAGCTTACCTCTTATCTGAAACTGTTCTGATTTGTATCCTTTGTCCTTGATATTTAGTGTTTCCTTGGCTTCTACATTCAAGAATGGAAAGATGTATTTCAGGTAAAGGAGGTAGCATCCCTTTGAAATGAAATATCTTGTGTTTCTGATCAGATAAAAATGAATGCTCTTTTGAATGTTTGTGAAGGTTAAACAAATATACAATACTGGAACAGATTTCTGCTTGAAGGTCAGAGTCAGGATATAACAGGCCTCTTGCTGATATATCAGCCGCTCTCCTTGCTGGGTTCTGCTCAGAGCCTGATGTGTGCCTTCCCTTCAGAGCACCCGTTCTCAAAACAATAGGGACATGCTGAAGGAAATCATATTGTTACCCCACAGAGTTCTGGAGCAACTGAATGCAGAAAGTAGTCCCTTGGAAGTGATTGAAGGTGGTAAAATAGAAAAGTTGTGAAGCTGCACGCTGTTGCTCTTCAGGACAATCACATGGCCTTCACCATCCTATTTGCAGATTTCTTTCCAAATACTGCCTATGCATTTGTATTTTAAATTTTCTTACACTACAAGGCTGTGGTTTTCAGGAATTGAATTTCTTGTGTGAGTCTAGATCTATTAATCTTGCTGTTTGTGCTCTGTTAACTGTTGCCAAGAGTCTTTGTTGTATTGCAACTAAAAATTATTGAGATTCTAACATGCACAGACACACACACACACAAGCATTAATGATACAGGAAAAAATATCAAAATCTTTAATCACAAGTAACCCTTAGGGGACCTAATGAGAGAATGAGTCTTTAGGCTTTTGTTTATATTTACTATAAATTTCAGATCCTCATAACAGTTATGTCAAAAAAAAATTTCAATTTGGGATTAAGGATCTTGAAACCAGCACAGTTAAACCTGATGAAAATTTCTATGAGAATCTGAGGTTGCTGAAATTCACTATTGTTTATTTCATCTGAAGCAGATTTTATAAGGGACCATTCATCTGTATGGAGACCATGTGAAAACAAGATGTAAAATAGCCTGCATAATAGGAGGTTAATGGGAAAATCATTAATTTCAACAGGACAACAATTGCATTTTATAGGCAGTGTGATACTTAATCAAAGTAAAATATCTGGGCTGCTACACAATCATGTCATTAATACACATCCCTGTTCCTGATAGTCACTTCTGGCAGTTTCCATAGGCAAAATTCTAACTTTTCAAAGAAGAATTAGAGTCATAAAAAGAGGTACATGAACTAAACCTTACCACATAATCTAGGCTAAGTAGTTAGCAAAAGAAGAAATAATGTAGAAATAATAGAAAAATAATGTATTTCCAGGTTGGTTTCTTTTCTCTATTTCAAAGAGAGTACAGTTGTTGTATAGAGACCCATTCCCTCATTCAGATGTTTCTTCTACAAATATTAATATATCTCTACACTGAGTATTCAAACAAGTGGAGAATGTGAAATTTACCTATGTGAAGTAGGTTAAAATACTGACAATGTTAATATAGGGAGTTGTTAAATACATACCGAAATGTGTGATTTCCAAAACAGACTTAATTCCAAGACATAAGGACAGAGACAAATATTTGCAGCTTGAGAATACATATAAAAGAGTAAAACATATGAACAGCTACCACTTGAAGTACATCAGAAGTTCTACACAGCAATTGTTTGTTGATTTATACCATGTGCTTCCATTTTGGCAACAAATGACAAGTTTAATCTGGAAATGTAATAAGCTATTTATAGCTTTTGAAGCAAAATGTAAAACACAGATTTCTTTGGGAGACATTTACATTCAAGATTCCCTGGAAAAAGTGAGTAAGAAAGATTTTGGGCAAGATTATATAAAAATATGATATTAGTTGAATATCAGTTCCAACTTAATTAATATTATAAAATTAGCAAACGAAAATGAATTCATCTGCAACCAAAATACTAGCAATACCTTTATTTATGGCCAGAAGACAAGACATTTACATTTTCATTAACTCTAAGTTGCATCTATAATTTTAAAATCTCTAAATCAGCTGCTACCATTCAAGAAGAAATTACTTGAGACTCTTTGGATGGCACTATGGAACATCAATAGGGTTTAAATGGGTGTGAAAAAAAAGGTAAACAAGACCATAAGAACCATTAAAAAAGGAAGTAGAAAGCAAAATGCAACATGTCAATATAATGCTGCTTAAATGCATGGTGAATTTACATCTTGACTACTATGTGAAACTCAAATTTCCTTTTTCTATTTATCTTCTCAATAAATAGTCATCAAAGAGAAGTAGCTTTTCAAAATTAAACCTTTAAAAATGTTACCATGAGATAATATATAATCCAAATGTTTATGAATTCTAAAAATAAAGCTAATAAATGAATTGAAAACATGAAAAACATGTTCATCAAGGATTATTAAAGGTGAAAATGTCCTAATGACAAAATCACAGAATAGGAAGAGACTACAGTGACTCATCTGGTCAACTTCATTGTTCACTCAGAATCCCCTGAAGCGCATTGCACAGGATTGTGTCCAGACAGTTCTTGAATATCTCCAGTGAGGGAGACTCCACGCCCTGTCTGGGCATCCTGGTCCAGTGCAGAGTCACCCACAATGTAAATTCTTCCTCCTGTTCAGGTGGAGCTTCCTGTGCATCAGTTTCTGCCTGTTTCCTCTTGTCCTATTGTCTGGCAGCACCGAGCAGAGCCTGGATCTGTCCTCCTGATATCCTCCCTTCAGATATTTGTATACATTGACGAGGTCCCCTCCTCTGTCTTCCCTTCTCAAGGCAGAACAGGCCCACATGCTTCAGCCTTTCTTCATAAGAGAGATGCTCCAGCCCTTTAGTCATCAACCTGTTCCAGGAGCTCCATATCTCTGTTGTCCTGAGGAGCCCAGAACTGGACACAAAACTCCAGATGTGCCTCTCCAGGACAGGGTAGAGGGGCAGGATCACTTTCTTCGACCTGCTGGCAATGGTCTTCTTAATACAGCCCAGGACATCATTGGCTTTCTTAGCCACAAGGACACACTGCTGGCTCATGGACAGCTTGTTGTCCACCAAGTCCCTCTCTACAGAGCTGCTTTGCACGAGGTCATGCCCCAGGAAAAAAAAAAAAAAAACTTTAAAAAAAATCCCTGATTCAAACTGGAAGCATTTTGAGGGTATGTCTGGGGAAGGAACACTGTAAAGATCCCTATTTCCCCAAATCTTGGCCATTATCAGAGACAGGCTACAGACCAGGACAGTAAGTTTAGGTATGTATGGGCTTTCCCGTGCTCTAAAGTAACAAGAATAGTGAATAGATCAAAGGAGGTCTGGGATGTAGTCCTCCACACATCCATATGCAGAAATATATGCAGCCATATTTGCCTGGGGTTTAACAACAGGGATCAAAATATAAAAAAGTCACTAAGGTATGGATATGAAAAATAAGAGGCAAAGTCAGATTGTAAAAATGTGAAGATATCTTCTGGAAAGACAACTTGTGTGAAACAATAAAGTGCTAGGATTATAGGAGGTAATGCCTCCAT
Organism: Melospiza melodia melodia; assembly: GCF_035770615.1. Lineage (NCBI taxonomy): Eukaryota > Metazoa > Chordata > Aves > Passeriformes > Passerellidae > Melospiza > Melospiza melodia. The sequence goes on along the minus strand of NC_086197.1, from coordinate 85,974,454 downwards.
GAGGGGAAATAACTGCACAAATAATCTTTTAATGTGAATGCATTTAAAATCCAGCATTAAACTGATACCAGTAGAAGAGATATGAATTTGTCATGTTTTGCTTCCCACAAATCCATGGGAATTTGCTACTACCTTGGAGTGAGGGTGCAGTAAAGAAACACTCCTGGCTCACTGCTGGGATCTACCTCACAGAACTCAGGCTGTGGAAATGTAAAGCACTCTTCTCTCCAGTTATAAGATGTCACACAATCCTCCCAGTCATGGTGAAAACACAATAATGTTGGTGATACATTTCCTCCCAGATAATTTGTATCTAATGGAAAAGTAACATATATCTAATCAGCTATGCAGTGGGGAATGAAAATGAACCAGAGATTAATCTATTCACAGTTCATTGACTCTCTGAAATTCAGGCCTGTTGCCTCATTTGTGAGACAGAGGAAAAAACCTTGAAAATTTTACTTTAAAAATTATTTTACTTGTTTAAGAAGGCAAATTGTGTATTCAAGACACTAGGTTTTAGCTTTCCTTAAAATAAAACGAAACTGGTATTTTGGTTGAACCACATAACTAATAAACACAATTTTATTACAGTCTACTGAAGAAGCATAGAAGAGGTTGCTATATTTTTACCACACTCGCCTGCGATGAACACAGTGACATATGGACTGGGATGTTTTTCTCTTGAACTGCAGCCAATTTAATTAGAAAAAAAAAAGGGGGGGGGGAAATATTGGCAAATTAAAAGAAAGGGGGGAAAAGAGAGAGAAATACATGCTTGCAGAAGTTCAAAGAAATGCTTTGACTTCATTCTTACAAGTCACCCATTTAGAAGCTGGCAGAGCATTCATATCTTGTGCAGTTAGCCCATGCTGTCTCCCATTGAAATGGAGAAGCAGGGGGCGAGCAATTCCCACTGAAATCAACTGTAGCTGGCTTCAAGCTGTGTTTTCCTACTATTAAGACTTGCTTTGCAGATAAGGTGTGGGAAATACTGATAATCTCTGAAACCTCATCCTTCGTAAATCCTACTTGCTGAAACATGCCGCTTGATTAATGCAGAACTGCATAACTTTTCTGAAATATTCACATTTAAATAAAAAGAAAAAAGAAGCAAAGGGAGGTGATGGTATGCATCAGGATTTCAACGTGGATTTACAATCTTTGCTAAGGATTTTCTTTGTGACCTTGGGGCTTGCAGTAATTGCCCATATGCCCTCTATTATCCTGTAGTAAAGTGCAGAATCTTCTCTCCCCAAGTATTTCAGACTCAACTCATACTTGCATGCATCATCTGACTTAACATAAATACATCTTATCCTGTTAATAAATCTATACTCCAATATGGCACCCTAGCTTCTCCAAAGCCCTGCTGAGCTGCCTATTAACTCCACAGGAGTCTACATTTCCACCAGCTGACGTGTGAAGAGCTGCAAAGGCTACCAAGAAATAGGAAGTTCTAATTTACACCTACTGATCTCCCAGCAAGGCTTTCAGGGGATGTATTCTTTGCAAAAAATGTTCAGGTCTGTAAGTGATCTGAGACCATGCTTACAATACTAAATGAAACACTACCAAATCAAATTCTGTGTATTAGACAATCACAGAGAAACCTTTTTGAGACTGACTGGTGCTAGTGTCCCTTTATTTCTAGCTGCCAAAGGAAGAAAATACATTCAGAAAATGTAGTAGGCATTGTTATCTAAACGTGACTCTGTTTAGTTTGTAGTGAATAAGCAGATTTTTACTAGTCACCAGGATAATCCACACTAAATCATTCTAAGATCAATAAATATCACTCCTCAAAGTGGGTTGTGGTTTAATCCCAGCCAGCAACCAAGTACCATGCAAACATTCACTCTCCTACCAGTTGAATCAGGGAGAAAATTGGAAGCATGAAAGCTAGAAAATTTGTGTGTTGGGATAGAGAGACTCTTAGGCCAAGCAAAAACCACACAGTTAAACAAAGGAAAACAAAAATCATTCACAGCCTCCTATCACCAGATAGGTGTTCAGCCATCACCAGAAAAGCAGGGCCCCATCACTGTTACTCAGGAACACCAGCAGCATCACACCATCTCACTGTTTCCCTCTTTGTCCTCCTTCCTACCACTTTATTAAATGAGGTTGATGGAATATGTCTGCAATATCCATTTGGTCAGTTTGGATCACCTGTCTCAGCTGTGTCCTCCCAGCTTCCCTTGCGCCTCCAGGCTCCTCGCCAGTGTAGGAGTGTGAAAAGCAGAAAAGGCCTTGGTTCTATCTGAGTTCTGCTCAGCAATACTCCATGTTAGCAACATCATTTTCAGCTTAAATCTAAAACACAGTCACTAGTCACTCATGACTGCAAAGAAAATTAACTCTACCCCAGCCAAAAACAGCACAAAGTGTTGAATGGTAGTCTAAACAGGGCGACCTCTCTTGCACATTTATAGGTGCAGACTACATATTTCAGTATGTATCTTTGTGGATGTTTCAAATTCAAGTGCATTTAGATTCTCAATTATACTTCAACTCCTAAATTCCTATGTATGTCAATAATAAATTAATAACATAAAGATCCTTAGGACATTTATGTGACAAGGCAGGTCCTTCTAGGCTGTTTCAGAAGGAGGTAATGCTATTAAAAAGTCACACCATCAGTCACCTGATGCAATTGAAACAAATCAAAGGAATCAAACCACATGAAATAAACAAGTAAAAATCAGTAAGCAACTCTCTCATGGAAATCCTGAAGTCACTGCGAAGAAGCATGACTTCTAGTGAGGGATATGCTCCACTTAATATATGATCCACAGTGCTTAATAGTGATAATTCTTCAAGCAAGAAAAGAATTAATTCCCCTGTATTCCAGGTGAGAGCTTTAAAGTAACTTAAAAGCTATTTCCATTTTGCCTCTTTTCTTGACAGCAGTATATAAATCCCTTCTGACATTAAAGATTAGTCTATATCTTGATGTTAAGACAGAGAAGATAGAAGAGTGGCTGTGAAAGGCACTGTATGCAGTTTTTCCATACTGTATAAGAATTCTGACCTATGGGCTACGAAGCCAAGGGAAGAATGCAGCACTCGTTTTTTTCCTGTGTTTTTACTGAAAGCAGTTGTGTTTGCTTTGTTTTATAAAGGCCAAGCCATCTGGTAGGTATGATCAGATGCATGGGGCCCCTCAGGGGAAGCAGATGAAGGAATAGATAGTTTGTGAATCTTGATAGGACTTATATATAATACAGCTCTGAAGCCTCTCAGCTTTGATGAGATGAGACAAGTTTCAGGTCCTACTCAGACTTCAAAATTGAAGCAAATAAGGAATAGTAATAATGAAAAATTCGTTGAGTACTTAATGGCTTTAGATATTATGGAATGTTCAGTCTGTGGGGCTTTTATAAAATGTAATAGATAAGAATAGAGAAACCAGATATTAACTCATCAAAAGTCTGGGAATAGTAAACTAAACAAGAATACAACAGTAAAAAAAATTCAAGATGAGATAGAGGTTTGAATAAAATTAATGTAAATTTCTTTATGGTTTTATCATCGGATCAATAGTATAAAACAAATGTTAAAAACATACATCTATAAAGATAAGTATGTATGCTTTTTAAGGTAATTATGTTAGTGGTAGCATTCAAAGGAACAAAGGTGATTTTAAATTCTATTGCAGTGCATTTATGATAGAATTAAGTTCATGTAGCTTGTGCAATTCATTTAATTAAAGCCACTTTTTCTTATTATTCACCTTTTTGGAAAGTAATTTATTTGATTTGAATGAAAACAAAATACAGGTAATAGAATTTTTTTTAAATATTGTTATTCTGTTCTTAAACATTTCATGTATTTTGGAAAAATGAGCACTATCTTTAATTAGGTTTGGGGTTTTCTTTCCTTGTTGTCTTTGTATACAGGAAATTTCTGTGAAATTAGATTTACTAGTCTGAATAAAATTATACGTTTAGCATTAAGAGTGTACAGAGTACTGCAGCATTAGTGCTGCCTGAAAGATTCTAGACAGCTCATGTCAAAACCAAGATTTCCAAAACAAAAGTTTTAAATATTAAAATGTATCTGTAGCTGATGATACATAGTATTTGCCATTATAGTTAGAATACTTTTTGTGATTTTTTAATTGATTTCCCTGTTTTATATATATATTTTTAATCATTATGTAGATAAAAAATACATATTTATCACATGGAATTAATTTTGATAGCCAAAAATGTTTTTGCTATTGTAAGCACATCTCCTGTGCATAATCAGTGGGTTTATGCTAGATTCTAGGCAGTCGCAATTCTGGTCACAGTTGCATGCCTGATTTATTAGAGAAAATCTCTTATCCTCTTGTTTAATTTTTGCTATGGGCCTTCTCACCCTGTGGGAGCCAGTTTAGTTTGGGTCTTCATTTCATGTTGCCCCTGAGACAAAAACTCCTAGTTCCAGGCAGTGTTCATCCTTCTAAGCAGGTCATAGTGCAGTCAGAACCCTCCCCAGCCTTTCACAGCCTCTGCTGTTGTAACTCATCAGTTATATCAGTTGAATATCAAGGTTAATGCTCACTACCTAGGGCTGCTGCCTGTAGTACCAGGGCCTCCCTGCTTCTACTCCACATTTTCATTCTCCTTAGAACAATCAACTATTAACAAGCACAAGACATTGAACTACACAACTGCACAAAGATAAACAAGAGCAAAAAATAGTTTAGGTGTCAGTGACGTGACTTCTAGGCAATAGTTAGCGTAGCCAAATCAAGGTAAAATCAGCTTCAACCAAAACAAGACAAGGCAAAGTGTTGGATCTTGCATTGCAAGGTCAAGGAAAAGGCCTTTTCTTAGTAACGTCAGGGCCAGACAAAGTGGGCTAAAGAAGTAATTGCTTGATTTGCATTCTTTGGGTGAATTCTTCCTGTAACATCAAATCAGGAGGAAGAAACTCGCTTATTACTGCTTGCTTACCTACCACCCACTGGAGGAAAAGATCAGATTCAAGAACATCTGAAGAACCTGGAGGTACACAAGTCCATGGGATCTGATGAGATACATGCCAGGACTGAGTGCACCTTCTGAGAGTTTGCAAACACCAAGCTGTGTGGTGCAGCTGACATGCTGGGTGGAAGTGATGCCATCCACAGAGGCCTTGACAGGCTTGAGATGTAGGCCTATGTGAACTTTATGAAATGTGACAAGGATTGTATTTGTGCTTACAATTACCCTGACCCAGGGTACTTGCACTTGTCCTGGGCTGCAAGTGCATGTTGCAGAGAATGGAGTGAGAGCAGCCCTGAGGAAAAGGGCTTGGGGACGCTGGTTTGCCAGAAGCTTGCCATGACCCAACAATGTGCACTTGCAGGCCAGAAAGCCAAATGCACCCTGAGCTGTGTCAAAAGAAGCGTAACCAGCAGGTCAAGGGAGGCGATTCTGCCTCCTCTGCTCTGCTCTCATGAGATCCCTCCTGGAGTGATTCATCCACCTTTTCAGCCCTCAACATGAAAAGGACATAGACCTGCTGAAAAAGTCCAGGGAAGGCTTGTAAAGATGATCAGAGGAATAGAGCACCCCTTCTAGAAAGATGGACTGAGAGAGTTAGGACTGTTTTCCTGGAAAAGAGAATGCTCTAGGGAGAATATATCAGCCTTCTGGCACCTACAGGAGAGCTACAAGGCTGGAGAGGGACATTTTGTGAAGGCATGTAGTGATAGGACAGGAGGGAATGGCTTTTAACTGAAAGAGGGTAGATTTAGATCAAAAAAAAGAAGCTCTTTACTGTAAGGATGCTGAGGCACTGCAAGAGATTGCCCAAAGTTATGGATTCTCCCTAGAAGTGTTCAAGGCCAGGCTGAATGATCTTGAGCAACCTGTTTTAGCAGAAGGTGTCCCTGCCCATTGTCAGGTAACTGGAGCTAAATTACTTTTAAAATTCCTTCTAACCCATATAATTCTGTGATTTTATGATTCTGAGTATTGTTTAAACCTATATATGCTAAATTCTCCTAAGAATTATTATTAACATTTAGACCAACATTCCTAAATTTGAAATTAAAAATACATATGAACAAATAGATAAATCTATTTACATGGAGACCTATCACATGGCTCTAGAAGTAAAAAAAATTAAATTGGAATTTTCAAGCCTTACATATTTCTGCCTATATTCAGTGACATATATGAACACATGAATAGCCTCTTGTATGTACAGATCTTTTGACACTTCATACAAAGTTGAAAACCAAATGTAAGCTTCTGAACTAAAACTTATTCTAAAAGTTGTATACCTTATCTGTGAATATTTTGAGGTATGATTGCAAAAGTACCACCTCTTTCACATCTATTTTCATGTTTCATTAATTCCAGAAAAGTTTACAATTATGCTTATCAATCTCTGATTACTTCAATATTTCCTTGAAATACCACCAGTTCTTTGATAGAAAAAATGTGATAGAGGAATAATAATTTGATGACTTAACTTGAAATACCTAAAAAAACCTTACAGTGTTGAGTTAGCACTATGCTCAGCAGAGATTAAAAGGTAAAGGATGTTTCACAGCAAGAAATATTCTGCTGTGTATGTGAAAGGTTACAAACGTGATTAACTGTGGCAGGTCTCATGTGCTCCACTCATTAATCTCACACCTGGTAATGCATTAGGGATGGCAGGAGTAAACATGATGGAAAAGTTCCATTTCATAATGCCATACAATATTAAGACAAAAAAATTAAACTGGGGTTTGGAAACTTAAAAGGGAGTATTGCTATTACTATTAGTTGTTGATACTGCTGTTGTTATTAGTATTAGTATTGGCATTAAGATGATGATGGTGATGATGATGATTACTAAATGCTGCAGCTAGGTTTAGATTCAAAGTTATCAATATTTATGAATATTTAGGATAAAATCCTCAAAAGTATTTCTAATGGCATCTTGCTGGTTACTGGTATCCATATGTACCCAACATATGTGCTCTGGAAAAAGATCACTTACTAGACATTATGGCATATGTCACCTTGGCAAGGAGGGCACTGCTTACCAAACTCTGTTAATACAATCTCTCTCATTTGTGCACTAAACATGATTTAGGTAAAATATTATAAAATGAATCAAGAAAGAGGTTAATTTATCACATCCTAAATAAGATTTTACTAAGTATGCATTTAAAATGTGACATAATTTTAAGAGAATTCTACTTAATTTTGACCTGAATAGGAATTTGCTGACTCTAGGTATGTTTCCAGAGTCCCAATAAGCACAGTGATTCTTCACTGTCTAGGAGGCAAAGGGGCTTTATTGATATTGAACACCACACATACACACACACTACCCACCCCATCAGATAGCTTTTATACAAAATACTGCTGCACCATCTGGGATGTTTGAAATAAACTGAGTATTGTAAATGTTAAGAGATAATTGCACAGTAGAATTTTCTAAAACAATGTTTTACTTCATTGTTTTAAAATGATTGTCACTTTTGCTTTTACTGTTTCAGATTTATATCAGGTCTTTGCTCTACTTTCTTCCTTTCCCCTAGGGCATGTTCTTCTCCTTCTCTTACCTCTTCAATCTCAGTTCACTACAGTTTTGCCTTCAAGCAATTCTTTGTCCCCACTGTAGTGTCTTGTCTTTCTGGTCATTAGCCATCTTTCTGTCTCTTTAGTAATAAATGGACAGTACCAGTATAGCATTAATATCTTAAGCATTGCTCAAATATTTAAGAGAATAGTGATATTAACACATCAATTTCTTCTTGGATGAAAGATTGATGGCATATTTAATGATAAAAAAGAAAGACTCTATTATTTCTAAGGAAATATTTCACTAGACCACTTGGTCTCCCACAGTTTGGAGCTGTTTCACTTTGAGCCATGGCTTGCCTTGGCTGCCACACCTGCATGGCAGCTCACTTGCAGGTGGGCTGTTAGTGGACAAACCATCAGTGTGGGCATCCTGCCAAACAGGTTTGGTTTCATTGAGTCTACAAAGACACAATAAACCACTTACATAGATTTCAAGTCTTATAAAACCTTTTGCAGTAATTCTGCTTGTCAAAGATAATTAGAAAACTGGGCCTTCATGAGAGGAGTGCTTGGCATTTCCAGGTGTATTTAAGCTGTTATCTAGCAGCTTGCAAAAAATGCATCTAACTTTCCATTTGTGATTTCTTCGTCATGCAGACTGGTTTCATCTGGTGGGTAGTGAAAGTAATGTAATTTCATTAATAGTCTTAACAAATACATAGATCATTCATACTTTCTCAAGCTTTGCTTTGCTGTTACCTTATCTCTTATACCTGAAGGATGACTGAAGTGTTTAGGGATGACATAGCCTGAATTAGAAGACAAAATTATGATTAGCAATAGAAACAAGCCAATTTTCACACTAATAAGCAGATCACTGTTATGTATGTAAAAAAAAAAAAAAAAAAAAAAAAGTATTTTTTTCAGTTTCTGTCACCAATATTTAAAAGATAAACATGAAGAAGGCAAATGACAATCATTGTTACTGGAATAAGTTATGACTTTTGAACACAGACAATGATTATGTGCTTACATGTTCAAGGAGATTACAGCAAACGTTAAGATATAACTTAAGAGTTGTCTAATTCAATGAAATCCTTGAAAAATAATGGTGCTGTACATGTCTGGTTAAATTGCTTGGGAAAAAAGAATTAAAAACCCAACTTTTTTCTCTTTTACAATCTTTTATAAATTAATGTCTCCAAAACTGCTAAAGTAAAGAGCATGTTTCCCTAATATCCCCTTACAGAGGAATGTTTTAGAAAATTCAGTCATAAAAAACGTTTAGGACCTCTATCACACCTATTACTGACCACAGTCGACAAACAAGAAAATCCTAAATATTAAGTAATGGAAAAGATACAATCCAACAGAGAGTGGATGATATATTACTTAAATTCTGCAATTACAAGGTATTAAAACAACCATTGTTTCATTCTAAAGACAGAAAATTACATTAATCCTTTAAAATAATTTTCTACTGTTCCACTACCCTGTATTGATATCTGAATTTAAAAAAAATTGTATTCATGTAGAAAAATAACATATATGCCTTGAAAAAGAGTTCTGAACTATTGTGGATACAGAAAATTGCCATCAAAATGAATCTTCAGCCATGTTTTCACCTTCAGGAAAATTTAATCCACACTATTTTTCCATCAAGGAAGACTTACATTTCAGACATTATTTATCTTGCTTTCTTTTTCTTCTATACATAAAGCCTAAGATAAAGGTAAGATAATTTAATAATTAATAAGATTATTCAGAAAATGTTACAAGAAGTAGATTTTAGTTTTTTCCCCCTTTAACTACATAAAACCTTTTCAAGCCCCTTAACACATCAAGGTAAATCCTGATGATATTTTGTTGTTAATGTCTTAGCACACTGAGACATCAAAAATAGATTAATTGCCTATTTTAACTTAAATAAGTTAAATGTTATCAAAAATGCAACATAATTCTACAGAAGCAGAGTATTTTCTTCTTAATGACAAAAGAATTGCAAAGATTAAGGTCAGTCAGTAAGTACTGTGTAGACTTCATACTCATTCACTATCTACCTCATTAACGAATGCAAAACCTATTGCCTGCTGTCTTGTTGGGAGAATTAAGGATATAATCCACAATCCCAAAAAGTACTGACTGCTTCCAGCCTCTGGCTATGCAGTAGGACCATCATGAGGGAAAGAACAGCTCATCTTAGCCAGCTTCTATGTAAAGGTGCAAAAAACCAACCACAAAGCCCAACTTTGAATGGAACTACATGAAAGTCCTGAGCTGCATTGTGATTGGGTAAATTCTGATGCTGATTTTCCCCATCTGTATTTACCTCTTCAACAATTTATTTTGGGAAGAAGATTTCAGCGCTCAGAAAGGCTTGAGACATTTATGTATTTCTTCTTCCTACAGCTGCAATTGATTGATAGCAGCTTTTTCCAGTGCCTGGTGCATGTCCTTAGAAGGTAAGGACAATCAAGTAATGACAAAAGGACTGTAAGGTTTAAGCTCAATGAGTTTGCTTTCTTCTTTTTGTTGCAATTTTTTTCTTTCCATCACCTCTTCCCCCACAAAGGTAGTATTATTTATCATTACAGGTTTTTTTCTCTGAAAAATACTTAGCACTCAAGAAGGAAAAGGGAGGATTTATTGGGTTTCAATATATGTTTGTGCATTTACTGTGCTCCCAGTGGTTTAGTTATAGGAAAATAAGAATGCTTAATAAGCCATGTGTAGTGTCCTACTAGCAGCTTTATGATATTTGTTTGCATGTCCTGCTCCTAAAATGTAGATTATATTTAGAAGTATCTAATAGTGAGTTCACATCTGTTTTCAATTCATTTTTTAATCCCTTTTTTGGGGGGGATTGAGTGTTTTGTTGGTTTCTTTATCATTTAAATTTCTCTAATGTTGTTAAGCATGTAATATTTTCCTTCTGATCATTACAAATTATAAGGCCCTATTACACAGAAAGAGAAGAGTTTCACAATCTAATTTCCCACTGGCAAAAAAAAGAAAACCCCCCTCATGAATTGTTTATTTTCTTCCTGACAATCTTGGTGATATGTGCCCTTTGCAGAAACCTATCCATGGAGTTATTAATAATTTACAAGATTTCCTTCACCAGAATGGGCATTCCTGGTGTCACTGCTACAAAAATGGAAAGTGGCAGAAATAATTACGGATACTGTAGTTCATGCAGTTGCCACTTTCACTTTGCAACTTTTTTGCCAAAACTGCACAGAAGAGTTGTTAAAGTATATGGTTTCTTGGAATAGGCTACATCTCACACATCCAAATTTTTGCTTTATGTGGAATTTGTCACTTTCGTTAGAAAACTACTAGAATCCCATAATTCAGGATGTCTATTGGACTATCAACACCATGTGTGAGGACTGGGGAGAACTCTGTATGCACTGTGAAGAATACACTAGAGCTAAGTTTTTTTTGCAGACAAATAACTCCATGTGAACATGCAGATACCAGTATTCCATATTTTGATTCACAGTCTGGATACAGAAACAAAGAGCTGGAACAAGCTCAGAATTGATACCTTCGGTCAGATCATGTCTAATTAGCACTCATAGTACCACATTTTATTACATAATAAATTGCTCTACCTCCTGTGCAACCAGCAGGTAGCAAGAACACTTACCCAGAAAGTCAGAATGTTGAGGTTCTTGCACTCCCAAAATAACGTTATAAGCAATCCTGGTAACACAACAGTTGGAGATGAAATTAACTCAGTGTAGAGATGATGGACCTCTTTGAAATGTAAATTAGCTGGAAAATGTGTGCTGGAATACAGGTGTTCCTCTTCCTAATGCCCTAAAAGCACTAAGCACCACTCCCAAGAAATTTGCTCACTGAATCATTTTGAAGCTACTTCTAGTGGCAGAAAAAAAATAAATATGTGCTTTGCTGTCTTATTATAATCACAAAGAAAAGCAACATCCAATGCTTAGGAAATTATTAGTATGTCCTCTGGTAAATTAAAGGTGAAATCTTCAGTGGAAAGAGTAGAATTTTCCTAATGGTGGTAAACCTAGTCCACTCTGTCTCTATGCTTCCCTTCTCTCCCCAGTTCCAGCCCTTTTTCTTCCCTTTCACCCTTAAGAATGACAGCTGAACTACAAAACACAGCCTGTGTCAACAGTTTAAATGTGTAAAAGTTGGACATCAGACATAACTGTGCATAACAGAAACAGCCTCGAAGCATTCAAAGGTGACAGAGAGGCCATGTGCCAATGTTCCCTTCTGTTCAACGTCTCTGTAACCATCTTTAAAAGCTCAGCTGTTGTTGATCTTTCAGCATCAGAGCAATAATAATCTTTCCTGTCCAAAGGACCCTGATGATCATTTCATTTGGTGGGTTAGATGCAATTATATATAGATAACTTTTCATTGAGGCGGTCATCTTGATATGTCTCCTGCTCCTCTGATGCACTCCCCTCCTGTTTGTCCTCCCACCAGCTCCCAAATCAAAACAGGAGCAAAAGTTTTGGCTGCTCCTCAGGGCATGCACTTATTTACCCCTCAGGATTTATAAGAAACACATAGAAGTACACTTTGAAATAATAAAGAGCAAAGTTGAATTTTTGAATTCTCAGCTGGCATGAAGTCAAAGTCACACAAACAACTTTTGCATATGGAATGTGAAACACTCAACAGAGCAACTAGATGCATTATCATGCATGCAAAGCCTTTCATAGTCAAATCCTTCTAAGCTCCATTGCACATGCATATCACGATAAGTGAAAGTGCAAGCAGGCTACAAATGCTTGTAATGTTCATGTTCCCATAGTACTTAGGGAATTTTAATGAATGCATGTATAATTCATTTAAAAGGAGATAACTGGCATGTGGCATACCAGGAACTGTGACCTGTTCCATTGATGTTAATGATAACAGCCTCAGCCAACTGCAGTGATGAACCTCCTTGAACCTTACGGGAGCTCATATATTTTCCTCTTGCTATAAATGTTTCATTTTACCTGATACGGTAATGAAATTGTCAAGATAATGAACAGAGTAATCATTTCACACAAATGGCTAACTTTAATTAAAAATCACAGTGTTGATTGCTAAAATATGGGGGTAACAGGCCATTGATCAGATTACAGATCGCTGATAATTGAGATGTGGCTATAGATGCAAAGACCTGTGAACTGCACCTTACTGAAGGACATAATGTGTGCTGTCAGTAAGCAGCAGTCTCAACACATCATTAGCCCATATATATGTAATTCTTTACTCAGCTGTTAAACCTGCAAGGACAAATATTACCTGTTACACCACCTCCAAAGTAACAGTCTGAATTAATGACACAACTGCCTAGGTAAGGGGTGTCAGTGTCCTGAGGATGTGGTTTCTGGGACCAATGGGAGACTGCTTGTTTTGGAAGGTATTCCTGAAGAGCAGAAACTCTCCTACCCTATGGCATGCCATTCCATGGCTGTCTAAGTGGGTAGCACTCACAGAGAGAAACTGAAGTTGGCTTTTCTGAAGAATGTCTCAAACCTCTACTCTTCTGAATGTAGTGATCAGTTCCATGTCTTGCTATATTCTATTCTATAATTTTCATCATAGTCACAAGGTTATAAACTCATCCCATGTTATAACAAGAAAGCTGGATATTACTTTTTAAAAATTTGGGAGTTTTCAATTAAAATAACCACTCTTTCTCATTCTCTACTTTTTTCAAGGAGTAGAGAAAAAGAGAAATAATAAAATTTGGCTTACAAATCAAAATTATGAAGCTGATGTTGAAAGATCTGACAGGGTCCAGAGCAGTTTTCTGCTGTGACTATAGGTCTGGTCATTGTGGACTTGATGTGAAATTCCAAGGTCTTATGAGACTCACACCAATGCTGTCTTCTTAAAACTTCCCTCCTTTCTTTACTACCGGCAAAGAAATCACACCCTTTCCTCCCAAGTGTCTTTGCTGTATTTTTTGCTAGATTATAATACTGGTTTGTGTGTAATTTTATCTTTGAAAGGCATATAGATTTCACAGCAAGACACACACAGTGTATCTGACCTCTCTTCTTCATACCAGTTGCCAATTTACTGCCTGATAAAAACTGTTATTTGAAATTTCCGTGTAAAACTCTACATTATATTATTTTTTAGAAAAAAATACTCAAAGGATAAATATCTGAATTTTTGGAACTCGTCTCAAGCCGTGTGGCAAACCACACCTCTGCCTACCAGGATCCCATGGATACCTCCATTGTTGTTAATAAAGATTTAAGAACTATGAAAGGTAGCCCCTCTGATGGTATGTACAGAAGTACCCATTTAAGTTCTAAATAAACATTCATTTGTTAACCAAACCTAATTTCTCAGCAGTGACATTACAGTGAAAAGCAGGATGAGCGTATCCCACATTTTTTAGAAATTTATTGACGGAATTTCTTTGCATGTCTTTTTTAGGTTGAAGAAGGTTTAATCTTTATAACCAAAATTTATCACAAAGAAAATTCAATATCCAGCAGTACACCTGGAAAATTGGAGGAAGAATTCTTACTCTATGCTTCCAGTCAGACCTATTTTGACAGTGGTGGCTTTCAATCAGTTTTGAGCCATAAATTTTTCTGGGATTACAATTTAAAGTCTTTATAACAATTCTACCATGTAAGTCACTCTAGCTTACCTCTTCTAGTGGAGTTTGAGATTTGGGAAGAAAAAGGAGGAAGTAGAATGAGACCAAGTTTTAACATATTGCATCATTGCTCAAAGCAGTAATATAATTTTTTGCACAGACATATCACAAAACACTGCTGCTGATGTCTACTCTGGAATAATCAATGTGGACTACATAGGATCCTTCCAGACACTGATTGGGTATAGTCAGACCTAACAACAAGTATATTCATATGTCATTTCTCTTGGCCAGTCTGTATTTCTGTAGGACAATCTCTGCTGTTTTCCTAAGATACAGCCCTCCTAACATTTAAATGTTCCTTTCTATCACACTTGCTATTCTTTTCCAAAATCACACCAGGAGTTCAGGAGTCAAAACACTTTTTATTCATATAATCATAGATAACAGGCAAATATGGAAACTGGGTGGTGCTGAACAAGTTGCTCTACTGTTGTTCTACTAGGACTCATCAATGCCCTTCAGAGAGAGACATCCAGCAGCGCCTTTGCACTGCTTGTGCTCCTACAGATGCAGAGGCAAACAGTGACAACAGTAAAAATTAATGGTTTTGATAAGTAAAACTTAATGGTTGACCTCCTTTAAAGCTGCATCTCATATTCTCACAAAGTGAAAAAAATCCTGAAAGGCTAAGGACTCATAAAAGTGAGTTTATGTGTTTAATAAGCTAACAAGGTGTTTAGCTACACAAACATTCTTTTTATATGGTCATGGTCAAGAATTTTTGGAACATTAACATATCCTTGACAGCTGCAATGACACAGATTCACTTTACCCTGACACTCTAACAACATTCAGTCATTATCAGCCAAAATCTATCTGAACAAATGACCTAAGGATAAAAAATTCCATATCTATTACCTATTAAAAATTTTCTGGCTGCTTTTTTGTTTGGTCGGTTTTTTTTTTTTAATCAAAAATTACAAATAGTTTTAGTTAAGCAAATAAAGTCTCAAACATACTTCAAGTAGGTAAATATATAAATATTGAATCCAGACATGCACAATCTCAGGACTATCTCTGATAGAAAATCAACATTTCCTTACCTATGAGCTTAAATAAACTGGACTATGAGAGCTGAATTTCAACTAATGTCATGTTTAGTCTATATGATATGTAAAATACAGTAGAAGCACAGCATGAGACCAAAATATTAGAAAGATAGCACCTTGTGAGGTCTCTAATAATAGAATTTGTGCTAGTTTCAGTATGCTTGAAAGTATTCAGCAATTATAAGATATATCATAGGATGCATCCATTACCATACATTGACTATCAATAATAGCAATTATATATATATTTATATTATATATATAGCCATTTATGTCCTCAAAAAGCAGGTATTTTCAGGTTGGGTTTGTTTTTTAAAAAATACCTCCCTCCTTGAAATGAACGATCATATTATTTAATTTTTGAATTTTATGAGTACTTAATAAATGTTATTAATTCAACTTTAAATCTCAGAGCCCAGTAACTCATAAAAGCAAATCAATTAACTTTAAGTGGTAAAACTGAAATTTTCTTTCAGAGGAAAACTGGATAGGAGCAAGACAAAACACTAAATTATGCCTACAGAAGAGACTTTTAGAGATGTCTGTCACATATTGACATGCCCATGTAGGCACTTTCTCTCTTGAGCAGTGTGACCAAGTAAGCTTCCTTCTTCTAACTACATTAACATCATCAACTTTGTTAATACAAAGAAATTTTGGTGAGCATCACTCTGTATGAGAATCCCAGTTTATCTCTTCTGAGGCTAAATGTATATAGTTTGAAGGGGAGAACTTAGAAGAAGTAAATATTAATTTTTCTAATGTTTGCTCATGGTGCTGTTAGAAGAGTGACTTGAGAGCATTTCTGTATCATACCCCATTAAATATATATATTCCTTTATTACTTTCATTTTCCTAATGAAACATAGTAAGTTAATGTAAAACACGACATAAAATTTTCCCATAATTTCCCAAAACAATAAGCAGTTAGTGTCTCCCCTTTAGCTTCTTTACTCTCCCAGGAAATTCTCAGGTTGCAAAAATGACCATTACATTTTTTCTTTTAATGTGATTTTTCCTTTAGTATATTGCAATGGTAGGTACTTTTGAATATGGGGAAAATCAACTGTGACAGCATTTATTAAATCTTCAAGAACAACTTGTGTCTAAAACTGACCTGTCAGCTCTCATATGATGCAAAGAAAGGAAGTGAAACCTAAAGTGCAGGTGAATATTAGCCATCTATATTTTACAAGGCCACTAATTAAATCAGTGGAATTTTTTATGCTCTGGTTTTGTTCTTGATAACACAGATGTTTTTCCATGCTTTTTTACACTCTTCATGTCACATTTTTAAGTAACACTAACCTGCCAATAAAGATTATATGATTTTCAGTTCTCATGGATCTTCATTTACCAAACAATCAAACTGTATGATCTTCATCGACTTCTGCTCTGTTTCCACCTCACAGTAAGCCAATGTCAATTGTTCAACACTGTTATTTTCCAAGCACTATAATGCCTAAAGGCTGTCAAAATCATGCTGTCATCATATTGGGAAAGAGATTGCAAGTAAGCCTGGGGAGGGGGTAGTTTTAAATTATTCCTGTCAACTGATTTTAACAGAAGAAAATCTTATTGGAGTCTACCCCAGACAGGCTCCAGTGGTTTTCCCATGTCAGTGGAGCCACCATATCCATTGCTAATGGATTTTCATGCACAAAACTTGGAGCTGACAGGAACATGAAAGTGGCTTTTTTGGCTTAGAAGTTACCTATTCATTTGATGAAAAATATTTAATTGCCAAGGATATGATTCCAAACTCTGCATGTCCTTATGACGAAAAGTGAACCGCATTGTGGTCTGAGGTTTCAGCTAGAACATGGAATTGGGAATGCCATTCCTAAACCAAGGCACTGCTCCACTGTGGATATTCATGGGATAAAGGGGCACAGCCTGACTCATCATGGTCTTCACCATGGGCTGCAGGGGAACCTCTGCTCCAGACCCTGGGCCACCTCCTCCCTGGCATTCTTCACTGACCTGGGTGTCTGCAGGGCTGGTTCTCTCATATTCTCACTATCTTGTCTGGCTGCAATTACTTCTGCATAATAATTTTCTATTTCCTTCTAAAATAAGTTGGCCCAGAGGTACTTCCAGCATCCTTGATGGGCTGCACCTGACAGCACCAAGTCCCTCTTGGAGCCAGGTGGCATTGGACAAAGGGAAGCTTCTGGCAGCATCTCAGAGAAGCCACCCTTGTAACTCCCTCATACCACAACCTTGACACACAAAACAAATGCAATTTTAAATGTTTTTTTCATCAAGCACTACTTACTCATGACTAAAAAGAGTAATAATTTTCCTAAATAAGTTTAGAGTTCACCACCTATGCATGGCACATGATGGAAACACTATAGCCAAATTTTAAACAACTAAAAATAGCTCATATTTCAAAGTAATTTACATATCATATGCTTTAAAAAAGCAATATCTTTTGACATTTATAAAATACCCATAGTATACTATAATACACAAACAACTTGTTTGTACTACCTGCTTCTGTACTAAAAATATATTATTCGCTATAAATAAACCTGTTGGAAGAAAATTGCCTTTTCAATATGTGCAACACACTGCTACTGTTAATGAAGCATCTGAATAAAAGTTAATCACATTTTTTTGTTAAGTGCAACCTTTGATCACTTACATTGCTGGGAAATGCAGGATGGTGCTCATTTTATTCACAGTTTAATAGAGTTTAGTTCATCATATTTAACTTGACACAATATTCCTCTGGTCTTAAAAGAAGAGAAAGAGGTGCTCAGGTAACTGGCTCAGTGTTTCTAGTTTTTCTTTGCTTCAGGAATTTATAAAAATGGAAACACAAGAAAAGGTAGTTTTTGAAAATTCAATGCAATTGTACAAATATAGTTATATCAATTACACTGAACAGTAAGCAACATATGAATCAGTCCTTAGGACCATTCTATTCACTTTGTTGGCTATTCTCTCAGCAAATGCAGGAATACCTTTCTGAGACTAGCAGAAACTGCTAACATTCTTGAAGAACACTGAAGCCACCTTGCCCTAAAAGAATGCAAATTTTCAACCAGAGTTTAACCTCATAGTCTGGAAAACAAGCAAAACAAAGCAGCACAAACAAAAACCAAAACCAAACCAAACCAAACCAAAACCAAAACCAAAACCAAAACTACCAATCACCCCAAACACAAGACCATAGTTGTGTCATTTCTCATCTCACACCTAGAAGGTGCCACCTATATTTGTGTTTCAGTCAGATCCATCACTGAAGGAGATCAGTGCTACTCATTCAGCCCTGGACCTTCTGATGAGACAGACTGATCCCTTGGATCTCAGGAAATGCTTCTCCCATTTAATAGTTTTGAAATAATTTATCACAAGAGATAAAGCTACTTAAAATTAATGATATTGGGATATTGTTATTAGGAGGAAACATTTGGATCTGCTACAAGTGCATCAGCTTGGGTCAGATACATAACCACAGAAAGCAATTAAAAGATTAACATTTTCTCCAGCTAATGATCTGATCTACCACATATGAAGCTATTCTTTATCTATAGTCTAGATTTAATTTCATTATAGCTCTTGTATTGTAAAAAGGCTAAAAGATTGAAAAAGGAGATGTGTTCCCTTTGTGTATTAGTGTAATTAATACTGGTAAGTTTCATGCATTTCTAGATTCTCTTTGTTCTATAATATGAAATTATTACGAACTTTTTTTTTTTTTAAGATTTGTGCTTTGTGATGTCTTTATTATAGATTATTTTGTTGGTTCTATTGAAAAGAAGCTATTTGAAAACCAGGAGTTCCATCTGAAATCAAAATATTATGAACAGGGTTCTTTCTTATTGGTACAAGTAATTGTTTGGCATGAGGACCGATTTGAGATGCCAGAGAAGATATTTTCAATAAATGTGAGCTATTTATCTTTTATGTAAATTCAGCCATATTAGGAATTTAAACATGAGTGTAATTTTGGCTTTCACGAACTGTTTATGACTTTGAAAAGTAGTCCATGTCATTAGGAAAAGTGGAAATTAATTCTTAGGCCCACACTATCATTTGCCTTTTCTAGCAATCTAAATATTTTGCAGTTTTACTGCATTTTCTGTACTATGCATGTGCCATATGTGACCTTTACTGCAAGCAGCATCTTCATGCTGTTTGCAAACCCAAATTACCCAAGAAAAAAATTGTTCTCTAAATTTACATATATAGTTACACATACATAACTGTATGTAGATGAATATTTCTAACTTTTCATTTGGATGCCTAACATTTATATATCACCATATATCATGAGATATATAAATGCTAGTGTTTTTATCCAGTACATGCAGACTACTGGCTTTAAATATAGCACAAATTTTGACAGGACTAGTCATCTAATGCCAAATTGACAGGAATATATGAAACAGCCTCAACTTAAATAACCTTTTCAAAAAACCCACAGAATAATTATGAGACAGAAAAAAGAATATGGTTAAAATAATATTCAGTGTATTAGAAGTTTCCAGATTTTTTAATGATTTCTCTGGAATAAAGAAAAAGAGTAAAAGAGGCCAAAGAAGCAGTAAATAAATTTAGGTGTAAAAGCTGCTCTGGCCAGACAAACAAAAAAAATTCCTCACTAAAGGATTACATATCACAGCACAATTTCAAAAGATTACTATGGTGTCTATGAGAAGAATAGATAAATTGCATTGAAGTCATGAGATAACATTTTCAAGAGTGCCTCAGGGAATATTCAGAATGGTTTACTTATCTTGGAGACTTTAATTTCCCTGAACTCCCTCTGTAGACAGTGTGTGAAAGTGATCCCTCCAGAAGGAAATTCACACTGTCTAAGGAGGCTCTTCCTTTGAAACACAACTATTTGGGAGTCCAGAGCAATGCAGAAACAGTGATAGCCACAAAGTTTTCTTCAGCCCAACACACTTTTCCACAAAAGCATTCCTTTATTTAATGGTAAGAAAACATATTTCTGAACTGATCTCTTTTCAAGTCTATTTTTGCTTTGATTAAAAAAAGAAATGATGAATCTCTTTTGGCATGTACAGAGAATCCTTTCTTTTGGGAAGGTCAAAGAAACAGTGAAGTATTAGCATAACTTTTAATTATTAAATCGATACTACATTTCACAGAAACAAACACACAAACACTTTCATATTTTTTGTAACTGGCTAAGTACCACACTGTAGATAAAAACTAGATTGGATTTTTGCCTCTATTCTATTAGAAGTCACCAAAGTTTTAATATCAGCTGAAGAGTAAAAAAAAAAATTTCGTTTCTTTTGGATTAAACTGCTTAACTTCTTTGACACTTTCCAGTACCCTACGAGCTGCAGTGTAATTTGAAAAATGAGAAATTTTTATTACCAGTTTTAATGGTGAAGAAGTTAACATGTTAACACATTTTAAGTTCACAATTTGTATGATATGCTGTAATGAAAGTGATAGTGAGGAGAAAGTTTTACCTGGATAAATAAACATGACAGTAATACTTTTCTCCCTAAAACAGTGAGGGAATTAAAGTGGATTTGAGAGACACAGAGTATTTCAATATTAGTGGGACTCCAGCTGGTCAAAAAGCTCTCAAAAATTTACTCTGTCCATCCTTGTTTCAGTGTTCATGCTCTGACTTTGATAGATGTGTATGTGTTATATGGATATGTTCAGCAAGCACATACAGTCCTAAAATGGATATTCCAAATAGATAACATTAAAATAGATAAAACAGATAAAAAAGATAGTGTTGAAAAGCTCAGAACTGCTTTTTGGTGAGGCAGTTTCCTTCTTTTTTTCTAAAAACCATTGATTTACTTTAGATACTACTGATATCCATGCTGATCAATAAATATCGGAATAAAAATTATTACATACATCAAAATTGTACCACAATATAATTGGAATATCCCATAATTTGCTGCAGTTATTATTAACCCAGGATACTGGGGTCTATAAGATGTTCTAAAAATCTGAATCAGACTCAAGACTTTGTGCTAAAGCACTTCTGTTACAGCACTCTGATGTGGTTTCCATGGAATACCTAAGGGTTAAACATATCAGTCTTGTTCTTGTAGAAGTCATTATCCACAGAAAGCTGAACTGTGCACACAATGTCAATTTAGAAGGCATTTGCACACAATGTCAATTTAGAAGTCATTTGCTTCCAGTAGATTCACTCATTATATGAAGGTAAAGGCACAGCTATTATTATCTCCTTATTAGGTCAAATACTCTGGGCAAAGAAGAATTTAAAGTCTGACATTAAATACCTAGAAAGTCTCCTCATTTTTATGTGGTTGCCTTCTGTAAATAGAGTAAAAACAGTGCTGTGATATGCACTTAAGTATGTGAAAGATTATGTGGAAAAAATATGAAGGAATTTCTGTGACTAGTGTTTTGCTTGTATATTTATATTCCAACAATGTAATGCCTTAGAAAAAGCCTGTGTTGCCAGAGTTATCACAAGGAAACTTTTATTTTATTTACTTTATTTCTATAATTTTGTGTGGTGTTTCTGAATTACCTTGACAGTATAACTTCTAAAATTAAATTCAAAATTGTTCAAAAAAAACCCAGCAAAAATATTATGAAGGTTGTTTTCAAAAGCTGTTATGACATTTCCAAGGTTGTACTAATGACAACATCTGTGTTATGGGAATCACAAAGTAAAATCATAAATACTCATCACAGCTGAGAGACAACTGGGTTACAGAATATGATGATTTAAAAATGTCAAACTCCCAGAAACAGAAAGAGTAAAAGATGCAGAAGGGAAATACTCATGTATTCATGTATCATATTCCTATGACAGGAAAAAGGAAGTAAAGGTTACCAAGTAATTTACTTAGTCTCATAAAGTATGAGAAATACAAAAAGAAAGGAAGTCTATCTAAACCATGTAAATGGAGTGAGTAAAGGAAGAGGACTTAAAACATTGATCCAGCATATAACCTGTTTTAAAAGAACACAACCAACAAACACAAACCCATAACAATTTTGTATCTAACAAGAAGTCCAGAAGAGAATATTGAAAACTTATTGACTGGGCTTATAAACAATAATATTAATTAAATTTATGCTAAAAATGGTAAAATTTTGTGTCATAGGTCCTGATTTTAATCTCATTTGAAATAGAATAAACTTAAGCCAAATAAATTTATTTGGGAAATAATGCATCTAGATAAAGTAACATTTGTCTTGTTCTAAATATATTTTTTAAAAGATTCATTTTTTAAATAATCTAGTTAAATAGTTTAATGTCAATATTGTAAAAATTATTCCTGTGAAGGAGGTAATATTAAAATTTTGTCCACAGCATTATGGTTATCCACTAAGAATACAGGATAACTTATTTCAATTCCTTTCTTTGCATAGGTTTTCATTTATCCCTTCAAGTATAATGACCTCTGGAGGCATAAAGACTAAGAGGTCCAAGCAAAACATCAGGAAAATTGAAATTATATCAGCAGGCCATGCAAGGGTTTATACCCTTTGTTGTAATCTGTTAGTCTGCTTGGTATAAGAAATAAACTAATAACTGAAAGAGAAAGTGTAGCAATGACCTTCTGTCCCCCTGTTTAATGCTTTTTGGGTCCTATTAGAGCCATTTCACATTGTTTAAGATTGAGCCAATGATCATGAAAATCTTAATACATAAAAATAACTGCAACAAGGTTTCCAATAAGACTGATAATTCCTGACATATGCAAAAGCACTTGTGACTTTCCCATTCATTAACAAATTGGTGACACTACATTTAATTTCCTTTCCTTTTCAAAGATTAAGCAGCACTGTTTTCCTTCCAAGTCAAAAGGAACATTTTGAACCAAACGTTAACTCCAGATTTTCAGTTTGGAGAGGCATCTTCTTCCCCCAGACAAACACGAATTTTAGCTGATATAATTTTTTGATGCTCACAATGAACTACAAAGACTAAAATTTCCCATTAAGGTCAGTTGATTTCTATTAATTTTATGTTAATGAAGTTTGAATGACTTATTCTAAGCCACTCCCAATTTATGATCCTCAGAGGAAGAGGTGGAAAGCCCATCGCTCATCATTTTAAACATGAACAGCGTTCCCTGTGTGGTTTTAAAATGCTGGCTGTTTTATAGTGCTGTTCATTGTATATTCCTGCATAATTAGTAGGAAAGGTCAAGCAGTATTTACTTATATTAGATAGGAACCTCATGAAACTATCACCATGAAACTATTCCTGAGACTACTAAACTGATACATGTGCAATACTGGTTAATCCACTGTTCAATGAAAGCACAAACATCACTGTACAGTTCCAGTTTAACTCCAGTCCTCACACACAGATATTTTATAAAGCAAAGCTAGCTTCATCAAAAAAGAAAGGCCTCATTTATGGAGAGAACATTATAAATTCAAGAAAGAGTAAATGTGTTCCAGAGACATGAAATGCAGCAGCTTTGTCCCTAATATTAATGGCTTATGTATAATTAGGTCTTTGCTTTCTATGCAGAGAATCTATAATTTTCAGTTCTTTGTTTTATTTGATAATCATGAACTCAGAGTACAAATTCAATTGTCGTGAGATATTTGATCTTTCAGAGGTGAAATCTCTTTATGCAAATAAATTCCTTGTCGAGAAAAAGATATTATAATAATGATGAAAGATATTATTATAATAATAATATTGTTATAATAACATCATAGTAATAGCATTATAATAAATTTAAAAAAAATAGCAGCAGAGATTCAAATAATTTCCTTCTCTTGCATACCAAATATTCAAAAAGAAAATGTCTGGACATTGCCTTGGTCAACCTTCTCTAGATGATCCTGCTTGAGCGGGGAAGTTGGACCAGATGACCTCCAGACATCCGTTCCAGCCTCCACCATTCTATGAAAGCATCATTCTGACAAGATAATTCCCATCTGGAATGCAAAACCAAAGTATCTTTTTTTGACAATATTTTTTAAGTAGATAAAATATCAATTGAAAATATAGTAGCTGACTATCTCTAGAAATACAGCTGCAATTGAAGGAAAAAATACTTGGCCATATAATATATTTTAATGTCTGTCTCTGAGGGAGAGCTCAAATGTGCCATTCAGTAGAATCACCCATATTTTTCCTGGGAGTACTCAGAAAACCAAATGATGGAAGACAAGTCTTTAAAGTTTCCCGAGTTCCTCAAAGACATTAATATCTGAATGTTGAGTGAACACATACCACAGTAAAAATATATATCAGAAGTTTGAATAGCTTCATATATGCCTGTTTTCTGAACAGTTTAAACTTCCCTGACTGTTTAAAGGGGGCACCCATTGAATACATCCTTGATGAGGCTGACTCACTGTTTGCTCACTTTGGGAGCCTCCTAGGAAATGCCAAACTGCTTCACCACGAGCTTTGTCCACTGCAGCTCCAAAACCAAGACAGCACACAACAGCCTTTTCCTAGAACACACTGCAGAAGTTCATGTCCAAGACCCAGGAGCAGAATATTTGGCTGTCCTTAATGTATACCTTTAAGGAGTCCAGCTAAATGATCCTCTCCTCAAGCAGGAAAAAGCCACTTTTATTGTATTACTAAATCAAAATATTAAACAATAATAACAGAAGAGGCAAAGTAGCTCTCACTGTAGCGCACTAGCTACCTTGTTTGCACTACTGATAGTAAATGCTTACAGTAAAATGTATTTCCTTCTCCCAGGAAGAAAAAAAGTGTACATATTTATAGCAAGATACAATTACCCCAATCAAATGCCTTGCTTTACATCAAAAAACACTGAAAGTACACCTAAAGATAAGAAAGACAAAACAAGGAGATTTCCCTTTGCTCCAACAGCCATTATCAATACAGGATTTCAAATTCACTGCCATTAATACAGCATAGGCAGATGAAAAGTTCTGCCAAAGCAAAAGAAATAGATGATCAAATGTTGAATAATCTGTCAGTGTCAAAGTTACTGATGCCCTGCAGCTCTGGTAAATAGTGTATTTTTTTTTCTTTTTAAAAAATGCTTCTTTTCATGATAGAGGTCAGAAATAAAAATATTCCTTCCTCAAAATCTCAGTCCTCTTTAGAATTTTTTCACTCCCTGGGAGCATAATTAAGAAACATGCTGTGCATTGTTCAAAAAATCTTTTTTAGGCTACAGGAAAAGCAGACTTTAGATTTTACATATGCAGCTTCAGTTAAGTTGCATGATGATAGCATGGAGCCAGGCAAAATAAATTGTGTCTTTTGTCTTCCTTGCTGTGACTATAAAAACATGTATGTCTGGAAAGAAAAAAGTATTAGCTCTGTCTTGAGCAGCTGAGAGTAGGCACTGCCACCAACATAGAAAGTTGAATGGAAGAACATAGTATTCAACATTTTGTAATTAATTCTTTTGATTTCAAGACTTCTGATGAAAAATGAGATGTTCTCACCTCCTTTTCTTATTTTAAAACATAAAACAGAGGTTTAAAAAAACTTTAAAAAGTAAAACTAAATCTAACAAAATTACAGCTGACATTAATTATAAATTCCAAAAATTATTTTGAGTTTTGGATTCCCCTGCCCTCCTTCATTGTTCTCAGAAACACACTCCCATTCATTTTTAAAATGGAAGTTAAAAAATTTGCTCAGTTTAATGACATAGCTTAGCAGAAATATATATGTGTATATATAATATATAGTACCTAAAAATTCTTCTTAGACCTGTCATTATTATTGATAAATTCAAAACTCAATCCAGGGATTTGAAAAATTCCTAAAAGTCCTAAATAATGAACTAATTCAGTGCCACTCTACAAAAGGAGAGAGAACAAAATGGTGAAGATCACAATTTTGCTTGCAGGGCTGGTTCCATATATCTCAAAAGCCTAAAAGGATTTTAGAGGATTATCTTTGCCTAGATTGCTGTCACTCCTCTTAATCAGTCTGTATTGATTTCTTAGTCTTTTGGTCTCCTCAAGTTCAACAAAAAGTCTATAATGTACTGCCAATATACTGTCCTTGAACACATAAATAAATCTATTTGAATCACACAAGGACTGGAAGGATATGAATACATGATTTTTATGACTCACATAACCATGAGCTCCAGAGGAGTTTACAAGTGTTTTTAACATATTATCTCAATATATGCATCAAATCTCAGCCATCCATTATGTATCAACAAGTAGAAGAATTTGTAAGTGTTCTACACCAGGTATATGAAACAGGAATTCATGTTTAATTAATTAAAATGAAAGTCAAAAACTAAAACAAGACATGAGGTAGCTGTTCAGAAAATAAAGTGGGTACTGATGCAGAATTTCACTAACATTTGGATCTGACCAGCAGAAGTCCTTTAAGATAGGAAGAAAAAAGAAAAGAAAGTAATATGTAAAAAGTTAGAATATGGACTTCATGTTGTAGTTGTTTGGTTTTCTGTATAAATGTTGCTTTCTATTTTATATTTTTAATATGCAGAAAAATGTTTGCAGAAATTTATTTCATGCAAAAGCAAATGTGTTTGGGGAACTTCTATGAATGCATAAAAATAGTGGTAGTTTTGACAGTTTGATTATAAAATATTGTGTAACTTCAGTCACCTGCTACAAAGTTCAGATTTATTTTACAATTAAACACTTGATTTATAAATTATCCTCAATTGTGTCTTTTTAATAAAATACTTTTTGGAACAAGTTTGTTGAGGAAGAAAATTCATATTATTTTACCTGCTTCTAAAAAACTCCACATCTTCATCGGTTCCTCAAAAGTATTTGAGTTTCCTTGTTGACCACCTAAACATAGAGCTTGATTAAAATATTGGTTACATAGTGTTAAGACCTGAAGGAGGTCATCCAAAGTATGCCATGTTAATAAGAATTTTCCTTTCTCAACAGAGAAAAGTATCTTCATATATTTTTCACCTGATTTCATCTTTTCCCTATTTTAGAAAATGATAATTCACCCTCAGAAGGTGCTTACTTCTCTACAGGACTCTGCAGGTTGATCTTGAGGTTTATATTTGAATGGAGTCTTAGGAAAGACAAATTGTGGTTGTGAGATATCTTATTTTGTTCAAGAACTGTGTTTTTTGTTCTCTTTCAATCACTTAAAAATGCAGAAACACTTTGCAGGAGCTCTCAGTCATAGGGATAGGATGCAGTCAGCTGAAACTGCTATCTTGTTCCTTCATAATTAGGCTTCTGTAAATTTTTCCAGCAAAGCTCTCAAAAAATTAGAAAAGTTTTGTAAAAGGAAGGATGGGTCTTGTTGAATAAACTCAATTGAAAAAAAAAGACAAAAATTAAAGCTCCATTAGATGGATAAGAAGCTTGAGAAAATCAGGCTGATAAGGGCAGTTGAGGTTGATTAGAAATTCCAGACTGGACATTTTAAATTTATGGTAGATTAGCAATGATAAAACTTTAACAAAACTCTCAAAGTTACGAAGCCAATGACAAAGTTTAAGTGCAGAAGGTTATGATGAAACAAGTTACGATCCATATGCTCCTAGTGGTAGATGGCATTTTAATGTTATTGCTTAATGATACATTTAATTTCATTTTATGTTGTTCCCCATAAAAGGGAGGAAATGGCAGTAGAAAAAATGGCTGGTTTCAACTTTTATGTACTTCATGTATGCACGCACTGAAAGCAAAACACTACTATACCAAAAGAAATTGTCTTCAAAAGTAATAAAATATATGCTCCACAGGAGCCTTACTGATCTTTAACAATTCTTTAAGGGAACCCAGTGGCTCATAACATTTTTAAAATAACATGTTTGCATAGAAAATTACAACCTAGAATAAGGGCATGGATGACTAAGGACTTCCTTGTATACATTCTTATTAAAAAGTTAAGTTCAGATATTTCAAGATTGATAGTGCATATTTTCAGAACAGGAACAAAAAGAACTTTCAGATATAATACCTACTCATGTTATTTACAATTGAAAAAATTATCAAGACTAGATCATTGCAACATATTTCAGCACATAAGCAATGTAAATTCCTTTAAAGAATTGGTCCTCTACACTTATCACACGCACTCAAACAGAAAATGTGGTTTGTAAGTCAGCCATCAGAAACGCTTTCGTCACTTTCTAGAACTTCATACCAATTATTTTAATGAAGGGGGAGGGATAAAGAGAACTTCACAATTAAAATGCCATTTTTAAATGAATTTAAGAATTTATTTTAGAAGTTTCAGGAAATAACATTTATTGTCAAGCTGAAGCAAATACTTTGGTAAGCTGGAAACTGTCAAAATTTGAGGGAAGGTAAATGTAAATATAAAAAATAGGATAAACTCAACAAAAACCAGGATTTTTTTTTTTTTTTTTTTTTTTGCATGTGGATGAAAGAATGAAAAGTATGGAAATTCCCTCTTCCCTGCTGGTTATCACAAATCAAATTACCAAGTGAAGGATTTGATAGTGTATTCCTGGTACTACTTCTATAACAAGGTTCGTTCCACTACATAGCTCTTTTCGTAAAGGGCAAAACTGGAATAATTCAGCAATTACTTTCCTGTCAAACTGCCCTTTGATAGTGAGGTGGCTTTGGGAAGAAAATGTCACTCACGCTGTTGATGTGGAAAGCCTAGGACAGTCAAAATCATGCAAAGTATAAGAAAGAACAAATTATTTCCTAATTTATTTTGTAATATTTTATGGGAATAGAAAAATATTTATATTTCTACTGGCATGAAGTTTTAAGAATGCATCATCATATACCCCATCTTTTGTTTACATTTTATCTTTAATTGATGTATAGCACAGAAAACTATGACAACCAAAACTTCACAACTATGAGCAATATATTCTAAATGAGTAGTCCAACACAAGCAAAAATCTGTACTGTAAATGTTGACACAACCTTCCTAATACTGCAGCTAGAAAACTACCTAAGAAATTGCAAATGTGATGGTCCTTTTCAGTCTTTTCCAGCAATTTACTTTTTATTTTGATTTTATCTGCCTCAGCTCACCTCACTCCTTTTGTGTTATCCTATTTGCTGAAATAAATATCATGCATTTTTATAGAGATTGTTTACTGGCACAGGAAATAACTTTTATTTCAAGGGAGAAAACTTATTCATTGTGAAGAAAAACAAAGCTGTTGTTTTTCTCTGCAATACAGTAGATGGATATAAAAACAAACATATGTGTGTATGTATGCAAGTGCTTCCCTATAAGAAACATTGTAAGATAATTAAATTAATATCCCTAACTAAATGGATCATAATGAATATGCTCTGAAAATAAAGTTATCATTTTACAAGACTTTTTAACTTCAAGTTATGGGTGACATACAGAGTCACTCAAGGACAGATGGCCACAGAACCAAAAACCATTGTTCCTGCCTTTCCAGGCTAGTTTTAAACTCACAGAATGACTCAGTGAACTTGAAATGTCATGCCAGATTCTAGTAGGAAAACTATGCAAGGCTTTACCATTTATCGCTGCCATCTTAAATTAATCCTGGAACTAATTAGAAAGCTTGCAGACAACCCAGAATCCAAGTGCTATCTGTTCCTATTGACTTTTTGAAATAGAAATTGAGGGTTCAGAACTAAGAATGTGCCATACCAGAATCTTTTGTTCTTGTCATTGTCAACTAAAAGCACAAGACAGTTGTATGGGAGGGAACTAACATTTTATAATTTTCACTATGGTAGAACATGAAGGCAGACTTCATTTGGGCTTTACTTTTTAGAATTAATCATCCTAAAGTAAAACAGAACCAGGGAACAAAGGTAGCACTGAATAATTAAGGAGGGGATTCAAACATTTTGACAAAATTAGAGTGAAATGAAATAGAAGCAATCACAATCTAATTTGGGTTATACCAAAACCATCTCCATGCTCAAATAAGTTTTGCAGTCATTAATAACAAATTAGCTGAAGAAAATATATTGGCTTTTGTTTGTATTTGATTGTATGCTATGATCCTTATGTTTATGATTGTGAGGGGCTATTATTTCCTGATAATGAGGTACAAGTTTAAAATCCTGTAAAGCAAACTAACTTTCAAGTTCTCTTTGTCAGAAGTTATGAGCTTTGCTCATATTGGTGGAGAAAAATATAGTAGAGAAGTCTTCTAGTAAAAAAGTTCAAATATTAATATCACTTGCACCTATTTACTTACCTGTCAGCTATTAGGGGGATTTTTGAATTTGAATAAGCTATCCTAATAGAGATGTTTAAATTCTGCACCTTCTGGACTGCTTTTGCTGCTGATCAGTGATCTGCTTTTCAGAAGTGCCATGCATCCAGCTGCAAAATCTGCTGATGGACACTCATGACCAAAACTCCATGTATACAAACCTAGAAATCTAACTTTAAATGAAAAATTAATAAAAATCTAAATGTTTCATAATTAAATAAGTTTCTGATGTTTTTTGATGTAGAAAGTCTCAACATGTTTGGCAGCCACCCTCCCTTGTGGGCACCAATCACTACATTGAGCAGGGCTGCGTCTAAGCAAAGTCTTGCAACTGTGCTAAGCTGAGATGGAAAAGCAAGACAACTGAAATAGGACTATTAGGAGAAATCCACTGAAGTGCTTTCAACTGATATCAAATGGAGCCATTAACATTCTGGATTATGCACTTTCAATTGATTTTTTTGTCCTAAAAGGTCCTTTTCAGTGTTTTTGTGAGAACAATGATATGATATGTTCAGGTATTCATTTACAGGCTTTCAAGTTATTAAACTACAAATAGTCCATCCTCCTTATCTAAGAAAAATGGCAAGAAGCACAAGCAATAAATGCACCAACTGTACCTGTGTCTAAGTAATGATTGGAGGGAAAAAAGGCTTTGTGTGTCTCTGTCAAATCACTTTAAAATTTCAAGCTGAAATTGTTGTTCCAGACACAAGGAAACAAGAAGGACAATTACTGGAAAAAACCACAGGCACTGATATTATTGCTCATGGAAAGTACTGTTCAAAAGAAAATATTTGTTTTCTTTTCCCTTTTACTCCTCTTGGCTGGACTACAATTCTGATATAGACTGAAATAACCACCAGAGTGGCCTACGGAAAGTGGAAAAAAGTTTTAAAACTTTATTAGGCCATTGTGTTCACTCCTTAGATTTGACTTGCACAAATGCATTGTGCAGTCTTTCTCCTCCCACACATTTCATTTACAGGGAAGATTGATTTTTCTGTAGTAATAATCCTAGGCTAACCACTAAGAATTCAATAAAACATTTAATCCTTTTGTGTAAGATTAACAACTTGGAAAATATGTTGGTTGCAGATAATGAGAATTTTTTTTTTGTTTGTTTTTGTTTTTTGTTGTTGTTGTTTTGTTTTGGTTTTTTTTGCTTTGGTTTTTTTTGTTTTGTTTTTGTTTTTTTTGTAAGGTGACGTTTTGGTTAAAGACATGTCCTCAGACTAGTATTTCAGACACCTGGCCTGGTTGGCAAAGAAATTATGGAGCAGAGGAGATGCAGCTATTTAACACCTAAAAATCCAGTTAGGTCAAGGCCCAGTTACAAAATCAGATCTTGCTCTTGCTAAATATAGTTTAATGGACAAACTGCTACTACACAGAAGATATTACTTTTCTCTTTGAAATCAGGTAGATGTGAAAAATAATGCTAAATTTAATGAGAGTAGGATTGTGTCCAGTACCAGAGGTTCCTCCTAAAGCACATTTTTGGCAAGACTAAAGAATGTGTCAAACTGTCCTATGTCTGAATCCACTAATGCTCTGTTTTCAGAGTACTGAAAGTGTAGATACTTGGTTGATGTTGATATACTACAGGCACCCTGGCTCCAAGCCATGCTCAAAGGCATGATATAGAAAACACCTTTTATTTCAGAAGTTTGTTGCTGTGTTTTCCCACACCCTTGAAGTCCTCAGCAAGAACCCACAGGACAAATAGATCCAGATAAAGCAGATATTTAGTATGCAATGGTGAGCAAGATGCCAAGGCCCAGTCATTTATGAGCTCCAGAAACAATAGTTCAAGGGCAAGCAGGTGATCCTAAGAAATGTGAGTGTGAAAAGTATGCCTGGTAAATCCCTGCCACAAACTGAGCATGGAACTGCGAATGCTGCAGCCTGATTCTCGTAACCTGGTACTAAAAAAAAAAATCACTTTCAGTGGTTGGACATGTAGAGCCAAAGTAGAGAGCTATAAGATCTCTGATATCAATATATATTTTTCTCTTAAGTAATATCACAACTGATCGTGACTGCAGTGTTGTGGGAAGGGATTTGCAAATTCCACAGTTTACAAGGTTCTAGTAACATGAGTTATTTGTAAAAGTAGATATTGGGAGGTTTGGCTGTAAGGATGCCTTGGGCACTTCGCTGAATGACTTTTAAGAATTACTGCTCTGCTTGGAGAGTGTTTTTCCAGCAAATCTCCCCTTTAGCCCACTTAGCACATTTTGATTTGTTTTGTGGACAGCCTTGGAGTGTGAAGAACTCAGCAGCGCACCTAGAACACTAACAGGAGTTAAGGGTATTGGCCTGAAGTGAGATCAGAAGCAAACACACACATGTAAATATAATGTGTTTATCAGCTTCTCAGTACTGACCAGTTTGCTCTGTGGATCTGCTGGTGTTGTACAGCACTACTTGCAAATATAGACATCTGTTCTGTCCTGGCAAGCAAAGACCCAAAAGAAAGGACAGCACCTTCAGTTACAAAATTCCATACAACCTCACCAGATGACAAAAACTTTCTACTTTTTCATTCATTAAACTTGAAAGCGTCATTTATGGGAAACATAGAAAACTGAAGTGCCACGTGACTTCAGCACTGCAATTTAATTTTTTCATTTTGTCTCCATATTGTTTTTTTGTGAAATTGTACACACCTTTTATGTGAAAACATTCAACACTTTAGTTGTACTCTTGTTCTTCCTTCAGTATTATTTCTGTAAAAGACTCTTGTAAAGGAGGCAGAAACTGGAGAGTGGAACAAATGAATTGAACTGGTTGAGGCATAAGAGAGGTTTCCTCTCCCTTCATGTTTAATAGCTAGACCTAGCAGGTTATTTGTCCTCTTGCTTGCTATTGTGAACTAAAAAGATAAAGAAGCATACTCCTCTCAAATAAATGGGAGCAATTCCTGCTGTTAGAGAGGGGATACTCACAAAGCACACGCTGACTGACTACTGATCCTCTGCTGTTGTAGAATTATGCAGAGCTGAAATCACATGCAGAATTTTTCTGTCCACTCGTCTGAAGTTCATACTATTAATAAGATGTTATTTCTTTTTTTTTTCACATGCAAATAAACATACTATGTATGCAACTTTAGCTAACAGATACTTATTCTGTTAATCACTATTTGGTACTACTGGCTTTCTGCTTCAACCATTCATGCAATAGATTTTTAGTAAAACCTGTAATACCATATTAATATTGTTTAAAATCATTAATACCTTCTCTATTGTCATTGTATCAAGAAGATAATACATTAAGTAAACTGAGACAATAGGGTTGCAAAACCCAAGCATGTATTGTGTGATTTGAAAACATCATAAAATAAGAAATGTGTCTGAATTGTGAGGTACAAATCCAAACCCGAATATTCTCCTTCTTGGGAACATTTTAAAGTCATTCTGGACTGTGACACGTGTTCATAAGACTTTTTGCTAAGACTGAAGCATCTCATTTTTCTGGGGATGTTTTTAAGGTTTTAGAGGTTGCTAGAAGATTTGCTAGCATATATATCCCTTTGTGATATGACTGAAGTGAAATAGCTAAGGAATCCTTCTAATCTTTTATCAGAGGAATAATAGTGGACATGGACACCAATTAGACCTTTTCTAGACCTAGGCTTCAGTCCTAAGAATAAGATTACTAGTTCAGAAGATTGTTTGACTGTTGACATACCAAATATGGATTCTATGTTGCCTATTCAGGGTGATAGCTGGCTTTCTTGTATTTCCCAAATTAGTGATTTGTTATCCTGTCCTGATATGATTTTCTGGCCTAATGACAAGAAAATGATGGTTACATAAGCTCCATAAGGGAGGAAGTTGTATGTTGCCCCATTCTATTTATTTGTGTTGAAGGCAAAGGGTAAAGTTTAATAAATTAGAACTGAATATTTTGACAGAGACTGATACACCTGTACTTGAAGACATATAAGCAAAGTAGAAATTATTTCATAAATGATTTTAAAAGCTTAGTAAGTAATTAAGGGAGAAACAACAGGGATTGGAACAACTTTGGTGTTTTTTTCCACCTTGTAATTGGGTGAAAATAAAAAAGAAGCTCATAAATATGGAAAACCCTAGTATTATAAATACTTTGTGCTGAAGTTATCAGATGTTTTCCATGTTATTGTTCAACTGCATCAAATCCTAACCTACATTATATAATGCACACAGAGAAAGGATAATCCTTTCCCTTTGGATATTCAGTCCTTGGGCCACTGAAATGCAGAGGTTCAGGGGAATGAGCAGCAGTAAGATTCTTCAGAAATTCTTCTGGTCTTGCAAGAACCTACTGATAAATAAGGCCTTCTAATGCCAGCTCTTCACACTGGCAACATTCTTATCCATTTCCTTCTCAGGAACCTTAAAGTCCAACCTAAGGAGTCTATAGTGAGATAGATACTTTTTAAAATTAAAGTTATATGATTTTTTTGGTTTTCTACAGCAGTTACATTGGTAAATGCATTCTTTTTATATTCAGTGATACTTAAGAAGCTAGTGACCATTATTGATATTTATTTACATAAATATCTGTGGTAGATCCTTCATAAACAGCCTAGTCCCACAATTCTCTGAGTGTTTGTTTCTTTCTTTGCAATTCTTCAAAAACACGACACAACTGACTGCAAAAATAATAAAAATTAATTTCTGTATAATAAACTCTGGTTCAGCACACAGTCTTATCCACCCCACCACCACACAGAAAGTTGTGACATGACATGAAAAAGCAGAAACAAGAATGAGAAATTAAGGTTCGGGGAGCAGTATCTGCATAAGCTGGCACTGCTTGCAAAAGCAGTAACATGGCCTAAGGACAGTAATCTCTATCACTCAAGCACAGTATTCTTGAGATTCATTCAAATGGAAGCACCAACAGAATGGCTGCAGCTGGAGGAAGAGATACCCAGACTGTCATCAAGATCCCAGCAAGCAGTGAAAAATTACAGCAGAAAAAGCACAAACCAAAAAGACATTTGCTTACTGAGCTGCAAATATGACCTTTCATTGCCAAATCTTAAAAGTTTCAGATGAGTTTGCTTGCAGAGACATAAGGAACTCTAGAGCCAGAACACAAGGGAAAGCTACCAAGGCTTCCTTAGAGTCATACAGGGAAGTCCAGACAGAATCTGTTTGAAGAGATGAGGGTCACCACTGCTCTCGTGTGAATGTGTGAATTTCACAGATGCTAGACAGAGGATCCCTGTTTAAAGAGTTTCTCTAAATCTTCCATACAGCTTGTAGAGAAACATGGCATTGTGAAAGACATAAAGCAATTTTGAGTTTTCTGTGGATTGAGGTAGAGCACACCTGCATTTTCATCCATCAGGCCTGCCCAATTAAAGAGATCAGTAAGAAGAGTGGAAGATCTTGGGCTGGAGCACTGAGCAAGGGGGAGAGTGAATTTTTTCCCCCATTTTCCCCAAAGATTTACTTAAATGTCTGCATAAAGCAGGATATCATCATCTTCATACAAAAATTTAGGGTCCACCACCATGCTCTAGGCACAAGCACATTACTGACCATGGGAGAAGGACTCAACGTTTGTGTCCATGCAGCCACAAATATGCATGTATAATAAACATTTTTGAGAAAAGAGCTAAGGTGAAACTTTCTTTTTCTTTTTTTCTTTCTTTCCTTCTTTCTCTCCCTCTTTCTTTCTATGACCATTGGACACATTATACAGTATTCAAAAATCTGCAGGAGGTGGAAACTCACAGAACACAAGAAGTTACTCTGCAACTTCTGTGATAGATAATTCTTCTCTAACAATTAGTTGAGTCATAAACTTTTGAAGAGGTCCTATAGAACAGTCTTCAGAGTATTCAGGCTATGATGCAAAGGTTGCTACGTTAATATGTTGTGGATTTTAGTAGGAAAATTTTAAAAATATGCAAATACAACATGTTTTTTTGCATGTTATGCCATTTTTGGTCAAACTTTCACAAATTTGAAATAGAAGGTATCAGCAGTGAAGGTGGTCATCTACCTCCCTTTACATCACAGTACTTCATATTGTAAATTATGAATCATAATTTTAGGACATCAAAATATCTAGTTTTCAGTGTGATATGAAAGATGTTGAATTACAAAACCTTCGGGTCATTATTGATATATACACACAACAGATAAGACTTGAATTTAGTTTAGTTGGGAAATAGTCAGAAAAATTATTTGCAGGACTTCACATTTCAAAATGTAATCATCATAATAAATTTGTAAATTATTTTCTCCATAACTGACACAGGCTTGATGAAATTGTGTTGTGATTTTATTGATCTTCATGTAGAATGGCTTAGAGAGTTTACCTATGACTGACTATCAAAATAAAAATTAGTCTGGGAGCTTTTGTCTCACAGAATAATTTTCTGCCGGTTATACAGTTAGTAAGGCGATGTTCATTTAAGCAATGTGCCTTTAAGAATATCTAAGCATAATTATTCACAGTAAAATGTTCAATATTTAATCACCTATACAACTCAATATTTCCCAAACATTCAGAATTTCCTTATCCTTAACAAAAGAAATCTAAAGTAACTGAATACCCTGTGGTGAAGCTTTTGAAGAAAAAACAATTTTCCCACTGTCAGAAGTGTCAGCTCTGATGACACCTGGGAGAATTATTTTTGCAACACAGGCCAAATGTTATAGAGTCTATTTGGGTCCCTAATAAATTACAACCAGCAGACCACCACATACTAACTCAGACACACAAAGCCAATGTCAGTGTCTGTATAGCTCTTTCTGGCATCCCTTTTTAGCATTTCTTGGCTTTAAAAAATTTAGGAAGCATTTTTTTGGTACATAAGAGAACTCACAGGTTTTAAAGACTTCCTAAAGCCATAGAAATGTATGGCTTTGTAGATTTGACTTAAAAACACCAATTCAGTCTGCCATGCTTAGGAGGTTTGCTTTTTTGTTTTATTTAGGAATTGTTCATACACACCCAATACAAGTAATAAAACATTATCTTTGCAGATTTTTTGTGCTTTTGTATTACTTGAAAATTGCTTATATGCATTAGAAATTTGGCATGCCCTAGGAGCATCATTCATCCTGCCAGACAGGTAGCAGTAAATGACCATCTTCTCTGGCTTCACATTTCAACTGACTTTGACACTGGTACAGTCAAAATCTGAAGTTTTATTTAAACTTATTTAGCTCATGATTATGTGTGAGACAAAGCATCAGTGGAAGGTATTTTCTACACCATACAACAAGGAGAGATAATCTTATTTTTAATTTGCACCTTCAAGTTCTTCCACAGAAATGAGCTGTACGTTTGTCAAGATAATTATTGCTGCAGACGATGCACTTAGTAATTTGACTAAAAATATGTATAGGTGGTAAAAGAAGAAAAGTTGCTCTTTACCTTTTTTGAGAAATATGCCAACATACAGGAAACAAAATCATCGCTTTTCAGCCTTTTTACTAGTTCAAAGTTTGTTTAAGTTTTGCAAAATTAAAACCCTAAAAGGAGGGTCCCCTGCAAAGTTAAAATTAATCTGTTAATAATTAAGACATATATTCCAACTCAATTCTTCTCTGTGGACCCCATTTTTTTCCCAACTTTATGCCAATGCTGTTCAGCCAATCTGCTCTACGAGGAATTATTCCAAGTCTTCTTATGATAATGAGCCGCCTGAAAAGCAAGTCTGCAAAATCCAGAGTTGATTAATTCAGTTTCCTATCTGATTAACTGTCCCATCTCCCCTGACTGATTACAAAGGGAGCCTATAGCAACAGAAAAGTTATTGTTCCCCAGCCAGACGAGTCTTACAAACTATTCTATGACAACTGTCATAGCAGAACAATCACTTACAAGGTGACAACCAGAGGAAATTCAAAGCCTTGAATTATACACTAAATAATGAAATGCCAGCTGCAAATTACAGATATGGAGCAGTGGCTGTACACTACCTTATATCCATCCAGAATCCCTTGGAGAAATATACCTGTACCTGCATTGTATGCATAAGAGATCCATGGCCTTTGGCCTGTGTAGCATTTAGTGTGTGTGTGAACTAACTCTGCAATGCGTGAACAGTAAAACTGACACTGCTGGGAGCTCACACAGACAAAGGAAAGTCATCTAGTGACTCCCAGAAGCTCCTCCTAAACTGTATGTGCTGCCCTGAGATATGGATAAATAAAAGAAGCTCCTCCTAAACTGTCTGTGATGCCCTGAGATATAGATAAATAAAAAGGTGTACTCCTAATTACCTGCATAAGCTACTTAAAATTAAAAAGAAGAAGAAGAAGAAAAAAAAGATAGAAGCTGAGAAATCTAGCTGCATGGTCATATTTGTTTGTGACTGTGACAAACCTGAGCTTGAACATCATATTATATACCACAAAATTGTTGGAGAAGTTCAGCCAGAAAAAAGAATGTTTAAAATCCTTAGATTTTATTACAAAAAACATCCCCAGTACCCAAGAGGGAGACTGGGCAAAAATGCCAAGACCGTTCCCTAGAATGTATTTACATTGGCAATAAATACCAGACAACAGCATTGGAGTATGCTTCCAGAGTTAATGCAAATTGCAGCTCAGTGGACAACAGCTGTCAAGTGGGAGGGAGGAAAGGGGCTTCTACAGTTCATGGGTCCTCAGAGCAATTATCACTTGCCCAGTAGGAGAAAAACAACAATGACCAGGGCATTCTGGTGATTTCTGTGTTCCTTTACACCATCCCAAAAATTAAATAATCAGAACCCTTCAACATTTCCCATTAAACTACAGCTACACTCCTATACTAAAATATTACAGTATTTGTGCTGATTAAAAAAATTGTCAAACTATCTTATGCCAGATCGAGCCAGATTAATGTTAATCTCTGTACTTGACTGTAAAGTCATTTCTGGTGGAAATTTTATGTGAATTCTGAGTCAAATGGGATAGATTTTATCTAAAATTTTCATTATAACTGTATATAGCCACTACTTTTCTATTCTTATTAATAGTATTACTGTTTCTATTATTACATTTTAATAAAAGAACAGGTAACCTATCTTTCTGTGTTAGTTACATGGTAAAAATAAAATTTAGCTACTTTTTCATAAGTGCAAGAACTGAAGTCATTCATTTATATTGCTTTTGCAATAAGTAACATTTAAAAGGCTCTTTCACTTAATAAGGCTGGATTCTACTGCTGTTTCAAGTGTGGCCTCAGGCAAATCATTTCACCTCTTCAAGCCTTTCAATTTCCACCCAGAAAGAGGGGCCGTTAATACTTATCTACCTCAGAGGTGGTATTAGGCTTAATTCCTTACTGTTTATAAAAGAGCTGATAAACATCTAGTTTCCCAGATATACTCTCCATTATCACTAATGGATTAGATCCCATTTGAGACCCTATATGAGTTCAAGTTCTTTATGACATTCTCATTTAACTGGAGCTGAACAACTGTGACTCTTAACTGCAAGACATCAGCTAACGCTTTCCTTTTAATTTTTTGCCTGCAAAAAAAATCTATGAACTTGGAATGGATATGTCTCAAGAAAATGTTGTTCCTAACAAATAATTCATTATTTTTTTCTACATGCTGATCCTTACAAACAAATAGCTCTTACATCTTCACTTTTATGAAGTTTAGCATTATTCATACTATGAACCATGTCAAACAGAGTAAATGAAATCTATATTGTTGTGTCTACAACTCAGGCCAGCATCTTGATAAAAAGAGATAATGGTACAAAAAGAATTTATTGAGATGAAACTGTAGCACACAAATTAATCTCCTCTTTCCCCAAAGCACACAATGCCAGTGCTTAGCAATTCTTAGAGACAATGCCCTACATCAATTAATTCCTAGTTGCCATGTGATATGA
The DNA here is from genome assembly GCF_035770615.1 of Melospiza melodia melodia. Taxonomy (NCBI): domain Eukaryota; kingdom Metazoa; phylum Chordata; class Aves; order Passeriformes; family Passerellidae; genus Melospiza; species Melospiza melodia. The sequence goes on along the minus strand of NC_086197.1, from coordinate 85,934,272 downwards.
CTCCAAAATGAAGGAGAGGGACTCAACCACCCCTAAAGAACTCAAGAGATGTGACCTACCCACATGTGCAGGACTCAAAAAGGAAATGTGTGTGGGTGGTTTCAAGCACAGTAGGAAAGAGCATAGTAATGGACTTCGAAGCCAGCACAAGTGTCAGATTTCTTTTAAAGGAGAGAAATCATGCTCTACAGAATGAATTCAAGGGGATTCAAGCCTTTGAGAGGAATACTTGGCAAGGAGCCAGTAATCATAGGAACCGGAGAATTTAACAGAGGATGCTGAGATCTACCCAACTCAGAAACTTGTGGACACCCAGTCTGTGTTCTCTGGCCTCTGAGCGTGGCTCCCAGGGAATGTGTCCTTCAGCACCAGGGCACCTCAGCAGCTCCAGGGAGGCTCTGGGATCAGCCATGGGTCAGCAAAGCTGCAAGGTCAGTACGATTCATCTCTCTTCTTTGAGGAGCAAACCTTCTGGTCTTTGCTAAGCTCAAAACGTTGTAGGATCTGTGATCCGATAACCTCTGTCAGTATGGATTGTCCGAGAAACAGACAATAAGACATAAATTTCCAAGTTGCCATAAGTGGATACAATAGTTTGGGACTTGTCTTTCTAGGCTGTGCTTGCAGATCCTCAGAGGGCACAGTGGCTGACAGTGAGCTCCTACAAACATTGCAAGTGGAAATATCTATCTCAGAATTTAAATACAAAGATTTAACCATTTGCTTTAGGCAGAAGTCCTCTTCCCCCTTTGCAAAGAAGATAGCTAGGGAGCAAAGAGATAAAGTGAATTGCTTTTTTTTTGATATAAGAATTCACTGCAGATAAATCTTAGTCTACTGAATAACTTCATGCCCAGATCATGAGAGAAAGGAAGCATATGTATTTTAAAGACATTTTTGGGGCACTTCAAAATGGGCATTTACTAAAAAATGTGCATTTACTGAAAAATGCAACAACTATGAGCACTCAAATAGCCCTGTCCAAACATCATCAGCCACACAGCAAAGGCCTCTAAATGTCCATATAAAGTTACAGATATTTATCAAGAGTGGGCCCAGGCTTTTCTCAAGAGCATGCCAAATAATTTTCTACTTTATGAGCCTGCAAGAATGTGCCAAGCTATGGCCAGAACACATTAGCATCCCTGTGCCCACTGTATCAGTTAAATGACAGACACACTTACACAAATTGCCTCCAGATATCCAAAAAGAGAATGATGGAGCTAGAAAATCAGCAGGATCTAGACATACTCTGCATGTGGCCTCTGCTAGAGGGATTGTTTCACTGGGGTATAATCACATACTTAATATGTACTGTTCAGTTCATTCTTGTTAAAGTCCTCAGGTTTTTTTAATTGAACAAACTCTACTCTTTTATGCTTTTCCTTCCTTCATTGTAAGAGAATATGTCTTCCTCTTCTTTATCTACTACCAGAAGTCGTGGCAGGACTAGATACATGTGAGTAATTCAATCTGGGACAACACTGTAGTCTGGGTGGCAAGGGTTAATTGGACTGTGGTTTCCAGCTGACTGAAACACCATCTGGTCTCTAATCCAGTCCTGGACCTGTCAGGTGCGTTTGGATCATCATGACCTCTTGTAAACAGGGCAGTAGCAAGGAGTAATTGTTAAAAAATAATGCAAGTTGACTCTAACTCTGAAATCAAGGCCTACTTGTAAGACAGCTTTAGTGAATTTCATTTTCTTTTTTTTTTTTGTACATGATTCACTGAGACTAATCTGCCTACTATGAAGAATGCGTATCTTAGAGAAGGAAAAAGTCTGTCAGAATCCCTTGGTTTTGTTTTTTTTTTCCCTAAAATCTACTATACTCAAATTCTTGTTATGAGAATAAAAGGAACATCTGGTAGATACAAAGTCAAATGAAAAATTTGTGGCCTTACACTAGGAACTGCATAATTACCATTATCATTGGAAAGTGTTGTCCCTGAAATGTATAGATAAAATGTCTAGTATCTCCTTTTCACAGAATTCTGATTATAAGGTTCAACATTGCATTATGTGTTCATACCAAAAAGGAATAAGTTAATGTTAGCTTAACCCTGGAAAGAAGTTGTAAAAGAGCAGCTGGTTTCTTGCTCTCCTCTTTATCCTATACAAGGTTGATATCAATATGCTGTCTCAGTTAAACTAGTAAGTGGGTAAATTGAAGGGAAAAGGTCCTTATATAAAAAATCCTCCAGTCTGTATTTAATACTACTACTACTACTACTATTATTATTATTATTATTATTATTATTATTATTATTATTATTATTATTATTATTATTATTATTATTATTATTAATTACTTGTTACTTGTTCAGGGAACATTGTCAGATTATTCAGGAATGCAATAAGGAAGATTAAGATCCACTTGGAATAGAATGTGGCAAGGGATATCTAGGACAAAAAAAAGAGCTTCTCCAAGTCCATCAGTAGCAAAAGGAAGACTAGGGAAAAGGCAGGCCTGCTGAGTGAGGTAGCTATGGTTTGTGAACAAGCTCATTCACACTCTTTGGTATGGAATAAGGAATTATTTTTTTTAATGGATTATGTCAGCATGGAAGATGTGTGTGTCCTTTTCAATCCTATCTGGCTTTAATGTTTTCCAACATGGACACAAACTGAATTATAACAAATACTAACTTCAGAGTTCAAAGCAATCTTGAGGAGAAAGAAGCTGCAGTGCCAGTTCAGACAAAGACCCTGACCATGCCTAACACAGTCTTACAACTCTGGACTCCAGAGATTGCTTGGGATCATTTCTCATCCAAACATCGTGTAGGTATATACAATACCTACAGCAGCCAACTCCTGCTCTGAGATTTAGTTTTCCTCAGTAAATAGCCTAATTTATGGATGGGCCAACTATGCCAAGTACTAGAGCGATGCAACTCAGACAAGTGGCACGATGTTGCGTTTAAGCTATTCTGTGGTCTTTGCATTCTGTTTGGTTTTGCTCTGCTCTACTTGCTCTCAGAGTCAAGCACAATGATGGCACATTGAATCTAGTCTGGTTTATTTATACCTTTCTAAAGCAGGTAACTTTAGAAAAATATAAGTTTAAAATTTTCAGCAAGGAGGACTGAATCCATCAAAGTACTCTGCTTCCCATCTGCTAACTGGATTCTTGTGGAGATAGCAAAAAGCATCCCCATTGTATACCTCTTTTAAAGAATGCATTTCCAATCACAAAGAAGCAAAGTTTTTGCACTGATTTAGCATTCCCTTTTATTTTCTTTTTTCCCAGAGCAAGGACTCTGATTTCCATTCCAATGACATTTTCCATTTAATGAAAAATATTTTCACAATGTTCTAAGTACTAACTGATTAAGCTAGCATCAGAAACGTAATTTTTTGTTTATTAATTTCTTTCCTGACATCCAATGACTGTGCAGACATAAGACTTCTTTTGAAATGGCAGTATTCATAAGTATGCAATTCTGTTTCTAATTTAAATACTCAAGACTCTGAACTTTTTTTTTTCCAAATGACTTCTGTGTTACAGCTTGTTTTGGGTGCATTTTTAATATCAGTAGAGTGAGATTAACATTTACATTTGTCATGAACTACTGAAGAGAGAGCAGGAATGCAGTGTCCATAGCAGTTTTTGATTTCCATCATACCAGCCTCAGAGCTCCTGCTGACATTATAATACTAACTCAAATATTAACCTAAAATATTAAAAATGCTATATGGATCCTGGTTGTGAATACTTGCTGAGAATGCTGAAGAGACATTTTGCTCACAATAAATATTTGGAACATTATATGAAATGTGATGAACATTAACTGAAAAAAAGAGTTTTTAGCAGACCACTGAAGTTGTGGTAAAGCCCACCACTCAGAGAAAACAGATTAAAAGGCAGCAGTAGTTTTCACTTAAGTGGCCTGATTTTTCACTGCAGTGAACTTTGTCTAGTAGTTCATACCTTGCCAGTAAGGCTGGCATATTACAATAGGAAGATTCTCAAAGACATCAACTGTCACAGGACACAGGGTAAAGGAGAAGCAAACAGAAAGACTTTGCAAGGATGGTGTTATGATAAAGGTGTTAGAAAAACACTTGCACTAAATACCACTTTTTTTTCTGAATATGGACAAGTCTCTTGGTCTTAAATCCTGATCTCACAGAAGTTTAAAGGAAAACATACTTTTATATCTGATGGAGAAAAAAGGTCTTTAAAGTACAACCCATTTTACAGATGTTGACACTATATGGATCAATAAGAAGGTTAAAAGATGCAGATTTTTTAACCTAATCTATAAAAGAGCCAGTGTGATGAGGATTTATTCTCGCTTCAGTGTTGTTGTCACCTGTTTTAATTTACAGATCTCTTTTCACAATGACAAAAATCAAACAAACACTCGAATATTATCTTCCTTACAATATTCTTGTAAGCATAAAATTCAAGGTTATTATGGCACTGGGGCATTATCCATGTTGTAGAAACCCCAGCTATACCTACAAGAGCTGACTCTTTACAACACAGACGTGCACAGATTTGTAAGTATGATGATTAAGCCTGCACTGCAAAGGTTACAGGTTACCTCAGCCATGCTTCAAAACCTCATTGATGCCTATCATAGCTGGAAAGTTGACCAACTTGACTTTTAATTATGGAAAACTGAGATAAAGTAAAATATAAAAGGTATGGCTGATGCAACGAGTCCAGAACATAAACACATTCCTGAATTATGGAAATGCCTGGTCTACTATGACAGCTATCTTTTATAAGCTTAAACTCAGTCCCTGAACTAAGGTGTTTATCAATTTATAAAATTATTTTTTAAAAAAATCCACTCTGAAGTTCAGAAGTAAAAGTTAGGTTGCCAGCCTACTCTTCTTTCCATTCTGTGAATGCTATTGCCTTGCAAATGTGCTGGTTTTGACTACAGTCGAGATCATTTTCTTCACAATTGTTAGTATGGAGTTATGTTTTAGACTTGTGCTGGAAACAGTGTTGATAACACAGAGATGTTTCTCCTATTGCTGAGCAGTGTTTACACAGAGCCAATCATTTTCTGCTCCACACCCCACCAGGGAGAAGGCTGGGGCTGCACAAGGAGCGGGAGGGAACACAGCCAGGAATCCTGACCCCAAATGATCCAAGACCATATGGCAGCAAATGGAGCTCAGCACCATTACAGGCAGAATGGGAGCTTCACACAAACTTTATGAAAGAGGGTAAAGCCCTCCTGTTACCAAAAACCTAAATTGTCAGGCTTTCTGATGTTAGCGAGTAAGGCGTTACTGTATTCTTGGCCAAGAGGTGTGTGTGAGGATGAAAAAGTTCCAGCCACCACACAAACACTGATACAGAACTTTTCCACTTATTTATAAACTTTTAGCAAACAAAGAAATTAATGTTCAAGTTACATAATCCTAAATTACGTAATCCTCTTCATTAGCTAGTATTCTATTCTCTATTGGTTATTGATCTCTCACTCTTGATGCTAATTTGATCCACATTCTTTAGTCCTTTTGTCATCTTTTTCTCAGATAAGAGTCTCCAGCTTTCCATGCCTTAATCTCCTCAGTATCTTCTGGTTACTCCAACAGACTTGAACAATCATAAATTTAGGATCCCAGATTTACAATCTTCAAATGCCTTTGTCTTTTTTTTATTGAAGCTTGTCAAGGTTTGTTAGTTTTAACAAACTTAAGGCTTTTATCATTTAATGGTCAAAGTAACAAAATAAGTCCCTGAAGAAACTTAATAAAGGCCTGGCTAAAAGTGAGTGCTGCTTGCATTTAATTAAAGCAACTAATTAAAAATTAGTTAGGAAAGTTATATAATTTCCAACATTCCCATTAAGTCACAAGATATGGAAAGGACCCACTTGCTTTCTAAACTCCTTCCCAGAGACTTTGTCAACTGTTTGTATCTAAAGGATTATACAGGTGTAATTGAACCTTTACACAACTTTGTCCTGCACAATTACGAATGGCAAACCAGATATATGTATATAAATATGTATGATTTATTATAATGATGGTTAGAAAAAAAATTTAATCAGAAGTATTTATTACACAATATAGGAGCTGTAATAACTGTTATAGTGCATTATTTTGAAGCAATATCGAAGCAATTATATTAAAGCAATTGCATTAAGCTAGCAGAACAATTCTTAACTAGAGATTAATGCCATTCCCCCATGACAATGCTAATTTTTCTCTCAGGTTCCAGGTGTAAGAGTTACCATGAGGGATGACCCGACTCAAGGGAGGAATCTCCATACATACACTTCAAGAAGGCTTGTGTCAGAAGACCCTGCCTTTAAAATTTAGGACTGGGTTTTTATAATTCAGTGTAAATTGATTGATTCCCAGTCATATATCGCCAGGCCAGCTGTGTAAGCTCAGCAACTTTGGGTAAGTTATCAGTATTATCACTTTTTGTTCCTTTATGCAGATATTGTACCAATGTCAGGATGTTTCCCTTTGGGGCAGATGAGTCAGACTGGCTTCAACATTATCTAGTACAAAAAGCAGCATCATGTCCCCTTCTTTAATTTCATTTAATGCTGATAGCTTTACCTATTAACTGTCTTCATCTCAACTCACAACTTTTCTTACTTTTACTCCTTGGATCCTTTACCCCATCCCACTGGGGTATGTGAGTGAGTGGGCAGTTCTGTGGGGCTAATTCCCAGCTGGGGTTAAATCTTGATAGTTTTGCCTGCCATTTCATCTAGTGAGATTTGGGAATATTTCACAAACACATACATATATATAATATGTTCTTTCAAACCCTTCAAGGCATAGATATCACTACATATATATATATATATATGTGTGTGTGTGTGTGTGTGTGTGTGTGTGTGTGTGTGTGTGTATGAATGTGTATAAACCACAGTTGATTTACAGATTAAAATTTGCCTTTAACAATACAACTTGCTGAGCCCCATGTTGGTGTGAGTCAAGGATGCACCTGCTTCTGCATGGGCCTGGGATTATTGATCTGTCTCACAAGGACTCACACCTGAGGCACTGCTGTCTTTGGACACCTGTTAGCCAGAGGCCGCTCCAGAGAACAGCATCTGCAGAAATTCATGTTTCTTCTAGAGCAGGGTTCAAATATTTGGGAAGAGTAAACTTGAAGAAAATGAAGAAAGCACCCACAAACGGTCACGTGGGAATGCAGGGCAAACCTGAGAAAACACAAGCACCTCTCTTTCACTGCAAGAATTTTTCAACAGCCATCTTCCAAGCAGAAGGAGACTATCATTACCTTAGTTGAGATTTTGGTGTAACAAAACTATTAATCTAATTTAAATATAGCATAACTTTTTTGGTTACTATTCAAGCCTCAGCTTATTCTAGAAGCATGAATTATCTCAAAAGCCTTTTGGTATTTTATGTTTAAGCTAAGAGAAGTCTCTTGCCTGTTAACAAAGAAATTGAGATCTATCAAATGAGAAATAGACATTACTCCCATTAATAATAACATGAGTTCTGTCATAAAAGTGCAGAACAAAACACTTCTGCTCACCTTTGGAAGCAATTTTTTCTGTATTAAGTGCAAAGCCTTTAAAACAATAGGCATGCCTCAGACCAGCGCTCACATTACAAGATAGTTGTATCAATATAAACATGATTTTATTTAAAAAAGTACATCTAAGCTGACAGTGAGCTGTGGCTCAGTGATAAACCCTGGGAAATGGGGTTTATAATGGAAACACTGACAGATTTCCTGCCCTTACAGCACTATCGTTATCTACTGCATTGCACATTAAGTGCACATATCACCTGATAAATACATAGCATGTTAAATCTGATAAAACTTTTACTGAATCAAATAGACAAGGAGTTGAACGTGATAAACAAGCTCGTGTATCTGATCCATCAGTTTCAGAAATAGATAAGTAAACAACTAAACATGATACAGTACATCACTGTCAGGTGATTAAGGTCACCCATTGGGAATTGCCATTCTCTGACTAAAAAGCTATTGTTGCAAAATCTGTCCAGAAGGTTTTATTTATCTATTTTTAACTGGTCCACAAGTCTTTAACTAAAATTTGTGAACTGATTAATGCAATGACACTCCTATACAACAGTACTCAAAAGAGCATGCAGTTACCTGTTCAAATCTCTGTCCATGCGGACACTCCCCTTATGCAGAAAGTGTACTCATTTTAGCACATAAGTATATGCTAAGTATTTTTTCAAGATTGACTCAGAAGGTGAGATCTTGTAAGATCAGTAACATATTTGGCCAAGAGAAAAATGGAGTTAAAATTATTTGATGAAATATTTGACAGTAGGAACCAAAAGAAGATTTGTCCTCCTGGAAAAAGCAATTTTAGCAGGTCAGTTTTGCCAAAGTGTGAAAAGCTGCAGTGAGAAAAGAGCAGAACAGCAGGCTACAGAAGAAGATGTGTTGTCAAGCATGATCCAGAAAGGTGAGTAGATTAATTTCTGCAAGAGAGAACAGTGTGCTGATTACATGTCATGTGAGGCTGAACTGTTGGCTGCAGGGGTTAATATTTTATAGGAACCTTCTAAACCTGTTCATGGTATTCCTCTGCCCTCAATTTTTTCTAAATGTATTTCCCAGGTGCACTTGAATGAGCCACTGCCTTTAGCTGGTAGCAGGATCAAATTGGAATGCTCTACCTAGCTGTGCATATCATTTCTGCACACCAGCTTTTATTTTAAATTCCTAGAGTCTAGCCATACTTTTTTCTGCCCATCATAGTCATAACTTTTCATTGGTGCTCAGAGACAGTAAATTGTAATTTTGGTGCATGTCAGTCAGATAGTAGGGCATCCAGGATCTTGCCTTTGGTCAGTGACTGGTCCCCAGAGCAAGGAGCAAAAACCTCCAGCATCAATTATTACAGATGGAGCTAACCATGGTGAAGTGGATGCCAACTAATTCCCTGATTGGTATACTTTCATCATTCTAGTTTGATCATTTTCTAATCTAATAACAGTCTTATTGAGTTCACTAAACTATCACTGCAATTGTCTTGGCAAAGTGATAGAAAATAAGAAAAATCCTTTTTTGTCAATGATTCTTTTTCTGTACATATGTATATGCATTTAAATTTTGATGAGTGTTCTCAGGAAAAAATGTTGCCTGACTTTTGCATGTTGATTAATATCTTCTCTTCCATTTACATTTCTCTGATTCAGTTTTCTTCATAAATTTTCAAATTCAAGATCAATCTCTGTTACCTGTAGTATCTAATGTATTTTTCCACGCAGTTCCATGGTAATAAAAAATTACAAAGGTGCTTTTCATGTGCTTATTATGATGGTTCATTTTATAAAAGGAAGGGAAGGGAAGGGAAGGGAAGGGAAGGGAAGGGAAGGGAAGGGAAGGGAAGGGAAGGGAAGGGAAGGGAAGGGAAGGGAAGGGAAGGGAAGGGAAGGGAAGGGAAGGGAAGGGAAGGGAAGGGAAGGGAAGGGAAGGGAAGGGAAACTGGGAATTATTTTTTTTTTTAATTAAATGGATTTAAAGAGTATAAGAGAAAGAATAATCATTGCATAATCAGGAAATAGAAATATTTGTATATTTGTTGTGGATTTTATTTTTTTCAAACTCAGAAGAAACAGAAAAATCATAAAATAGTAAAAGCTTTAAAAAATGTAAAATAAAATATAAAACAGAGGGCAGCATGCGCACGTTATATTTTAGCAGACAAAAATTTCTCCTGATCTCTTCCACAGGGACCCCATTTCAAAATGTTCAATGCCTGGCTTGTTCTGTGCATTCATAGATCTCAGATGCATGAGCTTGCCTTTATGTTCATGTATTATTTGTATTTGTATAGATAAATAAAAATGCATGCCTATGTGCACACACACACACACACATATATATATACATGGCACCATACTGCATGCTAGAAATCATTGTGTGTTGGAAGAATGAAGCTATGCCTGTGCCAAAGCTCTTCATGTCTATCCCTGCCAGACATCTGCCACTTACAGTGGTCTGCTTAATGCCAGATATGGGATTACCTGGCTGCCCACTGGAAAGCATCCTCAGGGACTGGGGCTCCCGAAGCTGGCAGTGCGTGGCATCCTTGACTTAGCCCAAGCAACCAGACACTGCCCCAGTCCCTCCTGCCTTTAGACACTGCCCCAGTCCCTCCTGCCCTCAGACACTGCCCCAGTCCCTCCTGCCCTCAGACACTGCCCCAGTCCCTCCTGCCCTTAGACACTGCCCCAGTCCCTCCTGCCCTCAGACACTGCCCCAGTCCCTCCTGCCCTCAGACACTGCCCCAGTCCCTCCTGCCCTCAGACACTGCCCCAGTCCCTCCTGCCCTCAGACACTGCCCCAGTCCCTCCTGCCCTCAGACACTGCCCCAGTCCCTCCTGCCCTCAGACACTGCCCCAGTCCCTCCTGCCCTCAGACACTGCCCCAGTCCCTCCTGCCCTCAGACACTGCCCCAGTCCCTCCCGCCCTTAGTGCTTCAGTAGCTCAAATGGTGCTCTCTCCCTTCTGGGAGTTTTGGGATGGCCAGGCCACATCTCTTCAGGTGCAGCTGCATTTACACTTCAGTCAGGCTTATTCCACTTATTCTGCCTGACACATGAACATTGTCCTTCATTTGGAAAGGAGACCTGACAGAATAAAGCCCCTCTTTCCTGAGATGTCACATTGCAGTGTCATGGGACATACCAGCATGTACAGCTGAGCAGAAACATAGGCAGGACGAGCCCCAGCAGCTGTAAATACGTACATGTAGAAATAGCCTCTCACATCTGAGAGTGAAATAGATCAATGGCCACAATTATTTATAAAACATTTTCAAAATTTTCCATGTCTTCTGTGGCTTCCATTTTTTTTTTCCATCTTGGTATCCATAAGTAGCTAAAGTCAATCCAACAGATAGAGCTGGTCTCGTTGGAATCACAGTATGGTGCTAAACAGAGATAAACAAGCCTGTTTCTTGAAATGATATTTTTTCTTATTGGCAAGGAAAACATTTTTAAACAGTATTTGAGAAGCAAAGTCAATAATAAAGCAGATGTTTGGTCATACAAAGGTAGAGCACCCCAAAATTTAGACACAGCCAATCATCCTTCTTTACCACTGGTCCCAGCTGCAAAAGCAGTGTGAATAGCTTCATTCCTGTGAATGAAATGCAACATCTAGTGCTTTAAGACTGCTATCTATTAGAAAGAAAAATATAAAAGCAAATATTGGGCTAGACTTCTTGGTGAATTTTTGTAATTAAAATTACATTACATTAGAACAGTATACATTACATGAGAGCAGTATAAATAGATTGATGTAATTTTAATGAAAGCTTCTAATGTTATTTTACTGTGAAATAATTCTGGATTCCCTTGCATTTAAGTGCTGAGTTCAAAAGAAGAAAAATACTGTTGATGAAACTAAATGAGAGATGAGATAATTTTAAATACTTAGTGAACTGAGAGAGACATGTTGTTTTTAAAATCCAGTTTTAATCTGTATTATTTACCACACAACCATTACAGTCTATCATGTCATTGTGCTGCCATATAGACACACTAAATCCATTCTCTACATTCCTTGTGATCTTTTTTAGATGATTGCTTATGTATAATAGTTGCTTTTCAGACAAAAAATAATTCATACAATATTTTTTCCTTATGTTTAGAGAACATTACTGGGTCTGAGTTACAGGCATCTTAAAATATAAAGATAATGCTTAGATACTATTAGGAACAATGAGAAAATGTCATAGTAATTCAATTAGTTGTACAGACTCTTCACTGTATTTTATATTGGGTAGCTTTACACTCGTCCTTACCTGCCCACAGATGTTTCCAGGATAAGCAGCTGTGTTCTGGTGTACTGGTAACCATTTGCACTTTCACTGCCACTAATTGAAAACCAAAAATTATGGTGCCTGCATGTGCATCTAATAATGACATTGAAATGCATAGTGGAGATGAAGGGAGAGGAAGGCAAGAGACAAATCTTTACATGAGAAGTATTTAAGAATGCAAGTGAAAAGGATACAAAAGATGGTAAATACAACAGCCCTGAAGACCAGAAATGTCTGTACATCACTCAGACAAGCATTGCAATGCAGACTCTGTACACAACTTGACAGTCAGGGCGATTTTCCATCATCTTTCCATCTTCCTCTATGCAGATGGCAAAGGAAAAACTTTTCATTAGCTTACAGAGGATCTGAGTGGGAAGTTGCTTAAATTATCCAGAAATTGGACTGCGAGAGGAAAGGGACAACTTTGATTGGGGAGACTTGTCTTCCAGTTCAAAATCATCAGCTAAAAATTCCTCTGGCACTATGTCCTTAGGCAGAGGCAGCCAGCCATATCAGTCATCTGAATTCCCAAGCTCCTCTCCTGTTTGGCTTTGTTACCAGAATCAGAGTCTGCAGCAATTCCTGCTGCTGGCAGCAGCCCTACTGCTGCTGCAGGGTCTGCAATTGCTGTTACATGTGTTTTCAACTCATCTCTGAAACAAACCTCTCTAATGAGATATCTGGACTGCGATAACAAAAAATTCAAGCCACTCTTTTGGCTGTTTTTAAACAAACAAGTTAAAATTTAAAAAAAAACCAACAACACCAAAACATACAAACAAACAAAAATCCAAACCCAACCCTGTGTACTTAAGGAGAATTTAACTTTTATTGCCTGCTTTCCAGGCAATTTTCAAATTACTGTTACAGAAGCAGTATCCTTTGAGAACACAGCATGGGACAAAAGAGCTGTGACTCATTTTAGGCAGAACTAGAGGACACACCCACCCAGTATAGACATAGTTTTGGTAGACCTCTTTGGTAGATCTGTGGCATCTGCATGGTGATTTTGAATATCATAGTGACACTTGGAAACTCTGTGTGGCTTAGCTCTGACAAGCCAAGGGAGAGTTTTGAAGACATACAAATCCTATTGACCTTTTAACAGAGCTGGAATTAGACTCACAGAGAACTTCAATGTGACAACACTGGATGATTTTTGTTTTAATTATTTGAGTGTTTGACAATCTATTTTTAGTTTAATTTCTCTCTATTTAATATTTAATGATGCTTGAGCTTTGCTATTCTTCCAAATTGGCAGACTATCCATATCTTTGACATGGCTGGATAATCTTTTCCCTTGCTTGGCCCTCAAATACTCCTGTTCACTTTTTTTTCAAAGCAGAACCCTGCAGCGTTCCCAGAATATCATCATAATAGTGAAATAAGAAGGAAAGTAAATTTATCTTATTCAAAATGCTATCCTTCTGTTAGTGCAAAAGTATCTCAAACCATTAAAAATTTTTCTCTTCCTTTTGTAAAAATAAAAAATGGTGTGCAATTGTGTTAGTCAACTATGTCTTTTTCCAGTGCTATCTTTTAAACTGTACTCAGTTTAAATAGCAAGGTGAAAAAAAATCCTATTGTAACTGAAAATACGCTGAAAATATACTGCAAAGACATAATACAGCAAGGGTTACTCTATGTGAAATGTTAATTCCTAGTGTTTGAGAATTGATAGCTTCCCCTTTTGTTGGACCAACCAGCCTGACTGAGCTTGAGCCCTGCAGCAGCATCTCAAGGAAGCAATGAGTGACAGCAGAGGGAAACTGCCTGCTGCAAGGTACCAAGGCTTCCAGCTGCCAGTCCAGTCTGCTGCACAGGGAGGTTTCCTGATTGCCAGGGACCCAATCTGGGACTTTGTGGAGGGGCTACCAAGGTTTGTCCAGTCCTGTCCACAAACTGATGCGTTGCCATTTTGAGAGATCTCACCAGAACTTCATGAAGACCTACAAAGAAACAGGGAATTCACTTGATGAATAATAAACCCATGAACTAGGACATGCTGGGGGCTGACCATAAACTTCTTTGGAGAAAGGAGCCTGGCACTCCTGGTAAAGAACAGGTCCAAGGGGAATTAGCAGGGATCCATCCCTGGATCAATTCCCGGTTGATGTTTTACCGAGCATTGCTGGGAGGTCAAAGGATGTGATCGTTCCCTGCCCAGCACTGGAGAGACACACTCCTAGTCCTGGGCTTCCCATGGAACAAGAGCAGTATGGATACCCTGCTTCAGCAAAGAGCAATGAAAACTGTGAAAGGATCGGAGGATCTGGCACATAATGGGAGGTTGATAGAGCTGGGACTGTTTGGCCTGAAAAAGGAAAGGACAGGGGAAATCTTATCAATGAGTTCCTGGTGGTGGAAATGAAGACAAATCCAAGCTCTTATCAGTATCAGTCTGTGAAAGGAAAAGGGGCAACAGGCACAAACTGAAATACAGAAAATTTCACTTAGACATCATAAGAGAAAACTTCTTTATAGTGTATCTGAGCACACAATATGGGAATAGTTGCTCAGTGTGGTTGCACAACTTTAATCCTGAGTGATATTCAATACCCAAATGGGCACTATATACTACCAAACTACGTGGTCTAGCTGACTGTCTTGACCAAGGGGTCTGGACTACCTCAGTGCTTCTATGACTCAATAATTCTATTTCAGTATGTTTGCTTTTATGAGTTTACCTGGTATGACCTTTTGTCGAGTTTGTTATTCTAATAAATCATTAGCATTTTACAATACTTGAGCTAAATTACAGTAAAGGTATTTCAGTTATAACCTCACAGTGAAATGTGCAGTATTAAATGTTGCCACAGTGACAGGCTTGGAATACCTTGCAAAGGGCAGCTTTTATTGATGATCACAGGCATGCCTTAGACTTCACTGCACCTAGCAGATACGATGTGCAATAAAATATTGTTATTAACTGACAAAGTCTCACAAAGAAAAAGCTCTTTTAGAGTAAATTTTCACAAGGCTAATGACTACCTGTTACAAGGCAGAGTGATGCAGATTCCCCAGGCAGGGGAAAAGAGAGCAAAAGAGAGCTCCTTTATTGCAAAAACCAGGCCTTTTTATGCAATTAAGCCATTATCAGTTACATTCCATTTAAGCACAACAAATGTAGTTCAACCAATCCCCATAAACCACAATGTGGATTTGTAATGGTTATGTAACTTGTTTTTCTACCTGTAATTCAGCTGAGTCACTTTTCCATAGTCCTTCTCTACTCAGCCTAAGTAATGGGCCTGATTTAACAAGGGTAACAAGGCCCCTGTTTTGTAAGGTTTTACCTCTCTGCAACAACTACCTGCATCTGAAAAATGCAAAATAGAATTTATTTAACATTCTTGCATTTGCTTGCTGACTGAAAACTGAAATTTCCAATGTTATTTCATTTAAGTAGCATCAGCACTGAAAGATCAGATCCTAGGTGGTAGATGCTAGGCTGCTTATCCACATAAGGAGACATGCTGGGTAGCTCAGCTATTATTTGCATATAATTTAAAAATCCCTTGAACACTTAAGGCCTGACCCCAAAGGGGGCTGGAGATGACATTTCCTTCTGTTAACCATCACAACACAATGAATGCAGAAAATGGTATAAAATAACTTTAAAGGTAAAAGAAGAGAAGAAGAGAAGGCACTTTGCTAATTTTTACATGATTCAACTTGTTCCCCACATGGATAACCTACAGCTATTATTATGTCATCCATTTCATGGAATAGCAGCAAAAAATCAGTCCCAGTATAATCTGTTAGTCAGCAAACAGTCAGCATGTCCTTCATTCTTCACATTATTTGGCTAGTGGTTTTACCTTTTTTTCAGCTAACTTGTGCTTAAATTTTAGCTAATTTGTGCTTAAATTCATGCAATGGATTTGACATTCAGGCATTAAAAAAAATCTAAAGAAGAACTTTACGAGTTTATAATTTGTTCCCAGAACAGGATTCCCTACACTTTAGTCAGCCTTGAAAATTGTCTGCCCAGTCTGTTCTCAAAAACTTCCAGTAATGATAATTCCACAGTCTCTCTAGATGGTCCTTTTCTGTGATTTATGGTTGGAAATCTTTTCCTAATACATAATCTAAATTTCCTTTGCTCTAATTTAAGACCATTACTTCTTGTTCTATCCAAGGTTGACACAGAGAACAGATTATTCCTTTCCTCTTTGTTACCACGTTCTGCATATCAAAGTGTGCTATTTTATATCCCTTCCAGTCATTTTTTTTCTTCAAATCCCATCTTTTCTTCAGAGGTCGTGTTTTCAAGAACACTGCTCATTCTTCTTGTTCTTTTCTGCAATTTCTCTTATAAGCACCATTTTATAGTAATACACTGTTAAGATGATAAATTTAAAAAGTTGAAATCCTTTCAATTTGGAAACCTGACATTGTGTGAATGCCTAGTTTCATATCATTCCAGTTTTGTAAGAAAATTTCAGGGGCACAGTGTACAATGAATTTCAAAATAGCTTTAAACTTTATGAAGTCAAGTCACTTCTGGTTTTAGCTGCAATAGTTTAAGGTATTGCTTGTCCCAGCTGTCAATACCTCAGCCCCTCAAGTTGTCAATCCATACCTGAGCTGTAAAGTTAGCCCTCATCAGCCAGCCTGTGAACAGAACTGCTGAAATATGAGTGTAGATTCTCTCCTGTCAGCTTTTTCAATGATGGCTGTAACCTTCAGCAAGGGGCAGAATGAGCAGCTAGAGGCTGCAATGCCCTAAGTACCCAGTTGTGCTTCAGAATGAGCCTCAGAGGCCCTTAAGAAAATATTTATTGAGGTGTTTCAAAAGATTACCTTTGCCAGGGACAGGTGCTTCTCACCTCCCTGAGGCCTGGTCACTTCAGAGGGCAGTTGTGGCCACCAGATATAATTATCTATCAAATGCGGGCCCAGAAAATTTGTTACACAGGAGTTACTATTATGGCTGCCCAGACCATGCTTCAGCAGCCTCCTAAATTGCCATGATACTAGTGCAAGTCATTATGATCATGAATGTATAAACATTTAACAAAACTGATATGTGTGGTCCATGATTTTAAATTTGATAAAGTTAATTTGTAAAGTAATTTGTTATTGCTGTCTCTACTTCTTATTTGTCATGCATTGAATGAAGAAATACCATAGAAAACATTGATTTTTTTTCCCTCTTCTCAGTGCTCTTTCATCTCTCATAAAAATGTTTCCTACATAAAACTTCATGCAAAGTGCTACTGTACTCAGACAGAAAATAACACATTTTTCAACTGATCCTGCTGGAAGGCAGTCCTAAGCTCGACTGTTGTTCATTGCCATGACTCGGGATCTGACACTATCACACACACTACAAACAAAAAATGAACATTTTAAGTCATTAAACTGTATCATCCACTTGGGAACTATTTCTTCTCTTATTGAAATTATGTGAAATAACAGTTTTTCTGGCTATCTAAAACTGATTTGAAAACGGTGAGTAATCAAACAAAATTATCTGAGATTGCACAACTGCATTCTGAAATGTCTCAACACAACAGATATATTTTCAGCAGTAAGCACTTTTCAGGAAGTTTGGAAGCCATAATATGTTTTTAGACCAAAATAATCGAAGTATAGAATGAAGAATGCAGTATTTCTGAAGATAACATACAAGTTATTCCATCAGGAAAGCCAACTGAAGTTTGTTTTACAGATGATATAACAGGGGTGAAGAAAAAAAATCAAATTCCTCTGTCTTTTTTCTGTGATCACCCAACTTCAAGTAAGTGAAGCAGTCATAAATCTAGCTTTCTTTGATAGCTCTTCTTAAACAAAGTAACCTGTTCCTTGTCTGAACATTTCAAAACTTGAAGACCGCTTATTTACAGAGTCTCTGATGCTAATCAAGTAGGAGACAATAAATGTCTGTCATAAGTGAGCTAGGGGTTACATATTGGTTGATATTAAAAGTGAATTTGGGATTTTTGTCATCATACCATGTGTATAAAAATTCATTCTCTTTATTCCACGTCTTTCACACCAGCTTCATTCTTCTGATGTTCTCTGTGAGTCTGTGGCTGATGAAGTCTTGCCTTTCCCTAAAGGATCTCTACTGATCTTTTCTTTTCCACAGATTTTTTTTTAAGATTTAGTCTGAACACAAGAACTTTCAGAACACAGAAACTTGTTAAACCAGTGGAAAACACTATTTCCAATCTTGAAGAATCTTGCAAATGTGATAAGGTTGTAACTAATATTTAATTTCTCTTAAATTCCAGTGCAGAACCTACTTTTACACCAACAGGATATGAAGTTAAGCCTTGGCTGAATGATGATGCCTATTTGAAATGGAATTGTCTTTTATTTTGACCACTTTCTAGATGTGACCATGTCTCTATGTGAGTTAAAGCAAAAGAATCTCCATTACACAACTGAAACCCTCCAAATGAAGTATCTATTAAAGGTGTGTGAAATCACATGCCTTACTTTCAGAACTTGATATAGCAGTTAAGTGTATTTTGCTATGCATTTCCAGGTAGAACTGTAATTTATTTTCTCTGTGACAAAAAAAAAGGAGTAAATAAAAGTGGAGTAAAAAAAGCCAGTATTACGACTATATTGATTTGTTAAAGTACACACATTATAATTAAGGTATGGATTACACTTACGAGGCAAAAAACCAAAAATCTTTTGACCTTTCACATACTGTTGCATTAAATAACAAAATAGCATTGCAGTAAAGAAAACTGGAAATTAATTCTTCATCCTCATGTAAAAGGAAATGTACTGTTGCAAGACAAAATTTCAGCTACCAGAAGACAGAGATTGCAACTTACTAGTACAATACTCACCTGATTTGACATGATTGTTACTGCAGGTTTTCCAAATTGGCACAATTCCAGGACCTAAAGCTTTGGGAATCCCTACAATCCACAGTACTCTTATGGCCAGGAATGATTTTCATGAGCAATAATGGTATATTTCATCATCAAAGTTTTCCAAGGGCCACATTAAGGATTTTCCAGGTTATTTTCCTGTCAATAACTATGAATAGGAATGGTGCACATGTCAGCATCAAGCTAACCACCAGAGCATATTGTCAAATAAAGTGTAAACTGGAACCAGAGTATTCTGTCCCTGCACAGTGGCCCTGTTCAGAAGGGAGAGCACTCGTGAGCTCTAAAGCACCATTCAGGTCTAAGTTCCAGGTGCTTCTTTGCCTACTGAACCCAGCAGACCTGACTTAGGCATCTAGCTTTCCATAGGAAGTACGTGAGAACACTGTCACCTGAAAAATGGGTTTATATCAATGGATACATTGAGTAGGACCTGAAAGATTTTACAGAGCATCTTAACTAAATTGTGTTTTAAATCTTCATCATCTCCTGGATGTAGGATGAGGAGCCACCCTCATCCTATCCATAGTCCACAGCCATGCTTTGTCACCTGGCACCTGCCCACTGTCTTTAGCACTCAAGGAGGTGAACAGTTTCTTCTTTTCTTACTCAATGTGGGATGCTATAAACTAGCAAGTACACAACGACAAGGAGTTGTCCCATCTCAGCTCAGCTATACACACCATTGTGTGCAGATTCTGAAGATCAGCATTCTGGGCACAAGTCTCTCCAATTCTTTTCTGAGTTTTGCTGCACTTACAAGTCCATATTTTGTGCTACAGTCATATTTCCACTGATTTCAATGGGAGCAGTGAATGTTCAGATCTGTACAGATTTTCACAGGTGCTGAGAGTAATGTTTCTCATCATACTTCCTCCATAACAGAGATCCTGCAAAAAATGGCTCAAAGATATTTTAAATGTAAAACATTTAGTTATATACATCTCTGACAAAATATCCCATTTAAGTGTATAAACTACCCATAAGTAGAGGAACTAGACATGATGCATTGTATCCTCTCTTATGTATTTCTTGAGTATTTCTCACTTTTGTTTATGACTAGAATATTATCCAGGAACATAGTAATAACAGAGGGCTGGACTGTTTTTTGGTTCCAGCATTATACAACCATATATCCTACATAAATATTTTTTTTAAAGTATTCCTGTGTCAGAATTTTTAGTTTTGGAAGATCCTTATTTCTGACCTTGAGAACATCAGCCTGTGTTTCAGGGAAAATCAATCATCTGTATTGCTAAGTATTATATCCCATCTTGACACACTGACTACCTTAGGGATGAAAGGCTCTGATGTATTATTCATTTCAGGGATAACAAAATTGGTTAAACCCTCAGCTGCCACCTCACAATCTCTGTCTTGTACTTCATATGTTTTTGTGGTGCCCTTCTCTTTTGGAGGAATTACATGCTTGTTTTTATTTCATTTAACTTGCTCTCTTTAACATAGATCCTTGACAGAAATTCCACATCCCACAGAATTAAATTTGGGAACACTTTATTGCGGAACTGAAAACAGACTGACCAAGATAACTAGCCCTCCTCAAGTGTCTCATGAGTATAGTGGTGCAAAACAGAATTAATTTTTTACCCATGCCATTCTCAGTACTGCACAAAAACCCCTCTGTTCAAAATGGGAGTTATTTAACTCTTACATATTTACTTTCTATGCCAATACATTGTATATGTAGACAGATGCTGAAATAGGGGTTTTTATGGAAAAATAGAGTGGAAGGCTGCCCCAAAAAATTAAGGCAACCTGCCACTATTTGCATGTAGCTGAGCACACCGCTGCAGTGAAAATTTGAATTCAAAATCAAGTCCAAATATTTTTTTATTTTATTGTTGATTTAACACAACATATCTGGTCCAGAATTACTTGTTCTTGCTCTGGTTATGACATTGTGATAAAATAACAGATTATTTACATTAGTGTTCATAGGCACGCTTGCAGTGTCTAGCCCTATTTGTTCCTTTCGTAAAGTTTTCCCAGCATAATATTACACTTAACATTTAATTTTTTTTCCTGTCCTCTGCAGTTTTTCTCTAAATATCCTCTATTGGAGGGTTTTTCCATATTAACTTTTTAGTAACTTTAAATTATGGATCGGATTAATGCACAGTCATTACTCTTTAAAGACATTTATGATGTATGTACCAAGCATGTGCTTGTTGGTGATTCTAGGTGTGGCTCTAGAAACACTAAAATTTATTTTTGTTGACTGATTACTTTTTTTTGTAAGATGTTAGTTTTAATTGTCCCACTGAATATTAATTAAAAGGTTTCCATGAACAAAACCACTTTATATATTGTCATAAGAAATCCAAAGATTCTAACACAAAGAGGATAACTTTATTATCATTTAACTTGAGGGCTGCAAGAGAAGAAACAGTCTGTCATTTTGTCATCTTCTGTCAGTTTTTAATATCAGAATGTCAGAGGCTGCTTTTCATTAAATTCTCAATGGTTGGTAGGAAGATTCTTATTAAATTAGATGTTGTTGGATAAGGCGATATATCTTAGTTTAAATAAGGAGATATATAATTAAAATGTACTTAGTAAAAGTAATAATAAAATTAGTTTATATGTGAAAACAAGAAAGAAGGA
The DNA here is from genome assembly GCF_035770615.1 of Melospiza melodia melodia. Taxonomy (NCBI): domain Eukaryota; kingdom Metazoa; phylum Chordata; class Aves; order Passeriformes; family Passerellidae; genus Melospiza; species Melospiza melodia. The sequence goes on along the minus strand of NC_086197.1, from coordinate 85,913,003 downwards.
ATCAAGGAAACGCAAATCAAAATACTGCTGTCTACCACAACTGCTGTACTCCAGCTCTTTAACAGTGTACCCCTAAACAATGATCTCTCAGTGGAATTCATCTCACCTAACTACATGCGACTAAAATTTGTCTAGTGGGGTAAACTGATCATGCACAATCAAGAGAACGAGAAATGTGCCTTCCCACCTGTGCTAGACACATGTTTTAAGACAAGAAATCTCTTAGATGTTCCTATCCTTCCCAACAGAAGAAACTTAACCTGCTAATGTAAATGAAGGACTAAATTTTACCTGCTTAATATCAGGTAATTACAGATGATAGTAGAGGTAATATACATGATTTTGGCTCAGTTGAAGATATGCTGTAAAATTAGGTCAGAAATATGATAGTTTAGATAAAGCCATTCTATTTCCTAGTGCTTTGCTTTTGATCATTTATAGCACAAGCTATTGGCATTTTTTGTGTTATTTAATTACTTCTGTAGTCCTCAGCCTAATCCATATAAATAGTAGTTCTTTCATCTGTCTAATGAATGTTGTTTCTTATACAAAACAAGCTGTATTATTCATAGAAATGTTATGAAAATAGTCAATTTAACCAATAATCATTATTTTAATTGGTCCTCAGAAGATTCACCTAAATTCACTTGCTGAGCATCAAAATGGGGCGTACAGTTAAGTGTGTTCTTATGTGAACTTAGAAGAGGTACTCATGGAAAGATTGTTAAGATCAGACTCTGGACTTAATGGTGCAAGTGCTTTTCTCTTCGCCACTGCACTTGTCACCTTGCAGAGAGGTTTTGGAGAGGTGAAATGAACAAGAATTTTAGGGTTGATTTTTTCATTTCAACGAGGGTGGGAGAGGGGGCAGGCAGGAAGGGTGAGTCAAATTTAGTATTAATTGCCTAAACCTGGCATATAAATTAAGAGGTTTTGGGCAACAAGTTAGAAAATTATTTTTCTGGGAAGTGAAAAGGTAGGAAAAATTGGCTTCAATAATTTCTCATGCTATTTCCAAACACAAAGAAAGGTTGAAAATTATATAGATTAAGATTAATTTCTTACATGCAGAAGAGATTTAGTTCTTACATCATGAAATTGAAGCATCTGCTGAGAACAAATTAAAAGAAATTTGTTGCTGCATAAAAGGATAGGCAATTGTAATGGTAGAGAAGTCAATAATGCCCTGAAATTTATGTATTAATGATATTCTTTATATTTAATGACTAATCATTAAACAAGAAATTTAAAATAAGACTAATATAATTACTTTAGTAAAACATGATTTATAAGTAGGAAAGGGTAGGCAAGGCTGCACAAACAACTACTTTAGCTAAATAGCTTTCTCACACTGTAAAATAGTCTTTTTTTTTGGAAAGGTGACTTATTGTGAAGTCCTCAGTGGAATGCACTGTTTTCAGATTCTGGTTTGCTTTGCTTACATCCCTTGCTTTTGGCTGTGCATATAAAGTCAGTAGTATTGTAAACCTCGTGTTGAAGAAGAATAACAAAACAGTACCCAGCAGTTTAGAAACTATTCCATCTATATAAAGAGTATCATGAAAGGTGGATGTCAGGTAAAACCTACCAGGATTTAATCTAATGGCTAATTTCCTTCTCTTTTCACAGCCCAAGTAATGGTTTCACCACTGTGAACAATTTTGCCACTGCAGATATTAATTCCAATAGAAGGTGCATTCATACCTCAGAAAGCAGAACTTAACACCAACATTTAAGTGGAAACAATTGTGGAAATATTTTGGAAATTACTGCAGATCATAGCAATATAAAACTCTAGTCCCTATGTTTAAATAATACATTTTGGTCATTTCTTTCGCCTTTAGTTCAAGATTAGAAGAATATAAGAGAAGGCAAGCACAAAGAGATCTTTAAACTTTCCCTGAAATTATGTTGACCACCTACAGGCACAGAAACCTTCCACTGCACATGTTAATGGGTAGAATTTAATGGGGAAGGGAAATCGGATAGGAAGGGCAGACTAATGGGTGGGAAGGATCTGTTGACTTTTTATCTTAATACACTCGAGGAATCATACTCAGAAATTTTTATGGAGATCACAGGCATTGACAGTGTTAGCATAGTTTTATTTCAAATACTAAATTTTGTGTATTAGAAAAACGTAATTTTGTTCTTTTTGGGACTATTTTAATTTCAGGGAAAAGAGCAGGTAATATATTTACATAACTTATCTATATTTTCCTCCACAAAAACTTTCAGTTTACAGTCTTTCAGAAATTTGCTCTACATAAATGGAACAGCAATTTTTATTTCAAAAAAATGCCTTACATTTAGCTATCTGCATTTTAATTGATGGTTTCAAACCGCAAAATAATACAACCCACTGCTGAAAGTTCTCATTAGGTGCTTTCTGTGGCAGTAAGCATCTAATACATTGTTTATTCTGATTTCTCTTTATTTCAACCAGTGCCAGAATAACAATATGAGAAAATACAAATATTGTACTAATAGCTATAAAAATAGAGGAAAAATTTAATATCTGAATTATTCTTGTACATTTGTACAGCTGTAAATATTCACAGATGGCTTCAAAGCTCTTTTAATGCAACTAGGTTCACAATTTCATCCAGAGGGGAGAAGTAAATAACTTTTACAAAATCGAAGTCCCTCATTTGGGCACTCCAAGAGTGATAGATTCCTAGAATTTGCATTATCAGAAAATAATACTCTATATCAATGTGATTCATCTCCATTCCTTTTTTATGAAACACAGTTTGTGCCATCAGTGAATTCACTGTTTTTATTTGTGAAGATATTAATATGAAAGGTTGTACCCACTTCCTCTTCTTCATTATAAAAAAATGAAGTTTTCTCCACTTATCTTATGTATTTACCCAAATCAGAGCTTAGAAATAATAGAAAATACATATAATTTTGAAAAATAAGTTTATTAATTTATTATAATTTTGACCATCTCAATTTATGCACCTTTTATCCTGTCTTTAATATGCAAAAGCAAAATAATATTTTTATTTTCAGTTTTGCTTTTTACTGGTTGTGCATTTTACAGTACAAAATTGATGCATACCACAAACTTAGGATCAAAAGCTGAGTTTATACATAGTCAGTAAATTTATATTCTGACTTCTTAAAATTTTAATAACAAAACAGTATACCAAAGTCTAATAAGTAGAACTTGAATATTTTATTCAAATACCCTGGGAGAAGCCATTTGAAAAGTTTCTTTCCTGTGTTTTCAACCCTTCCTTTCAAATTTTTGGTAAACAGTTTAACTTATATTTAAAATTCAGAATGTAATTAAAACCTAATAACCCAACAGTTTACATGTTTTCATTGAGGTAATATTGCTGATTTTTCTGAATCTTCACCATATATGTTATCCAAATTTCTCCTAGGACTATGAGTGACTTAGATCATCCAATTTAAATAAAGAGTTCTAGATCAGTTTAGTTCATTTTCCAGAACAAAACTTAACAATTTGGTTGCATGGGTACAAATAACCCATAAGAGAATTACAACTCTAAACTAAACAGATGACATTTTGTTCTCAATTGCTTAGTACAGAAGGCATATAGGGGTTTGAATTTGCCTGAAAAATAATCATAAATATTTATTTTGAATAAGACTGTAGACTTGGTGTAACTGCACATTCTATGCATTTGAGGCAGGAAGAAAAATATGTGTTTTGTGGCCTGGGGAAGGGAGTAAGAAAATCATTGTTGTGTTCTCTTGTTCCCACAGAAAGTAATTTGAAGAATTCTCACTCCATGAGTTAATCAACAGTCAACAGCACAGACTTTTCAAAACTGAGAAACTTTCCTCTTCTTCAGAGATAATAATCAGGATCCTTTACTTGGGCCCCCAGGCTTTTAGGCTAACAGATTTTGTCTACTTGGGTAAAATACAGCATTTAGTTGCATGTAATATTACCCCAGGGAAAATCCTAGTGATTTCTTTCTCTTTTTTAGAAGAAGAAAAATAAAATTCAAACCATCTCTCATTGATAATAAAGCAGAGATATAACCTTACTGATTAATTGAACAGTGCCTGAGAGACTGTGAGCTGCAGAATGGAGTCTCCTCTACAAAATGAACTTGGCCATGTCAACCCTAAAAAATGGGTATAATGGACCCCATTCTGTGTTTGTACAGCACCAAGCATCAAGTTTGCTGTTTGCACAGCATCAGTCATGTATTGCACTGCAATACATTTTAGAAATAATTGTAATTCTTTCTTCACATAGCCGATCATTGTATAAGGAAGCATTCATGTGAAAATATAGAGAGGAAAATGGACAGCAGGCTGAAGGTAACCAAAATGATGGAGGCTGCTCACACCTGCAACACCTGTATAGAAACACTCTTGTGTTTTTGATTCTGCTTTGAAACTCCCTAGAAATTCTGTGATTAATTTTCCTGGGACCAAGATGCTGTCCTCTACCTCATTTGGAATGTGTCGAGCCATTCTGTGTTTTATTGCAATCTATACAGTAATGACAGTGCATATATAATAGAGAAAGGACATTAGCTAATGACCTTAGCTATCAGCACAGGTACCATAGCCAGAATCTTATGCACAGGCTTGTCCTTCAGCAGAACTTTGCTGAACAGGAGCCTTGATATTAGAGTATCATTGCTTTTATGTGACTGTGTTACTGAAATTTTAAATTCATATTTGAGGACAGCCATCACTGTCGGAGTACAGTAAACGTGGTTGTCACAGCATGAATGATGGAACGCTGATTCACACTGCACACAGAAAACTGCTCCTGAGAGATGAAAAGCAGAGCTGAATGCCTGCTTTGCAGAGGACTTAACATTCTCTCACAAGAAACATGTAAGGAAGCTTTGTAATTGCAACTGTAAAATAAGATTAATGGATACACTCGTGGCAAATGAGATTAAATGTGTACATACAACAGAGGAAAGATCTGCAAATAAATTATGTGGAAACGTGGCATCTACTTAATATCTATGTAATAAGGCTAGCTTTCAGTGGAGAGGGGAGAGGGTTTTATTATTATTTGGGTTGAATTTGTTAAATATCAGTTAAAATACTTTGTATAGAAAAAAATTAATTTAGAGGACTTGTATTTAGTATAGGTGAAAAAAGGAGGGAACCTACCCATAATAACATCCTGGACACATCCCTTGCATTATCTTTCATTCTTGAGAAGCACATTAAGGTACTCTTCAGTCTTACAGCTCATGTGTGAATTAGGTCAGGCCACTGAAATAATACCACCTTTAGGGATGAAAACAGCAGCTGCCTGGAGTACTGAACAGTACAATACTGAACAGCATGTTGAAATATGAAAAGACTTAAACTTAAGGCAAAATTCTGAAAGGCAGAAAGTAGTCAGAAGACTAGAAAATTTGCTAGGATGTTCTGCATTTCTTTAAAAAAATGCCATGAAAATGTATATGGCCAGATTTCAGAATTTTAGTTTTTGACAGCAGTAGATTTATTTTATGTAGGACTTTCCCTTAGAAGATATCCAAGCTATGGATCATATCTAAATACATCTATGTTATAGAAACCCAGTGGAAGTATGTCCAGCCTGAAGTCATGCAGGAGTTGCAGGAGCACAGCCCACATCTCCACAGGTCTCTGGTCAATACGCTGCTCCCTAACTATAAAAAAAAATCCTGGAGGAAAGTACAAGCTCCAGTACCAACTAACATCTGTCTCCAGTCAGGGACTTCTGTTTATACTGACTGGTAGGAAAGAATGTCAGACAATGAAATACCAACCTTGCCTGTCATTTACACACAGCTGCAGTCCAGAGTTGAGACTTGACAAAACCATAGCACCAAGAGTACAACCAGGATTTTTAAGATCAGACAGAAAGCGTATGTAACAACTAGACAAAATGTCATTTCAGAAAGTCCCTTTGCTGATAAACAGATGTGGCCATTAGGAGAAGGATTGTGCTTCTGCAAAGTGTCTGTGGAAATTGTTTTAAAGAAGAGAAGGAATATTTCTTGGTGAGTGCAGAACAACATCTGGTTACCTATTGGAAGGGGCCAGTGGGCAACCTGCTGACTGAAAGAGTTTTTACCAGAATTCATTATAGATAGAAAATGTTTTTAGCTGTATATAGTGACTGGCAAAAGAACACCATTCTAAATGCTATTTTTAAGTACGGCTCTTCCTTCAAAGACATCTATCCTTTCACCAGCATAGCAATAACCTCTATAAAATGGACTAAAAAAATGTATTTGAATGAACAGAATAGTTGGGATGACACTACTGACTCTGTTCACATTTCTCTGATGGTTTTCAGTTCTTTGGAATATTATTACTTTCTCCTTTTTTGATCAAACTGCACCATGCAGAGCAGAAGATATTCCTGCTGTAAGAGAGAATTTGATGTTTGAGAAGTGACTTAATTTTACTTTAAGATGATTTTCAACTGCCTACCCATAGTACTTCCTAAACTTCCGTCATCAAAACAAGCCTATCCAAGAAAATCCTTTTTTAAATTGTGTATCTGGATATAGAGGACAATCTCTGTTTTGACAGAAACTGTAGCCCATTTAGAGCACAGTACCTTGTCTATTGAACTTCAAGGCAAACAGATTGATGGGCTGGAATTAGAATTTATAACTAACTGAAATCTGTGTTGTTTGTTGAACTGATAACTAATTTCTAAATCATCATTTCATATCTCAGTATCTCACTTGAATGATGTTTTTCCTGATAATTTTTCTCTTGCTTAGAGATACCACAAAAGATCAGCTGTTAAACACCTCTACAGCTGCAGCAGCAACAACTGCATAATCTTCTTTGGATAGATACTTGAAATTTATTACCCTGTCCATAATTATAAGTAGGAAGCCAGTCTTTTTTACCACAAATAACTCTAAGGATCCTTCAGGTCTCAGATTCCATATTTAGTACCTGAACTCCTTAATTTATGAATGTGCAGAAAAGCTGCATTTCCTTATTGTGCTTCAGCAGGGAACCAGAACACTAGAACTTCCTGAAAAGTGGATAATTTTTAAAGGGAGGCAAGCACTTGAATGATTACAATTTTACTTTATTTTCACACCTAATCCTTTTGTATTTTGTGATCCAGTCATGGAGGATACTTCTGTCTTCAGCAGAGAGAGAGAGAGGATTACCTCCCCAGCATTGTTCAGACCATCATAAAATAGGTGCCTGCAGCAAAAATTTCTTTTATAAGGGGTGTTCTTGTTCTGGTGATTACTAAAGGAATCCAGCTATGCAAAATGACTTCCACCCATGCAGGCTTCTGGTATTTTTTTTCAGACTGCATTTTACCATGTTGGACAAATAAATGAATTTTTCCTTCTACTAATGGTTACTCTGGCCACAATTATCATCCTGCTTCTTTGATAAGATATGCATTTAAATCTATATAGCAACCTTAACCTTTCTCCCATTTGAAATCTATTCACAAAACTGCATCTGTGTTATCAATTTTTCCTCCTTTACAGCTCACTGGCTCAGCCTTGACTTTGATAATATTTTAGCTTTTATTCAAAAGCACCACCCCTGTTAATCAATTGTAAAACAGTTAAAGTCTTTATACAATTGTAAGCAAATCTTTCATTCCCATCTTTACAAAAAAAAAAAAAAAAACTTGAAACATCTATTCCTACCTGTTCTTGCCACTGCCTCAGTACAAAGACAGGCACAAGTGTTCCATAGATGAGGAATCACTGAGGATTTTTAACACGTGAGGATATAATTCGGAGATGGAACATTGAACTCTGTCAAAAAGCTTAAGCTATGAGGCACAATTTGGTAAGGCTTTGATCCTTGCACAGGACCCAAAAACACAGCTTCGTGCCACTGAAATTTCTGTGTTGGCTGCTGGTGGCAGTAGTTACAGCAGGGGCCTCTGAGCTAACTCATCTTTCCAGGACTGCAAAGGTACTACTGAAAGCAGAAAAGTACTTGAGCAAAACAGTGAAAAATTAGAGCCCATCAGAAGAAAATCATATGATTTGGTGACGGGTCTCTGTTGGAGGGAGATATTTGACCACTTCAAGCTTACCTGTCCTGTAACTACCCATGGAAGGCAATGGTCTTCCTTAAGCTGTTCAGCATCTTAAGAGACAAATACAAATACATAGTCCCAATTCTTCATAAGTCTTTACAAGGTTAAGTATAAAAAAAAGGGAACAATTTATCATATTTAAATTCACATATAATTTATAGATGGTGGAAAAAATGCTTATCAGATGTGCAATGGATATTTTGAACTACATTTCCACTGTTCCCCTGAGCACATACTAAGCCTTCCTAAGTGGCTGTAAGCCATGAGTGTCAATAAGTAGCCTTTCCAATGATCACAACACTATTAAAATATTTACTAGCAGTTTTCTACATTTTATACACTGTTCAAAGGCAAAATTCTAAACTAAAATGCAATGGTAAAAATCCTTTTATTTTTCTAATGTTAGGAAAAACAAAAATTTAAAACTGAAAAATAGAATAATACACTTGTACATGTTGAAATATTGACACAGATTTCATTTATTTCCTGAAAATTTGATAGTATTCTGATTTTAGTCTTATGAATGCAAAAGAATCACAAAGAACTAATGGAGTTTTTTCATGAAAGCTCACCAGAAGTATGCAGACAGCAGAAAATAAATCCACTTTACAAATTATGTCTTTGAATATTCATCAAAAAGGTTTAATCAAAAGACCACATAGAAACAAGAAAGAAACATGAAATTAAAAAATAGGAGGGGAAAAAGAAAGGGAGAGAGCAATGACCTGCACACAGCTTCTCTTTTCAATCAAGTTACTTCCATTAAACAAGTCAGCAATCAGCAGAGCTGTGATAACAATCTACATATTTACTCACTACCTTGAGAAAACCAAGTTACTGCAACTTGACTGAAGAGCAGGGAAATCTCTCTCTCCTGTCAAAGTAATGAAGTTCATATATTGACCCAGAGGCACTTGAAGCCAAATTGGTTTGCAGATAAGTAGAGTTCCCCACTTCTAATCTTTCTATTACAAATATAAGTCCAACAAAGCAAGAAAATAAGTCCAACAGCCTATTTATGACCAAGGAAGAATAAGAACTTTTATTTTTGATATTCCAGTTTCTAAACACATCTTCCTCTAACATTTTCTTTAAAATTCTCTTTCATGATGATAAATATTTCAAAAGAACTTAGTCCACATCTAAAATTTGGAACTTGTGGAGATCTGACAGAATTACTAGTATCAGAGCAAGACACAGGAGTTTTATTTAAAGTCTATATGAGCACAGTTATTTCATGTGTTTATTATGGAAATACTTTTAATTAAATGAATGAAAATCAGACTTCTTATTATAAAAAATTAAAATAAAATAAAAATGTATCATGTTCCTGAAATTTATTTGCTTGAGAATGTACACATAAAGGTTGATGCTTTTTTCTACATTGCTGAGCAGATAAGACAGAGAAGCCTGAATTATGTGAAATACATAAAAAACAAGGCATGAGTCAAACCCACTTGCTTCACATAGAACCACAGCACTGAGCCTTTTGATGTGAAGTAAACCGGCAAAGAAATTTGGGACTAAATGAAATTGCTGCCTGCATTACATTTGGTATTGTATGTGAGAGCTGTAGTGAATCTTAGCACATGCATTGCATATATGTTTGTACATATATTCAATACATGTTTGTACACATATTCAAGCTTCCTGTTGGGAAAAAAAGTTGTAATATTTCATGGAAACAGTCTGATTACATTCAGAGGGACGTTCTTGTTTGCACCAGAGGGACAATTCCATTATTTTTGCACTGTATTGTTAATTTAATCTTCAGAAGATATTCATTCTTTACTGCACTTCTAAGAGATTTTTAGGAATTTTTATTACCTAAATCTATTGTACATCCCACAGTAAAAGATTTAAAAGGTCAGCTTGTCCATTCATTTGAAAGGACTCAAGGATGTATTCCTACAAAGAGTGAGTTTACAGCTTCTGTTAACACAAACATGAGCTGACACCTGTATCGTGTCTGAGCGGGAGTTCATTTCCCCAGCAGCCCTGGCAGTGCTGTGCTTTCCCTGGCAGCTGCAGAGGAGCTGATGCCCCTCTGATGCCCCTGCAGGGCTGTGGCTGCTGCTGGGCAGGGCTGGCACAGCCCCAGGCGCCTCCCAGCATCCCGGCCCCATCCAGGGCTGGCTGGGAAAGGTCCTGGCAGGGGGCACGGCCAGGGCAGCTGGGCCAAACCCACCAGAGGGCCATTCCACACCTGGGACAGCTCAGCTACAGCAGCTGAGAGAGGAGGAACGGAGCGGTGCTTGTTATCTGCAGAGTTTGCCTTCTGGAGTGACTGCTCCATGTGCTGAACTGCTGCTGCTGGGAAAGTGGATGGACACCCCTCACTGATGGGAAGTAAAGAATAAGCTATTTTCTCTTTACTTATTAAATGTAAAGTTTCACTTTGCTTTAGCAAACTGCCATATCTCAACCTGTGAGCTGTTTTCCAGGTCATTTTCTCTCCTCTCTCAGCTGGGTAGGGGAGTTGGGGTTTTTTGCGTGAACTTAAGAAAAGTGTTTCGGATTTGCAGTAAAAAGTGGCAAGGCTGATGTTGAGGAGAAAACAGATGTGATTTGTGGCATTTTCCCCCCTCTTTCTGTTTGAAATTATCAAATAAAAGACTCAGAGGAGTACAAAGAATAATGAAAGAAAAAAATACATAAAGAACATTTAAATACAAAATCATCTGCTTCCATAAGCTACTTAGACAACTCCACTGAGGGCCTATCCTTCCATCTCTGAATCACTAGGAGTTTTGACATCAGTTTCAATGAATGCAACATCAGGGTCTTTATCCCAGCAACAAAAACAGACAGACATTTTTTTCAATAACTCTATAATGAGGACAATTATGCCATTCCACTGAGTATGACTCATTATAGAACTAAATGACAAAAATATAAGCATTTACTAATGCTATATTATTACAAACTACCATGCAGTGTTTGTTAACAAAAATTAGTTAATGACAGTGACATGTTTCTTATCATACATTGAAACAAGTCTCATGTATCAGTCCTGCCCAAATTATCAACTCTGCATTGTGACATTACTCATTTCTGCAAATACTTGCATTCAAGTAGCAATTTCTCTGGCACCTGGGAGGGAAAAAATGCTTGCCTTAGAAAGATAGATTTTATCCTTTTTGTATCTGAATTTATATATTTATGTTTGTGTCTTTGCAAAATTAAGGCAAATTTAGAGCAGCATCACTTCCGGCTACAGTTTCTCAGAATTAATAGAAATACAAATTTAAAAACATAGAGATACACCAAACTAATTCATTTGTTAGAAAGAAAATAGTAACAAATGCCTCTCAGGATATTTCCATAGTAACACTTGGGTTTTGGGGTTTTTGGTTTTTTTTATTAAAGAAAAACTTGGGAAAGAGATGTAAGCTGGAGTAATTTATGAAAACCTAATTTTCTCTGAACTGTTTTTCATTGCGTCTATGAACTAACAATTTTGTTTCAATTTAAATGGAAGAAAAAGTTTTAGTTATACAGATATGTTCCAGAAATTAAAGGAAAAATATATTCCAACAACTAGCAGAAGAAAAACAACATTAATAAGGCTCTTCCAGATATGGTTACAAATTGTCTTCTGCCTCAGCCAAAATTTACACTAGTTTCATACAGAACAATTCAATTGTTAGATGAAGTTCAGAGGAGACTTGGTCCAAACAGCGAATGCCTATTAAAAAAATCACTTTGTAGAATGCTAATAGGAGGCATATAAATAGGTCATTAAATTATTTGTCATCTTAAAGTGGAATTCTTTTTACTGATTTTGACATGCCCACAAGTCAAGTAGTGACTAGGAGACTTTAGAAGAAAATAGAAGTAATTCCCATTGAATGGTGCCTCATGGAATTTCAAATACTCAGCATTTGTCCTGTGCAAATTAGAGTCCTGTACAGTATCTCAGAGAACTAGAGAGTTTTTAGCATACATTTCCCTGTCTGCTGGCAGATATATATGCTTTTTCAATGTCATTTAAAGCTATATGAAATATTGTACAACTGCAGCAACATTTTAAGTAAACCAATTTTTTCCTAACTCATTTTCACCCTATTCCCCTTTGAATTGCTAACCCTCCAGACTGTAAAATGTTCATATCTGTGGTTACTGATCATTTATTTTTCTTTGCTACTACTAGAACAACGTTCATTCAGATGCCAGCTCAGGAGAGTAGTTCATTTTTGCCTCTATATTTTTTGGGCCATAGAACTGTCATGGATTTTATATAAATATAAGAACTTATGGGGTGTGAAGTGCTGTAGTCCTCATATTTTTGTGATTAGCAATGTGTAATTTACTGTGTTACATTTTTGGTGATTCACATCATCTATCTGCTACTAGAACTACCTTGAACTATCTGGGGAATTTTAGGTGCTTGATATTTTTATTATTTTTGATTAGAAGCAAAATCTCAATTCTTAACTTTTATCAAGGAAACAAACTCGGTTGTTCAGGAGTTTATGGGACTGTTTCTACTATATCTCCCTTTTCATAATATTCCACAGGAAAGAAACCTCTGGGCTAAAACCAGATTTTTAGCAAAGAAAGGCCTCAGAGAAGAATTGATTAAATAAAAAAAGTGACAATTAGGTCTGAGCTGGCAATGGAAGTACAAGCCACGTTTCTCAGACAACTTGTCATGTCAGCTTCCAAAGAAATAGAATGTCTATTTTCTTTAGTCTCATCATCTTGTGAGCTTCTGAGAATAGAGCAGTGGTATCTTGGCAAGTGCAAGTGGCATTATGTCTGCAGGTGTTTGGGGACCTGAGGAGCTGGAAAGACAATGTGTGCTCTCTGAAATGTTGGGGTGCTCTGTCTGTGTAAACCTAGGGTGCTGAGAAACCAAGAATCTGTGTGCCAGCCTGTCCTGCTCCCTCAAGTCCCAGGGTCTTTGTCAGACTTGGTGCAGATTGCCATGCTGAAGCTCCACCTAAACTTTTCTTGCCTGCTGGAATTTCACTAAAACTCCCAACAGCTTTGGCTCCAATGGTTCTCCATTTCCCAGAGCTGCTGGAAAAAGGGGCTCAACCTGCTGGGGATGAGGATGTGCTGTAGTTGCCAGCTACCAAATTTGGCTTTTCAGGTCACGTTGAAAAATTGTACTTCCAGATCTGTACTTCATCTTGATTACTCATATAAATCTAACCTGCCAAGTATTTTCTGTTTTAATTTTGTACACCCACATGCCTAGAACAGGTGGCACTTCCTAAAAGGGTGGTGCAGAATGTTTTGAGGAGTACTGTGACCATCTTAGAATGATGATTGTGGCAAGCACTATCCTGTGTCCTGAATGAGGAGATGCACAGCAAGCCTTCCAAGAGTCTTTATGCTCTCAGGCTTAGAAAGAAACTCAACAGGAAAGAAAACATAAGACCAAGAAAGAACACTAGACTAAAAGTGAATTTCAGGGAAAGTTATGGAAACACAAATGCCAAAGTCTTGTCTATACATATATTCAGGAGAGGAAAAACAAAAATTAGTAAATATTGATTAAGAGAGTTCAAAACTTGTTTCATGGTGTAATTCATTCAGAGTGGATGCCATTAATTTGGAAGTGAAGCTAACGTAGGTTTGATTTGGAAGTACAAGTAGCACTAGGGTTAAACTGTTAGGTCTAAGTGTGTGACTGAGTCATCATTAGACAGTCAAACCTTTAAGGCATCTTAAGGTTGGAAGAATATTTACTGAAAAGTCTTTCTCATCTTCTGGAGACAAATGCAAGCAGCCCTGCGAAAATATTTTCTTTAGCAGCTGAAAGGCATTGCTGAAATCTAATAACTGACAAAGACTTATGCCTATCAATCTCAAAATTTCTTTTGAAAAAAATTAGAAAAATTACCCCAGAAAAAACTCAGACTGGCTAGACACTAGGGCAAATGGTCACGTTAGCTTTTCCTAATTACCATTTTGCATATGTATCTCTACATAAAATTTGAGTATATCAGGACAAAGTAAAATTCTGAATATAAGCATCCAAAATTGCCAGGCCATTCTGAATTGTAGTACATTTTGAATGATGTTATTTACAGAAGAGCAGAACCTACTGAAAGCCATAAAAATACAAACAGAAATTTCTAAAAAAACTTATCTTAATCATTTTCCATTTACTGGTGTGCATTTGTATAGTTAAAAATTAAAAGCCCATGTACTAAAGGTTAAAGTATCTGCATTCTGTAAATTGGCATCAAACGTGCATGAATACTCTAATATTTAATAAAAATTAAAATAAATTTTTCATTTAATAAATATTTACTTCTGCTACCTCACCTTGATAATATTCTGCCTCACTAACTGTTTTATTCCTTGGAAAGGCCATAGGCCTTGTGCTGTTGCTGCTATAATCCATTGCACTGGTATGGTTTCTACACATGTATGGTAAATTCAAGTGCTCAAAAGTACTGGGAAACTTAAATTTAATTCCTTAATCATAAAAAATAGTAATCAATTAGCTTGAAAGAATGTAGTGGCTATCTTCCTTAAAATATTTAATTTATTGCCCAAACTTGTCATTATATTTCTACAACTAAAGCTAACATGATTCCTTTGTTTTGTTGTACAAATCTAGGATTTCTTTTTTATCTTGCCATTTTTATTTAGATGTATATCATCATCTTTTTAAAAAGTACATCCTTTTATATCTATTTCATCTATTTGTATTATTGCATTTGTCTTACATTAAGGCTTGTTATGAATCAGTCCTAAAGGTGTATATCCATACTGCAGGCAAATCTAATGGAAGGAACATAAAAGTGCTCATAGTGCAGCATAGTAAAGGTTTACCCAGATTAGTACCAACAGTTAGTACTACCTGTCTCCAATAGTAGCTATTAGATAATTTAAATGTCTTTAAGTACTATTGCAAGAGTGAAAATAACTGTTCAAATCCCTGTGCCCTACACTGCAACCAAATGGAGGGATGAGCAGCCTCTCATATCTCCTATGAGGTAGAGCTGATGCTGCTTTAAATCCCAAAACATATCCAACTCTATTTTCATGACTGTCAGCATTCCTAGATTAAAATGTCTTTTATAAAATCATACTTAATTCGAAACAAAATAATAAAAATATTTTTTCTATTTTTACCCCCTCTATTTGTATTTAGTGGGGGATCTCTCTGTTCAGTTCTGCAACTGCTCTTCAAGCTTGGAAAGGGCTCACTTTGAACAGCTTCAGCTATCTCATTAGCTGTTACCATTTTTCTCACTCTTTCGTTTGAAGACTTGCTTACAAAAAACATGGGCTGCTGCTGCCTGGAAAATACAGGCTATGACCTCAGCTGTGAATGAGGTTACTTGTACTTATTCTTGCTACTTCTCACTGTGACTGTATACAGGTGATGTGCATGGGATTATATTTGGGTTGCAAGTTCTTGACAGTACAGATTCTCTCTTTCTACCTCATGAGTTTGCACAGGATCTAGTGTATAGTATTCAATTTCAATAACTGTCTCTTAGCTGTCATAATAATATGTAAAATAAACTTCAGTCTCTCACTGACAATCTCTTGATTTGATTATATTTAAAAATATGCACCCTCATAAGAAGGTTTGTAGCATTGCCCAAATGTGATTCCCCAAGCTGTGCTTTTAAAATATGTATCCACTCTGCTTTTATGTTATTTCTAGATTTATGGCACTCCTGTGAATGTTCTGCCAATAAATTGCCAGTCCTGCATTATTCATTGAAATAATGCATAATATCCTAGGAATCAATTTCAAAATAATTAGCACTAGTAAGCCCCTGAAATTTAACAATAGATGAAAAGCCATCTGCCTGCTGCTTTAGATTTGTTAAGTAACCAAGTCAAGATATTTCAGAAGCTTAACAGAGGAAAATAATTAGAGCCAAAGCTAACAGTAATTATACAGTTGTTTAAAATATTCTCAAGAGCTTTGAATGTTAGTATACCTTCTTTAGACATACAAGCTAAAGAGACAACACCCAAGAGTTTCAATCATTGTGAGTCATAAGAATTTCAGCTACATTATCACTGCTGACTACAGTGAGAGCTTTATATTTAAAGGCAGATACCCTAAATATTAACTAACTAATGCGTATATCAGAAAAAAAATTATTTTAAAATCTGGTTTTTAAAGCATCTTTTCAAGCATCATTCAGCTTCCAGCATTAATACAACCCCAGAGAGGCTGCACAAGCCTCCTAATACATGCAGACAGCAGGAAGTGGAAGGATTCCTAGAGGAGGATCAGAGTTCCCATCACACAGGTAAGAACACAAAGAGATTGCCAGTGAAAACAGCACCAAAACAAATCTGATCTTCTTCTGTGTGCATCAGTATTTCTGCCATCTTCAGAAATCTCAACGTTTCATATTTTAGGTACTTTTAAGATAATGCCAGTGTCAATAGATGTTGAGATGAAGCTGTTGATCATCTTTCTATGACCCACCACAGAATATTAAAGAAATCAAAAATGCCTCAGGTTTATGCCCACTTTGGACTACAGGAGTTCAAAGTCACAGCTCCCACTTTTCAAGCAGAGGTGATACAATCACTAAAGCAGCCAGTCTGGGAGAAACTTCCAAGTTTTCCACTGAAGCTGTGTATCTGCATCCTAATTAAAGAGCAATAGTGCAGTTCTAAAGCTGAAGTTTAATGAAGTAGGCAGACTAGGAAACCAAATGGAAAAACACTCCATTTATAATCTGAAATTGCTATTACCTTTAAATATTTTCTTCAGGTATTTTGAAAAGAATGGACAGAAATATTCAAGATGTTAAGTCAGGCTAGATACAGCCAGATTTGAGCCAAATTATCCAACCATTTTTTTGCTGATTTCCCAGAATACCTTCTTTTTAGTCAATGTTTTCCTGGAAACTTTGCATAGGAATATGCATGAAAGTAGTGTTCCAATACTTCACACACTGCCCAAATTTAACATAGCCAGTTTTGCTCATTAGAAATTTAACCTTTCTGTATAATTCCTGATCAATAGGAGAATTTCAAAGTACCTGAGCAGACTTAAGACAAATCCTACGCTGGCAAGCAACTTTAATATCAAAGGATCACAAGGAAATTTTCACATAGACTTCTTCTGGAGCTGAGCATTTGAACATTGCCCAGTATGAAGTCATATGAATAATATAGTATTACATAAAAAAAGTTTTCTGCACCCATGTCAGAAAACAGTATCTTAGTTCTCAGTTATTTTTCTGCAAGTAGTGTTGGGTGCAAACACCACCAAGATGAACAAAAGGGATGTTAGATATTACATCCCTGGTGTTAGATTCTTAACGCTATGCATTTAATAATATTGTGAATTTGTCAATTTTTAAAGCATCTACTGTCATCTGCCTTCACATCACATTCCACAAATTCACTAGCCATTCTGTAAAGTACCTTCTTCTTTCTATTTTAAACTGATCCCTCTGGTTCTCACACAGGTTGTATGTATGTTTGGTGGTAGCTTGCACTGGAGTTTATAGGTTCTTGAAAGCCTAAAGAAGAATGGAGTACTCCAAGAGGATCACCATTGGCAATGTCTCCTTTTCTTTCACAGGCTGTTCTTCTCAACATTTAAATGCCTATAAATGGGAAAAGTATCAGAATTTCTGTTCTGTCAGGAATTATAAACACTTTAAATTTTCAATTATAATTTTGGGAATAAAAATTGGTGCAGATGTTTTGAGTGTTGACTAAATGATTAATTTTAATTTCTGAATGAAGTATAGCTTCAGATGCTTGTTAAGCTCAAATATGTACTTCTAAATTTGTTGTTTCCCATTCAAACCAGAAATGGCAGTATAAGAGCTGTAGACTTCCCAGAAAACAAAATTTGTGCAATTGTGTAACAATATAACCCCAAAATATTTTTAGAACACACACTTCCTTAGTCTTCAGGACTTCACAGTAGTCCTTGGCTTACAAATAAACAGACTTTTGAATAAGTTTGAATTCCTCCATCAGCACTGGCAGCCATAAATAAAGAGTGAAATCTGTTTATCACCACCATTTGACACAGCTGACAGTGTTTACTCAGCTCAGGCTCTTCCCAGAGACAGCTACTTCTCATTAATGCAGAAAATTACATTCATGCAGGTCAGGGTTAAGGTAATTGGTAAAGTACGAGAAGGGAAGTATATGCTACAATTGTCAGCTCCAAAATGAAGTGTGAATAAATATATAACATATCACTTTCACTACATCATCCACAACAGATAGAATGTGAAGTATACAAACACTTTGCAGAATACACAGTGCTGTTATGAAAGCAATACTGCTGTAAAAATAGTAGTGTTTCTTAGTGTGAAATGCTGCTGATACGCTTCATTTCAAGAATGTTTAGGAAAAGACTTTGTAAATACAATTTCACATTTAAAATCTGTCTATAGTTAATCTGCAAAAACTAATTGAGTTTTAATGTAATTATGAAAGGGTCATCCACTGTTGTGAGAGGAAAATACAAAGTTGGGCTTTCTGTGAAAGTTAAGAATGCGTGACCAATGATTTATGAAGCATGAACTGTGTAATCTATTTAAAGTTTGATGCTTCTATGTATTGCTAAATCAATTGTTCTCATAAATAAACTATGACCTGAAAAAGCAGAAAAGTCATTCATGAATAGTCTCTAACAAAAGGATATAGGGAAACCAATGATAAGTTTGTGGCTTTTAAATTAGCCATGTCAGTGATGTTCAATAACAATGCAGTAAGACACAGTGATTTAGGTGTAGGTCATGAAGAGGTGGGACAAGGACATTATCATACTTGTGAGTTCAAGTGCCCAGGGACAGGAAAGCTTTTGGTTTCAGATATGACTGTTGTGATGTGTAGGAATTTGTTAGTGCGCTATCCTGCTCTGTGGGACAAGACAATACTCCCAAAACACATATTACAAATAACTTATTAATTAAGTAATCCTGGACATGAAGTGTTGACACCACACAACCAAGAGAGATAATAATGTGTGAGCCATCCTGATAGCAGAGCTGCAAGTCCTTATTAGCCATGAAAGTTATGTTTCATGATCCTGCAATCCATCTAAGAAGCATCACATAGAACCATAACTAACTGTTTTCACCACTGCTGAGACATAAAACTATTATCTGTCTGGCATTCTGCTAGATGGTTCAGTCATGAAGTAAACTAAATGCTGTGACTTTTGGGAAATCAAAGAACTGAGACTGATAAAAATCACAATTGTATATACTGTTAAGTTTTCAGTTCTCCACTTACACCCAGAAAAGTACTTTTGAGTCTGTTCAAGAGAATTTTTCCAGTTACATTCAACAGCCTTCAAAATACATAGCTATAATTGAAATCCTCATGCAAAAATGTCACAGTGAGAGGCGACCTTTTTTCCAGACCCCAGTTTGGGCCAAAATTGTCAGTTTAGCTTAATAATACATTATTTAAATTTCTATTTTAAATTGAGTTTCATTCCAGGTTTCTCCTCAAAAATTCCAAGTGAGGAACTCAGAATGTCAGAAAGTCTATTGGAAAAAATCCTTTGATTTGCAATTCCTTACTCTCTTGGGTATGAATTACATTAATACACATAAATGCAGCCTCACTGGACCTATTGTTTTTAAAACTGATTATTGCTCTCTCTAGGGGACATAACATTCCTGAGAACATCTATTATAAACACAATGACTCTTTATTTTGAAGTCTTCATTTTTAACTTCTTAATTTTTTATGACTTAAAAGGAAAAAAATGTTATTTAGTTAGTCGTTTTTTATCAAAAAGTGACAAGTTTTTACAGTTCTTTTAATATTTAAAAGTGTTAGAAATTTGAAAAGAAACTATGTGTTAAAATAATGTATAATTTGAAGGCCAGATATCTACAATTTTTCAGCTTCGTTGCACTACAATTCTGTTTCCATTGAATGTGTATAGGTTGAGACTTGTTTACTACCAAATTTATAAACTGGAAAACTAAGAAACACTACTGAAAGAATCAAGAATTAAAGAGTGAGTTAGAGACATTGGAATCTGCAAGGTGAAGCAATTTGACTCTGCTCTTCCTGCTAAGCTCTGAGACTTGGCATGAGTGGAACTTAAATCTCTTCCATGGAAGTAGTCTCTTACCTGGTGTTACTGACCCCTCCCTAATTTAAAATGTTCTTTATCTGATATAATGTCTGCATATTTTTTCCACCTCCTTACCTAATTATCTGAAAATCCCAGACTGAGCTTGTACATAGGATGAGATTTGCTTGACAAAACTTGATGAATAAAACAATTGCATGATAGTCATAACACTGTCCATAAGATATTATTTTTAACACCACACTATTCAGGCACACTAAAGAAGTATTTCTTTAAATTATATTTTATCTAAAGTTTATGCCACACAGCTATCTCATGTAAGACACTGTTTTTATTCTGCATTATAAATTTAAAATTAAATTTGGGAAATTTATGTGGAACAAATCAATACTTACAGGAATTTTACTTAAAGGAAACCAGTACCAAATTTCAGCATTTGTGTTTGCAATACAATATATAAATTTTTATTCAGCATATTCTCACCTGTACATGTAGTGATAGAAACACTTCATTTACATCCCCCTAAGGATCAAAAAGTGCTCATGACTATGAAAATAATAAATTCATTGTGGTTTTTTTTTCGGTGTTAAAAACTGTTTCTTCCTCTGTAATTGTCCCCAGGCTTCTAGGAAAAGCAGGGAGCAGGGCAGAGAGGCAATCCAGAGCCAAGAAGCCTGTGGCCACAGGGCACACTCTGCAAGGTCCCAGAGCCACTTGCCAGGGATTACAGAGATCCACCTGACAGAGCTGTGCACAGAAACTGAGTCACAGCAAGTGATGGTGCCAACCCAGGCGATTTGCTGACACAGAGTGATGTGAAATTAAATTAAATTTGAACTGAAAATAAGGGGAGGGGGGAAGGGTTTCATGCTAATTTTAGAGGTGAATGTTCAAAAATAAACCCAAGGGCATTATTATGCTAGACTGTTGACTGGACTTAGCCAAACCTGAGTAGGTATCATGTTTCTGCTGTTAGGAGCACCTTGTTGCAAGTTTGACCCACAAAACACCTGCTGAACTACCACAGTTTATAAACCGGCATATTAAGGGAAGCCAAGATTGGGCACTGTCCTCTCTGGTGACTTGTGGGGAAGAACTTCTTCCTTTGGTCGCTGAACAGTGACACTGCTGAGCCAGAGATGGAAAGACTCCAGTCTTCAGGTGGATCAGAAGGCAAAAGAGCAATTCCTTTATTAGCAAGAAGTTGTGAACTTCTTCTCTAAGAACTTTAACGTCTCACTCGCTAAGCTGGGACCTGAGTGGTCTCAATGTACAAATATCGCACATTACTGGTGACTATGAATAGCATGCTGTGGAGAACCATAACTATAAACAATAGTTACAGAAAGATAGATAATAATTGTTTTAATTCTTTTGTCTAAGATTCCCAGGCTCAACCTGGGAGAAATTATCTCTGTTCTTCCTTTGACTGAACTGAGAATATCCACAGAACAGAAGGGGAAAAAATGCCTCAGAGTACTAACAGCCATTATTAAATGTTTACTGAAAAGAACAATGCTCCTTGACCAACAGAACTAAGGACATGAGCCACTTGACTGTAGACATGTAAAAACTAAATTATCACAGAGGCTCTCTGGAAGAGTGCATTGTAATGCCATGCATGACTGTTTCAGAGACAAAATGTATTTTTTCACAGCCACTACGTAGGATTGTCTCTGGGAAAAACTGCTCCTACCAGAACTGGACAAATTCTCCTGTAAATAATACATAGAGAATGTAAGCTTAGCCCTTGTTACACCACGAGGACTTTTAGTTCTTTCCAAGGACCTGAGTTTCACTCTTCCTTTCTCTTCTTTCCCTTTCTCTTTCAGCTATGACCTCCAAATGAAAGGAAAGGTGCTTGATTTAGGGGTCTTACAGTGAAGTGTCATTGGGTCAGTGGAAAGAGATTCACATTTACAAGACATACAGAGCACAGGGAGATTGATTCACATGTTCTCTTTTCCTTCTCTGTCTCAGCTGTGGGGAAAGACTTCTAGTTTCAAATGTCAAATTAAATTCCTAACTCTGAAAACTCCTACTCATTTCAGATGCATTTCTAAAACTAAACAAACCTGTGCACCATAATTTGACATGCTAAACACATTAATTGATGCTTTCAGAGGTCTTTTGATCTTTTCTTATACCTTCTTCCTTGTGACTTCAAAAGGCCCAACTAAATTAATGTGATAAGAACCTAGAGAACAATTAATCTCTCACAACTGGGAATTTCAGAAAAATGCGTTCAATCAAGCATTATCAAGCATTACTAAGCACTACGCTGAATATAATCTAATTATTACAGCTGTAGATTCCTGAAGAATTTTCCTGTAAGATTAATTGTTTACAGGCATTTTGAATAGCTCACAAAACTCAAACAGGACCTTCTAAACTGGAAATTTGTACCTGAAATGGATTTCTGCCAGCATTACTTAAGTTACAGGCAATCTTCCCTAAGTACGATATTGGCAGAGTTGCATTTCCCCAGACGCAACACAGTGGTGTCCTTATGGCTTGAAGACACCATCCTGCTCCACATCACAGCTGAAATTTGCTTTGTCTGAACTTAGAAAATTGTGTCCAGGTTTCTGTGGTTAATGGTCTGCTAGGGAGGCAGGAGGCAATGTTGTTTAGAAGCTAAATTCTCCTGCTCTCAGGGTTTTTAAATTCCCAGCTCACACCAGTAAGAGCTACTGAACTAAGTAGCTTTGAAGAATTGCAACTTTCTTGCTGGAAAGAGATACTAGTGGAAAGAGATTTAAAAGGTCTTCCCGAATTCACTAAGGCCACCCTTTCAACTGAATTCCATAGGCCTGAAAAATATAAATCTTGAGTCCAGTGCTTCAGCCAGTCTTGGCTTAATGTACTTCATGAAAAAATCCTACAGCATGTTACTTCAGAGTAATCAACATATGAAGCTGATTACACACAGAGAGTTGCTGGAAACAGGACACAAATTATGGCCTGTTAAAGCATGGTGATTTTTATAGTTTATACATCTGTTTCAAATATACTTCATTATGTCCATGAATTAACAATGGAAGAGATATGTGGCTAATCTGCAGTGTTGTGGCTTTAAGTCATTAATAAAGACAGGACATAATTTTTGAGTGATTTGCATAAATTATGTCTCCTTCACAAGAGGAGTGTCTGTGTAAACACTGAATCTTCAAACTTACATTATGTATCTGCAAAATGCAAATAATGACAGAGTGTGATGTAGACAGACATGCCAGTCTAGCTGTGACTAAGAAATCTCATCCATTTGTTGCTACTTATCTGGAAGTTACCTCTTTACAGCCATTTTCTTACAGTGTATTGCAAATAGAAGTGGCTGCAGCACATCAGCCTCATGCTTTGTCTTACATGAGACAAAAATTAATAAAAGTGCAGCATATGCTTTGATTTCCATAACACTGAATAAATTAAGGATCTTTGTTAATGGCAAGTTGCAAATAACTGATGCTGTGGCCTAATTTTATTTCTGTTTTTCAGCAAGTCCTGTAAGCTCACTTCATTCTGCTAGAACTCTGTATAAATGTGCTCTCTAAAGCAGCTCTTTTCAGCAGTGTTTTATGGCTCTTTAGTTGCAGGCTGGAGAGCATCTCAGCCAGAGCACCATCTCTTTGTCATTCCAATGTCTGAGTAGCTACTTGTTTTGGATATCTCAAAGGTGTGATACTCCCTACTATAATTTTTAAATAATGATGGAAATATGCTCAGGAAAGCAGTCTTACTCCACCTCCTACATAAGCACTTCCAAAATTAAAGAAATATTATCATGGTTTAAGAGGCCAAAGCTCCAAAGAAAGTAATTCACTTCTTTAAAGCCACTTACAAAATAAATAGCACAAATGTATTGAATAAAGGTGGGGAAGAGACAAAGATTTATATGTACAGAATACATATTTGTCCCTTTCTGACATGGTTATGAAATGGAACAGAAACTGGGATAAACACCACTCTTGAATGCCTTCCTTGCAAAATTATTTTTACCTACCAAATTATAAAATAAGAAATAGGGCAGCAGTTTTCAGTCTTATTGGAAAGAGTTTCTCATTTCCCCTCTTCTCATATATGAAAGTTGACAAAACATATTAAAGAGAAACATTGAGAACACAACCCTTTGTGAAGACATAATGGTATATACAAGACATGGAAGGTTGCACAGCAAATTTATCTTGTTTGGAGGACATTTGGATAGTACCAGAAGAACATTCTGCATTCCAGAAATGAACTGCTATTTGGGCAGTTTTATTTATTACTGTGTGTTCAGTAATGAGAGAAATTGAGTTATTCATCAAACTGAGGGACTATCACAATGACTGAGGCTTTAGTTAGAGGAATCTGAAAATCTGAGATGGAAGAGATGAAATGATGAGAAAATATTAAGACTAAGCATGTGACCAAAAACTGAAGATTAGGGCAGAATCTAAACATATGTTGTGGACCTACTGTGACATGCTGAACACCCAAAATTCTTGTCAATGTCAGTGGGAACTGCCCAGAATTATCTAGTAATCTAGGACTTAGATTATGTTCTAGGGCAAAAAGACCCTTTATATCTAGAAAATATTGTGAATAGTCCTTTTAATTCCACAGTAGCCTTTTCTATAGACTTTGCTTCAACATGTCTTGACAATATTCTTAATCAGTCTCCCTCAGAAAAATACAACTAAATCACAATTTCCCATTTGTTAAAGTTTTCTGGAATAATTTACACAATGATCTAAAATCACCTCTAATATATATGAACAGGTAAAGGAAGAAAGAGGAAAAAAGCAGCTTAAGGACCGTGTGAGTTTTGCAAGGCTGCAAATGATATATTTGTTCCTAAGTGTTAACTCATTGCAAGCTACAGAATGTTCAACTACATTAGCCATTTCAAGGTGTACAGAGCTAAGGAATTTTCACAAAAAAAAAAAAAATCTTTGTAAGATTTCAGTTAAGCTAGGTGCTTAAGCACGGAAATACCTAAATCCAGTAAATATCATGGACCGGTATAGACTAACAATTCCTATGTACACTCACAGCATCTGCATGTAGAGCAGACAATTCCTATGTCATCACCACCTGAAACTGTTTTCTCACCAGACATTATCTGTCCCAATAGCAGGCAGTGTGTTTTTTCTATTGTACCCATTATTCAGCAATCACTGATTTAAACTACAGTGATTATTGACACACCTGGCTATGAACAAGCTATACCTTCATGAACATTTGAAGTTGTCATAATGAAATCAAAAAATTCCTTTTGCATTAGAAAATGCATCTAATTAAGCAGCTGAGGGACAGGTAAAAATAATTCTTAACATTGGCAAACTGTGTACATTAGAAAGTGAAACAGTTGCATAGATATTTCGTCCTCTTTCAAAGACAGTACATTCAGAAATGAAGGTAACATTTGCATGTTTTCTGGTAGGCATTAAAATTAGAAAACACATGTGATTTTTCCAAACACAGTATGGTTGTTCCCTACTTTCCCCTCTCTTTGAGCTGGGTGTATGACCTCCTGATCTGTACCATTTTCAAATGCAAAGTTCTAGTCTACAGATGTCTTCTGAATTAGCACTACCTACCCTAGCCTAGCTTGCTATATCTTTGTCCTTCTAGTGGTGATCAAGTTTTATTAGTTTAAGGTTCTGCTGCTCACCTCAGGTGAAACAGGTTTCTTATGATATAACTCTTCTGATGTCAGTAGATTTCAGCTGGAAGAGGTCTGGAGGGAAACACAGAGTAAACTTTAAAAGTCTGTGGAAATCAGCAACACCAAATCTTTCTTTCATGTCTATACTGCATCACTTTTGTAGTGGCAGGAATTTACCATAGAAATTTTCAAGTAGTGTTAGCCTATCCTCACTTCCTTCTTTGTTTAAATGAAGATACTTTAAGTATCCTAACAATGATTGCATTGTGGTTTGAGAGGTTTCCAAAGCACATGAATTCTGAAAACATAAAAACATTTTTTTTTCTATCCCTGTTTTCGCAAGTGTTTATTCTTATAATTTTCAGACCATTTTTTTTTAAATTTCATAGCAGCAGACAAGATACATTAACTGTCACCTGCAATAGAAAACACAAAGTAAATCACAGATGGAAATGGCTTATAACAATTGCTCAAGTGTCAGATAGAGAATAAGCCATGAGTAGGCGGTAGCAAATGTGCAGAGAACTTTATGCTTTGAAAGAAATACAAAAACTGCCACACTGAACATTTTTAATATTCCTCCCATTCTTAGGTATAAAATAAAATCATCCAAGTGCAGTGAAAGTACCCTGTAACTGACAAAAATTCCCTGCTGTTACTGGCTATCAAATTCATTTTAGTTTTGTTTTATTAATTTATTTGACAGATACTTCACCTGTTTTGCAAGATACCATGCAGAGATGGTTCAACTTTCCAACTGGAAAATCTGATTAGACTAATCAGGAAATGAATATATGAGATTGAGACTCCTAAATTTGACAGAAGTTTACAGTGCATAGTAGTCATATGCTTTTATATTACTGATGAATATTCTAATCCTATCTAAATATAATGCTAATCTAAATGTTTATTTTAAAAGATTTTACTGCACAGTAGTGACACTACAGTACAGATTGCTACTAAATGAATCCTTAACAAAATCATCAGGCAGCAACCTAGATTGCAAATCTGAGAAAAAAAAGAATCATGGTTTGATATTCAATCTAGTGTCTCACCTGATATAATAAATATTTAAAAATGGGAGAGGTCCATTGTACATATGTGTACAGGGCTCTATGCAGTTTATAATCAGCAAGAGAAAAAAATCTAGTTGATAAAATTCCCATGGTGAGGTTATAAAAGAGTTTTCTAAGTAATTTTGAAAGATTACAGGGAACAGCAGAAAATGGTGCAAACAATACAGTCACACTGTGACGGGCTCAAACAGAGAGCTATCTTTGTGTGCCACCAGCTCCATTGCCTCACACAGAACCCAATGCCTTGAAGCCACTCTCCTCAGAAAGGGGGAGAAGCTTCCTGCTACAGAAATGTAATCCAGCCACAGCAACCATCTCTCAGATCATAGAAAATAACATAATAGTTAATTTTTCACCTTCAACCAATCTTCTAACCTGATTGTGCAGAGTCGTGCCTGAAGTTAGTTCAGGATTTCTCCTCCCACCATGCAGGAGCCACCCGTTAAGCAGAGGAAGAATTCAGGTTTCCAGCTGTGCCTGTGCCAGAATTTCTAGGCAGTGGCTGGTAGTACAGATTGGTTCAGTGGAGGAATTCACAAAAAGAACACAGAGCTGAAGCCAGCCTGGCCTGGGGGCACAAAAGTTGTGTAGGACCTCCTCTGGTGCTACAGCCCCCTGGTCCTAGAGTGCTGCAACAGGAGATGTGACAATGGCTATTGGTCAGGTCGGTCCAAACTCCTCCTGGGGATTCTTGCTTCCTTTAATTCTTCCAACACACTGGAGGGTGATTTGGACTAAGGCAAGCCTGGCACATAGTTTGCTATGTTAAAATTCCTATCTCAATTTACCAAGAGCCATCCCTCCTGTAGGTTTTACCTTTCCTGTACACTTGAAATTATCTCAAAGCAAGGGCGCACTGGAAGCTATCTGCAAGCTTTTGCTGAATTGTGAATCACTCTGAACTGCTCCTGGCTAAGTAGTTAGAACTTGCAACAAAAAGAACATTGAGGTTTCCACAGAAAAAGAGAAGATTTTTTTTTCTTTGTATTAATAGCAAGAAGAAAGTTTCAACTGGCACATTAGTCATTTTTTGCAAAGCCCTTATTCATAACGCTCAGTCTTCAGTATATCAGTTTAATCTGCTGCAAAAGCTTGGTTTAGACTTTCTGCAGGAAACACAGTAAATTATAAACAAACCCAGTTTAACTCCATCCCAGTGCTATGCTGCAGCGGGCTGTGCTAATCCTTATCACATTAAAACTGTTAACTGAAAGACAGCCTAACCCATTCTGGAAACTGATGTATGTAAATTCTTGAATTAAGGTAAAACAGGTTTGAGATAATTCCTTCCAACAAGTTCAGCTGGCATAAACTCTTTCTTTCCTCTTTTACCTTCTCTGACTAAAGGCCTGCTCCATATTAAAACACATTCTGTGTTATTAGAGTTCTTGTCTTTAAGTCTGGACCAGAAGTCTCTGAGTGCTAATGGCAATCTCTGCATCTATGCAACCCTAATTTGAAGATTCACAAAAGCTACTTTTCTAACACGGAACTTTTTGGTATCTGTTACTATGCTAATGTTGGTTTGTTATACTAAACTGCCCCCTTGTGTTTTTTACCTTGAAGCGAACACATTGTTCCTGTGAGCAAAGTGAAACGGTTCATGAAGGGTAATTATTTTTTAAAAAATATGTTAGCATCTTTTGAAAACAGTGCTAAATCTTGGTCCGTGAACAAAAGCAGTTATTCTCGGTTATGTTTTATATAAATTTTTTTATACTAGAAAGAAGCAGTGCTTAGCAATGATAAAGTTTTTTTTGAACCTTAATAATGCAAAAATTATCAAGATAATGTACTGTCCCTTAAAGTAGGGAAAAATTGGTCAACAGTATGATATGATGAGGGTCATAATCAATTTAATTGAAATAAATAAATTTCCATCAAAAGACATAAGCTTCTCCTTCTGCAGATCAGTATCAGATAATTTAGAAGATTAAATGTGTTCAATGAATACTACACCTGGACTAATCTCAAAGTCAAACTTAAAATTTCTGGTAGATAACAAGATACATTTGAATGGAAAGTAAAACCAGAACTACCACAGCAGACTCTCTATTAATGAGAAAACATGTGAACTTAAATTGATGAATCAATTCAAGTGAAAAGAAATCAGAATAACCTCTCTGAATTGATTCCTATCTGCAATCTGCCATGTGGAATTCTTACAGTGGAATAAAATAGGTAATAATAATATTCACTAGTAATAGGTTTTGGGTTAATTCCAAACCAAATTCAAAGTATCTCACACATCTCAGAGATGCTTAAAAAAAATTGTCTTCCTCTGGCAATGTGATTTCAGTAATGCCCTTGGGCCACAATATAATGCAAAAGCTTAAACTTAATGATGAGATAGCCCAACAGATGTGGGTGCAATGAGTGAAGAATGCTATTCATCTATCTTCAGCATTTTCCTCTCAATTATATTCCATGTGGAATCATGTTTGGAAGAGAAAGAAATTGTCCTTTTCTTTTTAGAATATGATTCCCTGAAAACATTCGGTATTTTGCAATTTGTGTGCCCTTACACTGGTTCCAGTGAAGCTGCTCAGGTGAATAATGTTCATCAGGGGAATGAGGAATCAAGGTTCACAGTCAACAAGAACTAGCAGTGAGATAGGCAAACGTTGTATTTGGAAACAAGATTTGAAGTCAAGACAAGAAATTATGGTAAATACATTAAGTTAACACTGGAATATATATTGTGCAACAGAGTATGAGCTATGAAAATGTGATTACCAAAAAGCAAAAAAAAGTAGTCTTTTACCATGAAAGACATTAAACATGCAGTTATGTAAGAACAGCTATCCTAAAATAATTCTGACCATGAGACTTTGTCCTTCTAACCAAATGGGAAAGCTTATAGGATTAAATTCAGTAGAATTCATATTATATGAAAAAATTAATTTGGGCCAATTTTTTTAAAATAGCTACCTTGCAGAATAAAATTAATTATTCTACTTCCTTGATAAGAAAAGAGAAGAAATCTAAAGGCTACACTTTAGTTTGAATTACATTTGCTTATATTTTAAATGCTCATCTATATTTTGTTAATGCAATGATAGAATATTTGTTTTGCAACCAGACTTTGCAGTTGCATACCCTTCAAGGACATAGTGGGGAGAAGAAAAGGCAAGAAAATGCATAAAAATAAATGCAGTCTTTGCCACAAGCTGAACCTATTTAGTTCAGCAGATGGAAAACTTAGATAAATTGATATGTTCCCCAGCAATTAAATGTAAGGACTGAGCCCAGTGCAAGGAGCAAGGGAGGTTCAGCACCATTGAAACCCTGCCATGGCAGATGCCCTGCAAACACAAGGCAATGTGGCTGATGGACAATAACCTGAAGGATCAACAATGGATTTGGTGTGATTGTACCAGACAAATCTCAGAATATTTAACTGCTTCCATGCATTTTTCCCAGATGTGCAGACTGTGATGGGGAGATGTTTTTCATGGAACTCCATTAATTCCAGAGAAGCTGAATATTCAGTTCCCTGCAAGTTGCAGTCTTTTCCAGGTTGTTTCTGCTATTTCTGACCTTGCAATAAATACAGTGACAGTGAGTTAAGCAGAGAGTGTAACCTGAGGGAAAGAAGAGATTTTCAGCCTCCTCTAGGAAAGCCAGATAGATGGCTGGCTGACACAGGCAGGTCACAGAAGGAATGTAGTGCAGCAGGAAAGGTTTCACTGAAGGAATAAAGCATCTTTCAGTGCTGGGTATGTAGATGAAAGTCCCCAGACTTAAGATGGGCATGGGTTAGATTCAGCAGAAAATTTCAGTGAAAGAAAATGTGGTTCACTGGCACATCTAATGGTTCAAGGATATTGCAGGCAACTGGTGAGTAAGGGCGAGGTGGAGCAGTGGTGAAATGATTCTGGTATTTGAGGGAATGAAAGAGACAGCAAAGAACAGAGAGCTGGGTCTACCAGAAACTTGTCTCTACCTCTCATCTTATAATGTTAGGACACTTTTTAATTCTCTATGAGAAGATATGGCAGAATCCAGCATATTGAGACTGTTTCTCTTCAAAATTATTATCACTCAAGCTTTCCACATTGCACTTATCATTCTGCTTTCCCGTTTCAATCACTGTCATTGACATAATAAGGAAAAGTAGTGAGATATGAAAAGACAGGAATGGGTACATAAAGAACAGTCTGTGAACTGAAGATCTAAAGGGGTTTTTTGGGGAGCCAGCTATTTGCAGTGCACTGTGCACACACTACTGGATGTTTCATTTTTATGACAGATCAATTCCATACACCTTTTACCAGTCTGACTCATCTGGGCCTTCTGAAGATTTGTTTGTAAAAGTCACTTTAGCACAGTGAACATTAAATAAATACTGGAATGGATTGTCTCTAGCCAAGTTGTTCCAGCAGATCTTTTGAGATTTAGCTACATTTATAGGGAACAATCTAATCCTTCTACCACAGTAAGGAGTGAAAAATGACAGCATTATGCAGTCACATTAGTGCTGAATTTTATCCCTAGCATCTAAAATTAATTAGATATTCTTTGGCATGTAATTTGACAGAAAAATATTTTGGTGCTACTACAGGGAGAAAAGCAAAAAAAAAAAAATGTTCATAAGGAATTGGAATACAGTTAATCAAGAATCTTTTTTCTTTCTGTCAATCATGAGAAAAAAAAAACAGAAGTCCTAGCTGTGCTGACACGTAAAGAGCTTTAGAAACTGGAATCTTATATAACAATCCTTCCAACTCAGATAAAAAAGGAATGGCAGTAACAAAGCATTGAGAGAAGAAAGATGTAAAATTGGCAAAAAACAGAGCTCACAATTAGAACATGGAAATCATTGCATACAGACCGACAAACAGGGAAGATAATTCAAAATTCATTTAATTCCAAGAGTCATACCACAAACCACTTTGGTATTTTTTCTTTACTCAAACAGTAAACCAGAAAACATTAACTTACAGTCACAGGTATGATCTACTTTTTAAGTAGGATGAGAAATGTATGTTTGTAGAATGAGAAATTACTGGGGAATCTCATTTGTGATTTGACTGACTTTATTCAAGCTTCTACCCCCTCCAGTCTGCATTCCTACCCTTTCACAGCCAAAAAAATCTTGTACAGGACCACTCTATACATCATCTTTTTCCTATGTGCATGTTCAGAGTCCTATAAGTAACTTGCTGTCTGAAAATTTACTGCAATTTCGTAGCTGAAAATAAACTGAATGTTACAAATTAATGATTTTTTCCCCTCTAAAATCATTCCCAGAACACATCTGTTGTTGCACATTTTCATCTTTAACCCACCTTTTGCAATAGGTTTAGTAGTTGCTAGCTATTATCAACAGCTCCTTATTTACATTAGGAGCCATCTATAATGGCATAGAGCTCTGATTTGGTAATATTGGCCACAAACATTAACTCCCTTGTAATGATATCAATGTCCTGGTAGTCAGTGTTGGAAATTTTCTTCGGTTTATGTGCCAGCCTATCCTAAAAGATCTGTCGTTGTGAATGCATTTCTATTCCTTTATTGTCTACTAAAACCACAAGACAATCCCCAAGTTCATCCTGTTAAGAGAAAAGCATCAGAACCAACCTGACACACCATCTTATCACAGGATGACACCTACTAAATTTAGTGGTACTCTAAGATGGCTCTGAAGGAGAGTCTACAAGACATTTCTACATAATCACACTGACTTCCTTAAAATCACCATCCCCACATATTTTCACCCTGCAGTAAGTGAGAGGAGTCTATCTTTACAGGCAGCATGGAAGATGCCAGAGGGAAAGAGACAGTAAGTAGGTAGCCAGTAGGAAGATGGATCAGGCACAGCATTTCCAAGGCCAGGAGCCTGTCAGGGCTGGGTATAGTTTAGCAGCATAGGCAAGGATTAGATGATCTGCCCAAAAAAATGGAAAATGAGACTTTGTGCTAACTTCATGGGAGAATCTTTCTGCTTCTGAGAGAAGGGGCTGTGGGAATGGGTGAGGAGACAAGCAATGGGTGTGGGCATTGCCCAAAGCTGTGATGTGGTGGAAGGGGGGCTGCAAGATTGCTCTGTCACAGGATGCCTTCCTTCCCTTCCCCATCCATCAGGAACAATCTGGCAGGAGGAGCCATCTCCCAAGGAGATAATATCTGTACATGAACACGTACACCAGGCACTGAGATGGAGTGCTCCTTTGTCTTGTTAAATAGTCCTGTCTCAATATCCTCATCTTGTTCTGGAAAATTATAGTTCTTTCCTCTGATTATACCTTTCTTGTATCTTTTCACTGTGCTCAGCGCTGTCTTGATGGTAGAAGCTCAGCTACTCATGTCATTCCTTTCTGCAGGCAAAATATCCTCTCTTCTTTTTCAGACACTTTTCCTGCCTGTGCTGTGCAAGATTTCCATCACTGGATTATTAAATTCCAGCTATTTTCCAGCTAAATTTTAATCTGTGCTTAGAAAGAATGCATATTCTTATTACACACCAGTCACAAAATTTGGTAACACCTTTACATGGTTACAGCGAAGGAAATGCCAGAGTGGTAATACAGTTATATTTTGGACACTGAACTGGAAAACATACAAATTATTTACTTTCAATTTTTTACATTTGTACCACTTTTGCTTAATCATAAGGTGAGCATTACTGGGCCAGAATACTTTGCATTTTTGAACTGATATTTAAAAGTGTGCCCAGTTTATGCAACAGTTATTTTTGTATTTTTTATTTTGATTTTTACCTGTATGTAGTATGACTGTCCTTTAGTGGATTCAAAAAAAGACTATAAATAGAGGCACTCAGAGACATTTCTTTCACCTGCACAGGTAAACTCTAGCTATGGGCCAGCTGTTGGGGAAGTCTCTCTTCCATTTTCTTCCCTTCTTATCCATTGCTTTTGAACACAGAAACAATTTTGAAATATTATAGTCATTGTTCACTTCTTGACAAAGGACTCTATGTAAGTGCTATCAAGCAATTGTGTTCATTGAAAGAAGACTGCATTTTTAAGTAGCAATGACAAGCTACCAGAAGGACAGTTCATTTGAGAGGTCAGAAAGCAGGATTTTCTTGTTATTAATAAACTAATAGCATAAAGGTCATTGAATCCATTAGAAATGCTATAGCCCCAGTGGAGCAGCTCTGCTAATTGGGTTGTTGATGTGGGGTCCCAGATCTCCCAGACCCCTCAGCACAGGAGACCATGTGCTGAGAATCTCACTGAAAGCACTTCTCCCTCCTGCAAGGGGAATGGACTTCAACAGCAGGTTAGGACGAGGATTGAAAAAGATCAGTAGTATAAAAGACAGCTACTGAAAGGGAATATGCCTTTGAGTAGTGTAATACTAAGCGACCAAAGACAGAGGGATTTAAAGGTCGAGCTGTGGTGGGGGAGCCCAAGGCAGGAGCGGTCCTGAGCATGGCCAAGGGCGCGGGCATGGAGCGCCGGCCCAGCTGGGGGACACAGAGACGTGTCAGGAGCTGAGCACTCCGGACATTCACGTCTTAGACTGCCAGGGTATAAAAGCCCAGCCTTTCCTTTGTTCAGGAGTCCCTCCTTGGGCCCAGCTCAAGCTGTGATTTTGTTATTGCTCCACGATAAATTATTTGAGATCTGGGTACCGCAGACTCTCCTACAGGAACCGGGGTTTGGGATGTCTGAGAAGAGCTGGTGTGACCATGGGAGTGCGGGGCTGAGCTGCAGAGGGAGCGCAGGTGGGTGGCACTGCCAGAGTCCATCTGCTGAACAGCTGGATGGGGAGATCTCCTTAACACAAATATGGATATGGAGGTTGGAAATAGGTAATCTTTAAGGTCCCTTCAAACCCAGAACATTCTATAATTCTATGGCTCTATGACTGACCTTATTCACAGCTAGCCTTGCTGAAACGAAACTGAAATTATTAGCGGAGCAACTTCTTCCCTGGGTAGTCATTTCAGAGGGGTCTGATGTCTTATGAAGTGCTTCATAAGCAGAAGGCAAGAGCCAGGATTTACCTCTCCTGACAGGAGGAGTTGGTGTACTGCAGACTGAGCAGGCAGAGCACTGTGCTTTCCAGCCATAATTGTGATGCTGGGTTTGGAGCAGCTCCTTCAAATTCTCTGCATTTCATTTTCACGGTTCCTAAAGGAAAAATACTTTGTAAATGTTCTGTTCTCTTTCTTTCCATTTCAAGCACTACTTATTTACAGGTTGAGAATACTTCATATTATTAAAAATAAAGAGAGCAGGGGAGCCTATCCTTCACTCTTTTGAAAGTATTTGAGAGTCCATTATTTAATAGTGGAGATGTTATTTACACAGAGTGTGGATTACTTCAGTTGCAAAGAAATATATTCTGTTAATTAAAAATTTTTGTACTGATCTTTGAAACAAAAGACATTAATATGTTTTGAATTAAATGAAACATTGCATTTATAGATTTTAGAATATTGCAAAAAAGGGCTCTTGAACTCAAAGTAAACAAATACTGCAGCATAAACCAAATGAAGATGAAATTTTATTTCACAGTTCAGAGCACTGTATCCAATAACTGTTTCCAAAAAAACTTTTGCAGAGATGAAAATATAAAAAGAAGAGGATTGGAAAAGAGGAAGATATCAATAAACAAAGGCACAAATATATTGGGATGTGTGAATTTTTATACTGTTGGTTAGACTGAAATAAGCCACTGAAGAAAAACACAATATGAGACTAAGAAAATATTACTTTGCTGCACTTCCTAAAATCCAAAACCCATTAAACCTTCATTGGAGATTCTACCCTCAGTAATAGCCTTATCCAAAATTTGGTGTACAGTAAACTACAGTAAATAAATTCAGGGACCTATAATGACAGCATATTTCAGAAGCTTTTAAATCACTTTTTAAATCCTCTTTCTGTCAGATTCTTTAATGTCAGGAACTTCCTTCATATTTTAATTCTGTATTTCACAGTTGGGAAGACGGTGTGTAGGAAGAAGAGACTTGTTCCTTTTAGGTTTGTAGACTAGAACAGAGTAGAACAGAATAGAATGGAATATTTCACGTTAAAAGGGCCTACAATGATCATCTAGTCCCACTGCTAGGGCTGAAAATTTAAAGCATATTAAGAGCATTGTCCAAATGACTCCTGAACAATGACAAGCTTAGAGGATCAACCACCTGTCTCGGAAACCTGTTCCGGTGCTTTATCATCCTCTCAGTAAAGAAGTATTTCCTAATGTCCAGCCTAAGCCTTCCTTGTGTTGCTGATGATCTAGATTTCCCTGAAACATTATGACTGAACCTTTGACAGGAGAGGACAGCCAGTAAATATGGCCTAGTATGAATTTCAGACATCTTAGAAACCCATTTTTTATTTAACTGTTGCCATTAGCAATGCCAAATATATCACAACATTGAGGAAGGTAAACAATACTTACCGTTGTCATTCTGATTCAAATGCTATAGAAGTCACATTACACAAATTAAAACATCCTAGTGTGAAAACTTGTTAAAAATATTCTTAATGGAGTTGAGTAATGTTTGCCTGGGGATAACAATATCCTTCAATTACTTCTTGGCTAAAGTGGAGTTTAAAACTAAACAGTCTAACACTTAACCTTTAAAATTGGTGGGGCAAAATGCCTCTTTTTAGGTGTCTTTGTTTCATCAATTAATCCAGAACCCAGAGTTTAATGTCCATCCTAAAATCCATGTCCAGTGTCCTGAGAGGGGTGGGAATGGCTATTTGAGGTAGCTACTGGCTACTGAAACAAGCACGAAGCCATTTAGAGCAAGCTGAGAGGAAAGAATGAACACACAAGTGCATAGGAAACAGTGTCACCTTTCACACTTGAGATATTGGGTCAGGGCTCCACAAAAGTATCTTTTTACCAGGTACACTCCATCCACATTCCTATCCTGGAAAAAAATGGCCACTTTTTTTTTTTTTTTAAAGAATGCAATAAAGATCATTCATTTTATAGAGAGGGAATTGTTACACATCTTTATACAACAGCTTGATTGTTAGAAAATTCATCCATACTCTGGAGTTGTTAAATTCAGCTCCTTTTCTACCCAAGGGGATTCAAACTAGTGTGATATTTCCTCAAAGCATGGCAAAAAACAACTGAAATATTCAATAATCTTGTCAGTGAATTATGTGCAAAATGTAGTGAAAGTTTTGCAGTGCAAAGCTTAAAGCAGTACCATTCTCCAAACCTGATATGAATTTATATGTAGTTTCAACATCTCAATAAGACCAACAAAGACCAAACAATGTACTACCACTGTGCCTAACTTCAGAGCACAGAGAAAGCCTTGTCTGCAAACAGAAGACATAAGATACATAAACCTTCCCAGCAGCATGAAAATTTCTGAAGGATACCATACAGCAAATACAGAAACAGTGCATATCATCTGCTAAAAAAGATTTGGGAAGGGAAAATATAAAGCCAGGATGGCTATTCAGCAAAGCAAAATATAGTACCAGAAACCAGAAAGTATTCTTTAAAATGTTATACAAAGATAAAGAAAATGAAAAGCCTGATAAATTTTGACAGTGTAGATGTAAAAAGTAGTACTATGAAGGCTAAGCAAGAGTTTGAAAAACAAACTCAGTGAAAAGAATAAAAACTAGTAATAAAGTTTTTGCCTAAAGCCATAGCAGCAAAATTCCTTCCAGAAATCCTTGTAGAATCACCAAGCAGAGCTGTGTCCTGGCTCAGCAAGGGTCAGCAGCTCCCTGGGGAGGGCACCTGCACAGACAGGGAATCCATCAGGGCAGGAGTCTCACCAGCCACATCTGTTCTGCCCCCAACCAGGGAGCAGGGCAGGTTTGGGCAGCTGGAGTGGCCGGGAGGGTGATTGGCAGCCTGTGTCATCTCACTGAGAACAAGCCAGTGAGAGGAGCTCTTTGTAAATGCTGGGATAGAACTGGTGGGGAAGATCAGAAGTTAAGAACA
Organism: Melospiza melodia melodia; assembly: GCF_035770615.1. Lineage (NCBI taxonomy): Eukaryota > Metazoa > Chordata > Aves > Passeriformes > Passerellidae > Melospiza > Melospiza melodia. Next base: position 85,875,318 of record NC_086197.1, on the reverse strand, counting down.
TTTCAGGTATATGAAGGAAGAAAAAACCATTAACAGTAGTTAGCATGGATTCACCAATGGGGAGTAATGCTTTCCAGCATTGATAAACATGTGTGACAAAAGGATTGGCTCAGAAGATGAGAAGAGAGCAATGGATACTGTCTGCCTTGACTTCACCAGGGCCTTTGACAGCATCCCATAAGAGCCTCATAGAGAAGCTGATGAAGAATAGGCTGAACAAGCAGACAGCAAGGTGGTTTGAAAATTGTCTGAATGGGCCACAGATCACACCACCAGCCCCAGAGTGGGATGATAAGCAGCACAAAATCTAGTTGGAGGCCATAACTATCAATATACTTTGTGTTGTTATTATAGTGAAAGAGTTCTATCGTCATCTTATTGCAAAGGTTCCATACTGCTAGAGTTTCACACCGCTTCGATGGTTCTCATAGGCAGCTCCTCCAAGCACTGACTCTTCCTCATCCTCACAGCAGCCAGCTGACTCCCATTCCCCTCAACCAACCAATCCACTCTTTTATAACACTCTTCTGATTGGCTACAGCTGCGGCCTGTTAAAATCAGGCCTGTCCCCAATCTCTAATAATTGGCTCAGCTGCAACTCCTTAAGGGGTAAGATTGGTTTCTATACCACCTTTATTTTCTTATATTGTAGCCCCCCCTGCAATTTGGGTCAATGCATGGCCTGGTCCAGTTTAACGCCTTCATTAATGGTCTGGGTGCTGGGGCAGGGTGCCCTTTTATGTTCTTTTCCAGTTATTTTTCCTTAAGCATCCTCTCCTACAAGGAATTAAGTCCTTTGTTTGACAGGTAGTCTGAAAAGAGTGCAAGGAAAGAGTTAAGCAAAATTTTGGTATTTCTTCTCCAAATTTCAAAGAAAAATGCTGCCTGGTGAATGACTGGAGTACCTGACTTACTTCTATTTAAAATTCTTTTTTGAAAGTCTGTTGAAGCTTAGAAAATTTATAGTGCATCATTCATGCCACTGAAAAAGCCATGTCAACAAAAGAGGGAAAGATGAACAAATAATGCAATTAATACTTATGTAAATGAATGTTATTGCTTAACAAAATATAATTTTGTTATTACAGTTACTAATATTTTAATTTAAAACAGTGGTTAAGTCCAGAGTCCTCTAACTACAGATGCCAGCAGACATGAAGAAGAATTAGAAACTGACAATCATTTCACAAGCCATATTCTGATGCATCGTGTTTCAGCTTCAGAGACATCACAGACTCAGTAGACACAGTAGTTAAACAGTTCAGGCTTATTAAACCCTATTAAGGGAACAAAATCAAGAAAAGAAAGTTTAAAAAAATATCTAGAAAAATGTTATTATAGTATCATTCCCAAAGGACATTTCTCATATAATCAATAGAGAAGTAAACTCACAAAAAAAAAAAAAATAGTAAAAGAAATGGTAAATGTTTCAACACAACCAGCACATCCCCACTCCCTGAGTAAATTTACATGCTTTCCTTATGGAGGGCGACAGAAAACAGTTTAATTATGAGTAGCTAAGTTATTAATGTTAAATCCAAGGATCACATCTTACATTTATTCAGTAAGAAAGAGAAAATAACCACATTAACTAAATAGAGAAACACTAAAAAGTCACATTTTTGGAATTGTGATAAAAGTATCACAGATTCTAGAAGCCTTTTCAGCTTTCAGGCACCAGAAGCGATTACATGTGCATGTCACACTTCGATGAAGGTCTCCCTTCACTTTATTCTTTGCTTTTGATTAAAGAAGTTGAAACTCCAGCGATATTTGCATTAAGAAAAAAATTCCCCTGGGAATGTTTTCGGTGGGCCAGGGGCTGGCCCTGCCCATGGCTGCCAAACAGCACCTGGAGCCTCTCCCCTCTTCACCAACTGTGCTCACCTGGCTCTGGGACCAAAACCAGAGGGGAAAAGGTGCTCTCAGATGCCTCAACACCTGCTACTGGGTAAAATTCCCAGCTTTTAAAGGAGCTAACAACACATCATAGAAAAAGCATTTATATTTCAATGTGCTCGGTGTTTTCCATGTTTTCACCTGCAAAGTAAGAACAGATTTAGTTTGGTGCTGGGGATTTCCTGTGGCACCAACCTTTCTGAGCCCAAGAAAATAGTTGTCAGAGCAAAACTGCTAAAAGATAAAGCATTGGTTTGGTTTCTCTGAGGTATTAATAAAGTGACAGCCTGGGCTCTCAGAGCACTTTCTCTTGGACTGACTGCTCCCTCTAGTCTGGTCAGATCCTTCCCACACTGTGTCTGTTTCATTGTGCTCCCTTGAGGCTCAACATCATTTTCTTCCCTGACAGTGTCTGTCTTCCCTGAAAATCCTTGCAATTGCAATTCAGGGTGAAATAAAGTCAAGTGTACTTGAAAAGAAAGATATAAAAATCACAAGCAGCACATTAATATTGCTGCCAGAATTGCTAGGCAGGCTTCTGAGCATGATTTGTGGTAGCACCATGATGCAATGTTCGTGACCTAACTTGGAACGAACTTGGGATCAGAGACCTTCCCAAGTAAACACAACAGTTCCAGAACCTAGGCACAGCCCTACAATTATCCTAAACATTAGCACAGCCTCCAAATCACTTGTGTCAACTAGCACCCTCCCAAGAGCTCCTGGCACCACTGTGTTCCAAAAGGCAGTCCAGCTTTAGCCACCCATCTGGAGAACACAGCAATGGAACAACCACAGCCTTTTCCATCAGGTTCAGTGCCAGAAGTCAAGCAGTGGAGACATTGTCTGCTACTCTGACTTATGAAAGGATCTGATACATTACCATTCAAGATGTCCTACTGGACAGCTATCTTAAATTCTATATATGAGTACCTTTAACATCCTGCACAATTTATTTTATGAGATAGGTATGTGGCAATTAAATAATTCACTCATACCCAGGTCCAGAGCATTAAATTCACCCATAAATCCATGTTCACATTTTTCTGTCATGGCACTCCTGTCTCACACACACATGGGAGGGCTGCAGCTGCCTCCCTGCTCTAGACTCCATATGTCAGTCATGGCCCGGCAGGTGAGGCAGAAGAGAAGCTGCTGCATTGTCCCTAAGGTGTTCCCTAACCCCTTTATGCAGCACAGTCTGACACAAAGCAGAATGCATCCTTAAGCTATGCTCCTCTGAAATATCTCAGAATGTCCATATGTCTTATACTTCAGTACAACTCTGCTTCTGCATTTTCATTACATTTTTTATTCCGTTCCATCATGCTTTTGTTTTTTTTCTACTATCTTTTCATTTGCTTCCCTTGCAGTTAATACTCATTCAGCCCTTAATAGCTATACCCTCTTTTCTCTTTCTCTTCTCTTTCTTAGGCTGTTTTACTCTCCTGCTTGTGACATCACTCTCAGACCAAGCTTTAGTTCTTCTGACACTCTACTTCTGCTTGTTCCTGTAAGATTCCTACTAAACAACAGTCTTACCCTTTCCAAATAGGTACACAAAGCTGTTCCTGACAGAAACATAAGCAGACCTCAGACTCTTCATGCCATTTTAAGATGTTTCTTATTGAACTGCTGAAAACACCTCAACTTGTCTCTGTGTTTTATATTATAAAACACTTTTCTCTTTGTTCCTTAGACTCTGCCCAATTCCAAATTAAATTATAAAAATATCACTATCTCCTTACCACAAAGGAGCATCTCAGGGCTCACTCTTCTCACAGTGAGAGCAACGGAACACTTGCATGGAATTCAGTTCTAAAGACACTGATCTCATTAAAAAATAACTTAGGCTAATGTAAAAGTGTAACATCATAGAAAAATCTTTGGTTTTTCTCATCATCATTTTTATTATTCCCATGAATTGGTTAGCATATCTTTCTAGTTTTTATTTCATTTCTTTCATCTTTCCCAATGAATAAATACCATCTGACAAATCAGATCACAGGAAATAAGCACACTTGGTATGTACAACTGTTTCAGAGGAGAAGAAAAAGATGAGATGCACACTCCAGTACTCTTCAGACAGTGTATCTCTTCCAGCTTATTTGCTTTGACAGTAACTGTACAAATAATATCTTCTAAGCCTGAGCAAACAAACCTCTTTTAACAGCACAACAGATAATGCTAGGAAGTCTAAGGATCATCTGGGATGTTCTAGCGTATTGTCTGTTTTGCTATATTACTTTTTAGAATATGTTTGGCAAAGAAAATTAACATATAGATCCAAAAACCTGTCACTGAACATGCTAATCAATTTGTTCACATTATTGGTTTCAGTAATTTTTCATATGTAGATGACATTTGAAGGTTTCAGTCTGAGGAATTTCAAACTCTTGCATAGAACCCTTCTCCCTCCATTACAACTTATGTACCAGTGACTAGAAAAGTAAGTCACATACTTCAAAGAAACCATCTGTTGCACAATCATTTTGAGGTATATTTTGTAGCAAGTGATGACAAAGGCAAAATGCCACCTGTTTAAAAATCGTGACAGACAAGAGAACAAGAAAAAAGTCATATTTTTGCTTCATTTTGATCCATACAAGACTAACAATTTTTTAAGGGTAATAAATTTGTCATGGAATAGGGAGGAGATTTAGGAGAACATATGACAGTTTCTCTTGATAAAAATATTGTTAAATGCCTGTGTTCTGAAATCAAGAAAGTACTAGATCTCTGTAATAACAATAAATAAATTCCAGGGGGAGAGCATTTTCAAAAAATACATTTAAAAGTGCAAATTGGACAATCTATTGTCAATCCAGAAAACTCTTCCTTATGCCGCTAACTGAAAATTTCTACTGAAGAAACACTTCTACTGAAGTGTCCCAGAAGAATGTCCTATGGTCTGTAAAGAATGACCAATACAAAGTTTGTTGACACTAAAGTTTTATGATATGTGTCAAGAAAAGAGCTAACTTCACTTTGTTCACTACAAATAAATAAACAGAAATAAGAAATTTCTTCTGTGGACACCGTGCTCTATTGTAAGTGCAAGCCTTTAGACTGGAAAAATCATTTTGAAAGATAATATTGCATAGTGGTAACCCAATTTTTTTAGCCATTAACTGCATCTGTAAGTGGAATCCTCTCAGGCTAATAATTTTGACCACAACCCACGATCAAGAGTAAAATTGGAACATAATGTATTAACTGATGTGTTATAGGAAGTACTTCAAAGAAATGCTGTAGGAAAGGCCACTTTCCAGGCCAACACTGACTTTTCTTTTTTTCTAGAAAATAATCTCTAATTTCACAAAAGAAATGAAACTTTAACAGCCTGTGAATAGGGCTTTCTATTTCTTTTTACAATCTTACAGCCAGTCTGTTCCAAGACCATGGAAAATTAAGTTTAGACTCTGACAATCCCATCATTTTATAAAATAGCCAGCTCTGACAGCACTAACCATCAACCTCAAAAAAGCTAGGCTACTCTGTGTGACATCTGATACCTACAGTAGATTAAGTGCAACAAGCCTCTGTCCTTCAGTGTATTCTTAGGATATAAACAAGGGATTTTTTTATACAAATTCCTTTCCTGTTTTCATTCATTTTCACGTACTTACAGATGTTCCAAATTTCCCAACATAATTTTTATTACCAAAGGGCATAGTGATTGCCAGTTAAAGAAGCTAATCTGGACCACTGATGTCTTGGGAAATAAGGTCAATTACTGCTATACATGTTCATAATACTTTTTAAACCAAGAAAAAATATTAAATTACAAATAGAAAATTTACCTGAAAGAAATATAAAATTACATAAGGCAATTGCTATCATATTAATGTGAAATAAAATGTGGAAAACTTGTTTGGTACTGTTACCTTGTTGCTCTGTTAGTTTAGAGGAGGTCTCCTGAAACCATATCTTTTTAAATATCCAGAGGTAGAATGTCTACATGTTGTAGCAGAACTAAAACATAGATGTCTAATGCACATTAATAAAAATTAAACTGAGCTAAAATATACACCACAGAAACAAATTTATCTGGTGGACTTATCATATGTCCTGATTATTAGAGCAGTTTTGAATCTGTGTCTAAATCTGTCTATATGTATTAGTAACTCCATTTCTGACTGGCAGATTTTCAGAATTTAATTAGTTTATTTATCCTTACTGACATGTTGTAAATAATGGAAAGAACTTAAGAAAAACACTTCAGTGTCATTTCTGACAGCTCCATGAAAGCAGAGCTCCATGTGAAGTAGTGCTTAGTTGGTTATGCAAGTTAAAGCTCATCTCTACATTCAAAGAGAGGAGTGGGGGAGCCTAAACACCCTGCACCATCTACAAATCCATTTCCATGAGCCATCAGGGCCCCATGAGCCAGGGGAAAGAGCCTTCACACAGTATGGGATGGCAGAGAAAAGCACTTTGAGATTGTACAGGACTTATTGTGGGATGTTTCAGGGATGAACCAATGGTGGAGAAAGAGAGGTATCTAGGTGGTTTTGGAATGAACATAGCACAGGAATACAGGAAGATAAAGGGTTAACACAGGTAGCTCTTATCAGCACCCCCTGCACTATATCAGGAGTCTGATGTGTCTTTTCATTAAACTCCCTTTCTAAGTGCTGTCCTGAGTGGAGGGGCTCTTTCTGCTGGTGCTTGTTTGTGCCTAGGTCTGAGTGCCAGGGCTGGAGTGAAACCACCCATCAGAGGCCTGTGTGTTTGGGGTGCCAGCAGCTGGAGACATCAGGGTGTGTGCATCACAGTGTGACCTCTTGCAAACATCCAGAGCACAGAGAAGTGACCCAGGAGCCAGGAGGGCAAGTGTGTCACTCACAGGGAGACAGCAGGAGTTCAGCACTACCAACACCAGGGTTTGTTCCGGAAAACTGCTGAGGCACTGGGACTTGGGGAATCTTCTGGGACTCATTTGTACATGGGCATTTGCATCTGGGAGTGAGACAATTGAGAAGAGCAAGGATCCAGGGAAACAATGACAAAGTAATCATTGGGCGTGTTGTACATACACATTGTACATATATATATACATATATATATATGCTTACATTTCCTGCTAATAAACCTTTATTCTAATTAGCCAGAGAGGGAAACAGGATGAGGCTTTTAGTGTTGCTGAATGCTTGTGTGATTGCTTAGTTTTTTTCTCTGTGTGGCCAGTGAACTGCACATGTGTAGGTGCACCATGGGTGCCTCCCTGTCAGTCATTGGGAAAACACGCTCAGCATCACCCCTGGCTGGATCTGAGGGAACAGAGGTGCAGCAGCCTTGGCTCTTTCAGACTGCAGGATTCATCAGCCCCTACCAGTGATAAAGACAAAAAGTTGGGAAACACAAAGATGGGAGGACATCTAATCTTTAAAATTTTATAGTACCACAGAATAAATCAGAGAATATCCACTCGTAAAAAATTCACTTCCAAGGTTAGGATTTCAGGAAAAATGTGGCAGACATGAAAAAAGTAAGATACAAATTGTGAAACTGACTCTCTGTTGGAATAGTTAAAATCTACTGCATTCAGACATGGCTAAAAAATAATTAGAAGGAAATTCATAAAGGTAGAAAAGTAAGGTTGGTTTTGCCTACGTAATTTCTTAATTTAAGAAAAGGGGGTATTCATTCGAACTGCAGCCATTTCTAAGAGCAATAAATGAAAGTGCTTTTTTACCAAGTACATAATTCAGCAATGTCACTCATTATCAGAAGTTAATAGTCAACACAAGGCAGATGGCTGAAGATGCATATTAACTCGGTAAAATAATAGAAAGATTCCATTTGATATGAAGACAGAGAATAATCACAACCGTGAATATTAAGTAGGATAAAATAATTGGAATTCAAGCCTTTATACCTCAGGGCATAAACCAATGACTAATTAAATATGATACAAAGAGAATGTCTTTCTAAGCACATTTTTCTGTAATTGTCTATACCATTTCTTGCAACTGGTAGTCTCTGCTGATGCAGGCAGAGCACTATCATTCAGTGATCCAGAGAGCATATCCAATATGATTTTTTTAGGATCTATTTTAACTTACCCAGTGTGGTCTTTTCTATTTACATTACTTTAGCACTAGGCAGCTGTCACAACTCTCTCACCCATACAAAAAAAGCAGGCCATCCAGCTTTTGAGAAGTGTAGAATGGTTCTAATTTTTATTGCCAGTTTTGTCAATGCTGATGTTTCAAGCATTGAGCACTTTATAGTTAATTTATATTTTCCACTAATATATGTTTTGCCATTGTAGAGAACATTACAAGAACAGATAGTTGTAGCTAATTATGCAACTTCTTGGCATAATTATATTTTTCATCAGCAGACCAAATTCAGTAAATAACAAATAGTTCTTTAAAATACAAGATGGATCATATATCAAAGGTAGATAATTTGTAATGTTGTTTGGCTCTTAAAGATAATACTAGTTGTAGTTTGAAAGGCCACATCTTCTCTCCACTGAGAGGATTTGGTTTTCCTTAGCTGTAAGTCTGTGTTCTGGATGTTTTATCATGATGAAGTGTACAAAAATGAATATGTCATTTCAGCATTTGTTATTATACAGTAGATAACCAGTTTTCTTCAAGCTGAAAAAAGTCCAGGAATCATAGTATTTGTCAAAGCATTTAGAATGGCATCTGCATGTTTTGTAATAAGATTTGTTCTCTTTTATTTTGTTGTACATTTATTGATGCAATGTGAATGTACACAAGTGTTGCTTCTTTTTTGATTTAACAAGCCTTCAGATGTGGAAGTCACATATCTCCATGAAGTTTTCTTCATTTAATATTTTAGGCAGTTAGAAAAAATCTCTTAGCTTGCTAAAATGTTGTGGTGTTGATTTAAAAAGTTCTTATTATTTTAAGTTATTACACAGATTTAGGAAGTTCTAGGAAACCAAAAAGGGAAAGATTAATATTTTAGCTCAAGGCTCTGAATTCTATTTTGCTACCTTTTGACAGAGATCAACAGTTGACCTCTATGGTTTATACTTTGGTTACAAATGCACTTCCTGACAAATGATTTCTAACTACAGTGCTGCCTATTCTTCCAAATTCCAATTATGGTTGACAAAACTAAAAGGTAGACAGGACCTGAATTTTTTATTTCTCCCCAGCCTTGGGTAATGGAAGGTGTCCCCATAGGGGCAAAAACTCAGACAAAAATCCAAAGGTTTGCCTTGTTCTCTTTGTAGCTTTATTCTTCATTGTACCAGTTCCACGTGCACAGATTTAGTGTCTGTGTAAATTGCTTTAAATATATCTCTGGAGAGAAGTCCTTTTACATGGTCACAACGAAAACAAAGTGTGAGTGGAAAATGCTTTTTCCCTTGGGCACACTCCAACCTTGACCTTAAAATACACAACTGCAGAAGTGATAAAATGCCATTTTCAATTCTCCTCTGAGGTGTTGCTGCTTAACTGCAATTTATAGGTATGATGCAAATCAGGTCACATTAGGAAAAGACATAATCCTACAAGAGAGACAGAAATAGTAAGGAGTTTTGGAAAAGGCAATGTTATTTCCAAACAGGAATTGCAGGCAGTTCAGCACACAAAAGAGTCCTAACAAATTCTTTTTACTCAAATACATGGTGTAAATACTCTATCTCCTAATGTTCTATGAAGTACTCACATGGCTTAAAAATATTTTACTTGTCTGCAATTGAAATATTCAGAAAGATTTCACACCACTCTCCGACAATGAATCTCAAACAAAAAGGACCAGCACATTTCACTAGTAGAATGTTAACTGTGCTACCCCTGGAGAAAGGTAGCAATGCAAATGGTCCAAAAAGGTCCTTTCACAGCATCCATATCTGGATAAGATGTGGCAAGTGCAAGCAAATATCCCCTTGAAATGGCACATATAGGTTTCCTTTCCTTTATAAAAAGAATGATTCCGCTCATATTCAGGGTATTCTAAGAATTGACTGTATGAAGAAATATCTCTTTTCAGAACTGCAAACAGAAATATTTTCAACTTGAACAAAATGAAGAAAAAATTATATTGCAAAATTAGAATTCTACAGTGAAAAAGAGTAATTTCACTAATTTTTTTAGTAATTATGAGTATTCATATATTCATTATACTTTCATTCACTGAGAGATTCATCCTATCCAGGAGCATCTCTCAAATTTGAGAACTCTTCTATATTGTGCAGCTAGCTAGCAACTTCTGTTTTGAATTTTCCACTTGCCAAAACAATATTGTAACCACTGAAAAAAATTACACATCTTTATTTTTCATTTGCAGTTTTGGGGATCTTCAATGATTTACCAAAGTTCTCAGAATGTAGGAATTTATTAAGAAGAATTAAGTGTATCTAAATGTTTAAGAATATACAACTGTTTATCCTCAAATATTTCAATATAGATTAATATTGAATTTCATTAGCATTTTGTTTATATGGCTGCAACTATAAGAAAAGTTAAGTAATCAATGGATTTTTGAGGTATGTAATGCTTCCATCACTGCATTTCCTGATGATGATTGGATTTGATGTCTCTGTAGAGACAGAAAAAGATCAACCAAAACTCCAAAGACTCTGAGACTAAATTGTTTTCATGTTACTTTTCCGCCATTACAGTTTTCTACAGAAGGCAAGTTTTAAGCAAATGTCAAAATATGCTTCCTATACAGGCCAGTATAAATATCCTACTTTGCTCCTATAAGACAGTGACCATTATGTTTAAGGTATAATGCATTTGAACAACAGACCATGTTAAAAGTTCACACTTCAGTTTTTGCCTCAATAAACTGGTGCTGCAATACAAACTGGATGAGCAGTTGGAGCTAATCTGGCATGGCTCTGATCTGCAGTAAGAAAAATAAATCTACAAGTTTAGGGTGAAGAATCAGTATTGCATTAGCTTGCATAACCCTTGAGGATATTGAATTGGACAGGACATCACAGCTCAGCAAATACTACTCCCTATCATGTCACAAAAACCTGTGCTGAAATATAGCAAATTTCATCTTAAAATCAATTGCTTCTAAGCCTTTCTACTTCTTTTTACAGCAGTAATTAAAATACAGTAATACTTCTACCATGTATTTATTGTTGATCAGTATGTGCCATTTGTTTTCATACAAGCGTGACCCTTTTATTTCTGTCCTCACACTGCCCAGATATATGGGCCTTAAAATTCTTATGGGAAAAGAGTGATCATGTTTTATTTCAGCCTTCACTGAAGATTTAGCAGAACAAGCCCTTTTAGTATGTTCTAACAAGAGAGATGCTTTCAGCTGCATCAGTCAATCTGTTGCTTCTATACTTTAATTATTGTTTCTTCAACTTGGCTGATCAGATTTGTGTGCAGTAGTTTGGTAAGATATCTATATCCCTTCTGTAAATTATTCTTTACATATAATTAAAATACTTGGAAAAGTATTCCTTGGAATATTTGAAATACCCCAAAGACCACTTTAGTGGTTTTTGATAGCTGCATCAAACTGCAGCTACATATTTTATTGTTTAATACAATGCTATATTCAAAAGATAACTTACACAAATAATTGTTAGTATAACAGGTCTAATATCCAACTCCTTTTTGTTATCATATACGAGGCATTCTACTATTCCTGTTCCCACTTCAGCTGATTTTTTCCCTACTCTTTTGTTCCATCTGTCCTCTTTACCTTTGCTGGTCACTCCCTCAAGTAACTCAACGCCTCTCACTTTGTTGTGTTCCACTTGCATGAGATTGACCATATTTCCATTATCTAGTCAATTCACTTGTGCATAAAACTGGATAATAAAAATAGTTCACACTTCTCATTTTCTTCTAATTAGTCCTTTTTTTTTAAGTGTTGAAGTTTCTGTAATGTTTCCATCTGACACTGTTCCTTTTTACTGTTCAGAAAAGAATGCTAATGGCAAAAATGCACAGGATAGAACCCTATGATGCTACAAAACCTGTCAAAAAGTGATTTCTCTTGGATTTGTGGATTTTTGCTTTCTCTTTTATATACTTTTAGCAACATTTTTGTAGCTTATCTTTGTATGTAAGGAGCTACTGAACTGAATTTCAAAATGTGTGCAAAAAAAGAGAAGGCACTGGCAGGAAGGTAAGAGTCTTTACACTGAGAGTGGCAGAAAGAGATAAGCTTCATGAGAACATGCCTAGATGAGCAAATGTGAGATAGTCTGTGGGTATGTCAGCAGCAACAAGGATGTGATAAATATAAAGAGCAGAAGAAATAAGAAAAAAAATGAAGAGAGTAGGTAAAAGGCTGGGGAAATAGAACCTGGATAAAGAATACAAAACTTCATTTTTTAATGAATAAAGACATGATACAATGAATTGAAAAAAAACAGGAATATATTTTGATATGAGACAGACAACAAAAAATTACAACACAAGATACTAGGAAAGGAAGAATAAAATAGAGATATGCATTGGAAATAATAAAGACACTAGAACTGAGAAGTTTGCTTACTGAAATGTAATGTTTAACAAGATAAATGAACACAGGTTGGATAACATACAAATGAGAAATCTTGAGCAAGTCACAAAAGTCAGTAACTTTTCAATGTGTGTTAAATAAGATTAGCAGGGTGTCCAAGCAGTTCTGGAAAATTAAGGAGAGTTGTTGACCACTCAGAAAGACTTTTCCCAAGTGATTCGTGGCTGCAAGCACAGCCAAGGACATGTTAAATGTGCCTCCACGATAATGGATTCAGCAGCAAAGGAAGACACTTAACAGCTCTCTGGATGGGGCTTTACAGCCTGTAGCACTGGCAAATTTTTAGAGCCATTTCTCAATCAGCAAAGGAAACTATAGATCCCTGAAAGCAGCCACGATATGAACCACTTGCTTCTTTTGAAGAGACTACAATTTCTGGAAGCCAGGACTGTAACATTATGTATTCCACCACGATATGGTGGAAAAGCAAACCTTGTATTTTCCTTCCATACTGAAAGGTTCACATTCTGTGGGTAAGTGGCCCTCCTAGAGAATAGCAAGGAGACTAAAGTAAATTTCATCAAGCACATGCTACCATTGCTGTTTGTTTTTGGGTTCAGCCTTCACTGTGGCACCAACACATGCTCTAATTCAGAGAGAAGTTAAAATGACTTGCAGACTGGCATTGACTTTTCCAGGATTTGAAGCTGTATACCATTTTAGAAGCATAAATCCTGAAAGTGAAAACTCACTAGCATAAAAGCAGGGGAGGAAAGGGGAAAGGAAGATAAAATAAAACTTATTCAGTATTGAATCTGTCTGTCTAAAATTATAAAATATAGTTAAATTAAAAATATAATTATAAGTATGCTATGACAATGAGTGCTAGCCAGGAATATATATATGTATAGCCTGAACAATAGCATTTAATAAAACACATTTGTGGACCAAAAAAAAGAGAAAATCCTACATTTATATTATGTAGCTAAGATATTAGCATTCTATTTATTTTAAAGGAAGGTAAAGTCATAATACTGTATAAAAGCAATCTTAGGATACTGGTCCTGCTTTAAGACCACAAGGGAAAAAATAAATTGTTCATGTTTAATATAGTGCATGATTGAGCTAAATTTTACTTTTATTTTGAGATAGGAAATTCATTACATAGCAAGTCAGAGGAAACCTTTTGATTACTACAGTTCATAGAAAATGTTTCTGGGGAAATATTTTAACTTTTTTCAACTTGCTGAAGTTTATACACTGAAATACTCATCTCTGTGGGGTTAAGGTCACATTCAAAGTTGACTGCAATCAAAGGGGATTTGTGTGTGTGTGTGTGTGTGTGTGTGTGTGTGAATGTCTATAGCAGGGTTTCATTTGACATTAGGAAATGTGGCTTAGACTCCAAACTGGCAGGCTTTTTAAAATTACTTTAAGGTATTAAAATAATTTTCCCATTTCTTGTATATGCCCATCTCAACCACAGAAAGTAATCATATCCTTTAGTCAGGCCAGGTTTGGAGCAAAGGTATTGTGGTGAGAGCACCTCCTGTAGGGAGGATCATCGAGTTCTGGTTAACACCATATGTATTGAAGAAACTGAGTGATGATGAGCAGTGTTTTTACTCTTTAGAAAATTAACAACCACTGCTTTTCCATTGGTACACTTGTCCTGTGGTGTGGGACAGAAAACATACAGCCTGGAAGGTGGATAAAGGTGCATATTGCGGTACGAGCTAGCTTGTACCAGGCAATTAATTTGATTATAAACAAGAAACCCAGCCTGGTTCCATAAACCAGCCCCTGGGTTGAGCTATGATGGGATGGATTTTAATGCCTACAGGGACTTCACCCAGTCACATTCCACCCTAAGCTGCAGGCATGTCACTGGCACAGGAGCTGTGTTTAAGCCAGACCAATGAGCTGTCTGGACCAGGAGATTCAAATTCTCCTGTTTAAAGAGGTAGGAAGAATAAAATACACTGCTGTTGCATGGGAATTCTGGGGTGTGTGTCATCTCTGTCTCTGATCCACCCCTCCTGTCACCTGTGGTGACTCAGTGTGAGGACAGCAGCCAGTTCCTGCAGGCAGAGTGGAGGGAGACCAAGGACAGTGCATGCAGACCCTGTCCCTATAGCTAAAAGCTGGGAAAGACCAGATGTGAGCCCAACCCAGCAGCGAAAAGCGGCAAAAATACAGCCAGAGCTGTGAGGGAAATACAGCCAAAGAGCTGTGTGAAACAAAAAGCCAGAGAAACTGAAAAGCCTGAGAAATAGAAGAAAAGCCCCACCAAAGAAATGGGTGGCTTTGACTCTGTGCAGGATCATCCAGTTATAAAGGTGTGGTGCAATGCTACAATCCTGAAAGTGCCTTTGCCTCCTTGCTCTGTGCCACGGGGGTTTCACTGGCACACTTCTGGAGCAGAGCCGGGTTCAGTTTTGGGATGTGGAGCTGCTGCATGCACGGCGCATTCGGCAGGGCTTGAAGAAGGAAAAGCCAAGGAGCCCTTGCTTGCATCAGAGTGCCATGAACTGCCCAAAGCTGAGAAATGGAGGAGACAGATCACTGGGGAGATTTCTAAGAAAGTGGCACATCCAAAATGCTGCATCGCTTGAATTCAGAATTTGGGACCTGAATGATGAAATTAACAAGCTTCTGAGGGAGAAAGGACACTGGGAATACAGAATAAAGGAGCTGGGAGGTCCTGATTTTGCTAGGATTGGCCTGAAAATGTTAGATCATGAAGGGAAAGAAGTTCCAGGAGACAGAGGCTGCAAATACTTTGAGGCTGCAAAGGACTTGCCAGGAGTTAGAGAGATTTTTGAAAGGAACCCCTTGCAAGAGGTGAGGAGGTGGAGGAAGAAAACATCAATGGTACCCATGAAGAAGGGGCTGATGAGGAAGGTGGCAAGGAGAGAGAAGGTGAAGATGGCCAACAGAAATTTATTGCACATTTTCCAGTGCCAACTCAACAGCAGACTGAGGAAGCTTTTGTACGAATATTACTTTTCTACTTTTTAAGATATATAGTTGTTTTCCTTTAAGAGAGAAGATGACTTCAACTTAAACAACACTCTACACTAACAAAAATATAAGAAAATCCAGGCAAATATTACATAAATCCACAGAAACTAGGACACCTAAAATGTATAATTTTGTAGCTTACTAGGTTTGGGTTGCATAATACGAACCTCTTACTTTAATAAAATTTGATATTTGTAATCTTAGTCCATATATTTCTCCTATAATTTAACAAATTAAACAATGAGTTGTAAATAAAAAGCTTCAATACAGTCTTAACAGTTTTATTACTTTTATTATGGACTTAAATTTCATGCTTTTAAAAACTGTGTTCTAATTGTATTTTTCTAACGTAAACTTTTGCATTAACAGGACAATTTATAGAAGTGTCAAGACAAATATTTGATGGTTGATTATAAAGCAAGATTGATGACATCCCTCTAAAATATTAACATTTCTGGTAATAAACTCACTTTTTCTATTAAATAAAACTTTTTTCTACATCTAAGAGGTCAAGAAAAGTACTGTTAAAATATGACTGTGCTTTGCTACTTTAGTAGTGTCTTTAATCATTCATTCATTAACTTGTCCAAAGTGCCCATTTTTATACAGTAGGAGTATAAAATGTGATCTCTGACAGAATCCTGCTCCATAAAATACTGCAGATTTCTATGTAGAAATCCTTTTGTGTATGTTTCTATAAAGTTTGTCCTTGGATCTGGATCAACAAATCATACTGTTAGATGCAGAGGAGACATTCTCATTATCATATCTAATTCAGTTTATTAATACAAGTATTTCCCCATGTTCTTGTGGAACCTTCCCACCAACTCCTTAATAGACAGCAGTGGAGTCATACCACATTTTATTGGATTATGTTACATCAGAAAGTGGTCCTGTGATTAAATGAGTTGTGACTACCACATTTCAGCTCCTTTCCTACTCCGTGACTCTTGCCAAGAAGGCAAGATGGCCCATGCCAACATTCTCAAAAATAATCTCTTCCTTACAATTTGTAAACCTATGTACACTCCTGAAGTGTTCGCAGAGGACTTCTGCTGGAGCATTTGCGCTCCACACATGCAGGTTAATAGCCTAAACAGTTAGTTGGCCATTCTTCCTGGAGAATTACAGCTACAATAAACTTTGGAGCATTGGTTTGTAAGTCAGCAATCACAGTCTATCATCAAGATCCTCTTCTACACATGGTTTATTATCTACTTTAATTTAATTTTATGTTAACTGAAATAAATTCGGTTTGGCACTCATGAAAGTCACAACCCTTGAAAAGAGGGCTTCTGTCATCATCACCCACAGGATCCTGCAGCAAAAGCTTTGCAGCTTCTGTTTATTCTTAAATATTTTGGAAGCAATGATAAGTTCTTAAAAAAAACTTCCAGGTTTTTAGCTAATATAATTCCATGAGATAAGCAACTATTTTAATTAAATTACATTATTTAATTTTTTTTACTACCAGTAGCTTATTGTAATTCATACAACCACGACTGTAATCTTAGCCTGAAATTAAGTAATAGCCTTATACTTTCAATAGCTCACACCTTCTGTCTGTTTTGGTTTGAAGTCTTTACTTTCACATATTTGCTTTCATATATATCCCTGAGCTGAAAATAGTTTTACTGTAGAAACCAAAATCTAGTATCTGTTTGGTTACCTATAGCTATATTTCTTGAATTTTTCAAGAAATTGGGTCCAGAGATATTACAAAGAGACTTACTGAACCCTTTTATTTGAATTTGAATTTGGAATTTTAGTTATGAGTTACTGTTTTCCTTTTTGATATAATTTTTTATGAGATGATTTTTCTTAGTATTTCAAGGCACCAACTCTGTTCTGAGCAAGGACACCTTGCTGAAGTCCTGGAGTTGCATCTATTACCGGTAGGGCCAACATGTGGCATTTTATGATGCACTTCATGGCTTCTGACGACAGCACATTTCATTCTAATGTGACCTGGAGAGAAATAAACAGTGCAGTAAGTACCATGGCAGAGTGGGGAAATAGCAAATGCTGAAAGGTATGCATTATTTCAGCAGAAGCTATACTCATCCTAGCTCAGAACTGATACAAATACACGTAATCAGCCTTATTTCCAAGATTAAGCTCAAACACAAGTCAGAGGACACATTATGTGGACACCTAGAAGGTCGGTAACACAAAGACACAATAATTCTAACACAATAGTGGGAACATTTCAAAGAAAGTCTTCTTCAGGAAACCTGATAGTTGAGTTTCTTAGTTGACTCTGTGTGCAAGGCATCTCCTGCTGATTAACTAATTCACCCAGTACAAACTGGACCTGTTGCATGCACACTGCCTCAGCATGTCTGGAATTTTCAGAATGGGATCCAGCTTCCTGGAGCTTCACACAACACCCACAGAGAGCTGATAATGATTGCATGACAACAAGAGCTAGCATTTCACTCCATTATTTTTGCTGCTTTGAACACTGCGAATTTCCAGGCTTTTCACTACTCACTTTTTATAATTTTTTACTTTCAGATCCCACAAAATTCCTGTTCTTTCTCATGCTTTTCAATCATGTTCATTAAACACATGTGTATAGTAAAATACTCCAGGTTGGCTCACGTTGGTATTTTCTCATTGAAAAGAAAGCTAGACTAAGTGTAAGGATAAATGTGCTGTGGTGCAGGTCACTCACAGGCCACAAGGAAAACCTAACCTCCCATGGAGTACTGACTCCTCCTTTGACTTTTGTGCTCCCTCTGTTGTTGTTTCCTCTGCCCATGTGGTGTTTTCTGCCTCTGCTTAAATACATTTTCCCAGAGGCACCGCTATCATTGCTGATAAGGTCAGCTGTGCCTTGCATTGGGTTCATTGAAGCCAGGTGGAATTGGATGTGTCCAGCAAGGGGGCAGCCTCAGCCTCTTCTCAGAGGCCAGCAAAATAGATATATCTGGAAAAAAGACACTGGAAAGAGGATATATTAGTAGTACAAGTACTTCTTAGTGGCAGTATTATTCTTTTCAGCCTTCTTGTAACTGAAGTTCTTGGTAGAATTTCTTGATAGGAAGGAACCAGAATTAAAATTTACATTCAGTGTCTTCTCTCAGTACCTCCAAAAGCAAAGGAAATGGGTGGGCTTCCTTCCCAGCTTGCTATTCATTCTGGTATCAAACCTTTCTGAAAGACACTGAAGAAACAGAATCTCCATATTAGTGCTCAATAAAGGGAGAAGCAGAATCTGGAACACCTAACTTTGCTACAAGCCCAGACACCAAGAGCCTAACAATCAAGCCATAAAGTGTAAGTGGGAGGAGGTAAGGATAGAAGAAGAATAAAGTTATAATTGATGTGATATGTGTTTTCTCACTCTTGCTCTAAAAAGCAAGGAAATATGGCAAAATCTATATCAGGTTACAGCATAGCATAAAAGCCATTCCTGAGCACAAGGAAGCAATTCTACTCATAATTGCAAAGGCCATAGCCAAGCTGACAAGCTTTGGCATTTGGGAGCACCATAAATGGCTATTAAAATATGGGTCTCATTCAAATTGCTATGACAGGGCAGAGAGATAGAACATTACAAGGTCAGGTCATGCCAATTTTCAGGGTAGACTTAAGTCCAGCAAGCCAATCAATCATCCAATGCATTTCAGATTTTAACTAAACTAAGCTTGAAATAGAGGTGCACAGTTATATCAGAGAAAAATGCACAAACAAATGTGGAAACAGATTTAGAAACAATCAAACAAAAAAAAGGATTACCCATTTTGGCTCCAAAACATTACCAATGTACTACAATAACAGTAGCCTTTGGAAATTCATATCTAAATACAATTTCACTACATAAAAATTAACAAACTCTATCTAAGGGAATATTTATTTTACATTTCTCATTTGTGCTGTGTTATACTGGATAAGAACTACTTTGGTACACACTTTCTCAGACAAAGTGTTTAAAAAGAGAACTTTGGAGAGGTGGAATTATCAAGAAGGAAGAAAAAATCATGAAAAATATGAGATAATCTTATATGACATCTTGGTCTCTCATTTCTTTCTAAATTATACTTATGTTTTGCACTGTAATGTAATTGTTACTAAAGATCATATTTGCAGGCTTTACTAATGTCATTTGTACTCATTTTACTGTACAAAATTATGAAAAATCTATTTTGAGATTTTGTTTATGCTTACATCTTATATTTTTTGTATTGTATTTAATGTTGCCACAGGCTGTTCTCACACACAAATAACACCCAAAACCAACAAAAATCCTCCCCAATCTTTCTACTCACAACATTTCATTATTTTGGACTCAAAAAACTAGCAGCAACAGAGAAGACAAAGGGATTTCTCAAATTGCTAAGGATTTTGCACAGCTGTGTAGCTGAATGAAAATACATGATTGAAAGAAAATACAAGGTTTGTAGAGTTATGGTAGGGGTTACTTCTCTGGCATATTTCCTAAATGAAGTGTCAACAGGTAACAGAAGAACTTAAAAGTCAATAGCTCACAGAAGATCTTCAAAGTATTTTTCATCTTTTAAGAAACAGCAAATTGAAGCTTGACTATTATGAGAGAATATCATGGGATTTTTCCAGTTCCAAAGAAATCTAGAAAAATATAGATCCACAAAATTATGTCCAGAGAAATTCAAAAGGTATAAAATACTTCTGAATGTGATAAAGGCATGTTTTGAAAGCCTTGGACACTTCCAAGTCGCCCAAAAAATGTGGTTTCAGATGCCTCTCCCTAAGGAAAATCATCATCTTATGTATTTGTAATGCAGTTTATTATGTTCTCTGCTTTTCCATTAAGTATGTATGAATTGAGTTAGTCATGAGGAACCCAGTACCTGTGTCAGGTACATTTTCCTGAATTTTGCTATTAATATAATTATTGATATTATTTTTGTATTCACGTCTCTTACTAAAATCCGTTATAAGCAGATTACCTATTTTTCTTGTATTCATTTCTAACTCTAAGGTATTACTCATGTCTGTACATGTATTTAGAATCCTAAGTTGGAAAAGTTAAAATACTTTTATAAAATAAATACTCAATTTATTATTGTAGAAATAATATTAATAGTCTCTTGTTGAATACTTGTATGGGGTATTAATATAATTTTCTGTCAGCCAAGCAAGTTTTCAATCTACCTCCCTGTCTGCTCCTGCAGCCCACATATGAACAGCTTCTCTATGAAGATCTTATGGAAGATGGTCTCAAAGTCCTGACTGAAGCCCAGACAGAAAATATCCACTGCTCTCCTGTCATCCAGCTTTTGATTTAGTGATGGGTCGACTTTGGCTGTCTGCAAGAAATCTCAACCTCTCTGTTTCTCATTCCCACGCCTCAAGAGGACAGGAAAAAATAAGATTTAAAAGCTCACTGTTTGAGATAATGGTAGTTTAATAAGAAAAGTAGATGCCATTTACACAAATAAAGGCAAGATAAAAGAGCCAACATAAAAAAAGCAGATTTATGAAAGTTTCAAAACTTTGTAGTGATTTCATTTTCACAGAATTTAATTATTAATTGAAGGACTACAGTATCTGTGACTCACTGACAATGAGATAATATATATACACCAGCAGCAAACACAGAGGCATAACATATTCTAAGGTATCACACATAACATCAGGTGTTTGCAGTGTTAACTACTTAGCCTAGGTTCCATTTACTGTCAACTGAAGAAAATAAACATTTTTAGTCACAGTTTCTCAAAGCACCAAAGCCCCATTTTCTACTAATATTTGACAACTAGGTCATACTAAGATGCCAAACAATGACCTCATAAAAACCATCCCCATTAGACAAAACACATTACTGACTCAGGCATTATTAATGTTTGAAAGGAATTGCATTAAAGGCTTTCCCCTGGATATCTCTACTGAAATTAGTTTTCTCCTTCAAAAGACAGGGGAAAGAAGAAAGTCTTCTTGATCTCCTTCCTCTAAGTCCTGCTCTCCTGATGAAGACTGCTTTCAGGTTCTAGGATATATTTCTGTGTATGCTGTAACAAATGTGCTCCTGTATTTTTGCAAGAGGGATTTCCTGTCAAACACAAGAATTTTTCTTCATCTGTTAGCAGTAATAGCTACATGCCAGAATATTGCCATTGACTAAGAACCATTATTCTTTCCTTGATTGTAGCTAGATCATCATAAATGAGGAAGATTCTCAAAGAGCTTTTCTCTTCCAAGACAAATGTTATTGTTTTGGTCTTCTACCTGATTACTGGTTGTTATAATAGCAGATCTTCTGCTGCAGAATGCCTAATTAGGCAATTTGCACAATTTTTATCATATGTTGTTCTTTATCAAATGACAACAGCTACAGAGATTAATAAAGCTGTCAGCTGTGGATAAATTTATAAGTGATTATTTCAATTTCTATTCTCAAGTGTTATGCATTAGGATATTGTCATTTTTATTGAGGGAGGGAACTGAAGTGGATAGATTGGGTAGAATTATCTCCTTAACATGAGGGAGCTTCAGATTTTGTTGAATAGTGTCGTCCCTAGAGAAAGACACAGTAGCAGGAGAATTTTAACTAACAAGTCGACAAATTTCTGTTATTAGTATGGACTACATGTTTAGCTGGCAATAAGAAGCATCATGAAGTGCTAAGAAAAAGGAAGAAGAATTCATTATCAATTTTAAGTATATTTAAGCTAAATATTTGACAAATTTGCATCCTTACATTCTTCAATGATCTAATTTTAAAAGCAGAAGAATTCATTGAGTTATTAATACCATTTTAATGACAATAGATCTTTGATAAATGTAGTATTACATTGTTTTGTCTTTCTTAACAAATGTTGGAAAATACAAATCTCTCATAAGAAATAGTCAAGATCAAAAGTGTCATGACCATAAACTCACTCTGCAGTGCATCTTTGTCCCACTTTTTATAAAAATCTGTATTCATGTATGGATTTTTGTAGATCAACAGGGGCAGGAGCTGATTAGCAAATGAACAGATAAGGGACTTTGACTTGCTTGGCTTGCAAGCACATAAAGCTTCTTTCTTCTTCCTTTGCACCAACAGAGCTTCTAAGCCATAAGGAAATATATCCTTTTATTAAAAATGAAATTTGTAATTTTCCATTTACATCCATAATCTTTCCTTCAGCTTACTGTTCAGATTATTGAGTGTTCAAATCATCCATATTAACTTTCTAGTAAATGAACTGACCAAGTCTAACTGATGAAAATAGAAAAATCACTTAAATTTCGTTCATATTTCTTGGGTCTTAGTAAGTTTGTGCACATATTTTAAACTGGAACAAAAAATGTGAAATAGTCAAAGATGTTTTTCAAGCAAAAATGAAAATTTATATTCAGTAAATGAACTGCTCTTTGTCCACAGTGAAGCAGGGTGGAATCACTCTGTTCCTGTGCAAAGTCATGAAAATGGTGTGCAGAACATAATTATGTCTGGAGAAATCCAAAGACAAGTTTTGTTTCAGGACTTACTCAAACTGAAGGAATTTCTCCAGCTCACTCAGGAACTTTCAATGATCATGCTCTGTTTGCTTTACTGTTCAACAGTCCAGCTTCTGTTAGGCTGTGCTCATCTCTCTGTTGCACCCATTCCTTTCAGACACACTAGCTGCATCTACATTGCCACAAAGAGGAGTCTGAAAGTCAGGTTTTCCATGTCTACCCAGAGCTGGACATTGGGTAAGCTGCACCCAGGTTCAGTACACCTGAAAAGGGAGCAAAAGGTGGACACCTCTAGGACTTATTCACTTTAAATAAGTTTCACACATGTATAGTCTTCATCATAATCAAACCTGGCCTATTATGTTCATATATCCCATCTGCTCTTATGACTTGATAACAGATAAATGCAATGATTTGGAAATTCTTCTTAAAAAATTCACAGTGATACTTGTTACGCAGTCACCAAAGATATCCAGAGTCAAGTCTGGAAAGAGTCAAGAATTCTCTTGTTCTCTCCGAAAATAGAAAATATTCTTTGCAAAGAGCTATTCAGCATCTCTGTGTCATGTATTTGACGTCACATTGTGGATTCAAGATTCTTATGTCACTATGCTGTTGGTTCCCATTTTCCTTTGGCTGATAGATCACAAAAAGAGATCCTAAATTTGGGACATCTGTTGAATTGATTTTATTAAGTCCTTAAAGCAGTCATACTCACTAGAACCAAAAATTACTGTCTTTCCTATATATATGTTGTGGGGATGGAAACATGAAAAATTTAAAATAAATTTAAATATATAGCTGCAAATTAATAGGTAAGGATGTTAGTCATTAAGTTTCAATTAATAAGATCCTTACCATATCAAAATATTTTCAGTCATTGACCTTAACAATGATACAGTAGAATCCTGTAAAATCTGAAAGCAGTGGTCTAACTTGCATTTTATTAAATCCTAATCTGACTTGGCCTTTCTGATCTCAGCAACTCATGCTGAGTACTGTAATTAAGAATTGAGATTAAACAAACACATTATTTTTAGATTATGTGTGTTAAAACAAAAGGAAAATATTGTTATCTATTCTTATTTATTTTACAGCAGACAAATTATGCACCAATTTCTATACCAATCTTATAATTTCTGTGTAAGACATAATGTATCTCTTTAAACGCTATCCAGTGTTGATTTAAAGGCTGAGAATATACCACATTTCTAATTTCTACCACTGGTTAGTTATCCTCATTATTAAAAGTTTCATTATTAAGAATCAGAATTTAACTAGTACAAGCTTCCAAACACCAGCTCTCATAATACAGGATGCTTTGCAGATGAAATGTATTTTACAATTGATAACTAATAGTATCAGGGGATAATTAAAACAGACCTTCTTATTACCCTGTTCAAACAAGGGGCTTAGACTTTTGGTAGTCATATTCTTTTTTTCTTTTTTAGTTAACATCAGCAACAATATTTTCCTACAGAATTTTATTTAAAAGAATAAATAGAAAACATTTCAGTTTAAAATTGTTGTGGTTTAAAACCAGCTGGAAATTATGCCTCAAGTAGGTGCTTCCCTTCCCCCCCACTCCATCTGGTGAGAAAGGGAAAAAAAGGCAGAGGTTATGGGTTGAGATAACAATTTACTAGAAAAACTGAAATGAGATAGGGAAAACCAAAAAGTGATAGCAACAATACTGATAAAAACAGTGTATAAAAACCACTAAGGTTTAGATTAATTGTTAGAAGGAAGAGAAAGGAAACCTTTCTTCTAATCTCTCTCTATATTCAGATGTCACAGACAGTATGTTATATGCACTTAGCACATGACAGGAAAATCACATTGTCGTTAAACAGGAGAACCCCTTAGTTTTAAGTTTATATAAGTTGCAATTTACACTTAAATGTATAATAACCATTATGGTACAAGCAAGATGTTTAGGAATTAAACAAAGATCCAGCATGGAGAGAAAAGGAAAGAAGAGCTTTTATTTGCAAACTCCCTTAAAGCTTTTCTCCCTCCTTTTCTTCTCCTTTTAGAGAGGCGACCATAACTTGCCTTTATATGAAACTCACTGAAATTCAAAAACTTGCACTTCTACCCCATTTTTCCTGAAGTGCCTGGGGTAATTAATGAAATGAAAGAAAATTTGGTAATGTAAACATGTATTTTAATAAATAATGCTACACTTTGAAAATTACCACAGTTGTGATAAATATGCAAACTTAACTATCTATTCTATTCTTTACTAATGCTGACAGGAAAGATCCTCCACTGTGCTGCCCCAGCTACTGGGAAATACAAAGCCAAAGACCATTGAGTTGCGTGTGAGGATCCTGGGTGAGCAGACACCAAGGAATGTGTAACTTAGTGCTTCTGCTTTGCAACTTGCTTTTGTCAACATCAGAAAGTTAGAACATTCAGGTATAAAAGCTTGGGGCTAAGGTGTGAGAAATGTCATTCTGTCAAGCCCTGGAAAATGCAGCAGCTTGATTGTAATGCAGTTCCTTTTATAGCTTTGAAAAACCAGGTGCTCAAAATATCAATACACAGTAACTATTAACTCTGGCTCACAGCTCAAGCAAACAATTTTTGTGAAAGAAATCTCTAAAGGAAACAAGATTCTAAGCAGCAGACTGGAGAGGGAGCTTACTTATTTCTTCAGTAGTAGAAAGGAGATGTCTTTTTTACTCATACACAAAGACACCATGTTCTAAAAGCTTAACACAGGCTTTTGAAAATATACCTTTCTCTAAGCAAGTTACAAATAAAAGAAACCAAACCCTCTTGAATCAGTAAACCTCCAGTTTTCAGAGAATGTCCAAGCTACCATGATTTATCACCAGAAAGAGCTGTTTCTGCATCCTCTTTACTTCTTACAAGAAAAAAAGTCTCAAGGTTTAACAGCCCAGAGTCCTGGTGCACACGTTCAGACAGTCTCAGAGTTCACACTCGAGTACACGACAGGGAACACTTTTGTACTCTGCCACAAACTTACCATGATTTATCAGCATAAGCTAATGAAAAGAGCTCAATTATCCATAGAGCTGCAGAGAACTCACTTAACTTTTTCTATTACCACAATTACAAATAAGGCTGGACAGTATCAGTAATGACAGGAATTTTAGAGTTCTTGGGCTGCCTGTTAAGAGATCTTTCTGTTAGCTTAAGTGGAAGGTCAATGGGGTCACTCAAGAAAGATATTTGACCTGGTGTACATTTGTGTTTAACATGCTTCAATTTATTTTTGGATCCTGTTTTCCTTAGGGACAATAATTTAGGAGAGAACAGATTATTTATAATGGCATGAATCACTTAATCATATTCTAAATTTCTACCTTATTTTTACTCAGTTGTATTTAGGAGGTTCCATTATGGTCCTGTGTCTCTGCAATATTGATCTGAGGTTATGCTTTATACCCTCCTGTTAAATAAGTTGAAGGTATGAAATTAACAAAGGAACAAAACCTCTCCACATAGGTCATAAACCTGTGGAACACATTGTCATGAGGTGCTGTGCATGTCAAAAGTATAAATGCTTGCAAAGACCGTAACACAAATCATGGATGAAAAGTGTGCTGAGGACTGTTATTCAAAAGATGCAACAACAGCTTTCACCTCAGGAAATACTTGCTCTACAGTTTCTCCAAAGCAAGGACATTTATCAAGGGAAGCACCACTCTCTATATGAAGCCTTTCCTTATCATCTTTTTCTAGAGATGGCTCCTATCAAAGACATGATTCTGGACTGAAGGGTCATTTAGTCTGCTCCAGACACAGCAATTTTTCTTGTTGCTCCTAAACTGTTTATGTAAACTAGCACTACAGCCCCATTTGAATGACTGCACCTCAAGGTAATTGCTCTTCCAGAGTGACTACAGGAGCTGCCTTACCCAAGAACCCTCCTCAGCAATCAACAAAATGAGACATCTGCACAAGACATCCTATGCTTATCTTTGATAATGCTTTGTATCTCCTATTAAATAAGCATCACATATGGCAGCAATGCAAAGAACAATATAAAGGTATTTTCTGACACACAGACACTAAAAGCGTGATTGTGCTTTTTCATGGTTTGTTACAAAGCTCATACCATAAGATTTGCTAGGGAGATGTGTAAGCTGTGCTTCTCACATAAAACATGGTTTTGGAAACTCTTTTAAGAAGAAACAGATTTGGACTTGTAGGAAAACACCCGTGATGTCAGTGGGTCTCTGTGTGACTGCAATCACAGTCCCAGAGAATGCCTGGGAGAGGCCTTGAAAAATCTCTTTTCTTACCATGACTCATACGAGACTCAGCAACCATGCCTGTCCCTGCCCTTTGGCATGGAAAGGCCCTTTCCTTTGGGGCAGTGAAGAGGAAGGAGTTGCAGTTGCTGGGTGGCCTTTCCCAGAAAAATCAGCTATTAAATTAAAACACCACACTTCTCAGTGGCAAACCAGACTTCAAAACCAGAATTACCACAGTTTTCACAGAATAAATGTCTGTGGTTCCCAGTTGCAGATGCCATTTTTTTCTAAATCTTCCTTGCATTATTATTAGGAGTTAGAGATTTCTGGCACTGATCTCTGTTCAAAGCATTCAAATTACTTCATGCTGCACAGCGCTTCCTTTTGTATTACTCATTTTTCATACTAATTTTATGATATGTCAGTTCTCTAACACTTAATTAATATTTTCCACCTCCATGCTTTATTTGGTAATTTTAACATATTCCTCTCTGTCTTCTCTCAGGGAAATTTAGACTATAAAAACTTGACAGAAAAGAAAAAAAAAATCTATTAATTCAACAAGACTTGTAAGAAACAAAATATATTTTGTATCAAGATAAAATAAACAGTGTATTTTGGATCAATCACTGTCAGTGAAACAAGCTATGAAAACTGTCATTTCTTACAGGCCTGAAACCTGGGTATAAATGTTTTATTACCTAAATGCTTAATATAAATTCAAAGCTCTGCAGCAGCCCTCCTTTTAAAAATCTTATGTATTTTATTACCATATTATCCCCCTTGTCTTTGCTCAGATATTTACATGCCTAAATATTATATAGAAATTCTACCTAAAGCAGTATTAGTAAAAGATGTTTAAGGCTTTTATCATTGCAAAGAGCTACAATGAATCTTTGTAGACAGGAAATTCAGTCTAGCCAGAACACAGTAAATTATCTTTGTTTCATTATAGTGCTATTTGGGGAAAATCTCACCTAATTTAAAACAGTGCTGCTTCGGATATGGAACTGCTGCATGTCTTAGCTGCATCCTCAGTTGGGACTTTGGAATTTAATATGAAGTTCTTATCAGCCCCTAAAGTGACAACATCATCTACATACTATTTCTATTTCTAAATGTTCCTCAGGAATAAGCAATTATTTAGTAGGCAACAAAATTGGTCTATTTCTTTAGTTCTGGCTGAGTGATTCCAGGACAGTTTATTTATGAATAAACCATATTAAGTGAGGTACTGGCTTTCAAGAGTGACCATGTACCTTTAAAGCTATCTCTAAAACACAATCCTCCCAGCAGCCAAAGAAACAGGAACATAATTTAATTTTCTCTGTTCTAATCTTGAAGCTCTTTCTCATACTGCAAAATGGTAAATAAATGTCAACACAAGAAGCTGCAGCAATTTATATTCTTGGAGACTAGAAAGTCAGTTCCAAGCTCTTAGATTTATTTTGCTTTTACAACTCTTAGATCACACCGCCTTGTTGGTATTTTTAGGCTTGAAAAATAGTTCCCAAGGGTCTAGCTCTTTGTATCATATTAACAGTGTGTTCCATTCACTCCCCAAATTTGTTCTTTTTACTTATTAGAGATCCCATATTTATTCTGAGCATTAAATATAGAAGTATATTTCAGTTATGAATCATAAATTATTGACAACAAAGAGGTATTCAAACCTTGTTCAAAGTAATTTTTTTTCCATGTGACACTAAAATCACTGCTATTAAAGTCAACTTAATTTTGAAAGTTTAAAATAGATCAATATTTCCTTTTTAAAGCACAGGGACAACTTTAAATGAGTTTCCAGAACTCCTACTTGTACAAGAATATAACTTGTATTTGTTTCCACAGAGACAACAGCTATTCTGCATCAAACAACTGAGAGTCTGTCTCCTGGGCAGTGGCATTGTGAAGGGAACCCTGCCAGCTGCCCTGGTCTTACTCTGCATGAAGCCCAATTACCCTTGCATGAAATAAGTACAGAAATGCCAACTTTCACTAAACAGGAGTTTGCCTATAGTTACCATCAACTGAAGTTAGAAACCAGTTTAGGCTGGTTTCTTGGAAATCTTATTTTTGTTTTGTATCACGTTGAGAGATTGTATGAAATGCTCTCGGGTACAGTCTCTCATATTTTAATAAATCTACTAGAAAGAAAAGAACACAAAATTCCAGTTCTGTATGTCTTTTTTGACATCTACTGTACATTCTAGGAACCCTTATTTTGCTAAACTACCACCTACGTTTTGGAAGCAGTGAGTTTCAGAGGATGATCTTTGAACCACAGTTGATTCTCAGGGCCTCATGGGCAGCTTGTAGCTGTTTCCTGCATTGTCTTAATTTGTGTTTCAATTAAAATTCTGAGGAGAATGCATGGAGGTCTTTGGTTCAAGACCAAACTTGGACTTTGTTTAGAATATTTGGGTATCTCTCTTAAGGACATCTAGATGGTACTAAAGAAAGCCTTCTTTTCATTGTCACCAATGTTTGCAAAATTCACTCAGGTCAGTTTGCAGGAAAAATAAGGTTTTATCATTGATTTAAAGCTTCATTTTCTGTTGCAGACATCTTTTTCACTAAAAATCCTTTCTTTAGGATTTTCCCTTCTGGGAAGCTGAGTTCCCATAAAAAAGAATGTAAACAAAGGTTATATGCTGCTGTGGAGTGCAACAGGTGGATTTTTGATTGGGCCATCTTGAATGTTTATAATTAATGGCCAATCAAGGACCGAGCTATCTCAGACAGAGTCCAAGAGAGCTGGCTTTATTATCATTCTTTTCTTTCCTATTCTTAGCTTAGCTAGCCTTCTGAGGAAACCTTTTCTTTCTAATTCTTTTTAGTATAGCTATAATGTAATATATATATATCATAAAATAATAAATCAAGCCTTCTGAACATGGAGTCAACATTCTCGTCTCTCCTTTCACCTGAAAACCCCTGTGACCACAGTCAGAATTTTCTCCTCCCATAGTCATTGGATAAAGATTTACAATTAATAAGAGAGATACCTGCAGTAACAGATCGCAGTGCTGTACTCTCAGCATCTGGAGGCCACCCGATTGTCCTTGTCCAGCTCTGTTCATGGCTCTCCCCATCCTGCCCCATGCTCCAGAACCACATTTCAGCCCCCTGAAGTCTCTCCCTGCCCAGAAATGCTGCAGGAGGAGCTCCAGTCCCCATAGCCCTGCCCTGCCCATGGGCCCATGTGCCACTCCTACCTCAGGCCATGCCTCATTCCTGGGGCTGTCCCAGTGTCCCGCGTGTTCCCTGCCCCTGGCTGGGTGGGACAGGCCCTGCATGGGGAAGCCCCTGACTGAACAGCCCGTGTGAGCCACCCCTGGGGTCCCTGCTCCCCTCCCCAGGGCTTCATCCCTCAAGGGCACCCTGGCAGCATACAACTAGATCACTAGAATATAATCAGGTGTTTCAGGTCTTTATTTTTTCTTCACCTTCTCTTTCCAGACATTCATGTTTTGCAGAATGCAACAAGCTGTAAGTGCTTGGCAGACCCGACCAACAAAAGTGCATCCTCGCATCCCTGCTCTCAGTGCTGGCTCCCAGCACAATACAATTGAGGATCCATGTCTCAGTCCTTCTCTTTAAAGGCCAGCATGTGACTGGCCCTGGCAACCTAATAGATGCTCCCGGTTCCCCTGTCCACGACCTCTCATGACAACTGCATTCCTCTGGGGAACTGGAAATGTCAGGAATCAAAGAAAGACCAGAGAGTGTCAGACAGTTTTCTCAGCAGCTGGCTTGTGACTAAGAAATTTGCTGTGACAGAGATCAGAGAGACCAAAACCAAAATGTAAAGCTGATATGTTCGACCTAACTTTCCCTACATCATGGTGAAAGGAAAGGCACTGAGTGACAAGAGGATGAACAGGAAGGTTAGGGCAGACCCTCAGCTGCTGTAAAGGTGTATTGCCTGGATAAAAACAAAGGAGATGAGGCTCATTAACCTAACAGTCCTCACACGTATTTTACTGTTGCTAGAAAACGTTTTGCTGCATCATTTTAGAAAATGATGATTTGATGGAATTGAAGATTTTTACCTAAGTAATTTTTAAATGTACATGAAATAACAGAAGTAGCACATTCTGCTAGCGTTAACATACTTTGTTTTGACCTTATGAAACACTCTTAGTTCAACAAAGCCAAAATGTGCAAATTTTTATACTAATTTAATGTACTGTAATGGTTAAACCACATCATCTGTGCTTTATGTCAAGTCAAATTAATATAATGAAATAAAATATGACACTTTTTGTCACAACATAATATTGTCCAGTATTTTTACATAGTCTATTATTTACATCACATTCCTCAAATTAAATAAATTGAAGTAATATTGTTCTTTTACAATAGTTCAATTTCTAATCCAATTACTAATATAACTATTTCATCAACTACTTACTATCAAAATAAAAATTTCAACATTTGCAACAGAACAGAATTTTCAAAATTTCCAGCTTTTCTCATACATTATGGTAATGTTTAGATGACCAAATTCTTCCAAGGTAAGTATAACACAATATTATAGAAAAATAGAACAACATTCACCATCTCTATTGTAAATAGGCTTATCTATTTGGAATGACTGTCCATGTCCAATCCTTCAAATATGTTCAGGTGCTAACAAATATTTATAAAAGCAAACAAACCATGAAAATATTCTGCACACACAGGAAATTAGCAGTTTTTCCCTCTGTAGTTTAAAGGCATATGTCTCTCAATTTTCTCCCTTTACAACATGCAGAGGATGAAAAATAGCCTTATCACCCTGAGTGATTTTAGATATTCATCATTAAGTCTGTATTTATTATGCATAGAATCCATTAAGGAAGATGATGGTCTCTGTGGTAAAGGCCTGGGTTTTGCTGGGGTTGCAGGAACATCTGTGTAGCCATCCTGATACTCCCTTTACAGTGTGACACAAGGCTGCATGGTAGAATGTTGTGAAGCACTAGGAATTTCAAACAAGGCCTGCAGTAGTAGGTAAGTGATGTATATAAAAGCTTTGTCTGATCCACAGTCATTTACAGCAGCAACTTGTTCTTAATGCTTGCCATGAATTAGGGAACACCAGGGAGAGTAACACTCTTATTCTGGTTAATCAAAAGGCTCTGTTGAAGGGAATAGCTCAAAGCACATAATGAGCTGGATTTGCAATTGAAGTCAATGTATGCAGTTCAGAAAAGACATCAAAGGCAGGAGCTTATGGAGGCTGGAGGAAGGAAGAAATTTACCTCTTCTCTGAGACTTTATCAGCATTTTCACTCACAGGAAAAACTGATGCTGTTATGTTCTGCACAGTGTAATATTCCAAAGGTGTTACATTTAAATCCATGTTTCACAAGCCCTAGTATCCTTTGAGGGAGCAGAGGACATTCACAGCTTTAGTGCTATGGGACTTTATACAGACTTAAGTAATATCTCAGGGATAACTTGCCTAAGATACAGAGCTTCCTGCAGACCTTGGTTGAGGAACAGACTCCAATCCTCTAGTCAGATGAGAAATGTCTTAGACCAGAGCATAAGAATCAGAGAAACACAGGATAGTAAGAAACCTTGTGGCTCAGGAAACAGTAACTTGCTATCATATAAGCCTATTATTTTCTTAAGTATAACCTCCCTAATGGCAAAAATGGAATAACCACCTGGCACAGCTGCACAGCAAAAAAAAAGGATAGGAATATTAACCATAATTTGAAAATTTTATTATTATCTATAATCTGCTATACTCTGAATATCTTGACATTTGGTGATAAAATTAAGTTCTTATAGCATCTTTTCAAGAAAGAATGAAAAGACTCAAAGACTACACCTTGGATTTCTCCCAGGATGAGCCATTATCTGGTAATTTGAAGCAAACTTTCTATTTGGTATTACCTGAAGTTGCTAAAGTGGCAAACAAGTATTTTCATATGTTGCCAATGATAAGAAACAGGTGAAACTTTTATAACACATAAAGATATTCTTTATTGTACAAATTACTCCCACAGGAAGAACAGACAGGACATAATAATGCAAAAAAACCTTGTTCACCTGCCTGTTCACATCTTGAAAACCTCTGAGAATATTCAAAGTACATAGATCCTCTTCTGTAGATAGAGGAAAATTTTCTCATTGACTTTTCTGGAAGATGCCAAAAACATAAGTGGTATCTCCAAGTTCTCCTTAGTGATAAAGTCTGTTCCTTCCCTGTGGCTGCAGCACAGATGATAAGAATAATCTCAGCCTTAAGCTATACACTTAAGGGTTTGGGCTGCTTTTGGGTGAGGATTGAGAGGTAAGAAAGAGACAAGAAGCAGATGCTCTGTAACTTAAATTTTTGCAGAGCCCTGAAGATCAGACAGCTATGTTTGGTGCTTTGGGCTCTTGTTCAGGCTCTATAGCTTCTTCTCTTCTAAGAGTTTCTTTTTGAAACACCTGAAAAAGGTTCATTTTAACTTGTTTTTCACTTGTTATAGTGACATGTGAGATCAATATTATGAAAAATGAAAATAAAGGTAAGAAAAAAGTTTTAAGTTTTTATGTGGAGCAACCAGAACTTTACTGGAGGGGAAAAGGAGTAGTATTAAGATATGTATTTTCTGCTATTCTTACTAAGAGGTTTGGGTTTGGATTTTTTGGGTGGAGTTGTCATGTGGACAGGAGACTTGGGTATTTTTGTGGGATTGTTCTTGTTTTGTTTTGTTCAACTAACAAAGATGCCAAAAGTGACAATGTGAATTTAGTACAAGGACCATACACTTCAGAGCTCCACTAATTGTTTATTGTCTAGCTTCATTGAACATCTTTAACTAGTTAACTGATAAAACAACTTTGCAGATTTTCCTAGCCATGAGGCAGTCTTTCAGTTTGACACTTTACTCCACAGTTAGTCTACTCAATGGGTTTCCTAACAAAATGGAGTTCTTCTAGAGCAACAATCAACATCTGTGAATACCCTTATCCAGAGAGATTACTACTAGGATCACTCAGAATGCTTTTATCTGTGCAATGTATTTTCTAGTTATCAAAACTAAAGTAAAAATTGTGCCTTACCACTCTATTCACTGTTTTCCTATGGAAAAATGTCTGGTTTACAAAGTACCTCAGTAATCTAAAATCTAAACAATTTCTATCTAAAAGTAATCCAAAATATCACTAATGCCCTGTCATGAAATCTGTAATCAGTAATCTTTCTAATGAGGAACAGAGAAAAAAAACTGAAGTTCATTGATTCAGAAAACAATTCTATCAATCAGGATCCCTCAGGGCAGGAACTAAGAGCAGGCTCAAAAGCTATTGATAGCATCAAAATCCTCTAACACAAGTATCAGGTGAATTTCTGTGATTTTACTTCTTTTAATAAAAAATCCACTTAATCTTGCATCTATAAAAAATTCTCTGTGAACATATAAACTGAAAGAAATACCAAGATACTGTCCCATAGTCATAATTCTTCTTTATGGAGAAATAAAGAGAAAAAGACTAAATTATGGGAACCAGTAATGTTATTTAATTGACTAGTTTAAGATACTCACAGTCACCACCAAGACATCAACAGCATAAGAGCTAAGAAAGACCAGCAAAGTCCTTCCCACTTGATCAGCTTTCACAGTTACCACCTTTAATCATGCAAGTCTTTCTGATAGACTTCTGTGCTTGCTATTACTATCCCACACAGGCTCAAGAATCTTGTCCTGAAAAGTTCATAGTATAATTAGAAATAAGAAGGAAAAAAAATATATGTATGTGTATATGTTTATGTATATGTGTGTGTATATTTTAAAGTGAAATTTAAAAATTTAAGTTTAAAAAGTAAGGAACACTTAAAAATCTGTAGAATACAGATTTTAGAGATTTTATTATTTATTTATGTGTTCTAAATATACAGAAGAATCTTAGTAGCTCTGCAACAGCTTAACCCAGCCATGTTAGGGTTTATACAGTTTGTTTTCTCACTGTATGTTCTGAAAGGACTGATCCAACAGATGTGTTTTAAAGATTTCTGTTTCTTGCCCATAAAAACAAATTCTTAAATATAAAAACCACAACGGTGATTTTCTTAAAAAATCACCCCATGGAAGTGAAGCAGTTAAGATCAAAAGGTTAAGATGGGGATCAAAATTTTACCTTTGGGGAAGGAGATTCTTTGCTTCCAGGCAAGAAAAATATTCTGGCCTCTGAGGTATAGCAAGCAGGCAGAAGTCACAGCAAATACATGTCTGAAATGTAAGAAATTCTGAAGAGACAGTGGTGAGGAGAGTACACTTCTTACAATGAAATCCTCAGATTTGATTCATTTGGAAGTCTAAATTAATTTTCAGCACCCAGACATATGCTGGGAATATAAGGTGTTTCAATACTTCCAGGTGTAAACCACACAGCAAGGGCAGCCAAAGAGAGTTTGTGCCACCAGCACCTTTGGAGGTATTAAAACCCTCAAGCCCCAGCTGTACAGAGCCCTGGGCAGCCTGCTCCAGGATGTCCTGCCAGAACAAGAGGGTTGGATGTGGTGACCTCCCCTGGCCCCCACCACCAGCAGCTGTTCTGTGACCCCCCGGGCAATGCCTGCTCTTTGGGATGACCAGGGCCAGGCCAGGGCCTGGGAGCCACTGCCCCAGGGGCCTCGGGGCAGGGCCAAGCAACCAGAGCCCATCAGCAGCAGGGCCATCAGGGCAGAAGGAGAAAGCTGGGATGGGACAGGGACAGGCAGAGACCCGACCAGGCCCATGGCTATGGCGCAACAGGCAAGAGTCTCAGCTGGAAGTGTCCCCACTGGGCTGAGGGACAGCCCTGGCCACGGCCACCTCATGGTGTCCAGGAGCATGTCCCAGGGTCACAGCAGGAAGGTGCCACCCTCAGCAGCACCAGCTCTCAGCTGGTCCTGAGTCCCAGCAGCCAAAACTCCTTCCACCTGTGAGGTAAGGGAGGTCTCCTGGTGCGCCCTGGGCGGGCAGTAGATGCAGTAATACAGCAATACTTTAATTTTCCCAGTAGTTAAGTGACATTAAATCTGGTATTACACTCTTCAATGCCTCTCCCTGCAGTGTCTGAGAAACTGCAGATCTCAGCCAAGAACAGTAATGGGAATTCACAGGCAATACAACTGTGCTGTGGAAATGAAGAAAAGAGATGGGCTGAAACAGGGTGAGAGACAGTTCAAGGGTATTATTGTACTCAATAGGCAGGTCAGGCTGAGACAGAGGAGGTCCCCTGAGTAAAAAAAAACAAAATATAAAGTGTTTCTTTTTAGTGATAAAGGGCATTTGAATGACTTGCTTGGGGACACTGAGTGAGCCTGCCTAAATACATTTTGGGAAAGGGAAACTGAGGTGAAATTAATTCAAATTCACTGTGCTTTATACTCAAAGGTCATAGAAGTCAATGCCACAGTGTGGCTGCAGTTTCTGACCAGAGAAACCATTTCAACATGGAGCTTGCTCAGCTTCAAAGAGCACCCACATAATATCAAATGTCAAATTGATATGTATAATGTCAAATGGTAGCAGTGGGCTACACTTCTCAATTCCAGGCCTAGATTTTTTACTTTTGCCTTTGGCTGCAAAAATAAACAACAGCAACTAACAGATTCATATACATTTGAAAGCAGTTGCATAGCAACATCTTCAGAGCTATCTTCCTACTTCTTGGAAATTTATTACTGTCAGAGGGACTGGTAGAATTAATTACCTGTTTTGCTACCTTTTCTCTCTCATGTACTTCAGAATTCATCCCTAGAAAAAATAAAGATTTTTCAAAAAATATTTTCAATTTCTCTAAAAACCCAAACTCTTATCACACTAAATACAAAGTAAAGCACATAAGAAATGCAGAGGCTACAGCCATCACACTCTGTTGGTTGTTATAACAGTAAAGTGGAAACATATAAGGCTGGTCTCCAGTCCCTGCCATAATCCTGAGCATGAATTTTCCAAATCAGAGGTAATAATTCAATGGACTATTGAATAAGGAAAATTAGTCATATAATTTCCCACATATTATGTGTAAGCCACTCATTATTGATTACATTATTATGCTGCTGTATTTCTGAGTAATATGGAACAGATGTCTCTCACTAAGATTTTCAGCTGAGAAAGCAGCCTATCAAAACTGTGGAAACAGAATCTATGAACAACTTCAGTTTTAACAACCTTACAGCTTTTGTAGAAAAATAACATAATCGCTCATTAAAAATTCTTGTCTACTTATTACTGAAGATTTATTCCCAGACTATGATAGATATTAAACTTCAGTAAACAAAGTTTCCAAATGCCTAGCATGGAAAATAAAGAGCTTGCTTCTTAATTGTTCCAGATCAGAACACCAAACAAGTAAAGGATGTGAGCCTGTTAGATGAGTCCAGAGAAGAGCCACTAAGATCAGAAGGCTGGAGCACGTCTCCTATGAAGACAGCTGAGAAAGTTGTGGCTGTTCAGCCTGGAGAAGAGAAGGCTCTGGAGAGAGCTGAGAATGGCCTTCCAGCAGCTAAAGCACCTACAAAGGAGATAGAGAAGGACATTTTACAATGGCATGTAGTGATAGGACAAGGAAGAGCGGCTTCAAACTGAAAGAGGAAAAGTTTGAATTCTATATTAGGAGGAAATACTTTACTATGAAGGTGATGAGACACCAGCAGAAGACGCACAGAAGTTGTGGCTGTCCCTTGCATGGAAGCGTTCAGGCCCAGGTTGAACCAGGCTATGAGCAACTCGTTCTAATAAAAAACATCCCTGCCCATGGCAGGGGTTTAGAACTGGACAGTTTCTAAGGTCCCTTCCAACCAAACCTATGATTCTATGATTCCACGATTGTGTTTCACAGATTCTGTGGCAACCACCATCAGCAGATGATCAGCGCTGGAGTTTGGGGACTTTGGATCTCTGTTCATATACTGTTCACATACAGGCATCAGTTGAAAATATCTTTTTAATTGGCTACATGAGTAACTAAGAGATCTTAAGCCACCAAAAGAATTAACATTCTTAGGTATTGTTAGCAAAACTAAACTTTATCATTCTCAGACACTAACATTTGTGCATGTCTCACTGTAAAATGCAGAGACTCCTGTACTAGGCAAAGACTTGTTGCCATCATATTCCAAAAGTTCCATACTTTCTAGGTGATTTCTCATGGGCATTTCCTCACAGCACTGACTCCTTCGCTGTATAAACAACAAACTCCAGCCCTCTTCACAGCACAACCAGCAAACTCCAGCTCTCTCCTCACCCAGCTAACCCACTCTTTTGTAGCACTCGTCTTTTTATTGGACACAGCTGTGGCCTATTAAGAGCAGGTCTGTTTCTAATCTTTGGTGATTGGTACAGCTGCAGCTCCTCAGGGGTGAGACTGCCTTCTGCACTATTCTCTTACATTCTATCCCTCCACAAAGATTAATGTGCTAAGTTTCTCTATAAACTATTCTTCATGACAGGAAGTCCTGAGCACAGTGGATAACCATCAATGCACAGAGGATTTGGCCTTTGGTGCTACACTTCATTGGTTTTAAAATACAACAGACACAGAAATTAATTTGGATCTTCATTATCCCTTTTGTTTAATTATGTTTTTTAAATATTGGATGAAATAATCTTAATAATATTATTATTCATTTCTTTTAAAAGACAGAATAGAATATGAAGATAAACAAAATAAAAAATGAAGGTTTAAGTCACATTTATTAAAACATAGCATTTCATATTTATCCAAGTAACTATTTTTTATGAGCTAAAATTTGTTGAAGGTTAAAAAAGAGATCTTTATATACAGAAGGTGTGGTCTATCCCATGAAAATAAAATATTCCTGATGGAAAGAAGCAGGACATACTGTTGTATGTCTCTTGCTGCTGTGGATTGCTAAAGTGTGAAAACAAACCAATCTCTATGATTTACTTGGAATATTTCTTCCTATGTTCATAAGATAAACAATATCATCTATCCATGCCCCAGCTAGTCAGCTACTTGATCCTTGGGTTAGTCAAACGTATATATTTTTGTCTGACTATTCTTGCTTTTGTAATATTTCAAACCATCCTCCAACACACAGGTTTGCCTTAACAAGCCTTTCAATTTCATTTCTTAACCAAGTGTTATCTTGCTTCTGACTCATTCAACAGATCTCCCAGGATATTATTTTCATGTTAAAAAGTTCCTTCTGAAGTAACTTTACAGTTTATTTTTATATTGTTTTCAGCTAAACACAACTGTGTTCCAAATACAGCAGTACTGTGTATCTGTAACTGCACAGAAATAGATCAAAACCATAAATTCAATAGATATTTTCTAACATAACTTTCAAGCAGAGAAAAAGTCTAAGTAATTAAAAAAGAATTACATATCTCTGGAAAGAACTGGGCAACTGGGCAAAGATGTAATAAGCTCTACTTAGTTTCAAAAAACAACATCATGAACTGCTTAGCTCCAAATCTCTTTGAAATTGTGTTAAATGAATACTGACAACTTAAAGCACTGTTTAGATTTACCAATTCTTAATCAGTTTGCATGCAACACATTTTGTTACCACTTATATCTGTATGGCTATTGCTTCTGTTCCTGTAGATCTGCAAGGTTTTACCAGTTAAATAAATTGCATTTGCTCTTCACAAATGATCTGGAGAACACAGATGAGTTCTCCAAATTTAAACGCAATGCCTTATATTTAAACTTCAGAATATGACAAATCTTTCTGATGCATGTCAGTGCTCAGGGTGTGGCGGTATTCCTCAGACCCGGCTTTCAGAGTGAGGTTAGTTCTATCACCTGCACATCATCTGCACACTCTGATAGAAAAGCCTCACAAGCACTCTACACTATCCCAACAGGCCAGAACATTGTGATTAAAAAACAAACAGACAAACAAGCTAAACACACACAAAAAGAAAAAAATCAAAAAACAGCAAAAAGGGTCTTGTGCAATGAAAGCAGTTAGTGGACAAACTGTAAAATGCTTGATAAGCTTTCAACTCTTCTAAGTCTAACTATGGAAAAAAAAAACCTGAGCAAAACACTTGCAGGAGGAGGTCTAAAATGCTCTTCCAGTGAGAGCTTTGAGCACTCACATTGCATTGTTCCTTTGTATTCAGAGTGGCCTGTGAAATGCTGAGAATGCAGGAAAATATGTGAACCAAAAGACACTGTGGGATAAGTAAGATGACACTGTGAGATGTGAATAATGGAATGTCATTTCTTGCCTGGCATGCAGTTAAAGACAAGTGCCATTGGTGCAATAAAGTATGAAATAATTCTTCATATTTCCCACACAGGAGTGTCTTGTTACAATTACAATTTTGTTGTAAAGTGTGATTTTAAAAAGAGTGTGTATATATTAAGAAATAGGGTTCATAAATTACAACCAGTTGTTTTTTGTGATGACTAAATTTCTACTCTCTATTTTTAATGAGTTCAGCATGTATTTGAATAAAATAAGGCATTAGCAGTTATGACATAGGCAGTCATGACTTCTAAAATTCTCTTTCCTTCTCAAATAGCCTTTTTTCCCTTTCTTAAAGTGTTTCATTTTTACTTTTAATATTTTTTTAAAATAATCTCTGGTTGTTTTATTGAGACAGACCATGTCTCCAAGAGCAAGAGGACAATCAATGGATTAAGCAGCTGCCAGGGAGTAACTAAGTGTGGTGCTGTGCGAGTGTGAGCTGGAGGTAGTAATAACTTTGATGTATTAGCAAGAGGTAGGTGTTCCTAAGTCTTTCTGTATCTGGGATTTTTTTTGTTGACCGTATAGTTCTGAGTCTCACATAATTACATCATTTATAAATCAAATGGTTTTAATCCTCATTTGCGATGACAATGTGAATTTAGTAATTTTTCCCTGCTACACAATATACAGTTTTTATCCAGCCTGAATTCTGTCCAACTAGCCTGGCAGCCATGTGACCAACATCAACTAAACAGAGGCTTTCTATGCAAACTTGTGTAAGACTGTTAAGTGCAATATCTGAGCCTGTGAGGATTAAAGGGAAAGGAAATAATCCATGCTAGAGGGAATATCTGTGAGAAAAGGGGCATATATGTGCCTAAAAAGGATTACAGGGTGGAGGTGGAAGAAATTAGATGCATGAAATGTTGTAACCTTTCAGGAAGGGAAAACAGTGCTATGAAAATATAGAAAAAAAAAAAAGTAAAAATAGAAGTAAAAATAAAGTAAAAATAAAGTAATTTTTTTAGAGGGGGATAAAAAAGGGCTGCTAATAAGTTTTCGTAATGGCTCATCTATTCCTTGAATTAGGATTTCATAGAATAGTTCTGGGTTTGAGAAACCAATATATTCAACCAATATATGCAAAGACTGAGGAGATTCAAAACAAATGTCATGTTTGTAGGGACAGCTACATATTTGTCTCTTTTCTATTCTTTGAAGGATTTCACAGAAGAGGATCAGTTTTTGTCTTCAGAGAAAACCCCAAGCCTATTGGCTCACAGTATCACTGTGATATTTCGTGGTATAAATTGGTGTTAGTTTCCTTGATCACTATTGCCAAGTGTGAAAATCCTTGGCTGCCTGATACTCTTCACTGGTGATGAAGTACTGCTAAAATGACCAGAGTTTTTCTATTTGTGTCTTCCCATAGACAAAATGCAACAGGGAAATGATAAATAATTAATTCTTGGCAATTTCAACTATGTAATTACACTAAGACAGAACTTACATTCCAAATTTACACCAGTAGAGATCTTGCTTCACTTCAGAGGATGTGTGTCTTGCTAGATAAAGCTCAGTTTTGTATATAGAAGGAGATTTCTTTTGAGATAATTAATTAGGTTGAATACACCTTGAATCACAATAAAAATTCAAATAGAATTAATCCATTCAGTTCTATTTCTTGTGTTTTCAGGATTCCATTCTGATTTGTGAAACCTACATTGAAATACTCTAGGGCTTTGGACTTGTGAATACAGTTTCACTTAATTACAGGTGGAATTATGTGTTTGAATTCATATAATACACATCTTGCTGGAAAAAGTTCTTCCTGAAACTGTCTTTATAAGCCTTGCAAGGACTCATGAGGACCATTCAGCTACTTCCTGAGAAGATTAACTTAGAATATTTCTTTACAACTGGAAATTTATGCACCAGCTTGAACCAAAATGACAAGAGAGACCCCTGGGATATTCTTTGGAATATATTTTAATAGCACAGTTGCATCAAGCTTTGCATTTAGAACAACATAATATCAGAATGATTACTAAACAATGCATTTTTCATGCATGCAATATAGCAAATCCCTTTTACATTGTGTCATGAAAACTAAATTTATTGATCTAAAAACTTTTGTAAATGTTACGTTCCTGCATAAATTACATTTTCTTTTATTGTTTCTATTACAAGGGGAAGATAAAGAGGAAGTGCTTTGAATAAAAGTGAGAGAGTACAAATGAGGCAAACTTACACTTGGGCTAAAGCTCTTTTGATTACCCAGAAATAAGTGATGAAATATTTCACTTAATGCACAATAGATATGACAAGTCTCTGGTGCCTCTTTCTCTCCCAAGCAGACAGGGTGAATTTGTATTAGTCAAGGGATTTTATTCATTCACCTTATTTTAAATGCAGAGGTCTGGAAAAACTGTATCTACAAGTCTTTTGAGAAGCTTCTGTCTGCCTCCTTATTCTTTAATTCTCATGCAGTTTAAACGGCAGTAGAGATGCTCTTATGTAAATTTCATTTAATTACACTGCAGTCTTTTGAATCTAATCAGCAATATTCAATTTGTCCAAGGAATTGGTGGCCATTATCAAAAGGGTTAATGCAATGATAGCTGTTATTTATTTGAATAGTGAAGCTGCAGTTAGTGCCTCATTTCTCCACTCGTCAGGATTTTATTCTGAAGTGTACACACACACACACACATATGCACACATGCAACACTTGAGCTCTCCCCAAACACTACAGTTTTCTGTCATACAGATACATATTTATTACCAACAGAAACTAAATCTGTGTAATTATGAGGTGTTTTAATGGAAATCCATTTACACATTTGACATTTCTAATAATACTTCATTTTGTAGAAAGTAGCATTTTCATGAGATCCTATGAATAAAACTGTTGCTATCATGATATTTTCAGTGATATTACCACAGGTTAGTACGTACAGTAAGAAAGTAGCCCTTGTATTCTTTTCCAATCTTCAGTTTCTTTGATGAGATATTATTTTTCAACCCAAAATTTATGATGAAGAAAATTAACATGTTACAATCATTCAGGTAACATTTTTTGCAGTTTGATCCAGTGTTTGAAGCAATTAAAACAAAGCATGCATTTTGCTAATTACAGTGTGCATTGCATACAGTTAGCTTACGGGTAAATGCTTTGCTGCACATCAAAGCAGTATTCATTTTCAGACAAGTAGGATAGACTTACAGATGCACAAGCATTTTAATTGCAGTTAATCAATTTGTCCACAGTCTTATTCACTGCTAATGTCCACACTCTTATTCACTCACCATATATAATACAACATAATTAAGAGTTGGATTTTGAATCCTGGTATTTGTCCAGCAAAATGAACTTCTCT
Source organism: Melospiza melodia melodia (assembly GCF_035770615.1). NCBI lineage: Eukaryota > Metazoa > Chordata > Aves > Passeriformes > Passerellidae > Melospiza > Melospiza melodia. The sequence goes on along the minus strand of NC_086197.1, from coordinate 85,831,777 downwards.
GTCAACATATCCTAATGAAGGGTATGACTAGACTTTACATAAACCTAGCAAGGGTGTATTAAACATTGATCACCTACTGTGCTGAAGCAGATCATGTGTTCATTTAATCTATTATTAAATTAGCTCTTTATTTTAGGATTAATGTTTTTAAGCACTTGAATACAAATTTTACTGTAACTAAGCCACTTGTAACATTAGTTTTGAATGAAAAACCAGTCAGCAATAATTTATTATCACAGTCCTAAGCTATATAATTTGTATGCAATTCCAAAATTATACAATACTATGAATCAAAAGGGCAACAAAATACTTTGGGACATGATTGAAGGATTCCATACTTAAGAATTAGGACTGGATCAGTGACAAGACCTTGCAGGGCACACGGAAAGTTTGACAAAATTAAAGAGAGAAATCTTTTTCCAGTTTACTGAAACAGTGATCATGACGTATACATTAAAGTTACCTTCAAACAAACTGCCAACAGACTGAGCCTGGGGATGTACAGTCACATTTGACCAAGTTCTTATCTCCAAGCCCATGCTGCTTCTCCCTGTCACCAAGGCCAGGACATTACTTGTCCAAATCATCCCAGTGTCAGAAGCCTCTGTGCAAACCTGAACCAGGAAATCTGTCTCCCTATTCCTTTCCTTTCTCTCCAACCCTTTCCCTGTACTTTAGAGAGCACACACTGTGTTCCTGACCTTGAGTGAGCTGTCACACTGTACAACTGAGCTGGGTGAAACTGGAAGGACAGCATGCTCTTGATGTGCTTCAAATAGGGTACTGAAACAAACACCAAGTGTTCCTGTAATAAGTAGCTGGATAGATCTGAAATAGTTTCTGTGAGCTTTGAAATATTGTCTTCTTTAGACAGGTTTTCCAAATTTTTCACATCATACCACATGGCTGCATATTCATGTTCTGTAGCTACTGCTTTCTTAATAACTTTCAAAATTATTGCTCAAATCTAATCAATGGAATAGAGATTTCAAGGATGCTAACATCATAACAACAACAACAACGATAATAATAATAATAATAATAATAATAATGTAAAATACATTTACTGCTGCGCCTATTAAAGAAAAATGCTAATAATCTGACAGAGGTCTATAAGACTTCACAAAGAGGGAGTATTCAGTGGTCTGTACTTTTCTCAGTTCTATTAACAGTTATTTTTGTTTACCACTCAGGGAGGAAGAAATTAAAAACAAAAAACAGCTTAAGGCTCAAACTTTTCTTATATGGTATTGTAGGTGTAAATTTAAAACGTCTAACTGGACATCTTCTAAAAGAATGTATTAAACCAGCACCTCAAGAGCCAAAGAGCTTTCCAATTTTTATACCTTCCTGACAGTGCCCTTAAAGAAAGAATGAGAATCAATGGTCTCAAGGAATTAATGGACCTGTCAGTTGTCTGAACATCTCTAAGAGCCATGATCTAGACAAGTGACCAAAGATAATGGAAGGAGAGGAAAACAAAGGCACCAGGGAGAGGAGACTGAAATATCTTCTGAAGTATTTCAACATTTTTTTTCCTTTCTTTTTTTCCGCTGTGTTTTTCTGCCTTTGTCTCTTGACTATGTGACTATCTGTTGTAATTTAGTTCAAATTACTAGCCTATTTGCCACAATTATTACAGGTTACTATAATTAAATTGTGAAAGGACCGCATATTTTTGTTTCTCAGGCACTCAATAAAGGAACCACATCTTGAAGTGCATTGTGATTGCAGTATTGGCTGTGTTTTACCAGGGCAGCTAAGCCCCACACAGATGCTCACTGAGTCCCCCTCAGTGGGTTGAGGAAGAGGCTCAAAAGGGTACAAGTGTGAAAACACGTGAGCTGAGATAAAGGCAGTTTATTGGGGGAAGGAGAAGCTGTGGTCCCAAGCAAAGCAAAACAAGGAATCCATTCACCAGTTCCCATGCGCAGCCAGGTGTTCAGCCGTGCCCAGGGCTCCACACATAACAGTTACTTTGGAAGAAAAATACCACTTCGACTCCAAATGTCACACTTTCCATGATCTTCCCCTAGATTATCTGCTGAGCATGACACCATATGGCCTGTAACATCCCTTGGGACATTTGGAGTCAGCTGTCCTGGCTGTGTCCCCTCCCAACTCCTTGTGCACCCCGAGCCTCCTCAGTAGCATGAGGAGCAGAAAAGGCCCCACCCAGTCAGCATTGATCAGCAATAGCTAAAACACTGGTGTCTCTGATTTGTTTTTGTCACAAATCCAAAACATAGCACCATGCAAACTGCTATGTAGAAATCCTTGAAATGTTTGAAGAGAAAACAGAGTATAGGTTTTCTGGCACTTAGGCTATAATGTCAAGCGTACTTTTGTCTACAGAGACAGAAGAGTGTAATTGTGTTCTCATTCTCTGTTCAGAGTACTTTTTTAGAACATCAAAACAATGCTTGCCTTATAATTAACAATGAAACTACAAGAAAGAAATAAACTCAAATCACAAAAAAGAGTACTTCTACATCAGGAAAAACAAATCGACAAAGAAAAATCCTGTCAAGACATAGAAATGTGCTCTTTGCCATCTCCTTCTTCTCCCTCTACACCTCTTACAAATCTTTCTTTGCCTCTGACTTCTGTTCTGAACTCCACTGTGATTATCCAATCACTAGCAGTGAAGTGAAATTATTTTCTTGATTGGATTTAGAATTTGGTCTCCTGACATTAGAACTTCATATATATTGAGAGATCACTGTTATTTCTACTCTAATACTAAGCACATTTTAGAACATTTGAGATAACCCAAACCCTTCTCATCTGTTTCAAAAAGTGACCTAGTCTGAGCTAGATGCAAACAAAACTTTATTTCATGTAGATAACCCAGCAGAGATACTGACTGTATAAAATAACATTTCAGGGAAGGAAACATTATCTTCAAAAAGGCAAACACTCTACACTCTTGCTTTGGTTGGCTTTCCTTTGCATTTCTCAAGGTTCTTCGTGATAATGCCAGGCTAATTTAATTATTCAGTTCCTTGGATCATTCAAAATCTATGCAGGCTACAATTCCAGTCTGAAGTCTGTACTGGTGTATAGAGCAAAAACACAACATTCTGCTCATCTGTGAATGTCTCTGCATTTCTACCTGACCTTTTTGACTTAAGCATAATAGAAACAAATCAGACTGAAGATGATACCATAATCAGTATATAATTCTTATTGATAGCTGACTTTACAGTGGAATTTCATTCATTGCAGGGGAGAAGATGAACAAGACAGCAGTAGTAAAGAAATAGCAAAATGGGAAATTAATATATGGATATGGAGCACATGTAACTGAAAGCAAGAAACTGACATATTCTCATCCTCCCTAGAAAGGTTATGTGGCAAAACAGAAATGGATGTAGGGTATGAAATAGACTTGCCACTCCAAAGATAAATACCAAATAGGCATTTTCTGCATGGAAGGAGAGGTTAGAATTAATAAGAGAAAGTATATTAGAGTATCAGCAAAGAGAAAAAGGGCAGGTGCAAAGATGGATTAAGATAAAACAAGAAAAACAGAAACAAAGGAATGAATAAGAAGAAATTTATAAATAGATAAGGTCAGAATGCAACATGCAAATGTCAAGGACAAAAAGCTGACTGGGAGATAGAAATGAAACTACAAAGTAAAAAAAGGGTAAATAAGAACTAGTAAGAAGAATATGTTTTGAAGGATAACCAGATAAACATAATGGAGCTTAAGAAAAAGTAGACAAGTACGGAAAAGAAGAAAATACTTTTTACCAAAGTGAAAGGATGCTAAATATTCCATGTGCTGCTCAGCTGCTCTCACAGCCTAATGCAGCAATAGTCAGACAACAGTATTTTGGGTAAATGGAGAAAATTGGAGCTAAACATCCAAACACCATTGAAACAAAAGGTGATGCACATGAACATCCATCTGAGCAATGTAGCTCTTAGCAATTTCTTCCTCTATAAGGTGTTGATTTAACAGTAGTGAATAAAAGAAAAGGGGAAATCAGTTTGAGTTACAGCTAGACAGGTGTTATTTCTCTTCAGATATGTGATTCACAGTTCTTAAAACTCAAGGGGAACTGAAAATTTTTCCTCCTTATACAGGTTTGGATTATAGCAATGCATTCAATGTATAGGGCATCTGTCAGCCAAAGTCCTTTCATCTTAAGGGAAATCTGAGAATGTAGTAGTTACCCTAAAGGCAGAGGGAATAGAGCAGACCAATGCCATACCAATTATCCTGTTTCTCAGAGGGATCCATTACAAGCATTCAAACTCCTTCAATTCTACTTCATAAAGGCAGTCTGTGTCAAAAGCTGAAAGCCACTGGTTGAATTCTAAGCTGCAGATCTTCACTCTCAAGGATTTGGAGAAGTGGAATATGTCTGATGCCTCCCATAGTGATGAACAATCTTCTTTGAAGTGTTAACAATCGTGCTTCGTGTCCCTCATTTCTTTATTTGTGCACAATTCATATGCAGGTAATGGTGGATTAAATATGCAGGGGAAAACAGCTATAGCTATAGCACTGGTTTTCACTTTTTTTCTTTTCCTCACAAAAAGAAAAGAACAAAGCCAGTGAAAATATTTCTATACTTTAGTTTGAATTTAAAAGACTTTCTTTTTTCCTCTCCTTAGGCTGTGCTCATTAATAATGATGACTATCTGTTAAAAAATCAGGTCTTTATAATCTTTCACTTATCTCTGTTGTTCAACTGTTGGTGAAGTACCACTGGGAACTTTATGTGGGATACCAATCTACCCAGGAGGGGGAGGAAGAATGTACTCTGAGGCAGGTAGCAAGATCCCCATTCTGTCCTTACACAGCTTGGGAAATGGGAAAGGTCACGCTACAACAAAATAATTTCTGCTGGAGGGGACATCTGGAGGTCATCTTATCCATTCCCTACACAAAGCAGGATCAACTTAAAAGTTCTATTCAGTTTCTAACGGCCTTGTCAAGTTATTCTCTGAATATATCTAAAGATGTAGACTCCACAGCCTTGGACAACCTATTTCATAGCTTAACTATTCTCTTGGAGAATGTATTTTTTCCTCCCTTGAGTTAGATGTTGTCTTGCTACAGCTTGTGCCCACTGTGTCGTGTCCTTTCACCGTACACCTCTGAGCCAAGGTTGTCTTTATTTCCTCTATAACCTCTCCTTCAAGAGTTAAAGACAAGCACTCTTCCTTTAGCCTTGTCTTTTTCAGAATGAAAATCAGTCCTCTCACATCATATGCTTGCCTAAGTCTCTTGGTAACCCTCCTCACTGGAACTGCTTCAGTGCCGTTCTTGTGTGGGGAGCTCAGGACGGGACACAGAACCCCCTGTGCGGTCTCACCAGGGCTGAATACAGAGGCATGAAAGTTCTGTGCAGGCCCTGACCACCTGCCCCACTGACATCATAACTCTCCATTGGAGTAGGATGATGTGGGTATGCACCTTTTCCCCCCCAGAGAGTTGCAAAAACAATGCTCATGAGAGAGAGCAGTGCTATGGCAACTTTACATTAGCAAAGAAGCACAAAATGAAGGAGGACTGTCTTGGTTTGAAAGACAGGTGACTGCTAAGGAAGGCAGGAGTGGAATGGAATGGAAAATGTAATCTCCTTTTCTCTGAATAATTCTGAAATTAAGGGGCTCTCAGGCAAAGATCTGGGAATAGGAATAGCAGTTCTTTAGTAGTGTGTGTAACAAGGCAAAGAAACAACAACAGCTCTGGCACTGACCCCACACAGAGCCCGGAGCCCCGGCCCGGCCTTCGGGCCGCGGCGCGTTCCCCTCGGTGCAGTTCCGGGCACGGCTGCAGGGGGCGCCGTGGCGCACACGGCAATGGCGGCTGGGCCCAGACGGGAGGGGATGGAGGAGATTGGATGTTTGCTTCACAAACCCTGGGGCAGCCGGTCCCGGTGCCCCAGCACGGCTCTCGGAAACAGCACGCTGGGCTGGCAGGATGTCTCAGCAGGCAGGGAGTGAGGGGCTACAGTGCAGCAAAATCTCAGAGCAGAGCTGAAGGAGCAGCGGCAGCCCAGCTCCCAGCAGGGCAGGGAGAGGTGAGCTCAGGATCCTGGACAGATGGGGACAAGTGCCGTGTTTAGTGAGGTCGGTGTTAATACGGGCCCAGTTCCGTGGCTGCTCTCACAAGCAGAGGCAGAAGCAGCAGCTCTGGGCTGGGCTCCGGCAGCAGCAGTGAATTCCCTTCCCCAAGCAGCAGCTCCAACCATCCTCCGCCGGAGCCGAGAGAAAGAGCGCCAGCAGCTGCCACAGCCCCATCCTTTCCCTGCTCAGTTCCAGTGGTATCTCCCTCCTCGGAGAGAAACTCCCGGAGAGGAGAAGTGCATCCAGATGCTCTCCTCCCCTGAGCTTGGCCACTCCATTTGTTTTCTTAAGTACCCAGTTGTTAATGTGTCATAGCAACTTACGGGAAAAAATTCTATAAATAAAAAGGAACAAAAGGAAAGAAACCTAACCCTCAAAGGACCATTCCCAGAGTTTAGGCCCAGGACCATAAAATAGGAAAAGGCACCACCATTGGCTAAGTCCAGATTATCTCTTCTATGGTTCATGAACAATTTTCCTAAGTACAAAATTAAAGGAAGGTTAATTTACTGGGGCTTTCCAAAGAAGAATCAAAAAAATTAATTCAATGAGCAAAACCCGTAATTTTCTATGGGTAATAGTTTTCCTAAAAGAGCAGAGAGCAAGGGTGTCTCCAAGAGGGGCACTAGAGACTCAGTGCAGAGACCATAACTCCTGCAGACTCCATCTCATGCCAAGCCATGTTCTCCAAAGGGCCTTGCAATCCTGTTCCCTTTCTGAGTGCTGATCATTGAGCAGGTGCCCTTGCTGAGACCAGAACCTGTCATCATCTGCTGTCAAGCTGTGTTGCTGCCTGGAGCCTGTCAACATAGGTGTATACATGCTCAAAGAAATCAGAGATATTCCTCTCTATCCACCAAATTTAGCTTCTGTTCTTTGTGGTATCTACCCATCTTTTGCTGTATGAAGGGAGAGACGCCTTCATCAGTATACTTCTTCTCTAATTAAAAGTCTAGATTAATGCCAAGTAATAAAATTATTTACTAGGAAAAGCTGCAGGGAACACTTCATTTTTATGTTCTGTTTGTATTTAGTACCAGAATGAAAGGAGACTGGTAACAGAGAACAGAAATCGATGAGCACCTGAGGCACCACTCTAAATTGGATGCAAATTGATAGAATAAGAATTAAGAGGATGCAGTCATGCAAATATTTAAACAGAGCAACCTGCCTTAATCTATAAGGAACTGTATTCTCAGGTGTTGTTGTCCTTACCTCTAGGTATCAGCTCTGTGTACTTTGTTAGCTTTGAGCAACAGAAAAAAATTAAAATCTCTTTATTTGTTACAGACACGGGGTATTGACTAAAGCTACTTGAAAGAAAAACAGTTTTATTACATCACACAGAGGAGGAGAGACTATTTTCCATATTTTTTTTAACCAGTCACTGTTTGAAATTATTCTTGGGATGGTTTGTTTACTTCTCTTCCCCATCCAAAAAACCCATAGAGGTTTACTTATCAAAAAACAGTTTTCACTGAACAATTGATAACAATCACAATTAAATTTAACCTGCAATTTCAAGTAACTCAAATTATGCCCCTAAGCTCTGTGGCATATTCACTGCTGTTCCATCAAGTCTCACTCCTCATCAAACCTTGAAGTTTTGCATTCCCCTCGGACTGCATTTTCTTTTCTATCTTTTAATGCTATAAACACTTCCAACAGTACAAAAGTAAGTAATTTTTTCATTAATAAGTTTAGTCAGAATGTCAGCTTTGTTTATTTCTCTTGTAACTTGCCAAAGCAGGATTTTTATTGTCTTTGTTAAAATGCATGTACCTTGCAAGTATTCAAAATCAGTTTTATCGTTTCATTTCCGTGTCTCATTCTTACATGGTGGTACTTCTTGTTGAATAATATGAATGCAATTTCCATAATGAAAATATAAAGACAAATTATGTGTAATTTGTTAAACATATGCAATATGGCAATATCCTGCTGACACCATTGCACAGATGTGGAAGAAATTTAATTATCAAGATGTTATTCTCTCTGTAAAATATTGAGAGCTGCTGAGAAACAAGACATATACAACACTTGAGCTTGGCTCTTTTTTTCTGTTTCACCTTCAGAAACATCACATGTATTTAAAGATAATGAACATGGGACACAGACCAAACAACCTTACTCAACCCTTTGCTAGTATGACTCTGTTCAATCAAGATGCTAAATTTATGTAATTAAAGTTTTAATGGTCTTCAGAAACATTATTTTAAAAAACCTTCAATTTATATTTTCTAGTTATAATCTCATCAAAAATTAATTTCTAAATCAAGTTACAATCTCAATGGAAACATTTCTTTTCATTAAAGAGCACATATGAAGTTCAGGAGCTATATTCCTGTCAAAATGAAAACACACTTGTACATTAATGAAGCTGGACTTCAAAGATCAGGTCCTAATGATGAAATTATAAACCACAATACTTGGGACTCACCCAAATGTCCTGCAAAGCAGGAGGGAAGGGGTGCAAAGAGTATACCCACAGATTATATTAATTCAGACATGTTGGCAGTCTAAGGTTCCTGAGAATAAAAATCACAGAATCCCAGAAACACTTATGTTGGAAGAGAGCTCCAGGACCATCAAGTCCAGCCTTTGTGTGATCACCACCTGTGATCTTGCCAACTAGACGATGGCATTAAAGGTCATGCCATTTCTTGAACACCTCCAGGTGCAGCAGTCCGAGGCCTTAGGTCTTATGTCCGGCTAGCAGGAAGGGCGGCCAACAGCCCACTGCAATCCAGGCACCCCTCAGCGTCTGAGCTTTGGGCTGTGCCTGCAGGACGGGATCACCGGAATGGCCAAGTAGAGAAGCTGCGAGGATGACGAGATAAAAGAGCCAGGACACTCTCTGGGGACAGTCAGCTTTAATACCCAACGAAGGTCAACCAGGGCGTGACCATGAACAGAGGGTGAAACAGGGAGGGATTTACAGAGAACCAATCGGGGTAGAAGAGGGAGTGAACTTAGAATAATAGACATTGAGGACAAACCAATGGATACATCGTACGGGAGGGGCCCCGGCACCACAGCCAATCCTGACTCCCAGGGTGAAGAATTCTCTGGAAAAATGGGAGTGCCAGGGAGTGATTGACTGGGCCCAGGGAGGAGAGGCAAGTTTACATATACGGAAATAAGGGGATTGACACAGCTCAGGGCGGGAAAAACCATGGCAACAACATGACGGGCATAACTGAGGCGGGAAAACTCTCGGGGGCAGAACCATTACATAAAATAGGGGAGCAACAGAATAAACTAACTGAACACACCACGACATCCAGGGATAGTGAGTTTATCACCTCCCTGGGCAGCCCATTCCAATGCTTGACAACCCTTTCAGCAAAGAAATTGTTCCTGAGCCTCCCTCTTGAGGCCATATCCTCTTGTCCTCTTGCTGGTTGCCTGAGAGAAGAGGCCAATCCCCATGTGGCTTCGGGCTCCTTTCATGTTCTGGTAGAGAGCAGTACAAGGTCTGTCCTGAGCCTCCTTTCCTCCAGCTAAACACCCTGAGCTCCCTCAGTCACTCCTCCCAAGACTTGTGCTCCAGACCCTTCCCCAGCTCCATTGCCCTTCTCTGGACACACTCCAACACCTCGAGGTTTTTCTTGTAGTGAGGGGCCCAAAATGAACACAGCACTTGAGGCGTGCTCTCACCAGTGCCCAGTACAGGAGGACAATCCCTGTCCTGGTCCTCCTGGCCACACTAACTGCTGACACAGGCCAGGATGACATTGGCCTTTTTGGCCACCTGGACTCATGCTAACCAATGTTCAGCTGTTGTCGATCTGCACCCCCAGGTCCTTTTCTGCTGGGCTGCTTTCCCCCAGCCAGTGGCCCTGTCTACATTTCTTGTGACAAGTGCAGGATCAGGCACATGGTTTAGTGGAGCCTCACACTGTTGGTCTCAGTATTTCATTTAATGAAATACAAGAAAATTATGTCTGCTAATAGTACAGCAAGTATACTTTTAGGAAAAAGACAGCACTCCTGGTTACATTAGCAGATACAAGACCAGCTTTCTTCAGAAAGCTGACTTATGATTCTTTGTCAGTCCAGTTTAAAATGGATTTTGAATTCCTGCTGTCTTGTGTCCTGGAGGCAGTAACACAATTTCTAACTCATGAAAAAGCAGTGGTATGGTAGTAGGTAGTGATTTGTTACAAGCTATTGCCCAACTCCCATTGCTAGCACTATGAAACTTCATTCATTTAACTTCAAGTTAAAGCTGGCTTCTTACTGATTGCTAAATGAGATAAATTGGAGCACTGTGAATGCCAGAATAGGCATTGGAGAAGTTGACCTTCTACACTTTGCAATTCAGGTGTCATTTGGTTCTATGGTAGCTAATGAGCAGAAGACATCACCCTTTTTCCTCAAATCTGACGTGATGTATCCATTGTAAATGCAAGTGGAAAAGTGTTTGAGAGAGGCATTCCTGAGGAAGGGACTTGTAATAGCTCAGCTCTACAGATTTGTGTACATTAGCTGAAGTGTTACAGGGCCAGCCCTTCAGCTGGCCTTTCAGCTCCATTAACTTTCAATAGCACTGTAACAAATTACATGAGCTCATGATGTGCCCCGTGATGTTTTATATCTGACAACTGGAGAAAAGTGGATTAAAGCAACATCAAAGCATAAAGGCTCCTAACTCTCTATATAGATCAGCATGAGTTTAAGCTTAGATTTCTTTTTGGGTTTCATCCTTCACTTATTACTTGTTTCAAGTGTCATATTCAAAAGCAGTGAAAAATTGCTTAGCTCAAATTGGGAGTCAGGATGATTATCTACTTATAGCATAACACAATGTATTAAATAGTTTTCTACTTGTTTTTTCAAAAATAATTTTGCATTTGTTTAGAAATGAACATATTTTTTGTGTTTTAGTTTGTTATACTATTGTATGTATGTAAATATAAAACATTTAACATGTCTACATTTAATTGCAATGAGGATTATATGTATAAAACTTCAACTATCAGTTGCATAAACTTTCAGTACATTTATATAACTATTTCTGACAATACAGTACCAATTCTGACAATGCCCTTGTATTGATAGTTTGGTATCAGACTTGAAGTCTGATAAAAATAAAATAAAAAAGAAAAAAAAGGAAATTAAAAGTTACACAGGGAAAGGAAGTAGTTACAAAGAAAATAGACTTCTTCTATTTAAATAATGCCTACCTTTGCAAAGCACTTTTCCCTCCAAAATCCCAAAAGCAGTGTTTGACAGCAGTAAATGTATCTTGATCACAGATTGAACTAGTGTGCACTATTATCTAAGAGATTTTCCACCAGAATAATTCCGTTTTTTAAAAAAATCAATAAAATCAGACAAACAAACTACAGAATAACAAAAAAACCATATAGAAATTATTTGATGTCAAACTCAGTTTCTAGGATGCCCATATTTAGTACGCTACCCAGATTGTGTAGGATTGTCACAACACAGGTTTATCCTGGATACTTCAAATTTCAGTAACTGATTTTACCTTTTTCTAGCCTGTCCACCCTCTCCTCTGCACCAGAAAGCATAGCAGTCATTTCCTCCTGCTCCACTGAAGAAAAACCACCAATACAAAAAGCTGGATTGTGACAAGATACATACCAAGCTCCTCACACTTAAGAGCAAATTTAGTGATATGAGCAATGACCAGAAACCTCTATTTCCACATTAAATGAAAAAGCTGCTTTGCAGTCATCTTGTTACAACTGACTGGAACAAAATGAAGGCCAAGCAGATTAGTGACCCAGTTGCATTAAGTAAGATAATTTAAATCAGAATTTCTTTGAATACCTTCATTCTGTTTGCACAACACTACTTACAGTGTGTCCTGGAAATAAGAAGGCAGATTAGAAAAAACAGCTCTGGGACCTTTTTCATTGTAGAGAGGATTATTCCTAACAATTTTTGTGCTCAGATTTCAGAATCATCAATGTGTTTCTGCTTGCCAATGAAAATTTTAGTATAACGCTTGTAATCCTTGTTTCAAGTTACACAAAGGCTGGTAGGAAGCATTTCAAGCCAAGGTCAAAGCACAAGGACCAATGCATAGGAAAGCACTGGAATGTAAGCACCCTTTGGAAACTGTGAAGAAAATGGTGGTAACTAAAAAGAATCAAAATTTGGTTACAGTTTCTTCTTCTAGATATTTTCCTCACTAACTTTACCTTTATTAAAGCCATTTTAGCTTAAAAAAAAAAAGTGAGTCAAGAGGAAACTTCAAAAGTACACTTTATCAAAACTTGATCCAGAAATTACATGAAAAAGTATTCATGATCACACAATTGTAATACATCTTAAGCCCATGAAAGAAAAGTGGTAAACAGCTTGAAATATAACATACAAGAAAATCTGACCCAATTCAACTGTTTTTAGGTGTGATTTTAAATTCCTGTCGCTGGAGCAACACAAAATGGCAAAAAAATCTAAAGCTACAAAAAACACTGCAGGTTTTCTAATTCCACCTGGAATAAAATTTATTTGAATAATCTGCCTGTTACTAGATTCAATTTTTCAATTTTGACAAAATTCCTCACTATGGGACAGTGCTGGAGGCTGTTCTAATACTTTAAAGTACAAGTATGCAAGCTCAGCATCTTCCTAGGAATGTAGGGTTGAGGAGAATTAGGATTAGATGATAACTGCAAGCAGAGGGATTAGCTACAATTCCCCTATAAAATCATACTCATGGCTGCTTACATTTAAGAAAAGGCTGAGGGTCATTTGCCTGAATATTGAAAATATGGCAAATAAAATTGAGTTAGTGACTCAAAACCATATAGTGACAATATTTTTCACTCTCTTATGGATTAAGTCAATGTGTTGACCAGACTAGAACAATAGTTTTTATATTTTTTCTGTATGTATCAGCTGCACTCAGCTATCATTTGAACTGGATACAAATTGTCATCCATTAAAATCCTCAGTCTTAAAATAAATCTGCAGCAGTATTGCACACAAATTTGAATTGGTAAGAGATTTCTATCTCCTATTATTAACACAAAGTGCTTTATAATACAATTCATATATTTATATTTTCATCGTTTATTAGGTTATACCTTGAATCTGAATGTGACAATTTAGCTGAAAGTAATTATGAAAAACTATGTTTTATTGCAAAGCGTCAATAATGAAATGGAAAAATTATTGTCTTTTAATTCTAGTCTTATTTTGGCTCATGGGCTAGGAATATCTGGAAATATTGTCTTTTAATTTAGATGACCAGCATTTCACAGCTAGATTAGTAAAACCAATAAGAATGCCTGCTTTCTCCAAAGAAAGAAAGAAAGTCTGATATTTCCATATATATATAAAGATGTCCTTGGGAAACTGACAGTTCTGACATGTATCAAAAGAATATTCATATGTCTTTATGCTGGAAAGTCCATTAAATACAAATCTGTAATTCAAAAAAGGACACCACTTCGTTTATAGGCTTCTGCACTGGCTTTCTGTAGGCTATTAAATAAAAAACATTGATATTATCTGTGTTATCTAGATAGTGAAATCAGGGTCTACTGAGGTTAATCAGTGTGTGCAATTGGACTCTATTAAGCATGATTCTTAGCAGACAGTTTGGCTTCCAGAGAGATTAAAATAAAGTTCTGCAGGGACAATAGGGCAATTTATTGTCTACCAAAAAAATTTGCATGTTCATTTAAACTTTGCGCTTGAACAGCTTCACTAAATCAACAGGGAGGGTGTATTCATGTTTAAGTATTCAAGTACAGGTGTAAGTATCTGGAGAATCTATGTGCACATGCTTCATATGTTTTGTCATTTCAAATGGTCACATTTTTCTGTTATTCATGCTAAACAAGAATGCATGATATTCATAAAAAACTTCCGACTTGAATCATTTTAGGAGCATTAAAAACTTTTTAGAACATATAATGTATCTTAAAAATATCAAGTGTCTGTGAATCTCTTGTTTTTCTGTAACTAAAATATGGCTAATTCCAGATGTTGTCAAAAAACTGTCTTTTGGACTGAGAATATGAATTCCAGGTTTAAACCCAATGAGGATTACAATGAGATTTAGTAATGGAAGCACTGACAGATCTTTAGTAACAGTAGAGCTTTCAGGCACAGCAATAATAGTAGCAACAGTTGTTTGCAGATGTTCCTGTCATTTTAATCATCCTGTTAACAGAATTAGCAATGATCCACAGTTGACTTTAGTATTCTGTCTGCAAACTGTTACATTGTGAAAAGATGAAGGGAGTCATAACGGCTTAATAGAAAAACATTAAGTCTTTTCCAAATTTATCACTTACAGTATTTAAATGTGGAGTGCTGGTAAAACTAATAAAACTTTTATTTAAGGAACATTTCCCTTGTATTATTTTACTGCAATTTCCATCTAAAACAAAGACTGCTTGCCTTCTATAACTGTTAGTGCTAGATATTCTTGCACATTAATGCCCCAGCACGTAATGCCAGGTTAGCTATTATATGCATTGCAGCCATTGCCTTTAGTGCTCTCAATTATGTATCAAGCATATGTTAAAAGCCTTATTGAGATGCAAAAGGAATGAAAATAGCTTCCACAGAGTTAAAGAACAGACAAAAATGTATTATGGCCAAGCCGGATTTTATTTTTCTAGTAGTCTACTCTGCACCTCTGTCTAGAAATTTTGTAGCAAATTTTGGTTGAGACAGGCTCAGGTACCAAAGGATTCAGCTGCAAGAGATATGAAAGGCACACCTGAGGTGCTGCTGAGTACAGAAAGCCCCAGTTATCCTGGCTAAACTGCTGTCTGCCCCCAGGCAAGCTAGTTTTAAAACAGAGTTGGCATGTTTGCATGTGGTACAGTCAAGCCACTAGACTGAAACACAAACATATTAAAGAAGTGCTGTAAGTGAACAGAGAGATCATGTAGGCTGACAACTTGGGCCACACTTTCATGATTCAAGTCATCTTCCTAAATACATACTACCATTAAAAGAGTGCCTGCTGTCCAGCCAAGAATCAGACTCCAAGTCGTGTGAAGCACAGTGTAAGCACAGAATAGGACTGGATGCTCCCTGGGGTAGGATTTCACTGGCTGGCTCATGGAGAACCTGTTGTTCACCAAGACTCTCAGCTCCTTCTCCACGGTGCTGCTTTCCAGCAGGTCAGTCCCAAGCCTGTGCTGGTATATGAGTTTATTCTTCCCCAGGTGCACAACCCTGCGTTTGCCTTTGCTGAATTTCAGTTCTCTGTCCATCTCTCCAGCCTCTCAAGGCTCTCCTGGAGGGCTGCACAGCACTCTGGGGTATTGGCCACTCCTCCCAGCTGTCAGCAGCAGCCTTGGTGAGGAGACATCTGCCCCTTCATCCAAGTCATTCAGGAATAAGTTAAACAGTACCTGGTCCAATATTGAATCATGGAGGTCACCATTAGTGACAAGCCCCTAGCTGCTCCTTGTTCATGATCATATCTTTGATCTTGAGCCTCTGGGGACTGCCCTTCAGTCAGTTCTCATCCATCTCACTGTCCACTCATCCTGTCCACAGTTCCTGAGTTTGTCTATGAAGTTATTGTGATAGATGTGTTAGATAATCTTCAGTGTAGAGTAATAGAAGATAATATTATATCTAGGGAAAAATAAATGAAGCCATTGCTGGGATTCATAAAATTAGAGGGTTTTGAGAAAGTGGTTAAAAAGGCAGGCCTCAGACAGCAGACTTGTGAACATTGCTAATACAGCGAAAAATTTTCTAAGCAGTAGAGCAGACGTGAGAAATAGCACAATTGACTTCTGTAATCTGTCCTTATAGATTGCAACAAGGTTATTTAATGTATATCTTTAGAAGGTTAGTATGAATGAGTCTCTGTGCTTTGTCTCTCATGAACGAGCCATTGTGTTAGAAAATAAGTCCCTATTGTGTTAACTACCATTAGGTGTGTTTCATATGATTGGATAGAATTTTTGTCAATATGTTTTGCTCTATGTGTGATTGGCTGAAACCTAGGCTGAGATGGCTTTATGCTACCCTGTAATGTGACATTTCCTTGGCATTCCATTTGGATCAGGGAGCTGCTAACATCCTGTTTCCATTGTCCTGAGACTGATGTGCTAAACAAAAAGCTCATGACACTGGTTCGGATTGCCCCAGCTCTCTTCATGTCTGTATATAGCTTTCCGTGGCAGCCATGTCTGAGCAATTCTGACCACAAAAGGAGCTGTTGCAATTCAAGAGAGAGCCATTGAGATCATCAACAGTTCACCAAAATCATGATATCTATATGCCATGGCAGCCAAAATGATATTTGGAAGAATATTGGGAGCAAGACAAATGCATAATTTGTATGTCATGTAAAAAAACAAGTAGCTGTCCATATCCCAAATGGTGTGTTGCTCTGATCTCTGCATGTCAATGAGGATATAGCAATGTTGGAGATTAGCTGCTGTGCTAAAAACAATAAAGCAGCTATGTTACAAAGAGAGACTAGAGATTCTGACTCTCCAGTTTGGAAAGCAGATGGAAAAAAAATATGATCAAAGTTTACAAGACTCAGGGTGTCAGTGGCTAAGACAAATACAAAACGAAATTGACTAAATTCCTCAGCGCAAGAACAGGGAGTACTTGATAAAAACAGTAGGAGTTCAATTTCAAACAAGTAAAAGAATATTCCTTTGAACAGAATGTAAGAATGAAACTCATATTACTTTTCAAAATGTATTAAATTTATGGAATGTAGAGATTTCAAAACCAGAGGAGGTTTTGAAAACAGCATCAGCAGTTTGGAAAGGTGCAAAAAATCCTGAGCAGCAAATCCAGAAACAAATATAGGTAAGCAATAGTAAGGAATGCATCCTCTTCCATCTGTAACATGGCAGCTGTGGATGCCAAAATGCCTACATGGAGAACAGATCACAGCAAGTGGTGAGGCTGGTTCTCTTCCTAAATAGCTCATCTTTTTGCTACTTTTTTCCCCATTTCTGGAAGGACTGCAATTAATAAAATGTAATGCACAGACTATACAGAGCTAGCTTCCAGTACCAGCCCCAAAAATATAGTTCCCAAAGCAAGGACTATCAGATATTAAACTGTTAATAGCAAAAATTGAAGACTAGATTGATTAGATGGATATTTTAGTATTCTTAGATAAGATTAAAGTCACAATTTGATAACCTCTTAACTAATCATTTTCTAAGGCTAACAATCTTCAGTATCATATCCTCTAAGAGTACTGTTCTATTTTCCACAGTACTCTTATATTTATATTCATCATTCACCATGCCTTGAAGCAAGAGTGTTTATTTACTCTGTAGCCTCAGTAGGTTGCATACACATCCTTCGTCTTTCATCCAGTCCAACACCCAACACTTCCTCACTTCTTTTTTTCTCCAAAAGTCTTCGGGTTTTCCTTTAGAAAAAGTATAACAACAAAAGTCAGACAACAGCTTCAGGCTTTCCCATGTGAAACCATCCTGCTCCTAATAACTTTCCTGCTTGTCTAATTCAGAACTTCCATCCTGAATAACAAAGTCCTTTCACTTACGGAATACAGCTTTATACTGTAGCCATTCTGGGGTGAAAAAAATTAACAGCAAGATGAGAAGATTAAACCTGCATTTCAAAGCTTGTCTCAAATTAGTGTGCTCCAAACAGAATGCATCAACAAACATCCATGCCATAAACACTACTGGGAATGCAGGGGAAGTTGTAGCTACACACAAACACAAGATGATTCAGGAATTCTGCTGTGCCCTGTGCAGTATACTGGCTTGGGATTTGTACTATACATAAAAAAAAACACTTGCACGGCAACAAAAATATCCAGCAGAAGCTGGAACTGTCTGATTAAACAACATATTGTTTATACAAGAACTAATGTATCTCAATTTCTCCTGGTTGGAAACTTTGGAGTGACATTGTGGATTGACATACTGCTCTTGTATAAAGCAGTGATTTGTAGCTTCGCACCCCATGGGGTAATAATACTTACCTCAGACATTCCTTTTCATTAGGCTCTGCTAGAATTATCCTAATGCACATGGTAGAAATCAGAGGTGTTTGGCTGAAAATTTGAAAGACTGATGTATTTAAACTATGACTATGCATCATCATTTTACCACCAGATTCGAACTTAAGCCCTAAATGATTAAAGTCTTGAACAAGGTGCAGTTGCAGCTGTATATAGAAATTCTGACTTAAAACATTTTATGAAATACAGCTTAAGCCTATTAAAAAAGTCAACTATCTGAAGCTTTGAACTTTTGAAAAGAATCTATAGTCTCTTTAAATACTATACACTTGATATGATTGAGTGTTTACAAAGGAAAAAGATGGATCCAACATTACACTGGAACCAAATCTGTGATTTTTTCTATTCCCCCCAGAAAGGACAACAAAACCAGGAATTAACACTTTCATACCCTATCAGGAGAGCTTTGGGCAAGTGCACTCAAATCAGTCTGAACACAGGCAGAAGTTGAGTTATATGAACTCTGCTTGGCCAACTGTCAAAAGTATGTTGTATACCTACACAAAATATTTTTTTTCTTTATTTTTATTTGATACAGCAACACAGGCAGGCTACCACTACTTTAGTACTTTAAATATATCTTCTGAAACTGAGTGGGGATTCCCTGTATATTAAGAAGTTAGAGAAAAAATGTTGAGTGCCATTAACACTGGATCTTCTCTGCTTCTTTTAGTAGAAAAGCACAAAAAGTCTTCTTAAGGAGTAAAACAGGATACTTTTACATAACAGTGTGTTTAAACCTGATTTTGTTCCATTTTCTAGACTTCTTCATTGTCCTAACCTCCTTTCTGTGCTGAAGCAAGTAGCACCCATCATAGATGATAGCCTATCTAAAGACTAGTTTACCCTCCCCATCAGTATTATTACAATAGTTCTTTGAAGAGATCACGGTACTTTAACCTCATGGTTAAATTAAGAATTTCACCTGACCTCAGAAAAAAGCTCTAATAAAATAGCTCAAACAAACTAGAAATTTGGGGGTTGTGTTTCTTAAAACCAACACACTGGGAAACTCTCACAAAAGGCCAGGTAAGATCAGTGAGGTTCTGTACTCTGTTCTCCCTGTGAGGCTCTTGCACACTGCATTCTATGCATTGCCTGAGTTAGTTCTTTGTCCTCAGCCTCCTACTGCAAAAAAAGTTAAATAAAGAGAAAATAAAACCTTCCCAAAATTATTTTAAAAGTGTTTATGTGTATGTTATAATGAAACCGAGTTGCTTAATTTCTCTTTTACATTTAAATAACTCCATAAAAAAGAAGCATTTTTTGTTACTGTAACATTGCTTGACCTGGCAGGTTACTACTATTTCCTGCAAAATCCAGATATTTTTCCTCAAAGCCAAATCACTGGCAATTAATTAATAGAGAGAAACTTTGTTTCACCAGACAGACTTTATATAAAATTTGATCTCCCAGAGCTTTGTTTTATATCTCATGGAAATACAAAATATGCTGTGCACTTTGATTCAAACACAATCCATGCCTTACAAAACATGTCACTGTTTAACAACGAGTAATGTGATGGAAAAGATAAAATAATGTTCTCCAACCAATATCAGTGAATCACCAGATAAGGAAGTAGTTATATATGAATCCTCCCTTAGCAGAGGAGAAAACTTAGACTTGATAGAGAAGGATTACATGACACAAACACATCATCTGACATTTACTTCTAGCTTATGAAAAAATATATATCCCTCCTATACAGTAAGAGCTGAACCAACCTGGAGCTAAAAAGAAAGAAGGGAATGAGAGTTGCCCCTTACTCTCATGTTCAACACAGACATCAAGAGCAGAACATCCTTTGAACAGTTTAATTTAAACATGTTAGGGTATTGATAAGTGTTGCTGCATTAAGGTTTGTATTGCTTATCAACAGATTTATCAGATGGTCACAAAATCTTTAACTCTTATGTGAAGAATAATAAATCAAATATATTTCTTAAAAAAACTCAGTAAAACTACAGATAATCATTTTGAAAAAAAAAAAAAAACCAAACAAAACCAAACCAAACCAGACTAAAAAACCATTAGTAATTCAGATAGCTCCTCCAGAGTAATCTTGTGTAGTACCCCCTACCCTCCATTTGCAAAAACAATTGATAAAAAAAGTATTCTTCAAATTTTCCATGCACTTGAACCATTTTTAGTTTGGAACTGTTCTCTGTCTTCTCCTTGATTAATTTAACAGCTAGCAGTTTTTATGGCAGCTGCTGTAAAAGATCTTGTTATTCTTGTTATTCTGCTTGCTATTATGAATAAGAAAATTGAGTTGCATGTAAAATAACCATTATTAGGGGCAATTCCTCACCTTGGAATGGATGACTGTCATTCTTAGATATAACCATTACTTCCAGTAACCTTATGTGGAAGGAGGGAGAAAGAAACACTTAACCATGAAGAAAAATGTAATTTTTAACCGCCAAAAAAAATGTAAACTGAAAGTGACTCTACATGCACTGTAGAAAATTACAGGATATAAAACTACTTGCATGATTTATCAATATGCCCAGGAGAATGTGGAAAAAAGCTTTTAATCTTGTGCATTCTCCATTAAATAACCATTTAAGTTGTAAAAAATTGTGAATTATCTCTTCTGTATTTCCGATATGGCAGAAAATAATTCAACCCTAAATTTAGGTGGTTTATCTGAAAAGTACTTTTGAAAATGATTACCCAGATTTATAAATAGTCAGGTAACGCTGATGAAGAATTTCTTTATTGGCATTAATAATTCTCACCTTTAAAATCCTGTTTATGTATTTGTCCAAATTTCCACAGTTGTGCTTTTCCAGAATACTAATAACTGTTCTTGTTACTACTTAAAAAGCAAACAGAAATATTTCAGTGTTACAGTGTATTATTTTTAAATCCAGAATGTCAGAAATACATCATTGGGGACTTCACATTGCTCAAATATTAGTCAATGAATGTCAAAACTCCTGTTGATTACAGAATACAGGAAGAAATTCCTTTAAACATGCTCTCAGTCTAAAGTGTCTACCTATGCGTATGTATTTGTTTCTATTTTGAAATAGAGTGAAAAAGCAACAAAGAGTGCAGGACAGAACATCTACTAACACCACCACTGTGTGTGCGCTGTGCCTTTTCCTGCCCTTGGCTGTGGAATTGGACTGAATATTCACAGCAGTGTCAGGTGCAGTGCCAGGGGCTTATTGTGAAGAACAGGACAGATCACTGGGTTGACTCTCGGTGTATCTCAGATTGGGACAGTGTGTCATACCTCCTATAGGGTATCTGAGGCCTCTGCCATCCCTACTGTGAGCTCCTCAAGTGAGTGTCTATTATTCTATATATCACATCTGGAACAAAGAAAACTCTTCTCTGTTGGCTCTTGGGCACTACTGTAATGTGAATAATAGGGATAATAATAGGGATAACATATTACAAATGAGGTAACAGCTGTGCTGGGGAGCCTGTGGAATAAGGGCCACATTACCTAAGACAATCTTTTCACTGAAGCCAGTTTTAGAAACTACATTTTGTAATGTACAGCATACACCTGTTTTGATAGAAGGGGGGCACTGCCAAGGCAGGAATAACACAGAATCAAGTACAATAGCACTACACCCAGTACTTTGGGCCAGAATATAAAAGCATTCAACAGCAGCTATTTAATTTTAACCACAGTGACACCAAAAAGCCACTTTGCATTTTCCATAACTGTGTGCCAAAAAACCATGATCACCTTTAAAAAAATTAATTGAAACTCTGTAAGAACTCTCCTACCCAGGGCATGTGAAACCCAGCTGCAGAGTCAATCATTGTAAGGGATTCTGCTTGCAGCTGCAGCTAGAACTATATTAAATCCCACTAACACATTTGGGGAAATGAGAAAGAGCATTTTCATTGTAAATGAATGCTAATTTTCTATTCTTGATGCATCTAAAATTTCCATGACAGTCAAGGAAGCAGTCAGTGAGGCCTAGCTATAATGACAGGTAGGTGTTAAGGCACTTTGAACACTGCTGAGAGAAAGAGACCTGCCCTGTCACTCTGCCTACAGATGTAATTTGAACCTGTGAGTTCCAAATGTGGGAAGACTGCTCCATGCTATTGACTAAATTTAAAAACTAGGCACAATTAACTAGGGTTAAACCACAACAATTACAGAAACATTAGAAGAAAAACTTGAAAACATTACTGCAATCGGTTGTTGACAATGACTAGCACCTGCCCACCCACATGCACCTTCACCTTTCTTCACCAACAGCACAGAAAACATGATGAAAAAGCTCAAGGATTGAGATAAAGACTAGGGGGAAATTAATTTGTTGCAAGTAAAAACAGATTCATATAGCAAGAAACAAAAATAAAAATTAAAATAATACCTTTCTCCCATCCAGTTTCACATCTCCATTTCTTATTCTTCAACATCTTCCCATCCTGAGTGGTGCAGGGGGACAGGGAATGGGGCAGTCTTTAAAGCTCTTATTTGCTGCTACTTCTGTCTCACACTTTTCTCCTACTCCAGTGTGGGTCCAGCCATGAGCTACAGTTCTTCAGGATAAATCTTCTTCACAGACATCTCTCTATGGGCTGCAGGGAAATCTCTGCTCCAGAGCTTCAAAATCCTCCTCCTACTCTTCCTTCTCTGACCTTGATATACCGATGGCTGTGTGACATTTTCTCACTCCTCTTGCAGAGCTGACACACAGTGGGTTTACCCTTTGTTAAACATGTTATCACAGAGCACCAGCGCTGCTGAGGGGGCAGCTGTGGGCAGTGCCAGCTCTGTTTTGGGGCAGCCTGGAATCCTCTCAGGGCAGCCCCATCCTCTCCTCACAGGGGCTGTCCCACAGCTCCCACTGCGGGTGGGAGACAGGGACACCAGAACTCTCCCCTGTGGAAAATTACCAGTTAGGGGCTCTGGGTTTCATCATATTGCTCACACCATAAAAGCCAAGAATGCTATTAATACAACTGTGGTTCTACTGTTCACTAGTCTAAGTGGGAATTTTTTACTGTTCTTAAAATCAGTGTGATTTCAGATTTCATGGATACAAGCTACAACTCAAGAGCACAGCTGAAATTCAGTGCATAAATTAATTCATATTTACAACCATGTTTAAATGACTACTATTAATAAAAAAGCTTTATCTTTTTGAAAGACTTTGACAAACACACTTTAAAAATGGATTTCATAGAAAAAGAATTCTTAAGGAAATGTTTAATCCAACCTCATACCCTGTGATTTTCTTGGTTAATATTTGAGGGTCCATTTTGGATGCAGCAGCTAGCTCACAACAACTCACAATGTCTTTCAGAAGAAGAATCACAAATGATTGACTTATGCTGTCAGATACACACATTACACAAGATACTTTTGTCCCAAACAGTAGAATGCAACCCACTGTCTGTAAAACACCTGTATCTGAATGGCTTTCAAGACACTCGATTAGAATAGAAAGAGATATCAGAGACCACTCAATTCATATGGTCTAACAATCAGATTAAAAAAAAAAAAAAAAAAAAAAGAACAAGAAATCAGAATAGAAAATCGACTTTATGAGGCTGGGCTAGACAGTTTCCTAAAAATGACACAAAAAACCAGTAGTATTCAAGATCAAAAAGCATTTGCAGTTTCTACTCATGCAAGCTAGTTATTGAGGTGTTTTCCTATGCTTTTCTGCTTTAAACATATTAAAGTAAAATATTTCCACACACATTGAGTACTGTCTAGAAGCTGATATCTTCATTCACATGTGAGGTACAGAGCAGTGTTCTAAAAGAATTCCAGCAGCACTCAGATTCATGAACAAAAGTGTGACTTGAAATTAATGTGGATACAAAAATCCACCCTACAAATGACTTCAGCCCTTTTTTGTTCTCTTCTAATTTTGCTGTTTAAAAGAAAAATCCATAAGCACACCATTCATTTAAGTTGTGATAAATGTACCGTGCTATCTCCAAAAGAGGCAGATCAGAGACTTAAAAACAGATTTTTAATTAAGGACCTTTTTTTCTCAGAATAGCAAGTTTAAGTAACCTTCATTTGTGTCATTCTGTATGCAAAAAAGCATGTATACAATTGCTTTTAGATATATCTCTGTGAAAATTATGGGGAAGTGAATCATAAAATAGAGGCAGATGAGGAGAATATTTTGAATTTTTTTCTTTAATGCTGATAGCTAGGGGACTTTAGTAAGCAGCAGGTGTTTTGTTATCTTTCCCAGATAATCAGTAAATTCCCTGCATTGTGTATCTGTCAGCTTTGCTATGACTCTTTTATGTTGTGTGTCTGTTGTTATTTCATAGAATCTGGGGGTCTTCAGAGTAGTTTGGTCTCCTGGCAGCTATATTACAACTTCTTGCCATCACCTCTATTCTTGCAGTTTTCAAAAACATGGAAGTCAGACCTTTTATTTCAATACAATTCCCTTTAAGATATTTAATATGTTTTTCCTTAGAAAGGTGAGGCATTTACTGGTGAAGTTTCATGCATCATTTTGGTTTGAGGTTTATTTTGGTAATTTTAACATTGCAAAACTTCTATGAGATTCTAACTGAAGGTGTATTTTTTATTCTAGCAAAAGAAACCATGCAAGGCTAGAAGAACAGCAGTGCTAAGTGCTCATACATGCTGGGGTGCTGAGGAGTAAGGGAGGAATTACAGTCCCTTGCAGGGGAGAAGGGGCTTTTCATCTTCACTTCTCAACACATCCAGGTGAGAAGGGCCCAGAGTAAATCTTTTCAGACCAAGGAAGTTGTGAACAACCTGCCCTAACACCAGCCCTAACCCAGGGTGGGGCTGTAAGTCACTTACAACTCAACCCAGTCTAGGATTCAGTTTCTTGCTCCAAAAGATATTATTCCTTCAAATCCTGAAATCTTATCCCTGACCTGCTTTGTCCTATAGGTCTTTCACCATTCCCAGGCTAGAGCCACTTTTCTTCGGCCTCTTTCAGCCCAAAGTGTCTCCCACACTAACATTACCTCCTTCACTTTCACCAGACAGGTCTATTCACTCCATCTCAAAACTCTCACATTTATCTTGATTCCATGCCAAATTGTTTCATTAATCTGTAGTTAATTCTTTTAAATTTTAATTTAATGCTGTAGTCTTCTAATTCTAAAAGGAGATGTAGCATGAGTATGTGTGTGTGTGTGTGTGTGTGTTCAAGTGGGAATAATTGCCACTTTTTCTGGATGCAGAAAAAAACAAGGCATCAATCAGCCTTCCTATGAGAAATGACTGACTTTCAGGTTTCACAGGAGTCACAGTGATTATTTGCCACTCAATAATGTCACTATTTACACCAAAATCAAACCTGTCTTGGTAAAGCTTTGGGAGAAAGGTGACTAAATGTTTTATTGCAAAGCAAGGATCAAGAACTGACTCACAAATGGATGATGGGAGCCTGGACTTTTGCACAGCCATTTTCTCCTACAGAATATTCCCTTGGCTTCAAGAGAGTTATTAAATAAACAAAACAAACAAAACAAAAAACTCAAACAAACAAACAAAAAAAAAAAAACAAAAAAAAAAAAACCAAAAACCTCCATAGTCTGGATTAAGTAGAAATAAAGACAATGTGTGTCAAATATTCAGTCATGTACGAGTTTCTATTTTTTGGACCATACCTTATTTTTCAACAACTGTGGTTTTCTTTTTCTTATGGAAAAGTCATAAAAGGTTAAAAAATGAAAAAGTAATAGAGTCTGAAGTATTAATGCTCAGCAAATATATCCTTCTCAATTCTGAATCCTGAGATGAGGCACTATACAATCGATTTTCTAATACTCAAAACTGAAGCATAACTAATTGAAAGACATATTGAGACATTATTTACAATGAGATGACATCTTTTCATAGAACAAATCTTGTAACATTGCAAAATCTTATATTTTTACATATTTTATATATTTTCCCTTTTCACAGAAAAAAAATCACCTATTTTTAAAGAATATTTATGTTTTTATATGGTATGTTTTTTCTAAGATTTCTATTAAAAACTATTTTCAATAACCAAGTAGTTTTATTAGGCCTGGGTAAAGGGCAAAATCATTGAGTATTCATAATTTTATTTTTAAATAGAATCACTAAATATAAGTGTATAAAAGTATAACGTAAACAATGGAGAAAATGAGAAACACGCAAAGGCTATTTATTCCTACTAAAAAAATATTGACATGGAACTTTTCAGCAGCTTTTTCTATTGCTTCAACCAATCATATCACAAGCAGAAATCTTCTAATCCATACAACAATTTTGCTAAAATAAATTGCAACACATGGCAAGGTTAGACTAAATATTCATCTGAGTATTCTTAATGCTAATCATTCAACCCTATAGCAGCTTATGTTTAATAATAAAATCCAATTTAATCTCTTGTTTCTAGAAGTGGTTATATTCCCTGGATCTTCAGTGGGAAAGTGGACACTAAAATATCGAGGCAGAAAGTAAAAAAATCTAGAAATACTTAGCAAGTGTGATGCTATGTCTGATTCAGTTCAGTCTAAATAATAGAGGCTTTTATTTCAAGCTTCAGCCTTTGCAGACATGTCTTCTGCAAATGTTTTTCATACACATTTTTCTAATAATGAGGAGTTAGTAAAAGAACATGGATTAACCAAAGTGATTTTTAAAGTATTTTCATACATTCTTGAGTGCATTCCTAAGAGAAAAAAAAGAACTGAAGCAGTAATGTTTCAGTCTATAATGTTTGCTGATAGTTTTTCCGAATACAGTTTGCCACTGGCAAATTATTTCTCTTACTTCTTAAGTAATCAGTAGATGTACTTTTTAGAGTCATTCAAGTGGCTTACAATTTTTAAAATAGCAAGAAATTGTTTCTTGCATTTCATATTTTTCAAGGGGAAGATAATCTCCAAATCAAGTGTATATTAGAATATCCAAGTCTTTGGACATTCATCCTCCCAAAATCATGAGTTTTGTAAGAAGCTCTCTCACATTCAGTATTCTCCTTCAGTCGGTGAAAGGGCTATTTATGTTTTGTAGAGGGCTCAAATAATGAAAATATATTCATTTCTACCTAATTCTGGTTTATGGTTCTAACAGTTCCACTTTGTTTCTCACTGAGGTGCTTTTTGTGTGTCCTCAACAGAGCAAAGATTTTCCTGGCACCATCAAACTTTGCCATCTTTTGAGCCTCTCTCTTCATTTTTGACAAAAATATCTTCTTTCAATAAATTCATCTAGAAATATTTATAATTTCTACCTTATATCTGTCATCTCCATTCATATGCAATGGGACACAGTTATAATGTTGGTATTAAGTTTACCATTTTCTTTCATTTAGGTAAACAAAACTTTTGCATGACTATTTGAATAAAGTTCTAAACAGAAATTCTTACATGCAATCTCTAGTAAATCATCTGAATCCCTGACATAACGTACTGGAAAGTTCATCTTCCCTTTTTTAAAGTACAGGAGAAAAACATCTCAAGCTTTGTCTGCTTTCAAGGGAAGGATGAAATGTTTTTGAGATGACAAGTAGAGATATCAATGGAAAGTAAATATAATTCAAATCTTTTAAATTACTAAAACATCATTTTAAATACCAAATAATTTTCTAACTAAGGCATCTTTTTTTTTTCTCTTTTGCTAAAAATAAAGCTAGCTGAAACTACAATGGTGCTATAATTTACAGCCATGGCTGGATCATTAGGCAAAAAGATTGCCTTGATGAATTCTTACAGGCATTGAAGTGGTCCCCAATTACTCCTAGAACCTGCTTTATTCTACCTAAATGAGTTGATTTTTTTTTTTTTAACTACTACAACTCTTTTTTTCCCTGAACATTAAGCATCTGCTTATGGAAGCAGTTGAGACATCAGTGCCTTTCAAATGGTGCAATTGGTCATCTAGAATACATTCAGGTGAGAGGTGTCTATTAGATGTGCTTGTGGAGATTAAAATCTGTGTCTACTAATATTCTTTTTTGGAATTTATTCACACAGTTGAAAAACAGACACAAACTGGCATTTCTCAGCCTACTTTTCTAAAAGCACAAATGTTCAAAACACCAAACTCTTAAATGATAAAATTGCATTTTTTTTTCTATTACTTCTTAAGTAATCAATAGATTTACTTTTTAGATTCATTACTTTAGAACAAGTCTGATCCACTAAAAAGTTATGTTAAGGAGTTATACCAATTGCAGTGGATGTTCCCTCAATAATCAATTTTTTATCTATTAAACACCAATTTTTTTATTAAAAAAAATCCTCTGAAATAAAAGGAGCAAAATTTATCAGCATAACTATTTTTCATTTCATCCAAAGTTCAAATCTGCCATTATAAGCTGATTTTTGCTATATCAAGTGGTACCATTAGAGGATTTTCTTGGAATAGAATCACTGAATTAGGTGCAGTTCTTTGTACTCTTGGAATAGCCTGATAACTTGTTGCAGCCATGAAATTATAAATGCTTCTAAGACATAAATAATAGTCATATTCTATTTCTGCACAAATACTTCTAGCTGAAATAAAATTTACTTCTCTCTAGGTGACTTGACTCAGAGGAAATAAATTGTACTTCACTCAGATGTCTGTATAGTCCTCATGATTTATTCCCGTACCTGACTAGCATCTTTTTTTTTAATCTCTGATATCTATTAAAATAACTAAGTATTAGTTCATTCCCCTAAGAACTCTGTGTAAAGGCATGTACAGACAAGAAATGGACAAGCCTTGGCAGAAGTTGTTGTGTATCTGAATTCTCCATCTCTCACACAGGTACTGTGTACAGCCAAAAACCTGTATGGGACCAAAGGCCAAATGCACAGGCCAGGGGGCAGCCTTGACTTAAAACAAGACTTAGAGCATCACATTTCCTATCTCACAGGAAAATAATAGTGCTTTCTTCCCATTTACACCTTCATGGGCTTCTAAACCATTCAAGACCCAAGACCTTGGATCCAGCAGCTGCTACCAGGCAAGAAGAGTTTGGCTGATGTTCTGTTGACAGAGAACAAAAGGTGCTCAATACACAGAGAAATTGTGCAGGCAAAGAACCATCACAGACATACCTGGCTTCCCAACAGCTTTCAAGTTCAGAGTTCTAACAGCCCCTGTAATTGTTTTCCAGCAGAACAAACCTTTTGCTTTTTGAAGAAACGAAAGGGAGAAAAGCATTCCAGGAGAAAATTTGCAGGGATAGTTTCTGCTTTACATTTTTCTTTCCATTTTTCTTCCAATTTTTCTTCACAATAGGGAAGAGCTGTCCCCATATTTCCCATATATCTCAGACCTGAAATCACTAATGTTGTTGCTGCATTGTTTTTTCATTATCATCAGGGAAAATTTTAGTTGTGCATGATACATTCCAAGTTTTGTAATTATAGCAATTCTGCCTTCCTAAATCCATTACATCCTTCAGTGTGCTGCTTAGATCAAGGTGGATGAGTGCATTTACTGATTTTAGGTATATTCACTATTATTTGCAATCACGGAAATTGCACAATTGTAGTCAATTTTAAAACAGAAAAAATTGAGCAACTTTTTAATAATAGTATGTAGTATACATGCTTATATTAGAAGTTTATTGTGGAATTTTATTCACTGCAGTGCTAAGAAGAGTGAGAATAAATGACACAGCACAAACAGAATGAATATTGAAAAACAGATGTTCAACAACCTCTGTCTAGCTTTGTTTTTTGCCATAACAATCATAGAATTCACAAATGGTATGAAACTTTTTCAATAACAGAATCCCTCTTGTGCATAAAATAACTCTTTCATGTAGCTATTACTCAACAACATTGTTATATATTTAAGGATAGATGAATCATCTCATTGCTGCTCTTTGTTTGGCATCTTTTTTTTGGTTATAGTTCAAGTTGCATGTCAGATGATACATCAAGAAAATTCTCATTCTAATATTCCTGCAAAAGCTGCATTAGGTTTTAGTTCAAATGAAATCCAATGGATTTACCTGGACTAGTTCCAACAGTGCTTTTGCATTTGTCTGATCTTAAATTAGTGCAGAAGGTAGACAAGTTAGCCTTTAATTTGCTTCAGATAATCATAGTCAATTCATCTGTAAGTACCCAACAATCCCACAGGAGGTGGTTGTCATTCTTAAGACCTCTAATAAAAGGATAAATGGAAGATGAAATGAATGTTTAATGACATGTTTAATGCTCTGACTTATAACAAAAGAAGAAAGAATCAAAGTTTAAGTTCCCAAAATCTCTGCTCTAACTAGAAGCCATGAGGTAAGAAACACCCACACCCTTGGTATAAGCATAGAAAGTCTTCATGGGATACAGAGATGCCCTAGAAGAAATAAAAAGTAGAGAATTACAGACAAACAACCAGTCCAGTACACTGAGTCCCACTGCTGAGCACATACAGGCTGAAATAAATGTGTTTCTATCAAACTTTCTAAAGCAACAGTTCTTTAAAAAGCAATAGCATCCTCTGAATACTAGTAATATAGGAGTCAGACTCCTAGTTTATCAACAATCCAACAGTGCCATCTATCAGATTTCATTAGCATTTTATTTTTCCATATGGCAACGTGTTATTTTCTATTGCGAAACAATTTCCAGATTTGAACTACAGAAAAGTGTACAGAAGACTGTTCATTTATACATTAAATTAATGCATGCAGAGTTCTAGGTAATCATAAAGCTAGCAGGGTGGAGGGTGGGAATTAAAAAAGGGAAAGCTTATCTTTTAAAAATGCTACAACTATTTACAAGATAGCAATTGGTTACATTCTTTTTCAGCAAATTGGTTATCCTTTCTCCTCATGCGGTTGTCAACTGATTTTCTGGAGTAAGAAGTTTGAAATCCTCTCTGAAACCACCTAACAGGCTTACAAATATAGTCTGTGCCATCTAAAATAATGAAATAAGACACAGATCAATGAGCACAATTTTTTAAAGTTAGTATTTGAAAAATAACCATTAGCAAAAAATGTGTCTTTTCTTCTCTTGAAAAGTCGTCAGGCAGGATAAATATAAAAAGCTGACCTACTATAAAATTCCCCAAACTCATGCTGAATGCAATTAGAACTTCAGAAGTACAAGACCTCTACATTGTACCTGACTTTCAATTTAACATGAAAGTTTCAGTTTCTTCCTCCTTTAATGAATTAAACTGCTTTGTGCACTTAATTATTTTAAGTTAAACTTAAAATAATTCAAATAAAGGAAATGTCCACGTGAGTCAGAGGAGAGGCAATACTCTCAAGACAGAAGGTTCAGGTAGGGAAAAGTTGATGTCATCAACTTTTTTTGTCATACAATTAAATAAAACTGTGACTTCTTAAGATACATCAGGGAACAAAGCAATGACATTTTTCAGAATTCAAGTGGAACTGCTTTCTATTAAACCAGACTTGGAACAGACTGGTTGTCACTGGGTGGCACTAAACATGAAAGAATATAAAAATCACGTTTTCAATAAGCACATAAGTTTTCTGGTGCTCTAGGGGAAAGTGAGTAGATTCCACTCCTCTATGCTGTCTCTACAGAACTTGCAATTAGTTGCAACTGTAAAGTATTGTGCAAGGATGATGCTATTCCCAGACCAGTAAGTAGTACAGGTCTACCACAAACCAATACGCAGATTTAAGTCATTCTATGATAAAATTAGATGTTTCTGGTCCTGAATTTATGTGATGAGTTTTACTCCAGACCACAGCTATCTGTGAAAAAATCAGATTAACTATTACTTGACTAATTCTATGAAATTCATTATATAAATTATTCAGTAGTACTTTTCTTACTTTTGCCAAATGTGTAGAAATAGTAGGACAATTAGTAAATTATTCATATATATATTTATTTTTCTTCCAGGACACTGGCTTTGAAACATTCTATAATGTATGTGAAATATTATATTCTTTAAGCAAAATACTGTCAGTTATTTGTTAATTCAACCAACATCTGAAAATTTTGATCATTTGTGTCTGTTTAAATTGACAATATTATAAAGCAGATTCCTGCATCTCAAAATGTCAAGATTTTCATAAGAGAAATCCTTTTTTTTTTTTTTGCAATGAGTAGGAAAATTAATTCATATTATATATATGAATTAATTTATATATTAAGTAATTAATTGTGTCTTCTGTTCTTTTCTGGACAACTTCAGTAGGAAGATTTGTCTTGAATAGCATGTTGGCTGGCCTTGACTCGGACACCTAATTTTCCAACATCTAAACTTGGATGAGACAAATTTCATCAGATACTTTGAAATCATTGAACTGCCCAAACTTGCAGTTAAATCTATGGTTTTCATCATGAATAATCTAATAATACTTTTTAAATCCACGTAAAGAGAAATTTTCAAAAACCCACAGTATTTGCCTAATTCTGCCTCCATTAAAGTCAAGGGAAGTTTTTACACTGACTTGAAGGGAGCACTAAAGAAGCAGAAGAGGAATGATCAAAAGCATTTGATATGGTAAACCTGGCAGCATTAGCTCAGGATTAAGTGCTTTAAAAAGTCTTGCCCCAAAACTCAAATGAATTCTTAATTATTTCCATGCATTTACAAAGTATGAAAGCGAGTTTCATAAATAAATCTACAGTAGATCCATATGTTTACTTGAAGCTATTTGGGGAAGGCATAAGCTAAATAAGAATTCAGTGTTTTCTTTTTCCCCAAGAGCAATGCTTATTCAAAAAACTGTTTGTTAGTACAAGTCTTAAAACCTCCCTCAACATTATATTTCACTGCCTTAGCTGATATGAGAGCTTAAATCTTGTGGACTAAATTCAGGCAATAGATGTGCTATAATGATAGTTTAACATCACCCTGAGCCTGTATTTAGAGTAGAGAGGACTATATCAATTGCCTCTTGTGCAGATTATTTCTTCTGATTACAGACTAGTGTATCTGAGATGAAGGACAACAAGGTCACAGAAGTTATTTTAGATCCGACAAATATATTTTGATCAGAAACATTTTCTGCTTTACTCAGAAACATTTATGATTTCTAGTATATATTTTTGTCATCTCTACCCTATTCTATCATATGACATTCTATTATAATGAGCATGAATTCTGTCATCCTAGGGGAGACCACAATATGGGCATTCAAACTCTACCCTTACAATTCCTCCATGCAAATTTAGCATAAAGGTCATGTATCTAGCTGCAGTATACAACCATAGATTGACCTTCTATGTTAGCTGTCTTCAGAAAACAAGCCAGCAAAACAAAACCAAATTAAAAAAAAAAAAAAAATCTGCAGCTGTAATTGATAAAAAGAGGGTACTGTTTTAAATGAAAAATTCCTCTGCAAATGCAAATATACAACAACTACAGTTCTAGCAGTGGTGCAGCAGTCCTCTGTTTATAACCAAACACATTGATATTCAATAAACAGTGCTGCATAAATTTCATCTCCCTGTGGGGAAAATTCAAACTTATTTTATTATTCCATTGGAATATTTTAAATGAGAAAAAAATGAAGATAAACTGCAGTTGACCCTAGGCATTACAAATGCCATTAAGACTCCCGCTCTGTTAGGCCCATCTGTTGCTTTTCAGGCCAGCTATTCATTAACCTTATTAGCACCAGCCCCCATAGCCTTGAGTTGACATTTCCCTGGTTAATATGGAAAGCCCATTTCCTAGCTCACATGAACAGGCTGATTAAAGAATTTGTATGAATTTTCTGATAGATGCAGTAAGATACAGAAACAACAGATCTGTTTTTTCCAAATCCAATACAAAATTCCCTTCTGCAAGCTTCCAGGGGACTGCAGTGTTCTAATATATTAATATGTATCTTTGCACAGTTACTGTCCTAATCAAATCAGCAGAAAATCAGTCTTCTTGGCATCAGTAATAATCTCTATCTGTTGCAGCAATATAAATCCAACTGGTATAGCATCAGATTTTGTACTAGATTTACTGATGAGCCAAAAAAACAACAGCAAATGTATTCATTCCACTGATACACCCAGCAGCTTAAATTGATGTGAATACATAAACTGTTTATCATGTTTAACCCATTCATATGAAGTCACAGTAAGGTGAATTGTTTAGTATTTAATCCCAGTGTCTTTTCATGCTGGGCATTCATGCAAATTTTTTTATTCCCACAGAGAATATTTTGAGCAATTAAATTTGCAAAATGCGTTTAGAGGAAATGTTTTTCTGTCTCCATTTAGGATTGGGTGTTGCAAGCATAAATAAAATTCTGTATATTTCTAAACCTGCACAAAATAAAACAAACATTTCAGAAAGTAAACTATATTAATTCCTCTCACATAATAGATTTGATGGCAACAGCTGACATAATTTCACACACTAAAAGGAAAAAATGAGTTTTTCTGTCCAGAGGTTTCTCTCAATTTTTTTTTCAGAAAAGTCTAAGAATGAAACTAAACAAACTAATGGGTTAAACTAGAGAGGGACAGTACAGCAGTCTTTCTCAGCATCCCTTTGGCACTTCTGATTCTTCTTGTATCTGTGGCAATAAAAGGTAATTTCCAGATAATTTTTCTCCCATAAGTGGAATGCCAAGATAATTTATAGAGATGCCCTATTCTTCCTCACCAATTTATTTAGTTAGGAGCAAGCCTTTAAAGATTTTAAGGCTAGAATTAAGACTGTCCTTCTTAAAAACATCCAATTCAGCAATCCAGCAATTCAATTAATTAAAAATAAGATCTGACCTACAGAAGAAACTACAATTACTATAGATAGAATGTATTGGAAAACATACAGCTGCCCAAATCTCTTTTACTGCGAGGATCTATTCATCAAGTATTCTCCCTCTGTTAATCATTGTGTGTCCTTTCTTGTAAAGTTATCTGTCTCCACCATACCTGTTCTAAGCCTGTGTAAGATATAGCCTTTCTTTTCACATCTGATTCTTTTTCTACTACCAGCAGCCCAGCACTAGTTTATAGGTAAAACAAAAATTATTGTAGTCATAAATAGTGCTGGTATTAATCAGAAGCTAGTGAAACCAATGCAAAGATTTGCAGAAAATTTGTGTGGTTTTGGAGAATATGGAGTCCACTGAGGCTCTTGCATAATGGTGTGTGTCACTGATAATGTTCTCTACTCCTCCTCACGTTGTCATCACTGGGATAATCTCTTTCAACTCAGTGTCTTGACTTTTGCACACCTGAGGTCTGAGCCTGCGTCTCTATTCCCTCAAAGAAATCCTGACGTTTACAAGTGTCAAGTAACCAAAATTTCATGTCACAAAAGCTATTTAAAAGATGGAGCTAACACAAAGATAGAAAAGCAGCATCTGCTGGAATTTCTACCAAAAATGGATAAATCTGAAATATGCAATTAGAGCCTTATAAGAACCTCAAAGTTTGGATGCCTATCTGAAAGTTTTTGACTAAAAATCTGAATGACTTACAGCTGCTTGGTTTAGCTGGAAGTCCAAGAAAATAATCTGTTTCTTGAGGCATGGTTAATAGATACAGCTGAAGACACTAAAAGATAAGAATGAAGTAAAAGGTCTGAACAAAACCAAAAAGAAAAATAGGCAAATTCTTCAGACCTCAAAAACATGTTTGACCCAGGAAATAGGTTAAGAAATGGACTCATTCATACATTTTATTTATGTCATCACTTGTAGCTGTTCATATTACTTCATTTTTTCATACTGAACAACACCCCAACCCTATAGCATGTTAAGAACTGTTTAGCATTTCAGTGAGACCCAGAGGGGGATGAAAAGACCAGTTCTGTCTGTTCCTCTGCCTTCATTCCTCTGCAGTGTGCTCAGCAAGAAGCTGAAGCTCTGTAACACAAAAAACTTTCCTAGTTCTGGTGCAACAGATGTTTTCACAAATGCTTCGACTCCCAGAGAAGCAAGGCTGGAGAAAACTACATAAGTTTCCTCATCCTAACAGAACAGCACACTACCCGGCAATCATGAAGCAGCTTTTATGTGAGATTTCATATAAAAATATAAAGTACCAAAAAAAGAAGTTTCACACCTAGGAGACTACTAGGTTTTTTTTTTTCCATGTAATTATTCCTTTTATTCCTGCATATGCAGCTCTTCCAGCTTCTGTGGCTGTGACAGTACATTTATCCATTTTTTGGCTTAAAATTTGTGCTTCGCCTTAACTCCCATAGTGCTACCTCGTAATTTGGTTCCTAATTCAAAACAGGGCTTCTTTTACAAAGTCCTGCGTATACAGAAGAAAAGGCTCTGTGCCTTATCCCTTACAAATGAATAAAGATAAAAGGTATAAAGTGTGAGAAAAATAGATACCCTTATTCCTGATTTTAGATAGAATTTTCTTTTTCCTTTTCTGCAGTCCTTTGTTCCCCACCACAATAAGGCCTAGCCCAAAACTCCGAATAAGCAATTCTAGTTACTGCTGTTGCAAATTATCTTAGTGAGTATTAAAGAAGATACTGCATGGTTTTTTGTTTTCCTAGACAAGTAGAATAATAAGTAATCTGCCAACTTCTTTCAGCAAATGAAATAAAAGCAGAGATATTTATTCCATTTCAGAACAATTGTTCAGAGTTTTGACTCTACTGGAATGTAGGTGTTTTTTTAGAGTATTTGAAGTTCATATCCAGTCCAGAAGAATTTAATACATATTTCTTAAATAATCTATTTGAATACATATTACTCAAATACCAAAAAATCTCATTCAGTCTAGGAAAAGAAGAGAGCATGTCTCAGTCTTATAGGAATTGAAGAGATGGACTGTCAAGGTTTTAAATGTGCAGGTAGCAGGTGAGTTTGTAGCGCTGATAGCAAAAAAGCAACCCAATAACAACCGTAAAGCCCTCCTTGTGAGCTAAGTTATGTAAATTGAAGAATGCCCTTACTGGCAGCAGGTATATTATTTCAAAGAAGACAGACAACTGTGTTAATCTCCCTTCTGCTTAATCCCTGTCTCTCCACAAATCATCACGTTGACAGTTTAAACAGATTTAGATGTGACTGAAATCAAGAAGAGGAGATAGTCTCAGGATGCTGAGGCTGATGCAGGCCTCCAAGAGGTAATTTTGTTTGTGGTAGAGAGAGAACACAGGAGAGAGAGTAAATCTAACAAATCTAACAAAGCAGCCTTCTGGCCCAGCCCTGAGGATCAAATCCAATTCCACCAAGATACACATTAAGCCCTGTCTATCACAGCTTTGCCCTTGAAAAGACAAATAATGATGAGATTCACCTTGTTGTGCTTGTCCCTGGAGAGAGGAGACAGAAGACATTTAAGGAATCTGCTCTGTTGCTCATTTCAAATGCCTTTTATTATTTAATTCTTAGTACCTTAGAGGAGGGGTGGAAAAAATAGTTACCTCTGTTAGTTTAACCACTTGCTGTCCCTTAAGTAAGAAGCAATAATCACTAGAAAAACAAAAACAATCAAGACTCAAGTAAACAGTGGTCAGTGGAACAGTGGCTCATGTATTATACATCTTGACCAAATTATTTGTTGCAAAAGGCATCTTTTTATACTTCCTCTTTTAAGTGAAGAGGAGCAATTTCTACTTACTGCTCTGCTGAAAATCATTGTGGAAAACATTATCAAAAGACTTCTCTGAACTTTTTAATTTAATAATTTTCTGATAGTATGAAAGTTAGATTCCCATGTATTCTTCCTGTGCCTGGGCTGTGTCAAAATCAATCCTTTAACGCTATTTTTCAGTACTTAACAGTCAAGTTTTAGATGAAAGAATCCTTTTTCAATAAGGATTTACCAGCATGCCACTCTTGAAGTTTTTAAACAAAAATTCTATAATTTAATCACTTTAGTGTTAACTTTTATCTGATCAAATTAGCATTTGCTAAAATAACAAAAATTGTCTTTGGAATAATCTTCAATGCAAAGAAAATTATAATTACCTGGGTGGTCTGAATGATCACAGCCTGCAATACTGTGTCTTAGAAGAAAACCAGAAAATTAATTAGCTAATATTAGTGATACTCTTTGAAGATGAATAGCTATATGAAAGTGCTGATAATTATTACAGTTATTAGACAGCACAATAAACTGCTATTCACAATATTAAAATTTCAGTAGTTTAACTGAGCTAAAGGGGATGCCACTGTTTGCAATTCCTTGGGGCAGCTCCCCAGAGTTCACATGGGTCGAGGGGAAAGCAAAAGAAAATCTGGGCAGATCATAACTGTGCAGGATTGAAGGATCTTTAATGAAAGACCAAGAGTTCAGGTTTCTGCATCCAGAGTAGCCAGGAGCCATTCTTCAGCTTTTGCAAGAGAAAAATCCTCTCTGTCCCCTTATCTCAGCAGGTACTGCTTCCCTTCTTGCTCCTTGTTCTGGGGTCTCTCCTATCTGAAGAAGGGCCCATGAAGGGCAAAGATGGGTTTATCTCACCATATGGGAAATAGAGCTTGGGCTTTTATTCTCTTTGGAACATTTGTAGTCTCCTCTAAAACCTTTCTAATAAACTTCAGTTGAAACTGTTTCCAAGAAAGACTTCTGGGTTTGGCAAATTAGCTTTTAACAACAAAGACTTCCACAAGATGACTCTGACCTATTCTAGATGCAGAAGTTCACTCCCTGGACCACCAAGGTGCCTAATTTGGAAGACACTGCCTCTTCACTGACAATTATTATGTTGTATTTTAGCATTTTTTATCTGTTGGTAGCCATTCATTCATTGTGTCCTTTTGAATACGTTACCATGTCATTCAAACATGGCCATGCATGGCAATTGCCCCTTAGAGATTTATTTTATGAGGTTTAAATTGAGTTTACAACACCTGCTGTAAATTTCATTCTCAGCCAGGTTTCTTTACTTCATGAAATATAATTTCTTAAATGCTTTTAGATCATAAGGAGGAAAGAACAAAGTAAAAGATGCAATATTCAAATTATGTATAATAGTATTAGTATATAATTCGGTTGAGAATGAATTGACAAATGTAGATTCCCTTTCTACACTGTGCACCACCTTTCCTGGAACTATTCATAATTCAGGAATATTAGAAGAGTCTTTAAATATGGTATTTTACGGACTGTTGAATATTCCTAACTTAAACCATACATATTCTTAAGGAGCTCAAAGATGCTACATAATGAAATTTCTATTCACTGATTGCTTAATTTTCATGAAGATTTGCTTGTGTCTGCAAAATCAGAAATAAGTTTTTGTTACTTTCTCATCACTTTTAAAATTTGCTTCAGGAAAGCACACTGTTACTTCAGGAAAGAATGCTTTGCCTGGATACATGCCGCAATACTCTAACCTTATTCTGCAGGTGAAAAGAAATTCTCAGTGTCAAGTTAAAATTCTGTGTCACAGCCACCTTGAACTTTTACGTCTTTTTCTTCTATGTGCATAATTAATCGATGTTTCTATTTTTTAAATTGGATTTCTTTCAAAAAGCATGAAATATGTGAATCATTGTGCTCATGTGTTTAGTGGCCCAATGCCACTTCAGTCGTCACACACACAAATGGCATTGAAATCTGCAGTGAGCAAAAAAGCAGATCCCTTGAAATGAAAAAAAATCACCTTGGCAAGACAACTGGGTTTTGCAAAGATCTAGAAAATGTAGTGATAATTAAATGCAGTAAGATAAATAGCCTCAAAGTTAATTGAATAATCAAAAACACTGAAGAAAGCTGTGCCAGCTCTATAGCTCTCAACTAATTCTCTAAAGGAATTGTCTCTGCACTGCACTGGGGAATGTTTAAGGCTTGTGGCTACTTTAGATTGCCTAAATGCAACCTCTTTAGAGACTAAAGAACAGAGAGGAGGATGTCTGCAGTGGCTGAGACATCATGAATATTGTAGCACCAAACAGCTCCACCTCAGAGTGGCACAATTAGACAAGAATGCCCTCTTAGGGTCATTAGCCCTCCTAGTGCCCAGATGCCACATTAATAACTGGGTGCCAGGTGTGAGAACATTGATAATGCATCCTTCAAAATGCAGATAACATAGGATGTGTCTCTGTCTGCAAAAGCACAGAACCATCACAAAATCTGAGCAGTTTGTGCTGTTTGTGCTCTTTGTTTGTGCTGCCTGCTCAGCCCTAAAAATCAGCCTTCATGCAAGTAAGCACTAGGGTGTTACAGAGGGAGGTGTGTGCTAAGTGTTATCTGGCAGCACAGTCAGGCCCATGCCATGTTGCACTGAGATATTTTGAATTATTCTGCTGACCTTTATGATAGGCTAACAAAGTACTGCAGTCACTGAAGAAGGAGGATGAGAAGAGAGTAGCTCCAGACATGGGTAACCCAAAATGTTATTGTATTCCATGACTACCTGTACCCCAAATTGTTGCCCTCCCTCAAGACCTGGCAGCCAGAAACAGAACCACGATGTCAGCAAAGGGGTGCTGCTCTTTTAAGGTTGGTGTTGCTCAGGCAGGAGCTCTCTTGCCTCACCCTCCCATTCCTGCCAGGAGAGCTGAGGCAGTGAGCACATGGCAGAGAAGCAGCCACAGCACCATGCCAAGGAAAATGGAACATCCCTGCTCCATGCAGCCACCCCAGCCTACCAGCAGCGTTGAAGTGGGAGGGCAGGGAGTCCCAGTCACCCCAGGCAGCTGTGTGCTGCTTTTGCCGAGGAGAAGGTGAAGTCCCTCCACAGGTTCCAGCTACCGATCCAGTTCAGGCCACCAGAGAGATAAGAGGGACACTTGGCAGATTTTGGACTCCAGGTTTTCTTTTTGTTTTGTTCTTGTTCCCCGTTGGTTGTTATCTGGGGAGAAGAATGAGTTTTTGTAATTGTGGAGGTTCTCTGGCCGTGTTGCTTTTCTCTCTTCGTTCTCTCTGCTCATACACAGTTGCCTATGAAGGGCATCACATTGGGGGGAGGGGTTATCCACCATTCTTTTCCTTTTTGTTCCAAGTCTGTGAGATTCAAGAACTTTGTAGCTGGTGTTTATCATATTTATTTTTTGCCTGTTGTTCCATTTTTTACTAAAGTGTTATTTTTTAACTTATATCTTCTCATATTTATCTCTCCTTTTTGGTGAAAAGGGATTGGTTAAAAAAAAGTGCAGGTAACTAATTTGGGAGTGTCCACCCCCTTAAATTGTCTTTATTTTTTGTATTGTTTCAGTGTGCCCTGTATTGAAACTTTTTAAATACCCTTCTTGAACTAAAAGTTATCATCTTTCTGTTTTTTTCCCTTTTCTTTAGTTTCTAAATTTTATTTCTCTGTTCCACAATCTAGATAACACTGATGAACTAAAACAATTGTTATCACGCTTTTCTTTCCAGTCTGATTTTTGGCTGAACCTTATTATGATGTTTGAATGTTCATTAATATCTTTGTGATCATGTTGGAAGTCTTCATAAAGTAACAGAAGTAATTACAACTGATTAGTGTGTTCTTAGACTAAGGCCTTTGTCGTAACACATTTTGCTTACAAAAACAGAGAAATGGAAAAAGAATATGAAACCTATCAAAGAATTAAAACTGGCTGATAATTTTACAAATGAGTATGAGCAGCTCCCACCTTCAGGAATCCACCTTACCTGCTAGTTTAGTTCCCTTGGTTCTTTCTGTAGGTATCAGAGAAAATGAAAGAGAAACTTCTTCAGAGGGAAGAAATGTGATTTATGTGCTCAGAAATATAGTCTTGGAAATACCTCCCTCAATTCTGTTAGGAACTCTATGAGACTGGTAACTGAGATCACTAAAGATTTAATCCCCCAAACAGAGATGGTAAAATAAATATCATCATTTGCTCAAGAGTGGACAGCAGCTAGTGTTTTAATATATGCTGCGTGATGTATTTGTAATTGCAGAGAAGTAAGGACTTAGAGGGCACATAAAATAAGGTACTTTACTTCTAGAAGACATAACAATGTATAAAAGGCAAACAATAAGGATAGGTCCCTAACACTAACAGTACATCACATGCTAAAATGAGCAGCAGTGCAGGCATTCAGTATGGCTTTGAGTGCTTTTTAATGCTTTTAGTAGATCCAAATGTAGCCAATGCTTAAAAAACAGAAGAATTTGTCTCTAATTTTTTATCTGAAGACATAGATATTAAGAGACATGTTCAGCTAATAGCTAATTCAACCTTCAAATGCAACAGCAAGATCAAAACCATTCACATAAATCCTGTTTCACTAAATAAAATATTTATTTGGAGTAGATAAGATATCTGTATTTCTGCACTTGGCAGTGGTACAACACCTACAGGGATATTGTCTTGTCCAGCTTCAAGGCCTGCATTATTAGAAGAGTGTAGAAAATGTTTATACAAGTTCTATTGATCAGAAAATACCTCTCACAATACAAGTCCTTCAGTAGCTAATTCATTCAGTCTTCCTTAATAAAGGGAAGGTTGGGTTGCTGCAACCTTAAGTCTCCATACCCACATGACAAACAGGCACTTCACAATAGCAGATTCATCAGTGCAGCAGGTAATTCTGTAATGAGACCAAATGATCTAGATGAAGTAAGCCAAATTCAGATCAACTGTAAAGTACTATAGACTAATAAAACATTAAAATAATTTGCTACTGATTATGGCAGACTTATCTCTGGAAACACTTTCAGGATTGGCTATTTTTCTAAATGGAACACTTTAGTTCATGTGGGAATTAATTCCAAAATCTCCAATGGACTCTGTTATGCAAGAGGTCACAGCAAATGATCACAATGGTTCCTTCTGGCTTTTATGATCTATGAATCTCTGAACTTGGTTCAATAAAATAAGTACAGCTGCCTAGCTGCAGACACACTAGATAATGGACTGAGCTTTCTCCTCACCCCTGATATGGAAGCTTACATTCAAAACTCCCAGCAAAACATCCACTGAAATACATTAATATTCCTCTTGATACAGGTGGCTGGCGCATAAACCTGAAAAATCTGTGTTGATTGTGTTATGTTTAGACAACTTGGGCCTGAGTTAAAAGGAAATTTAAGCACCTAGAAGAGGCAGCCTCCAGGGATGGGAAACAGTGCAGCAATGACTGGTAGTCAGTTCCAAACCCAAGAAATACATGTAACTTTTCTCTATAGTCAGATGAGAATTGTAGATACTCCAGAGAGGTGACTCCAAATCTAAGTTAGATGTCCAGGACTAGCATTACAACTGAAAATACAGGAGGGTGTGTTTATATATGTATATATACACACCAGTCAGAAAATCAGAGAACACTATGATAGAAATATTTAAGACTGATAAGCCAGGCCAGTTTCAAAGTTCATAACAAGGCTTGACTAGATTGCTGCTCATGAACAACACACAGTCACAGTGGTTGCTTTTTAATAATTTTGAATCATTATCAGGACACAGTCACAACATTCAGCCCTTACCATCATATCCTCAATTAGCTGTGCGGGCAGAGTGCTGCTGAACTGACACAGTGCAGTTACCTGGCTGACAGCTATGGGCCTTGACAGCCCATCTGGCCCTCTGGCTGAGATGACCACATCTAAGAGCTCTTCAATAAATCATGGAATCAAAGTTATAGAATGTTAAGGGTTGGAAGAGACTGTAAAGATCATCCAGTCTCAACTACCCCCTTCAAGGCAAGGACAGCTGTCCCTAGACCAGGTTGCCCAAGGCCTTATCCTGGCCTTGAACACT
This sequence comes from Melospiza melodia melodia, assembly GCF_035770615.1. NCBI lineage: Eukaryota > Metazoa > Chordata > Aves > Passeriformes > Passerellidae > Melospiza > Melospiza melodia. The sequence continues at coordinate 85,788,223 of NC_086197.1, read as the reverse complement.
GTCAGGGTTGGGGAGGCTGCAACATCCCTTGGTGACCTGTTCCATCCAGATCTCACCACCCTCATAATGATGAGGCCTATGGCTTTAAATAGTCAACAAATATTGCACATAAGACCTTGCAAAAAGCATTAAATTGAAAGCATTTAACCTGGAATTTGCATAAAACAATAACTGCTATTTATTGTCATTTTAAGTTCTACTTCTCTATAGTCAAATATCCATATGAGCAAAAATAAGACATTCCTTGCACATGGAGGCAGAAATTCATTTTTAGTAGAAAATAAATTTAGAAATTTGTTTAAGTAAAATCTTAAGTTTGTTTGTTTTGATAGGGACTCCTTCTTCCTCAGCTCTACCAAGGTAGATATAATTTTACCACTCCTAATAAATAACCAAGTGGTTATTTAAGCAGATGTTTCACCCTTCTGCATTTACTGGATGGTATTGCTTTATGTTGAAGCACATAAAAAAAAGCTTTCCAAATAGATAGATGGCTTCCCTGTACCAGCACTGGTGGTATTGCAAATCTATTCCTACTCACTGAAAGATCTGACTGTAGGGATGACATTCCTTCTTGAGACAGTTTGCTTGTTGGCAATTATGATACTTCTGCTAAACAGAAAGATGCATCATTTCTACAATACCTGTGAGAGTCCAGGGAAGATAAACCTTAGAGAGCAATGAAAATTGTGGTGTACTAAACATTTTAAATCCAAACCCATAAAACTGCACTCAAATGAGAATTCCAGAATGTCTGTTTCAAGGTTGTGGAAGGACAAGATTGTATGAGTACAAATTCATGTGGCAACTTTTCTTCTGAGTCTCTTGATGAAGGAAAGGAGCAGGTGATCTAGAGGAAAAGGAAGAATATACCCAGTATTTAACATATCATCATCACAATGACAGATCATATTGCTGGAGTCAAGATAAACAAGAGAGCCTCTGGTTATCACAAGAGAGAAAGCATAATACAAGAAAAGGAATATGGTAATGGCACATCCCCTCAAAATGGTGTATCTTCCACTATAACACTGTGGTATACCTTCCATTATAACACTGTGGTATGACTTCAGTTATATCCCTAAGGTTCAGTTTTGAGTACAAATGATCTGAGAAATCATAGAATCACTTTAGCAACCAATTGAATAAACCACTCTTGGCACTAATTCAAAATATAAATGACATAGTGTGACCAATTCCTTTCAGTTTAGTCACATATTCTAGACTTACCTAATAAAGAAGCAGAATCAGCCTTTCTTCATTTAATTTTCTGCTGATCTTGGATCACCAACGAAAAAAGTTAAAGATGAAAACCCTGCAATTTTGTTTATCCTATACTATAAGAAATTGCTCTTAAACTGGATGAGTGAATAGATGGATGGATGTGTGGAAGGATAAATGGATGGAAGGATGGAAAGAGAAAAATGATGTATATGTCAACATATTTATGCATGCACATTTTCATGTGAATAGAAATGTGTCTGTACACATGCAGCAAAAAGCGTATTTGCTACAGACAAAGCTTAGTTCAGGCAGACCCTGAGGAAATGTATTCAAAAAGAAAAAAAAAAATAAAAGGCTCTCATGAAGTTACCTGACAAGCATCCATTTCAAACAGATTCAAACACTGTGGCATGCAGGAAAAGTAGACAGTTGTGGAAAATAGAGCAGTTTCCAGTAGAAAGAAAATTTGATGCTATGCAGTAGCAAAGGTAACACTTTTGAATTTAAGAATCAAAACCAAAGAACTTTAAAAACCCAGAAATTAAATAGCTGCAGTACAGCATATACAGCTTATTAAGTCAGCCACAACATTTCAGGTTTGTGCTGCTGTTTTAACAACAGACTTCTGATTTTTAAACAAAGCTCCTGATCTCATGCAGGCTTAGCCTAGATTTTAAATTCTGATAGAAGCACTTTCATATGTTAGAGAAAACTCAATAGTTGGAAAATAGATTGTTTTTCTTCAGTGATTATTTTGTTCCACAGATCATGGAGTTGCTTAAGGCAGTGGGACGCTCCCCTGTGGTGCTTTTTGCTTGGTGTTTGTCAAGTGAGTTGCAGAATTGTTCATCCGGTACTAATAAACAATCTCATTAATGCTGTCTGAGCCCTGCTGCCTGCTCCAGCAAATCTGTCCAAACCTTCATAGACTAGTCACCTTTACTGCAACACACTCTCTCCCTTGTGTGCAGGGAGAGCTCCTCCTCCCTGCTGCATTCCTCATCTCCCCAACTACCTCTCTGTGGTCCAGTCATTAAATGAAAACAAAAAAAAAAATTATGCAGCAAAACATACCAATTTAACAGGTGTATATTGCTTTCAAAATGTACAATACAAACCGTATGATCATGGGGACTGATAATTTTTCATCCCTCTATTATTCAGGGACCTTTTTTTCCACTGTAAACAGTCTATTAGGGCAGTAGAGAAATCTGATAACCAGCAAGATATCAAATCCCATTTAAGGGTACCTTGGATCTCAGTCCTCTAGGAAGATCATATTAGTTTGCTCTGCAAAATAATATGATCTTTTTTGAGTGCCTCAAAAAGCAAATAAGTGTCAGGATTCATTCCTATTGTCTGCTTAGACATTCCTCAAAATTACTAAACCTTGCCCATGAGAATATTTTTATGGTGGATCCCCAGGAATTTCCATAGGTAGAAAGAAGGTGAAATAATAAACTATAGAAGAATCCAAAGCTTTTGTTTCTCTAAATAAAGAGGTAGGCAGATAGCCAGTTCTGTTTTTCTAAGAACAACATTTTTGGGTTGAGGATTTAAAAGATTTAACTTGGGTTTTTCTTATTCAGTTATTATTTTTGTCCCATGTAGATTCTTTATATTGTATTTGTAAGCAACAGGCTTACAGTTCAAAATTATATTTCTCTGAGTATGAGAAGAGGAACCATTAATGACAAAATGACAAGTCAGACTATCCTTAAAAGAGAAGGTGTGCAGATGTAAAAGTGTTGAAAAAAGACCTACAGAGCATCTATACAATGCAAATATAAGATCTGAAGGCTCTTAAGCCTCTAGAGTGAACAAATTCAATGCAAGAAACATGAAAATAACAAAAGGTCATTACAGAGACTGTTTCTGAACAGCCAGAAATATCAACTCCTGCACTGAGGGCAGACCTACAACATGAAACATCCACATGACAGATTTCTTTGGGATCAGGGGAAGGCATTCATGTGTGTGCATTTCACATCATCCCTCTGCTCAGTCCATTCAGGTAGTGCAATTTCAGGACCCTGCTCTTACAAAATTGTGATGAGAGTCATTCCTCTCTGACTATGCTAGAGTGAATCACATAAAGTGATAGTTCTTTCCAAAGGATCAGGAAAATAACTGTTTAATGAGGAGACAGGTAGCCTACTTTGGCTTTCAAAACTTGCTTAGAGCAATAAGGGCATCTGGATTTTTGCAGGCTTCCTCAGAATTATTCATGTATACTGAAAATCTCATTTATTTTATTCTTATAAAATATGCTTGGCAATTTACTCATGTCAGACAGGGGAAAGGAAGATGATTCTTTACCTTTATATTCAGATGCTTCTTCAGAACTGAGAAGCAGATATTTAAAATTGGGCTGAGTTTTGTTGATGCTGTTTCATAAACTTTCCTCTTACGTTCTCATCTGAAGCTACATCCTGCCTGGCACAGCAAACCAAGGAGCTGTCCTATGACAGTCGCTGCCATGCCTAGACCCACCATTCAAGATGGGGGAAATAGGAAAGGCCTCATATTCTGCTGTATCTGCTTTCTAATGTCTTTTTCTTTATTAAAAATATATTAAACATAAAAGGGTTTCCAATATTGTTATGTTTGAAAGGAGTTACCAAAAGTGTAAATGTTTTTAGCTATTAGTTCTTAGTGAATACAAGTCTCCTTGACATAAGAGAGAGATTTTGACTAAGCTTAAAATAGTTCTTATTGCCTTCATAACTGGAATTCATGAGAGGAATTCCTGTGCATAAAAAGTTCATGAAACATAGAATGAACACCAGGAAAACAAGCCAATACATCCCTTGTTCTTAACTGAATTAAATACTTCTGATATAATTTGTGATTAGCTGATTGCCTTGTTTGCTAAACAAATGCAGCTTCTATCAGCTATCAGGATGAAATAATCCCAATGTATGACTCTGCTGAATAATCAGTCAGCTCAGCTATTTCAATACAGCCCAACACATAACAATCTACCAAAAGGAGTCAGAAACTAATAAACAGACATATCATCAAATAAAAGCAATTTATTCTTCGCCAATTTTCTTCCTATTGCCATTGTCCATGTTCTCCCTCACCATTCCTGCTCATTTTGCTAAATGCAATTATGCATTTTTTATCTCTTCTTCCATTTCTATCTTTTGTCCTTTCTAGTTATTTTCACCCTTTTAATGTCATATCTATTTTCTTTTTTGCCTTTGCAATTCTAGTTTAAAGACCTTCCTACAGTCTTCATTCCTTTTCTATATGGTGATTTATTCAGTTTCTGCAATCTTCTGCCTAAATTTTCTACACAATCTTGTGTTCTGAACATGCACTTAAAGGATTTATTTTTCACTTTTTTTTTTTACTGAAACCCCATCCAAGAAAGGCAGTATAATTTGCAACATTCTTCTATGTCAGGAAGCTAATCTAGCACATCAAGCACAGGACTACTTTCCAGGCTTGTGCTCCACCACAGAGCTGACTATCATGTAATGCCTATCCAAGCATAGTATGTTTGTCAACACAGCACTGCCCCACAGCACAGGAGAAGATCCCTAATTCAGCACTGACTTACATAACAGATGTCTCCTCATTCACACAGAAGCACCCTCACAGAGCCATTCCTGCAGGCAGCAGGCAGCCTTGGGAGGAGTGTGTGTGTGTTTGTGAATCCACCATTCCTGCACCTGCAGCACTTGGCAGCCTCTGTTGTGTTTTTGTGGTGGGCTGACCTTGTCCATCTGCTGCTCGTGCCCACCCAGCTGCTCTCTCACTGCCCCTCCTCAACAGGATGAGGAGGAATAGCATGAGAATGCTCATGGGAGATGAATACAGGGAGGTCACTTACCAGTGACTGTCATGGGGAAAATAGACCTAACTTGGAAAAAACTGATTTAATTTATTGACAATTGAAATAGATTTGCAAGTGAGAAACAATGATTAAAATGACACTCCAGCCCTAGAGCAGCACGAGGGGATGGGGAATGGGGACTGATCAGTACATAACAGCTCCTCTCTGATGATCCTTGCTCCAGAGTGGGTTATTCCACGGGGTGCAGTCCTGCAGGATAAACAACCTCCAGTGGCGTCTCTCCAGGGAGTATCTGATCGAGCACCTACAGTACATCATTCAACAGCTTCTTGTCTGACCTTGCTGTCTGCAGAGCTGTTTCTTACACCTTTTTCCCTCTTCCTTGGCCTTTATGGCCTTTCTGTGCCCTGCCTTAAGTACATTTTCACCATGCAGCTGTGCCTAGCTGTGGGCGGGCTGGGACGGGCAGGGCCCCTCACAGAGCAGGGGACAGGATGGCCACATGCTGGCCCACAGAGCTCATACAAAAACACCTCAAGACAGGCTCAATGGGCTGCCCCAGTGTGAAGGGATAGAATGTAAGAAAAAAGTGCAGAAGGTAATCTCACCCCTGAGGAGTTACAGATGTACTAATCACAAAAGATTAGGAACAGGCCTGCCATTAATAGGCCACAGCTATGTCCAATAAGAAGACAAGTGCTACAAAACAGTTGGAGTTTGTTGGCTGTGCTATGAGGAAGAAGGAGTCAGTGCTGTGAGGAGTTGCCCATGAGAAATCACTGAGAAGGTCTGGAACATTTGCAATAAGATGACAACACCCCAGCTCCCCAACACCCACACAGGCTTGAGTGTGTGACAGAGCAGCTGCAGCTGGGCCTTGCACTCATGGCTATGCATGAATACAGCTGGGCAGAAGTTTCTTGATTTTTGTTTAAGCATTTTGGATGTTTTTATCATTTTGTCCATGACCAGAGAGATATACCTATTACATGAAATGTTGCATTTTTTACACTTTGATCTCTTAATTTGGCTACAAGGTCAGCATGTTTTAGCTCAGTGCAGTGACTTAGATCAAAAATGCACCCCGGCATATTCTAACAAATGTACAATCAAAACTCTTGCAGCTTTCCTTACTGTAATAGCCAAATGGCTTGCAGTGGTGATGGCATTTTCGCCATTTTATGCTGTAAGGACAGATATATATGTTTTTAGGAGCTCTACTGTGTAGATCCTGAAGGATCTGGTCTGTAGGGGTTAAGATGTATCTTTAGCAAGTTCATGCATATCAATGCATTCTTCAGCAGCTCTGAGCTCAGTAAATGTTTCGCTTCAGATGTTCCCATTAAGAATTAACATAATAAGTCAAAGACAAAAAAAGTTACAAGAAAAAAATAATAATGGAAATACATTTGAGGCAAAATACGAAATAGTTGCTGACGGTGTTGGTAATTTACACAGATAAGGGAGAGCAATGCTCTCTTAGTGAACCAGAAGAAAATCCTCAATTTTTGTCATATTTTTATATACCAAAAATAATCATTATTTATAATTACATCTGTTGTGTATAGGTGTATCAGGTGAAAGGTGAGTTAGGTGTGCAACAGATGATCAAAGCAGCCCCTGGCCTTCACTGAAGAAGGCAGGACCAGATCTCTGCAAGTCTCCTTGAGCAATGCTGCCATAGGGACATGAAAAAGTTAATACAATGCAAAGCAATTTCAGCCCTAATTTTGTACCAGACCATCCTCTGGACTGTAAGACAATCCAGGGTTAGAAAGAACCATACCCTCTCAACACGGTTTCTTTTACTCCATCAGATCACCTCTGCCACAGCAAACTTTTAGGTACCTGGAAAATGAGATATTTTGTCCCTTTGAACTGGTCTGAGAGAAGATCAAAAGCTTACCTAGACTATTCAAAAATGTGTATTTGTTAGCCCTCTGAAACTAGCACCAGACACTTGAAGTCACTTTACTGAGAGAGGTCATTCCACAGTACTGGAATGGTTCAGAAATGGATTGTGGTTGAAATAAGTCATAAATTGTTATTGCATAGTATTCAAGACTGATATACTGTGGATTCTTCAGTGGAATGCATTGGTAATACCAATGATTTTGAATGTAGAGTGTAACTTTCTGCAGATGCAGGAACTGTAACTTTCTGCAGCTGCCTTTTCAAATAATTTCACTTATTTTCCTCATCTAAGATTTACACAAAGCCTCTTAAAACCAAACAGAATCCCTGAGTTGGTTTTCCACTGCTGACATTCTTTGACTAAATCTGTATATTGGTTAGGATGCCATTCACTGCCAAAGGATTGCAAAAGGTCTTCTCTGAATATAGCAACCTTCAAATGTCTGTTTAATACTTTAACTGCCCTTAATTTAGTAGCCAGGCTGAACTAATTATCATGAACATCAAAAGGTTTCCAGAAATACAGTCATTAAATATTTTTTTCTTTTTCATAGCATTAAAAAGCAACTCCTGGCTTTATTAGCACAAGTTTTCTCTTTAATTGGGTGCTAATGATGGTGCTTTTTCAAGGATTTTCACAGCTAGTACCTTGGGGTAAATAAACATATAAATAGCTCTGGTAAGCTTAGGGGCTGAAATTTCAGGTTAACGGCATCATTATAGAGAGGATATACAATTACTACTAGAAGTACTTCCTGAAATTATTGCTGGTGCTTTACATTTCCAAATGACTCTTAGCATGACTGAAGTCATTAATATATGCCTAACCATTAAAGAAATAAAAGTTATATTCTTACAGCTTTGGTCAACCTTTAAATAGCTATTTACTGAATTTCAGGGATACTTTTTTTTTCTTTCTTTACAGTGAACAAAACATGGGGAGGATTCCTCCAGCAGCAGCCTCTCAAACAATTGGAATGTGAAGAAACAGAATCTCAGAGGAACATTTTAAAATACACATTTTGGTCTTCCATGTATTTAATTAAAGACTATTTGCTCAGTATAGTCACAAATGATGTTTATTGGTATCTTGAGTACTGTAATTTACGTTGCATTTTACTTTGTACCCAAAGATTCCAGGGAGGCAATCAAGCTCCTGTCCTTCTTCTTGACTTAAACAAATTGAGGCTAAAGCTCTTTCCTTGTCTTTTCCCTCTGGTGGTGCAGGAGGGTATGGAGGAGTGAGGGCTGTCACTGATGACATTTAATGCACGAGATTTGTCAGTGATGGAGCACTGTAAGTTCTGGTCCTACCCTCCCTTACTCTAGTGGTAACACAAGCCATTATTCTTTAGGAAACCCATAACAGCCTGCTGTCACCAACCTCAGTGTGCAGAGCACTGTCTTACACCAGAGACTAGCTCTGTTCCTGTTCTCAGGAACTTCTGTTCTAAGATTCCAGGAGAAGAACAAATCAAAATGTTATTAATGTGTTTTATGCACTGACCTTAACAGCAGTGGCTTTAGTTGGGAAAACATTACTTTTTGGTACATATTCTTTCCTAAAAAAGTGCTTCATTCACTGTAGCAGACCTAAATTTTCCCCCACTTAGACAAGGAAGAAAAGAAGCAGCGAGTGAGCTACAATTCAGCTATTCTCCAGACATCACAGGTCAGATTTCCCTTTATAACAGATTTTTAAATGCAGGATAACTGCCATTCATGTGAACTAGAAACTCTCTACTCTTTAGGAACTCTGACATTTTGATCTAGATAATAGACTGGTTAGCCTATGAAACAGGAACAGAGGAAAAAGTAAATTAGAAAAGTTAATACTGAAAAAGTTCACTTTTGAACTTTGTATTTGTTTAGAGCATTTTACAGTCTACTTAAAATACTTAAAATTTTCTTCACTAAATGAAAAACTGAGAATTATTCTTTTATTTCTTATCAAAAACTTCACTGAAAGGAATAAGTTTGAAGGAAACAAATGACAGGTGACTTGGTGACTTTGTTTCTCAACACATCATGAGGTGCTCACAGGTAGGGGAGTACTTGGTGTGTACATGGACACTAAGGGAGCCTTCACCAGGAAAAGCAGTGGAGTCTTGGCATTTCCAGGGTTGCTGCAGAATGTTTCCTGTGGTATTCAATCACAGATAAAATGTGCAAACTTATACTCAGTCCCATGCAGCTTTTTGAATAAGCCATATAAATATAGAAGATAATTTTTGCATTTTCCTAACATTGCTGCAAAGCTAATAACAGTATTTCCTACTAATGCTAAAATCTTACCATTCTAAAGATTTTCTAGGCACAAAAACACCCCAAAACAACCCACAAATTTTAATGATTTTACTAAGCAAACTCATGTTGTACTTTAGATTTTTTTATTTTCAGCGTTGAAACTAAGCAACATCTCATTGTGACTGAAAAAAACCCTACTTCAAACCAATTGCCCTCTGTCTCTGAATAAGGTGAGATGATAAGAATTTGCCAGACAGAGACCTGAACCTTACTCCTTACAAAAGAAAAGTTTGCTCACTAGAGTCTTTGTGCTTTTAGCTATAGGAATGCATCACCTTCTTTAACAATGCCCTCTGGTCAGCTGGTTTTCTGCACTAGGCATTCTGCTCCAGATAGATGTGGAGATTATTAATCATGACAGTATTTTACCTCCTACTGCCCTGACCTTCACTGGGGAAGTGAAGATCTCAGAAACAGAATATCTGAAAGAGCAGATTAATTCGGGATGAGTCCTCTTCATTTTGGGCCAGATCCCAAACCAGAGTCAATCTGAAAACTCTGCTGAAGGCAAAAGAATCTTGTTATTGAAACCAGTTGAATTTTTTCTGCCACAGCAGTCTCTGTATGCTTAGGAGAAATTTACTTTTCACTTGATTCTAGGGTACCTAAAAATATTAAAATCACTAAAGTAAGTATACCCATATTATATATAAATGGTACCACTTAGATTCTTTGGAAGTCAAACTATCATGATTGGCACCTTGAAATTTTGACTGTAAATAAGGAATAATTTGATTCTTGCAGGCTAGTCCTCGGATAATTTTGCAAACTATCTTCTTCCTATAATTGCTGGAATTTTTTTCCAGCACTTTACTAGTAAATATTATGAATATATGAAGATGTCCAGTCTTGATTTCTTATTTCCAAGGAAGGTTCTAACTACAACAAAAAGTACAAAATATGTCTGTAATATTTAGTGGCATCAAAAATTTACACGGAAATTTAAAAAGGAAACAAAACCTGCAAGAGTCCCCACAAAACCCCTGAACATTGAAAACAAACTAGTAATTCTCCAGAAAGCTGTTCATCATATTTCAGTTTTTGAGGCTGGCAATGCAGCTGTTAGTCCCATTTCACAATTGAAGAAACTGAAGCAGTGTTTTGGATTGATCAGGGTGAGGTACTTTGAAAACGAGCCAAATGTCAGGGTTCAGAGGCAGGAGGGACCGCTAAGGTTCCCAAAAGCTCCAGATAAAAGCTCAAATTATATTCGTCTACCTTTTAGAGTTCATCATCATGTAATCAGCTATTGCCTCAGAGAAAACTAATCAACCCTTGTCCTTTCAGGGTGATTGTAGTGACAGGCTCTGTTTTGGAAAGCCAGAGACCCTCACTGTAAGCCAGCATGCAGTTCTCCATGCCTTGTAACTCAGTGGAAAATCTCAGCAACAGATGATTAGCCAAATTTGTGCAAAAGTAATTTATGCCAGTGTAAATAATATAACAAATCCTCACAGATTACTTAACTAAATATGCTACTGGAAGTTGGCAAAAAGCCTTTCCAAGAGGAGAAAAGAAATTTAATTAGAAAGTGTACTAATGCCCTCTATTTTTGACAAGGAATAAATCTTCATGAGACCCATCTCATCAATAGTTTGCAACTTCCTCAAAAAGCAGCCACAGCCAGGGCAGAAGCAGAACAAGCTGCCCCACTAATGAGCTTGAGCTCGTGTTTGAAGGAAGAGCAGTGCCAATGACAGGAGGTCGATAAAATTCTGACACAGAGGAGGGCAGAGGGGCTGCATGGCTGCCCAACTGTGGTCACTGCTCAAGGCTGAGGAGCACCTGCCCTCTGGGACACGCTCATGCATTGGCATGAGCCAGCACCTGCTGTCAGGGGGTCTCCAGAGTGCCTGAGCTCATGGCCCAGGATCAGCTCCCACACTCTCTGCTTGGGAACAAAAGGAGCACCAGCTTCCATCCCCCCTGTCTGACGGGATCCTGCCACCAGAGCCTGACTCAGCCACGGTCCTGAAAGCGAGCTGCTCCCTGTTTGCAAACGGTGAGCAGGTCACATTTACACTCCCCAGTTTTCCATTTTGTAGGAAGCCGCAGTCCCACACCCGTGTGGGTGTCGCGTAACTTTTCCCACAGGGGTGGGTGGTTCACCTCTGCAGGGTGAGGTGAATTTCAGGAAAGCTGGAAGCCCAGAAGCACCACAGCCCCTCAAGGTGCCTGTGCTGCTGTGGCTGCCACCATGGTGGGTGAGCAGCTTCCCAGCAAAATGGCACACACACAGGGTCCTTGTGTGCTCAGCTCTTGCCCCAGCTTCAAAAGAAAAAAAAATCTTTTAGTAAATTTTCTTTTTTTATCCCTTCCTCCTTGTCTAGAGAAAGTTCCCACAGTTTACCAGCAGGAACCAAGGTCCTGTATGGAAGAGCTGCCAAGAGACACTTTGGAGCAGCAGTGCAATGGGAACATCCAACTGCACCCAACTCTGCTCTTCCCACAAAGTAAAACAAAGTGGTATTATAGTTTGGGTTCAGGAGAACAAATGCTTTCCATGCTGTTGTTATACAAATCTCAGTTTCCAATACAATGGGTATTTTACACAGTAATTAATTTAAGAAAACATTTTTTTAATTATAACACTTTTTATAATAGTTTCCCTGTGATAACCTACAAATCCAAACAGAGTTTCATGCCCTCTGAGGTGATTTCTCTTTTAAAATGCTTTTATTTTAAGCATAATTTTTTCTTGTACTTCATAGTGTATGCAATAAATAAAAGGATAATATTGATCGTGCAGTGTTTACTGCAGAGAAACAGTCTCATTTTAATTATTCTGCAAATAATACAGCTTTAAGTGTAGAAATATAAGCCGGTAGTTTATGCAATGTTCTAAGAAATGGTAAAAGAAGAAAAGAAACTCTGCTTGTGTATACACACTATAATGTTTCCTCAGGCAGTTTGGATTAAAAAAGAGCTCCTGCTGGGACTTTTTAAGAATAAAAGCAATTAACACAACTCTTCACTGTTTACATTCTCAAGACCTTCTCTCTCTCTTATTAAAAGCAATTGAAAAACTCCCCATTAAATCACAAGACTAAGACAAGACCTCTAATTTTTCTGTCAACTTTCTACACTGTGATGTGGGTGTGTTGTTTTGCTGGCATTTGAGATAAAAAGAGAAACTACATGGGTAGGTTTTCTCAGTATTTAGAATACCTTTTTTATGAACTTTTTACACAATTATGGGGATTGGGTCTAACCTGCATTTTTTAATCAGGTCTTTCTTTAATAAGATTGAGATACTAAGGAAAAATTATTGTAGCCTATTCTAAATTTATCTCACAGTCAGCTTTGTCAGTGGAAGACAAAGACACTATAATTCAGTAATATTGCATTCTGGTAAGCTCCTTTTTTTTTTTTTTCCCAGAACTACTAGCTGGAATGTGCAAAATACAATTTTTCTTATACATTTCTAACAAAAAATTATTGCAGGTGATGGATAAAAGGTAAGGTACATTTATTTAAATACTTTGTCTAATGTCTCATAAAACCTTAATATCTGCAAAATTTATTTCAATTGGAATAGTAATAACCAAAATATTACTAAGTGGAAACTATCCAAATAGCCATAAATACATGACAGTGATAGATATAAAGGTTTTGATTTGTGGGAAGAAGTATTGAAGAATCAGTTTTGTTTGAAGTTCCTCCAACAAATTTTGAAAATCAGAAGCAAATTTGGAAAAAAAAAAAGACAAAAGGTATCTTAAGAAATTTGAAGTTTTAAGTTTGAATTTTGGTATCAAAAAGTGGGACAACTTAAGGCACTTCAGTCCCATCTCTGAGTAGGACTCATGCAGATCAAAACGTGTAAAAAAGGAGAAACCAGGAAAGCATTTACATCAGAGCTGATGGCACAGTCCTGTCACCATGTGGCAGCACCCACTGCTGCCAGGCTGCCAACACCCCTTTGTTCTGGCAGTGCCTCAGACCATGGCTTCAGCCTGCACTGTTCTCTGTGGCTACCTCAGCTTTTGTCTCCTTTTCTGAAGGACATGGAAGAACTAACTGGATTTCTTCATTTCCTTTCCACTAATCTTTATTCTTTTAACTAAGTCTGGTGATAGAGAAGTCACAATGGTCTTTGTCCACTTTATGCTCTAAAGAAAGGTAATAGAACCACTTTTTAATGCTCAGAAGCCTTCAGTAAGTCAGAAAATATAAATAAAATCTAATGTAAGAAAAGATAAAACTGTTAATCTTGTTTCTCTTGGCTTCTTTTCAGATAATTTCCCTCTCCTATTTAATTCTTGAATTTTGACATTTCCATATCCCAAATTCAAGCCTTGGAAAGATGAGATGCCCTAAATAGTAATGAGTAGGTGCATCTTGTTCATTGAATGAATACAGAAAAATTACAAAATTAATCATGGGGTTTTTTCCACTATGATTAGCAAATGAGGGTTTGTCATTGTCCACGTTTTGAAATAATATTTTAAGCTGGAGGAAAAACTAGACAACCAGAATTCCAGGGCTCATACACATTGTGACGCTCACCATCCTGCAAACACTTCCTCAGGGCCTCCTGCTGCCTGTTTCTGAAACCATTCTCAGGAAGGCTGAGTTATGCCCTGGGACTGCACTACCGACTATGCCCTGCTAAACAGACAATTTTGGGTTGCCATAATGCCTTCAAATCTTGGAGCGAGAGTAGCAGCTCCTTCTGAGGTACACCATGGTGCACACCACGGTGCTAATGCCGAGTTCAGTGGAGACAGAAGAGTTCCCATAGCTGAGAAGCTGCAACTGTGGTGGCTTTTTAATGCTGAGGACCACATTTTAGGTTAATATTTTCCAAAATATTATCAGAGGTTTTAATGCTGTGGGGTAGAGTAACGTATACTGAGCAGATAACGCGCAATACGTGGTTATGTTCAAGGCTTTCGTTTGAGTTAAAAATACAGAAGCTGTTAAGAGGTGTTCCTACTTCTAAACAGCCCCTATACTTCTAAAAGGATTGTTTCAAAACTAGGTGCCTGAATGAAAGTGAATATCAGTGAAGACTGGTTAGACCAAAGGAACATGTTTCTGCACTACTGGAGCTGCCGGTTTTGAGGGTACTGGGGCCATCAGAACGTGCCTTAGGGCTGCTCGCAGTGCAGCCCCAGACATGAGCACAGGATAACAGGCTTCAAACATGCTCCCAGAGTTGGAAACAGCAGCAAAACTATCAGCAGAATAATTTGTGGGGGCAATTTCAGTCCAAGATTGCCATCTTGTGGACTGCAGCTGCAGAAGAAAATTTTTACAATTTATATTTGCTATCTTGTGATCAGCAATGACAAATTTATTGCACTCTAAAAAAAATTTATTACTTTTCAATGAATCTTTAAGATCAAATTAAGGATGTTCAGCTCTCCTGAAACAATCAGGAATTCCAGTTTACGAAAAATTAATAGTATCTGATAATAAATATTTTACAGCATCAACTTTTTACAATTACAGGGAACATTTTTGCGTGCAAGAATGATCAATCTATACAGGCTGGGGGATGAAGGGACTGAGAACAGCCCTGCTGAGAAGGACTTGGAGGAGAGGTGGATGAGAGGCTGGACATGACCCAGCAATGTGCAGCACAGAAAGCCAAACATGCCCTTGGCTGCATCCAAAGCAGTGTGGGCAGCAGGGAGAGGGAAGGGATTCTGCCCCTCTACACGGCTCAGATGGACTCCTCTTGGAATGCAGTGTCCACTTCTGGGTCCCCAGCAGAGAAGGACATGAACCTTCTGGAGAGAGTCCAGACGGCCACGGAGATGGTCAGGGGGCTGAAGCACCTCTGCTCTGAAGAAAGGCTGGAAGAGTTGGGGTTCTTCAGCCTGGAGACCTCATTGCAGCCCTCCACTACATACAGGGGGATTATAAAAAGATGGGGACCAATTTTTATTAGGGCCTATTGTGACAGAACAAGGAATGACGTTTCAAATTAAAAGGGGCTACATTTAGGCAAGCTGTGGGGAACAAATTTTTTACAACATGGATGGAGGAACAATGGAATAGTTGCTCAGAGGGATCATAGGTACCCCATCCTTAAAAACATTCAAGACCAGGTTAGATGGAGCTTTGAGCAATCTAGTTGAAGATGTCCCTGATCATTGCAGGAGACTAGGACTAGATGACCTTTAGTGGTCCATTCCAACACATAATATTCTATTCTAAGACTATGATTAATGGTTTATAAATTTAGACATAAAAATTTAATTTAACCTTTCAGAAGGTGACTTGGTAAAGTAATATTCTCTCCCAAAAGACTTCAGCTAGAAAAGCAGCTTTAATACAGGAAAACTGCTCACCTATCAAGTTACACAGGCAACTGATTTCTTTAAAAGTTAGTGGGCATAAATTATTTTATTTATTCACTATTTGGATCTAAAATATTTTAACATGTCTGCATCCTACTTAAATATATTTTAGAATGCTGATTTTTAAAAAAATACCAAAACACATAAACAAACACTCTGTTCTCAAGGAAAGATGAATATAATAAGGAACGGTTTTAAGCCCTATTATCTTAAATAATAATAATAGGGACCACAGAGCATATATCCAATGATATGTGATGTACATATGTGTGTTTGATTTACTTAGGTTTACCATTGCCATACTTTTGAAACTGCCTGCTTTGTAAGCACACTGCCCTGCTGGACTGGGATTGCTGGGCTTGGAAATCTCAGACATTCCCTACAGCAGGGCACATCTGGAGAATGCAGGTTCGTTATGGGGAACGCTGAGCCCTGCTCCCTGCTCTGTCATCTGCTGCCAGTGAGACTATTTCATCCAAAGATAAAAGCTAAGAGCATTGTTTTATGTTTTCTAGGACTCTGCAAAATGTGCAGCTTCTCTGTACTGTTAATGCATAGCTTACAATGAGACCTCAAAATGCCACGTTCATTTGAGAAGCCAATAGGCCTGTGTTGAAAGGGACCCTTGGTCAATAATAACAACATATTGGGGATGCATGATATAGACAGTGTCAAATTGGGACATTATTGAAGATATACTACTTTTCTTTAAACATTTTACATTTTATTTTGGAGCTACAAATGAGAAACAATAAGAAGCCTGAAATCTAATCACATAGTAGCAATCCAGTAACAATCAATTACTATCAGCCTGATTTGCATTTAATTTACAGCATCATTTTCGTAAATGGAAGCTTTCTTTTAATATTTTATACTGTATTGCTGTCACTTTAAAATGTGCATTAAATATATAATATCAGCTAGTTAACTGTAAGAGATTTCTAGTGCAATTTTCCATAATATTTTATATAATGATCACTCATTCTCAGTTAACTTTGTCTCAGCTCTATTTACTCTGCTCTTTATTTGGTGTGGTAATACACAGAGGAGATTCAAGTAAACACATACAACTTCAATCACAAAGTTGAAAAAATGCAAACGTATTCAACCATTTGTGTCTGTGATAATCAGACGAATTTTAACAGTGAACATTTATTTTGACTTTCCAAGTTGGAATTATTTATACATTACTTTTAGAAGCTTTAAAATTCTTCCTGTCTAGATTAAATGAAGACAAATGCTGCTTCACTTTTGAAAAAGAATCATTAATACCTTGAATGGGCCATGTACAAAAGATTGCAGCATTTGAGAACGTGCAACATAATGCCTCAATGGACATCAGTGCCTGTCTGAAAAGCTCAGGTCTGTAATACAGCACACATGGCACACTCTAGAGCAATGTGTGGGGCAATATTTCAGTCCTTTAAAACAAGAAACGCAAGCAAACAGGCTGGCTCCCTTCCCCCTAAGGTGTGAATTTGGCTGAAAAAAGACACTCCCATGTTAACACACTCACACCTTAGCAGAATGATGGTCACAGACTCCATTCTGCTGTTATTAAGTCTGTGAACACAGACGAGATTGACATAAGCAGAGATAAGACCAAACAAAAAAATCCATATCTTCATGGTGTGTGTTGTTGCAGTAAGCTTTGTACATTTTATTGCTTTATCTTCTCTTCAAATTTTGCAACTTTTCATTATTATAAAATACTCATACAAAACACATGAGCAGGAGCAGATGTTGTGTCATAACAATAACAAATATACATATCCTCCTCATGTGATGTTTTTTCACATGTTTATATTATCACCTTTCTGTTAAATTGCAGTTTTGAAGAAAACATCAGATGTGACATCAAACATCATAAAAAGGAAAATAAATTGTACCTGTAGAGGATAATTTCATATGGGTGTCTAAAGAGGCCATGTACTGTCAGTGTCCTGTATATATCAGCTGAATAATCCAAAATTCTGAAGGTGTCTACTGACACTAAAGACATAATCACTAAGTCTCCTCCAGTTCTAATTACCTATCTAATGTTCCATGTTGAAAGAAACATCCCAGTGTTTCTTTCAACATGGAGCATTAAATGGATCTATTTTTAAAGAGCTGCCTAATGCAATACTAATGGCATGGAGACCAGTATTTCCACTGAAAAAACATAAAGGAATAAAACCAGTGAGCTCCTGAGATAAGCCACTTGTAGCTTATACTTTATGATACCACCCAGAGAGACACAGGGACACAGAAAATTCCACACTTAATGAAAATTCCACTTCTGCCTGGTGCTGCACAGAGAAATATGTACGGAATCCTGCTGTGGACCTCAGTTAATAATTCCTCAATGAAATTAATAGGAATATGAGGGCAAAATCATTGTTTGCACATTTGAGTAGTAATCTGCAAATGTCAAAAGTTTAAACTAATACTAGAAAACAGGTTATGTGGGGTTTACTCCTTTGGGAAACATCAAATATCATTAGAAATGTTTTAGATTTTTATCTTGGTCACCAACAGCATGTTTCAGCAAGGGCTAAACTTCTGCCAATTGACTGCGGCTAACACACTTTATTCATGCAAAGAAGTTGTTGTTGTTGTTGTTGTTGTTGTTGTTGTTGTTGTTGTTGTTGTTGTTAGTAGTAGTAGTAGTAGTAGTATTAGTATTAGTATTAGTATTAGTATTAGTATTAGTATTAGTATTAGTATTATTATATTGCAGAATAGAGTCTGGAGCTTACTGGGAGTCCTTCACATCTATCAAAACAATAGGGATTTCTTGGGAGTTTCTGTGTACATGTATCAATCATCTCCTGGTCCATATGTTTGCTGCAGCCATGTGCTGGAGTTCACTTTAAAACCTCCATTGATTAAAAAATGTCCCAGCTGTTTCTCAGAAATATATTTTTCTGTGAAGACACTTGGTCTGCTTCACTCAGTTTAACAGAGCCTCTGTATTTATAAGGACATTAAACCATCACTGTGCAGAAGCTGACTGAGCAAAATTTCTTTGCAAACCAGCTTTAAGTTTTAGTGGGTTTAGTTTAGAATAGGCTTTAAAAAATATTTCTATAGCAGAATCCAGGACTTAAGACCCAAAGGCTCAGATTATCCACTCTTGCCTGTAAAAGGACACATTTTTAATCTCTCTGGATGTTAAGCCTAGACATTTTTGTACCTACTTTCTCTACCTGTGCAAGCAGATAATCTTGGTGGAATTGCAGTAATAATTTTAAGCAGTGCCACACCGTGAGCCTTGCCATTGTCACCCACAGGTCTGTCACATTATGGGAATTGTCTGTAACCCAGTGATGAAAAGATATTAATACTGCATCACTACATATATGCTTCATACTTTTAACAGACATTTTTATTAATCACTTGCTGGGTTTTTCTGGTGCAACAATATTCTGGGTTCCTCTCAGTTGCTTGGCAGGTCATGGAGAAACAGAGTTAAAGCTGTGGATGTTATTTTCCATGGTCATTTTGGGGCCAATTATACAATCAACTTGACCAGAACACCAAGGAAAATGGTTTCTGCCATAGCAATGGTGCCAGCTGCATTCCAGACCTGCACAGGCAGCCTTGGCTGCTCCCACAGAGCCTGTTCTGGATGGAGGGAGCAGGGGAAGGATGAGAAGCTGCTGCAGTGACCATGACAGGCTGCATGACACAGCGCTGTGTGGTTACAGCCAGAGAAACACGGGTGACACAGAGGGATTCCCTGTTCCTGGCTCAGGGCTGCTGCACAAGAGAGGTGTCCTCTGCATCCTGTTTGGGATGGGCAGATACCCAAATCACACACTGTTCTCTAACAGCCATGACTTTGAAGGAGAGCAAATGTAGCCCAGTACCCCAGAGGTCTTTAGAAAATGAATATGGAGCATAATGCAATATAATTAATCTCTGCTGTTTTATCCCTAAATAACTCAAATTTTCTCCTCAGTACTTTTGTAGTTGTTTGGTTTTTTTTGGTTGTTTTTTTTTTTTTTTGTTGTTGTTGCTTATTTGGGGTTTTTTTGCATGAAAAGGAAATTAATTTCAAAGTCCCAAGTAAGCTGTCTTTGAAAGGTGGATCATGGTTTTGCACCCAAAGAACCTGTAGTTCCACCTTAGAATCACATAAATATTTTAAATGAACATACTCAGGTTCTGAGAAGAGCTGACCATCTGTCAGGAATAAGGAGAAATCCCTCCAGATCTGGTTTGGACAGGAGGTTGTGTTAACCACCTGTCTGTACATATGTCTGTAGGGACATCTGGGACCAGCTCAGTGTGACCTCTGTGTTCATTTAGATTTATTTTAACAGGCAATACGTTCTGCTGAAACAAAACTGTCCCTGTGGTATCACCCATCAAAGAGAGAATCTGCAGCATAAAGAGCAGGCTTCAAGGGGGAAAACACACAATTCTCTTCAAAGATGTCAATATTCTGGAGTTTTTACTCAAATCATAGCTGGAATGTTCTCTGGGTAAAAGTTGTGTGCAAGTAAAAAGGGCATGGTCATTGGAAGGATTAAAATAGGACTTGGATGTGAAGTTAAATTAAGACTGACATGGGAAAAACCCCACAAATTACTATATTCTGCTAATTTCTGGTAGAAAACAGAGGAATCTCCTGATGTTAAGATGTAATAAACTTTCAGATGTTAAGATGTAAGAAACTTTCTGTGAAGAGAAAGGTTTGATAAGGTTTTGGTGACAGCTAAACTAGATTTGTAGTTTAGGCTCTCCTTTCTCTAAGCCTCCAAAATGTTCCCAGGCAAACTTTTTATCAGACTGCTAACAAGAATTACAGCATCAAGCCAGGATAAAAGATTTATATTTCAACCACACACAGCTTCCCTGTTCAGGGTACATTTATGAGCTGATAGAAAACCCATAATAATGAAATTATTTCCTATTAAAATTATAATAAAGTGCTACACAATGTCATTGTAAGTATAAAGATGTTCTTAGAGTTTCCACTAGTCTATTAATTTCAGTATTATTTCTAATACTGATTATGTTATTTTAAATGTCAGTACCATTAAGTATTTCACAATTAAAATACTAAGAAGTGTGATGAGACTTGTTATAAATACTTATATCAATGTTATAAATATGGATAGCACCAGGAACATAAAAATAGTGTTTGAATTAAGACATATTTGTGTTTAATAGATCATGTGAAATGCCTTGAGCGTGAGTAACTGCAGTTTCCATGGAGTCATTTAGCTTTGATGTTTTCCATTTTTTAACACAAACAAAAACTCCAGAAAAAATAAGAATACTACTTATCTGTGTCACTTGTCACTGATTATTGATGGTAATTACATCTTGTAAAACAATTTGTCTTTTCATTTGAAAATTTCTAAAACCTTGGTCCTTTTTTAATGTGTGCCTTTGGAGTTTTCCACTTGGACACATTTTACTTTAGATATTGTTCTATCTTTAACTACCTGAGGAGTTCTCCTCCTCCTGCCAAGAGGAGAAACGTAAAAATGGTTCACATCAGATGTAAAAGTTTTAACCATAAGGAATTTGAAGAAAAAGACAATTTAAATATTATTATAAAGAAAGAGGAGAAAAAACCACAAATGCACTGAAATAGTTTAATTAATTACTCTGCTAATATATAAAATTATAACAATTCCACAAAATCTGTCAGCCACCTAAACCTGGGCTGTGAAAATGTCAGTATTAGGGAGCTTTTTTCCTAATGTCAAACCCAAAATATCTTGACATCAATTGAAGCCTGTTTTTTCTTCTCATACACAAAAGTTGTTGCAGAAAAAAGTTGCTTATTTGTTTGTTTTTGTTGTGTGGGTTTGTTGTTGTTGTTGTTTTTGTGGGGGGTTATTTGTTTTACTTGTTTGGGTTTTGTTTTAGTTTACTTTTTATATGTTGCAGGCTCACTTCTGGCTTCTCAGAGTTAAACACCACCAGAAGGCTGGATTATCAGATACTCCTCTTTCTGTTGAAAATGAAATCTTTCCTGTTGTCTGAGCATGGACATAGCTTCACACTGCATGAAACCTCCCAAAGGATGAAGACAGCAGGGCTGATCTGCTTTGTCTTTTCCTGTTGCTGCTGTTAGGAGAATTAAGAGCAAGAAAGGGATAGGAAAGAACTGACTAGAAGAGCAACTTCATGAGGAGAAAATGATCTTTGGATGTTTCTCACCTTATTACAAATGCTCATCCTAAGCATATATGGTCTCTTTTTCTGCAAACCTTATTTATATAAGCCATAACCCTGCAGTCAGGCTTGTGTTATCACACTGCAAGGGAAGGACATGGCCATCATCCAGACCAGCAGTGTCAAAAAGCTGCAATTGTCAGGTGTCTGCAAAACTGGTAGCAGAGCTTAAAACAACCAAACTATTCCTTGCTGGCTTTTCTCTGTAGCTTTATGTCTTACAGTACCCCTCATTTATGTCAATGTATGAGGAGGATGGGGAACAGAAACCGTGCTTCGGCCTCTTTAAGGGTCTTGGGACATGGCTAGAGGCTGTCTGAACCATTTGTTAGCTTTGATCCACTCCAGATGTCAGAGCACTCAGCATGAATGAAAATTCCCTATGTGAACCCATTCACATCATATGGGTTTACCTATACACATTGACACATAGAAGCTGAATTATACAGGTGGCACTCACCTGAACAACATACTGTTTCTTTCTCAGTAAACTTTTAAAGTCTTTGCTTCAGACTCAACAACAGAGCTGCAAATAATTGCAGAAAGATGATATGCATGGATTCATTTGGCATATACTCTCAAGGTACCTGAAATTGTTGCTTGTTCTGTTCCCTTTGAAGCAGGAGTCCTTTCTACTCTACCTAGTTCTGCAGTCTTGTGATTCCAGCTGACTATTTAAATATGAAAGCAAAGCTGTGCTATTTTGAAACTGATAAAACAGTCACCACTCAGCCTTTGAGATCTGTTCTCACTTTAAAGTCTTCATTAATAGCAGAAGAGCAACTACCTTGAAATATCTGCTTTAGCATCAGATCCCTCCAAATTGTGCTGTGTTGGTCACATATGCTTCAGACAGATGGATTTACAGCTCATCAGTCCAGTAAATATTGATTTAATGGAAAGTCACTCAATATTCTCAGTAAATTTTACAGAAAACCAGCAAATGCATTTTGATACATTGGACAGGTAGTGATGAATTAGCATGCAGAAACAGCAGCCCTCAGAATCAGGAAAAGTAAGAAGTTAGTTCTAGCTGGTTGGCTTGTGGACAGTGGGAAATAATAGCACTCTTCAAATGGCCTAAACAAAACAAATTTGGAAAACATAAATAAAAAGGTCACCAAATGACATTCCCAAATTATGCTGATTCTGCAGCAGGAGTGATCCAGCAACACATTTCAGCTCTACATTTAAAGTGTAGCGGCTTAAAGCATTAGATTCCAATCCTTCCACGGGTAGACTTCTATGCTCATGTGCTCATTCAGTGAACACCTGGGTAGGACTTCTGTTGCAAGGAAATGTCAGTTAGGAAAACAACATTTTTCAGATAAATAAGTTTATTTGTTTCAGAAGACTATTCACATAGTTTGAGAAAATCAAATTAAAATTCAATGCCTTTTATTTACTTCAAAACTGTATAACAAAGTAAGATAAATGAAAGCAATGAAAGTATCTACATTGCATATCTGATTTAAACCCAAGCTTTTCACCAAAAGTTCTTTAAAATCTATAGAGTTTTTGCTTAGCTGAGATGTCCTTCACTCCAGAAAGCCTCAGAAAGTCTGCAAGGAGACCTGTCAATTCTCAGCATATTTTAAGCCCCCCAGTACATAATATATTGCATAAAATATGGACTGAAACCCAGAAATTAAGAGTCTTTGCCAGGTGACTACAGGATCTGTTTGGGTCAGCACAGTTTTCTTGTTCCAAAGCAAAGTCAAAGTGGTAAGCTTAAATCCTCATGGTTAGTTATTTTGCCTGTGAGGAGAAAGGTCTTTATCACTGCTAAGGTTATTCCACTTTAAATAATCCATTAAATATTTATGAAGAAATGAATCCAGACATTTTATATCTTATGTTTTTTCCCTGGCCTACAGAATGAATCTTTGTGGAAACAGTTTGAAATTTGCCAGAGCTGAGCAGAAAAGAAAACCATGAGTATCTGCTTGCACTGTAGACATGAGGGTAGCAGTGGGAGTATTTGCACGGCTGTGTTCAGATTCCCTGGCAGACTCCAGCAGGGCACAGAGTTGTTCTCACAGATCCATCTTGCATGGTTACTGCCAAAGTTGCTTCCTTGATAGGAGTGGGGGCTGATCTGACTGGGCATCCAAGCCACTCTTTTACTCCCCTCCACAGCTGGACAGGGGAGAGAAAATGTAAAAAAGGCTCCTGGCTTGAGATAAAGACAGGGAGATATCACACAGCAGTTGCAGGGAGAGGGTACTCAGCTGTTTGATCAGATGGTCCCAGGCTAACAGACTCAATTCAGGGAAATTAGTTTAATTTATTGTTAATCTAATCCAAGTAGGTTCAGAAGAAATCAAATCTTAAAACACCTTCCCACCCTTCCCTTTTTCTTAGGCTCAATTTTGCTCCCCATTCCTCTAACTCCTCCCCACCAGCAGCACGGGGGAATGGGGAGTGGGGGCTATCATGTCAATTCATCACACCCTGTCCCTGTCACTCCTTCCTCCTCAGAGGGGGACTCCTCACACTCTCGCCCTGCTCCAGCACGGGGTCCCACCCCACAGTCCTTCCTGCTGTGCTCCAGCATGGATCCCCCGTGGGTCACCAGTCCTGCCCCCAAACCTGCTCCAGCCTGGGCTCCTCTCTCTGTGAGCCTGCTCCAGTGAGGGCTTCCCACAGGGTCACAGCCTATTCTGAGTGTCCACCTTTCCTGGCAGCAGTCTCCTCCAGGGGCTGCAGGGGCACAGCTCCCCCACCATGGGCACCAGGGGCTGCAGGGAATCCAGCTCCATTGCCTGGAGCGCCTCCTCCAACTCCTTTTGTACTGCAGAGCTCTTTCCCACACTCACACTCCTCTTTCCAGCTGTTGTGCAGCTGTTTCACTCCCTCCTTAAACCTGTTATCCCAGGGGCACCACCAGCACCATCACTGGTGGGCTCAGCCTTGGGCAGAACCAGATGTGTCTGGGAACCTGAGGGCATTGTCTTCATGAGACATGGGAGAACCTTCTGGAATCTGCTCACAGGAGACACCTCTGTAGCCCCTCTGCTACTAAGACCTTGTCACTCCACTCCAATCCAATCCAATAAGTTAAATAGGCTCCAGAACATTAATTTTCAAAGCCAGTGTCAAAATTTCTCTATTTCATGCAAGCATGGGATTCAGCAAGTGATCTTTTTTGATAAAACAAACTTTTTAAAACTGAAAAGTTGTTTAAAGCTTGATGCCCTAGATTTATCCTTTGCCAGCAACTCTTCCTCTGAGAACAAGTCAGGATTTAATTATGTCCCACCCTAGAGATTCCCATGACCTTCTAAATAGTTAACTTTCATAATTTAGTCTTAGAACATTATAATCTTTCTCTGCCAAAGGCCCACTGATATTGCTATTGTCTACATTATCCTGGAGACATCACTGGCAGAAAGTCAACCCTGTGACTTCAGTTACAGTCAAAGGACAGACACAGCAAACCCTCTCATTTGTGAACTGCATGAATCAAACCATGGCAAATAGTAATAAATTGAATGAGAGAACTGATTTTATATATTATTTTTTACAAGTGGTCCATAATACAATAAGAGGGTACTGTCTAAAAAGCATTAGTTTAACAAAACAAATTGGACATGTCAAATTGGAGGCAGGTCTACTATGCATAATACAGGCATATTTACTGAAGAATAAACTGGTTTAACTACCTTTACATTATTTGTGTATATTTCTTCTGTTTGAACTGCTAGTTGCAGAATACTGTCTGGAAATCAGCACCTTTGCAGACTTGTATTTGTCTGTAATATGTATTGTTTTAAAGTAGGTAATACAAGAAATGAAACCAAGCAGCTGATTTAAAATTTCGTATTTGATATGTATTGTCATGCAATTGTAAATGTTAGTTGCCCAAAATTCAGCCTGCCTACTTCAGCAGGCATGTTTGGGTGCACAGAGCAGGATCCACATAAACTGGTTCTTGTGCACCCTCTTAATCTCACATGGTGCAGTGGTAAAAGCCCCATGCTGAAGCTGTGCTCAGTTTGTTCACCTCCTTCAGTTAACAATTTCATTTCCCCTCTCACAGCAGAGGAGGAGAAAGAAAATCAGCTCAAGGGAAACTTGACCATGACTCTTAAAAGGGCCCCTAAGAAACCTGGAAGATGAAGCAAGACAGAAAATGGAAAACAGAGCCACGTCTGCTTCATCTCTGTCTCCAGGCAGTTGCATTTACAGTTCCACCCTTGGGAAAGATTATAAGAAATTATAAGGGGTGAGCAGAGAGAGGGGGAGGAACAAAACACAAACAAGTAAACAAACAAGTAAACAACCTTAACTGAGGAAGAGAGTCAGACTTAGATTTTTGTTGCAAAAGTTTTGGTCCATGGCTGTAATTTTTCATTGATGACACATGAATTTTAGCCCAAGCCTTAAGTTTGGGCAAAATTCAGCCCATTAAGATATGTATATTTTACTTCTGAGGGAAAATTATTTAACTAAGGTTGTACTCATTAGGTGAAAATGATTTATGTTTGTGAAAGTGCAGTTTATAATTTTACTGTGTTTTCACAATAAGCTGGTCTTTATAAGAAAAGTTTTTCACAAGAAAACTTATGCCTAACATGGTTCTCCTTTCTCTTTGTAGTATATTTGTACTAAATGAGCAGCTCATCTATCAGAATTAAGTACTCAAATCCCTCAAAGACCACTGTGCTAATTTCTTTCTATCCTTTGATTTAAACATGGTGCCTCCACTTTTCCAAAATAAGGAATTTTTTTCTCTTTTTACTACTTCAACATGTATTTAGGGAATAATACTTAACAACCTGTCATCTTTTTTTGCCCAGAGATATAGCAGTATGAAATTAACTTAAATTAAATGTTAAAACATTTATATTTTTATCAGCACATAAAGAAATGGAAATGGAGTTTCTAAATGAAGCAGAGACTGGTAAAACCCCATAACTTGAAACACATTACAGATCAATTTAAACTCTCTAACTACACACACTATTTGCTTTAGTAGTCCCCAATGCATTCCCAAAATGCACAGTAGAACTTGTCTTTATTTCAATACTGTCATGGCATACCCATATAGACTGTAGACTGGGAACAACTGGTACCAGCAGTCAAACAGCTGTAAATAGATTGAGATCACTTAGTATCTGTTTTTTGAGAGAAAATTTTATATTGTGTTTCAGATCTGCAACACAGGAGTAGAAATAAGGTAGAATCAAGATTTATGGGTGGATAAGAGACCAAGATAAATAAACATAGTGAAGCAAAACTTTTTGATATAATTATTAAGCTGGTTTTGGTAAAAATTTTGAATTTCATTGAAGTATATTCATTTCAACAAGGCTTTTTTTACAAGGCTTCATATTTACAGAATGGGTGGCTGGTTGAGGTAACAGCAGCCCATGTTCAGTGTCCACAGGATGAAATGGGAATCTGTCTCCCATATCCCATAGGGCTGCTCTGCCTACAGCACTGTTGACTATTCTAACAAGAGGTTAGAGGACTTCTGCCTTAAAATAAAAATAAAAAAATTACTTTAACAAGACCATTGATGCTGATGCAAAACAAAAGCAAATTGAAAAAAATCTTAAACTTTTGTATGGAGTCTGGCTGGAATGTCACAGCAGCTGATATTGTCTCATGTTCTGGATTTGTGACTGAACTGTGTTGATCACATAAAAGTGTTTTGGCTCCTGCTGAGCAGTGCTTGTACAGCACCAAGTCCTTCTGGTTTTCACTCTGCCTCTCTGCTGGGAGGGAGAAGGAAACTGGGAGGAAATGCAGCCACAGTTGTCAACCTGAACTGCCCAAAGGCATATTCCATGCTCACTTGTTAAGCTGTTTAATCTTGACCCACAAGTTTGCTTGCTTTTTCTCTTCCTCTGCACTCCCACATCCCACAGGGAATGATGGAGTAGCTCTGTTTTGATTTGCTGCTAGCTGGGGTCAGCCCAACACACTCCTTTCCTAATGAAATTCACTGAGCATCTGAGCCAGTGATTAAATTCCAAATCTATCAACTGATTTAAAAAGACATCATTTTGTCACTAAGGCAGAAATGTGTTCAGTTTGATTCCTAGCTCTGTCCCAGGCTTTCTCTGTGGCCCTGGATAATCTGAATTTCTACTGTCCTTGGACAATTCACTCAATTTCCACCAACCGGAGTTTTACCAAAACTAATTTAATGGTAGCAGCAGCAGCAGCACTGTATTGCTTTTGTCTTGCTCTGGAACTGTTTTCCCTTTTGTTTGTAATCAAATTAATCAGTAAGAGGTTGTCTAAACTTATTACCAAACAGCCTGTGGTCTTCTTTTATAGCAGATCCCATGAATAT
This sequence comes from Melospiza melodia melodia, assembly GCF_035770615.1. NCBI lineage: Eukaryota > Metazoa > Chordata > Aves > Passeriformes > Passerellidae > Melospiza > Melospiza melodia. The sequence continues at coordinate 85,760,175 of NC_086197.1, read as the reverse complement.
CAGAAAAGAAAATGGTAATTTGATTATGTGTGCTTGAGAGAAACCTACTGCAAAGGTTTCCCGTGTCCTCTTGCTGCAAATGCAGCAGCTAAACAGGCTCAGCTTCAGCCTTGCAACTGTGTTTTCACTTTCAAGGCTGTTTGTTCTTTAACTGGTGATTGTGCACATATAGCTGACATTAAAGACTGTTGAATACAAAAGCTAATACGAGCTTCAGGCTGTCCCCAAAAGGAATTTTGAGAGAGACAGGTAATAAAAGAGACTTGTGTAGTTCATTAGCTGCACCTAAGCTGACTGAATACATCACTGTCAACTCTAGTAACCTTGGACACAGAAGACAGTGTCACACTAACCAAGATTAATGAAACTACTGAATATTAAAAATAAAATAAGACCAGAGTTTTCAAAACTAAAACTTTTTATTGCTGAGGTGTTAAAATGCTAATGGTTTATTTTTATGCAAATAGCTTATATGAAGCATGGGAGGCTTGACAGACACTTTGAACAATTGCAGTAATAAGCAGCATCAACAGTCTCTGGCATGCAAGGCTCTGGAGGAGGTGCCATGTGACTATCTGCTGCTGTTACTGTCTTTGACCTTATTTTTTTTTTTATTCTAACTCTAAACTGAGAATCCTGCTCTCATTTTCTATGCAGCCTCTTTTTCCTTGCCTATAAATTAGGACTTTTAGAATAAAAACTACTTTACTTTTGTCAGTTCTTTACCTCTTCAGTTTTCTTTACCTTTTCCTTGTATTTTCTGATTGACAGGCATAGTCTATGATAAATCAAATTCAGTAACTTCTCTTAACTGCTAACAATTCTCTCTTACTCTATTTTGATGAGAAGTGTTTTTCACTCCATTCCAGGTCTTCTGAAAAACAGAAAAAAATTACAATATTGGATGACACATTTTTAACACAAAATATCATTATCTTAAAATAAACTCGAATTTTTATATCTCTTAATGATATGGCTTGTATAAACACCACCACAACAGTACCAATATCATGAAGTACATAATAAACAGAATGTGAGAGTAAGGAAACAAAAAGGAGAGCAAAAAAGACATCATGTTTGCTTCTCTCATTCTGGGAACCATTAATTCTGATTATTTATTCTGACTTTATTTTAACATATGAATTGGAGGGAGAGAAATGAAAATAATTGATAGTAAAATTAGACTTAAGAAAAATAGGTAAAAAGTCATATTTACCTGTCATGAGGCAGCTTAGCAACTAAGAATTAACACCACAGCATTGAAGAGACCTTCTGGGCCATGAAGGACAATGACCTGCCATTGCACGGTTCCTGTCACAAAATTATTAAGTTTTTTGTTTGGATTTTAATGCCCAGTTGTCTCTACCCCACTGCTTCAATGGCCACATGTCAGATCCATGCAGGATGCTTGTTTGCTCACTTTGCCCATGCATTCCTGCACTGTGTGATTCGGGCAAGGGAAGCACTGGTGCACTGAGCACCTGGATGGGGAACGTCCAAATGTCTGCTCTCATCTGTCTGACATCTTGTGCTTTCTGTTTCATGCTTCCTGATAAGTAGTGGTTTGCTGTCAGTCATTCTCAACGAAAGAGGAGCAGCTAAGGAACAACAGACAGCATTAAATTAAAGCAGCATTAAAAATCAGAATTATTAGAAAAGAAAACCTTGTGGTAAATAAAGTGGATCCCTTTGTTCTACAACATATTATCTTCATAATTTTAAGATTAATATTATAAATATTATATTATAGCTATTACATTAATTATTAACTTTTATGGTTATTTTCAATTAAGATTATTTTATCTTATTTTCCTTATATTTTCCTTATAGAAGTTCTAAACAAAATATTAAACAGCAACACTTTATGTACACCTTAATCGTAAATTAATTTTTAAATAACTCCTAAGAAAAGGAGACATGATTAGTTTTCTTACAACTGAAATTTACAGTGTAAATTTCTTACAAACTGTAATTTACAGTGCTACAACACCTCTGTGAACTCTGCATACTGAAAAATTAAACAGTCTTCAAAGTCCCAAAATCCTACAAGTTTTATGGTAAAAAATTGCTAAGTTTTTCAATAGTTCCCTGATTATTGACAAAAATGACTCATATTCCTGTGGTTCTCCAGCTACTTGAGCATGAGCAACAAGTTTCCATGGCCCTAAAGCAAAATTACAAAAGAGGGTATTATCGACATTTTTTTAACAAGGACTAGGAATCTGAATGAACTGTCACAATCTCAAATACAGTGACAAATAAAGTCCAAATCATCAATCAACTCCAATCCTTTATCATCTTTGCACCATCTATTAGCAACTGTTTCCCCATTAAAATGACAGGTGTGGATTCTCCTTTGTCCTCCTTGTACTTTCCATGTATTGAGATAAGATTTTTATGTGGTTCCTTTGAGTGGTTTTTTTAATAAGGATGTGGAAATTCTTATCCTCAGAGCTTGAAGTGGACAGCAAATGCCTCCTCATAGAGCCAAGTTTGGAGGAGTGAAGGACCCAGTAATGACCATAGGAGAGGAAGACATGTAAACATTCCTAAGCCGTCTTAGAATAAACCTACTTGGGACAGTTGCCAGGGAAGCTGAACAGAGAACACAATTACATCTCGCTAGAATTCACAAGGTGAAGCCCCTCATGGGGGAGAATGGCTCCAGACAGCTGAGACAAGACCAGAAACAAAGGTTAATAGGAGGGGATAAGTTGGTATCAATACATAAAATTTCATGTAAAGAGGAGCAACCAAAGACTGGACATGGAAATTATTCACATCACCCCAGACCCCTCTGGAAAGCCAGACTTCAGCCACTTTAGCCCAGGAAGTGGAGACCTCCCTGGTTTGCTGACAGTGCTGCCTTGCGCCAGTGAAGACTTCAAAACAGATCAAAACAACCAAAAAAACAAGTAGGGCTTGGAAGAACTGTGAAAATAAAAAGGAGAAGAGCAGCACAAAGGCAGCAGAACAGCAGCGTGATGAGAAGATATTGATATCATGGGGATTAATTAAAAATTTAAATAATATTTTAAATTATTAAAAGGAAAATAAAATTCTTATTCTCTCCATGCAGTAAAAGCAAAAAATAGAATGGGGTGACTGCAATCAATGCACTGTTGGTTAACACATAGAAACAATTGAAAAAGATCATTAATAGTGTTTAAGTACAGCTGCTGACGTTTTGTATTTTCTTTCCTGACCATCAGATATTTGATAGCACTTTCTATGCACAGCCAATAAAATCTGAATAAGTAGGCAGGTAAAAATAAATTTACAGCCCCTCCCCATCAAATACCAATTCCCAAATGTTTTCTAAAAATTTTTTAACTACATGCTATTCCAAAATATTATTTTCCAAACTTCCATTACCTTGAATTTACTCTTTTTCTACATTAAAAGTTTTAGAGGAAATAAATCTTTCAAGGAGGAAGCATGTCATAGCAACTGAATGTTAAACAAAACTCTCAACAAGGTAACCCAAAGTTGCTAAGCTGGATGTGGACAGTAAATCTCCTCCATTTACATTTCACTTCTGTATTTTCTGTTACAGATATAGTGGGAGTGAGAAAGTTTGTTCTCACATAGGCAAGAACTTTTACCATATGATCAAAGGACTGAGATTAATTTATTTGTTTCCCTAGCACACATCCTCAAGACAACCTCCCCTTGCCAGGGTGCAGGACAGAGCAACTGTCTCATCTGGAACTTGACCTCCACACTTGAGTATTTCTGTTAATTGATGTGTTTGTCTTGCATTGTGCTACCAGCAGCAGCCACCTCTGAGTCATTTTCTAACACTACAGAATGCAACTGTGAAAACAAAATCAATAACTAAATAAAAGTGTAAGAAGTTACTCATCTGTCACTGGCAATTAGACATGAGAGCCAGAAAATCCAGAGCTATTTTGTCCTTTGTACTAGCTCTAGTTAAAATTAAGCATTCCTGAATCAGCCCACTTGCAGCGAGAAGAGAGAAAGCTACTTCTGATGGACTAGAAACACTAGAAGCAAAAAAGACTTACTGTTTACAAGCAGTAAGTTTTAATAGCAGCATTTTGAGAAGGAAAAACTGAATACTTATTTTGTAGGTGTTGATGGTCTGTGTGCATTGCTCCCTCTAGTGTAAAAGACAGAAAATCACAACAAACATTCCCCAAAAAATCACTAACAAACTTTTTTAAAAAAACATTATTCTCTAGTCACATTTCCCCCCTATTTATACAATAGTTGCTCATATTTTAATACAATAAAATACATTTTCACATAGTTCCAACTGATGATATAAGTCTCACACTTCAATTAACAGGAAATGATCACACCAGAACTGAGCAGTGAATGTACAAACTTACACCCTGTACTTATAACTGTAACACTCCCCAAGAAGCTGGCAAGCCAGAATGTGGTGTTCCAGTTTTACTTTCCAGTGGAATACTAATTTCCACTCTATTTTGTTTATTTATTTCTGAGTAACTATTTTAAACTTTAACCCAATCTCAAGAGCCTCTGGATGATACTGGACTTCATCACAAGAGAGTATGGGAACAGCAACTGACACTGCAGCAATCTCCTCTCAACAGGGTCTGGGAAGAATTCCTGGGAGTTTCCACTGCATAACCAAACAAAAATAAACGAGCCTTTCATGTCAGTTTCATCAGAAGAAGACGCAGAACAAGCTTATTTTAATCAGTACAGTTTTCCAGCTGATAATTCTCATAAGTGCATACAGTCCCCTGTAAGATGAAGGCAGCACATCTTTCTTCTCCAAGAACTGATGAAACCACCTCTGAACAGAAAAGTCAAAAAATAACACTCAGAAATCTGAGCAAAATTCGAAATAGAGCTTTCCCTGGTGATGTGATTTTAAAAAAAGTTCAGAAATAATTAATGCTCTTTTTTGCAAAAATGAGCTCTTTTCTCCCTTGCAATGTTGCTAGTGTGCAGGCAACTGAGAACGTAGGAAGCCTTCTGAAGGATCATTTTGCAACTCCATGCTTTCTTTTTAATGGCACTTGTATTTCACAGGTATCAGCATCCTTATCATCTTCCAACTTTTGTTGTAACTGCATTTCAGCTTTCCAAGGTCCAAGACAGAAAAAAGGTCCATTTCTCTGTGCACCAGAATGAGGTTATGAATCATTATCTCGTTTTACACATACAAAATCGGAGTACCTTTTGTAGAACCAGTCTGAAATAAAATCTGATGCAGTGTATTTTTTTTTAATACCTTTAACAGAGTCCTCATGATGACAAGTGGTTCTACTGTCTCAACACTGCCCAAATTAAGTTCCAGTCCCTTTAAAGAAGAGCATGATTATACCTCAGATCCTTGAAGTCATTATATTAAGTGCAAACAACCAGATTTTAATTTTTCTACCAGATGTAGCTGTTGTGGCCATCAGAGCAGCACAGCTCAGTGATGGTCCTTCCAGGGTACCTGCCATCACTGCTCTCCCTAAAGCTGTGTCTGCTGTCAAGTCTTTGCTTGATCATTCGTGAAGTTTGTCCAACTCATCATCCCTAATTACCAGGGTCCATCACAGGCAGTGATTGTAGTCCCAGCTAACTGCAACACCTCCTATGCAAAGGGCTCAGTAAGGACAATGCTGGGTGCCACAGGAGAACATTCAGCTTCTTGGCCCAGTGCCTCTGGAGCAGCTCAGTCATGGAGTAAGAAAATGGGCACTGCAGCAAAATCTCAGGGGCTAAATTCAGGACAAAATTTACAGTTGAGAAAGAAATTTTATTTCAAGCTTCTACGGGGGTATTACAAACAATAGAGAATAAAAACATTAAAAACTATTTAAAAAGTAATTGTCCCTTTAAAATAAAGATTCAAGCAGGTTTAACAATGAAGTATGCTATTCAATGAAGTTTTAAAAAAAAGATTTAAAAAGTATTGGTTTTGCTGTATTTGCTAATCCTTTATAAAAAAGCTGGGCATAAATACTTCGTGCATTCATATGCATTATTTGGTGTTTCATATTATATAACTTGGTACAGTATTTACGATATCACTGCAAAAGAGTTCAAACACAGTGCATTTATAAATAATGGAGCCATTATAAATCACATTGCAAACATACCTTGCCATTTTCATTGTTACAAATTCAGTATCTCAGTGAAGGTAGGAATAAAGTAGCTACAACAATCAATATCTTGACTTTATTTTTTTTTCTTTTTAATATAAAAATGCAGTTCTGGAAACCCACCCTCCTTCTTCCCCCTGCCCAAACATAATGCTTTACTTCTTAAAAATAAAAATAAAGTACTAATTCTATATACATCACATGTACCATACAAAAATGTATCCAAAGTTTCTATTGCTACCAAAGTGTTCTAAATTAAAAGTTACATAAATCCCCTCATTGGAAACAAAAGATTACAAGTTACCAAAAAACCGAATTACACACAAACCATCGAGTTATTTTATACAATTTCCAATACATTTTTCTCCCAAAGCAAGTTGTCTTCTCATGTGCCTGTATAAAAATGCATATCAATATATTTGTCAATTTTATTTTTCATTATAAAGCAAATTAATACATTTTCTACAATAAATAAAACACAGGGAGGCACACATATCAACAAAATTAAACCAATGGGAGATAAATGGGATATGGTTTTGAAAGAAATAATGTGCTTGCAGGCTTTAAGCCAGGTTTGTTTAAAACAGTAAGAACCTTAAGTCATTTTGGGCAACAATGGAGTGTTTTTGGTGATTTGCAAGTGATGTACATAGTATAATTTTTATTGATGTCTTTCTCACAAAGTACCCTCCAAAATAATGCAACTTCCTTTCTTAAAATACATATTTGTAATTGTAAATTTACATCAATCTTAAATATGCGGTACTTTGTGCAAAGAGCAACAATTTACACAAACATTCAGAAGTCTTTTTCAGAAGCTACAGACCAAGGAAGAAATGATACAAGCAGCACCATGCTGTATATGATTTAGGCAAACATATATTTGATGCCATTTTGATATTAGGCTTTAAGATCAACTAAACACCTCAAGCTGGAAGATGGTGCTTAGGTAACTTAAACTCAGAAAGAAAAGAAAAAAAGTAAAAAGCATGGAAAAAACAAAAACCAATTCCCTCCCCAACAAAATTATAAAAGGAATTAAGGAGCTACTTCTAAAATCAGAATAAGTTAAGTGTTGAATATACATTTATGTACAATTATGAACACTATGAACAAGACATTTTAACAGGTTTAGTGGAAAATCCTCCAATCTACAACACAATAAAATAATTAATCAATATGGCAATGGTGATTTAGAAGAATTGCTCAACTATTTCAAGTTTGCAGAACTCAGCCACTGAATCAACAATTAAGGGGTTGTATCTTCAATACATTCTTTTAGACAAAGAGGTTCATGAGTAGAGTTCAAGTCTCTGTGGTATTTTTCATGCCTTGCTAGAGAATCTCTGTTAGTCAATATCACTGAAGTCACTGACTGGTTCTCCATGGACTCGACTCAGGTGATTCATAGCACGATCAAAAGCAATTCTTACTGCTTTTCGTATGCTCGAGTTCCGTCCTTCCATCATTTTTAACTTGTCTATGGTCTCATCTATCCCAAGGGGAACCATTTTGGATTTGGGAAGCCACTGCCTGTAAGAAAAGGGTAAAAAGTAAATCTGTTAAATATACAAGAAAATCAAGAAGTCTGTCCAGAAATGTCAAGGCTACTATGCCATGCTTCTCATATTGCAAATCAGTTTTACCACCTTAAACAAAACAATAAAACACCTTTTAAGATAGTGCTTACTTGCATTAAATATTTAAAGAACATGAAATATTAAGAAAATCTCTTCTGTAAAACAGAGAATGTATTCAGTGGTATGTACTTAGTGATTAAGTACCAACAGAAAAAACTTAGCCTCAAATACCGACGCAGTCAAAAGAACAGGCAGCAGCAACTAACAATGGACATGGCTCAAGATTCACCTGACACAGTATTGTTTCCTCTCATTCTTTCCCTTCCATTATTACAAGGAGTTTTCAGATGATGGATTTTTGCCTTACATTTCAGGCATCTCGATTTGTTCTTTATGGGGAAAGCTCAGCTAGCAAGGAAGTTCTGCTTTAGCATGCTTTTACCCTGCAGTATGAAATCCCACCAGCTCTGTATTCAGGGCACTTTTCTGTTTCAAGCTCCATAAATATCTTCAAATTCTGGGCATGGAGGAGTGATAACAGAATAAGGTCTACATCATCTTCTTCTAGTTAAAGCATTCTAAATATTTACTTTAATTTATACTTTATACTTATATATACTTTATACTTATTTATACTTATATTTATACTTTATACTTATACTTTCATACTTTAAAAGTATAAATTAAATTTACATCATTTTTATAAAGGTTGATTGTAATCCTGTTTTCCAAACCTAAAGACATTGAGGAAAACAAAAATTAGGTCAATTAATGAATATATTTACGATAGGCTACTGTAGTCTGCAATCCCAATCCTGCAAAAAGCAGAAGCCCTCCTTTTGTATAAAAACATTAGTCTGGGAGGGAAACCATTTGAAGCCAAACCAACAGGAGATCAGACAGTCAAATCTTCAAACATTTTTTTTACATAAATAAAATTGGCTCTTGAAATATTTTCATTTTCTTAAAGGACTCTAAACTAGATCCCTATTGTATTGAGCACACACAGAGAAATAAAATGAGAAGAGTCAGTACAAGGACACAGACAGTATGATAACAGCATGAAAAGCATCAGTCTAACCATTATCAGTTTTAATACAGATCAGAGGAAGTTTTAAGAAGGTATTTTTAAAAGAAAGCTTTGCAAGTCCTCCAGATATAAGCAGGGAAGAAGAAGAAACAAATATGAAAATCCATAGAGGATAGACAGTGGTATCACAGAATGAAGGTGACAGATACCCTGCAAATGAATGAAAATCACAAACAGGAGTTCAAGACTACAAGAGACACAACACAGATAGAATTATGAATGCTAAAATAATCACAAAAGAAGAATCACTACCAAAACAAGTTGGTGGCGTCAGGGTGGAGGGGAGGAAAGGGGCTGGAAGAAGTATTGAGTCTTTTCCTGTCCATCTATGCAGAGTACCCATTAGAGACAACTTTGCACAATATTTACATGATTTAGGACCACCTGCACATAGAGCCTAATCAGAAAAGTTCAAGCTGCAGAGGACTCCCCAGATCAAGAAGCAATCAGAGCAATTATTAAGAAACTGACCAGGGGAAACATGCGTTACATTGGCAACACCAGTAAGAGAAAAAAAATGAGAAACAAGCCTGAATATGTTTAAATGCAGATGTTCTCTGCGAACAAAGGCAGAAGAATGCAGGATCTTATGGAATCCTGAACAACTGAACAAAGATAATTATGATGAAGTACCAATTAATTAAGAAAATAACCGAAAACCAGAAAAATTATGCCAAAAAATCTAAGGGGCAAAAGAATAAACATCAGTTATAAATTTTAAGCAGAAACTTATTTAAGTGATAGCATACTGGCACAGCATCGCTCAATGCCACATATAATCATCTAAAGAGGAAACTGATAGCTAAAAGTAAGCAAATTCAAGAGAAAAACAAGACATGGACAGATTTACAGTTAGCTTGACCTGTATGGAAACTAGGAGAGGAGAGGGACAACAGAGAACATAGAAAAGAAATAGATAGTTTGATGAAAGGTAGATGAGAAGCTTCCATGTCTAGGAAAAACTCACCAAAACCATAAACAATCCTAACAACCAAAAGAAGACCAAAAAACCTTGGGTGTCTCCTCCTACCTCCCCAGAAAAATCCCATCAGCCCTAAAACTGAAGACCATGGGGGAAGGAAAGAGAATGTTTTGTTGTGTGAACTATCCCCCTTCAGGCTCTACATAGCATATTGCTGATGCCAAAATAAATGGAAATAAGGAAGACTTAATGAAAAAAAAAATAGAAAAGGCTAAGTGAAAGAAAGTGTTAATAAAGCATTGAGTTAAAGAGAGGTTAAAAATTCAAAGAAAATGCACTTGGGAAGATTGAGAGAAGAAGTGTTGTAATTCAGAAAGCAATGATGAAGGATAAAAGAGATAAATGTTAGACTATTACTTTTTAAAAACTTATGAAGCAATGAAGCAATTTCACCAGGTCAATAAATGAAAGTCACTTGTAAATAAAAAAGACTATAAATGACTTAAAATATTTTTTTCCAAACTGACGATAACAAGGTATCTTCAGTGATGATATATACCTTGGTCCAAAAACAGACTCAAATATGAAATTTTAACATTACAGTTTATACTTCCATTGAAATTATATCCATGGAAATATAATGTTTCAATTTTCTTCTAGACCAAAGACACAGGTTCTTAAATTTTAAGTCACTGCATCAAACAATACATTTCAATAACATACCAACTTCTTTTGTTGTCAAAAAATAGTACTAAGAATAGTTTCTCATCTGATTTGGTCTGCATTTGTTCTCCAATTTTCAGTACATCTAGAGGTGGCACTGGTATAGTAACACCATTGTGATGGCCAGCAACACGAGGCATCTTAGGGTCAATAATCTGCAAGGGAGAAGAAAGGACAGTTCCTCATTTTTAAAATTATGTAATTCATTTTAAGAAGGTATTACAAATGAAGTTAATAAGAAATAAATAATAAACTAAACAGCCACTGGATATAAATTGACTTTGTGTTACACACACTTTTTGACATAAGCTGAACAGGCACAGAGGAGACCTAGTGGCAGACTTGACTGAAAATGCCAAAAAAAAGCATTTTTCACTCATATTAGTTCTTCTTAAAAGTCCCATTTGAATTCCACTTAGTACAACTTTGAGACTGACAAGCAGGTTTAGAATGAAAATGTCAAACCATGATTTCTAGAAGCTGTAACTTGCCTCAAATTTTAGGGTTTGAAATTAATATACCTTAAAGAACTAACCTATGTTAAGGTATAAGTATTTCAGTAAAATACATGCTCCATACTCAAACTCTGGAGCAAAAATTTAAAAACAAAACCAAAAAAGGGCAACTTTCAAATATCTTGCATATCCAATTTAATGACTCAGTCTTAGCCAAAACATGCAGTTACAGTCACAAAGTCTTTCTAAACAAAATTGAGGGAGAGACATGTTTGCTCATGTTAAACAAACCATCCTGATGGAAAAATCCTTTGCAGGCAGCTCACAGCATTATGAAGTGCTTAGCTTCCACCCAAAGAATGGTTTTTACTCCATGCCTGTTCCACCCATCTCCTACTCTATGAACTCCTGTTGCTTTTCCACTATCCATACTGGCACCAATCTTAATCCATAGTAAACTAACTTTGGGAAATAAATTAATAGCAAGCTAATACTGTGGGGAGCTCATAAAAATCAGAAGAATTTTCCTCTCTTGACAGAGGTTTAACTCCTCAAATTAACTTATCCCACTCTCAGACACACCAATGCTGACATAAAGGAGAAGAAAAGGAAGACCCTTTGGTATTCATCAGTTTAAATCTAGCGCTAACATCTTTCAAGAGACACTCATCAAATTTTCAGTATCTGACCCAGGTGTCTTTGAGTCATTCACTGAGGGTACTTAAACTCAAGTGCTCTGATTCCACCTCCAGAGGTTTTCAACTGACTCTGTATGATTACATTTCACATTGTCTTTTGAACACACATATTAAAATCGTGATTGTCCAGACTCGTATATAAATCAAGCCAGTGTATGAACTGTTCATATAACCCCAAAAGCCTAAAGCCAAACAACTCATCAATATTTTCTCTGCAAGCTTTGATTTAAGCAGAACTATGTCTGTTTCTCTTTTATTAACACACACATATATGCATCTCCTCTGCTTAAAAACAGCTTTAAGTATCCAGTACATCATTCACAATTGGCTGCAATCAGTCAGTTTATTCCAGCTATTGAGTTTTTTGTTTCTTTAATGAGCTGCAGCATCAAGGGTATTTTTATACTCATTTTGCAGCAGAAATAATATATAACACAGAAACAAAGACTACTGAGACAAGTATGCTGGTTTTAGCAGGGATAGAGACAATTTTCTTCACAGTAGGTGGTATGGGGCTGTGTTTTGGATTTGGGTTGAAAACTGCATTGACAACATAAAGATGTTTTTGTTAATGCTGAGCTGTGCTTACACAGACAAGGCCTCTTCCCCTTCTCACCCTGCCCCACCAGTGAGGAGGCTGGGGGTGCACAAGGAGTTGGGAGGGGACACGGCTGGGGCAGCTGACCCCAACTGACCTTAGGGATGGTCCATCCCACATGGCATCATGCTCAGTATATAGAGCTGGGGAAAGAAGGAGGAAGGTAGGGACATTCAGTGTGATGGTGTTCGTGTCCCCAAGCCACATGTAAAGGAGCTCTGTGTTCCTGGGGATGACTGAACACCTGCTGCCCATAGGAAATGGTGAATGAATTTGCTTTGCTTGTGTGGATGGCTTTTGCTTTCCCTATTAAACTGTCTTTATCCCAACCCAAGAGTTTTCTCACTTGCACTCTTCTGACTCCCCTCCCACCCACAGGAGAACTGCACATCTCCAAGGGCTGGCAGGGTAGCAGAAATTATTGACTTAAAATCTGGTACTCCAGTAGCTTTACAAACTCAGTGCATAGTAAAGAGGGCACAACAAGCCACCTTTCTCCAACCTGAATGGGAATTTACCAATTACCTTAAGTCTGTGCATGGTGTTTTCAGACCAGAAACAGTCACCACTGTACTTCTGGGAAGGTGGGCACTTACCAGAGCTGGGTAGGAGGGATATCCACTGCATTTGGCCCATACTACTTTTAGAGGCTCAAGAACAGATGTTGCAGCATCAGTTGAAATCCACATACTGCTATGCCCAACTTCTAAGAACAAAGAAACATAAAATTAAAATGTTTCAGAATGAAACCTCAGACAAATCTGCAGTTCTTGGTTTCCTAATCAATAGCTCATGATCCTTAGAATCTAATACTAATACCAACTTTCACACACATACCAATAAAAACAAGGTAGCATTCATAAGAGCTCTTTACATGGTATTAATACTTTTTTTCCAAGCTTACAGATAAAGAACAAGAGTTTAGACACTTCTAGAAACGGCATATCTAAAACATCTTAGTTCTTAGGAAGCGTTTGCCAAATTCCAATAATTCCTTCCCTTTGAAAAAGCTCCAAAGAAAACATAAAATTATGGCACTTCAAATAACAGTTTCTTTTACTGTGATGACAATCCTGTCACAGAAGTGATGATTTTCAAGATGCAATTTGCACAGTATATATTTACAAGTGTTGGATACCTGGATACCCACACTGAGATTAGCACCTCATAACTTAGCAATACCGGTACACCTTTCTATTCTTATGACTAAATTCTGACCTGCATTTTGATTTCCATTTATTTTTAACAAGTTTTCTTGGTCTCTCTGCCCTGTCCTTTCCTGCAGTCAAGTTCACAAATGTCAACAGGTTTCCAGGCAGCAGCACTAGTGTTTTACTTCTTCTCAAAAATGAGATGAACAACTGAGTGTAAGTTACTGTGCACTTCTAGAGAATCCAATTTTCTTCTCTGCTGCTCAGCAATGGATTGAAGCCTAAGACAGGCATAAGCCTTTCAGTCAACCAAAACCACAACTGGTCCCCAAGATACAGTCCAGAGACTGATCAGAAGAGTGAGTTAACTTCAAGATGATCACCACTGGGGGTGGTGATCAAAGGGGGAAAAGTGATCCAAGTTCATATGCTGTAAAGGTCAGGCAGCACTTCTTATATGGGGAAACCTGGTACCAAGATACAGTTCAGGGGCTGCAGCTGCACTTTCTTTCAGCAGTCAGGCAATACTGCTGAGATAAAGTGCATTTCAAATGGGCATCGCTCATTTATAATGAAAGGTGGCATGCTCATACATGTTCTGTCTTGACATTACAAAAGCATTCCAGGGTTTGTTGTTGATCTTAAACCATGAAAGTGGTTTAAGATCTTTTAAAAGTAGAAATAGCAAGAAAAAAGTATTTAAAGTGATCACATTAAAAAAAAAAATTAGTACAGTCATTCTGCACAGTAAGTTGTTTCTCTGCTCTGTTAGTAACAGTTTGTAAAGTATTCACATGTCAGTTAGAAAGAGCCATGAGGGTTTCAACTAATTCATCTTTATTTACAGACTGTTTCAAAAAATATGTATGTAGAACTGTATCTGGTATATAAAAACAGTTCAAGTTCTCTTCTTCAGGACACCTAACAAGAAAGATATCTACACTATTCTCAGCTGCAAAGAAAATGGTATTTTAATGCTGAATAGAAAATCATACATGAGCTGACAGAATGCATGCAGCCAGACTCAGAGACTTCTCAGGTGTACATACAAGTAGGAGTCTCAGAATTTTTCCTAGTCAGAGTTTATTCCACATGGCAGTAAGGGGTTACTAATCTAGCACATAGGATTACTAATTTTCTTTTACAAGATCTGCAAAAGAAAACTCATCTTCTCTTTTTATTTCAAAACATCTTTATTTCCTCAAGCAAGAAGAGAAAATTAATCAAAAATCAGAGTCAGATGCTATTCTTTAAAAAGACTTCCAGGAGTCAAAAGCAGAATTCAGTAGTTTCTGGAAGGATATCAACAACACTTTGAGACAGCTTAATGTATTTAAGCAGTAAAAATAAGAATGTTAAAATCTGTCTAATAAATGGGAAAATATTATACACTACTATTAAGAATTCAATTATTTATAGTTACCAGCTGCAATTCTTGCTGCTTTGGCATAGTTTCCATTTTCAATGCATGAAATCAGTTCACTTCGATCTTCCAGTGTGTGTCTCCGTATCAGGGCAGGTTTACCTTTACCACACTTCGGGAGACTAAAACTACAAAAGTATTCATATTAAAATCACTACTCGATAATTAACATTGTTCACTATAAATCAAAGTTTTGAACGAGAATTTAAATTTCATCAGTACAGGGTAAAATCAATGGAGCAAGCTCTAAAAATATTTTGAGTAAAAAATACAAACAACATAAAAGCCAAAGTTCTGATTATTTTCAAACACAGAATTGCCTGGTTATCAGCAAAAGACAGGTCCACTGCTCCAATGGGTCTACTACACAGAAAACACAACTATTGTCTCTTTAATTTTTCACTAAAAATTTCAGTCTTTCAATTGTGAAATATCTCTTCTCAAAATGGGAAATTTGCTTTCTACACACTTGAGTTTTCTTCAAGAAATCATAGAATGTGAACAACAATTATACTGACAATTTGATCTAGAATATCACATTTAAAATAGATGCAATAGTAAATTATCTTTGTCTCTGAAAGCCTGTTTGACATGACTGCATTAACACCTTTCCCTTAACCTGAACACATGAATAAAGTCCTCTTTTTCTGTGTGACAGATTTACCCTATACTGTCCTGTATGTCCCATCCTCATAGCCCAGGACTGGAGACAGCTACCTGTCACCCAGAAATCAGTGTTCTTTCAGAAGATACACCACTGGTGATGGAGACATCAATGGTGGCAGAAGTGTCCATTCTGACAGTCCTGCCTTTAACAGCAGACTCCATGGAGAAGTCAATAGCTGGTACAGAGTTACTATCAACACTGCAGTACCTACCCAGCAACCCACACACTGACAACCTACAGTTCCAAGGCTATCAAACTACCTTTTTTGTGTAAAAGACTCTGCTTTGTAAGTTGCTTCTCTCTTGCCTTCACAAAAATAAACAAACATATTTTTAGTGTTCCAGATTAGGAAGGTAATTAAGCCAAGATACTGTATGTAAAAACATACCTGTATCTTTACAGAGCAATAGAAGCACAGTCAGTTTAAAAATCTAACTGCCTGGATATGCAATAACCTGAATTCAACAGAAGAATCCCAGCAATCCTGGAAAGGTGACTTGGATCTGACATAACTGAGAAAACTGAAATACACTCTTTTTTCCATAATTTATGCAATCCTCCAACGTGGGTCACAAGCACTATAGAAAACTGATATATTCAGTCTCAAATCTGTATTTCATATTTACAGTTTTACCTTGAGTTACACAAGAGACTGTTACTAGATGAAATACTAGATTCTGATGCACAGCGGCGACGAGGTTCAACTTTTCTTCCTGGAGTATCATCTAATGCTCTCTCCTTACTTTCATCTCCAAAACCATTTGATAGACCTGCAGCATAACACAAAAAATAAACTGCATCAAACTGGAAACCACACCATTTTCATTAACAACCTTCTGTATTTACACAATGCACACAATTATTGTTTTGCTCTTCAAATATTTTGGTGTGATGAAAAAGAATGTGAATATTAACAAAATATGTAATTTCAAGGAAGTATTAAAGTTCCTGTTGTCCAGATTTTAAAAACAGGATGAACCTTTAGGTAAGGTATTAAAAAAAAAAAAAAAAAGGCAAGCAGAGATTGTAACATGGGAAATACTAACAGGAGTAACAAATCAGTCTTTGCAGTAATGTTTCCAACCATTAAAACAATCACGCTGCAAAAGCTAAGTAGAAAAAACCCAAGAAAATAAAATGTTACAAATCAGGCAGATTACCAAGTCAACAAAAGGCTTATTTCAATGCAATGCTATGATCATTAAAATCCTTTTCAATCCTGGAAGTAAAGACTGATATGGATTTCTCCATGACACTATCTAATTCTTCCTGGTAGGGTTTCCAATTTAGTAAATTCAGACTGACTGACACTATGATGACTGTCTTCTGTCACCAATAATCAATAATATGCATGGTACTGTTTTTAATTAGCCTTCCCCTAACGAAAGTTTGCATACATCAAAGGATATTACATTTTAATATCTAATTGTAATGAAAACATTAAAAAGGCTCTTATATTACAATCCACTTATTTGATGGGCTGTTGCCAATCCTGCTCTGGGTTTGCTATACAAACAGTATTGTCCTTATTAAGCCATTTTTAAGCTTGATTAAAGAGACAAATGAAAAGTTTTAAGATAGCATTCTGAAAACTTTCCAGTGTGTGTGAGTGTATGTGGAGGTGTGGACATTACGACTAACAAGGAAAGAATTCCACAGTGACTCTAGAATATGATCAGAAATGTCCTCGGCTAAAGGCAATGGTACCAGCTTGCAGTCAGCCACTGCAAACTGTAGGCTACAAACAGAATAACATTTTAAAACAAATTCAACTCTGGGCATGCCACTCCCAACACAAGAAAGACCTACCCATCCCAGCCATCCTTATCACTACCAAAGACTTGAAGGCCATCATGATCATTGTACATTCAGACACAGTCAAACTAGGTTATGTAACTTCATATGCCCCTCAACAGAGCCTTTTACTGTAAAACAATTATGGCAGAACTCCCTTTATTAATTCTTCCAGTCTGTTTGCTACAAAGGAGGCTGATAACTAAGGAGCTTGAGCTTAGCAAATTACTTTTTACAATCCAGTAATTTTTCCAGCATTTCCATATAGTGACTTACAGAGTTTTTCCACTCCACCCCAGGAGACCTTCCATTTGGATTATCAACACAATTTCAGATTTTTAAGAGAAAAAGGAGTATATTTACTCAAGGTTCTGAGAGATTTACATATAAGTATTCTCCTTCATTGTCATTTAGCTTACACTGTAAATATTCATTTGAGAGTGTTTGTTTTGTAACTCCTATATTTGCCTTTGATTTCCTACAGAAGAAAAATGATAAAGGTAGCATTGTCCTGAGTGACAAGCACCAAACTATTCATCAGTGGTATTTATTAATCTTGTTCTCACTCTCACCAAGTTGATAAAAATATCTGTAGATTGAGGAGGAGTTTGGTCTTAGACTATGCTGAAACAGAGCATGCTTTATGAAAAAGTGAATAGGGGAATTTAAGTTATCACAGTACATTTCACATGGCATTTGAAATGAAAAGCTAAAAAAAAACATTCTTCAAAGGACATCTCTTATGTCTCTGCAAAAATTACTTGTTATTCTTCAATATCCTGTCAGATTTATCTTTCAAGTGAGGTGTATAAACTGTTTTGTTTTCATCCTGCCACAAGCCGGAGACACATTACTCAAGTTATCACTCAGGCATCTAGCTAATGTGAGGCAGCTATCAGCAGAAACAAGTCAGATCACAGACTGAATTTTGAACAGGAAGACAGATCAAGTAATGACTGCTGCCAGAACAAGGGCACAGTTCACATTTCCAGTGGACTGTAAAAATGGAAAGAAGTACCTGTGTTAAGAGAATGTGCAAAACATTTAACCATATATAAGCCAAATGTGACTTGGATGCTTATCTCTGCATACATTGGTTTTGTACATGCACACCTATGACAAAAGGGGCAAAATAGTATTTTTATTACTTCAGTTTATGACTGCGCTGTCACCAAAATGGACATTTTGGCACTCTCAGTCCCTGGCAATGGTGGCTTCTCTTTGTCATCAAGTCAGTGCCAAGAAATGGTAGGGAGCCAGTTTTCAGCAACACAGTGGACAAAGCTAGCATGTGATTGCCTGACTGCTGAAGTTAAAAAAACAAGGGATACAGCGGAAACGTGCAACTATAGCAATGGAGACAGTTCTCTGAGATGACAGTCCAGCCCTATTCTAGTTTAAACATAAACTGTGAGTTTAATGACTCACTTAATTCACTTCAGATTAGAGTAAAAAATGTTTTATGAATCTGTAGAATAGTTACTAACAGTGGTGTCCTGGTTTCTGCTGGGATGGAGCAAATTTTTTTTTCTGAGCAGCTGTTACAGTGATGTATTTTGATTTGAAGGTTGATAACACACTGATGTTTGAGTTGATGAGCAGTGCTGACAGTTAATTCAGGACTTTTCAGTGTCTCATGCTCTGCCAGTGAGCAGGGGCACAAGAAGCTGGGAGGGACCATGGCCCGCTGACCCAAACTGGCCAAAGGGATATTCCATACCATGGAGTGCCATGCCCCATAGATAAAATGATGGGAGCTGACTGGGAGCGGCTGATCACAGGGCTGGGCATTGGTTAGTGGGCGCTATGCAACAGTATTGCACATCACTTGTTTCTCTTGGGTTTTATTCCTTTTTCACATTATTATTATTACATTTTACTTTTTTTCAATTGTTAAACAGTTCTTATCTCAACCCAAAGGTTTTACCTTTTTCATATTCTCATCCCACTGTGAGGACCAAGGAGTGGGAAGTGAGAGAGTGGCTGGTTGGTACTTGGTTGTCAGCTGGGGTTAAACTACAGTAAGTGGGGAAAAAACCCCACTTACATATTTTTGACAAAAAAGGAATACTAAAGTGCAAAAGAATTTAGAGCTTCCCAGACATATTTCTCTCTTGCTTGTGGAAGTATGAAAAAAAAAGAACATGCAATCTATCAGCAGGAGTAATTTTCCTTAGCACCAAACCCCAAATGACAAGAGCTTACACCATCTATGAGACTCCAGTTTATACAGTTCATGTTTCAGAAGATATAAGGAACAGGCATTATTTTAAGAAAGGAAAACCTCAAGGCTTATTTTAAACAAAACACACTCATACCTAGTCATAGATTAAGTGGTTCACAGGTGACCTTGTAACTTGCCAGAAAAAACTGAGGCAATAAAACCTAAGTACTTTATGGTAGGAGCACTGATGTGCAAAAAAAGATCAGATATACTACACAATTTGGTTTCTGTTATATCATTACAAAACTATTTTCTCATGAATCATGAAACACCCAATGTCCTGTAGCTGCTACAGTAAGTGAAATTAAAGATCTCCCTTTGCTTTAAGGAACTTACATTTTATAGAATCAGTAGATATAACTAAGACGACCAAATAAAGAAAATCCATGAGACCTAACTCATCCTGCTTACAACTATTCCACAAGCTCATGATTTTGTTAGATCAAATGAGCCTTCTCTACAGTCATGGAGTGAAATTTTATGTCAGGTACTAAACTTCTTACACATACTGCCTCCTCATCAATACCACTGAATGACAACCCTCCTCTTCTCCCCTAAAGTCCTAAAGATCAAACTAAAAGCCTTTAATTAGTGGTTTGTTTCCTTTACTTTTCCACTCAGTTTTTAAGTTTCTTCAAAAAAGCAGTCCACTCTCAAGAGGCAGAACTTAACCTTTTTCAATAAAAAAGGGAATTCTCAAACAATGAAGTCTGCTATCACTCTTAAATGCAGGGTTACTTCCATTTCTAATCTTCAGCTCAACTTCTATTTACATGGAAAATTTACTGCCTTGCAAATCACAGCATAACACAACCATTTTGAAAATAAAGAAATGCTAACTAAGAAGAAAAAAAGTAAGGCAAAGATGGTCAGCCTAATACTTTTCCACAGGTCTCTCTCACTGCACTGAAAACTGTATTTATCAGGCAAAGTTTTAACTTCTCAACAGTGCCACTTTGTTTTTAGGCTGCATTTAAAACTTTCACTGACTACCTACATCAAGCAAGTTGGAATCCTTTTGTCCATATTAAATAAATGCAATCAGGAAAAGGTAATTTCCAAAAGAGAGCAGAAGTTTGGAAAACATGACAGAGGAACAAAGCTCAGTACAGTCCAAAGAGCAGCACAGCATGTCCACGAATGTACAAAATGCTGCCTCAGAACACAGAATTGTACATTTCAGACTGTAATACACCTTACAGTTCTGCTGAAACAAAAAGAAAGAAGCAGAACGTGCAAAAAAAAAATTCTAAAGCAATTAATTCTCTACTACGCATAGCTTGATGCAAAACCAAGCACATCAAAATGTAAGATGAAGTGCTCTCCTACAACTAGACCTGAAGGGCTGAAATTCAACCACTAAAAAACCTGGGAGCATTCAAACAATGACTGCACACAGTGCACCAGCACTTCCACAACACTATTTAGTCTCATTTTCAATTGTGACTTGAGCACTTACCCTGAAAACTGATGTTACTCTTCATTAAAATATATATACAGTAGAGGAAAATGTGTATTTTATTTTAAAAAAGCATTTTTTTCTGGTAGGTTTCACTTCTCCAAGGAAGATGAGACTGGTTTTTCTGGGGAAGGGAAGAGGATGGAGATGTAGCGTTCTTAGCTAATCTGCTCTCACAGAACATGTTCTGGGAATAAGAATGTTGGGACTGGTGAAACTCTGCGACCAGTGTGTGTCACATATACTACAACACGTACAACTTTGTAACTTACGGAAATGGGGCAATACATTGAATGAAGAGCATAGTTTCATATGTGTCAAAGACTTCCTCCAAGAGTGTTCATTTCTATTTGTTTTTTGTTTTAAGGATGGCTGGTGTCTCCAACATGATCCAAATTAATTACTTCAAATGTAATTGTCTTTCTGCGTTCCAAAATGATCATTTAATTGAATTCCATTCCATGTTGAGGATAACAGAAAATAATTAGGATCCAAAGAGATAAATACCCAGCATGATATTAGTTAATATGAGAACCTGGAAGACAGTGAAAAAGTCATTAAGTCTCTCTGAAAGGAAACAGAGCTTTCAATTAAATAAGCCATCCTTACAGCAGTGTCCAGAGACAGTGAGAATGACACAAGTGTCCTATGTATTCTATCACTAAAACCTAAGGTTTCTAAAGGGACTATCTAAGTAAGTTTCACTTTGATTCAGACCTTTGTCTTGAAAAAGAAAATACTGAAAGTCATTGAAAACACAGAATACAACCTCCATGTGCATGATAAGCATCAAGAAGACAGTTTAGAAATGTAGCTAAAAATACCTCCAGTAAGAGTAAGAAAGGGGATGCCAGCCACTGATTTAGGGGGATTTATACATACAGATAAGCACACACAGGATAAGGGAATGCTTGAAGGTAATAAATCATCAGAAGTTACTGCATTCTTAAAAATGCAAACCTTGGAAATGGGCAGACTTCAGAAACAGGAAAGCATCCATTAAGCTTTTTTTTCACATGTAAGAGCATAGGACCCTAAGAGAAACCCTCTAAATGTTACTTCAAACAGTAAATTCTGAAGTGCAGTAGGAATATTAAACACAATTCTTCTTTTCAGAGTTCACAGATGAATATCACAGCACAGCAAAGCTTCCAGTACTTAAAACAGTCTTCAGTATGCAGACAAAATGGAAGACAGTTACTCAAAGACTACAAAGCCTGGTGTGAAGAGTCCCCTTGGAAATAAAGCTTTTAAAAACTCGGTCATGGCTAAAGGCAGCAAAGACAGCTCAGTATGAGCTCATGATGTGGCACCTACACACTAAACAGCAGTACCTTTCAAGATCCTAACCAGAAAATCTTAACCTTTAAAGGTTTAAGTGACACAGAACAAATACAGTTTGGTGGCTCAATAAATGGCCTGTTTGATGGGCTCCAAAAGAATGCCAAAGAATTCATCTTGTAACTACTAATTTTCTTCAAATCTGAGAATAAGAAGTGTCTCTGGCAAATCAGATGAGGCTCTAATACAACAGCAAAATCTGATTTACACAACAGAAAGGAAAACTAATCAGAATTTAATAACTACAGCTTCCATAAGATAAGGATCATACATTGCTCTGTATTACAACAGGATCTCTGTACTGCAGAATGAGTGTTCAGGGCATTTCAAAGCATGTTGTGGGCGGCAACCTTAGTGAAGGAGTTTGAAAACACTCCAGAAAACTCTGAAACAAAAAGATAGCATACAAGAAGAAACATTTCTCAAAAAAAAACCCCCACATTTACAACTTCTTCTAACACAGCATCAGCTGTTCCAGTGGTGGACTGACAGACTGAGGCAGTAGAGTAGAAAATGCCATTAAAAAGTGCACACTCAAAATCTAAAAAATTCAAAATTAACTTTACAAACTGAATTCCTGAATCAGCTTTGGTTTATACAGTTTATGACATGTAAAACAGATGACTGCAAAATATAAGCTTTAAGTGCCTGAATCACATACAGACCAATGGCATGTCATTCAGGATCCAGAAATGACTACAGAAAGCCAGTAATATTTAGGACCATTTACTTCTAATTACCTTGGCAAAAATTACTTAAGAGGATTTAAGATCAGAATCTTTTTTCCAAACATTTTTACTGATTTATGCCCAAACAGTTAAGAACTTTAAGAAAGAAAAAAAAAAATTTAAACTTTTTCCATTTGAAGATTTTTACTTTCTCACCTACAAAATTCTGATATAAATGAAAAAATCTTTAGAGATTTCTTAAAGACTTAAATCAATAATTCACAAGTTGCATAACGAAAAAGCATGATAATTATTTATCAATACACTGCATGAAAATCCTAGTGCCCAGGAGTCTTTCAGAGCAGCCCAGCAGGACCTGACACCTACAAAGAAAGGCTGCTCCATTTTCTAAACCGAGATGTTCCTGAATGGAACTAACTTTTGAAAATCCTGTAGCTAGTAATTTCACACAGAGCTTTTATCAACTGAGATTTTTCTTCACTGAAAGTAAGGGTTTCCCTATAATTGCGAGAACACAACTTTTAGGTAGGCTATCCAATGAAAAGGGAACAGACAGACAGAAAACTCCAGAGCTCTCCTATGTAAGGAGATCAAGCAATCTGATTCTATTAAAAATAAATAATTTAGCATTTACTTGCCTTTTACAGCTGTTTAGGAAAATTGGTGCATAATTTGTTCCTCTTTCTAAGATAGGGAACAGAAAATGAAACTGAAGTTGCTACTTGAAAGAAAGATCAAGGCAGAGTTCTGCCACTCCTGAGATGACATACAGGACACCACAGTAAAATGTAAATCTTTTACTGACTTCAGAAAATAACTCAGCTGCATTCCCAGTCCTAATTTTCCTTTTTTACCTTGAGAGGTACTTCATGCAGGGAGCTTACAACTTCCTGTGATTCAGTATAAAAGATCCAGTGCTTTGCAGCCTCTGCAAGCCTTCTATGACAGCTTGCAGAGTACTTGAGGAAGTGCATGACCTGAGTCCTTTGAGACTGAAACATCTTACTAAAAATTTATTCCAGCCTAGCAAAAATCAACAGTGCTTGCTATCCTAAGATTTTCTTCCTGGCTTCATTGACAGGATCTGGAAAGATCAAATGAGATGTTTCACTGCTCATGCAGTCAACCTGACAGTGCATGAAGCATCCTCAAGTGAAGATAATCAAGAGCTATTAAAATACCAGCCCAGATTTGCTATTTTTAGGCAAAACTGAACAAAAGAGTTAAAATAAGGCTGACTTGCATGTTCGTATCTTTGTATCTCTAATCAGATGAATCTATAGTTGCTTTTTTCCCCTCAGACATGAAGTACTTTTATCTTCAACACAGAATATTTTTGGAGAACTCAGGAGTTAGCCATGGTTATCAACTGAAGGTTAATTCTCAGCATCTGCTTTTGTCTCCATTTTTTTTCAATGCCATGCTGTTAGGAAGTAACTTCTGAGCATTATGAAAGTTTTGGAGGGAAGGGAAAAAGGAGAAGTCAAGGAAGAAAATAGAATAAAAAGGAGGAGAAGAGAAAATGCAATTGAAGTGGTAACATTACCATATTAGGATAGCATGGCCTGTCAAACATGACCTGATAGCATGACCAATGACCACTGTAACAAAACAAAGCAACTTTGCTCCAATTTTACCTATTCTTGAGTATTACATGTTTCTTGGTGTGGGATATCTTCTTAATGTGTACCCTTCCTCTGTGCATGCCAAAGAAATTTCATCTGGGTACTACAATGAGAAACATAGCAGAGAGCTATTCAATTTAAACTATCCCCAAATACTGGGCTGTGGGTATGATACAAAGGACAAGTGCACGCTACCATAATTACTCTTTATGAAGGGCATTCCTCTATGCAGGCAAATGCATATTCTAATCTCTTCTAACTGAATGGAAAAAAGGGAAAATAAAAAAATCCACCACAAACCATAAATCCACACACAAACCTTCTCTGAGAGACATTAACCTGCAGTCAATCACACTGTGCAATCTGTCCCACTCTCTCCACTCACAGCAGAAAGGGCCACAAGTGACTGAACCTGCCAGGTTCAGTGCCTGATGCTGCTGTTGGAGCCACTGGATGAACCTTTTCTATTGTCCACCTCTTAAATCAGACCTGTGGGTGAGTATGTGGGGGCTGGACTGGATAACCTTGAAAGGCCCCTTCCAACCCAAACTATTCTATGATGTTCCAACAGCCCAGCTCACTTGATCCACGTTGATACACTGTATGTCTGGGAAGAGGGACTTCACCATGTCTAAGCCTGTGAATTTGAAGGTGAAGGTCATCTACACTAAGCCACAGCACCATGGCAAGTATCTTCTTAAATAAATTAAAACATAACTTACAAAAAATACAGTGTGGATCTCCAAATTCACTAACTTTTTAGCTATTTTCAATAAATCCCACAGCTCTGTTTACCATCTGTACCACACAGAAAAAAATAGTCTTAAATGTCACAAATGAAGCACATAGGGGATTATGACATTTAATTTTTTACAAAGCCAAACCTGGGCCAAGAAATGAGCTAAGTATTAAAAAAAAAGAGAAAAATAATAAAAGCAGCACTAGAATACCGTAAAAGGCTCCACAATTCCTACAGCATCAAGAAAAACAGAAGGGCTTCCAGAAATATTTGTTTATTATTACAGAAGATTTACTTATAATCATCTTAGAAAACACAGCAATTGTACATTGGGTACTAATAATTAATATCTTAAAAATAACCCAAAAGACTTTACTTTCAAAGATATTAACATTTTTAAGACCCCAAAAAAATTTCCAGAATACTAGTGTATAATGTACCTTATGTATACACACATCTCACAAGCCCTAAAAAAAGCACCACATTGCCATTTATCCAGGTGTTCATCAGCCCCCACCACTCTCAACTATGTTGCTTAAAATTCCCCTTATTTTAATAACATAAATCAAGAACTAGGAAAAGGATTTTTCATCGTCAGGAAGTCAACACTATGATTACTTATATGAAATAAAACCAGAAGGAACGTTTATGTTCTTAAAACACTTTGTGAGTGCTGATTGGCATAAAATAGCTTCCTACCCCCTCTTTCTGCCTTATGCACTTATTTTGTTCTATGTGTATTACAAAACCCCTCCTCTATCTCTCAAAATGTCCCCAGAAATTAAATTGGCAGAAATTTTCACAGGCCTGGCAGAACTCCTGGCTTAAGTGTGCGTGGGCCAAAAAGAAATTAAGAAATGCAATGGGGTTCTTTTTTCTTTTCCTCCTCCTAATTTCTTTCTTTAATTTGCTTTATTTTCTTAGTAAATCGTCCTACATTTGCCATTGGCCTATCAACCTACTAGAAGACCAATTAACCAAACATATTTTGACAACTGAACAGTCAGACTCCTGTACTTCCCATGTCTCTACACTGACAAATTTAACAAACCAGAGAATAATTCCTTTTAGGCCTTTATAACCTCCTCACAATCTCTAATACTTTGTTTGCAAATACACCTTAAAATTTTTTATGTTTCCAAACCTCCTGGAGTCAGGCAGCTGAAGTTCCTGAACACCACTAAAGTGCTCAAATAATTAAATTTCAAATCAGACTTCACATGAAACAATCACTATGCATTTCAATACAACAAACCAGGACTGTGGATCTGTAAATAGATTTAGTCAAATTGTTGCACCTCATTCATGAATATAAATTTTTTATACACACACACACACACACACACACACATATAAGTACTGTCATTCCTGTCTGTGCTAACCACAAGAGAAATTATACCAATTTGGGGCTTTTTTCAGTGAAGAACCTTTATTTTAGTTTTTTATTTACTTCAAAGACGCAAGATTCTTAGATATGCATGTTTTACTTTCACTTCCTCCATTTAGTGAATGGTAATGAACGCTGTGCATATGAAGCCTGACTTTTAGCCAAACGGGCCTGTGTTCCAGAGATGCAAATATTCATTAGAAATCAAGTACTCAAGAATTAAAAAAATGAACTGTGCTCCATTTCACTCCAGACACAATGTCTACCCTAATCATATCAAATTAAGTAACAGCAGTCCTCACTACAATATTAAATTCTATCAAATGCAAATGGAATTTGTATACAGGTTACTTGCCATCATTTTGTAATAGCTGAGCAAAAACAAAACCCAACATTTACTAAGAGATTTAATAAGGAATCTTTGTTGTATACTGATAACTGTACGTGAAGGATGTATTAAGAAATGATAAATTCCCTCACTCTGTGCTTTTTACTGTGTGAATATTCCACTTCAGGGATCCATATTCTAAATCTGTATTCTAAATATTCATCTAAACATGAGTTTCAGTACCTTGAGAAACTCTGTGTAGCTGGCAGCAAAAATATGAAGTAAATTATATATTTCACTGAAATTTCCTACTACTGCATTTGGACAATAAATAATAGAAACACAACATACTGCACTATAATAATCACTGTCTGAAATCCTGATTCTATGGTAAGTTACAGTGGTTGTTTTAGGATAGAGTATTTTAAATACTTAGTTTCTAATTAAAATAGAGAGTACTGTAACAGCAACTAGGAATTTTAAAACCTAAATTTACAAAAGCTTAGAGATGACTAATAAGAACAAGTACACAGGCAAATTTCATCTGATCATAAGCTAGCATTTTACAATGTTAAAAAGGGTTTATTGAAACAATAATTTGTTCCATCTGCTATCTTACTAATACACAACTGATACAGGCAGATTTTTAATGGTCAGTAAAATCTACCTTTTATTCACTAATCAATTTCAATTTTCTCTGATATAATAACTTCACAAAATATTTCCCTGAAAAAAAAATGATTCATCTCAGTAACAAAAGAGCAAGGTAAGTATACAATGGGTATTTTAAAAAGGTCATTAAACTTGTCACAGTTAAGACCTGACATGCCCAACCTTCAAGAATCACACATCAATCTCTGATGTCACCAAAATTTCCTAGGTAAACCAACAATCTTCTTTTGGAAATTGTTGCTAGATACCATATGAAGCAAACTCAAAATACATCAAATATGTATAGGAAATTTTTAAACATGTCTCCGCTATGCAGCTGTCAGTTTCAACACAGCAACTACAAAGACAGATGTATTCTGTGATAATGTAGAACACTAGAAAATTTAAATTTAAGATTACACTACTCTCCTGCTTCATATATTTTAAAGATTCACATATGAAAGGTCACAGTATGGAAATGAACTGCTTTCAGTTCCCTTTAAAGGCTTACTCACATTGTTCCATAGTCCCCTACTTCTGAAAAAGAGCTGGCATTTCAGTAACCTTACGTATGAAAACCAACAGCATGTGGGACACCACACTTACACAGGAGTGTGTCAGTGGATTCCATGTGTGTCTTTCTTGAAAATAACTAGAAAAACATCAACCCCAAATGTAAGTCAAGAGAGCACAATAAAAGCAGTCTATGAGAATAATGAAACAACCAGATAGGTGTGGTTTCACTCAACTAAATAAACTTTGAAGTCTTCCTTTGAATTTTGTCATGTAAGAATACAGGAGTGACAAGAAAGGGGGAAACACTGAAGAGAATGCAGAGTAAGGGACAGAAACAAGACATCCTTCAATAATGTCAAAAACCCTCATACTGGCTATGAATAGGTAAGAAAGAAAAAATATGTGACAGTGCAGCTCTCAACCACCTAAAAATTTTGATCCTTGGCATATAAAGTGGTTCTTTTTTATTATTTTTTCTGTATTTGGTAAAATTAAGGATAGGTAATATTCACACCATTCAAAGAAAACTGTGCAACAATAATTCATTTTCACCTGCAGGGATTTCCCCCAAAGCTGATAACTCAGTCAATGAACACAAGAAGCCTGTTGCATGCCTTTTCCTATGATTAGATGGCTTTGGAAGAAAAAGCTCTGCTGGATTCTATTGAATAAAAGCATTCTTACCTACAGCACGAGACTAAATTTTGTAAAAAATAACCAAAGAGAAAGGATGTATTGCTATATACATCATGTAATGCATTTTTATCATAATACAGACATTTACATGAATCAATACCAGCTGCATGCACAAAGAAATCTCAACTGTTTTTAAATCTTGGTAAGCATCTGACATTTGTGCTGGTTTCCTGCTGAACTGCAGCTCAAGATAGCTGCCAACTGCAAATTATTTAAATTAGTGTGGAGACAAATTTGGAAATAACATGGAAAATAAAATTTCCTCTGTGAAAGCAAAATGTTTACTTGCCAACAGGCAAACTAATCAAAGGAATAAGATCTGATAAACTGCCACATCTGTATGAACCATATATGCTTAAAACACAAGATACTATTAAAGAATCATAGAACATTTTCAGGTGAATATTAACTGGCCAAACTGTTTCAATTCACTCTTCTTGAACAAGTACAAATTCTAACTATAAATGCCCCCTAAGTATTAGTTCCACATAAATTTAACTCTCTTTATATCTTTACTAGCTTCAGAAAAAGACTACATATTTTTAGTTTAAATTAACAATAGAAAAACTTTTTAACTTCTGGATTTTATTCCTGTGACTAGGTTGTTAAGTTTTGAAGATAGTCAAAAGCATATTTGCTCTACATACACCTAACTCCACAGAAAGAAGGAAAAATGGCTGAATTTAAATGTATTCAGAAATCTGGTGGGTTTTGGTTTCGTATCTGCCTTTTTTCCCCTTTAAGAATTAAGTTAGTTTTCGTCCAAAATTAAAACCTTTTCTTCCCCTATAGAAAAAATCCACAATGTTTAACCCAAAAATTTCAAGAAATTAGGACTAATTCCCAGTGTGATCTAGCACAAAATAATTCATTGTGTATGATAAAATGCAATCTATGTCCAGGTACATAATGAAATTATCTAGGTTATACACTGGCAAATTAAGATATTTGGAAACCAAGGTTTTTATTTTATTAATAAAGATTAACTAATTTCTATTATCACACTGCCTTCACCTGGTACTTACTTCAGAACTAAAGTACCAGATCTAATCTGCATGCTCTTTCCAAGCTCTTAGGAAAATGAATGCAAGTTGGGGCTTTCTAAACAGGCAAACAAAACCAAACCCCCAAAATATAAATGAAAAACAATTCCCCTCACTGCATCTTACATAAAATCTTCTCATATTATGATTCCAGCATTAGAATCATTAGTGTCTTCACGTGATCGTTCAAAAAAAAAAACCCAGCCAACCAACCAACCAAAAAAGTGCAATGTCCCACACATCGAAAAATTCTGTTATTCAAAACAAAAAAATTTCCCCCAAATGAAAAAGAAACAACCTAAAAATCAATAATACTTCCCTTTTCCCCCCAAATAAAACTCTCTATCCCTCCCCCAGCTTTTGAAGTACATCTTCACACCTTATGTTCAAGTTAAACTCCTATCTTTTTCATTCATAGAGGCAAATCCCCACATGCTGTTTTCATACCTGCATAAGGGTTCCCACATGACAATGAAACAGATTATTTATTTCAAAGGTAATATTAAAGTCATAGCAATGGCCATGGATGACATTAAGGAAATATCCATAAGTAATTTCCTGATGCTGCTTTTCTTCCTCAAAGGTTTTGTGTGAATTTCTCAAATAAATAGAACTATGGTGTGCTAAGAAAAGATATAATTAATGTCTTGAGAGATATAATTAATGTCTTGAGCTGTTTGTTCTGCCCTAATGTATCAAGATAACATTTCCTTTCAAATATCCTTTAGAGAAGTCTCATTAAGAGCATAATCTCACCTTCAATTCTACTGAAAGTGCACAGACTAAAAATAAAAAACACATGAAGTGTCATTATATGTGGGGGTTTTAACATTTCCATAAAATACATGGATATACAAAGTGCCTCATACACAGTCATCAGTTTCATAATATAAAAATATGCTTGGAGTAACACTCAGCAAAATGAAATCATACATGGCACAGGTATTTTTCATGGTCCTGCTTACAAGCCTTCTAGTTTTGGCACCACATGTCAAATTTCCACGTAGTTCTAAGAGGGAATTTACAAAAAAGAAGCCAATTCATCTTTCCTACAGGTTTCATATACACCAATATGTGTACTTAAAAACTGCATCATGAAACTAAAGGACCCAAACCTGGTTCTGTAAGTCTAATTGTCAAGGGCCAACACAAAAATGAGTAATAATTTTTTGAACTGTAACTACTCAACTGCGAGGACAACCTGTTTCAAGTGCTAAAATCTGAAGATTAACAATCACATGTAGGTAAAAACTAACAGGTATGTTAACTTTCCAGATGTATCCATTCAAATAAGTTTTGTAAACATTTACCTGTATCCAAGCGCTTTACAGGGGACTCATCATCAACCTCAGAATCTCCACATGCACTCCTTGATCTTTTCCTTGGGTGCAGAAGTGTCTCCAACCTTGGAAGGACTACAGACAAAAAGGTTTTGGTCCCTAGCTGTGGAGAAGTTGGCTGGGTTTCAGTGTTCTTTGCAGACTTTTGGGGGCTTACACTTTTCGATTTGCAGAAGAGAATGGATGTACGTCTGTTTACATCAGTTGATGACTCAGCTACAGCAGAAACAGTCGACTCATTGAGATTACTGTCAAGTAAGTGTTCTGGAGTGTGTCCATTTATTTCTTTCTGAATGGAAGTGCTATATAATTCATTATCAAATTTTACTCTTTTGTAAAGCTTACTCTGCTCTGGATTGAGTTCTACTGGTTTGAGGGTTGGTGGTTCTGAATTAGTCTCCAAGTTTGAAGGAAGAGGTAATGCATCTGATGGTTCAAGTTTAGGGGGAGATTTATCTCCTGAAAAAATTATAAATAGAGTGTGATTTTTGAAAACCTGTAGTTATAAAGTCTATTATAAAACTCACTATAAATGTGCAGCCCACCAAATAAATTGTTGTCTGGAAACAAAGCATAACATTTTAAAACCAAAACTTGTCTAGCAACAATCTGTCCTAGTTAGTAGTTCCTACTTTTATACTGGGAATGCAACAGGGGTAGAAAAGAAGACATCTATAGTTGGTGTTAACAATTTATACCTGGATAAGTACTTGCTTCTTCTCATGCAGTTATGTTAGTTTCATTAACTAAAAACTACTGACATTTTTTCATTAGGAAGTTGGGATGGTGGATGATTATCTGTTAAATGCAATTATACTGCCATTCGAGTAAAATTTTTTGTAAGATACGTTTTTATCTATTTCACCTTATCAATATTCAGTTTACCTGCCTATGAAAAATTTTATTAGCTAATCAATTAAAAAAAAGGTACTTGTAACCTGTTCTACTTGAGTGAACTAAAACGTGTTACAAAATCTATACAAGGGCATGATTTGTAAAACCTTTTTACAGTTGTGACCATCCATTTAATCTAGGAAAAAGTAATAAAATGGAGAAGAAAACCCAACATCCCCAAAATCATGCAGCTTGATTAGCCTCTACTCAAAAAATAACACACTTGATAATGCAGATTTGATATGAGAAATCAGAAAAACCACCCTCCAACATTTTTCTCCCCTTCTCCCCCACACTTTAATATTGTTTAGTATGATCATGTCCCACTCAATTCCACTAAATCCATGCTAGGAAAAGACAATTGAGATATGACAGTGAGGTACAAAAGTAGTTTCAGTTTTTCATCACAAGTAATGGGAAAGAAAATAAACATTCCACTATTGTAGCATTCCCTAATACAACTAGGATGTCCTAACCCATAATTATCAACTCAAAAAGATGCTAAAATCTTTCCAGTTTCCAAAAGACTCTTTCAAGATACAAGAAAGGAAATACTTATTCTAGAGTAACTGCATAACACTAATGTACTATTTATGCTAAATAAATATTTTTTTTATATTTTATCACATTTTATCACATGTGATTTATTTTATCACATAAAATATTTAATATTAGTCAAATTTTCTATGTCACCTGAAAAAAGGTGTAAAATGCCAAAGTGTTTAAGTTCTCTATTTGCAGTTTATTTTGTTTGGTTTTGGCCCAGAAATATTTACTTGGAAATCAACGATTTCTAAGTGCAAAAAAAAAATCTTTACCCTGTTGTTTCAGGTTTAATGAAACAATAGCAGAGTCCATATTAAAAATACCTGATTTTAAAATACAGTGTGACTGTGCTTACATCTTTTGCAGGCACACAGGTATTAGAATTGGTAACTAATATTTCAGGAAGACTGTAGAATGAAATATACAGTCAGAAAAGCACATTTAGACTATCAGCCATTAAAAAATCCTGTGCTTTAAAATCTCCATGGTGACTTCCTTTGTGAACAAATTCTGATTTTCTTACAACTAATCAGAAAATATTTGCAGAAAGATTAAAGAACATAAAACCACTTGAGAATTATTTAGAAATAAAACCTAAATTTCATGGGGTAATTCTGGTACTATATTTTTCACATGATCAAAGACTGGAAACAGAACTGCAAGAGGGTAATTCAGAGTTCTATCAAAGTCAGCTCCTGTAGAGATCCTGGGTACAGGATTTTTCTTTTTATTTTGGGGCAATTTGTTTTCTTTACTCCTGTACGTACTTTCCTTTTAAGAACTGAAATTTGAACTAATTATTATTACTCTCCACTAGATCAGAACCATAACAACCATACCAATCAAACCTGGATCATGTCTTTCATCATGTTTCATTTTAAAAGCCTACCCTAAATATAAGAAAACCACTACTGTTCACTTTGCACTACTTTTTTCACAAAAATCTGCTGAAGTGAAAGGCTGTGGCATCAAAATGTTAAGCTACAAATGAAAAAAAGGTTGTGGATTCATTAGATGCCAAACCCCACATTCCTAAGAAACTGTATTTAATACCATCATCACCTAAAGATCAAAAAAATTCCCAAATTTAAAAAATCCAAACCATTAAACATTTTGAGAACACTTAAAAACTTCAGAACAGGAAAATGTGCTGATTCATGTACACTTTTTCTACCAATGCTCAAATCTCCAGCAAGTTCTGTTTGGAACTAAACACTAAGTTGCTGTTTGAATGGCTGTTAAGGACAATCATTTAATTGACTTCACCTTTCAAAAATTTTGATAGCATCAAGCCACAACAAATAGAGATTACTTTATTTATTACCATGCTTCCACTTTCCCTTGAGCTCTTTCCTCCTCCTATTCAAGGCACTTATGCAAAAATGAAACACATCTCTTAACTCTCCTAAAGAAGAAGTTTAGTTCCTTAGAGCTAATCATGAAACAAAGTCAATAGAATTCTTATTTGAGTGACAATGTTTCTTTCCATCATTTTAAAATGAGCAATAAAAATCTCAGAAACTCGATTTAAAAGCTAAAAATGCAAATATTAATTTAACTAAAATATTAAGTTAGTCCTTCCAGCACAGTGCTCTCACTGAATTCAATGGCAATTAGCCAAAAGTAGACACAGTCTGAGACAACTGTTTTGAGGAGGAAGAGAAGCAAAAGGGGAAGAGCTAGGCAGATGTGGCTGACTTGATTCTACAACGTGAAATTTGTTAAGTCTTATCAATAGTTAGCTTTATTTAAAAGAGATAAATAAATAAAAAAATAACCCCAAAGCCTACCCACCCTCCTCCCTAGAGTCTGGAGTAGTGAATAAAAAAGGCTACAAACACAGTAGAACAGCC
The DNA here is from genome assembly GCF_035770615.1 of Melospiza melodia melodia. Lineage (NCBI taxonomy): Eukaryota > Metazoa > Chordata > Aves > Passeriformes > Passerellidae > Melospiza > Melospiza melodia. Next base: position 85,725,651 of record NC_086197.1, on the reverse strand, counting down.
AGAGTCTTCATTACCACTGACCTAGGCTCACATGATCCCTAATACATATTTTGACATTTAAGTGTATTTCCAAAAGTAAAAAGATATTTTCCACTCAGGCATTTCCAACTGCTTTTCATCTGATATTGTTTGCACTTTCGTTTTTTAACACCTAAGTTTTTAAAGCCTTGCTACCATGAAAAGTAATGGAAGGAGGTTTTCTTCAGAAGATCATCCTACTCTTAAAATATTTGTTGTGATTAGGCAGCTATTTTCGTATTTTCAAACTATTATTTTAATTTTAAAATCAGTATTTTAAATTTAGTATTAGTTAATCAAATTCTTTAATTCACACTATTACTCACATAACAGCACCTGACTGAAGCAGCTCAGACCAGTACTCATTTAAACCTGGTTTACAATCTTACCTTCTTCTTCTCCATCTTGTTCTAATGCTGCACTTTCTTCCTCGAAACTTCCAATACCTGACTCTATTTGAGGAGCTTGGTTGTGCTGCTGACTGAGTTTGTTGCGAATAATGCTGATTTCTTTCTTTAACAGCTTTGCTCTTTTGCTCCTTGACCCACTGGATTTCATTGCACAGGTGAGATCAAGCTTTTCTAGCAGCTCTCTCAGCTGTTCTTCCAAGGACATATGTGCTCTGTTTGCAGGATTCAGTAACCTATCCACTGAAGTCAAAACACGTACAATTGAAAACGTGTTAGCATTTCCCAGAACATCCTCAGAACAGTAATAGAACAAAAGGAAAAAACTGAATTTGCATGCCAAAATAAAAAATACAGTCAAAAAACTATTTAGATCCTAGCCAGAAATACTGAAATTAATTCCTACTATACAGTTACTATTTTTCTTAATCAGCATTTTGATCAAAAACTAAGCAGTAGAGCAAAGAAATAAAAGGTCAGAAGAAGACATAATTAACCCTTCCCACTTTAACAGATTAATTGCTTCTTGTTAAAGAAAACGACAAAATTATGGTTATAAAAGAACCATATTATCATGTGTTTATTATATAACATATAATATGTGTAAGTTATATAACACATATAATTATGTGTTAATTATTCTCCACTGCCAAACCTTAGAAAACTCATGTGTACGTCAAAAAAAACCTATTTAATTCTTAGTATTACAAATGTGCTCAATTTATCAAGTAGGTTACTCAGGAATGTGCTGAAGTTTATGAACACTGGTATTCATTTCCCATGCCTTACAAGCATATATGATCATGTGAAAGAAAGCACTCAACTTAAAAACCTTTTCCATGTAAATTGTTGAATTAGGCTCTGACACTGCCAAAATCAGAATCCAGATAGCACTGATGTCTTATGACAGATCTGGTAGAAGAGAAACACCAGACTCTTTCAAGCAATGCTTTTAATTGGGGGGTGGAGAATCTAGTTAGCAAACTGGACAGCAACAATCCTATACAACTATATGGAACGTACACACTGTATGCAATGAAGAATGCAACTTTCCAAAATAACTGAAACACATCTTACCATCTTCCCAAGAGAAAGGCTGGGGTGACTCAAGTTTAGGCCGTTCTGGTAAGTGCATTCCAGTTTCATTGTTGTAGCCAATTCCCTCAGCATCTCGCCTGGCTTGCCTGAGAACTACACCTCCTTGATCTCTTAACCGCACTGCAGCTCTATAAAATATTGTATCCTTTGCATTGTATTTCATACAGTTATCTATGATCAGATTGAAGTCCTCTTCAAACTCAGTGAGGTTTTTATAGCCTTGAGCTTCTAACCGTTTCCGCATGGTAGAGAAATCCATAGGATGTTTGATATGATCCAAATAGTCTGGAACCTTTGGATAAATATTTAAAACACAAATGGGTAAAAGTGTCTTATTACAGACAAAGAAACATTAGTTAGTAACTGATCCACTTTTTATATGTATCTTGTAACACCTCAATACAAGAAATTGAAGATGTAACTTAGAATTGCACATCTATATATTGCAAACATTTGCATGCCAACGGAAATTTACATATTACAATATTCTGCATCTCAGGTAACAAGTCTGAGCTCTACTAATAGATGCTGAAACTACTTTTTCTTGGGAATTCTGTGGTTTTATGTACTCCTACTTTCAGGCAACTAGTGATAGGACAAGGGAAAATGGCCTCAAGTGGCACCAGGGGCAGTTCAGGTTGGATATTAGGAAAGATTTATACATTGAAAGGGTGGTGAAGAAGTGAACAGACTCCTCAGGGAAGTGGCAGAGTGGCCATCCATGGAAGTGTGGCACTTTGAAATATGGTTTAGTCTGCATACTGGTATTAGGTCCAAGACTGGACTCAATGATCTTGGCAGTCTCTTTCAACCTTAATGATTCTAAATATAATAAACAGATGCGCATGCAGTACATCCACAAATGCACACATGTACACTCTAAGTCTATCTAGTTTCACCTTCAAGTAAGAACACAGTATCTGCATTGCAATTTTTGATATCCTTTGAATTAGCCTTACCAAAATCGTCTTACTGAAAAGTATCAGTATGTACCCAACATTCTATACAAGAATGGGGTATTTCCATACAAGTATTTCCCAGAAATTATTTTGCTATATGAGCATAAAAAGGCTTTCATAGCAGGAGACCATAACTCATAATGTTAATTATCAGAATAAAGATTAAAAGTTAACACTGCTTCTACCTCTGTACGTAATGACTTGTTTCCTGTACTTAAGTGCCACCAAGCCACATGCAAACACCAGGAAACACAGCTGCAAACATACCTCTTTAAGGTTCACAGGCTGAGCAAATATACGAGCAGAATCCTTTTCCTGCAGCTGGTCCAGAACCGATCGCAGCAGTACAGTGAATGGAATGAGCTGAAGCTCCATAGTGACCTGCTCCAGCTTGACCTAAAGAAGTAACAGTTATCCAACTGAGCATTTTCCCTTAACATACTGGATTCAAGTTGTTTAGCAGTAATAGTGTAGTATTTTAGATAAGATATAAAATACAAATACATTTAAGTAAATGAGTTCAGTACTACTTTTAATATCATCATGATTTTGTAAGGAAAAGAAATTAAAAAAAATCATTCTCATTCCTTCAACTCCAGCTTCCCAGAACTCAAATTTGTATTTTATATGGAAGAATTTTGTTCCACTTTTAAATGTGTCTTTTTAAAAGATGCTACATAGTAGCAGCTTCACAATTCACCAACAATGTGAAAACAGTAAGAATTTAAAAGTAATGTTTCAAATTAAATTTCAGTTGTACTGCTATGTTTAAACAGAGAATCTGATTTACAGGTTACAAAAGACTAAGATAAAAAGTAATTGGAAAGACAATGTTCTACATAAATTCCAAGAAAATTATTTCAAAAACCAGAATCAACATCTTCAAATACTTCAATATTCTTACAAATTTTTTTATTTTTGACACTGTTTCAATTCCTCTTGATTTTAAGAGTTGATAACTCTTAAAACAGCTTAATTTTTAAGCTGTTTTAAGAGTTATCAACAATGAAACAGTCTTGCTATAGCTTAAGTAAATTCTTAAAGAAAGATTAAAGGTGTGTCCACACATATATAATACATACATGTAAATAAAGTATAAGCAAAGATGCATATGTAAAGTACACATATATAAATACATATGTAAAGCAAATGATATGTGAATACACAAGAATGATGCAAAGAATTCCAGAAAGCACTCCAGAAGGACAAATTATAGTAGCTTGCAATGAATGTTCAGTTTGCAAAAGTAAAAATGAAATTGTGTTTTTACAAACAGGGACCATTAAAAACTCCTAAGTGCAAACATTCTGCGTTCACAGTTTTCATGTAAGCTTTTATCTTTCTGCATTATCACTTCCTCAAATCTCTCCTGGAAATGTTAACTGTAGAATGCTGTAGGACTTCAGATGCAGCTTTATTTTTGCTTTTTTTGTGACAGAAGGATAAAAGTGCTACTAAGTATATGGACATGTATTGAGAAAACCTGAATAGATCAAATCTTCTACAGTTCTTCAGAAACCAATCATTTTTCCAAGTCTAAGAGAATGTCTTCTTAAATACTTTCTCTATATCAATGCACACAGCAAGGGCAACAAACAGAAGGAGCTGGAGGTCACAGTGCTGGTAGAGAGCTACACTCTAATTTTCCATTACTGAAATCTGGTGGGATGAATCCCATGACTGAAGTGTGACTATAGATGGTCAGAAGTCGGTCAGAAGGCCAAGAGCATACCAAGGGGCACTGGGGTTGCCTTCTACACTGAGAAATGAATATACTGCGAGGAGTTGTCTCAAGGAAAGACAGGAGCAGGTTGAAAGCTTAAGCACCAAGGTGAGAGAAGAAACCCTGTGGTTGGTATTTATTTCAGATCTAGGGGAGCCTATTGACAAAGCCTTCTTGCTCCAGCTACAGACAGGCACTGCTTTTGCAGGCTCCTGTCCTGCTGAGGACTCAACCATTCTGACACCTGGAAAAGTAGCACAACAAGTTGTAGGAGACTGCAGGAGCGCATTATGAATAACTTCACAAGGCAAAGCTTCCATGTGGGGCACACAAGGAGATGATTCAGGACAGGCAGCACAGCCTTACAAAGGGCAAGTCCTGCCTAACTAACCCAGGGGGTCTAACCAACCTAGTGGCCTTCTATGATGGATTAACTCTTTTAAGAAGACAATGGAAGATGTTGTCTATCTGGACTTCTCTAAGGCCTCTGACATGGTCCTCAAAAACATCCTTCTCTCTAAACTGAAGAGAGATGGAGTCAATGGGTGGACTGCTCCACAGGTGGGGAACTGGCTGGATGGCTGCATTCAGAGAGCAGTGATCAATGGCTTGGACTCTGGATGGAGATCAGTAATGAGTGGTGTCCCTCAGGGGTCTGTACTAAGACCAGCAGCAGTTAGTATTTTCAACAATGACATGAGACCAAAGGATCAAGTGCAGCCTCAACAAATCTGCAGATGACACCAAGATGAATAGTGCAGTTGACACACCTGAAGGACAGGATCCCATCCAGACACAGACAAACTCAAGAAGTGGGCCCCATGGGAATCTCACAGGGTTCAACAAGGTCGAATTCCAGTTGTGGCAACCCCAGGTATCAGTACCAGCTGAGGCATGAATAGCTCCAGCCCTGTCAAGAACCTGAGAGTACTGGTGGATGAAAACCTCAGTATGAGCAACCAGAGTACGCTTGCAGCCCAGAAAGCCAGCTGCATCCAGGGCTGGATCAAAAGAAGGGTGGCCAGCAGGTCAAGGAAGGTGATTCTGTCCCACCACTCTGCTCTCGTTTGGCCCCAGCTGGACTGCTGCATCCAGCTCTGCAGCCCCCATCATCAGGCATAAAGCTGTTGGAGTGAGTGCAGAGGAGGGCCACACACATGATCAGAATGGAGCTCTCTTCTGAAGAAAGACTGAGGGAAATGGGGTTGCTCATGCTGGAAAAGAGAGGGCCCAAGTGAGACTTTATTGAAGCCTCCCAGTACATAAAGGAGGTCTATAAGTAAGGTGGGGACAAACTGATTGGTAGGGCCTATAGGGACAGGACAGGACAGGACAGAGAGGTGGTAGATGCCTTATTCCTGGAAAAAGAATATGTTAGATTGGACAGGGCTTTGAACAACCTGATCTAGTTGAAGATGTCCCTGTTTATTGAAGAGGGGTTGGACTATACAATCCTTAATCCTTCCTTTCAACCCAAGCCATTCTATGAAAATTTTATATATTTTAAATAGTTTGAGTGCACATGCATGTACATGTTACTTGACTCTATGTAAGGATTAAAATACAGCTGTCCTCCTACTGAAAAAATTGTGAGAATACTTAAATTATCTTTCCTTCAGAAAAGCTTCACCAAAATAAAGGTGCTGTATTTACCTGTTCTCTTTTTAATTTCTCACGCTTACGTATCAGTTCTATCAATAAACGTGCTCTTTCAAGATCATGGCGCAGCCTTTGCCAGTACTTCAATTTTTCTTTTAAGGCTTGCATTTCTTCATCATCTTCTCTCTAAGAAAAGAATCAAAAGATTTTCATGAAAAGAAAAATGCATATCTCTTTCTATAAGATAGTTCTATACAACTACAAAACGTATGCACATGAAAGGAGAATCTGCTGTGAGCAAGTTATGGCACTTGCTCATAAGCTTCATGCTGCAACAACAGAAAACCTGTGGTCAGGGTATCTTCCAGAGTTCCTCGAGGGTCTAATTGAAAATAAAATCTAAACTAGAAAGCAATCCTATGGCAATGGCTATTGACATCAGAAGAAGCAACACAGCAAACAGCAACCAAGAAATACAACACGCTGCAAAATATAATACAGGATTTTCACATCAAAATCCAAACCAGGTGAACACCAGTTTCTTCAGAAGTTCCAGCCTGGCAGAAACAAATTACTCATGTGGTCAACACAGTCCACCTCCCTCACACCCAGCAGAACTAGGACACACTTGTAACAAAAGAAAATAATTATGGCTTGTAAGGACAGGAAATGAAAAGCTATTTATTAGATAATATAGTAACTTCAAATGGTATTGCAGATGAAGAATTCAGCAATACACCCTTTTGGAAAATCAATGAAAGAATTTAATCTACACATTTTTCAGAGTAAGTAATGTCTAAACACTTGTAGTATTTAGATTGATTAGTACATACAAAACCCAGAGTGTTTGTTTGCCTTTACTATTTTTCATAAGGAAAAGGAAGGATACTAGAATACTACTTCCAGGATTCCAATGGTATTGCTAATTCATCAAAAATGAGGCCATAAAGAAACTGAATTCCTAATATTAATTAGTACCAATTACACAAAAGAAACATCTGCTTTGGAAAATTATTACATTTGAAAAACTAGTATTTTATAAAAGCATATCTGAGAGATATACAAAACTTTGCATGCTTGGCCGTAACTAGCATAATGAAATATATACTTGTTAAGTCATCTAGGAGGGTGTTCTAAAACCTAAAACAAAACCAGTAAATTCCATCACCTTTTATATATAGAAGACAGAGGAATACACATCAAACAACATTACAAATGATTACACCAAAAGTCATTAATTCCTTAAGAGAAGAATGATTTAGAAGTACCATAGGTCCTCTAAAGGAAGTTTGTGCCATTTTTCAGATAGTTGGCTCTAAAAATAGAATTACAAAAACTGGAAGCTTAAAAACATTATCTAATAGATTTGCCAGTGCTATAATTCTATCATCTGCATTGTATTTTATTGCTTCATGTACTTGTAAAGGTAAAACTTAGTTTTATTCAAATCTCTGACTTCACTGAAGTTGAAAATACTTAAAATATCAACTATTTCTACACTAGAATATACCAATCTGGAAATAACAGTTTGTTCCTCTTTTCATTAAGAAAAAAACCCCCCAAAAAATAAAAAACAACCTAAAAACTGGAGCTAGAAACTTCTAGTTCCCTTTCCCAATGACTATTAAAACAGTTGTAACTTCTTTTAAAGAGTTAAATCTTTACATAGACACAATAATTTAACTGCTGGGGTCAGAATAGTTCAAAGTACATTTTGACAGTTAATAGTATTAGTATTTTCAGTAATTTTCAATTCCTTAAAATTCTGAGGAGACTCATTGAAATAAGAAATCTACACTGCCACTAAACACTACTCTCCTAAACCCCTTCATCTCTGAGTATAAACCTCATGTGTGGATATGCAACCCAACTCTCAGTTGTACAATTCTTTCGGTTTTCCTGTTTGTCAGAACCAAAATTAAACTGCCAGAAGTAGCAAGCTTGTCATCCCTTTGCTTGCAAATACTCAAAGCCTGCTTTTTGCCCTATTTAACTGCATAATTTAAGAAACTGGAGAACCCAGCCTGATGAAAGCTAAGTCAACAAAGTGTACTAGTTCTAGGGTGGGTCAGGAAACTTAAATACAGCAAGAAAAAATAATGTTACAGCAGGCCTTAGGATTGTTTATCAGACACTTAAGTACTTGGCTGAACCTCAAGGTGCAGTTGCACTCAAATAAGATAAAAATATTTTACCTGAATCAGTTGTTTTACTAATTTCATTCTCTCTAACAGGCACATACTTGTCAATCTGCAGATGTGACCCAAAGTATCAAAAGCATCCTGCCTCTCTTTTTTTTCTGCACACATACACTACCTTTCTGAATGGCACTCTGGTTTGGAGATTAATAGCAAACCTCCAATTTTTTGACACTTCTATGCAAAGTAATGCTGGCAGACAGTTTACAGCTTAATAGCTAAATAATTCTCCTTTGCCCTAACCTATTTATTTTCTGACATACAACAAATACCTTAATTAGATTAAAAGGTCAGTGAAAGTTGAAGAGAGCACAATGCACTGGTTTCCAACAACCAACCAGTAAAAACATAAAATATAAAGGGTTTCTTTCAAATTTGTTAGCTTTCTGACATAGAGCTTTCTGGCAGGAAAATTCTTCTTCTTCCTTCTTTTTACAACTGTCCTGACAACCACCAAGTTTAATTTGGCTGATGACACAAGAAAAACTTATAAAGAAATTCTCGTTTGGAGAGGGACTCTTCATCAGGAACTGTACTGACAGGACAAGGAGCAAAGAGTTATGACTGAAAGAAGGGAAATTTAGATTAGATATTAGGAAGAAATTCTTGACTGTGAGGGTGGTGAGACACTGGAACAGATTGCCCAGAGAAGCTGTTAACGCCCCATCCCTGACGGTGTTCAAGGTCAGGTTGGGTGGAGCATTGAGTAACCTGGTCTAGTGGAAGCTGTCCCTGCCCATGGCAGCTGGGTGGGAACCAGATGATCCTTAGGGACCCTTCCACTCCAAACCATTCTGTGAGTCTATGATTTTCCAATGGACTTAGTTCTTGCTGAACATAGTATTACCTAGAAATACTACCTAGTATTATGTATTAAGTAGAATAAGTATTAAGTATTACCTAGACTATTACCTATTTGTTAATACTGAAGGAAAAGGAAAACATTTTTAAGTCTACACAAAGAACATGCAGCAGCTGAGAACTCATCTCACCATTAGTATGCTACCAGAGTCTCCACACCAGCAGGAATACTGTCAGCAATGTAGCACCATAGCCCTCCTTATGCTGGGTGTGAATGTGTGAGAACAGCCTCACTCCTCAGAGAGACTGCAACTTAATATGATACAAGCAAAAATAGAATGACCAGGATGAAACTGGACCTTGAGCAATACAATTAGTTTTATTAGCATGCTCTGCTGGACTTGTATGGCAATCAGACAAAACCATTTAGTGGCTGCAACTTGTGTTCTTAATGAAATCTTCAGTGCAGGTGTGATCTTAAGTCATCAGCACCTTCTCTTTTATTTCTTCTCACAGTGGCTTTAAACTAACATCACTACAGCAGCAGCAAGCTTCTACACTTACATTTCATGCTTCATTTTCATTCAAGTGTTCTGAAAGTTCAGGGAAAAAAACTAAAATAATGAGGATATAAGTAGTATTAGAGTACTCAAATACCTTTCCTTAATTTCTCTAGGTGGAGAGAGAAGTGAGAGCACAAACCATTCTCTTACAGCGTTCCTTGCTCCTGCAAATGGTGAGGCTGTCCAGGTCTTTTAGCCTGGTTTAGAATTCTTAGATCTTCAAAACCATACCATAACTGAACTCTGAAATGCATCTATTAGGAAGTAAGTCTAGATCATGAAGACCTCTCCCTTTGCCAAATTTGTTCTAGTAACCTAACAGAGAGGGATCAAAACTACTTTCCACCATACATCCTGAAATCATTTTCAGGGTTTTGGTTCGTCATTATAACACTTCTTTTAAATAACAATTTAAAAAAACTCCTGAATCTTATTACACCACTGTTTATATTTGATTAACTGAAAAATCTATGTAGGTTTCTTGATATTCTGACCCCTCACATAAAACAAAAAGAATTTTCCCGTCTGGACTGAAATGAAAATATAATCATGTCTATCTAAAAATTTTTAAGATGTTCTCACAACATCTATGCCAGTGCTGTTTATTGTCTTGGTTACAAATTGGTTTATACTTGGGAGTAACAAAATACATTAATTGCCTTGCAGTTATGACTGCTTTAATAAACAGCTATTGAAAGTGCTCTGGAAAAGACACAATGTCATACACAGGACACTTGCTACTCAATGAAAAGCACTAATTACCTATTTTTCATCAACAGACTCATTTAATACTCAGCTCACCTTGAAACTAGATTTTACTTTTCAGAAGAACAAACTTTTCAACAGACCAATATAAACAGCTTCCAATTTATTTAGAATATATTATTTTCTTATTTAAGAATCGTTCTCAAATTAGAAAAGAAAATAAAGAACTACTGCTTGTACTGAAGTATAAACAGGCAACTGAATTTTAAAATGCTCATATCAAGGCCACTTTTATTTTAATCAAACATCAATTACAATAATACTTTTATTGTGATAGTAATTGTTTATAGTAATGTTGCACCCTTATCATGCCATCCCAGAAGAAAATGAGCTTGTGTAATTTTTTGGACACTAACAATGGTCTAGTTCTGTACTGCCACAATAGCACCACACTCCTGTGCCTGCCTTTAGTATTTTGTAAGGACTCATGCTCATTTTAAAAGAAGTTTATTGTCTGAATAAATTAATTTCAACTATTACTAGGTAACACTAATTAGGTACACTGCCAGGTATCACTCTTCAGAACCTCTCATGCAGAAGTAAAAAATTAATCAAACTTCAAAACAGAGTGATATAGAAACAATGAAAACAAGACAAACAAGTGGTTGATTTATATTTAAAGTTCACCTAAAAGGAGTCCATGTAACTGGAATTTGAGAATCTCAGCTATGAGGAAAGGCTGAGAGAGCTGGAACTGTTTAGCCTGGAGGAGAAAAGGCTCAGGGGCAGAAATCTCACCAGTACACATAAATACCTGAAGGGAGGAGGCAAGGAGATGCAGCCAGGCTCCCTTCAGTGGTGCCCAGTGACAACACAAGAGGCAATGGGCACAAAGTAAGAACAGACATCTGAAGACTCCTGTTTTTTTCAGGAAAGCTTGTCAGTGCTTTCCTGACCAAGCACTGACACAGCTGCCCAGAGAGGTTGTGGAGTTTCCACCCTTGGAGATAACTCAAAAGCCAACTGGACATGGTGCTGGACAGCCTGTTCTAAGTGGCCCTGCTTTAGCAGTGGCATTGTATCAGATCACCTCCAGAAGACCTTTCCAATCTCAATTATTCTGGAAATTATTAATTAGTTTTTCCACAAGAAAAGCTAAAAAAAATAAATACACACACAAACATGACAGATCAAATAGTTAGGAAGCAGTGTTGACCACAGTATTTTTTATGACTACAAAATCAGCAAACAGAAATACAATTGTAACAAAAATAACCGTTCCATTTCAGAGGGGGAAAAAATTCAATTTAATACGAGTAAATTATTATAAAATTAATTCTTCCATTTTAGAAGCTATTTACAGGAAGTCAAGTGCCAGGAGAATGGAAAGAACACACCCACCTACACATTCCATTCCATTAAAAAAGGTAACTCAGATGCAGTAAAAGTTTCCACATCACAATGCTTCATAGCACTTCAAAGTCTACATGCAAGGACCCACACAATTCAGAAGTTTTCACTATTTTTGAAGCTATCCAGTAACTTGAAACCAAAACAGACCACCTGGAGTTGGTGTTTTGATGTTTTTCAGCAACTTATTCATAGGAGTGTACAACTAAACCTACGCTTGTCTACAATCCCACTTAACTGTGTCAAAAGCAAAACCAGAAGCTGAAACAGGTCTGAACTTCATCAATAACTTCCATTTTGTTATGGCCAAACAGGTGGGCAAATACAGGTATGAATTTGAATACTGTAAACTAGTCGTCTAACCCTTTACCCTGTTACAATCCACATTTTTGTCAAGTGTCAAATAAGACATCTGCTTTGCATCTTTTGATGAATTTAAAATAACTTTTATTTTTTTATCTGACAGTACACTTATTAATGGGTTCCAAAAAACTACAACACTTATCAAAGAATAATGGCATTATGATACTTGTGATGATAGCATTTTTGTGAAACATTTAAGCAAAACAAAAGAAAAAGCCGCACAATTTTTTTTACGTCTCACATATTAAAAAGTATTAGATAATTCCCAATTCCCAAAAAAGGTAATATCACTTCAAAATAGGGTAAAGAATTTATTCAGTCCTGAGTAAAAAAAAGTTTTTACTTTGTGCTAGGCTTCCTAGTTTATTTTTAACTCAATAAAAGAGAAAATTTCTAATTTCTTCTTAGAAATAAAAAGTATGTCACATACCTGTTGTGTGTTTCTTTGTGACTGTAAACTGGACTGCAGCCTTCTCAAGAGTGGAACACCATTCCTAGACAGTCTTTTAAGCAACCAGTAACTGTGCACTCGTTCAACAAAATGCTTCTTTCGCTGAATGGCCACCTGATTCATAATCTTATTTAATCTAAAACACGGAAAAACTGATATTGTATTTTTCACAGCAAAGCATAAAACATATTTATCTATGGAAGATAAACATCAGACATATATATATACATGAATGTATACTGTAAAACCAGAAGTAATCACTATGTTGCTAACTTCTTTCAGTAAGATCCCTTCCAATACAATTATTTCTGAGCAGTAAATTACAACCAAGTACATCTGCCTGACACTGCAGGTTCTACCAAATACATTAACATACTTTATAAAGCTAAAGGGAATCAATTTTTTTGTAACCATTATTGGAAGAGCAATCCCAGATTAGGGGTGAGAATGTACAGTTGATTTTCCTATTGAAAATGAAATCAGATAAAAATCTCCAAATCACTATGAAAATCATCAGATCATTTGTTGCCATCTACAGAAAGATTAGTAGTTTATTTTACAGACAATAGATCTTCAAACTCCTTCCATAAAAACATGCAATGAAAGCCTTGTATTACTCTGTTAATATTAAATTTCTGACAAATAAACCAAACAAAAAATATAAAACACAGGAACAATTGTTATTTTAGCCCACACATACAAGAAAATAACCAAACAGAGAAGACGCGAAGACAATGTAAACAGTTAACATAATATTTTGATCAAAATTAATCAGTATTTTCTCTGAAGTTGCTTTTTAACAAAAAAAGTATATGCATATACTTTTTTACAAATACTCAAGAAAAGTGCTTTATGAACATCACACACAACAATACTGATTCCTATTTTTCAGATAATGACATGTTAGACGACCAAGTCTCAAACATGACAGTGGCTTCTGAAAACACATTGAAAAGAAAGCTTATCTGAAACAAGTCTTCAGGTGTTTGTGCCTACAATAGCTTGAAATTACAGCAAAACAGAAGTTAGAAAAAGCTAACAGTTACAGAATGAAAATATTTTGACTTTCTATGTTAATGGTATTTGTAACCAGTGGCAGCCCTTGTAAAATAAATACAGGATGCCTCAAGCTAGCAATCCCCTGCACTGCAAGGGATGCTTCCTACATCTGGGGGCAGGGGTGAGCTGGAAAGAGAGCTGGATATAAAACAGTTACAGAAACATTAACAATGACAAAAGAAATCTGTTAATTCTTCACTCAGAATGTTACTACTACCCACAGCAAAACTGTACAATTGATAGCAGAGGGTTTTTTGCATATTCTGCAAAATTTATTACTATACCAAGCACCTATTAACTCAAGAAGTATCTGATTTGTAGAGCAGCACCATGAGACATTTAAACAAGAATCACAATTGTATATACATACTAATGTTTTTCTACTTTTCTCCTTTTTGTATTAGGAAGAAAGCAGTTTTGCAGGTAAGTGATAAAAGTTAAGCAGTCAAAATACCTAAAGAAAATGTAAAGTTAGAAGTAAGCTTTGGGTAAAATGGTTTTTTAAGAATATCTGGGAAAACAAAATATTTTTCAGGCTAACATACAAGTGAGTGTACTTCAACTTCAAAGGTCATCTATCCCTGGGGTTTTTTTGAACTGTGTAGAAGATAGGGTGCAATAGGTCTATTCAGTGCTATAGCTAAAGTTTTCAGTCATCACCAGGTAAAGGCAGAGCAAACCCAGATTTTCTTTAAAATACAGTGCCATTGTGTCCTTTGGCTTCTCAAGGCCTTTTTTTTAACTTAATAACTAAGCTAGTTAGGCATTCTTGAAAAATTCTAGCTTAATTTAAAGCTTAGGTCTGCAGATGGACTTCAGACTGTCCTGTCTTTCACTGGAAGGAAGACACAGGCTCCACAAAGATTTATTTACTCAATGCAGAACAGATGTGACCCTAGTAAACTTCAAACAACATAATTACAATTAATTATAGAATGCAATCAAAGTCAAATAATTGCTTTCACAAATCTCTTGGAAACGGTAAAACCTACTGAACCAAGTCAAAAAAAGCACAGCCAAATACACAGCTATTTGGAAAGATCAGAGAATCATAACATGAAGAAAGGTGCCTTGGCTTCATGCCCATCAGATGTGGCAAGACTAAGCAAACATCTTTAACTACAGCTTAAAGTACATTTGCCAATTCACATAACAAACCATTCTATTCATATATAATTATAATAGCAGAGTGTTAAAAGAAGCTCAAGAAAGATGTTCACAGAAGACCCTTTCCAATTTTCAAAATATAAATAGACAGAAGGTAATTTGGAGTGCAGAGACTACTTTAAAAGTAGTTGGAAACTGCTCATCTCTAAATTAAACCAAGTATTTCATTTCAACAACACATGGGTAGCAGCTATATATACTTGTCAAAATACAGAGCTCTGAAACTTCTCGTGGCAGGTATCTACACAGCCACTACACTAAGAACTTAGTGCTAGCAGGTTGTTACATCTGCTGTTAGACTCTAACTACCCACTACCTAGACCACAGCTCTTCAACCATCCTTTTGCCTAGTCTGATACTTCCAGGCACTTTTACTGTCCCAAGCACCTTAAATTTTGATGGGCAATACAACTATTTTGGGGAAATGAGACAGCATTGCTGTAGAACCCTGTAAGATGCACAGACTGGGTACTGATTTTGAAGCTCCCACCACTTAAATGAATTTTCCATACATTCTACTTCCCTTTTTTTTCTCCCCCTCATCAAAGATGTAATAAAAAACCCCTGAAGAATAAAAAAAGATATGTATTTGGGCTAGGTAAGGTAGAGCTCTTTAAAAACATCATCATTTCACAATCCAGGATCTGATTTGGATATGACAGGATTAATTGCTACAGTCAGTGCACTGATAAATCCCCAATTCAGAGGCAAGGCTTAGAGAACTTGGGGCACCTCCCAGAACTACAGAAAACACCTCAGCAAAGGCTTTTTTTGCTAAGGAATCTGTTCACACTAGCATTTTTTCCAGTATAAGCACATCAAAAAAACCCAGCTTTCTGTATTATTTGCTAAAGGCAAGTCAAGCATATCAACTACTGGGAGGAAAAAAAATCCATTGTTTTCCCCCAACTTACCAGTTATTTAAAACAAAGTACATTGATAGAGGAATTTAAAAATTCTTTAAAAGGTGACTGTTCCAATGATATTCAGTGACTGCTGCTATCTAGCTAGTCTCATAAAAGAAACGTTAGGTTTCTAGCTGATGACCACTGCAGCCTCTTGATGTTTTAGCACTAGCAGTCATAGTGATTCTTGGTTTTGTTGATTCAGAACTACATGCCAAAACTACACAGGTGACAAAAACACTTTTCAGAACCGTTTTAATTGTGCCACAGCCAACTGAGTGAGCCAGAATTACTTCCTTGCCCCAGCCCTGTAAAACACTGAAGTGCACTACAAATGAGGATATCATACAATTCCCTGCTTGACTTTAAACAGGCAAGGGTCCCCTTTGAACCAAACCCTTGAAACAGCACCGACAGTCTCCTCACATGGAGACACTGGATGGATAATCTGCCCTGTAAAGGATGACATTTAATGCACTGGTCAATGGATTCAGTGAGCTGAGTGTGTTACTCAGTCCTTGCTTCCTCACCTTTTACAGAAATGCATAAAAGAAATTTTGTCAATGTAAGATATGTGCTTTTAACATACTGCAAATCTCACAGCTGCCTTCTTTGACTCATGACTTCCTCTCCCAGTTTCAGTTACATTTCACCGTGGCAATAAGGCAACTGGTTACAGGGAAAAGTGAAACCAGTATTTTTGGTAGTGTGGCAGTTTAACCTCAGAAAGCCAATGAGAGATAATCAGCCACTCTTTTATCTATCTTTACTAACCACTGCACAGATCATAGATGCTTTTTAATTCCACAGGTATTATTTTACCTCAATATTCTTAAGTTTTTGACATACAAACTGGAGAGAATGTTTTCTTGAGCAAGTATGTGATTTTGACAAAATTACTATAGTAGATCAAGCACAAGGAACTCAATATGAAAATCTGTATTAATCAAACAACCAAAGGAAGATCATATATCCATTAAAATTAAACAATTTTTGAACATGAATGAACCCTAGTATTTTAATTACCATACCTGTCCTGAGTCTCCAGTTTTATCAGTTTGTTATTTTGCATTGTCCTTTATCCAGCATAGCACTACTAAGGGTACACACAACACAGGAAAACTGTATTACAGCCTGTAAAATTTCATTCAGTATCACTAACATATCAGCTTCTCTTGACCTATGCTAATACCCATCAACAATCAAACTATGCTCCACTTTACAGAGCAGATAAAATATCCTTCTTTGCCCACACAAAGACAGCAGATATGTTTAAAAACCTGTCAGAACAAAATGCTAAAAAAATTTATTGAACAAGCTGCAACAAAGTAAACTGGGTTTCCAGAACACTTGAATTTTCAATCCTTGTTCAGCAAAGTTCCACAAAATGTACTCAGACATGTAAGAAAAAGAAAAGATACAGGACTTCTCTAATTATAGTTATTCCAATGACACTTACTGGAAGACAATTAGCATAAAAGTAGAATACAGAGTTAGGAAGAATTTATTTGGGGAACTGAAATTAATTCTGGAGCCTTACCAACTATTCCTCCTGGCTCCATAGCCACAAACTTCAGTTTTTGAAGACCAGGATGCCCACCTGGACAGATGAAACTCTCTCTACTCTTTTCATGGAAATCTGTGGCATCAGCTACTTATGAAATTGTAAAACTTGCCTTTCAATACACTTTTTTTTTTTAAACAGAGGAAAACCACAATTTTGTTACCCTATTCTTCAATAAAAGATGAAACTTACTATATGACTTATTAACTTAAAAATAAAAAACGCCTCAAACTGCTCTGACCAACTTGAAAGACAACACAGGCAAATGAATAACTATGTAAAAATCAGAACCATCTGCATGTCTTTATTTCCTCTTGAAAAAGGATAACATTCCTTCAATACCAAGCAGAAGTAAGACAGGTGCCTAACAGAGTGCATATCAAATCCTGGAAAGACTGGAAAATATTTCATTTAAACTTTTGCAACAAAAGTCTGCAGAATCCACATGCAACAAATACACTTTCTTAATTAGAACTACTTTGCAGGTTTTATTCTTTTTGGACTGTTATGTTTTAGAAATCTAGCTACTGAATTTGCCTCTCCTAAGTTGAAGTCTAACAGTATGTATTTAATCTACTGATATATCTTCTGGAGCCTGAAAGCCTCTCCAGGTTCCTATTCATTATTCAACATTTACTGGTATTTAAATAATTTTGAATGCATATGTAGGAAGCAATTTGTTTTGCTTACATGACTGTGAACCCCCTATTTTTCTATTTGAGCAAGCAGCTTGTAAAATTTTACTTGGACAGGAGAAGTAAAACAGTGAACTGAAGAGGTAAGAAAACACTGCTATTTCAGTTAATTCTGTTATCTTCTTCCTGCTCTAGCAACTAGAGTTGGTCATTCCAAAACTCTGGATAAGGAAAAAAACCCAAAACAATAAATAAAATAAAAAACCAAAACCAAACCCATCTCAAACAATGAAAACCTCCCACTCTGTCACACTGGAAAAATATCTTCTCAGAAAAACTGTATGTGCACATATACCTCTGCAAGTTCCTATACATATATAATGACCACACATGATATTTTGGTATCTAATATCAAAAGGCTAAATTCATATCAGATGTATTAAACAAAAATCACATTTTGATCTGTAATAAAAGGAAGGCTCAGTATTTATCTTCTAATTTTTTGTCCTCTCTGTAACTTGATCATTGAATAAAAAAACTGCCAGGACACAGTTCTTCAGACAATGCATTCTTTAGATGTTTTGCTATGGCACAAATCACAACATACTCTACTTGGCACAAAAAAAAACCTGAACAGAAGTTCACATAACTGGTGAAGTTCTGAAAAGCAAAATCACATAAGTCTTGGTTTTCACAACTGCAATATCACATATATAATCACTGTGGACCAAGCCCCTTAGAAAGCACATAGAATAGTAATGAAATGCCTTACAGAGCAGAGGTAACATATTAATTTGCTTTAAGCTTCTTGGCCTTGTACACGTAAAATAAACAAAAGAAAAAAAAAATATTTTTACTCAAAATCTACTTTTACAATTTACTAAATAAGTTACACTTCTTTGAACACATTAATTAATCTTTATTTAATAAGCCAACCAGTGTCAAGATGAACTAGCTTCAAAATAATGCTCTAAAGTTACCTTTACTTTTTTTAAATACTGCTGAGGCAAAACTAGCGAACACCACAGTAGCTTTTTTAATTTAGGGAAAATTATTTTTTTATTTAAGCAAAGAGATCAGGATGACATCAGGAGTAGTTTCTACATGTACCAGAAAGTCAAAGTCAAGCAATGTGACAAGACAAGAAATCTCAGTTGAAGATTTCTGGCATTCCCCTCAGGTGATTCTATGATCCAAGTATTAGGTACAGTCACACGGCTGTACCTACATCATGCTCCCCTGGAATTAAAATAAGCATTTTCACACCATTCTGTAAATTATAAATACACGTATATTCAAGGCTAAAGAGCTAATAGACATTGGTCTGGATTTATTCAGCTTCCAAGTTCTTTGCAATGCTGGGCCCAGCAGTATTTTTCAATAGTTTTTTTTATGCTGAATTTTAAGCCACATTTCTTGTTCTTTACCCCCACCTTGAAAACTTTTTGAACTTATAAAAAAAAAAAACCACCCAGAGTACCCTAAAAAACGTTTTAAAAAATCCCCAAAAGAAATCCACAAGCTACATAAATGAATAAAAAGCATGATCTGTGAATGCAGACTAACACTGTCTTGAAGGCTTTGTTAATATTCCTTTCCCCTCCTACTGCATTTCAAATCTTTCTGTTTATTATTTTTCTGGTCCATACTTCCTTTCAGAGACAATCAATATTCCTGTATTAAGATAACAAGACTACATTTAATTACTTGGTAAGAAAGTTCAAGATAGCTCAATTGGGTAAATCATAAACCAAAAGAAAATATTGGTTTTGCCTTGAGACACAGTAACAGAAATCCAGCTTACTACCAGGAACAGTATTCCTCCTAATAAAACCAAAGATCAACATAAAGAAATCAGTTAAGGTGGGGCACATAAATGCTGATCTGTCAGAAGAGCTGAAAATGTTTTTTGTAAGAGTCTCAGCAATTTTTGCTCTCAGTAAGGCTATTACCTTACTTTCATAACAATCTTATAATTCTCTTTTAACATTAATGATGCAACAAACCTCATGGAACAACATACAGTGTTCCTACTTCTAATAAAAGTGGGGCTTTTCTACTTATTCTTTGCTTTCTATATAAGTATTGCATTTCAAATGTTTTCTTAATTTCAGACATAACAAACATGCCATGTTTGCAGAAAGAGAAACTAAAGATGAAAGCAAATATTTATATGCTTTTAATGCCAGATTCCATTTAACAGAGCAGTACTTGCAGGAATGGCATTTTAATAAAGCAGATTACACTGTATCTCAGTGTATACTTTTAAAATACTGTAGATTAAATATTTCATATCACATTCTATTTCCCTCCAAGTATATGGCTACAACATTGTAGTTACACAGCATTTTTAAATAACGTAAATATTGACACTAGCTAACAAGCAAATATTTTTAAATGCCTTTTTTGACACATAAAATTAAGAGGCTACACAAAACCAATGCTGTTTGTACTAGAGAATTAAGCAATCAAAAATAAGAGAAACCGTGTAGTTTTCCCAGCTAACATTGTAACACTTCTGCTGCACATATCCATCCTGATTGTTGAATAAGGTCACATTTACAAAGGACAAGGATGAGCAGCAGCAGATTAAAAAACAAAAAACACACAAGAAATTGAGCAGAGTCTGTGCAGATAACTGACAGAGAGAAGCAGCTAGATTTAGATTGCCAAGACAACCCCAAAAGTTAGGATTTCCTAACTTGAAAATTCTAGACCTGCAGTCTAAACAAAATCCTTCAGTATTTTTGATGGAATCTCTACACTAGCAAAATTCAACCATTACACATCCCTAGTGGCACATACCATACTTCAAGAACAAATTTGCCATTTTCTTCAGCCAAACTAGCTGGTGGCAGTGGGAGGCCACTTTCTGACTACCACTTGCCAAGAGCAGCAGGCACTGTCTGTCCCTCCCATACAGTGGAAAAGTTTTGGATGTCCTTTCCCACTCTCCTTCCTACACAGCACAGCTGCTCTGGCACTTCCCAGGAACACAACTTTTATATGATTCCCATTTCTACCTTTAAACAATCAAAAAACCCAAAGAAACAAACAAAAAAAGCCCACCAAAAACAGGCAAAGAAAAAAAAAAACTAATTAGTGTGAACAGTACAGTGTAAGCCACCACGTTCAAGAGTTTGGTATTTCAGTAAGAACTGAACAGAAATTTCAAGTAAAGAAACAACACATCTCTGCAGGCAGGTCTGACACACAACCTCCAGGCACAGGAGTTCTCTGGTAGTCCCATACATCATTACCAGAGCTAAGCAAGTCACAGGTCAGCACTGACAGCACTGAAAACTGAAACCACCTCAAGGCTCCAAGATGAACTACTGCACCTCTGGAAGTAGATACTCAGGTATAGACTTTCCAAAATACCTAGGCAACAGGACAGATATAAGCCCAGCATTAAAAATAAATTAGAAAAAAAGAGAAAAAAGAAGAGGCAGGGGAGGTAAGCATTTATCTCCTATCATCAAAGGATCAATGCTTAGCAACTACTGATCTGCACCCCTAAATCAGTAGTTCACAGATTAAATTCTGAGAGATCACATAATTAATTATAAATGACCTAGAGGATGACACTATCTATATAATTTAACTGCAAAAAGTGTAGAATATGAGATCTGTGGAAGAAATTCTGGTAGAAGTCATTCAAGGCAGTAGCACAGAAACTCAACCTAAGGTAAGCTGATCCAGAAATTCGTAAGCTACAAAAGTTGTGAAGAAATTATGAAATATGCTGTTCCACACCCAGTCTTTTTAAAACATCCAGGACACTGGGATAATTGCTTTGGAAACCAGAATTATTAAAAATTGTGTTACTAAAATGCTCAGTCATTCATATACTCTGACTATCCAGAAAAGGATACAAATCCTTCTCCTTAAACTGAACACAAATTGCAAATTAGTTTTCCTCAAGCTTCACCAGAAGTACTCAGGGGCTGCATCCAGCATGTACTTTCCTCCACTGTGCTCTTCCTATGTGTACACTCTTCCACTACCAACTCTGAAGAGCCAGCAATGTGCAGAGGAGGCTTACACCCTAGGTACTAACAAAGCAATCCAAACCAAGCTTCTCCACATGTGCTACAATTTCCAGAGATGTTGAAAACATAACAAAATCAAATTCTTCGGGTAGTAAAGCACTAGTGTTTAAACACTGAGTGTATATATTTATTCTCTAGTAAATTTAATCACTTATTTGCTCTTCCTCAAGGCCTCTGAAAAGTCATGCTTCAGCTCCAAAGGAAAAAAAGAGTATTTAATAAACAGATTAGAGAAAAAGAATAACATAAATGAAGACTACTGTGAAATGATCCAAATAATTTTTTTATACTTTATGTACTTAATTCCTACAGAAACACAAAAGTGTTTCCTAAACAGACAAAAATTGAAGAACAGCCAAAGGAAATGGGACAACTTTGGTTCTAAAACTAGAGATTTGGGTCTGCAGTGTAATCACTTTTCCTTTTAATATGCCCATTTGTTTCACTTTTAATTCAGGGATCAGTTTTCTAGGACTGAACATGTTCACGTTACAAAGAGTACTTAAGCCAGGGTCTCTCTTAGCCAAAGACAAACAATTTATAATAAAGCTCAACTTTAAAATACCTTTGAACTGTACACTTTTTACACTTATGACATACAGCACAGGAATTGTACTTGTTTCTAGAAATATGAAGAGATGCATAAATAGAAGTATGCTGAATTTCTCTGCAGTCTTGAAAAGAAAGTCAATCATTAACATGAAAAAAAAGAAAGAATAAAATGCCTTTTATGTGTAATCCTGGCATCTAATGACTATTTTAAAAAAGCCATCAGACAACAGCATATTTTTAGGGTCTGGTTTTGTTAAAAGTTGCCAATGGAAGGAGCTGCCAGAGGCACAACTAAGAACACACTTTCTAATCCTCAACTCTTAGTTCACGTTCTTTCTTACAGTGTCCCACAAAAAAGCAAAACAAAATAACACTACACTACCAATTTAGATTATCCTAATTAAGAGAAAGTCAAACTATTATACACCAACTTCTCCTTCCATGGACAGCAGTTCCTGTTTAAAGAGCAGTATTAGTGGCCTACTGTCAAATAAAGTTTTTCTGCAGTGCATCACTGAACATAAAAAGCATTTTACCAAGCCAATCCTAACAGGACAGAGCAATCAATCTGATGTTTGTAAACACTGCATGGGAGGTGAAGGCTGTTTGTCAAAGTCAGTCAATAAGTAGCTTCTTACATTAACAAAACTTATTACAGGAAAGAACTGCAGTCTCCAAACACATACTCATTTAGATTAATTTAACCAGCTTTAATTGCTCCCTACCTGAGACTTGGAGTCAGCTATTTAAAAGGCATTGCATTACATTAAAAGCCCTCACTTCTGTGCATCCAGAGTCCAGTCACAGGACAGGAAAGGAGCCTGCACATGGAACTGCTGCCTATCTGAGAAACTTTCCCAACTACTGCTCTTAAATTAGTAAGAATTTCATTCAACAGGTAAACAAATATACTGGTGTTGTAAACATACAAACATAAATTTCAGAAACACCTCTGGAGTAGTTATTCTGCTACACAAGGAAAATACTTCCTTGAAGGTTTTTTGTAAAACTTACATGGATAAGTTTATTCTTTATTTATGTAAGATGAACAAGATTCAAAACTTACATACACAATTGTAATTTTCATTTTGGATCCTTTAAAATTAGAAAAAGAAGCTCAGAAACCAAAATTACAAATAAAATTAAGTTTGAGCTTGGCTTTTTTCCTTAATATGAAGATCAGCTATACCTACTATTCCAAATTCAGCAGTTAATTCTTAGAAGTACAATGAATGACAAGTGGAAACACAACAGAACTTAAGTCTGACAAAAAAACTCAAACCAAACGTTCTGAGGACAAGACAGATCACTTGATCACTTAGTAATTTCTCTGAGGAAGTTACTGCATTTTTAATGCCACTCCACAACAGTGCAATGTACATAATTAAGAGTAGTTCTCTGTAAAATGCCTTTAAAGAAAGCACGTAAAAAACATACAAAAACTTCAAGGTGGCATCTAAAAGCACTGGTTGAAAATTATATAGATTAAATAAAGGTTTCTCATATTTTGATGGTTTACTTACCTCTGGGGGGGAATATAAGGAGCAGATACTGTTGGCATAACTGTACAGGGTTCAACCACTGTTTTCTTGGCTTTTTTTGTCTTTTTCCTGATTTTTGATGTAGACCTAGCAGTTCTGACTGATCCCTCCTTTCTACAAACACCGTTTTTGATTTCAGCTTCTCCATAAATATTGAGCGGTCTCCGTGTGCAGCCTGGTGGAGTATGTACATCGCAGTAGGCAGTCTTTTTCACAGAGAACGTCGTTCCACTGCCAGTTAGCTCTTTCACAGGTTCCATTTTCATATACAGACCAGCCTTTTGAGCACACGTCACATGGAATGCAGTATAGCAGTTTGCTTTGTGGCACTGGATGCAGGCACCAACACCTTTCTGTTTACAGAGGTAGCATGTTAACTTCCATCTGGCTGGGGGAATGTTCCTGACACCATCAATTGGCTCAATAAAAACCGTATTGGCAAATCCAACTTCTGGAATCCACAGAGCACACACCACGTGTCCCCAACGATCATCATCTGTCTTTTTAAAGGCACCTCCCTTGTTTGGGCACAGCACACAGTCTACAGGCCGAGAGCGGGACTGCAAACAGTGTCTGCAGAGCCACTGGCCCTCAGGTATATATGGCACCCCATAGCATTCCTGATGTACTGCTAAATTACACATATCACAAAACAGGATCACATTGCTGTTCTGACATTCACCATCCATGCATATACAACACACTGCATCTTCATCAATTAAAGACTGATGATCACCCTGCTTTTGGTTTTCACAATAAGACTCTTTTTCAAACCTATCCATAAGGAATTCAAACATATTTTGGGAAACAACTGACACTCCATCACTTTTCCGCTTATCATTGATCAATTCTAACCACGCATAATCTTCTTCATCCATGTCATACTCAACTTCATTATCAAGTTCTTCTGCTGACTTCTCAATGAATTTGTAATAAATGGGAGGTCTCCGAGGAGCTGAAGGGGGACTGTACTCAACAATCCGTACTTTTGGTTCTGGAAGAGGAGCTGTTGTAGCAGGGATACCATGCGAGCTCGGAAGAGCTTCATTTTTCTTTTTCACTTTGTTATTTTTATGGCGTTTGCTTCGTAGACAAACAGGTGGTCTTTCACTATTTTCTTTATTGCTGTTGCATTCACTCATTTCCTGGGCAGTAAGATCATCTTCTAGTATAATTTCTAAAGGATCAAAGATACTGATCCTATGCAGGCGACCCTCAATTTCTATTTCGACCATCCTTTGAGCTTGAGCGTACGTCAAGGTTTCTCGTGTCGGGGAGTGCTTAATACTGCATGGGGAAGAAGAATGCCTTGCTGCCGATACTCGATGGCATCTTCCTTTTCTCCTCATTTGGTAATGTTTACCTAAAATTAGAGCAACAGTTAATACTATGAACTTCAAATAATCATATTAAAATATTAGTTTTACTGTAGTAAGGGAAAAAACCTTCAGTTCTATAGCCCTCTATGCATATATTTAACTAAAAGTAAACAAAACCAAAAGCTGTCACTCTTACTCAACAGGACTGCTCAGTTTCGTACAAGCTTAACCTGAAGATCAATAGATGTTCTAAATAACAGGTTCCCTGAGTAAACACAGCTATACAAAATCCTTGCTAGAAACCCTCCAGAAGCACTGTCGGCAAGACCACTCCGTGAGAACAAAAACATTTCAGATGTGTCAGAGATTTAAAAATACTGCATTTATTACCTTGTAAGAAAACCTTTAATACAATACTTAACACCTTAGGGGCACCTGCAGTTTGAAAATTTTTGCAACAGCTACAGACTATGTCCTCTAGACCTCTCTTCAAAAGAACTAATGCAATTGTGAAAGAAAAAATAGTTTTCTGTGAATTTTTTTCCAGTGTAATTTGAAACATTCATGTTATCAATCCAACTACTATAGCTATATTTAAAAGCTAGAAAAGCACATATACTTCCACATTTGGCAAGTGGGCAGTTTGACAGCCCTATACTTTTTTTTTCACTTTCCTCAATCCTTAGTGAGCCCATTATTCTTCACAACATGACAAGAACATGACAGAACTCTTAGTGCCCAATATGGTGCAGTATGGACTGCAACCAGTAAATATTTCACCTGTAAAGCAGATTTGACTTAGGGCCAAAACATGTTCCCTGCTTTTAAGTACACACAGTCCTCTCCTTCAACAGATTCTTCAGGAGCTGTTCTCTAACCAACTGCTGATAGATTGAAATCTTCCTGCTTACAAACCCACTCCCAAGCTCTTTAAAACAATTTTTAAGTTTACAACCTACTGCAAAAAGATCACGTACCATACAAAAAGACAGCTTTCTTCCCCCACTCCAAAGCCCCATAACTAGGATGGTTACAAAACTTTTAACTTAAAAGTGTCCATACATACTCATGCCTTTTGACATGTTCACACTGGGTGGGGTTTTTCTCCTGCAAGGGTTGAAAATTTTATAAACCTGACTGACATTGTCAAGTCTAAAATTCTATTCCACTCCTTCCTTCTTCCCAAGAAATCATTAATAAATAGCATCATTCAACTTCAGCTACATAAAAATCCCTTCATCTTTAATCACTGCCTAAAGTATTATTAAGGCCTCACCATTTCAACTCTGCATTTAAAGTCAGGGCTGCTCACCATAACACAAGTAGTGTTAGCATGTATTGCCAAAATAGTGGAGAAATAGAGAAATCAAAACACAACTGCTGTGAAAGACCAGTATCCCCATTTCAGGAAGCAAACAGCAAGCACTGAACAACTAACTACATTAATTCCTCCACGCTGCTTGCCTTTTGCTTAAGTCTATGATGCCAGTTTCTAAAGGCCTCAAAGTACTGAGGGAACTCCTTTCACAGAACACTACTAGATCAGGCAACTAACCCTGAGACTAGTGCCCAAAGGCTCTGATCTGCGTGCTCACACAAACACACTCTTCATAACCTAAGCTAGTTTTATTATGCATGCAAGAATTGTGCTTCTCATAAATCTGACTTTTACACAACTCATTCTTAACCCTTATTACTAGTTTCTATGTCATATAGAAATTCAGACAACAGTCAATGCTCAATCATGACAAATCTCTGTTCTGCTCTTTATAAACAACAGAAGAATATAAAAGGTTCCATTTCTTCAAACAACTTTGGAAGAAGCATTTAAAAATTAAATTCTGTAAAACAACACAGGATTCAATCATACTAGTTTCTAAACTGTAGAAAACAGTGTAAACAATTAATAACAACAAAGAAGGTCCAATCACTAAAACATACCGGTAATTTAACCAAAACTAAAAATTTGTTTCCAGTTTCAATACAGATTTTGTAATTCAGAGACCCAAATGTTTTACAATGGCCCTGAATTCTGTTATTGTGAACAAGTAATGATGGATTCTTCAGCTAAAACACACTGATGTGTCCATGTACAGCAACAGAATCAGAATGACATTACCTGTCAAGAAACAAGGTTTACAGCATGTTTACCTCATACAATTGCATTTCACTTCTGTCTGAAGCAAAAGCCTGCTTTGGTACTTTTAATGCCCCTTCCTACACTTTAGCTGGTTGTGTATCTGTTTGTAGTGGCTCCTGAGGATAGAGACTGTTTCAGAAAAATTCAGAGGGAGGGATGAGAGGTGACCTTCAGAAATCAAAAACATGTGTAACTTGTCCACACTACCTTAGCCCAGTACCACAGAAAAATACATTAATGCTATGTTTCCAAGCTCTCCACCTCCCTCTGTTCCCAAGATTCTCGAGCATGGCTTCAGGCAGGAATTAAAAATAGGAAGAAAATACTCAAAAGCACAAGATCTTTAATCTTGCTTAAAGATTTAGGACAGCTGTTGCAAAAGTAAAACGAACTGTAGGAACCAGACTGATAAAAAAAATGACTGAGCTAGCACCTAGGTACACTGTAATACTCAACAATAAATACATCTGACTTAGGAAGGAAGTTACAGTCTCAAACACAGACTGGATAGCCTACAAATACAATGCAGTGCACAAAAAATCGAAACTGGTAATACTCAGGCCGACCTTCATGCAAATTTAGTGTGAATAACTTAAATGCTCCAGAGGCCAAAGCAGTGTTTTGTTTCTCCAAAATTTTTGTTTGCAAATGTTCTATAATTACTCCGGATGAAGACCAGAGTTCTGCATAGCAAATTCATGACCCACAACTGGTTTGCTTTTCCTACGCAATTATCAGCTGGCACTTCCCAGTAGATCAATAGGAATGAGGACCACAATGTAAATTTGAAGTGTAAACTAAAACAAATTTCCATTCAACGACCACAAAGATACTGCACTAACCGCACACAAGATTATTTTAATGCACTGTCCTGCCCTCACAGACTGCGGGATGTAAACCAGGAAAGTTATCCACAGCTCTCATCTCCTAGAATTGCATCAGCTACTTGGGAAGGAAATCACCAGCAGACGTTTTTCCTCCTCATAACACAAGGGAACGTTTCTGTGAAATACGTGCTTTGAGGCAAAAATAAAATTTAAAAAAGCTATTTACCAAGGTGTAGGATAGCTAAAACTAACACGAAAAGTACAGTACCATATACTTCTAAATTACAATCTCTGCCCTAGTTACCTTCCTCCTCTTCAAATAAACTGTCTTTAGTCCCTGGATCCCTGCTCAATGGATTAGGGAATTGCACTATCAATAGCACTTTCATGTAGACTATTAAAAAGAGAAAGACACAGGGATACTCTTTAGTCCTAGACAACGAGGGACGATAAGCAAACAGCGCTTACACGCACACTGGGTGGACACCACCCGCCGCTCCAGCCGCGCAGCGGGAGCGATTCCCCGGGGCACGGCCCGGAGCGGGGCCTCACGGAGCCCAGGGAACGTGCGCGGCCACGGCCAAGACACGCGGGACGCCCAGAGCCGCTCTCTCCCGGCCCGGCGCCGCCGGAGCCCGCGGCCATCCCGGGATCCAGCCTCCCGCGCGCGGCCCTGCCCCGCCCCCGCCCCGCCCCCGCCCCGCCGCGCCAACACTTCCTGCCCACGCCCAGGGAGCCTCCAACGCGCTCCCTCCCCTGCCGCCGATGGTTCCTGCCCGGCGCGGCGCTCCCCCCTCCCGGCCCCCGGCAGGATGGTTCCTGCCCGGGCCCATCATCTCCAGCCCTTCCCAACAGTCACTCCCTCCCCGCCGCGAAAATACTCGGCCCACAAATATGGCGGCTGACAAAACAGCTCCAGCGGCGCCCTCCCTCCCTCCCCCAGACCGCCGCGCTCGCCTCACCTCTCCGCCCGCCCGCCGCTGCCCTGCCCCGCAGGCGGCCGTGCCCAGTCCGCCCTGCTCCTTCCCCCATGCCGCTCTCCCGTCCCGCCGCAGCGGGACCCGCCGGCTCCCGGCCCCGCAGCCCCCGCCCGCCCGTCCCCGCCGCCCACCCGGCCCTACTCACGCTGTGGGAGCCGCCAAAGAGCGGCTGACAGACCTCCCGCTCCGCCGCTGCGGCCGACGCTCGGCCGGGTTAATGGCGGAGGCCCCGC
Organism: Melospiza melodia melodia; assembly: GCF_035770615.1. Lineage (NCBI taxonomy): Eukaryota > Metazoa > Chordata > Aves > Passeriformes > Passerellidae > Melospiza > Melospiza melodia. Next base: position 85,696,382 of record NC_086197.1, on the reverse strand, counting down.
CGGTGCTGCCGCCTGGCCCCGCGTCCGGCAGCCGCGGGCGGCCGAGCGGGCGCTACGAGGGCCGCGCTGCCCGCGGCGGTCACCCGGCGCTGGGTGCGGGGCTGCTGCTGCCGCCGGGCGCGGCGCATTCGTGAGGCGCGGCGCGCGTCGCCGTCCGGCTGCGGGCTCGGCGCTCGGCTCCCGGGGCTGAGCGGCTCCCCTCCCCCCGCGGCACAAACAATGCGGCTTCACCACAGCGCTGCGCCGACGGGGGGGAGGAGGAGAGGCGGGCGGGGAGGGAGGGAGCGAGCGAGCGAGGGAAGGGACGTGAGGGCGCCAGGCACCGCCCAGCCCCGCCGCTCCCGCCGCCGCGGGGCGGGGCCTGCGCGCCGCCGCTCCCCGCGCCCCCGGCCGGCACCGGCCGCGCTCGGGGCGGGAACGCGCTGGCCCCGCGACCGCCGCGCTCCCGCCCGGACCGGCCGGGCCCGCGCCCGAGCCCGAACCCACCGCCCGTCCCCGGTACAACGTCCCTGGTTCGAACGGCCCAGCGCGGGCGCCAGGGAACGGATGGAGGCGGGACGCGGCTCGTTACAAAACCAAGGCTAAAAAGTTGAAGCGACTGGTATTTATTATCTCTTTGGGGGGAAGTCCAAGCTCAAGATTCCTTAACGTAGAAAATGTGCTTGAAAGTCAGCTCTTTCGTGGTCTCTGGGTCAAGCTGCTGCTTGTGACAGAGAAAAAGGTTATTTCTGGCTTCCCCTGCGAAGGACACCCTTTGTTAGGTATTATTTTTAGACAGCCATTACAGCCATATTCGAGAACTGAAGGATTTTACTACAGTACATTTCTGCAAGGCAGCTGCACCCACATACTTAGAAAACAATGTTTTAGCTGGCCCAGCCTAACACAGTTGCCTGTGCTGATCATCCAGAACAAGTCCTGCATAAAGTAAAAAGCAAGTGATTTAGAGTAGGTATGATTCTTTTCATCCATCAGTATTTCACATCCACTCAGCTAAATAGCTGCAAAACAACTTACCAGTTCATTGTTATGCTTTCTCTAGCAGTAAAAGGTTTCCTTGCCTCAAAAACCAGTCTGTCCTACAATAAATACATGGCTAGGGAATCAGAAATAGATACACCTGTAGAAAATTAATTAAGGTTCAGAGAGCTTAAGCAACTAGGCTGTGAAAATCTTGTAGAATATGAAAAGTACTTTCCAAATTCCTTTTTCCTTATCAGGGACCATTTAGCACACTGATCTCTGAACAAAACACAAGCTATTAAAGCAGCAAACACTCGTGCAGTCCACTCAGTGTAGGAATAGATCCTTAGGCTCAGACACACAAAGTACCTTCAACTTCCAACACAAGAAAGTTTGTACAAACTATGGAGGCCATCTGGTCATTTGTGTACTTCCCTGTGAGGAACTACTCTCCAGTTAAATTGTTTTAGTGATCCTGCCACCCGTCTCAGAAGTCTTACAACATGCTGATATAAGTTACTGTTGTTGCACTGGAATACAATCTGTGATAGAAATGTATTAAAGAGCAAGTATCGTACCATTCCATATCATGTACATTAGTGTGCAGAGTATTAAAAATGGATAGAAATAATGTCAAAAACCTATTAAGATTATGATAAGGAAAGATATTGGTTTATCTTTTAAGGGATAATTCACATGTATCTGCTGTGCAGCTGTACAAATACTTTTTAAGTGGAAACAAGTTTTCTACAGAAAGCTTGATGGCATCCATATTCTAATGTGTCTGACACACAGCAAGTCTGCCTTTTTTCACAGCAAGTTGCTTTTTTCTGCCAGGTGGGCTACAGCATTCCACAGTCCCTGGACATCCCTTTGATAACATGGTATTCCTTATTGGTATTTGCATCATTTCACCAATTTTCTATAATCTCAACTCATGCTTCTAGATTCTTCCAATTACACCCAGTAAGAAGCTGGTGTGTGCAGTTTTCGCTCTGGAGCATCCAGGCTAGGACACAGACCTCATGTCATTCCTTCATGTAGTATTTCAGAGTAACAGCACAACATCAGGGCACGCTCAACAAAACGCTCTGTATTTGGAGTCTTAGACTTGTAAATCATTTCTCTTTGACCTTATGACAGGCTGCCAGAGCAGGATGCTCAGCCTCTCCATTTATAAGTGTACGTACATTAGCCCATATAGAACAGTATGTAGTATTGTCTGGGGCATCTGACCAGTGCTCAGCACATGTGCCTATAACCCCAAAGATCTGTTACCTTCATCTTTTCTACCTCACCTCATGGTTACTCAAAAGAATACAATTCTACTAGCATATGGTTCAATTTCAAGCCAAAATTAAGAAGCCCTCTGATCCCTAGTGTGATGGCAACAGACCCCTCAGCACCTTTTTTCACACCAGTTCAGCATATGCAAGGGGCTTCAGTCCCAGTCCTTCAGAATCCTCACACCCCTACCTGGCAGCATCAAACTGTTAAACAAACTGCCACTGCTGACTCACTCTACATGGAAAACTTCACAGAAGGAGGATCTTCGGCCTACTAGCTTTCACCTCCACTAGTTGTCAAGCTTTCAACAGAATCACTGCAAGAAAGATCACGCAAAGAAACATAATCACTATTTATCTGCCTTGGCATCCTCCTCTATTTTCTCATAGAATCAAACTTAATGAGACACATTTCTATATTTCTAAAGTGTATCACTTTGTTTCACAGATCACTAAAAGCCAACTCAAGGCTCACTGCAGCTGTAAATACTGGCAGAGGTACTGACCTACTTTGGATGCAACTTTGTATCCCTCTCTGGGCCCGGACAGCAGGCTGCTGAAGGGACAAGAAAGATTCGGAACTCACTCCTCGGAACCTACAACAACCTGTATTTCAAGAAAGGTTTTGGACTGCCATAACATACACATGTGGGTCTTCTTCCTATCATGATGACAAACCTGCCTAACCTTGCATGTGATACTTCTATATGATGCCTTAAGGTAATGTATCACCAGTAAATTTTCAAGTTTGGCTTCTCCATCATACAATTTACACCTTCACACTCATCTATGAGATACAACATTATTACCGTGGTCCTCTCATCCTACACGGGGATGCTTTTAGATCTCACTTCATCAGCCATGGTATGTGGCACTGGTAGAATACTCGTGGGCATGACTTCACAAGTTCACAAAAGAAAGGTTGTTCCCAAACCTCACAGAAGCCACAACAGCATTCACCGTGGAAAAGATTGTAACCTTATCAATAGACATATTACAGAAGTGTGCTCACATGATTTCAGCTGTTTATTTTCAGTCCGTGGGGTGGTGGTGCAGAATCACTCTGCATCTTCCGGGTGATCTTTGCAAATTTTTGTATTTGTGTAATTGTGTATTTGTGTAATACACATTTGTATAATGTGTATTTGAAAAATACACATTATCACTGCTCCATCTCCTAGTCATCATTGGTATCTTGTATGAAAGACTGGTATATCGTACTAGACTGAGTGGGATATATGGTTCAAAGTCCTGGATGACCATCCTGGAATGAAGATCAAATTTTTTGCTTCAAATATATAAAAGTGTTGGTCCATTTCACTCCTACTTGTTTACTGAATACATTCCTTGTTCTCTGGTTAGGAAGAATTGTCTGGATTTTCCTTCTCACTCCTCTGATCTGGAAGTTTTAGCTGTATTACGACAAAAGAGGGAATAAATTAAATAATATTGGTGTATATAATGTTCACCAACTGCTACAGAATCAAGGATTTTTTGTTTCTTACAGCCTCAGTAACTCTTACTTCCTGCACATACCACCTTTTTCATTCTCACAGCCAAAGCAGTTCTTTGTTTATGAATTGCTAAGACCCTTTAGTCTGACCCTGCAGAACAGCTCATGTCAATCCAAACAAACAGTCTTCACCAAAACACAAGTTTAAAAACACTGGGAGCTGTGTCAGTGCCTTTTATGGTACTGATGAAGGTCCAGAGACCTTTTATCCTCAGAGCTCCACCAGAAGTCACACTAGATCAGGGTGCTTGCTAAGAAATACCTCTGTAAGCTGCATCTGCTAAGCAGTCCTATGGGATGTTATCTATAGATAAGCTTGAAGATCATTTGACAGCGTGGTCTTCATAGTAAAGCTGCTATGCAAAGGCCCTCACCCCATTTCCATTTAAGAATTTGTTGGAACTACTACTTGGGGTCACCTACTGCAAGAAGAGGTGTGTATCCTGTCACTTGCTGATGGAGAGATACATCAAGCACTTTGCTGAGATAGGCAATTGACAGGGAAACCTACTGCCTGCTTTACTTATCCACTATCTTGAATCCTTTAACATCATTAAAGGATACCTTCAGGATTTTGCAGTTTTAAGGTGCTCTCTACAGGATGTGCTCATAACTGTTGCACGGTGGAAGGTGAGGATTGAGCTCACTCCTCTGGACAGTGCAAAGATGCAAAACCAAACTTCATGATTAGGATGTACATGGAAACATGTAAGCTATGCTCCAATAATAGACAACAAAAACCTGCATCCAAATTACAACAGGCTGCAACACAAGCACAGAGCCTGCCCATGTACTGACCTGTAGGTCTGCCAAACAGCAAAGCTATCATCTACTATTTTTGAGAGTATTTTATCAAGAACAAACCCTTGGAACAGAGTTATTGACACTATTATGTATGATGATATTGCTGTTTCCAAAAGAGTAGACTAGACAGAGCCATAATCAACAGAATAATATTCCCTTTCTCTTCCATCATTGTCTCTTCAGTATCAATTATTCAATTCCTAGTGTTTACAGTTTGGCACCTTTATTATGTTCTGCATAGTAACTCCCCCAGCAAAGGTCTTTGTGGGAAGCTGTTCCTGCCACAGGATAACTACCATCAGAACAACACCTTCATAAACAAGTTACCCATTTTTTGTTTAGCTCCCAGAGTGCCTCTCTGCATGATCAGATGAAAATGATTACGAGCACAAGAGAGCAGCAGTAAAGTAAATCCAGGATTTGGGAGTGCCTCTTCAGCATCCCCAGTTATTAGCCATCATTAGTTTAGTTTACAAAAGCAGCTGCATGTTTAGAAGTGGAGTGTCTGTCAATTCACACAGCATAACTAACTGAGCCAAGTTAGGGGTAAAGACAACGTCAGTGGTAATGGGTAGGATTCAAAAAACAAAACAGTAATTGCTATGCAAAAAGTTCTAAAAATATCATACTTGTACAGCAAAGAAATCCAAAACAGTGTGGCTAATCTACATTGGATTTTGACCTCTTTTTTTCACAAGACACACTGAGGAAACCTGAGTAGCAGACATAAGGCAGAATTTACAGAAAGATAATGCAAAAAAAAAAAGAACCTATTTGAACTGAACAATTTTGTCAAATGCAGCCATAGCAAAGGGAAAACAAAGTGTGCTCCATAACTGTATCTGATAAACAATGATTTTTGAGAAATACAATTTCTTTTTGTTTCTGTGGTTGTTCTCCTGATCAGGTTTGGATTTTGTAAGATACCTGAGTTTGTGATAAACCAAGTAGCTTATTAAGATAGCATAACCCAAGTAAACAATATTATGCAAATACATTGCTACTGTCGCTCTTTCCTACCTCCTTTCCTCTGCACTGGAAAGCATTCTCTACACAGCACTCATCCAAGCAAAAACAAGTTGCTCATTGCCTTCATAATTTTTAATTATACATAAAGTTTATTTTATTTGTGAAATCCTTAGAGTAACTTCCCTTTTCTCAATTCCTCTGGTGTCAGCTTAAAAACCTGCAAATGTAATATGAGATGTGAGGGAAGTTCTTTTCCTAGTTAGCTCACTCACAAACATGTATCTAAGAAACAATCTCCAATGTTTACAATGAGTTAATACTTCAGCCTTAGTATGATTAAGTTAAAATTCAATTAGTAATGAGACCCAAATCCAGTCTTAATTACTTTACTATCTCTTCCTCATTCATTCTAGAGGACAAACCTGGTCTGCAGATGATTAAGATGGTCTGCAATGGAGGAAGTTCAACTGTTAGAATCCCTAGTCATTTGTCACAGAAGAAATCCAAAAATAGATGGGCTAATTCAGAATTAAAATTTGCCTCCTCATTTATATGAGGAAGGACACAAGAAGGTGACATCAAAATCTGGGAAGGAAAAATAAAGTGAAAAATAAGTTAGAAATAAGGACTCAACACATGACATCCACAAAAAAGCCTCAACTGGGAAGAGCAACCAACATGGCCTGTAATCTTTCTCTGTACAGAGAAACCCAACACGTGTGTACCATTTAACAAGTACTAATGAGCCCTACACAACTTTGTTTGTCCCAGACTTGCTACTGCCTCAGCAAAGGCCTGATGCTGCCTAATAAAGAGAACTTCCAAACTCATGTATATAAATCAGTTCTGATACTGATGGCTTCATCAGGTAGACAAAATCTCTGTAGGCACAACAGGAATGCTAAAACAGGAACTTCAAACTGACCTCTCCTGAAAGACATACTCCAGCACCATGCTCACTCCACATGAAGGGTAAGTATGAGCAAATCCTGTCAACATGCTATTATATGCTCAACTCCAAGTCAAAAGTCAGTGACATACACCTCTGATGTGCTACACAGTGAGGATCATGCAGATTAAACAGCTGTGTTTGTAACAAATTAGGTAATTAATATAAATGCACACCATGGTGTTGGCAGTGAATGCTTGCTCCAACTACTGTGTGATTGCTCAGTCCTTATTCTCTGTGCACTCACCTGGACACCTTGGATCTGATGAGTAGAGCCAAGTACCCACTGAAATAAATGGGAATGTATGCTAAATATAAGTACTTTGCTATGTTACAAGTTCTTAGAAATCATACCCCTGTGACAGATACTAAATTGGACATCCAAATTTAGTACTTCTGACCTCTATTTTAAGGTTTTGATCATTAAGCTGACATTGCCTGGATAGGATCCTGGAAGAGGCTGGAGTCTACGCAAGGAGGAAAGGGGATTATTTTATTAAATGTATTACCTCAGTGCATACAAAAATCTGTAATTCTTTCTGCTTTATTTAAGAACTGTTATCTCTTAATGTAGTTTTTGTCTTCATGACTTCATATGGAAAATGCATCACTGATGCAGAAGTCACTAGAGGTGAAACCAAAGGTTTGAGTGAAAATAACCATACCAGAGCAGGTTAGGAGATAAATACTAAGTGCTCAATTTTGCTAAAACAAGGTAACAACATCAACACTACTAACTACACTGTTATTATCAACATTTAGTGTTTCCAAATGAATACAAAAGTAGAAAGACAGAACTACATCAATTTATCACTGCAGTACCAACATTATGTTTACTGCCAAGAAAGAAATGGAATGGAGGAAGTAATAAAATTAGATTAAGATGAACAGCCTGATGACTGGAGAGACCCTGGGACCACAACACACAAAACTCTGTCTGCAGCACTAAACATCTACATTTGGCTAATAACATCATATTGAAATAGGTGTATTGAAGGCATACTTTAAGTTCTGTCACAGTAGGATAGGATACAAGAATTTAATTTAGTTTCCAACTTGTCTTAGGCTCTTGCTATAGCCTCCCTGAGAGCCTTCCAAGTTCAAAGTATACCTCAGTACTGAGAATGACAGAGAGATGGTTACTTACAGCTACATAAGTGGTTTCTTTCTTCTCTGAACCTGTAATAGCTTTTTTCCAGAGAACCCAAACAATTTCCTCGGAAGCATGGTCTCCTAGCTTTCTGCTATTCTACAAAATATGGAGAGCCAGATACTTGCACTTTGCTCCAGGAACTGGAGTGAGAAATTACTTCTTTATATTCATTTAATAACATATCACTTTTAATTCATGCCAGGTTCAGTTAACCATGCAAATAAAGATGTTTATTCACAATATCTGAAACAGATAACAACATTGTAAATGCATAAATGGAGGAAAAAAGAAAAAAAAAGTTACTCTTCTGAAGTTAAATAATGGAAATTTTGGGTTCTTCCTGTCATGATGCCTTGCAGATTTTACTAATTATCTGTCTTCCTAAATGACTATGTTCTTTTACATACTTACACCTCAGACTGCAACCTTTATGGAAAATCTGTATCTTTAGACTATCACCACACCAGTGCTGCTACATTCACCACAAGCTGGCAGTCAGGAGCCTTCTCTAGGAATTTCAGTTACTTACTCATTCTTTTGCCTGCCACCAGATCACCACCTCTGTTTTATTCATCACTTAACTTGGTTGGTTGTGAGAAGATGCTCTTGGATCCAGCTTTGCTCAGATTTTTAAGACCCGATTTCTTGAGTTTCCGGTGTATTTTTGTAAAACAAGAACAGAAAAATTCCAGTTATTTCACTCAATCTGTGATATACACCTGTAGATTATATCCAGAATCACTGATTGGTTCTCAAGCCACCTAAAAGATAATTTAAAGAAATAATTAACTTCCATTAATCTCAATTTCCCTAACCCTTAAGGAAATTTTCAGAATAGGATGTATGAAAAAACGAAGAGATACAGAGAGGAGGTGATTACAGAAAGAGCAACATGCAGTGCAAAAATGCAAAATTAATTTCCAGTCTTTTTTAATTTACTGTAAAATTTTCAACTATAAATTGTGAAATTCTCCAAAATCACAGCTGTTAAAAAAGGCAGTTAACAAAGCCACATACTCTGATACTTAACCTTTCCATAATATTGTGATAAGCATTAACTATGTCATTCCAACTGTTGCAGTTTTATAGTTCTCTAAAAGATGCTTTACGAGGTGATGTATTTCAATACTAATAAAAACAATTGTTGCTATCATCACTGCTGTAATTTCCTGTCAACAGACTGGTGATAGAGACTTCTTAACTAAGCTCTCACACCTCTATTACTGTGTCTAGCTGGCAGATCTAGCCAAGATCAAACTTCATGTTTAAGCAGTTCTATTCATATAACTGCACTTTGGAGCAGTGGAAACTGAGCAAGTCCAAGAAACTTCACCTCAAATCACTTTGGCCTCAGTCACCCATAGTAACTAATACATATACTGTATGTATATAATATTGTCTGAATATACATATATATACACACACTGATAGAGTTGAACTCTACCAATAAAAAGAAAACGTAAATTAAAAAGTAATAAGGAACAAAGGACTGCCTGCACACAGTGTAACAACTATTTTGTTGGGAGTTTGAGTAGTGTATGAATAATAAATAAAAAAAACCAACTTGACATGAGATTTCCAAAGAAGTATTAACCACAACAGACCATTTACTGCATGTTGACTGGCAGAATCCATTTAGAAAATCACACCAGTACTTAAGTACAAATATACACCTAATATGGCAGAATGCTGAAGAGCTCCACTATTTCAAATCAAAAAGCTATCAACTGATCTCTTCATATACTGTCACATATTCCAACAAAAATACTCTTTACTTAATCTGTTCAAATTACAAAGAAAGAAAAGAGAAAATTAATTGATGAAAATAACTCAGATCAAAAAGCAAGCACTCCCTTAAGCACGGTCTCTCTAAACACTGTCTTAATCTAAAATTTAACATTGTTTTCAAACCGGTACTGTAAAGTGGTAAAGGTGGGAAACAAAGGATAAGCAATTACCTCTTGTAGCCTTACCAACACTTAAGGCAAAGAAAGTGAAATCCACGACTGCCACTGGGAATTTGATAACAAATGTGACAATCACAGGAGATTGTATCTCACACAGCTGTCCGGAGAAATGACATACATCAAAAGGACCAACAAACCACCCTTCTCCAACCCCCCCTGAAAAGCCTGGATCACTCGGCCCATTGATAACCTCAACCAATGTTTTGCAATCGGAGAAGAAAAACACCGACCTACAACAGAACACCGGAACTGGAGGAGCTTTATCCAGAACAGGACCTTAAGCATAGAGCTGGCACCATTTCCCTGAACGAGCGCATTGCATTCTCTTCAGCCCTGACCATCCTTCCCTAAGATGCTCAGGTGAGACTCGAGCGCCACGCCAAGCGCCCCTCCCGAGGCAGACTCAGTACATCAAAGCAGCGCCCAGAACCAAACCCGCTGTGCCTCAGACCACGCATACCCATCACGGAAGGTTTAACTGCGGATACGAACATCTGAGGCTAAATTCCTGACAGGGCGAGGGCTGCGCTCGGAACAGCGTGTCCGTGCCCGCCCCAGCGGAGCGATGCCCAGGAAAGCCTCTCCCGGCCGGCCCACGGGGAATGCGCAGCGCCCGCCCGCGGCCCCCGGGGAAGGCGCGGCAGAGGCCCCTGGAGGCACCGCCGGGCCTGAAGCACCGCAGGAACCACGCCGATCCCAGCCCGCCGCCCGCAGAGCCACCGCCCTCAGCCACCCCAAGAACGTAAGCGGAGTGCAGCGACCAGCGGCCGCACCCTTGCGAAGGAGGCCGGTGTCGGGCCCCGGCCCGCCCGGGGCACCGCCGGGACGCGGATGCGAGGGGACCCCGCACCCCGAGCACAGAGCCCCGCTGCCGCCATTTTGCGGCCCGGCGCGCTGACATGTCGCGCGCCGTGCGTGGCGCCGCCCCCCGCGCCTGCGCCCCGCGCCCGCGGCGGCCGAGCCGGGGCAGCTGCTCAGCGCCGCGGCGGCGGCGGAGACAAAGCGCCGGGTAATGAATGGGACGGGCCCGCCCGGCCCTTCCTCTTAACTCCTTCGGGCCCGGCCGGGCGGCGGCAGAGGCGACCTCCGGTTTCCCCCGCGGCGGCCGCCCGGGGAGGTGAGTGGCACTGTTCCGCCACCGGGAGGGCGCCGGGCAGGGCGGTACGGCTCTCTGGTCCCGCACCCCCCCTCCCCCTCCCGTGCCCGCCACCGCCGCGTTTGGCCTCGGCGGCCTCGGTGCCTTGCGCGGCTCGGGACCTGCGTCCCGGGCCCGGCGGCGCCTTGTCCCTCCCGGGAACGCCCGCGGGACAGCGCCGCTAGGCCGGGGAGGGGGCGTGTGGCGGCGGGGTAGTGCAGGAAGCCGGGAACCAGGCCCGCGGTGCCGGCTCTATTGTCTGCGGGGCCCCGCAGGGGGCCCGGACGGCCCGGTGAACGGAGGTCGCTGGTGCCCGGGGGTTCGGTGTCGTCCCGGGCCGCCCGGCAGACCCCGCCGCCCCCCGCCCGAGGAGGGGTGTCCGCCGCGGCGCCGGGAGCGCCTCGAACCCCCGGGCTGTGCGCGGGCCGGGCCGGGCCGGGGCGGCGGGACCCGGCGGCGCTGAGCGCCCGCGCCCACCTGGCGGGGCCGCAGGAGCCGGGCCCGGGAGGCAGCGCTGACCATGTGGCCGCTGCCATCCCGACCCAAGATGGCCCGGGCAGCCCCGGCGTGCAGAACCCGTCCCCCTCCTCAGGGTGCGAGCCCGGGACCGGAGACCGCCTCGGGTACGGGCTGCCGACACGGGTGCCGGGACCAGAAAGCCCGGGAATTCCTAAAAAGCCTTTCCCCCCCGAGAAACAGGACACGAGGTGGACAGGCGCCCGCCAGCGGCTTCGGCCGCGGTGTGAGCACCGCGTCTGTGCTTGTGTGTGTGCGGTGAAGTTCCAGCCATCCCTCCTGGGCACAGTCGCTCAAGAATGGTGTCTCGGAAAAGTGCAGAATTTAGCTTTCATGTAGTGCTGCTCTCGTTTTCTGCTTGGGGCGTGGTAATTTTTGCTTAAAAATGTCTTTTGCAGAGTCTAGATCTACACTCTGAGACAGCTGCTGATGTTAGAGAGCTTGTGTTAGAATGCTTACTGGAGTTCTCAGGGTGTCCGATGCACTTAAAGTTGTCTGCTGCATATACAGCCTACTAAAAGTATAAAAACATGTATTATTGTGCTGAAAGGCTGACGAGTCTTGCATTAATGGTGATTCTGTTTATCATTGCTAAGTTTAGTAGAGTTAGGCTTTGCAGTGTAGAGACCTTTCTCTATTTTGCTTATGTGTTAGAAGCAGTCCTGTTTCTGGGGGGGGGGTCCTTAGGGAAATTTCAGTAATTTAGCATGAGCTGTCATGCTACACCTGTAATACTAAGCAAATAAAGTATTTCAAGCCCCCATAATATGAATGTACTTTCCAGACTTCCCTTACATGTTGTTGTCTTTATGGCCCACTATACATGTGTATCTGTGTTGCTTTTCAAGAGCATGAGCACAGCACTTTTCTTCTAAAGGTTATCTCCACTAATGCAGTGTTTCACTTTAAGAGCAGGCATGCACCCTTGAGAGCACATTAGTGGCTTACATACTGGGGGGAGTGAAGTCTGGAAGACTTTATCAACTATCCCCAAAATACTGTGCTGCTGCTAGGATGCCTGTGTTTGTGCAAATACTGGGCAAGGGCAGTCTCGTTATTATTCACTGTGGAGGAAAAAAAAATGTGTTCAAAACAAAATAAATTCTTTTGTGTACTTTAAGAAATTTGGGTGCTGTCCACTAGGTATAAGACCAACAGGCAAGGTACTGACAGTTTTTGTACAGTTGGATGTGTGTCTCCTTTGGTACTTTATGTTGTGGTACATTGCAGCTTTGACAGATGTTGAGGAATTTATTCCATTGGAGTTCTCTAGAGCAGTCAAATGTAAGAATTGATTGAGAATAAGTAAAATGAAGTATCTAAACTAAGCATCTCGGATAAAAGTTTTCTAAACATTTGTACTGTTACATAACAATAACTCTTTTACTTCTTGTGGTGTAACACCCCCATCCTTGTGACTGCTCTGCCTTCTTGGAAGCTCCTGGTGAGCCCTGACCAAACCAGCTGAGTGGTGAAGTGTCCCTTGACTGTACCAGTTGGGCTGCAGGGCACTCCCTGATCACACCAGGAGCTCTGGCATGATGAAGGTGGGAAACAAAGGATAAGCAATTACCTCTTGTAGCCTTGGTAAACCATTTACCTGGCTGTAGCCCGAGTGGAACGGTGCCATTGTTACTGCACTTTGGGGAGAAAAGCTCACTAGTTACTGACTGGATTTATGGTCGGGAAGGAGGGTTACTGATGGCCAAAGTCAGTCATCCTCTGACCCTCTGAACAGCAATCCTAAGTGATGTTGTTTGGGCTTGCCTGGACCAGCACCTCCCAGAGCTCACAAATCCTTAAGTTTGTGGTACTCAAGGACTGTCAGCCCCTCTCCCTCCATCTCCATGTTCCTCAAGATGCAACCATTGCCTGTTGGGAAATGCAAAGGGATTTGACATATTGTAGTGAATTCAAAAGGAATTTTTCATATTAGCCTTTACGTACATATAAATAGGTGTATACACCATTTACCTCTGTGTATGTGAATTGATTGTGGTACCAATGTTAATATTTTGAATCCATAGTTAAGTCATTGTTATAGTTGTTGTGAAAATAATCAAACCACTTTGTAATTGTCAAAGTACTCAAGTATTAAGTGCTGCTAAATCCTTCTGCACCCATATCTTTCCACCCCATATCCTTTGCAGTCTTACTGCTTTTGTGTAAATCATTCCAAATTGCTTCTTATTTGATCTTCCTTTGCATGCTTTAGTTTGTGTAGTAAGTAGCAGAGTGAACCTTGCCATTGAACTCTGTAAAGTTGCATTTTCACTTATCTATAGTAAACCCTGCTTTTGCCAGTATCTTTGAGAGTGTTTCTTCAAGCAGCCAAACCACTCATTGGTGAGGTCAGTATAAGGCAAAATTGTAACAGGTACAGCATCCTCATTGATAATGTGAGAGGCAAAGTGTAGAACAGCAGAAGGCTGGACAGGTGATGAGCTTAGAGTAAGGTTTGCTGACTTTCTGTTACCTTGTCTGCTGCAGCCTCTCTATCTACTGCTTCCCCTTGCTATGGCTGATTTTGTACTGAGACAGTAAATGTCCAGAGCAAGAAGCTGTGTTTGCAGAACAGCCAGTGTCACAGGTGGTTAGTGCAGAGGGGGTCTTCTTCAATAAGTATTAGCACATCACTAAGACTTACAACAGGGCCTTGGAAAATACAGGAGGGCAACAGTTTTATATGTTTTTTAAAACTGTCCATCCACTAAAGTAGAATATCCTATCAAATACTTTCAACAACTGGGTATTATAGAAGGAAGTAGCCTTTGAGCCTGCTGGATCTTTCTGTCTGCTTCTCCCTTTTCCTTGGAATTTGTTCTCTTTTCGTTTTTAGACTCCTAAATACATTAACTTCTGAGAGATTTTTTTTTCCTCTGAGGAAGTTTGAATTAAAGAATGTACATGTTGTATTTCCCAACAGCTTGCTGCATTTTATTGCCATTCACAGTGAAGAATATTTACAGGGGGGTTTGTAAATCCTGTTTTTTTGCAGCTTGCTTTTAATTTTAAAAGAGTTTAATCTTCAAAGGGAGCATGTTTTGCTGTGTGGTTGCCCCTGTAATGAGCACTTAAAATAATCAGCCATATGTAAATAACATGATGATACATGTGTATTGGCTTAGTTTTATATAGAAAAGAATATTATAGATAGTTTCGTGGGGGATTTTGCACTGTATGGAGCAGAGTGTTTAACTCGTTGTGACTGACATTTTTTCTGAAGCAGGGACGATCTGTATTTTAGTGGTATCAACATAAGTTAATGTAATTTACATAGTGCTACCTGTTGTAGTGTATACTTTCAAAAAAGACTTCACAAAGAAAGTTCTTATATGACAGATGTGCCTTGTTTTCTGCACGTCCTTGACTATTTTATTTTGTATTTGTTATTGGCATCCTCAGTACTGGTCAATTTACAGCTATGGAATTGTTTCATTTCAGCCAGTTAATGAAAAATTTATATGTGGCCTAAGGGTAGCTTTCAAATGAAATCTAGAGTTTAAAGCTCTCAGGTCAAGAAGTAAGAAAAACTAAAGCTTTTATCATAATTTTTTGTGCTTTTTGTGTGTTTGTTTGTTTGGTTTGGTTTCAGGGTTTTTTTGTTTCTTTGTTTGTTTGCTGAAGCAAAGGAATTCTGTCCCAAATTAGTGTGATATATAGTTTAATCATGGTAGTATTGGTTTAGGTTTGGGGTTGTGGTTTGGTTGTTTGGTTTGTTGTTTTTTTTGTGATGAGATAGAACTCAATATGATTGGCTGTTAAAGCAACAACAGGGAAATAACTTGGTTTTTAAGGCCCTTCTTTTCATTCCAGTATGATGATTCAGGATACATAGTGATTTTTTTTTTATATTGAACAACATATTGGAAGGTGAGGTTATGAGTATTTTCTATAGTCTAAGACTGGTTTTCAGTGGATGTTGACATAAGAAATATTATTATATTACTATAATCTTTATGTAAACTCACAACCTGTGTGCTCTCTTTAGCAATTACTGCGCGGTTGCGTCCTTTCCATCTCTCAGCTCTTTCCCTTCCCCCTTTGTTGTTTAAAGACTTGTAGGGTTGGACAATCCCTTTCTGAAGGTTTAGAAGGTTACCAGTTTTTTTGTTACAGCTGTGTGAAAGGTTGTTGGATTTTTGGGGTTTTTTTCCTTTTCTTTTCTTCTAGTTTGCATTCACTGATGTCCTACAGATATGTTTTTCCTGTGATGTGTTAAAGTAATTTTTTCAGTGACTGTTCAGAATTTCTGTATATTTAATATAAAAACCAGTTCTGGGGTTTACTCATTAGCTTGGAAATCAAGGCTGAAAATAGAATTTTTAACAGTTAAACATTTTAGCAATACTTTTTTGCAATTATTTGCAAAATACATGGGACAAGATATTTAATAATGTATTTCTCTCATGTGACAATGATCAAAGAATTTGTGCCTGTTTTACTCCAAATAGGTTAAGTGGCTTTTCAGTAGTTATTCTGCTTACCTGTTGCCGTAATTCTATATGCTGAATCAGTGTCTGCCTCTAAATAAAGTAATCTGTGATCCAGAAAAAATTACTTTTCCTTTGTTATTCTTCTCACAAAATATAAGCAATCAAGAAAACACAAACATTAATTTGAATTGAACAAAATGTTTGGCTGGGCTTGAAACTGTAGTCATCTTTAACAAATTAGAGAGCGGGAAAATGGAAGAGTTGTGGGGTTCTGGTATTTTTTGAAGACATCAGGGAGCATAAAGATGCATATTTGTACTTTATTTTGCCTGTAGTCTGATGGCTCTGGCACTTGCAAGGAATGTGGGAGAGCCAGGTTCGTTTCCCTGCTTTGCCTGAGGAGCTTAATCCACATCTGAGGAGAGTTCCCTAACTGCTCTCCTGAGCACCCTGCCCCCGGTGGGTCTGTGTCTCCTGGGCTGGCACCTTCCCCTCTGCATACATTATTTAAATGTTGCTGTAATAGGGATAGCTACAGGATCTCCACAGTCAAATTAACCAGCAGCACAGCTCTGGAGGTGTTCAATTGCTTAAGAGACACTATAAGAGTGTTTTTAAGTAAAAAATGTCAGTAAGAGAAGTGACACCTAGTTCATTTCATAAGGCACACTAAGCCAGTCATCAGGACTGCTTGCCCTCTCAGAGGTAATCTCCTTCCTGAAGAAAAAAAAACCCTAAATGTGGATATATATATGCATGTGTGTGTGTGTATATTTATGTAGTGTTAAACATCTCAGTCTGGTTAAGAAGAGTAATCACTGTAATATCAGAGAGAATGCTTGTAGATTATGGATTTTCTAAGGTGGCAAAATGTTTTCTTGGTTTGTTGGGTTGGGTTTTTTCAGTGTACTGGGGCCTCTGCACTATGGCACTCATGTCTGTACATTGATGAGATCAGTGGGACTGAAGTTGCAAAACTCACAAAAGGTGTCCTGCAATAGACTGCTTTGGTCTGTTTAGTTGCTAAGTCAAAATACGTGATCTTATATGCTCCACTTGCAATCGCTCCTTTCTCATATGTGGGGAATGATAATCTTGTGTTGATTCTGTGCTATTGCATGTTGATTCATACACGTGGTTGGTGCAGTGTATAAGCAATATGTTTAGCTTAGGAAGAGAAGGTGCAACAAGGTGAATCCTGTAGTGCATGGAACGGTGCCAGCAAGCTCCTTTGAAATCTTGCATGTAATGTAAACTCTGTTTCATTCCGCATAAGCATTAAAAAATGGAGTAGTGCTAAAATAAATACAAAAATTTTACTTTTAAATTTTGTCTTAGCAATCATCTGAGGAGTTTTTATTATGTTTTTAATTTTTATTTTGCTTTGGAGCTCTAGAAGTGATAATGTCTCATTTTTCTTGATAGCTGTGAGGGCTAGAGATTTGAAAAAAGGTGAGAGTCATGTAAGTGCAGCTCCTGGAGCTGTCACCTGAAGAGAAATTTGAAACATCCCATGAGTCGCCACTGTGACAGTTAATGTGTTTAAAAAATAATAAAAGTAATTACTTTCTTCTTTTCCTTAGATACAATCATCTCATTAAGTTTGAGTAGCAAGTATTTAACCTCAAATGAAGCCGCCTGCCTGCAGTGGAACAGATGTGTAAGTTTGTTTGTTTTTCTCAATAAACTAGTGAGCAGCTTGTTTGTTTTGGGTCTTGTATCATTATTTTTATTAATTTAAAGGAAGACAATGGAAAAAGGCAATGAATAATTGTATGCCTGTGCAGTGACTTGTATGGAGCTTAATAATTCAGCAGGAGGTTTGTATGAGTGCCTGAGCCTTAAAAATTAAGTTTGGAAGCCTGGATATCTTTAGAGTGGTACAGAAATAGTAACTATTTTATGATTTATGGGGCATCTCTTACTCTGTGGTATCAGCTGGCATATATACATCCTTACCCTGAATTACACCGTTTAAAAAGGGGAGATAACTTAGATGCTGCATTCATGCTGTACTCAAATTACCAGCGTCTTAATCGGATTTTATGTCTTCACTGAGCGAGTTAGTTTTAATATTTTCTTCTAGGGATTTCATCTGAAAATATTAAAACATTATATGTTCTGTTTGAGCTTCTGAATAAAGATTTTTTGGAAGCCTGAGATTCCTGAGTAAGATGCCATAAAGAAAAAATTGTCCTTATGAAGATAAGCATTTGTATGTGGAGTAACAATAAATGTTGTTCTTGTATAGTGTTTCAGAACTTTGTATTCATTTCTTATCCCATCCTCTCTGTACCCTGAATAAAATAGTTCAATTTTTAAACCATCTGTATTACTGGTTAACATGCATGCAAGCAAGAGATGGACAAAATGTTTAAGATGGAGAAAATGTTGAGCTTGGAAGTCTTGTTGGGGTCATAGAATCAGAATAGGGGACCTCTAAAGACCACCTAGTCCAACCCCTTGCCATGAGAAGGGACATCTCCAACTAGACCACATCACTCTGAGTCCCATCCAACCTGGCCTTGAGTGTTGCCAGAGATGAGGCATCTACTGCATCTCTGGAAAACTTCTTCCAGCATTTAACCATCCTCAAAAAATCTGTTCCTTATATCTAGTTTGACTCTACCCTCTTTTCATTTAAAACCATACCTCTTTTCCTGTCATTAAAGACCCTACTAAAGAGTTTCTCCCCATCCTTCTTACAAACTCCTCTTCCTGAAAATCTAGTCGCTGGAGCTTTCTCTTCTGAGCAACCCCAACTTTCACAGCCTTTCCCTCTAAAACTCTGGTCTCTGTAGGAAGAGAAAATTAAAAGTATGATTCAGATTCATTGCTTGAAGGAAACTTTTCTTAGGTGACATATACAGAAGAAGTGGGAGATTTTGTTACATACTGAATCTGCCTGTGGATTGTTCTTCATCAGTCCAAGTAAAAATGAGCTGCTAGTGCTTTCCAAACACAGAGGAGAGCTGAAGAGCAGGAGAGAGTAGTTGTTGTTTGTACCAGCCTCCCAGGCCAGTTTTAGACCACTGTAAAGAAATCTGACAAAAGGGACAATGTTTTTTTTTCCAGAATATCCAAAAGTTCACTCTCCATGTAGTTAATGCTGTATTCTAATATACTCATCTCAAGGTCACCGAATGCTTTGCACGGTTTCATTATATGATGTCAAGCACTGTAGTGTATTATACTTAAAGTGCCTTTCCATTGTGACTTTCAAGGTTAAATGACTCCCATGAAAATAATCCACCTTAGTACTACCTGTCTAATGAAAATGAGTATCTGCTCTTTGTACCTTCAAGAACTATTTCTTCATTTATAGTCCTATATGAAATAATTGTTGACTGCAAGCTGAGTGTTCTGATAGGTCCTTTCTTAATCTCTGATTAAAGCAGCACTGTCTTGACAGTGGGTACCCTAAAAACAGATACTTATCTAGAGCTGCAGTATCCTGAGAACAAAGACTCTGATATTCAGATGTTAGTTTTACTGTTCAAATTTTAAATTTTGGTAGGTCAGCAATGTTACCTTTCTAAGTCCTCTAGCATCCACTGTAAGAATTCATCTTTCAGTGCATATGCTATACAGTAATTTTTATGTGCAGTTTAGATCATTGAAGAAAATCTAATTGCTGATTAAAGGGATCTAGTAGTGCTAGATGTGCCCTGGGAGAGAACAAAGCAGTGTGAACACTGCTGCCTGTTTGTCTCACACCCAACTACTGGCTCCTAGCTCACAACAACTTTTCTTAATATAAGATTTGAGACTGCAAATCCCAGTGCTAAAATGTGGCATAGCTCATGGCAATCATATAATTTTTGTGGTTTTTTTACTCTGTGGTCCCCTTATTTATTCTTAGTCAAAGGTGGAAGCATGATAAGCATGATATGGGAGCGTATGTACAGATGGGAAGAAAATAAAAAACAACTGAAAGACAAGAATGTAAAACTTGTTTCATGGGAGGTTGTCACTTGCTGTGACTTGCACTAAGAGCTGCTGAAACAGTGGGAAGAGTGGGTCAGCTTTCAGGGAGCCAAACAGTGTGCAGATTGTGCTGTCAGCAGCAACCTTGCTTTGGTACTGGGAAACGGGAGAAATTGAGGTTTTGCTTATTTCCTTTTTTAGTGATTTTGAGTTGTCTTCAGTGGCTTACTGAACTGTGGGAAGACCATAATCCATTTATGACAGGAAATACAATGATGCTCATAAAGAAGAGGAAGATTCCTCATAGTTTTCTCTAAATGTTTTTATTTCCTTTTTCTATTCCTCAGAAAAGATTAGGTTTATTAAAATAATTATAATAATAGAAATAAAGTGAATGGAAAGGGTTATCCATTTCTTCACCTTTTCTTGTACTAACAGTGTTGTGGATCCTGCTCTGAATAGGACACTTGTGTAGTGTGTAAAACTTTACTTAAAAATCAAGTTGCATTGCATTAATTAAAGTTTATGAACTGCACTGTTTAGAATAAGTACTACAAAAAGCTTTATTCCTAATTTAAAATTTCTTGTATTTTTTGCTCCTTGAGTAAAACCTTATTCGGTCAAATTAAGATCTGTCTATGGCAGTAGGATGGTTCTTCAATAAATCATTTTTTTGGGAGAAGAAGCTATTGGAGCTATTTGTCTCCTTGGGGTGGAGAGTGTACTTCCTGGTAGTGCTCAGTGTGGTGCTGCTGGAAACAGTGTTGGCTTCCCTTAGCTTGGTTGTCTGAGTCAGTTAAGTCTTTGCAAAATCTCACCTTACCTTGAAGAAGACAAAGAGAATATATCTCTGAAAGAGGTTACAAGGACAATACCTCTTGTCATGGAGGCTAGGAACAGGCTGGTTGACAAGTGAATACAGAGGTGTGCACACTCATTTCTCCCTCCCTCTCCCCTGTTCCATGAATAGGAAGGTTTGTTTTGAGAGGGAGAGAGATCTGATAATTGGTTTTTTTAAACTGTGATTTCAGGTGAAACTGTCAGATGCTACTGATGAATGTACAGTTTACTTAGAAAATACAGAATGGCAAAAAATACTTGAGAGAGGCATAAGATGTTCTCCCCTATTGTGGGCATGTGCCTTATGCCTGCATGTGATATGGAAGTTTGGTTTTAAAGGTTACCTCTTGTTTTTTGTTACAGTTCTTGTAGTCATTGGCAGGGTGGTGAAACTGAGTGTTTCTGAACTTTTAATTACCTTGGATAGTATTGTGAAAGTTGTTTTCTATTTTATTTAGTATATTTAGTAAAGAGATGATCTTTTCCTTACTTCAGAAAAAAATCTAGACATGCTTCTTCAGTTTATTACATGAGGAAGAAAGAAGGTACCCTCAGTTGCAAATGATTTTCCAAAGGAATTTTTCTTTTCCATATTAGGTGTCTTCTGACTTGAAATAAAGTTTCAAAAGAAAGATTAAGGTTAGGTTTAAAAAAATCCCTCTGAAGTTCTGTTCATACTATTCATACTAATACTGTTCATACTCTTGAAAATATGTTTTTGTGGTTTTGGGTACTATGAATTGCATTTTCTTTCTAACCTTCCTTTAAGTTCACAAGCATTCCAGGATATAAATGCTTTAATACAAGCATTGTATTATATCATGTTACACATATACAGATATTATTTATATAGATCATGGAAAGCCTCTCAATAGCATTGTTGAAACTTATGTGAGGGCATAGAACTAATTGACATCAATGTGAGCACAGAATTTGGATGATTGGTAGCTATGAGAAGTTTTTGAAACAGACATCTTCAGACTTTAGCATGAAAATAAATCCTGCTGCATGGTAGTCTTAGCAGTTTAACAGTTCCGAATAGTTCCATTTTGTAGATCAGAAAAATTCTAGTTGTAACAAGTTAATGTAAGATATTCTGCAAAGGACTCAGTTTGCATTCTGCGAGGTCTTTTTCTACTTTCTACTTACATGGATGTTTTCAGCAAGAGTTGCAAGAAAACAGACTACCCAAAACATGGTGTGTCTCTCCTAACTGCTTTTTTTTTTTGTTTTTCATCATCCTGCCTATTCAGCTTTTCTCTTCACAAGTGCCTTGTTTCTTACTGTAATAATCCTTAAAGTGCTTGGATTTTCACTCTTACTGGATTTAAAAATAGATATTTAACAAGAATAAAACCCACAAAAGTGTATGGTTTTTATTGTGTTGCAAGCTAGGAAGGTAGAGTAGTCAGTACAAAAATCACTTATCCTAATCCTGTCCCTTTTACTTGGTCAGCTTGGGCTGCATGAGAGGAGAAAGAGAAGAGTCTAATGGGCTGAGCAGAGAATTGGTCACTTGGAGAGGAGAGTTGTTAGAGGAGCTTTGCTTTGAATTTTCTGATGCTTTTCTGAAAGCAGGCTGTGCTCTCTAGCAATGTGGAATAAATCTTTAGTCTTTTGCCTTTCATTCTTTTCTGACTTACTTGTTGTTACTGCTGTTTTGGTTGTGTGCTTTTCCTGTTCTGTGGTAATACTGATGCATCTTTCCTACTCTGTTCTTATTTTTATCTTCTCTATTTTACCCTTGTGCTGTGTTACTGCAACCTTCATTTGTCTCCTGTCAGCCCCAAATTGTACAGCATGTGATACTAAAAGCAGCTTTGATGTCCTGCTCTAAAAATGCTCTAAACCAAACAATACATGCTTCAGCTGTGTAAAAAAAACCAATTTTTTTTCCTTAAGAAAAACAGCTTATTTCTTGTAACATTAAGATTTTCCCCATCATATCAGCATATGATATTTTTCAAAATTATAAAGGATAAAAATATCAAAATAAATGTATAATTTGCTGTAACAACATTGAACTGATGAGTAAGGCTTGGGAAAATACTGCTTAAAGTTTTCATGAAACTATTGCTTAAAACATTGGCATTTTAACAAATGAAAGATCTGACATTTGGTAGGTGTGAACAATAGCTCAGAAACATATCCTGCAAGTATTGCATGCCTGATAATGAGAAGTAACACTTCAACACTTGAGACAGTTTGGATCCTGGACAAATGTTGACATGATTTACTTAGTGTGATAGATCTGATTTTTATGAGTAATTTCTTAGTAGAAGCTGGGACAAATTATTAGCATGTGTAGAACCTGGGGGTTTTTTTGTCCTTCATTACAGAGTGCTGCAATGGGAAGTTAGTAAAGGACATGAGAAGGGATATAGCCCCATTTGAGATCTGATGGTATTTTTAGTGCACTAAGGAAAAAAAATAGCAACAATTAAAGGCTTATCAGGTGGTTGTAGGTGTGAATAGTTCTACTAATTCCAATGATACATAACGTTATGTGTGGTGGTAATGCAACATTCTTCTTAGTTTTCTTACTAAAAGTTTGGAGTAATATTGTTTTGACCAGGGTTATTGTTTTGTTTTTGTAGCTTTACATTTTTATTCTCCTTTTAAGATAAATGCTGCTCAAAACCGTGTGGAATGGGGATTTCTGTGCTATGGGCTTTAACATGTTTGTGTTACTTAAGTCCAGGTGGTGGAGTATGATGCTTCAAATAGATATATGCTTAATACATTGGCAGATAAGTGATGAAGATTGATTTCTGCAGAAATAAGGTTGAGCTTTGGCTCAGTAGCCTGTGTCAGACACCTGCTTTATTCTTACACATGCTGTGCAGTGAGCCTGCATCACTGAGTCTGATAAAACATTTGAGTACTGAGCTTGTTTACAAAACCCATTGAGCTGAATGGGAGCTTCAAAGTTTGTTAAAGAAGCCCTCCTGTGGGGTCACAGGGTGCAGGAGGGACCTCCATGCTTTCCAAACTCCTGCTCAGACAGGAGCCAGGGTGTGCCTGGATCCGGTCTAGCCCCAGACTTTTCAACGGGTTTTGTGTAAAGGATCACAGAGGTGTGATTGAACCTTCTGCAACTTTGTCTTGCAGGATTAAGGATGGCAAACCATATATATTTGTATAAATATATATGATGTATTATGCTAATGATTAGATATAAATAATTTACAGAATTATTTCCTACACAGTGCAGGAACTGTAACAACTATTATAGTGCACTGTGAAGCAGCTGTACTGAAGCAGTTGTAACAAAGCTGGCAAAAACGATTAAGTAGATTGATGTTACTCACCCATAACAATGACCTTGGGCAAGTCTCTTTAGCTCAGCCTCAAGGAGTAAGAGGAGTAACCTAGAGGGATATTACCTGTTTAGGGGAAGAATCTCCATACATACACTCCAAGAAGGCTTATGTCAGAAAACCCTGCATTAAAAATTGGGACTGAACTTTTATATTATACAGTGACTGATGATGGTAAGATGTCAGGTCAGAAGTCTCCATCTGTGTCAGCTCAGCAGCTTTGGACAAGTTATCAGTAGTATCACTTGTTTGTTCGTTTATCCAGGAACAGATCTACCACACCTTCATCTCACTATCAGGATGTTTAGCTTTGGGACTGATGAGTCAGGCTGGTCTCAGCGTTATTCAGCACCACAAGCAGCATGGTGCTCCCTTCTTCATTTACCACTTGTAGGTTTGCAAAAGACATTGTTCCAGTTGGTTCAGAGCATTCCAAGCAGAGCATCCTGCTACAGCACTAAACAGGGATACCAGAACTGTCCGCTCGATGTAAATAATATATATGCTAGCTTGAACATCTTTATTTCTATCACACTTTAATTAATATGAAATGTATAATATTGCGTAATAGTAATGTACCATATTTTAAAAGCATCTCAATTATTTTAAGAAGTTTTATGATTGAAGATATGTGAGTGTAAGGACTGAATAAAGAACTGGATCTTCTTTTAAATAAATATTGTTTTAAAAAATATATCTTCATTTCCACTTTTTCTCCGTTCCAAAGTATTTTTTTTTTATTATGTTAATTTGGAAATCATATTGTTTGTCTTCAGTTTTACCATTGTCATGATTTATTTTCAACCTTTTACACATTGGAGTATGAGCCAGTGTAGTTTTGCGCAGGCAGAGCTGGCATGCACACTGTGTTGCAAGATGATTTAGAGTTTGAGTTGTGATACTGGTACAAAGCTGGATCTTTTAGTTTTGAATCTTTTCTGAGGTTTCAGGGACTATTTGAAAATTATTAGTAAACAGCATCCCATTGACTTCCCATGTTTACAACAACAAGAGAAGAAAACAGCTGTACAAATAAAAACATCTTTCAAGAGTAAGAAGCTAAATTTGAGGAGTTTGAGTTCGTCCAGTGTTTTCTGTATGCTGGTTTCATTTTAACTCAACGCTGTCCATTTAACAATAGTCAAATGACTAAAATTTTCGCTTCTGAGCTGCTACCTTCCTGAGGTATTATTAATTTAGAGATGGTGGGGAAAATAGAAAACGTAGAGAAGAGTCCACTAAACCAGAAAAGTATAACTTGGCCCTAGAAAATTTGTTTTACTGCTTAAAATCATTTGTGTTCACCATAAAATTATTTGATGTTTTGTGGGGCAAGAGGCAAGGAAGAGGGGAATGTTTAGATTTAGTGTCTGTTTTTATCTTTTTAGTCTCTGCTTCAGCTAAATTCCTCCATTTGTTATTAGAGTTGAGTACTCAGAGTGTAATGGTGACTGTTATGTACCTTGTTATACACCTTGTTATACTGTTATACACCTTGTTTTTTTCTCTGCCTGCAATGACTGATTTAGGCCCCAGCTTACACCAAGCCCTGAGTTTTCCAGTGGCATGAAGGGACATGAGTGATCTTTATACCTCAGCAAATCAGAGGTCTCTGAGTCGTGTCCTGACAAGTAGCATGAGTGCACGGGGGAGCTCACAGAAGACTGTTCATGTCAACAAGGAGCAGTGTTCAATTATGGTGGTGCTGTTTCCACACTTCATTCCTTTGAGTCCAGATAGAGCATTTGGGGTTGTGGATGTGAGAGGTTGTTTTACAGGTTAGAGAGAAAACCTTTGTAAAACCACAACAGTTACTGGTTTTCATAAGACCTGCCTTTCAGGTGACTTAAAAGTAATGCTTTTCTCTTCCAGCAGTTCTCTACAAAGCATGCTTCCCATGAAGTCCAGAATGACTTGTGTCTTACATTAAGCCTGGCTTTCTGTACTTTATTCAAGATTAAACTGTTGCATACCTCTAGTTCATGCTTGTACATCTGTGCCAATTCCTGTGAGCTTCTGTGAGCCTTGAGACTAGGACCCACCTTGTTTCAGTGTGACTGACGTGCCAGTTTTGCATTTCTAATTCTGCATTTTTAATGATCAGTATCTTGCAAATCTCTCTAGTTTCATACAGGTGAGCTAGTACTGATGTTTTATCATAGGAAATTTCTATAGATAAAATGCACTGGTTTTAGTTTTCCTTCTTCAAGGGACTTAAAACTTTGAAAAGCAGTAAGGTTCATCTGGACTATAAATTTATACGAATATATTCTGCTGATTTGTTTATGATTTTGGATGTGTATTCTCTGGATTCTTGAAGGGGTTTTTTTTGTGCGTGTTTCTGTTTTGTTTGATTATTTTGCTTTAGCAAATATTCCTTTATTAGCAAAGCACCTGCCATTGCACTTGAAGCAAATAATTTCTTAAAGTATGTATTTCTTATTGCTTGCTCTGAGGTATTTCTAATGATGCTTGTACATTTCCAAAAATAAACAAGATTAATGCTATTATAAAACTGACATCCATTTGTGCAAATTGCTGTTAATGAGTTTTTTGTAGATCTTATGCCCAAAATCTGTCACTACTTTTGATTTTTTTTTTCAAACTAGTAAATGCTTTTACTTTCACTGTCTTCACATTTCACATCTTTTTTGAAAAAACTGTCCTTGCATTTTGCAAGTGTGTCTTTGTATTTACACTACATGCTCTTCAATAATAATGTATTTTTTTTTTTTTTGTTTTAAACAATTTTTTCTAGACCATTATTTCCATCAGGATTCTGTGATATAATCAAGTTCATGATTATTGCCTGACTATTCAATCTAAAATGGTTTGAAACTTACAGGCCACTCTCTGCTTTACAAAAAATAATCAGCTTATGGTTTGGTGTTCTTGCATACTTTTCATACTTCTCCGTGTGTTAATGTATGTCTCTGCAATTCTGAAACAGTGTTTCACTTTTTGCCTCCTTCCTTCAGCACTGATTTCTTCTGGTCATGGCAGTTTGTTGTGGCACTTGGGATCAGTCACGTTCTCCAGACATTTCTTGTCAACCACTGCACGCTTTCAGTAATCCCATTTTGAATGGAAAATCCTATAAAATGTGGTGTAGGCTTCTTCCCCCAGCAAACTACTGCTCAGGAGCTAATAGTCCAGTGTAGTGCATTTGAGTAGATAGTTGTTCTTTAGTTGTGTTTATTTTCTTTGAAGATTGTTTTGTGGCAGAGTGTCTCTATCTCATTGTGAAAGCATAAATCACTTTGAGCTAACTGCCTATAGCTTTTTGTACCCTTGAAAACATTTTCCTTCTTGAATATCCTGTTTGTTTAGCAGCAATCCTTAATTTTGAGTAGCTTGGGTCCGAGTGTAAATAAGCTATGTAAATGTGGTCATAGTCAAATTCATACTTCCTTCTAGGCAACTATAAAATTTTAAAACATCCTTTTTTGTTCCTTATTAAAAGAGACTGACTCTTGAATAGAGTTGGCATGGGAGGAGGAGATGAAAAACATCCTTATGTTTCTGTATTCTAAAGAATACAGATTGTATTCTAAAGAATCTTTCAGACTGTATTCTAAAGAATCTTTCAGTTGGACATGCAAGGGTGTTTGAAGGGAAGGAGCTTTACTGAATTTTACATGATGTAACACCATAACAGAATCAAAGAATGATGGGGGTTGGAAGGCACCTCTGGAGGTCATCTACTCCAACTTCCCTGCTAAAGGAGGTTCACCTGTAGCAGGTTGGACAAGATCTTTGTCCAGTCTGGTTTTGAATATCTCCAAAGGAGCCTCCAAAACCTCTCTGGGCAGCCACTTCCAATGCTCTGTCACTGTCAAAAGAAAAGTTTTTCATTGTTTTCAGATGGTCCCTCCTGTGTTTCAGGTTGGTTCTAGTTAGGTTTCCTCTAACCAGACTGCTCTGCTGATTGCAGCCCTCTGAGCTCTGCCATTTGGCCAGTTCTCAAAGCAAAAAAAATAATTCTTAGATGTTAGAAAGAAAATGGAAGAAAAATACATTCAGAATTTTCTAAGGGGCATTCAGCTTTGGGGATTTCCCAGGAAGTGATTGTCTCCTCTAATCTCAGCTATTTCTGCTCATTTCTAGAAGGCAGCAACAAGGTCGAGAAAAATAAATACTATGTAGCCAGAGACCAATAACAGCCATAGAGTAGACGAGATACAAATATTTTTTTTCTTGTCTTACATTGTCATAAGTACACTAAAATAGTGTAACTGACCACCATCTGTAAGTGCTTTTTAACACTGCTAATAGCATAACTCTGTTAACAGCCTGCAGGCATTTTCACAGCTAAGCATATATATGGAAATAACATGTAGCTGCAAAGGGAGACCTAGGTTTAATTGGTCAAAGGAGGACAAAAACCATGTGAATCAACAATTCAAGCAGTAAAAATTGCAGTCAGAAACCAAGGATACAGAATAATCAGGAAAGATTTCTGGTGGACCAAGAACAATTTTTTTGTCCTAAAGAAATGAAGATAATAGGGTCAGGAGCAGATGAGATTGCTTCCCACATTTTTTGGTGGAGGAGAGTATGACTATTAAAAAGACAGTGACAGCAGGGAGACATACAGAAGAAAGAAGTCTATCACCGTGGTTCCTGCTTCAGAGTCCAACAGCTCCCTCACCTCTTTACCTCTGCCTCAGTAACTAAGACTGTCAAGGACCACAGCCATCAGTATTTAACTGCATGGCATCAGCTCAGTGGTATTGTGTACTCAAAGCTAATTTAGGATAAGGTGATTAGGGCCTAAGTGTTTGAATATGTAGTGATAATGGCTGATAATGATTAAGAACTTAACCACCGGCAATGTGTTGTTAATGAATGTCAATCTAGTTAAGCTTGGTTATAAAGTTTGCAACTGGTGTTATTTATCAGGTTTTCAAATCTTCCCATTACAGCTACTTTAAGCTTCGCTGTGTTAAGCAGTAACTGCTTATCAGGACAGGGACAGTTAAATCGGTTCTGCAGATTTTTCTGTTTAAAGCCTAGAATTGGATTTTCGTTGTTAAGAAATTACAGGAATCACAGGATAAAGATGTGATTACCTGTTTTGAGTCAAAGAAATTGCACACAGCTTCATTAGAACCCAATGCCAGTGGATATATACTTTTATTTTGTGTGTATCTAGCTAGGAATCTGTCATGTCCTTATTGTAACTTGGCACTCCATACATAATTCATGTTCTGTAAGCTCTGCATCAAGCCACTTGCTTGAGAGCCTTTCTATCCTGTGATCTTAAGTCACAACATCTTATTATATTTTCTTGCTTTTCCTGTTTGCAGTACAAGCTCCAAATTCACAGATAGATCAAAGTAAAGATGAAACAAAAAATCCTCTTGAATTGATTGCTGTTTTAAAAAGTTGACTGTTACACTCTGTCTCTTGTCCCAGTTCCACATACGTCCCATATCATCAGTATGTGTGTGATCACTAATTTCTGTTTCATTCAATTTTATGTTGAGTCATGTAAATTTAGTCTGGCTGCCAGAATTGTTCTCTGATGTGATTTCACAAGCCAAAGGAAAGTCCTGTGTAATGTAAATTTCTTTTAGAAATCTAAGGTTTTTCTTCAAGTCTTTCCCTTCATTATTTTTCATGCTCAACCTTCATATCTTTTGGTACTGAGAACAGATTTTTTTTTTTTCCCTGAGAATAAGAAAGAAAGGCACAAGTACTAAAACTCGCACAGAAAGAAAAGCAGAATTGCTCCCTACCTGTTAGCGTGTTCTGACTGCTTCATCTCCCTTCTCTTAAAACAGCTGCAGTAAGACCATTGCCCCCCCTTTTCCCTGCCCCTTCCCTTGCACTGGAAAAAAAAAGGAAGTTATCACAATGATAGGCTTTCCATACATCAGAAATCCACAGAAAGTGAATGTTTCTAGTTTCTCTTGCTAACAAACTTCAGAGAAAAATTAGTTAAAATAGGTTACAAAACTAATATGACATTGATCTTGATACAAAGGGGAAATGTCAGTGTGAAAAACAGCCTTTTTAATGTGTTTTGTGGCTGTGGCTCATTTTACCTTTGCTGAAATCATAGAATATGCTGATTTGGAAGGGACCCATGAGGATTATCAAGTCCAACTCCTAGCCCTACACAAGACACCCCAAGAATCACCCCAATTCTGCCTGTGTTGTAGGAACACATAAAAGTTGTGGAAAATGTTTAACATAATTTAAAATTCTGTTTTGGCTTCAGCTGTGGAGACAGAGTTCCATAACATTTAGTTTGCAAAAATTGCAGTGCATAGTGTAGCATCACCAATGTGATGGCCAGAAATGTTTGTTATCTTGAATGAAGGCATCAATAGCTGCATTAATGACACAGAAGAATAAATGAGAAAGGGTTTGGCAAAATTTAAAATTCTAATATAGTTCGGTGGAAAAAAAAATGACTGATAAATGCAGACAGCTTCTTCATATTTGTGAGGGACTACTCTGTTCCAGTTTTTGAGGCTACTGTTGCCCTTTTGTAGGCAACTTTATATGCAACGTCAAAAACCTACTCTTTGTACTAGAATTGGTAGTGAATAATCTTCCCTCACAACTGAAATTAGCTGTCTTGTTGTAAAGGGGCTTTCTAGTGCAACCTCTGGGCATGTGAGGGACTTGAGCTGGCAGTGCTGCACTAGGCACCAGCATATGCAGCTCTGCGTGTCTTTGCTTCTGAGTGATGTTGCTACACTTTTGGAAGACCTCTGTCTGTATGGCATTTATACAGCTCCGTTGTCCTAAATTAAACTTTTTAGTTTTTAATCAGGAAACTTTAAAAGTAGCTGGTTTCTATAGCATATTGTTGTCTGACAGTGTTATGGCATGAACACAAATGTGTGACTATGGTCAGAAGCAGAATGATTAGTGTGACAATGCTGAACAACCTTACAGAAGTTACTTGTTTTCTTTTTAAAGACTGCTGTCAGTAATGGGGGGCTCACATGTTCAGGACTGTGTTACAACATTTGGTTTTAAGGACATATTTCTGTGTTAACATAATTAAATGCCTGCTTGTGTTCATATATATCAGTAGATATAGACACCTATGCAGTATTTGGGTTTAGATATGTGTGTGTGTGTGTGTGTGTGTGTAGTTTGGTATATGTGTGCGTGCAGTGGTTGAATGATGATGTAGGATAGGCACAGGTATGTGTGAGAAAATATGAAAGTGATGCTTGGACTCTTTTTGTCAAAGGTGAACCAAAGCTGCATATGCAGACACATATTTTCCCACAATAAATGTATCGAATAAATGTTGGGCTTTTTCCTTTTTTTTTTTCAATAGTACATTGAATTGTTTTTATCTCAAAAGAGAAAAAAAATCAAAACATGCAGAATACCTAGTGCCTGCTTTAATGTCACTTTTACTGTAGTTCTTTAATGTGCCTTAGTTAACTTTGTCTTCTGTTTTGTTTTTTTTTTTTTGTAGATGGTGTAAAAGAATCTCAGTTGCCCAATCAAGATGAACAGAATGGCTTTCTTCAACAAGAAAATAGAACATCCATTTTTAGGATTATATCTACAACATGAAGCATTTAGCAGTAGCTGTCTTTGAGAACATTCATCTATGACCTGAAATGTCCTGATCCTGGGAAAAAAAATGGGATTCCATTAATTAAGTCTATAATTTTTAAATGCATTTTCATCACTAATTATATTTGCTTATGCACAACACGGAATTCATAAACCAGAGATTATTTTAACATATGCACACATTTTGTTTTACATTCAGTATACAAGATACATAATTTTAATCAAATTTTAAATAATCTTTTAAATTATCTATATTTATTAATAAATGAAGTCTTGGCAAGAATTTGTCATCCATGGACATGAGTAAAGCAGATTTCCCCGGAATGGATGATACTTTTGTATTGGGTAAAATCAATAACTTGAAAGTAGAGCAAGAAGACAACAGCATTAACTGTACTCTTGAAAGAACGGATATAAAGACAGAACAAGATGATTTCAAACATGCAGACAGTAGTGATGAACAGGAAGACAAAGAAAAGAACTTCATTACAAACAACTCTGGTAAATATTTGTCTACAGAAAATGAAGATGATTATGGATCTCTTTTTTCTCAGTATAGTAATACGCTGTATGATGTAGCAATGGAAGCTGTGACACAAAGCCTCCTTTCTAGCAGAAACATAAGCTCCAGAAAAAAGTCACCTGCTTGGAACCATTTTTTTATATCTCCTAGAGATAGCACTAAAGCAATATGTATGTACTGTATGAAAGAATTTAGCAGGGGTAAAAATGAAAAGGACCTGAGTACAAGTTGTCTCATGAGACACGTGAGGAGAGCACATCCCACTGTACTAATTCAAGAAAATGGAACTATGCCAGGTATATCTTCCTTTTCTTCATCTACATTATTGCTGCCACCTCAGTCTGCAGATGTTGGAGATCTCAGTTCCATGTTATCCCCCATAAAACTGGTCAAGAAAATGGCTTCTAAAATACCATCTCCAGATCGAATAATTGAGGAATCTGTTTCTATTGTTTCTTCTGAAGAAATATCAGACCTCTCAGTCTCTGAAAAGTGCAGCAAAGAAGAAGCCATGGTTGGTTCATCTCCACAGCAAGCCAACAACCAATATGATGATACTGTTGAGAATGTAGCAGAAAAAACAGTTGTTATTCCAAAGAGTGCATCAGGTTCTAGAAGGAGATCCGCTGTCTGGAAACACTTCTATTTGTCACCTCTAGATAATTCTAAAGCTGTTTGCATCCACTGCATGAATGAATTCAGTAGAGGAAAAAATGGAAAAGACCTAGGAACGAGTTGTTTAATAAGACACATGTGGAGAGCCCATCGTTCCATTGTCCTGCAAGAGAATGGAGGTGGTACCAGCATACCACCTCTCTACACTGCACCTCCTACTCTCTTGCCTTCTTTACTACCATCAGACAGTGATCTGAATTCTATGTCATCCTCTCCTGGAAAACTAATGAAAGAACCAACTTCTGTTTCCTCTTCTCCAGACAGAATCTCCGAGGAGATCCATACTAATCTCACTTCTGGAGATACTCTAGTGGAAGACTCAATGCTGTCATCTTCTGATGATATAGGGGAAGTCTCCTTTGTTTCATCTCCTGAAAAACAGTGTGAGGGATTAGGTCCACTAATATTTGAACCTACTGCTGTGTTTCAGCAAAATAAAAGGATTATGAAAAGGCTTAAGTCAGAAGTCTGGCACCACTTTTCACTCTCACCTGCAGACAGTCTAAAAGCAGTATGTAGATACTGCAGTTGTATGATAAGTCGTGGTAAGAAAGGAGATGTGGGCACAAGCTGCTTAATGAGACACCTATATAGACGCCATCCTGATGTAATTGGAAACCAAAAGAGCTTTCTCGATGTGAGTTTGGCAAATTCACCTTATGCCACTTTGGCTTCTGCAGAATGTTCATCCTCAAAGTTGACTGACTTGCCTACAATGGTTACACATGATAATCAAATTATATTTCCTGTTAATAGTAAGAAGACCTCAAAACTGTGGAATCACTTTTCAATTTGTTCTGCAGATTCAACAAAAGTAATATGTACACACTGTGGACGTATAATAAGTAGGGGGAAAAAGCCAACAAACCTAGGCACGAGTTGCCTTCTAAGACATTTGCAGCGGTTCCATAACAATGTATTGAAAACTGATGTCCCAGAGCCAGAGTTATCCTCATCTACGGATAATCACATGCCACTCCGCACAGAATTACTAGGATCTTCAAATTTTGACGAAACCAATGAAAAGTTTTGTGACTCTCATCCAGTTGCCAAAAAAATCACAAGTCTTGTAGCCGAAATGATTGCACTTGACCTTCAGCCATATTCTTTTGTAGACAACATTGGCTTTAACAGGCTGCTTGAATATTTGCAACCTCAGTATTCTTTACCTTCTCCATCTTACTTTTCTAGGACAGCAATTCCAGATATGTATGATAACGTAAAACAAATAATTATTTCACATCTTAAAGAAGCTGAAAGTGGAGTGATCCATTTTACATCTGGAATATGGATGAGCAACCAAACACGAGAATATCTAACCCTGACTGCTCACTGGGTAACATTTGAGTCTTCATTTCGACCACAGTGTGAGGATTACCATTGTTCAGCACTATTAAATGTATCACAGATCGACTGCGACTACAATGGAATCAGTATTCAAAAGCAGCTAGAATACTGGTGGGAAACGTGGATTACTTCAGTTGGACTTCAGATTGGGATTACTGTTACTGATAATCAGAGCATAGAGAAAACTTTAAATGAAGGTGATCACTCAAGTGTACAATGTTTTAGTCACACTGTTAATGTAATTGTAAATGAGGCTATTAAAAGCCAGAGAATGGTTCAGAATTTGCTTAGTATTGCAAGGAAGATCTGTGAACGCGTCCATCGGTCAGCAAAAGCAAAAGAGAAGTTAGCTGAGCTGCAAAAAGAGTATGAGTTGCCTCAGCATCAGCTAATACAAGATGTTCCATCCAAGTGGAATACATCATTCCATATGCTTGAACGCCTTATTGAACAGAAAAGAGCAATTGATGAAATGTCAATAGAGTGCAGCTTCCGGGAGCTGATAAGTTGTGATCAGTGGGAAGTCATGCAGTCAGTGTGTCACGCTCTCAAACCTTTCGAAGCTGCAAGTAGGGAGATGAGTACACACATGTCGACTCTCAGCCAAGTGATTCCAATGATTCATATACTTAACAGGAAAATAGAAATGCTTTTTGAGGAAACTATGGGCATAGATACTATGCTGAAATCTTTGAAAGAAGCTATGGTGAGCAGATTGTCCTCCACGCTTCATGATCCAAGGTACATTTTTGCTACACTTCTGGATCCCCGGTATAAAACATCGTTATTTACAGAAGAGGAGGCTGAACAATATAAACAAGACTTAATCAGGGAGCTGGAAATAATGAGTTCTACCTCAGATGATGATAAACCTGTTTCAAATGGATGTGATATAGGTTCACCATCTACAAATTCTTATGGGGAAGATAATCTCTGGTCACTCATGGGTGACATGAAGAAAACAAAAGACCTGAAAGAGAGAGCAAAGTTACCAGAGGAAATGGTGCTTTCTTATTTGGAGGAAGAAGTGCTTGAGCATAACTGTGATCCTCTAACTTACTGGAACTTTAAAAAGTCATCTTGGCCAGTACTGTCAAAATTGGCTGTCAGGTTCTTGGGTTGTCCACCAAGCATTGTTCCTTCAGAGAGATTGTTCAATACATCCAATGAAAGCAACAACTTTAGTCAGTCAAGGTTAATGATTGAACACTTTGAAAAGCTTATCTTTTTGAAAGTGAATCTTCCTTTAATATACTTCCAGTATTGAAACTAATGAACAAACTGCTAGACTAAATCTATTGTTGCTCACTGGATATTAATATCTATAACTTGGATTTTTAAATTGCTCCAGTAGGGGCCATGTATGACATCTAATCAGTGACTATAATTCCAAATTTAAGATTCATTTTTTTCAGCTTTCAATATGTCTACATGTGCCTTATTCATAGTACTTCAGGCCAGATATTGTATATATGTTTTTTAAAAGTTCACACTAGAGATAGCCTGTCTCGTCAAATTATACAAAATTATGTAGGTTTTAATCCATAATTGTAAATGAACTTTAAAAAGCTCAGTCATTTGTTTTAATAGAATGGCAAAAAAAAAAAAGAAAAAAAAAGATGTAAACAGTTCTATTCTGTAGTTTTTTATTCAATTATTATGTAAAAACCATAAACCAGGTACTGTATTTTAGTTGAACATTGCTTTAATTGCAAGAAAACAGGTTTTGTAGTTGTCAAAAGAAAGCTGTACGTGAAAGATGGGGTTCAAGCTGTCTTTTTATCATATGATGTTTTTAACTGCAAGCCCTAAAGTACTTAAAGGATTGAGGAAGATGTGTTTACAGGAGACTGTTGACTTAATATCTGAAAATAAATCTTAAATTTAACATGAGATGGAACGTCACTTATACAGCAATCGGTAGTAAAACTTCCCATTCTGGGTTCTCCTGTTCAGGCTTTACATTTTAAGTGAATTACAGAAATATTCTGGGTATTTATAAAAGGTCTTTGGAAGTTCTCTCAAAGTTTGTGAATTAATGCTTGTTATTTAATGCTGTATACAAAAAAGGCAAGAAACTTACCAGGAAGACTCTAAATGTCATTCTGAAGCCTTTTCTAATCTTTAGTGCATCAAAACTATAAGGTCCCTATTGTAAAAATTGAGCCCTTACTCCTAATGTAATTTCAGTTGTGTAGAACAGCCTTTCTTAAAGCTCCTAGTACAGAAATAACTGATCTGGTTTTCAGTAATAGCCTTATGGATATGGTGCACTGCTTAGAACTATATGTAGTAGGGTTGATTCCTGACTGTTGGTGTCCATCAGGCAAGTGGGATATAAAGCCCTTAAAGCTTCAAATAAGGTGGAAAAAATAGCCAGCATTTTAATTTGAAAGGAACATTCTCCTTAGTTTTTCTCTAGAAAGACTTATCTTTTAATTTCAGTTTTCATTGAATACATTTTTGGGAAACAAGTCATCATTTGCCTATGACCTTTTAGAAAAGTTGTAGCTTTGTTAAAATACTCTACCTATGCCTAATCTAATTTTGCATTTACTATGTTTTAGTGTATTTATAAATTGTGAACTCAGTTTCTGAAATTAAACATTTTATTTGCAATTTTCCAGTGGTAGTCAACACTGCCTTTTATTTTCAGATGGATTTAAGACAACCATTGACTAAAAATTAATTCAAACAATTGTAATCATAAATATACCACAGAACAAGCTATTTGAAAAGACAGGTTTTCCATTCAGCTCTTTGGACTTGAGCCTGGATTCTGCTTCTTTTCATTTTCCAAAACTGTTTTAACTTCAGGAACATTGGTTGAATTACTTCCCAAGTGGCTCTGGTTTCCATGTGTTGTTTCTCTAAACATTTTACAGTTTCAGGTATTTCAAGTGTTATGTTTATATCTATACAATTTAAGTAAATGACTATGTAGTGCACTTGGGAAAGACTAATACTGCTTTTTTCCCTGCAGTATTTTAAAAGATAATGTTTACTTCTATCAACAGCCAGCATCTCTTTGTTCTTCTAGAGTTAAAGGAGAACAGCACACATTTTTCCTGCAGTAATAAAACAATTTGGTCTAGTTTATATGTAGCTGGAAGTAGGTGAGTTTGAAGCAGCATATTGGGAAACATGTTTAAATGGTTACTGGTTAATTATTATCTCAGTTTTTTTCTCCTACATTTTAACTGTGAATATGACCTTGACCCATGTAGAGGAGATTTTTAATCTCTCCAAACCAGTGGAGAACAGAGAGGATAAAAACCCATTTTTCTTTATAAACAAGTGATACAATTTTCACTCAAGGCTTGAACATAAATACAGGCTATGACTTGAAGCATTGTGGAGTCACATCAAACCAGGAGGAACGCTGGCAGTGAACAAGCTCACCTGAAAGTCAGCTCTCTGGACTCAAGAATCTTGGCTCCTCTGAAGGCAGTCTTTGCTGTAGCTCCTATCAAACTCCCTGTGTGGAGAGTTGTACTGATGGCATTTTGTAGTCCAAAATCGGCTTCTTAGTCATACAGATAATTAATTGTATAGTCATGCTTTTTGTCAAAACATCCTGAGAACACAAGAACTAGTCACTATTTTTAAAAGTAAAATTTCATCAAGTTAGGCTATTTATACCTGTGATTTCCCTATTTCATTTTGGTTTCATTTGGATTTTTAAAGGGCTTAGTTCCTAAGACCACACTGTTTCAGTGTCAGCTTGGTAAGAATGAATTAAAGACTTATGTTAGAATTTTTTAAGATAATATGCAGGCCCAAAAGACCTTAACATTGAAGCACTTAATTCTTAAATAAAAATAAGGGAAACTGAGAACATAAAGCTGCTGTTTTCAGTTGTAAGCCTTGATCCTTCTATAGGAGTTACAGGAGCATGTCCTTCAGATCAGGCATTGCTGCCTGTCAGAAAAGAATGGTTCCAAAAGAAGGGCTGAAAGCTTTCATTGAAGCTTGAGGTAAGTTATTGAGTGACTGTGTTTTATGTTGGGTTTGCCTTATTATTTTTAATGTAAATTCTCAGTGATTGTTAAAATTTTAGGGTTTTACAACCCTTCTCATATTTGTAATAGGGAAGACCCCCCCAAAATTTTAAAAATTGTAAAAAGCAATTTTTACAGTGCTTACCCTTAGACTGACAAAGCTGTAAATAGTGGGAGTTCTCATCAACCTGAGATTGTGCTGCACCAATCCCTGTGGCAGCAGACAGTTCTCTGATGCATAACATGGTGACCCTGCCACAGTGATACTTAAACAGATACTTTCAGTACATTAGCAACTTCAGAAATAAATTTAGTAAGCAAACTTTTTTTCAGTGTTAGCATAGAAAGTAAAGTGTAGATGATACTTGGTCATCATAAAAATCTTAAAGCTTTTGCTCCTTTTAAAAATAGGCAGGTGTGGCAACTATACACAAAAAATAGTTTTTAGTAATAAAGGTCAGAAGGGGAAGAAGTTGAGATCTGCAACAGCCTTTTCAAAGAACTCAGGTCTTGTGAAGGGTTTATAATGGAAAGTATCTATTGAGATGTACATTATGCTTCAGAAACCTGAGATAATGCTTCCCCCACGTTTGCTTCTTTTTATATGGGGCCTCTTTCCCTGCTCACCAAGTCCAAGGGAAGAAAACATGTTTGCAGAATTTAGTCAGTGAGCATTTACTACCAAAACCCCTTGCTTCCCAAAATCAGCTTCTGATTTATGAAGAACTGAAAGCTCAACTAGAGCAGTGTCAAGACCAGCGTAAGCATGTAATTGATTGAATTGATGACAGCTCAGAGTAGGTGTTTACAGTTTTTGAGATTTCTCCCTTAAAGTAGCTTTTTTTTCCTGCCATTATTCAGACCTGACCATATTAAATTTTCATTTCATTGCCTCCAAACATAGGAAAACTAAATACACACAGACACACACATATATATATATAATATACAATTAAATTACACTTTCTAGTTTTAGATTACTTAGATTTTATAAACTAAGCATTTTACTGTTACACAAACATATTCATCTTTTACTTTATTCTTAGCAACAAGAAACAGTGATTCTTTACCTTCCTGGTTTTATTGCAAAGCTGACCCAAAAGTGATTTCATAAAATGAGTATGCCAACCAGAAAAAGTAACCAGGGTGATGTCCCCGACTCAGGTATCAACTTGGGTTCCAAGGACTGGATCTTTGCTTAAGCTGTCCCCGACTCTTTTATTTAATCTATGAACTAATGCCTTCTTCCAGCTTCCTAAGTTGGCAGTTTTAAAGGAAAAGATGGACTCCATTTCAGGCAGCATTTTTACCTTATACTTGGCACAAACTGACAGATGAAGCCTTGGTACAGAACCACGGGCAGCTGTAGCTGAAATAAAGCAGAATTGGTGAAAGACTGCCTATAACAGTAAGATGTAGAATTTCAAAAGAAACACTGGCTTCCCTTTCTATCATAAAGGTCTGAAATCAGCAACCAAAAAGTAGTTGTAGTTGCTTATGGTTATCTAAAGAGCTGATCTAAAATAAGTAGTTGCATACAAAATGGACCAGTTACACTTTGAAATCCTACATATATAAATAGGAAATGAAGAAAACCTTTGTAGAGATATTTGTTATTTAGCATAAGGAATTTTTGCAAATATCCTTTTAATCTTTGGTGTCATGTGTTAAGCAGATAGTGATGCATTTCATGTCTCACTGTTTAACAGCCTCTTAACATTAGTTTTGGCATAGTTGAGACTAATTATGTAAGCAGCTCACTGAGACAGTTGTGGCTAAACACTTGCTTACATCAATGATAAGGTCAGCTTGATGAAAAGTTTTCTTCTTTTCTTGCAAACAGAAAGTGAAGCCACTTGTACAAGAAGGAGCCTTTGAATGCTACGAAGGAATGCTCTTTGAGGGTGGTGCTAGAATGGGAGTATGTAAGTCTGAGCACATGTAGTAAAGGCAAGCAACATTAGGCTATGATTTCTGGAATTTCTGTGTAAGTTACTAAAAAATGCTGTCAGATGCAAGGGAAACACTCTCTCTTGCATTGAAATTGATACAGCAAACCAATGCTAAGAACTCATATCCATTTCCAAGTTTCTTAACATTAGAAGA
The DNA here is from genome assembly GCF_035770615.1 of Melospiza melodia melodia. Lineage (NCBI taxonomy): Eukaryota > Metazoa > Chordata > Aves > Passeriformes > Passerellidae > Melospiza > Melospiza melodia. The sequence goes on along the minus strand of NC_086197.1, from coordinate 85,656,398 downwards.
ACTAGAAATATCCAGGAAAATAAGAATGGTCCTGGAACAACTGTAACTGCAGGAGCAGCAGCACAATCTCAAGCTTTGTTCTGAATGTGTAACCTGTCTCACTAAGGGGATGTGTGAAACGGCCAGGGAGCAAGAAAAAGGAGTGTGCTCAGTGTTTCAGAATGCACTGCACAAATAGATTGCATTGAGGTTGTGTTCTGATGGATGAACAAGGTTACAACCTGAGATGTCCTCTGTTTTCCCTCAGTTGTAGCAGATAAATGTATTTGATGTCAGATCCAATACAACCATTCTCCATGTCTCCTCACCCCAATTTAGATCAAGAGAGAAGACCCATAGCAAGTACTTAGGGCAGGTGTAAGATCAATATAGTCTGATTTTTTTCAGCTCTTGATATTAGAGACTTTGTGAACTGGAAGTTGTTCCTTGATCTTTAGTTATTTTGATTCTTGGTGCAAGTCATCTGTTCACCTTTATTTTGAAGCAGCTTTTACTTTCAGCTTCCAGAAATATCCTCTATTGGCAAGTTCCACAACATTTTTTTCATGCAATTACTTTATTTAGTTCTATAACAAGAATGTCCTACATCTCAGGCTGTAAGATACTGATTATTCACCTTCTTCAAGTGAAATGGCATGGTGACATATTTTTGTCCAAATAATCTGTTGGACTTTTTACAGGAACAAGCATTTCTTCCAAGAAATTAAGTCAAACTTAAAGAGCAATGTATGATGCTACAAAACATTTGACCCTGGGGGAGTTTAAACAAGACACTCTGAAATAAATCTCATTGTATATCAGCATTCTAGATTAACTGTACTATCTGTCTTCATGCTTTATTCAGGTTAATTCAACCTTCAGTTAATTCAACATGCTCACCTTATTTCTGTTTTTGTTAAGAAAAGCTGAACTTTATTGTAATCAGTCAAGTCAAAAGGTATTTTTCTTTTAAGAAGTTAAATAAGCATGAGAAATTTATTACTTTAAAGTCCCTTCAAAAATCCCAAGTGTTCAGTCACTGTCCTCCTACCTGCCCCATTCATTCTCTAACCTGATGCTTCCTCCTATGTCCCCCAAATGCAGAACGTGTAGTACCTCAATTCCAAGTTTGTAGAAGGAGCAGGAGACTTCCTTTATGCCTTGTTGTATTTAGGGGAACTTAAACTCACCTTTTTCTTCCATGCAAGTACTCTGAATAATAATTTATATGAAAGGAGAAAATAAGCTCTGTTGTTCTTGTGGAGCTAAAGAAAGGCAACACAAGAGATGTTGGAGACGAGAAAATTAATTTAAGGAGAGAGGGCTTTAGTTTCTGTTCCGGGGATTGGTTGTTTTATTCAAGCAGCCTTCAGGGGAAAACTGCAGTAATCTTCATCCCAGTTTGCCAGCTGCCCCTGCTTATTCCAAGTGAGGGCCACCATGATATTCATGGCCTGTGTCTGAGGCAGTTACCCATAGAATCATAGCTAGGAAGGAATACATGAGTTGGAAAGGACACACAAGGATCATCAAAGTTCACTCCTGGTCCTGCACAGGACATCTCCAAGAGACACACCATGTGTGAGAGAGTGCTGCCCAAACACTCCTTGAGCTCTGTCAGGCTTGGTGCTGTGACCAGTTCCCTGGGGAGCCTGTTCAGTGCCCAGCCACCCTTTGGGTGAAGAACCTTTTCCAACTTGAACGTGCCCTGATACATGCTGTTACAGAGGTCATACAGCCACAGGTGCTGTGCTGCTCCATGCACTGCCTGGGTCACAATCTAGCCCTTTTAGCTACAAATCCTAAATTACAGATTTTCAAACTAAGCACTCTCAATAACCACAGATGGAGGTACAAGATGTAACAGGACACAAATAAACTTCAGACACTCTTCAAAACTGCAATCCAGTATCTCTTTCCTGTTTCCTTGTATGTATTTTATCTTTCTCTAAACAGAGTAAAAGCCCAGTTTGAGCTGATTGCTTCTATTTCCATGGGTGATGAGGCTCTGAACAGTAGTAGACCTGAGCTCCACAGCTGAACACCATCACTGGTTTAAGTCCCACAGGTAGCACCCACACACCAAAGTCTGTGGAAGGATTCTATGACGTGAGTATGAAATTCAGCAAGATGAAACTCTTCAAATGCCTCATGTGTACATCTTCAGTGCTACTTCAGACAACAGCTTGAGATGCCTGTTCTGCAAGCACAGTGGCCCTAGGTTTTTTCTCTGTAGGTGATAGAAGCAAGTTCCTGCAGAGATTCTGACAGCCAGGGATTTGGAAAGCTGGAGCAACCACACAGACATTTGTATACACCTGGGCAGGATAAATTTTAGTTTGGGTTCTTGAGTTGTGGATGCCAGTGTGGGGGAGTTACATGAAGTAAATTATTAGCCTTAACATGAAGGCCTACCTACATCCTTAAAAGTTTGCCTTTGTGTGGTTCCAAATGTGCAGCGATTTGCACATGTATTTCCTTCTGTCTCTAGTGAATTGTTTGATGTTCAAACTGGCTCTGGAGGAAGCTAGGTTTTCTTCCAAAGACAAGTCAAATAGATAATACTTGAATGATTTAAATTTCAAGAGCGGCCAGAGACTGGACCAACAAGTTCTGCAGGTTGCTTTTGCCAGATCTGCTCAGGCCAAGGAAGCCTGGGCAACAACAGCCACCCTCGAGGGAGCAGGCCCCACCCCTCCAGATCAGTTCCACTGATACATAATCTAGATGACAAAAAGAAAACATGGTCCTAAAAACTGAAACTACACAGGTAAAGGTAGTTCCTGAATCAAGCAAATTTAAGAATAAAAAGAAAACAAACAAAACAAAACACCAAACCACTTTATTCCATAATTATATTTTACTCAAGTTTTCAGTCAGCAAGGAATAGTTTTCTGCCCATGATACTTTCAGTGATTCGGACATTTTACACTAATGGAACTTCTGTCATATTACAACTGGCCCTAACCAGAATTGTAACCTTTTTTGCTTGTTCCATTCAGCAATCTATACAGACATCCTTAACAAAAACATCTAATAAAGAAACTACAGAGCATGCAATCTTACCCTAGTTTATATAATGCAGCACATGGCACATTAGAGTACTCCTTTCCAAACTTAATAAAAAAAAAGGAAAACAGCACGTATCTTAAAGTGGGCATTTTCATAGGTGATTTTTACACTGAAAATCAAGATACCATTACAGCAGAAGAGGGGAAAAAATATTTTAAAGATTATTTTTCCCAGGAAATCCAAGTTACTGCTTTTTCATGAACTGCTGGAATGAAGATAATCATCCTTAGTACTCAAATCTGTTATGGAACAGTGCTTGTCAAGAGTCCAACTGCTTTTTAAGTGAATGTTTCATTAGTTTGGTAGCCTACAGGGCACAATTAGGTATTAGGACGAAGCAAGGATGAATATGGCTTTGCTATGTTTATAACACCGTTGGGTTTCACACTGGCAATCTGACAGCTGAGGGGGTTACAATCCTGCAGATACATAAAGTAATACATCTTTGCACACACAGATTACATAGCAAATTATTGCCCTAGCACAAACCTGTTGGTTTTGTATCTTATACAGGACAATTAGGACATACCTGTGCTACATGATGAAACAGACTACCAAACCAAGTAGACAGGTTTTACTTAATACCACTAAACTTGTAGGCAACCTCTCTCAAACATATCTAACAATACAACTCAGTATACTGAGCATATACTGACTAGGAATGCACTGTATTATTTGTAAGAAACAGGACGGAGCTAAATACCAGCTGGTACAGAGATTTTCTGTGCCTCTCCACAGAAGCTGAGTTGCAGTGCTGGAATGACAATTTGCTGCTGTCTTATATAGTTCAATCATCAGCAAAAGCACATCAAAAGACTTAAAATTCACAGTCAGGATGATAGAGGAAGTTTTTCCAACAGTACTAATTTTGGTTTCAAGTTTAAAGTAAAAGGAGGTAGTGCAGTAAGGTTCAACCCAATTTTACTGATGCCAGGTATATTTGCCAGTGGCCTGTGGGTTGTCTTGTAATGTGATATTTGAAGAGGATTTGTTTCCATCAGTATGTGTGTGTAAGAAAACATCAACTGGTCTCCTGGTTTAACATCTTCTCTTTTGTCATACCTGTAAAGAACAAAGAAGATTTATTTTTATTCCTTGCTTTACCTATTAAAGATAGCTATTATTGCAGAGGCATCCAAGATGAAACACAAAAATGAACTAACATCCTCAGTTACATCTCCTGATTAAATAGTACTAGAGGAGGAAATAGTATTTTTGAAGAATGTAGGGACTCAGTCATTCCATGCAAGTCTTTCTGCTGCTATTGTGATATAAATCACGACTCCTAGAAAATTTCTTAGTAGTTCTCTATTTGAATTCAGTGGAGCAAGGACTCCAAAGCCTAAGATTGTACGAAACTGGACCAATTTTTAAGTTTTACTCTACAAGAAATGCATTTGGAGAAACATGGAGGTGGTTTTGTTTTGGTTTGAGTTTTTTGCTGCTTTTTATTGGTTTGTGGGGTTTATTAGTAATTCTAAAAAATACCTTATGTGATACTTAAGCAGAAACCCTTTTCTTCTGGTAGTCATACATTAGAGTAGGAGCCTCAGAGAATAGCAGGGAGAAGACCTCCTTGAACGCTGGAGGAAAGGAGGAGCCTGGCAATTACAGTACTAATTTGGCACTTGTTATTTCTAAGTTCAGTTCCCTGATCTACTATATGTTTGGGCAGGTCACTTTGGGTCAGCTTTTATAAACTGTTAAAGTACAAAAATACATATAAATTATATATGTAATTTAAGAAAAGTACTGAGTTCTAGGACTATTTATTATGTACATTTAGGGTTATTTCTTAAAAGGATTTATGTTCAATCTAGCTTTTGGCAGTGATGTGAAAGATCTAGTTTCAGCCAGTTTTCATCTGATCTAAGCCCAAAACTGAAGTTCATTATCTCTTAAGAGCTGTGTGAGCCCCTTTAATCTTCTAGGAATTGAGACAGGTCTCCCTCACTGTCTCATGAGGACACAGTTCTACTTTGCAATAGTTATTTGTTCACTCACTGAGGAGAGTCAGGTGCAATTTATAGCTTTAAGCTTAGGATATTCATACTGGACATGGCAGCCTGTTTGAGTCCTCGATCCACCAACTTGACAGGAGAGGAAAGAGGTAAGTTCATTCTAAAACACTCCATAAAGCACTGTTAGGCTCTGTAACCTCAGTGAAGAGCAGTGCCCCTTCTTCACCTTTTCTGTTCTGTGAACTCCTGGGAGCTCCAAGAGCTCCAGCACTCGGAGTTCCCATTCTTAGGCCCCTGAATCCTTCCATACATTTCAAAGGCATCTTACTCAGGCTGTGACTTTCCTTGCAAACGTGGACACAGGTAAGGAAGCAGTGCAGTCCCAGCCCTACATACCCTTAAATGCACCAGGATTAAATCCACCCTGCATCTTTGCAGGCCTGGCCTCTCATTGGCCTGAATTCCCTGAAAAAAATGTCTACTGATCTGCTGATATTTTTATAATGCTGCCTGACAGGGAAGCCATTAACATTTAAGCTATTTGAAGGAAGTACTTTACAGAAAACCAGAGGTTTTGTGTGAATTGTTAACTAAAATTTTGGCAACTCAGGAAGGACCCCAGGCTGACAGACTTCATATGTGTCACTATATTCACTATATAATGCAGAATTAGACTGCACACTGAACAGGTGTTTTCTACTTTTGAAAGAATTGCATGCTAATTTCACCTGCTATTTCCAAAAATATCACAATACCCCTTAGGTTGGTAGATACATCCAAACTGGCAGAAGGAACAGCATTACTGTGTAACAACCTTACCAACTACTAATTTCACATTTTCTTCATCAGCAAGTAAAAGGCCTTTCATCTGGCTCCATGCATTTCTAAATTTTATTATTTTTAAATACTTTAAGCTTACACAGCATATTTATTCAGGGTTCAAAGAGACTGCACTAATTGAAGACGAGATTATAACACCTGTACCATGTAAGAACCTGCATCAAGCTCCTTTCAATCACCCTTTGAAGAAAAATAATAGATTGCTTGCATTTTTCTTGAGGCAAATAGATCTAATCTGAGCACACTACTGAAAGCTGATAACTTTAAGACACTTTTATTTATGGACTGCAGTTATCTGATGAATCATCAGCCTTTACAGCCACCCCATCCCTAATCTGTTTCCACCTGACATATACTGTCAATGAAGAGGTTAAGTTAGTTTCCATCCATCTGAAAGGATGTCAGTTTCTTGGACAATGAGAAAATGGACAGTGGTGCCAATAAACTTTGCACTACTGTGCTGTCAGACCAAATGGCAGTCCTGTGTATGATGCTCAGTTGTGGATTTTGCCTGACTTTTTTAATATGAAACATTATGCTGAATCAGCCCTCTCTTTAGCCTTTGATTTGCTGAGTACAGTTAGAAGTGAGAGAGAAACTGCTCTGTAGCTGCAACACCATAAAACATTTATCAGTGACAGGGATATTATTCATTCACCTTCCAATCCCACCAGGCCTTAAAAACCCAAAGCAATCCAACACTCACCAACTCAAAAAGCTCATTGGAATGAAGCACTACTGAGAGAGGAGAGTTGTATTCAGAGTAGTGTGTGTATTTAAGTACATTTTAAAACCCCAAATATTGAAACATTTTAGCTAGCATGCACATTCTATCCCTTGTACTCTAGCAGCTTAATGTCTCCTCCCAATTAATGGTTTAAGACTTCCTCTAGATTCAGCATACAAAAAACCAATTTGAAATAAACAGTGGATAGGTAATTGTGAAGGCTTTTAACAGTCTGTACCATCATCATGAGAGTGCTTGGAAATAAGAAGGCATAGCAAGATCGATGATTTTTCTAATTCCCCTGGAAGCATTCTCCCCTTCTTCTGCTTCACTTCCAAAGTACTTTTATCTCTAATCATACCAATAATTAAATTATGTTCATCTGATCCTGAACACTATGACTGGGCCAAAAGAACTCTATATGCTCAGAATACTTCTTAAATCAAAATCTGTTTGTGCTGCTTTTGTTTTGTGCAGTATGAAGGGAGGCTTTGTGTCACCTTCTAATGAATCATTTTCATTAAGTTAATTTTCATTTGAATTAAAAACTTATGCTTCAGCTGAAGAGGTAGGCTTAAAAATCAGAAAGGTGCCTACTTTTTGGTTTTCATCCTGAAAAGCACATGATGCCCCATCACAATGTCTCCTACTATTCATTCCAATATTCTAACTCTTTTTACAAAGTGTCCATAAATCACTGCTGGTCATAGTAACAAAGCACTCAACAGCCTTCCCTCAGAGCTAATGTGTTCACAGCAGCAGCTTCAATGCCATCTACATGAGGGGTGCTCCACATAAAACCAGACTTTCAATATTAAACACAAGCCTCACATTGCCACACATCATTCAGACAAATAATTATGCACACTGTTCTGCCAAGAAAGCTCTGTTTCACAAGGTCTAGTGGGGTATCAGACCTAGCTGCATTAAACATATTGGCATAAAGTTTGGTAAGCTAACATTTTTTGTGCTGTTTCTGATGTCTTTAGAATACCAGAATTACTAAGGTTGGAAAAGATGTCTAAGAGCATCAAGCCAAATTGTCACCCTAGCACCATCACCACATTCACCATTAAACCATGGCCCCAAGAGCCATATCCAAACTTTTAACACTTCCAGGGATGGTGACTCCACCACTTCCCTGGGCAGCATATTCCAATGCTTGACAACACTTGCCATGAAGAATTTTTTCTCAGTACCACACCTAAACCTCGCCTGGCACCACTTGAGGCCATTTCCTCCTGTCCTTCAAAATGTTCTATGCTATACAGGCAAATCAGAATCAACCAAAACAATGAAAAAACCCTGCAGTGCTTTATTTCTGAAATGGCAGCACTGCAGCCATCAAAAATTCCCTTTAGATTAATACTGTTCTTAAACTGGTTTAATAAATATGCTGTACCAGAAATTGTGTTTGCAATACTTGTCCCTGTGCATATGCAAAAAAAGAAAAAGCAGGCTACTGGCCTCAGATGAAAATACCTCATTCAGGACATACCTCCAATCAGAATTGATTTCTAGAAACCGAGAAACTCCCGTTTGTGCTGCAGCCACATCAATGTGAACAGAGACATCTACATAAATAAAAAAAATAGAATACAGTTTCAAAATTCTTCCAAGTACACTCTGATTAATAATAAATTAACAAAATATTAACAAAGATGATGTGTGTGCCTAGTTTGAAGAAGTAGTATGCAATACATGAAAAGATATACTGAAATTAAGATTAGGTGAACATACCTCAAAGCCAGCTTTACATACCTGCTGTTGAAGGTACCAGCTCATGCAACTTTTGAATTGCCACTCCTCCAGGATAATTGAAATGTGAAACATATAAAGATGTTCCTGAATAAACAGCATTGAGTAGAAGATGGATTACAATAAAGAATGATCCAAGTTTGTACAGCCAGGATCTCCGGTAGTTATTCAGACTGTTGAGGAAGAGAAAAACAAGGAAGAATAAACTGTTATTTTCTTTCACACTGGTCACTGACTACTGTGACACAATTGTTACAGAAACTCCACTTCTAGATAATAAAGATTAATAGAAATTTTATTAACTCTGTATGGCATATATTTATTACCAATTTCTAGAAGATCAACTTCTAGTGACATTTAAATTAGAATATTCTCATTAATAAAACTAAGACAAACTTATCAATACAGGTAAGTATTTCTGTGTTTAAAAACTTCAGCTATGAATATATTCTCTTTTAAAAAAGTTTAACTCCGAACTTTAATTTGTTTACTCAATATACCCAAACAGAAATATTTAACTCCATGTTTCACAAGCCTCACTTGTGTATTGAACCAACTCCTGAAGTAAACTGTGCTAACAGCTCAGGAGTACTGGAATATGTCTTCTTTTCTGGTAAATAAAGTGCACTGTAATAACCTAACAGTAAAATTAGGGCTCTACTCTCAATTCTCCTCCAGACTTCCCAAACAGTCCCACCAAAGCATTTGCTTTTCTGGGTTTCCACTTCTCTCTGCAGTCAAATGGGTACAAAGACCTCAAACGCCTTTCTACAGCACATGAATATTTCAATATGATCCAGAGGTCAAGATGAAAAAAGTGCATAAAAATAGTACTAATAGTTTTCCTTTTGCATTTTCAGAGGGGAAAAACCAACAAACAGGATTTTGAACTTACATTCGTGAGCACATTTTAGCAGCCACTATGTTGAAAACAGGGAAAGTGTAGATGATGAAACGCAGCTCCTTGTGTGGGAGAAACGAGTACAAGAAAATAAAGCCCAGTGCTGGCAAAAGTAAAATCCGAGTTCTCTTCTCTGTTACCCCTAAAGGTACAAATATTATGCTGCATCCCAAAGCACGAGGCAGGGCTGAATAGAAATACCACAGGAAGGGAGAGGTCTTCAAGGTGAAAAGAGTTAAGGATGCTTTCACTGCTAACAAGTAAAGTAACTATTCTTTAGTATTCTTAAGTAACATTAGTACTCACAAATTTTGCAAATATGAAGTATAGTTTTTGTGTACACATTCTTCCAGCCTTTCATTTTCTGTCTCATCTTTGGAGAACTAAAAGCAGTTGCTTAATTACATTCCCATTACCCAACAGAGACACATCAAATGGCACTAATGATGGGCAACATGAAACACCAAGGGGAAGAAACCTGGCTTTATACTGGTAGAACACAAAGAAGCAAGAAGAAGCAGAGGAGACTTACAATTTGCAGAAACACCTAAGGGACAGACACTGTCTCATAAGTTTTAAATAGTGAAAAGTAGAATCTAACACCCTGAGTCTCAGGAGTAAGTCACATCAAGACTTTGCGTTGGCTGGTAGTGTTCTTTTTCTCTGGATGTTTCAAAGGATACTCCCCAGTTGGAACTTTTGTTTAAAACTGTGTTATACCAGAGCACTTTCCCCTCAGGCCACACCAGCTGCCTCCAAAACAGAGAATCCACAGCAACTGTTAGCCCTAAAAGAATTAAAGAGATACAAATCTGCATGAACTAAAAACCAGGGAAAAGCAAACCAACACATCCAAATAGAACACATACAGCACATTGAGACCAACATAAACTGAAACGCATTCTAAGCCTCACCCAAAACCACAGAGAAGGCTGAATATGTCTGTTGTGCAGAGAAGGGAGGCACTTCTGAACAGATGCCTTTAAAGAAGCATGTTAGACATGAATCCAATTAAGATTCACCCCACTCCAACCCCAGATTTGAAAAAAAAGCTTTAATTGAGGTTTGTTTTAGAAAAGTACTAAGAGCATTAAATGTAACGAACGATAAGAAGCTCATGTTAACTTCAAATAGTACTAAATAAATTTTTATTGTAAAGCTACAATTGTTTTTTGTTAAGTTAAAAAAACAATCACAAAGTTTGCTACTAGTGGAGGGAGAATGAGAATTAGGGATGAAAGGCAAAAAGAAAGCAGCAAAACTGTCAGCCCTATCTCCTCCACTCAGCTCTGTGCAAACTGCTCTAGTATTTAAGGATTTTGCTCAAATAGGAAAGGGGAGTGCCAGTGATTAATTCCCATTGGATCTCCCAACTCTTACATCATGAGGTGCCTCCAAATGCACCTGGCATAACTGTTTAGTGTTTCTATTGTGCACTCTGTGCAAGGGACAGCACGCTGCCAGGGGTCATCATCACATATCTGACAACAGCATTTTTAATTAGGGAGGCTGGTGGAGCAGCTTAGAGTATTTATGTGCATATACACATGGGTCTTCCATGGATTGGTAGAGACAAGGGAAGTTTGCAACCTCTCCAGCGTGGAGATCACTTAAGCTATTAAATTTAATTTAACAATGGAATAGAGTTGAAGTGCAACTCCCCCCACAACCCTCCTGCTTGGTATCTCTGTCACACAGTTGTATTTTACCCTGGGACTCAGCTTATCACCATGGCAATAGATACTACAAGTGATAATATGCACAAGTAGCTACAGCCAGGTGCCAATTGTACTGAAGTCAACTTGCATATCTCAGCCTCTTTAAGATCAGGAGATTATACTGTGAGCATCTAAAGACAGAGGCCACAGTAGCTTTCTCTGCTCTGCACTCTTCTATTTCCTCACACCGAAACTTCCAAAGAAATAGCAAATCTCATCATATTATTAGCGAATAGAATCAAACTAAAACAATAACTCACAACATCCCACTAGCCCTCTCTCCACTACCATCCCTCAAATAAAAACCCCTTAAGGGCCTCTCAACAGATGAATCCTTGAAAACTCCAGTCTTCTCTTGAACTTAATGCCATTTGCTTTCTTCCAAGCAAACACTTACCCAACCAAAACATTCCAGCAGGAACAGCATGGGAAAGCACCTTGAAAATGGAGATTCTTTTAGTTAATAACGTCACCAGGAGCATGAGGCCCAAGAATATGCAGAGCTCTGATCTGAAGACTATAATTGCCAAAGCTGAGAACCAAATGAATGGCCTTTGCTTCTGCTGTATCCAAAATGTCAATGCCAGGAGCACTGCAAAAAAAACAACAAAACAAACAAAAAAAACCCCAAAACACATCACTCAACATACTGAACTATTTATTTCCTAAAGGGTAACAATCAATGCTATCTTCTTGTTCCTCTAACTTCCCAGCAAGCCTCTCTTGGTCTTCCCAGCATTTCTAGCCCAGAAATTCTTCCTTTGTTAGAGAAATGTAATTTGGAATAATGCACAGCTTTATACTGTTGATGCTAAAGTAATTAGGAAAAGTGTAACCACAGAAGGAACAAATGGAAACTCCTTCTAGGCAGTGTATTTAATAGCTGTTGGTGGAGGGGGGGAAGAAAAACAAACCTTAAGGGAGTACTAAAAGCTTCTCAAACTACGATTCATAATTATTATTGCTCAATATCAGCTGGGCAGTTTAGTTTATTCTCTTGGCTACGTATATTCTATATTCATGATAACACAAGCCCATTTCAAACACATAAATGAGACTACAGACTACTGCTGAGGGAGAAAGATCTATAAATTCATTCACATGATTAGGTGGGACACAACCTATCTCTACAGATGAAGTTGTCTCCTTTAGCTTAAATCTCGACATAGTAACGTGCTCAGGATTCTAAGGAAAACTTGAAATACTAAAGTACAAAATCATGAAACAACTTGTATTTCTTAATATGCAAAAATTATCTGAGACATTACTAGACACTTTATCTGACAATTCAGACACTTTATCTGACAATTTATCTGCTTTTATTTATCATTTCTCATCTGTACAGGTTCTTACATCAACCTCACAATGTTATTAGCTGAACAACTCGCACTGAAGCATTTAGTGACTCAGTAAATATCTGTCACATGTGATTAATCTTCCTCTTCATCAGCTCTGGGGGAAAACTGTGTATGTAAAGAACGGCTTGACATTGGTTTTTTAGGTTTTTTTAAATGTAAGTACAGAAATTGCTGAATTTGTACACAGCTTCAGAAGAGGAAAGTGAAGATGGTGCAGTAGGAGTTTCTTCTACAATCCCATTTGAAAGTCCTTTCCTATGCAGATGAAGTTCACAGGGTTTCTTTGAACTGCAGGTATACCTCATCCCCTTTCATAGCTCTATGCTTTATGCATTAGACATGTGAACCCAATCCTCTAGCTAATCAAAGCCATCTGACAAAACCTACATGTACTCAGATTCAATAAAACTTGATTGAACACACACCGTAAGCATAGATGGAAAAAAGAGAATGAAATCTCAAGCTTTTTAGTCTTGTTATCACACAAATCAATCAAGTAGATATGTCAATTTGGTCTGACCACACTTTTCCTGTGCTTTAACTACTGATACATTTGAAAAGAAGTTTTAAATTTTAAATTTTTTCCTATGAAATACCTACCAAATGGAAGTGCAAACACATTAGGGAGAGTTCTTGTACAGTAAAACATCAAATGAAACTGAGTAACAGTGATGAGACAGAAGATTGATGCTGTAGTTGCTCCAAACTGTTTTCTAACTTCTTTCTGCAGCCTCCATAAGGTGTAAATCACACTGAGCCCCAAACTTCCTCGGACTATCAGGAGAATAAAAACAGGAATCAAAGAGTAGTATCAGATGGATCACTGATGAACAGCCATGTTATATAATGTAATGAAAGACATTCTGAAAATTAACACTTAAGATACCACAATTTAACTACCTTCAAAGAAACAAAAAGCCAAACAAAATTCCATTTAGTTTATCTGTTCTAATCCACTTTTAACTTTTCTGGTAGTTCTGCACAAAGGTCAATGCTTCCATGCCAAAGTTAACAACCCTTTCTGAAGTGTACATGGGGGGGAATTCTCTGAAGAGACTTGAGACACTTGTTTTTTCTACACTGCCTGACATTTGTTAGCAAAGCCTTTCTGGGTGCTGTTAGTTACTCCCAAAGAGGGAGCTGAATGGACATGCTGGCCCCAAGTACCACAGCGTGGGTTTTCCTTCACTGAACAAAATAATATCACAATTTAACTACTGGTCCAAATGTAGCAACTATGTTTTAACTGGTGCTCTAATGGGTGACATCTCTGAGGATTCAAAGTTCTCATACCTATCAGCTGGGAATAAAACTTGGACATTCTTAGCACAGAGAGTATGTAGATAGCCGGGCTGGAAAGAGCAGCAATAAAAATTGGTCCAAGGAACGTTCTTGGGACAACTCCAGGAAATTCATGATGGTCATACTGCAAAAAGGAGAATCTACTTAAAATAAGCAAATTAGAAACAAGGGAAAATAAATCATTTTCACACCGCATTTATACAGCTACTGCAGGGAACTGCCATCTTTAACACTGTCCAAAAATTGAGTTATTATTTTCAATTTACCTTATCCAAGTCCAGCTGGTGGTACACCACATCATGGATAGCTTGTAGGTTAAAGCTTTCCTCCACTTTTGTGAAAGGACAGACAGTTAAATGAACAAAGGCCACCACAATCAGCAGCAGCAGCAATGGGAATGACCGCCCACTTGAGCTCCTCTTCTGAGCCATCTTGGGTTTGAAATTCAGATATATTATATTATCATTAAAAAGAAAATAAAAAACAAATTACATAAATAACATGGCATGAAGTGTAGCACCAGAAAAAAAGATCGATGATGCAAGGAAAATGTACTACAGCAGTCAAAAAGTTCTAACAAAGACTAGTAAGTCAAAAAGTCCAGGAAATTTTTTACTACATTCAATGAATTAAGGTCAAAAATATATTCAGAAGCATTTTATAATTTATGCCACCATCTATAATTGTTTTAATTTTCACCTACAAAACCTCAAGACAACATCGACCCTACCTAAGAAAGTACAACCCTTTGCATTCCATACTGCCCCGCTGCTGAGTGTCACCTCAGTTGTGTCTGTGATCAGTGGGACAGCCTTGTCATCCCCCCTCACTTGAACTGCACACTGGATTTACAGATGGTCTCTAGAACACTCTCTTGTTTGTTCAGGGCTCCAAAACCAGTGGGAGAGGATCCAGGAGGATGAGAAATTGTTGAGAACAGAGAACTCTGATCTCCCGAGTTTGCCAGCAGCTCGGGCTGGACATGGCCAGAGAAGGACAAATCCCCCCTGGCACCCACACGTGTCACCATGGCAGGAGACATTCTGTGCCCCTGCTCCACACTTCCACCCAGAAATGAAGGGCCCCTCTCCCTGGTGCTTCACTTCACAACACTGCTGAGCCATTCTTATGCAAGTATTTATGTTGTATTTTATCATTACAATAAAATCATGTGTCCAGGTGATGCCAGAGCAAATCTATTTTGTGTTCTTTCAATTTAAGCTTCCCAATTTTTTTTAAGTTTACAATTCAATAAAAGAAAAGAGATTTTGTTTTTTCTTGCTCTGTTTTCACAGAAAAAAAAATTCTAAACCAGCACTTCTAAGATCCAACTGGGGTTTTGGTTAGAGGTGTTTTCTCCTGTGTTTTGGTCTAAATATGTCCATCAAACAGATGTAAGATAGTTGACAGATTTCCTGGGATCACTTAGCAACTGCCTCCTAGAGCTACCTTTTCCTGAACTGATGTTTGTGCTGCTCATTAGTAAAAATAAGTGAGCTCATGTTCCTTGTATTCACAATGAGCACCAATAAATGCTGAAATTTGGGTACTCCCTGTAAATTGCATGTATCTGCATATTATTTTAAACACCTCACTGACTGCATCTCTTTTTCTCAAGATTGCTTCTGCTGCAGGCTGCAACTGAAGCTCTAAGCCTGATCTCAAAGACAGATAGAGAGCCTAAACAAACCCTTCACTCCAGGAAGCAAGAACAGCCTTTTTAACCTGTGCCTGGTATTACTTCTTTACAAGAATGGATAACTGTGGTTTGTGCTGCAAGAGAATCCTCATCCCACAGAGTAGGAAAAGAGGCATGGGACTGACACCTCAAAAAGTGTCTGGCAGGAATTAAGTCCCCGCACAGGGCAATTTATGTTGCACAAATTCTCTCTGAATTCTCCCAATAAATGCAGAGGAATTTCATGATTCTGGTCAAACTTAACTGAAGAGAAAAATGGACACTGCAGGGTCAATCCACAGCTGCACACAGCAACACAGCACTTGAGCAGCTCAAGCATCAGGTGAAGCAGCAGCATAGTGACCTGCAAGGTAGGCACTCCTGACTCCAAATTCTCAGCTTCTTAACACTGCAGGTATTTTAGGACCCGATAAATCCTTACAAAAGAACCCAAGTGCCAAGAAGCTCTATTTTTATTCATTTTTAACTACATCATCTGCATAACAATGAGCTGTTACCATCACCTATAAATACTGCACTCATTATCCTCTGACCGATCTACAACACAGCCTGCTCCTGGTATCTTTACTTCCTAAACCAGAATGGAAGTGAAGTGAAGGTACAGAGCCCACACACAGTTTATCAGAAGCTTTTTTTTTTTTTTTTTTTTTTTTTTACATCTTGTTGACTCCAATCCTTTTGCATGTCTGAAACAAGTAAGCACGACTTGTATATCCTGGAGTTAATTATATGCATTATAAATACTGAAATTCCCTGAAGGGAAACATGCTAGAAGATAAAAAACCAAAGCATGAAGACAACACCCAGGTTTCTGAGATAAAGCCTAATAAATTCAGTGGTCTTGTCAAGAATCAAGATAATTTGCTCTGTTGAAAATTGATGCTGACAAGCATCAAAATTCAAGTGGAATTTACCAAGACAGGGAGACACTGAATTTGATGATTAAAATAAATTTGCTATATAAAGGCAAATACTTGCAATTACAGGTTTTTTATTCTTTTAAACGCCAAAACCACAGAAACAGCTTTTCACTTAATAAAAATAATTTAATAATGAAGCTTAGAGGATAATCATAAGCAATACACATAGGTTTGTCCATTGATTATATGCTGGAAACTTCAGAAGAATCTTCCTCAGGCCTCTAAAACACAGTCACATTGACTCCCTCCAGGAATCTACATCAAGACTGAATCATACAAGAGCAGGGGTCTTTAACACAAAGGATTCATCTCTTCCTGGAACTAAACTGGGTGGGAAAAAAATTTGGATTTTCATTAAAAAAAAAAAAAAAGCTGAGGAACTTCCATCAAAAATGGTTTGTTGCTGTTTTATACTTTTTCAATGGAAGTATCATTAGTTCACATAGATTTTTTACTCTTCCCGTGAAAAACCTACCCCATTTAGCTCACTTACATTTTTCACATATGCTTCAGAAGAGCTGTGATAGAGTCTGGCAGTCAAATTGTGTGTTAAATCTGTCTGCAGAGTGATTTCACTTCCTCACACGGAGGAATCTAAGCAGAACCACCAAGCGCACCCCAGCACAAGCTCTTCCCTCTTGGGCTCGATCTAGCTTCGGCAAAACCCATTTTGTATTATCCTAAATTTCCATGGCTTTTTTTCCTATGTCTTAATAGCTCTTCCAAGTTTGATCTAGAACTGATACATCAATGAGGTCAGATTTAAACCTTTTAGTTGCTGGGACTGCTTTTCCTTGTATTGGGGAAAAACTGCAGTTACTATTCTTATATACACGTCCACATGAGTTTCGAGATTAGATTAAAAAAAAAAAAAAACAAACAAAACAAAAACAAGGAAAAACAAAACCACAAAAAACTAAGAGGGGAAAAACAGAAGAGAAGGCTGAGACAGGAAATACAGTGTGGGACGCTACCAGACACAAAGCTACGACGAGGCGATAGAGAAAGAAATGGCACTCTTGGGGCCGGGGAGGAAACCTGCAGAATGCTCTCGAGTGAAACCTCTCCAAATCCAACCCGGCCACCCTCCCCGCGCCCCCATCGCTCCCGGTCCCAGCAGGGGCACCCGGACCCCCACCCGACCAGCCCGGCTCAGCCCAGCCCAGCCCCACAGGTGAGCACTGGGGCGGGTTTGAAGCGCCGCCCGTGTCCGGTCGCTCCTGTGAGGGGGCTCCATGAGGGCTCCGGGCCGAGCCCAACACCACGCGCCGCTCCTGCAGCCGCCGGGCCCCAGCGGCAGGGCAGGCACCGCGCCCCGCGCACACCCTCAGGAGGCGGCTGCCCTGCCCAGCCCTGCCCGGCCGCGCTCCGTCCCTCCCGCCGCGCCACAGCTCCCGCGCCCGGGAGGCGGAGAGCTGGGGCGGCCGCCCAGCAGCGCCCGGCGGCGCTCCCGGGAACGCCCTCTGGCCGGGCGGCAGCAGAGGCACGGGCAGCTGGCGGCTCTCCCGCTGCCCCGTCCGTCCCTCCCTCCCCGCCGGCCCGGGCAGCGCCCGCCGCCGCTCCCGCACTCACCGCGCGCGCGCCCACGTGGCCGCCCCGCAGAGGGCGCCGGCAGCGCGGGAGCGGCAGCGCCAGCCCCGCGAGCACGTGACCGCCTCCCCCGCCGGCCATCTTGGATGAGGGCAGGGCACGCCCCCGGCAGCAGAAGGTCTCCGAGGCGGCTGCCGAATACAAATGGCGGGCGGCTCTGAAGCCCCTACGGAGCCCGTGCTTGCCCTTTCTCATGATGGCGGCGGCGCTCTCTCTGACAGCTCTGCCCCGCCCCCCGCCCGGCTCTCAGGGCACGCGGGGGGCTCCCATTGGTCCGGAGCGTGGCGGGCGCTGATTGGACCACGTCCCTTCGCTCCTCCGCCTCGACCAACGAGCGCCCGCGGCCGGCGCGCGCGTGGGGCTGACGCGGAAATCTGAATGGAGCTCGCGGGCCGGCGGGGCCGGGGCGGGGCCAGCGCGGCCGCCGCTGCTGAGGGGGCTCGGCTGGGGCGGCCCCGCTCCGCGTCCAGGGGTCCCGCGGCCTCGCCATGGGGCCCGGCCCCTCTCCACCACCGGGTCCCGCGCCACGACCGACACGCGCGGCCTTGGCCGTGCTGCTCTGTGCCGCCGTGTTGCTGTCGCTGCCTGTGAGCGGCGCCGGCGAGCGGCGGCGCTTGGCATGCTCCACCTGCCGGGGCGTCGTGGACAGGTTCAACCAGGTGGGCCGCGGGGTGCGGGCAGACAGCCCCGCGGTGGGTCTGTTGTTCGCGGGGCTCCCGGTGGGGTCGAGCAGCGGCGTAGGTGGTTCCGCGCCTGCGGCGCCGAGGGGCATTGCTGGCCCTATAGCCGGGCAGCGCCGGCCGGCTCCGTGCCCAGAGGCCGCGCTACGGGAGCGCCTCCGCCGGAGCCGCGTTCGGGCGGCGCCCGGCCCGGTGATGGGGCAGCGGCGGGTCCCGCTCCGGCAGCGGTCGCGGTGCTGAGGCGGATGGGCGGCAGAGCTCCTTCATCTCTGCCGCCAAAGATGTTTTTGTGTCAAAAGGCTGGCTCCGCTGCAGCGTGTCCAGCTCCATAGGAAGTGCTGGTGGAAAGCTTCGTTCCCAAACATTCACTATTTGTTGCCACTTGCAGCAGCCTTACGTGTGGCAGAGTAAATTGTGCGCCGGCAGCGAGGGCTGCTGCCCCTGGAGAGCCGTGCTTTGTGCTCTCCACACGCGTGTCGGCTGCCGCAGGCTCGCCGCGGCACTTGAACCGTGGGGTGTGCTGCCAGGTGTCGTCTGGTGGCATCGGCTGTGACTGGGGACAGCTGTGCTGATCGCCCTCTTGTACGGTTGTGTGCTTAACTTACAACTTGGTGCAGACCGGGCTGTTATCAAAACTGAATGAAGTAGAGGTTCTGTTCCAATGATAACAAATAATAAATTTCCTAAGGACTTGAGGAAGAAGGGTGTAAAGTTTCACATGTGTGGGGCTTTTTTTTTGTAAATAAAGACTGTAACATGGCTTTGTTTATACATTAGGAAAATTTAATCATGTTATCCTATAACATATGCTTTCTCACTTCTCATGTTGTCATTACCTGTTGCTTTCACTCAGGAATTTGAGCTGCAGCTTGAGAGCTGTACTGTAGTTTATGCACGGCATTTTTCATAATTTCTATATAAGCATTAGTTACCGCCCTTATTTTTTGTTAGAAACAAGCCCTATGTAATTCCTGGTACCTTTTATTTGTAGGGTTTAGCAGATACAGCTAAAAAAAACTTCGGTGGTGGAAACACTGCTTGGGAAGAGAAGACGCTGTCAAAGTACGAGTCCAGGTGAGCTGTCTCAGTACATTTCATTCAGCTGCTTTTTGTGTTCACTGTGTGTAACTTCACTGTAGCAGTGTTTGTTTGGAACTAAGTATTGAACTTGGCAGCTAAGATGTCTCTTGTCCAGACCTTAAATTCTTAACGATTATAGTGTTATATAACATTGTAATCTAAAGATTATAGTAAAAACTCAATGCCTTATTATTGCCTCTATTCATCTTGTTTCTGAAAACTACAAAAGTTAATTCTGCTATTGTTGTCATCTTATTGCAAAGCTGCCATACATTCTCAGTGATTTCTCATGAACGTCTCTGCACAGCAAACAAACTCCAGCTCTCTCCTCACCCAGCTAACCCACTCTTTTGTAGCACTTGTTTTCTTATTGGACACAGCTGTGCCCCATTAAGAGCAGGCCTGTTCCTAATCTTTGGTGATTGGTACAGCTGCAACTCTTCAGGTGTGAGACTGCCTTCTGCACCATCTTTATTTTCTTACCTTCTGTCCCTCCACATGTTATTAGTTATAGTAGGGTTTTTTTCTATTTACCTATTCAAGTCATAAAATAATGAATCTAATAATGGTCAATATTTTATTGCTAGCCATAAAAGGTACAGAGTACTGAAATACTTGATTTAGAATTGAAGGCAGTATCTTCTCCCTAGAGTTGTCAGTGTTGCACTGCCAAAGAGAAGGCAGATTACTGTACATATAGCTGGTTGTACATATAGCTGGTTAACCATGGAGAAAAGTAACCTGATACCTTTCTCCTGCATTTCAAATTCGTTTTTAATCTTAGTTGGAGCACTGAGATGTTGCTGTGAGATTCACAGGCTTGTGTTAAATAAAAATACGTTAAATTTGTTGTTGAACATTGAAGTACTGCACTTCAATTTTCTAGAAAGCTAAAAATCTATCAAACCTACAATCTAGAAATGTAGTAAATGCAAGCAAGTCACAACATTCTTGTGATCATTATTCTGGGTCTGGGTTTCTTTTTTGACCGAAGTAATGTTTATTAGTTCTTTACTCTGATGTTTTGAAACTAATTCATGCCACCCCATAAACTGATGAAATATTCTCACTGAAGTCTGGCTGCTCTGTCAGGTCTTGAGTTGTATTGAACATTTAAATTAAATTTACAGTTTTCCTTCTCTGCTTGTAGTGAAATTCGTCTTGTGGAGATCATAGAGAATCTGTGTGACAGTAGTAACTTTGAATGTAACAACATGGTAGAAGAACATGAAGAGCTGATAGAGAAATGGTGGTTCAAATTGTAAGTATCATTTTCTCGGTGGAGATCTTTGTGTGAATAAATTATCTAAGAGGATGACCTAATAATGTTAACTCTTGTGCCTGAACAATAGCAGTATGGGTAATATATTCATTATCTTTCAAGAGTTGCCATTGTGTACAGCTGGTTTCAGGCTAACTTTTAGTATGTGCTGCTGTCCTGTGCTCTTTTTGATTTTCAGTTCCAGCAGTGCTGCACCAAAGCATCTACACTTGTTTCTTTTACACTGTCCACTTAGTAGTAGACAGTAGGGTGTCAAGGCAAGCTAACATTGGAAAATTTTGAAGTTTAGTTCCTTATGTTTTCCTTTGTCACAAAACTGCAAAGGGCTCTTTGGTTCTTGTGGGTTTTTTGTTTGCTTGCTTTTTTTTCCTTGAAACTACAATTTTGTTCCCCTGGCAATCAAAAGAATAGTTGGTGCTAATCAGGGTAGAAGTTGAATCTCTTGCAGATGGTGGAGTAGCAGCTGACTTTTCTACCTGCAATTTAAGCTAGACTGGAATTTGTGTTATAGCTAAGCTTTTTGTATACCAGTCTTAAATATAATTAGTGCATGAATGGTAGTGTAACATTTAGATTTCTTAATGTTTGGGGTTTTTAGTTTAAAATCATATTTCTTCTAAGTATTTTTCACTAATTTAAACTGTCAGCACTCCTAATTAGCTAGAATTCAACAGGGTAAACTGCCATTATAATGTTTCATAACTGGATAAGGCTTTTTGATGCTCTGCTTTCTTCTAAATGACCTTTAGCCCTTTACCTAACTATACAGGATTGTATATGTGTTAACACGTAGTGAAGGGAATAGAGTAGAATAGCAGAGCAGAAAATAGAATATTTCAGTTGGAAGGAACCTAAAATGATCACTTAGTCCCACTGCCTGACTGCTTCAGGGCTGATGAAAAAGTTAAAGCATCTTGTTAAGGTCATTGTGTAACCACTCCTAAAGCACTGATAGGCTTGGGGCCTCCACCACCTCTCTGGGGAACCTGTCCCAGTGTTTGATCACCCCCTTGGTAAAGAAATGTTTCCTGATGTCCAGTCTGAACCTCTCCTGGTGCAGCTGTGAACCTTCCCCTGTGTCCTGTCATCAAACACAGCAGAGATCGGCACCTCCTTCTCCCCTTTCCCTCCTCAGGAAGCTGCAGAGGGCAATGAGGCCACCCCCTCCACCTCCTCCTAGACAAGCACAGAGTCCTTAGGTGCTCCTCATAGGACATGCCTTCCACAAAGGTAAACTATGCAACCCAGAGTCTTTAATTGGGCTAAAATTTGCAGAACTTAACTAGAAAATCTGGCATAGTGAGCTTCCTAAAATAATAAAAACAATTAATAAAATACATTGGGTTTTGGAAAGTGTCTGTATTTAATAGACCATTTGAGTGTATGCAATTGATTGTTTGCCTTCCTTTCTTTAACCTGCAGTATCCAAATGTCATTCAGTTTCTGTGGTAGTTTCCAAAGACAGTTTCTTTGCCCATGAATACCTCAGGCATTTTTACAAGTTGTTCCATAGAGGGTGATCAATCACTGGAACAGGTTCCCCACAGCACCAAGCCTGTCAGAGTTCAGGAATCGTCTGGAGGACACTCTTGCTCACACAGTGAGTGTAGGAAGTCCCGTGAGGAGCAGGGAGCTGGACTCAATTAATTGGGGCTGTATGCTGGTGCTCAAGTAGCACATAACTAACTTGTTAATTTTAAACATGTCTTCTAAAATAATACTCGATCAATGCTAAAAAAATGAGAAATTTTAACCCAGTCATCAAGTAGCCAATAATTTGAACAGGTATTAACATCTCTTCCAGGCTGTCTTCTGTATACTTGAGATAAAGATACAGCAAGTATCTATACAAGAAATACATAATTAACACTGTCTAAACTGTATCTAAACCTTCCCTAAAAGTAAGGTGTTTAAAAAAAGATGTGTGTGTGTGTATGAAGAAGAATTGATTTTATTTGTTGCTCTTATTTCATTTTTTTCCTAAATATAATTTATAAAATTTGAGTAGAGCTTGTTAATAGTATTGTATTTTAAAAGTGACATTTTCAAATTGGAGGTCTTCTTCTAGAAATTAATTCCTGAAATCTTCAGAAGGATTAGATTTCTAATCTGTCATGTGCAATAGATTCTCTCCTGTGTTGTGCTGGGTCAGTTGTGTGAGCTGGCTTTTAAAGAATCTTTGTTCTTTTTGTTTGTAAATGAATATCTTTCATATACAGAAAGAAGAAGTATCCAGATTTGTTTAAGTGGTTTTGCATTGAAACAATAGAAGTTTGCTGCCCTGCTGGAACTTATGGACCTGATTGTCTCGGTAATTTTTCTTCTGAAAAATTCAGTAGCAGATACAGTTTGTATCTGTTGTACAGTTTTTTTACCTGTTTGTTTCAGTCTTTACTGTCACAGACAAACATATGATGTATGATATTTTGCATGAGACACAGGCTGCTGTGTAGTATGTACCTGCTTGCTGCCTCATGGTTGATTGGCTGCCTTGGGAATATCCTGCCTGAATAAAAGTCTTCTGGGCATGTAGTAATGTACTGAGCTGTCAGGGGTACCAAGATGTGCAGAAACAATCAGTCTGATGCTAATATCCACACCTGACCCATCCTTAAAGGCTCTCTGAATGAAGTCTGTCATTAAGGTGGCCTTGCAGAATATGTGTAGACAAGAATCCTTGGCCAGTTTCAGAGTAAAACAACCCAAATGCTGCTGGGGTTTAAATGAACTTGCAACTGAGGATCAGTTAAAAAGGCAATGAGAAAAATTGGGTAAAGGTTGGTGGGAGATGAAAGTAAGGTCTTTGCAAAAGTGATGAGAGATATCTTGGCCTCTGAAGCTGGTAAAATTTATAAATCTCTAAAACTTTGCAGCTTATTAACAGATTGATTTTGGCCACTTAGTATATTTGTAAAAATTAAGTCCCCATTCCCTATATTGATCTAAACGATAGCTGGTAGATTTTTACAAATGTAATATGAGCCTTCTCAGAGATACAGAAAAAATAAAGATACCAATTTTATCCAGGAAACTCAGAAAATAAATAAAATTTTGAGCCACGGTCTTTATCCAAAATCAAATTGATAACTGAACTATCCTGGAGATTGCTTTGAGTTTCCCTTATGCTTGAATATATTATTAAGCATTGCCTTACTGCAAAACTTTTAGTTATTCTCAAGGGTGAAAAAGACTCTAGGAAATTATATCTTACTTTAGTGTGACAATTTAAAATTAATTCTTATTTTATTTTCTGTGAAGAGGGAGGGACTTTGGGTGCTTGTGTCTGAGAGTAGAAAGTTATTTCCTTAAACATCTGATTTAAAAATACCTTTGATCTTTTTTTAGCTTGTCGTGGTGGATCAGAAAGACCTTGCCATGGAAATGGCCACTGTGATGGGGATGGTACCCGAGGTGGGGATGGCTCATGCAGCTGTAAGAAGGAGTACACAGGACAGTTTTGTTTGGACTGTTCTAGTGGTTACTTCAGCTCCTTGAGAAATGAGACACATTCTATTTGTACAGGTAACGAAGTCTTAACACGTGCTTAAATCTTTGTGTTACTGCTTCAGTTTTTGCAAGCAAAACTAGAAACATTTGAAACTAACAAATGCAGAAACAAAACACAATTTGGCCAGCTTTCAGCATAAAAGACTTTTTTGCTTTGACAGTCACTTTAGTGACAATTCTAAGATTTTGCCAAGTCATCTTTCCACACTGCCTTTGATTTTTAAATTGTTTTTTTCTGCTTTAAGAAGAATTTATAAATATCTCTGCTTCTCTGCTTCCAAAGTACTGCTGAAATTTTGAGCTGAAATTACTACATACTGGAGTGCTTTAAAAGCTAGATTTTCCTCATGTCTCAGATAAGCTTAAATGGAATAAATGGAAACAGTTGATCTGTACTGCAGACTACTTAGATTCCAGTTAGATATGCCTAAGTTTAGTTTTGAAACAAAGTCAGATCATAGGAATAAAATTATGTATTGGTCAGATTTTCAATTCTTCTTAGACCCTTGATGAGATTCTGCAACAGCTGCCTCCTGACCCTAGGGTCTAATAAGATTATTTTTATATAGTCTATTTTGTTGGGGTTTTTTGGTTTTCTTAATCTGGTTGTGTAGTAATTCTTCTCTATGATTTGTTTTAGATGAGAATATATAACATACAAATGTTACATAGGGTGTGTTATATATGTATATTATATATATGTATACAATATGCAGCTGGATTTCTAGTATAGTTCCATCTGAATTCTTCAGAATTAAATCACTTCACACATTGCTCTCATAGCTAGTTGCAAATATAAGTTGTGTGAGGATTCATTAGGTGGAGAAGTGCAGAGTTTGATGTTTAAACTCATGTCCCAGCCTTGAGGGGCTGAGCTAAGTTTGCCCTCCTGATCTCCTTTTTCCAAATATTTCAGAAATTGGACCTGCCACTTCTAGTCACTAGAATTTCATGGCAGTGTTTTCAGTGGTGCAAATAACTGTAATTGCTAGGTTTGGTTTCCAGTGGTATTTTGGGATTTGGCAGTTGTTTTGGTGAGATAGCTGCATGTTTCTAAATTAAATCTTGATCTTATGGAGGCATACTGCCTGTGAACGGGAGTTTCAAGCTCCTAAAAAATGATGGCTTCCACTGAATCCTAAATAGTTTTCTGTGAGAGTTTGTGTGCCCAAACTTGTCTTGGGATCTCTCAACAAAACTCAGGTTGAAGTTTTCTCCTCTCAGCCTGCCATGCTGCCTGTAAGACTTGTACTGGTTCGAGTAACAAGGACTGCCAAGATTGTAAAGAAGGCTGGATTAAAAATGAAGATGGAGCTTGTGTGGGTGAGTAATGCTTGGCAGACTTCAAACAGGTTTTGTAGTAACACTGGCTAGTAAGATCAGATGGCATCACGTCCAAGTTTTATTGTATTTTATGGAAATGATCTGTCAGTTTAGATTTCTACAGTTTTATTAGTCTCTCTCTTCCTCACTTATTTCATATTGCAGGAAAGCAGTATTTTCTCACCACTGATTGCCTGTTGATGATAGTTACCTTTATCATACTGTTCTGCATGTCTTTTTAGTTTAATGGGATTCATAGAGCAGCAAGTGGGGTGTTTCTTTTCAGACCTGAGTTTTCTTGGTGTTTATTTGTATGCTAAACAATATCCTGCTTCTGACTTAAGCTCTTTTGTCAATTAGTGGAAGATTCATATAGACTTTATTACATATTTTGTACTAATTGCACATTTACCTTCACATAACTGTCATAAATGCTCAACCCTAATAGAGTTGAAACACTTCACTAAAAGCCATGCATGCTGACTTTTCCTGTTGTTGGACAGAAATACCAGGAGACATCAAGATCAGTGGTTCTGTTAATTTCTTACCTGTTTCTGTCTTAGCAGTTAAGTTGGGTTATGAGGAGATAAGTGTGAAATACTTCAGGAAAAATTCAAACACTAAAAATACTCCCAATGCAGGAATGCACTAGGGGAGAGTAGCATGTTTAAGTGGTTAAATTTGACCCTTTAAAGACCTCTAACATAATGCCCGGAAACAGTGTCTTAGAAATTATGTGAACACTGCTTCCTTTTCAAAGTTCCAGTGAGAGCTTGTTTTAAATTACAGCTCTTGCAATACCTGCTTAGGCAACTACTGAGCACTCCCAGGGCAGTTTTAAGATGCTCTGGTACTGTCTTCTGTACAGCTAAGGTTTTTACAGATAGTTATTGCCACTAATGAACTATTAATCAATTGAGTAATCAGTAGGAATGATGGGTGCAGCAACAGGAGGAGAGTGACAGCAATGACAGGAAGAGAGGGACTAAAATAGCCTTTCTGTGTTTGAATTTTTTAATGAAATACTGTTGCACCCTTTCCTCAAAATCATAAGGCTTGCATGTTTTAACTCTGCAGTAGAATTGGTTTTCAGCTTGACTGGTCCTAATCATAACTTGGTTTGTTCCAGTTTGCTTTCTGTAGAATACTAAGAGGTGCATGTATGTGCAATAGTACACATTTTTTAGTCATATAAAAAGCTCTGTAACTTGGTAGTGTAGGAGTACAGAAGAAAATAGTGTTTCAGAACAATAGTGTGTCTGCTTGTTTGTTATGATATCTGCATAAATGCATTACTTGAAAATGGCAGGGATTGCAGGTATCCTGAAAGTTTATTTAATTTGACCTCTTGAATTTCTGATACATCTCTTATTGTCATCACAAAGTGTATGAGGATCAGTTTAGATTTTCTAATACAGGTTTAAGCTGAACAAAACTGTGTCTGTTACCATGCTAGTTCTGTGTCTCCTATGTTGCACCTGACCCCAAACTCATTGCAACAACTATTCTCAGTGCAGTCAGTTTATAGCATTCAAGTATTAATCTGTCTATTTAATCATAACTACTATTTTAGGTAACCTGTCACCTTTTATCTTTCAGATTTAGATGAATGTGTTGCTTCTCCTTGCAAAGATCACCAATATTGTTTGAACACAGATGGATCTTTCTCATGCAAAGGTTTCTTTTCAATCTTCTGTTGTATTTTACTGTCTAGAATCCTAAACTAATGCTAGAGGTAATGCTTAGAAAGTGCTTGATAGGTATTTGGTACAGTGTGGTCTGATCCTCACTGGGCATGGGATGAGGCTTTAGACCTATTGTATGAGCAAATAAAGAGATTTCTGGTTATTTCTGCTTGGCTTTTGTGAGACCCTCCAGCTCTGGGGCCTCCAGGGTAAGGCAGGCATGGACCTGCCTGAGTGGGTGCAGAGGACAGCTGTGAAAGTCTTGATCAAGAGGGTCACCTTCCCAGTGAGGACAGGCTGAGAGAGCTGGCATTGTCCATTCTGAACAAGAGAAGGCTCCAGAGCCTTGCAGTACCTAAAGAGTTCTACAACAAAGGTGGAGAAGGACTTTTTACGAGGGCATGTAGTGGGCAAGACAAGGGGGAATGTATTCAAGCTGAAATAGATTAGATTATATATTAGGAAGAAAATCTTTACCGTGAGGGTATTGAGGCACTGAACCTGAGAAGTTATGAATGCCCTGTCCCTGAATGTGTTCAAAGACCAGTTGGATGGAACCCTGATCTACCTGGTGTAGTGAAAGGTGTCCACCCTGTGGCAGGGGGGTTGGAACTAGATGATCTTTAAGGTCAACATCCAGCCCAAGCCATTCTATGATTCCTTGTGTGGGTAAGCTGTCTGACTTTAGGGTGGTATTTTAAACCCCAGATAGACAATTTTTTAATGCATAAAATATTTTATCTTTAGCATGTGATGCCAGCTGTGTAGGTTGCACAGGAGAAGGTTCTGAAAAATGTAAGACCTGCGCATCTGGATACACGAAGGAAGATGAGAAGTGTACAGGTTGGTGGATTTAGCAGTACCTGGTAGAACGCTGGTTAGCTCACTCATGGTTAGCCATGCTGAGGAGCTCATGGGTGCATTCACATTTGTGTGCTTCAGCTTTCATGCCTGTCAAAGTGAGCCCAGTCATTCTGATATTAGCTGCAAAGACATTCTCAATAAATTACTTTATATTACTGAGCTGATATGCTTGACAGGACATAAAGTGAATCACTGGTACAAAGGAACAAAGTATTTTATAGTAACTTCAGGAAACAGCTACATGAGTCTTTGTCAGTTACTTACCATTTCATCAGATCTGTGTTTCTATTCATTTTGTAGCAGAAAGGCAGGCATTGTGATAATCCATCAATGTCCAAGTTCAAATTATATTCATTCTTAGTGAATTAAAATGTGAAATTAGACTTCCTCTGTGGAAAAGCACAAGACATATGCATAATCTGAAGTAGCTATTAACTGTGATGGTGTAGTGTTTACAAGCTCTGTTCCCTTTAGCTATACTTTGATGGCATAAATAGAAAATGACTGTGGGGGAAATGTTCAGTAGGTTCAGACGAATTGCCTAATTGTGACAAACATAACTGCTTAATACATTTCTCTGTACAGGGACTTGGAAAACATTATAAAACAGCAGTACTGGGTGTTATCTGAATAACTTTGAAACAGTCCAAATATTAACAATTAGATTATTTTAACAGATGTTACATTTGTTGCAGCAGCATTCTGCTCCTCAGTGTTTTTCATATTTGAATAGAGTTTGGTTTATATGACTGAGCACAAATAAGGTTTATAACAAAATAACAGCAGTGGACTCTTTCTTTCCCTGTGCTGTCTCTAGATATAGATGAATGTAGCCTTCCTGAAAAGGTCTGCACAGAAGAGAATCAAGATTGTGTTAATACGTCAGGTAGTTACAAGTGTGTATGTTCAGAAGGGTTTGAAGATAAGGATGGAACATGTGTTCAAACTGTAAAATCAGGTAAGTAGCTTTTCAGGGGCAACTTAAAAAATATGCTGTATCAACAACTTGAAGTTTTATATAAGTCTAAGGATCTAGTTACTTGTAAATCCCTCTATATTATTTCTCATCTTCACACAGCTGTGGTCTGTATCAATAGTTTATAGTGCAGGCCACACTCTGATGTGTGTTTTTTGCCTAAAGATAGTTTGTTTTTAAACATTCTGTTCTTGTGTTGCTACATTTTTGCTCAAGTCAAGGTTGTGTTTTTAAGTCACTTAAGAGTTTGGCTTTGTTACATAAAATGAGGTAGCAAATTTCTGATGTCATAAAAATGAATATGTCCTCCCCACTTCTTTCCTTTATCATTAATTATAGTGATTTAAGGGTTTATCTGATTGCATGCAATCTTCAATTCATTGAAATCTCTGAAAATTACAAATTGAAAAAAGAATTACAAATTCTTTTTGCTGGATAAAAACGCTGAATTTGTTTATTTTGTGATCATGTAAGTGCCAGAGCTGGTGTTAAGATGAAAATGAGGAAGATGTTCATCTGTCAGTCATAGGGAACTGTTCAGCTTCACTTAAATTATAACTTTGTCAAAAAAATTAAACTATCATTTTTTCTAGGATGTGTTGAGCCATATGGACAGAACTACATACATTAAATGTTCCATTACTCCTTCTAGGCCTCTTTTACAATTCCAAAGAGAAAGATGGGATTATTTTGCAGGAGTGGTAGGAGAATAGATGAGAGACACCTAATTTCATACCTTTTCTTTCTACTTCTTAGCTTCTTTGGGTGTTTTTTTTACCCCCCCATTTCCATCCCCAAGGCTGATTTTTCATCTTGTACTAAAAAGGTGTAATGATGGATGTTGTATTGCTGCTCAAGGCCTCTCAGTTCATTCCTTTTACTCTCAGTGCTCACCATTTTTAGTCCTTTAGAATCTTCTCCAATACAGATGTGCAGGGTATGAGTTACTACCTTTGTTAATGTGGTCTGACATTTTTAAACTAAAAGTAAAATAAAAGGTAGACAAATTGACTTAGGTTTTTTTGTTTAGATAATGCTTTTCCCAATATAATAAAAATGCTCTGCTTTTTTAAAAGTTGTTTTAACATTTGAACTGAGCAGTTTGTAGTATAAAAACAATTTTGAATAAGACTTGCCCTACTTTTTCAAATACCAAAACTGCTCTTGACAGGTTGTGTAGAAAGGAGGAAATTCACTGTGAATAGCTGAAAACAAAAGCCTAGAATAGAAGAGCCTGTGCTGATTTTTTTTTTCCCTTCCACTAATAGTATAATACCAATTTATTTGAAAAATTTTGTTTTCATATAGTAAAAAAAAATTACAGGCTTAGGTTAGGAGAATGGTGCAAATAGGTGTTATATATATATGACTTAATTGCTTCTCTGGTCTTGATAAATATGTTAATTTGGGTTTCTGTTTAAAAAAAATCCTAATTTCCAAAATCAGAATTATATATATATAATTAATTATATATGTATAATTGATAGTAGGTCTGTAGATTCTAACTGTGCTATTTAACTTCACAGGAGAGGAAGTAGAGAGTGAAACAGCTGAGCCTTCACATACTGAACACGTTGACTTATGATCTGCATTCAGAACCAAAAGACATTCCTATCTGAAGTTTTAAATTATTGGACTAAGCCTCTGCTAGCTGACATACTGTGGAAGTGGTATGAAATACACAGGTTGCCATTAAGACTTTTTTTTTAAATGGTGACAACCTGCTCTTTAAGCTGCATTTCTTTATTCTTAAATCCCACTTTTTATATAATTCTTCAAAAACAACACTCTAGATGGGTTAGTATAAAATTTGACTGAACATAACACTGTACCCAGCAACTGTAAACAACTTGCAGGCTTCTCATTCTAGTGCCTACTGAAAACTGTTATCTGCTGGAAGAATTTAGTTGCACTTCATAATTTAAGGAAAATTTAGACTGAAGTTTGTTGTTTCTAATCATGAGAAATATTTCTGTAATTGAAATACAACTTTTGGAAATTGTCAAAGGGAATCTCTATGGGGGGGAGGGAAGCACTGTTCCCTTAAACAAAATAGAATGCCTAATATTGCATTCAATAAAAGCATATTTTGTTGGAGTGTGCCTTAAAATTTTTAAGATGTTAATACCTTGATGTGTTGTCATGCCTATTTTTCTTTTAAGTCAGTGAAAAAACACCAAAACCACAAAAGCAACCCAAGCAGCCCCCAAAAAAACAAAACTCTTGAACCGTGTAAACCATATTTCAGTTCAGCACTGAATTCAAACAGTTGTATTGGAATATACATGAAATAAAAACCCCAACCCAACAACACCCTTTCTCCCACACACACTTTCCTCTAAAGGAAGAATTATGTCAACTTTTCAAAGGCAGGTAAACAGGTCTTTCTGACAGATATTTGCATCAACTATGTAAACTAGTTTAGAAGGTGATGAAAAGTGGGTTTGGCTAACACATGCCTGCAATGGCTCATAGTTATTATGTGAGTGCTGTCTGGGATTGATGAATTCAGGACTTTGACTACAACCTACTGCTGTGTGTAATAGCTTCCTGTCTGCTGCAGAGCAAGCATACTACAATAAATTTTTCATCTTGTCTCTTGTGCCATTTCAGAGGGAAAGCTTATAAGCATAGCATAGACCCAACTTACTATGTGTTGTCTCTAAGCCTAAAGGCAAGTATAAGAGCTAAAATGGATATATCCTGTAGGACTATTTTTATTTACAGTTGTAACTAAAATAAGGACCATCCATGAACAGTCTCTGGTGAAGTGAGTAAAATTTAGAATACATTGTGGTGGTAGATACAAGGGGTTGTAGAATACAGCTAAGAAGAGCACAGTTTAGGCTTGACTATAAAGAGGTTACAAACTCTGAGGTAAGGGGACATAAAAAGGCTATGAATAGCATTGACCTACTCTGTTGAACAGTAAAGGTCAGACATCTTCTATATACTTCTGAGGACTTGTTCAAGCTAAGTCTCAGTTCAGTTTGTGAACAGTGCATGGAGGATTTGTGTGTGTGATAGATAGATTCACCTAGGTGAATATTGTACAAAATCCAATTCTGTTGGGTTCTTAGGTTAAAAGCTGTCTAAGCTGATCTTGTGCATGGTAGTTTAAATACCTAGTGGTATTAAAGTATCTGTAACAGTTTTCTTTAACTGTTTTATCTAGATGTTTCTTAACTTGCCAGTCAGAGTATGAAATCTTCAGTGCTTTCTCAGCTGTAATTGTCTAAGATGGGCCTTTTTGCTACAAAATCTTGCAAGTTGAAGGGTAGGCATTGTATTTAATGAGTACTAAATCAAAGGAAGGAAAAAATAGGCAGTTTGGGAAGCACATGGAATACAACTCAAGGATCTTTAGGGAGTTTTAGTACAGATGTAGCCAGTTACAGTAGTATTAGGCCCTAAGGATCCTGCAGGAGTGTAGCTTCTCTGTGTTACTCACTCACATTTAACTCCCAGGTGTTGCAGGTTGTGCTATGAATGGTCGTTAATCATAACAGGAAATGTTGTTTTAGAAACTACCATCAGCTCATACTCAAGGGAATTGTCTGTCCAATGCAAACTCTTCTATTGGTGTTCCAAGCCTGAAATAATGCTTCCCTATGAAGAAGAATTTGCTACTCTTAAATACCTTTCAACTTACTTGGGGCTCTGGGGATACCTGATGAGGTTCTTAACTACATTGTGGAAGCATTTGCTTCCCGCCTGCCAAAGCTTTGAATAGAAAGCCTTAACTAAATTGTCTTAGTTAAGCCCAACTGAGATGAACTGATAAAAACTAAAAATTTCAAGATTTTGTTTTTCTGTGGTGATAAAGAGGAGAAATTCTTCCTTGCCTGACCTGCAAAAGTAATGAGTAGTCTGATACAACCAGACTGTTTTTCAGTTCTGGAGAAAAATGCTTGCAGCTTTCCATTACCACAGCAGAACCATCAATCAGAGTAGTGTTCCCTACAGAACATACAGATGTAGTACCTGGATATTAGGAGTCCCTAATATTCTATTTTCCTAAATTCTCCCATTCTCCTGCCACCAAATACAGGCACATATTGCTCTGCATTAAATTATTGTGGGGTCCAGAAAGGTGAATTCACCTATTTAGAGCTTCCACTGAAGGAATATAGGCCAAGGTATGTATGTGATAAATATTTAGTACTATGCTGCTGTCTTCTGCCCTCTTGATGCTGAGTTTGAAAGAGTTAGTTCCCTTGTTTTGTTCTGTGTTCTCCTTTTACTTCTTCAGACTGTAATTACTGCTCCATTTTAGAAGTTGAAACAAAAATTTTTTTTGACTGAACTTAATCTTTTTTTTCCCCTCTCTGCCTTGAATACAGCAGAGATTGGATTCTGAGTTGTCTTGGGTTTTGCCCTTTATAATCAATGGAGGGGGTGGAAGAGTAAGATTTGAACTGATTGGCAGAAACTGGCCATGAAGGTAAAGTGCATTTTGTTAACCAAGCCAGTCTAGACTACCAGTGCTTTCTTCTATTTGTTAATATTTTGGTGCTAAAAGAAATCTGTTTCCATTAAATTTTTCATTGTATTGTAAGGACATCTGGTTATGTGATACAAGACTTTGGACTTAGGGTTGTCTGCAAGTAGAGGTCTCATGTCCAGCTATACAAGTATGTTGGTAAATACTTGAGAAGTGATCTGAGATAATCCAACAAAGAAGATTTGTGCCTGCCTCAGTGAAGTGTTGGTTAGGTACTTCTGTCATAAGTACCAAAGTGAACTTCTAGACCCACACCTATGATTTATTTTGTAAACTTCATACTGTGGTATCAAACTGGAAGCAGCATCCCTTTTCCTAGATTGTTTTGCTACTACTTTGGAGTTTCTTGACCTAAAACTAAGTGGTTTTTTGCCATGGGAAGTAGTACTCAACAGTGTATCTAGGCACTTGAAAGGACAAGATTCTCTTGTCTGTGTTAGCTGGACTCCACAGAAGGTCCAGAAACACTTTCCAGGAGCAAACAAACTTAAAGATCTTCATGTTCCAATTAAGGCTCTAAATAAGACCAGGAAAGTAGTCTCAAGTATACAACAATCCTGCAGTGCCTAAACTTGGAAGTCAAGGTATGTGCTGAAATGTTTTCAGCTGAACATTGGTACATAATACTGAATATTTTCTTTGATGTGAATTCCCAGCATGTCTGTAATAGACACTGAGTTCTCTTCAAAGTGTAATACTATCCATTCCTAAATAGGGCAAATGAATTCTCTTTTGCAGAACACCTTGATGACTTAGGTAACTCAAGAAGTTAGTTATCACCTGAAAGGGTTCAAATCATAATCTTTCTCAGGAAAGGTGCCAAAGTGTGTAAGTTATATACAAGACCAGGACACAGGTGACTGTAAAATATATGGGATATACTGTATAAACACAGGATCTTTTATGAATTATGAGAACTGATCATACATCATCCTAACATGTATGGGAGAGGTACTGCTCAGTCAGGCAGTTGTCAGTTGAAGAGTCAAACAATGACATTTGCAACTTCCAAAACACCAAGAATGTGAAAATCACCAAATCATACTTCTAGTTCTTGGTGTATATGGCACTATGTGGATATATGGAGACAATTCTCACTGATGATCAGGGTACACCCTGCCCTTCAGGTTACTTTCAGACCATCCTTAATACTGCACAAAGTCAGGCACACAAATAATTCAAATTTGCCTTAACGAGTGACCAACTGAAAAAAATGTGTCGAGAGAAAAATAAACAACAAAACCCCCAGCAACAAAAAAAAAAAAGCCTTAATAAATCCAAGAAGTTTTGGATCATATGTAGAAATAATATAGAGGACAGTTGTCCATAATGGTCCTAGCTGACCTCCTGATACCCCTCCCTGCCCTCTGTCTACCACACTGCTATGGATTGTTGCCTAAGACTGTGTTTTATCTGCTCTGAAAGGAATCTAATGAGATTATTCAAAGCAACTGCCTGTGCTTTTCTTTTCCCCTTTCCATGCATCAAAATGGAATTTTTCTCATCCCTTTCAGCAGCTTCACACCTTGTCTAATTTCATGGTTTCATTTGCTGCAGGCATACCTATAGCTGCCCTTAATACTCTTCAAGTTCCTTGCTGGTTCTTCTCCAAGCAGACTTTGACTTTCTTGATTCCTTCTGGGTCACTTGCCACTGTTTCCACCTTGTGTGTTCCTTTTTATGGCTTTAGTCAGGAGCTCATTGTTCATTCTTGTCAGCTTCCTGCCACCTTTGCTTGATTTCCCACACATCAGGATTAGGGAAAGTGATCACTGAAAATCAGCCAACTGCCTTGGACTCTTCTGTCTAGGGCTGTCTGCCTTAGCTTTCCTCTCATACTGATGCCTGAACTGCCCATGTCTACCATTCTGATATCAAGGGTTATGGTAAAGCACTCCTGCTACTGCTTGGAAGGCAAAATAGTACTTGATTACATTTCTTGATCTACTGCTGAGGTAAAAATGTTGTCTCTCTACTTAGTGGTGCTTTTTTGTTGA
Organism: Melospiza melodia melodia; assembly: GCF_035770615.1. Lineage (NCBI taxonomy): Eukaryota > Metazoa > Chordata > Aves > Passeriformes > Passerellidae > Melospiza > Melospiza melodia. The sequence goes on along the minus strand of NC_086197.1, from coordinate 85,620,675 downwards.
ACCCAGCCCTTCTTATTGAGTCTTAGTCAGTAGGGTCACTGTAGGCTCTTTGGGACTAAGGGTTACCTTTTTTATGTTAGAGATATGCCCTATCTTGTCCCCCAGTTTGCATCACAGCATTTGATGTGTAGGATTCACATCTAGCACTGCATCCACCAGTGCAGAAACTGCATGAGCAGTAGCTGGAAAGTTGTGCAGCTAGAAAAATGTGTTTCTGTTGCTGAGTTCTGTATTCACAGTGCACAAAAAAAACAAAAGGAAAAAAAAAAAAAGAAAACAGTTTGATCTTTAAATACTTATTGGGGCTGCTATGTCAGTGTCTTTAAGCATATTGAAAAATTATGGATACTTTGGTGGTGGTGCTTCATGTTTTGCAAATTGTGATGTCTGCATAGTGTATGATTTTGGTAGATTGTGTATTTGGTAACTTCATAAATCCTTCTGTATCTCTGGAGGAGTTTTGATAGATATCATGCTTTGACTAGACAAATTTATCTTCTTGAGGAAAAAGAAAAAGTTCCTTAAATAAAATCAGTTCTGGTTCAAACTAATTTTTTCAGTGGCTTCTAGGAATTTGGTCCAGTTCTTGTTATTCTTTCCCATGCTGCATACCTGCAAGAAATTCTCTGTAAATAGAAACCAAACAAACATTGATTTTCTTTAGTATTTCTTAGTTTAAAAAAAAAATTGATTTATTTTTGTTTTTTTAATGATATGGAGGAAGAAGGAATACATACTTTAAAACTAAGAAATAAAGTAAGAAATAAAGTGTCCTACTTATTTGGGGAAGGGGAGGTTGGTTTGGTTTGGTTTGGTTTGGTTTTTTGTTCTTTGGGTTGTTTTTGTTTTGTTTTGTTATTTGTTTCTTTCTTCATATATAAAAATGGCTGCCCAAAAAAGGGGTATGTGAATCAATTAGTCAGTATTCTAACAAGCAAGACCTTGTGGGTCATCTTGCTCTTCCCTCGCCAGTGTGGAGTTATTCTCTCTGTGCCATTTGGAAATGCAGTATCTAATTAAAAATTTGCTGAGGTAATGTATTTTCTATCATTCCACATTATTTTATCTATCAGAATATATTATCATTAGATAGTAATTATTTTTAATTACTAGCACAGTAAAGAAGAACTCTTCCACATGCAGCTGTGATTATGCCTCATTTGTTTGAGGTAATGCAGAGACACAAAGGATAGTCCTTTGCAAAATGTGGAAGAGGAACCTGTTCAGGGAACTGAGACTCATCTTTGACCTTTAGCATAAGAAACATGCAGTCTTTTAGTTGGTTTTCAAGTTTTTTTTGTTTGTTTTGTTTCTGGAATAAGCAGTGTCACATTTTTAAGCACTAAAGCAAAGAAGATCAGAAACTACCACCAGAAAGGGATGGTGAGGTATCCACCTTCAGTTACAATCTCTTGGAGCTCTTTAATAATGGGGCCGAGAGCCTTGACTGAAGCAGCAGCCTCTTAGTATTTAGGTTAGGAAATAAAGAATTGTCTCTACTCCCGTTTTTCATTTACTCATCTTACATTGAAATGCTTATGTTCATAAAGAAACACTTTCATAGGTAGGTATATATAGACCTGTGTTCCATAGATAAACAACTGCCAGTTGAAGTACTTCATAGCTTTTAAATTTTTTTTCATTATGCATCATAAGATATGCAGCAATTAAAATAAATTCTTCCTGCCTGATGTCAACTTTTGCAACAAGAAATTTTATTGCAGTGTGGCCTGTAGAAACTGGATAAACTCTTCCCATGTGCTTGCAAGAGAGAAAAGATGAATCATTAAGACACAAGCTGTTGTGTCTTTTAGGACATAATTCTGTTATCAATTAATTGCACACTGTTCATGTTCAAAACAGAGTGTCCCTAGAATAAGTTTTGGTTTAGGCTAAAGCTTTTCACACAGATGGCACTTTACAGGCTCTTTGACGAGACAGTCATTCTAATGGGACAGTTCTGGAATTCCAGTTGTTTGGGAAAGAGCTCTGTGGCCTGTGGTGCAGTGTTGCTTCAGGCATTCCGTTTGTAGGTGATAAATGCTACAGCACGGCTGTTTGTCCCATGCAGAGATGCACAGCTGTGCTGCTCAGAGAAAGGAGTTTCTCTCTGCCATGCCGTTTCAGTATGTTGTGCTGCAGATTTTCACAATTTCAGTGTTAAGCCAGCAGAGGGTACTCTTAAGCTTCCCAGAATAGGTTGCATGGGATGCCTCAGGGGGTTCCTGCCTCAGAATTACTGTACTGAGGGGAGGGGCTGAAAATGTGAGCCCTTAATTATATGGGCCTCGTTGTACTTAAGTAAAAGTGTTGAACAGGCCACATACTTTGCCGAATAAACCTACACTGCTGCTTTTCCAAAAGCACAGCAAACCAAGACCTTGTCAGTATAATACAATCTTAAAAACGGGGAAATTCAGGCTTGAAGGTACTCCAGGTTGTTTCTCATCCAAACAAGTGCTGAGGCAGGGTTGCTGCGAGAGCTGAGCAGTTGCCTCACCCACTTTTGAAAGCCCATAAGGATGTAGACTGCACATCCTCTTTTGGCAGCTGCTCTCACAGGCAAAACGTTCATCTGTGTGTCCAGGTTGAACCTGCTGTGTTTCAACTTACACCTGCTGTTTCTTGCCCTTTTGCCATGCACTGCTGTGAGTCCTTGATCTAGTGGCTCTGCTCCTTCTAATGCATCCAAAAGGCTGCTGGCCATCTCTGCTGCCCGGGCACTGCTGGCTCACATGCATCCCACTGCCCACTGGACCCCCAGGGCTTTTGAACACAGAGTTGCTCTCCAGCTTTCAGTCCCCAGATGGTGTCACTCCAAGAGGATCTTCCTTCCAAAGGGCAGCAATTTGGGCTTGTCATTTTTGAGTTTCATAAGGCACTGTCAGTCCATTCCTCCATCTCAGCTAGATCCCATTTTTCTATGAATTCTTATATTTACGCTCCATTTTCATTCAAATCAATAGTTCTGCTGCCTTTAACGGAATGAATTTACTGGAATCATGTAGCAAGCTTAGTTTGTAGGCTTGTGGATTACAGATTTGTACACAATGTTACTACAAGTTAAACTACAAAACTAGATCATGGATTTCTAGTCTATTCAGAAAATAACAGAGGAACAGAGTTTTATCTTTTCTTTGAAAAATAATATGTCAAGAAGAAAAATAGTCTTTCATATATATAACTTACATATCTCTCGTGTGATATGATAGTCAAGGTACAAGGCACAAATGCACATTTAACTTGACAGAGTGATGAAAACCTTACTTATAAGTATTACTTTTATATTTTTAAAGGCTCATAATCTTTCTCTAAAAATCAAATATATTTATGTCATTACTCATGTGTAGAAACAGAGATTATTAAAGCGTAACTGTTGCTCCCTCACTGTTCTTCAGTCTTCTCCTCTGCCAGTCAGCTATATCACAAGTTACTCCTGCTGTCTACAGCTGTGTGTTTTCTGCAGATCACAAGGCACAGCAATGAGGTGGCAAGAAACACCTGGGACCTTTGCAGAATTCTTGCTGGTTCATCTGGAGCTCCCAGGATTGTCAGAGCACTGAAACTAATGGAATCACTTTTCTGATCAGTCTGCAACTTGGCACCACATGAACCAGATGAGTTGATGAAAGCTGGGACTCATTAGGGGCAGTATAGGAGTGTTTTGTACAAGACCCTTCACCGTACACTACAGTCAATTAAATTCTACCTATTTCTTCCCAAAACCTTGTGAAAATGTACAGGGTCAGCAAAAAAAAAAAAAAAAGTATGGTTTTGTGAAGGTCACAGTCTAGTGTACTTCTCCTTTCATTTCATTTTTTATGATTTCGTGGTTGGAAAAAGTAAGAGATTAGCAAAGAGAAAATTAGGTGCTGGAGTATGTGTAGACCAGGCAGTTACCACACTTGTTACCTGAAGAAAGGTGAGGTTAGTTTTCTGTTACTTGTTTCATTTTAAGGTTATGAATAATCTCAGTCTGTAACTGATGGGTTTAAATTTAACAGGAGAGGGTTCAGCATCAGCCTGGAGGGTTCACTGCAGAGAGAGGCCTGCATGTGGCTGAAATGTTTCCATCTAAGGCAAGGTCAACAACATAAAATGACAGAAGTGGGGAAGAGGTCATCCCTTCAGATGCAGTATTTTCTAGCTGCCACTGAGCTTCTTCAAGTGCACTTAGCCTCTAGTTGGAGAAAAATACTAGTCTGGCACAGTGCACTTAAAAAGATGCTGACCCCTGTTCTACATCTCACACTTCCACGGGAAACATCCGTGGTTGTTGAGTTTAGCTATATCAGAGCATGTGTTTCAAATCCTGTAAACTTATGTGTCTGTTAACAGCAATTTAAAAACCTGCCAGCTTTCAAAGAATTCTATAAACAAGAATATGTAGTACTTCTGAAGAGTTATCTGCTATTACTCTGAAAATAGTCTGATATTTACCAGGGAAAGCATCACCAGTGGAGGTACATGCTCCATTTTGGCTTGCATTCTGTATTGTAATAATATTTGGACTTCCCTCAATATGAAGTAAGAACACAGTGTTTATATGAGTTAGAAGCATAGTACTGGAAAGAAGCAGCCATATGAGTTAGTGTTCTTTGAATAGCAGTTGAATAAACTTTCATGGGAAATTTGTTTATTTCTGAACTTAAAAATGGTTCCAGGAAATACTCATGCTGGGACAAAAGGTTTCATGGCTCTTTGGAATAGGCAGGGATTTTATCACAGGATCACGGGCTTCTGAGTTTACCAGTAAAACAATGGGCAGGCAACACTTCTTGAGTCCTTGTATTTACAAGTATAAAGAAGAAGGAGAAAAGTCATAATTCTGCAAAATAAGCATGACAACTGTATTTAAGGAAATACAGGAAAGCCTTAATCCTCTTACAATTCCTAGTAGCAGGTTGAAGGAAGAGATGGGAATTTGTTAAAATAAGAAGTTGTGGGAGACATTCACTGGTGAGTTTTGTCACTGCTAATATCACTTTTAATCCTGCTATTCTCTATGAATAAGAAGCAAGCAAAAGATTTTTGCCAAAGCATCCAAACTAGGTGAGCTTCAACAATACTTTATTTTTAAAACTGAATAGGACTATAGGAAAAAAATAGATGTGATGACATGTAGAACAAAATACAGAACCTTCTGAAAACCAGGATAGCCCAGAATATAAGGTAAAGGTGGCACCAGTGAAATGGAATGAACAGGCCCTTGCCACCAAAGTCACTCCAATAGCACACTGACATTTTACTTTAGCTCTTCCCCAGGAAGAGATATGGAACATGTCTCCAGAGCTTCTTGACTGACACCTGTCAGCAAGGACAGATGACCAATGTGTGTAATGGCAGCACACCAAGGCATCAGTCAGTTGCATTCTGCGAGATTTCAACAAAGATTGCTCTGAGTTTTTCCAGGTCCACCTTTGAAGTACCTTTTTTAAAGCATAGGATGTTCAGATAGCATATCCATAAACAAATCCATGGTGGAGTGCAGACAGAGATGAGATTCCTGAGTTCTAGATGTAGCCTTCCTGTAAATTATTTGTGCGACTTTTGAATCGTTTTCTGCATTGAGCTTTATCCTTTGTGCAGGCCTGTACTTAATGAACTGGCCTGGGCAGTGTTATCCCAGTGTGAGGTAGGAGAGCACATCTCTTCATGCAGAGGGTGGAATGTCTCTGGTGCCTCTCATTGAATTTGATGGCCAGACTCAGGAATTAAAAGCATTGACCTTAGTTAGGGAATTTAATGCGTGAAGCAGCCACCCATAGTCATTCAAGGCATCGGTAGGTTATCTGACTTGCTCTGGAGAACCTGACAGGCCTGTGGCAGCCTGGGCTTTGGATGAACTCAGTGGTATCTGGTGCAAACCAAACATTTCTAGTGAGCACAGGAATCATAGTGCTTTTGTGCTTTCTAGTGCTTCTGTGAAATTTGTATCACTACAGAAGTGGGAGAAATACTCAAAAACCCCAGTGTGAAGTGTCCAAAATGATGAAACAACTTCAGGCTTTGGACTGTGGAGCATAACACACATCAGTTCAAACAAGTCTCAAAATTAATGTAAACTTTGTGAGGACAGGCAGCTGCAATTTTGGCCAGAAGTCAAGGAAAATAACAGGCAGGGAAAAAAAGTTGTTTTTGATTATATGAGGTTTGGTTGTATGACCATAACTGGAATTTAGACAGACTCTTATTCAGGGAATTAGTGCTGCTGTATACCCACAGCAAGAACAGAATAGATTAACAGAAAATTCTAAAATGCAACATGATGAATGCATATTGTCTCAATCTCTTCTTTTTTTTTCCAAATGAAATTTAAAAATTTTTCTCTTTATTTTACCTAAAAAGTACCAATTCTAAGAAAAACCAAAACTTTTTAGGGGATGGCAATAACAGCAGGATAAAATATTCTTTCTTCTTCACAGAGCCAATTTTTCTTATGAGGACCTGTTAAGAAATGCTAAACTTCAAAAAACTTCTTTAACTTCTCATTCTTCCACAGCTAGGATGTATCTCGTGGTGGCAAGTCATGAACAATTTTCTAGAACACTTGTTTCTAGTACTAGTAGGAGTCACAACATATTTTCCCACCTAAAAGCTCTTAGAGACAGGGATTAGTGTTTAGAGTAGGAACTGATTTTCAGAATTGATATTGTAGTGGAAATCAATGAAACCAAACAAATGAAAATATTATTCTTCTCCAGCTGCAAACACAGCTTAAGTTATCAAAATTACATGGCCTTCTCCAGTTTCAAAGCGAGTGACAAACATTTAGCTAATTATTTAAGTTGTGCATGCAGGCAGAGAGAAGTTCAAGAATGCCTTCCAACACAGAACAGATTTTGGAGATGGCAGGTTATACTGATTAACTGATGCTGAGGATCCTTTTTTTCTGGCTAACTCCTTGGCTTTCTCTGCCCCTCCCTTCGCCACCTGCTGCATTTCTCTCCTCTCCCTTCTTGGTTTTATCTGCTGCCAGTCTCCTTCCTCAGACCACAGCAGTCCAAAGGCCTTTGCTTGCTGCTTACTTTATTCCTACACTTAGTGTTGTTTTACCTCACTTCTGTTGGTGTCTAAAGAGAGGGATGGGATGCTTCCCTTTGCCAGTAAAAACTGGGATGATCCACAGCAATTCAACACCCCTGAAGGGATGGAACTAGTCAGCCAACCCTGTCACTGGGGGTATCTCTGTAAGTCAGGAGTTGCCATTGCTGTGAGTCAGTGGGAGCCTTACCCAGGGTTTTTAACTGGACCATGGCTGAGACCTTAGAGCACTGAAAAGGTGTGGGTGAAAACAGAAACCTTTCTGCCAAAGTTCTAAAGAGGTCTCTTGCAAGGAGAATACCCTAGTCATTGGGTGGGTACCACTCCTTGTATTGAAGAGAATGAGCTTTCAGAAAGGAACAAAAGATCAAAAGAGAAGAAAGATAAATGCATTCTGTCTGAATACTTGAATTAGATAATTGGACAATAGCATAACAGATGAAACTTTACTTATTCTGGCTCTCTCGCAAAGAGAAATCTCAACTCCAAAGATACACAAGAGTACAGGCTAAACAGAGGGATAAATTGAATAGCAGATGGGTTTGCTTGCTCACATGTAAGAAAAAGCAAAACACCTTTATAAGCTAGTCCCTCATGTGGGAAGTTCTTGCAAATAAGGACTGAGTGTGAGGGGAGCAGTAATTTGGGTTACACTGGTAGCTGCATCCCTGGGCCTGCTGGTGCCAAATGCCTCTCAGAAAGCTCCTTCCAGAGCACTGCACTGGGCTGGGGTGGCTGAAAATCTCTTGGTACGGTGCCAGTCCACAGTAGGTGCTCCACACAGATATCCCAAGTTGTTTATTATGACTGCAGATTTCTCCTCAAGAGGTAAGCAGTACTGAGTGGGGCTGGCAACATGTTTATATACCTTTACCAAAGCCTGGGTGTCTGCTGAGTAAAATTGCAAGTAGAAATATTTATGAAGCAGCTGCCCAAGTAATACACAGACAATAATTCTGAATACAAAAGCTAGTACCCCTTGTGAAGAAAATGCTGCTACCTTGATGATTATTCTTGTTCTGGATGTGTCAGGAGACTTAATGCAAAGTCAGACTATTATATCCCCAGTGAAGCTGAGAAAACAATATCACTCAGCAAACAAAGTCAGTCCCTCCTGGTGTAGGAATTAATAGTCTTTTGTCCTGCAGGGAGGCTTAATTTGGCTTGAATTAGCAGAAATGTTATTGAAATGGGTATGCCATGATGGAAATCAAGGCTGGCTCTGAAGTACTGCACCATTTTGAATGCAGGTTACCACAGACTGAGGATACAAATGAGGCTTGGATCAGCACATATTTTTCAAGGCAGATCTGCATTGCAGTTTCACCATGGAAAAAAATCAGAAAAATGTGTCCTTTTTTAATTGGAAAATGTTTTTCTGACACTGAATGTTCCTCAGGCTACTGACAGACATATTTTATAACACCTATTTTATCACATTGATAAAAATTTATGCTTGCAGAAGTTTTATGGTTCATAGCAATGATAATTAATCCCAAATCACATCAGCTGTAAAGTAGTTTTAGTGTTGTGCTATGTTATTAATAAATAACATGCCATTTCTCCAGGGTGAAGCTTCTCATGCAAGGAGTATATCTTCAATATAAAATTCTATTGTTATATTGGTTATGTCTCTCAATTCAGTAAACTGTATTAATAATTTTCCATTATTATTAATGAAATAATTTTCTATTCAATTATCAATGGTAATAATTGTCTCTGAGAATCTGCTTTCTGGGCCAGATTAGTAGTTTCTCCAAAACCAACAAAAAATGTAATTACAATAGGATAGTTTATGACAAGATGATAAATGCCTTGAGTATCTTTTGGGATCAGACCTATATGTTGCAATTAAATTATTTGGTATTTTTGATAACACCTCTTTAATATCTTCCAAGTCTTCTAAATAAAAAGTATGAATTTTCTTTGTTCAGCTTTGTGTCTACAAAATCTGTGGTGTCCAGGAGTGATGGCTTTTAGGACTATTTAGGAATTACCTGTTCCTCAATCAAGTCTCTCCAAAAAAGATTGAAGTGTTGCTGTCCTATCCAGTTTACAATATCTTGGGTGCACTGTGTGATGAGCTGCCCACTGCCACAGCCCACAGCCACCCTGCCAGGGCTGTTTGAAAGGGTCAAGAGGTGCCCAGGGACTCCTCAGTATACATGTGTTGGCTCTGGATCAGCACTTGTGTTTGGCATTGACCCATGGGGACCTCAAGCCAGCTTTATCTGTGCACAGCAGCTGAGTCTGAGAAATCTTCACCTGGCTGTTTGTGACCTCACTCAAAACCAAAACCTTGGGTTCAGAAGCTCTAGGCACTTCTGTTGTCTGTGTTGCACTCAGGTCAGGACAAGCGGGTGTTGACTTATCCATCAGGGCAGACAGTGATTCCCTTTGCACAGAAACCACCAAAATTGGATTAATACAGCATAGCAGCAGGAGAAGTTTGTTCCTTAATTAGAAACATGACCATTACTTACTTAGCAGGTCCTGCCCTGCTGAGTTGGAAGTAACCTGTGTGCTGTTATAAACTCTGGTAGGAGCCACTTTGACCTCTGGCTGGGTAAAGGTGGTGGGAGAAGCACATTCCTGTTCTCCACATGCTCCAAGTCTGCCCACTCCTCACTCATGGCAAGTGGAACTTTTCCTCACAAGGCCCTGGATGAGTCAGCCAAACCCCATAAATGGCCCCTACCCACACAGGCATTTTCAGTCAGAAATAGACCTCTGTATTGCAAAGCTGCTTTCAGGGGAGCTTTAGGAATAGTTCAACCAATAAAAACCACCTGTGAAGTGTTAGAGACTCATTGCTTATACCAAATCAGAGCAGGAAATTACTTTCTTCTTAGGATATGCTCCTCTCCTGCACTTACAACTAGGCAAAGCCATGGTAGGTGTGTCTGCTCAGTGAGACAAGAAATTGCTGAAATTACAGGAGAAAAGGAGATTCCTTGTTCTCTCAGAATTCAGAGTAATTAAGCTACGTTGGAAAAATACCATGTTCTTGTCATCCAGCACTTGCTGAGTGTTTATTTAAAAAAAAGAACAGAAAGAAAAAGAAAAGCTTATATTTTTAGAATACATCATTGTTGTATTGTATGTAGGTATGTATTGTATTGTATACATTGTATGTTATGTTATAAGATACATACAATACTTAGATTTTTGCAGAATGCATCAATTCATCTAATGTAACCCACAAAAGTAACTGAAGCCACCTGTTTCCACTTCCTCCCTAAGAAAAGGGAGATCTGCATTGTTTGAAACACGAGCGGTGAGTGCAGCAAGTCCTGCAGACGACTCTCAGCAAATGAGTCAGACAAAACATTTTTAGCAGGAAATGGCATATCCCTCTCTTTTCCACTTTGAATCCAAGCATTTGTGTTCATTATCTTTTGTAAAACTTCAGCCTGTTAGATGATAAGCCTCACCTACTGCAACCTGGAGTAGGATTATCTGTAGAATTTTGTTAGGTTTTAGGATTCCTTCCAGGCTTTATATTAATTAGGTTGCGTTTGGCTTGGAATCGAATGATGAAAATGGTCATGGGTTATCACTGTAGAGTTCAAAATAAATTTCATTCTCACTTCAGCTGAGGAGGTAATGACCATGACAAGAACTTTACTTTCTTGTGGTCTCCTGCTTAGGTACAAACTTAATACTGTTGTTAAATGGTGCTTTACCTTGTGAGTGCCCCACCAGTGCTTGTTGATCTCATCTGTACTGACAGGGTAATTAGTGCCTCTGGTCAGCAGATAATGCATTCATCCTCTGTGTTCTCCTCTCTTGCTGACTGATACTGAGGTGCTTTGAAACTTTATTCTCCTCATGTCCTTTAAAACACTATAAAGAACATTTTCAGGTATTTAATAGTAGCTGTCATTATTACTGCTGTCCTTAGCAGGATGATTCAAGCACTAGTTTTCATAAATGCCAGGTTCAGATATTGCACATTGCAGTTTGTGCCTTACATGTATTAGATGTCTCTGATAGGGTGCTCCTAAAGCTGCAGCTGATTCTTGCCCTAATATTTGAAACCACTGTGTCTCCAAATATCGAGACCTCATAACTTAGACTGATTATACTTTGTTATTTTAATTAACTTAATGGAATGGAGTAAGTAAAAAAACCATAAAACCCCTTTTCATTGCAATTGGGCAGATCATTAGCTGGCAAAACTGCAGCAAGGTTGCATCAGTTTATAGGATGAGGCCTTCAGATGCTGGAGAAATTACCTCTGAGAAGACTTTATGCTACTTACATTATGTATGTAATTGTTTGCAGTACAGTAGCTGCTAATTGATCATTCAAAAATTATGATTGGCAATCTAGAAATCATCAAAAATGTTACACATTCGCATTTCTTGATCTTTCCTTTTGATTGACATTCATGTTGTCACTCTGAAGCATGCATAGTTACCTAAGCATTAATGTTACAAAATCTGCTTTTCATATCTGCTTTAAAACCACAGCTTGCTTCATAGCTGTGGCACTGGAGCCTGTTGTGCTGGGTGGTGGAATGAGTTTGTGATTTGATTCCCCAGGGATGGTTCCCCTTCATCCTCCTGTAACTCTCAGGTGAGTGCACAGTGAGCGTGGCCAGCACAGCTTTGCAGGGTGTGTTTGTTTGGTGTCTCTGTGCAGTTCTGGTCAAGTCTCCCTGGGGGGACAAAGCAGCTCAGCAGCAACAGTGAAATGACATATACTTGAACTAGGAGCACATGGCACCAGTAACACTTCCATCCTTAGTGGCTTGGCAGTGGATCATTTGGGAATTAGGGATGAAAGCAACAGATGTTATGCATTCAAGCACCTGGATAAAGAAATGAAACTACATATATTAAGCTAAATGGTGAAACTTGCATTTGTCTGTGATGTCCCATTCTACTCAGATAAGGTACTGTTTGTTTTAAAATGGAAATATGGCTTGGCATAACATGACAAAACATAAAGGCCCTTGTAGCCATGTTACATCTGGGTCAGATGTATTTGATGTTCTTACTTTGATCTCCTGTCTAATCAGTGTGTTTCCAGCTTAGATCTGGAATCCATGTCTCTTGTAAACATGAACAATTCCCAGACCTTTTGATCTGCAAAATGACTCATTCTTCCACAACTCTGCTCCAGGACAGCAGAGAGAAGTGATTCCTCTTCATAGGGGTTCTTTGGCAGGCTCCCCTGAGACATATAAAACTCTCTCCTAATAAAATTAAAGAGGCTAAATAAGGTCTCCACTGGATCTCTAGGAGCTTTTTCTTTGACATTCCTCCCCTGGCTTTCCTCAGGACTTAAAAACTTGGATAAAGTTTGCTATGATGGCTGGATTAATTTACTGCTTTACCTGGAATTTGTTGCATAAGGAATCTGGGACTGTAAAGTAAGAAAGGAAATAATGGATAGTAGAGAGGCTCATGAATTCTGAAGGAAGAAAAGAAACAGTAAGAAAGTGAAAGACCAAGAAAGTGCAAGATAAGGTTGGGTAGAGGGAGAGCAGGGACAGCAGAACCAAGGCAGCAGGTGGAACTCTGACATGGGCTGGGCAGGGGCACGAGGGGAAGGGACTGAGGTGCCCCCGGCCAGGGTGTTGGAACTGGCTGAGGAGTTTGGAGAAGAAATCAGAAATCTGTACTCCTGGGATCCAGACCTGTGGTGGAGAGGAGTGATGGGAGGCGAGAGTGGAGCCAGGCTTCCTCAACATGCCAAGGCAGGGGTAACTTAACCCCTTGCTGCCCAGCCTTCTAGGACGGAGAGCAGGACCAGCCCAGGGAGAAATCAGGAACAAACTTCAGAGGCTGGGATGTGGAAAAGACAAGACTGAGGCCAGCCCAGATGGACTGGGAGCCCTAGCAAAAATGGGTGACAAGTGGTGACCACTAAAAACATTCTTCACCATATGACCACTCTCCTGACCTTCACCATGCATCCTCACCACTTTTTGTAGTACGAACTGGTCCTGTTTCTTGAAATCTCATGAAAATCTCTCTCTCTCTTCTATAAATTTAAGGGATTAGGTTTTATATTAAGCCCCCACATTAGTCTTAGTAAAAGTGTGAGGGTTAATTTCAATTGCAAGAGATTTTTTTTCCTTTGGAAGCTTACAGCCATTTTGGAAAAACAATTTTTCTCACCTGTCTCCATCTCATTCAAACTGCAAGTACTAAATAAGATATGAATCTTACTAAAAATAGGATGACACCGTGTAAGGAAAGACAATGCCAATGCACTTACAGGAGCCTGAATTACAAGAATCCTTTTCCCTTTGCCCACGAGTTCTATTTCTGTGCTGCTTCTATTGTGCGATATATTCAGAATATGGGTAGGAGCTGTGAGCTATTTTTGGTATGTAATACTACACATGCAAGGAATGGATCACGTTTATGAGCAGAAGATTCTGCACAAGATGTCTCATTAGCTGCTATTAAAAGTATGTAACTCACAAATAATGTGAAATGCAGCAGTCTTCCAAGACAGCAAGGCACAAAACCTGTTTGTGTTGTAAGCAAACAGAAAGCAGCGCTACATTTTTAATTGATGGGCGCAGTCCACCTTCTAAATTGCTTATTTTAACACAAAGTCTCTACACAGGCACAAATCTAATTTTTTACTTCAGTTCCCCAGTTAAATTTCTTTCTGTTCCTTCTCTTCAACTAGAGGAAAAGCCAGTGTTTATGTGTTATTTCCTTTATGTGCTTTTACCTGAAAAGCACTTGCTGAGCAGTGCCAGGAAGGTATAACATGTCATTCTTGAATGTCTCAGCATCTGCTGTCTGGGACCTGTGGCATCCAGGGGGTGGGAGAAATCAAGCATGGCTTTCACATCATGCACAAATCCATGCTTAAAATATGCTGTGTGGGCCATGTCAAGGCACCTCTGCTGCCATTTCCCTTACTGAAGGTGGCACTTGCTCATCAGGTCATTTTTAGCTTTTGGCTGGAAAACTGCTGGGCTTACTGAAAGGCTCGGGGACTTCCCTGGGTGTTTTCCATCAGAGAAACCTACATCCTGTTATTGGGGAGCTTTTGGACTTCCCTTTGCAAAGTGAAAGAAGTCTGGGAATGCAATGTTTATCTGTTCTGATCTCTTTCTGGCTCATGTCTGTCTATGAACAGCAAGTGCCTAAATAAAAAGGAAAAGCTATCTAGTAGGGTGCTGATTTACAAACCAACACAGATGGAACAGCACTGAGAAGTCTGTATGTAGATGCAAGTATATGCATGTGTATAAATGTATTAAACACTGTGTGTGACGGATCCTAAAATAATGATCCTTCGGGCCAAAACCATTTACACTCCTGACTGAAGATTTCTTGCGTGTGCCCATCTTTACCTCTCTCTGCACAGCACACACATGGGTGTATCTGTCCGTACGGCGGTGTCACACACTCCTGCGGGGTGGGACCCGATTTTTGGTGGTTTTGGGCTGCTCGGAGGTGCCCAGGGAGCGGTGTATCTGTCCGTACGGCGGTGTCACACACTCCTGCGGGGTGGGACCCGATTTTTGGTGGTTTTGGGCTGCTCGGAGGTGCCCAGGGAGCGGTGTATCTGTCCGTACGGCTGTGTCACACACTCCTGCGGGGTGGGACCCGATTTTTGGTGTTTCTGCGCTGCTCGGAGGTGCCCAGGGAGCGGTGCAGCCGCTAGAGGGGAGCGCGGCTCCGCGCCCAGCAGCGGCGTTCCGCGGCTCACGGGCGCGGAGTTTTGTTGCTAATACGCCTTTGTTTAATGTTTCGTTGCCAGGCCTGGCCTGTGTCCGTGGTAAGCCGGCAGAAGCAGGAGCAGGCTGTGCTTGGAGCTTTCCCTTTGCCCCAGCTGGAGAGCGGAGGGCACGGACGGGGATCCCGGTGGGAGCTCCTGCCTGCACAGCTGGAGGGCAGGGGGGGCCCAAAACCCCTCCCGTCCCCTCCCGTCCCCTCCCGTCCCCTCCTGTCCCCTCGGCACCTGGCTCCAGAGACCTGCAAGTGCTCCAGTGGAGTTCACAGGGAAACCTGCTGAGAACATGAAATCTGGTCAGGCAAAGTTTAACCCGTGCACATCTCCATAATTTCCATAATGCCAAGACAAGTATACGCACAATTAGCTTCATGAAGAGCCCATCCAATGATGCTTCTTTAAATGGTAAAGAAACTGCTAATTTGGTTTTTATGGAAAGGAGAAAGCTTCAAATATGTATTCATTATCTGGATGTATTTGGGATATAGCATTCCCTCATGCAGTTGTGATATTTATTCAGAAACAGCGGAGAAAGTAAGCTTTACTTTAATCCAGTGGATTCTGGATAGAGCTGGGACACCTGGTTTGTGTCCACTGTTGTTTCCATGTCCTGTACGTTTATTAGAGAGATGTGACAGCTTAGAAGAGTAAACCCGTGTGGATGAAATCCTTTGCTTCCCTTGGGGCCAAGAGAAGGGCACTGAGCACAGAGATAGAGTAGTAAAAACAACAATACCTTTGCCATTTATTTCAGGGTAAATGCTACCATCTTCCCCTTTTTGTGGGATATTTTATTATGGCTGAGTATAGTGCCAAGTCCCTGGCACATGGTCCAAAAATGCCCAAAGTCTTGTCACCTTCCTAATTCCTCACAGCTTGCTTTACTGTACTTTTTTTGGTGTATTGTTCCCTATATCTCCCCAAAGCTCTAAAACTGCCTTGAAAACTTTTGGGAATAGCCCAGCTTACAAACCAGTGAGTCACTGAGGAACGTTTCACTGATTTAAGTTAATCTGAGTAAACCTTCCATCCTGCTTTAAAACTTGTAATCTTTGTCTTATGTTTTTCAAGCATTTGTGAGATGGAGAATCATGCTGATGGCTTTAAAGTATTTAACTGCCTCAGCACTCTCAAAATCTCAGCCGAGCAGCAAAGCCAAGGGCCAGGCTCCAAGAGCACCCTCCCTGCCCTCAGATCATACTGGAGATTTGTTTGTTTGTATAAATCAACTGGAAGACTTCTTCATCTGAGCTCTGGCTGAGTTTGACCTCTGTGATGGGTGAGGTGTCTGGCTGTGAAGCTTTCAAAGGGTCTGGCATAGCTATGGGAGCTCAGGGTGTGCAGTGGTTCTGGGCTGGAGGCTCCCAGTCAGGAGCTGGCTGACGGGTGGGAGCCTCTCACATGGGGTAAGGGACCAACAAACAGGGACTCCCACTCTCTCTGGTTGTGCAGTTCTAATCTGTGGGTTATATTCAAAAAACCAAAGGTACTGGAGAAATCTGCAAGATTGTTTAGGAGCTTCTGAGGAATCAGATGATATAAGAAAATCAGCTGGAAATCTCTTTTCTTAAGAAAAGAAAAGAAAAAAAAAAAAAAGGCAGGGGATTGCAGGTCAAAAGCGCAGTGTCATAATAGGCAGCAGTGTGTCCAGGAAGGGGAAAGTGAGCACAGCCTGGGATCAGCTCTTATAAAAGCAATGGGAGAGGGAATCCCCTGAGCTCCAGTTTATATAAGGAAATTCCAGGAGGCAAGAAGCAAGCACTGTGGTCCAGCCACAGTGAGAAACAGGGCTTCTGTGGCTTTCTGTGGTCACCTAGGGTGACTTGACATTTTAAGTCACTCCAGGTGACCACAGTCAGTGGATTTCATCCACGTGGGTTTACTCTTTTAAGCTGTCACATCTCTCTAATAAACCCTGTCTCTCACTGATGGGGATTGAGGTGAATCACCCCAGGTAGAAGGGGAATGAAATCTCCACAGTCATGCAGGCCACATCCTGGCCTCTTGAGTACAGCTGGAAATGTGCTACTTCTTCCACTTCCAGGGAGTCTCAGATATTGTCATTTCTCTTTCCTGACAGTGCTTCAGAGTCATCATCAGGTGTCATGGTGGCTTTAAGCTTACACCAACCACACTACAAAACAACTTCTGAGTAACCAGGATATGGTAGAAATTCCAACCCCTGGCTTTGAGCAGGTGCTTTATAGCCTGTGCTATGCACATCCTACCCCATCCTACTCATATCCATGCTAAACAACATGGACCATTTCCCTTTTTTCACTTATTTGTCTTTGTGCCTTTTTATTGGGGTGATTTCTCTGCTGCTTGGTTACATATTTGTGTTGGACTGTGAATAATTGCCATGGTTGGTTTCTTGCTTGTTTGGCATAATTGATCTCCTTCATTGAAAAAAAGGAAGAACTGAGGTGACTGCAGAGCAGGTTGTTTTTCATGACCTCATTTTCACTTGCTGTTTGAATTTGGTCCGCCATGAAGGGCCGGTTGCCAGTGATTGTATCTGCGCAGACCTACACACACAGATACAAGGAACTCTTTCACAGTCAGGCCTCACAAGTAAATGGAAGGTACTTGTGTTCATACAGTTAGTTTGGATTTGTTCATACAAGCTTTTGAATGCTGCCTGTAAGCTGCTTCATGACCTCAGATGTCACACAACATCCCTCTTACATCCGATAGTGAAGTACCAAGCTGCTGAAGCATCTCTGTGTGAAGTGGATTTCAGAGTCTCTGCAAAAGAGGTTTTTGCTGAAAAATTCCACAGAGGTATGCTCCAGTAAATATTACCTTTAGTTCAGATAAAAGTATGAAAGACTTCATTTAATAGTGTTGCCGAAATCATGTCGTACTGAAAAATGCAGGAGTCCAAGAACTTGTTTACAGCAGGTTTTTTAGCGGGTTGAAAGTTTAAAACTATAAAAAAGTCATTGCACATAAGTGCTCCTGTATACATATTTTATAGTGCAAGAGTTCAAGAAAGATCAACACAAAGTTCATTATTTAAATATAAATGTCAATTTACAAGTGATATTGGAGCCAAGTCATACCACTGTGGAAAGACAGGGCTTCTCTTGCTTACCACGTTTCTCCAAATTGCTCGCAGTGAGTTGCAGGCATGCATAAGCAACACCCAACTTAAAAATTTTCAAGGCAGAGTGCAAAACACAAATTTCATAACTGAAAATCACAAAGGTCCGGCCTGGGGAGTGAGAAATTACCTAGCTATAGGGTTAGCTGAGGACATATCTGCCAGGCACGCTCTCACACTAGTAAAATGCGTGTACGGAATAGAATGATTTCAATTTGCATATTTGGCGCTGTTTATTTTCTCGTTCCCTAAAGCTTCGAGGATAGACATTTCATACCAGCCAAACGTCATAAAACTGGCTCCTGCCTTGCACTGGCATGCTGTAGAACACGTATTTTAAACCCTACCAGCAGCCTCCCTTCGGCTGTGCGAGTGCAATGCCAGCTGCCACCAGCCAGCCTGATGGTGCCCACTCGTGGAGCCGCTGCTGGGTGGGAGGAGGCTGGGGCAGCAGCTGGGGTAAGCATGTGCCCAGCCCAGAGCCAAGATAACATTGCTGTGAATTTATTTCAGTGTAGTGGCTGATCTGACTAAAGATATCTGCAGACACAGTCATGCAACTGCTGTCCATGCTGGAGACAAATACAGGGTGTGTATGTTTAATGCTTGTGAATCTGAGGGCTTTGATCTCATGCTCTGCCCGGCCGCTTGGGAACAGGAGATCACTGATAGCTAAAGTCATAGTGTAATGAGTGTGAGGTGATAAGAAAATGTGGAAGAAACCTATATTCATTACATGAACAAATATGATAGAAACAAAGTTCATCTGACGCCAGTTGCTCAAAAAGTTAGCTGTTTAAATCTAAGCTGCCAAAATTCAAGTTTATTTCATTCTAGAGCAGACTCATGTGCATCTGGATTCAGTTATCTGAATGTAGATCCTGTGTAATTTTAAATGCTTGTGAGACATACCACCTGCTGTTCCAAGAAACGTCAAATATTTTGCAAATTCGGTGTCATATGCAAGCCCTGTGCTACTGCCAAATGGCTTGAAATACCTAAGTTCTCTAAAGTAGCACAAGAACCTACAAGTATTCTTTGAATACTTTGCACAATTTCAACACCATGACCTCATTGTCTTAATCCAAAGCTAAATCCTACTCCTGAAAATTCAGTGACATCCGTTCCAAATAAAACAGACTTCAAAGCTTCAGCTCTGCACTAATAGCTACTAGTATAACACTGGGTTAGTAGTGATGAAGGCTTTGGGCAGGAGTAACTTGTAGCCTTGAACTAAGATGGAAGACAACTGATCTCATTATTCTTTGAAAATATGAAGGTATTAGATTTTTGCTTCCTTGAATGGCTAAGGAAAAAAAGAGCCTCATAACTCTTCAAATTTGGAAAGTAAAAAATATTGCTTTATTTATAATGATGAATGGAACAACACAGTATTCTCATACCTAATAAGATGTCATCAGTTACTGAATCCAGTCTGGAAGCTGGAGATGTTACTGGAGTCCTCTCTGGAACTTGTTTTCGTTCAATTTCATCCAGCAAGGAAGAAAGACCTGCAGGATCGCTTTGAGTCTTAAGTTTCTTTCTGAAATATGGCAATTCGTGATTGATAGCAAAATGAAGGCTGAGATTTTTCCCTGGAAAAAAGAACATCTATTGCTACAATCTCATGGATAATTGCCTCTCCAATGAAGGCATAAATCCTTGCCCACATGAGAAGTCCTCTCCTGCACAGCTGTGTCAGTAAAGAGTATTAGTGTGGATGCAGTTGGTTCTGAAGGGGATTTTTTCTTATAAGGGGAACTTTACACTTTTGCTCAGGTGAGGGAAGCCCTTCTGTGTCTCCCCTCCATTGGTATGGCATTTTACTACATGTAGTAGTAAGGTCTGGATAATTGGGTATTTCACTGCTTACTTGCTTTTCCAGGTCATTCATGAAGATATTAAATAAAACTAGTTCCAGCATCTCTATCTGGGGATACTCCAGTATTTTCTCCATCCTATAAGTGAAACTTAAGCACTATTTTTTGCTTTCTGTCTTTTAACCAGCTCTCAAACTCTTTAGTGCTTCTTCCAGAATAGTGGCATCTTGATAATCATTGATGCAGAAGAGCTTTTAGTTAGTTTTTACTGCACTGCTCATTGTGTTACTATGGCATTCATAATATCCTTTTTCATAGTACTGCCAGGTGATCAACTACCCCTAAAAGATTTTTAAATCTGTAAAATCTGCTGTGCTGTAAGAATTCAGTACGGCACGGAACTGCCCAGGCACAAGTCTCAGACACAGACATAGGCTTGGATTCCATCGAGAAGTACAAAGGAGAGGAGCACCTCGAGGTGTTCTGTTCCCCAAATGTGCACGTGAGCATGGCTGCTGGGGGTCACCTCTCTGCTTTGTGATGATTATATTTAGCTTGAGCTAAATATGGCTTAAGAAATTTAATTTGTTAATAAACTTCTCACCGCCATATCCCCATTGAACGCCACAGTGCATCTATTAAGTCTGTTCTGGATGTTGAGGGGAACCACACATGAAATAGGCTTCATGGTGTCCATTTTGACACTTTTGCTTCTGCTTCATCATTTGACCATTGGTAACTCCAATCCTTTGACATGAGAAGAGTCTTATGCCTTTACCCCTCATCCTTTTATTTTCTTGGATTTTATCAGGATGCTGTCAGGTAACTAATGGTGATTTTTGTGAAGCAGATGGTTTCTTAGGATGGACCCCATTTGTACACAAAAGCACTCACCCAGACCAGTCACCTGGGTGTAGCCAGACTCTAACAAAGCTCATTGTTTGTTCATTCAACCATATACACAGATGAAAGAGTATTTCACACTGGTTTTTACCTTATTTGAGAGCACTTCATAGTCTGATATTGCCATTTTAATTTAAGCCATTTAGTCTATAGTAACTGATGTTATTGCTTATATGGAGTTAAACCTTTAACTAAAAAACCCCGTATTTCTAGCTATGAGGTATAGGGTATGTATTTTTATTTTGCGTGGTGTGTTTGGTAGGTGGCAGTCTGTCTCTTCCTCTCTAAATGTTCCTGAGTTATTGTCATGGTAAAACTACTCTTCTAATTCTGTAAAAGAGAGAAACAAAATGTAATTTTTACCTTGACGGAACTTTGGGATGGATGAAGTAATTTACTGAAGCATCTTTATAAAAGGTTTCACCTTGGGACAGAAAATAGAAAAGAAAGATTCAGGGGTGTTAACCCCTATATACTTATGTACCTATGTAGACAAAATAATAAAAACCTAATATTTTCTAAGAAATCACCAGTGTGCTATATAATTTCTAACAATGCATCTGAGGATGCTGCATAGCCCCATTATACAAATGTCTGCAAGCTTCACAGTATTCAGTGTTTTTTCTCATACCATCCCTGCTAAGGAGAGAATGCGAACAGAGAGCCAGAACGACATTCAAAGCACTGCTGGACAAAGACCATGGCACTGCACTTGAACATCTGAGCTTGTTTCTGGGTTTGTCCCAGCACTCAGGCTGCTGAGGCTCAGCCCTGTGACCTGTGCCCCTTTGCCCTCCCTGCTGCAGGGGGAGGAAGCATCCAGGAGGGGCTACATCCTCCTGACACCAGCAGCAGCCCCCCAGACTGGTGTGTGCCTGCTCAGCCCTGCTCACACAGGCATCAGCCTCAGCTAATTCTGAGCAATGCCAGCTGGCCCACACAGAGCACAGGGACTGCAGAGCTCAGCCAGGCTGCTCAGTGTCCCTGGGCTCTCCAGGTGACAGTGCTGTGCTCTGCACAGCCACCCCTCCTGCACTAGCAGGGGTGGTCAGGGCTCTGTGGCTTGCGCCTTGAGCCTGGTTGTGATACCTAGCGGGAGCTTGCTGGCACCTGTCTTAAATCTAGGAAAATTTTGCAGCAAATTACAGCTGTCTATCACACAGTATTGAGTTCAGCACAGAACAAAACCCCAGAATTTTCCAAATAACAGCTAAGGAAAACAGATAGTACTGCAAGACTATAGATGTTAATCAGAAAGGGGGAGATCTGGTTTAATATTCCTCTCACCCTGATGAGATTCAGATTGTCCTTCCCAGGATATTGAACTCCTTGGCAGCCTACTGACAAGACTGTGGTGATGGTCATTTATTCTACAGGCAGAATGTGAAACTGATGAGAGAACAGAAAGCAAAAAAGTGTCTAAATCTACAGGCTACTATTTATAGGTACATTCTCAGCAAGAAGAAATCCTTGTTCCTGCTTCCACACTGGTCTGTGTGCTTGATCCAGTGATCTATAATGAGGTAAATTCAACACACCTGGCAGGGGTTTGATGTTGTATGAGGCAGTCATGGCAAAGTGTAGAGAGCTGTGATGTTAATCAATAGTCACCATGGCTCCTAAATTGTTTCTCTCAGCCAGAGATCGGTGAGATTGGAGATTGGTGTTAAATTACTGCTAATAGGTCCTTCCCAGATGGGAAGAATCTGGGAAGACATAAGAGTGTTCAGACATAAGAATGGGGTGAGAACAAAAGGTTAGCACATGTAGGCTGCTGCTGAGGATGCTGGAAGAAGGAGCTACTCTTGCTGGTGGAGGAGGCACTGGACAAATAGGAAGGCAAAGCAAAGATGGAGCTATGTCAGCCCAGGTGTTTGCAGAGGGAATGCCTGTGCCGATATGAGGAACAGCACAGTGGGAACTGTTTCTTTAGGTAAGAAATGAGAACACTGACCTTGCAGATGTCTGAGGAGACAACTAATCTTTGTTTTATCTTTCTTTTTTAATACATATAGCATTTTATTTGGGAGCTGCATATCTCAGGCTGGGTCATATAATGGTAGTGCTTCTGTTCTCTCCCCTCTGTGTTGGGTCATGTGAAAAGGGAAGGATCTGTCCGTGATGCTGCTGTCCCAGCTCTGGATCTTCCAGCGGTTTCTTGGCCTTCAGGATCTCACTTCCAAGGCTGTTGCTCAGCTTCTGTTTGTCTCTGAACCCCACAGCCACTCTGAAATCATGCAAGAAGCTTTGCCACTGTGTGCTGGAGGCAGCAGGGGCAGGTGGGCTCCACACACGGGGTTTTCAGCCTGTAGAGCTGGATATGCTGTGGGGCTGAATGAAACTGAAAGGAATTCTCATCTCCAGGTAGGAGAGTTTTCCTTGGGCCTGTCCACATTTCAGCATGGATAGAAGTCCTTCAAAACAGAACCTCATCTTGGAAAGACTCAAGAGGTTTCAGCAATCAAAAGTGATGTTTAACATTAATTATGTCCCTGCCAAACCATACTCATGGTGCTACTCATGTATTCCATGGGATCTATTAAAAACTGGAGTCAGTGAAATCAGTCAGTGAATCAAATGGCTAGTGTCCTTCTCTGGTAGAAAACCAATCCAAAACCATCCTGGCAAATATTACAAATGAATGGTCTTCCCTTAGTTCAGGGAATAGTGCAGGATATGCCAGTGTTTCTCTTTATATGGATAAGACTGCTTGCTAAATTAGGAGATTTTAATAAAGGATTTTGACAGTATCTGGAGTTACAGTCAGCTGTCATTTATTATCTATGATCATAGAAACATGACAAGTTTTTCTTGGCATTCTAGACACTTTCAGAGGACATTAGAAAGATACTTAAGTTGGGTGAGAGATACAGTACCAATGTATTATTGGTACCAATTCCTGTTAAATCTAGGAATTAAGGGCAGAGATGTGCATGATGACTAGAAGCTCCTGTCTCTAAACTGCCAGTGATTGGTTAAACAAAATTTAAGCCAGTTTTCTCCTGGTTGATGGGCACCAAAACCTTCTTTTCAGTGACCACCAAAGCGTAAATGAGCAACGTGATAATGGATCATCCTGCCAGTTATTAAAACCATTCTAAATTTAAAAAAAAAGTGAAGCTGAAATGTAATGAAGCATTAGGACTTGACCTCAGATATAATTTATGTAAAGAATAAACAGAGTAGTTGGTTTAGAAAAGTTATATAAGCAGTGTTTTTCCTTACCACCACACTTGAAATTAGTTACAATATCTCAGTTAAAATATGTCAGACTAACTATTTTGACTCACTGAGTTATAGAATAAACTTGATTGATATTTATTGTCTCAGGTGGCCAGCTATGATTGTTTCTTTGTACTACATTTCTTAAGTAGTCAATTATAAAAAATAGCTACATTTCACAATTTGCAAATAGTTTTATACAAAAAAGCACTACATTTGCTATATTTGAGTAGTGTTACCTCAGTTTTCAGCACTTACTAGGAAATTTGATTTCAATATCTACTTTATGCTCCCTCTTTAAAAATTGCTTCTGTAAAAAATATTGTGGAACTAAATCAAGTTATCATACAGAATCATAGTACGGATAAGGTTGGAAAGGACCACAGTGGGTCATCTCAACCAACCTCCCCACTCAAGCAGGGTCATCCCAGAGCACATGGCACAGAATTGTGTCCAGATGGTTCTTGAATATCTACAGTGAGGGAGACTCCAGTAGATTCAGCAGCGAGCAGTGAGTCAGTGAAGCAGTAAGTCAGACAAAACAAAGTTGGCATTTAATTCCTGACTCTTGAGCTTTAACCTGCCACTATTGAGGCAAGACAAAATTTTGCACTGGTGGACTGTCAGGAGAGCCCCAGTCCAGCTCTGAGTGATGGCTTTGCCCACAGCTGCAGAGGCTGATGTGGCCACAGCAGCAGTGTATTGCTGTGAGCACTGCTCTGAGCCTGCACTAGCTCTGCCTGCAGCCTGGGCTCAGCCAGGGCTGCAGAGCCAGCAGGGCTGGTGCTCTTGCCTGTGAGGATCAGCAACGCAGCAGCTCTGTGCTGAGTGTCCTGAGGGACTGCCAGCACACCCTGGGCGCTCTGCTGGCCTCAGACCTTGCTGCTGCAAGTCTGCACAGCTCCACTTGCCCCTGGATTGAGGGCCAAAGAATGGACAAGAAAGAGAGATTTGTTGGGCTTTGTTTTGGTCTTTTTTTGCCAACGCTCTTTGAAGGTTTTGTAGACAATGCAGCCTTAGCTTATGGAGAGTGGTGGTGAAGGACACCTCCGTGGCTCTCCAATACTGACCTGCCTATGTAGTGGTCATTCTTTAGCACACTAGCTATTCTCCTTTGCTTTACAAATTGGTTAGTCAGAGATTTTTAAAAATAGATATTCTTCATAACCATGGTGCATCAGAGGAGAGTCACCACCTTCCTTCTTTCAACCGCGAATGAATCACAGAGTTAATCTTGGACACCTGGAAAGCTGTATTTCTAAATATCAGGCAGCTATATAAAACCTGTGTTCAGCTGTCATTATGTCCTGATGGAGGTTGTGTGGCTCTGAAATGTTGAAAAAATGCACTATTTGAAAATAAAAGCAAGTTATAACACACCAGACTGCAAGCATCTGTACTGTGAAGGCTGGATGCAAAGCTTAGAAAAGAATACAGAGTGGAATTACATGCTGACAGATCTCAGGCATTTTTATTCAAATGTTTCATTTAGGATGATTTAAGACCTCCATGAGCAATGCCAGCAGAATAAACAAATAAATGCAGACAGTCTATGAGGAGAATGATGAACAAATACTCACATATCACATTCCCTGCAGTCCCAGCTTGTCCTCCACCCTCGTGAGACAGGCTCATGGATTTCTGAAGTGGTTTCAAAGTGAGGCACTGACTCCTGATGGTGTACAGATGTGACTTCCCTAAACACTTGCAAATGTGCCTATGTTCACACACCCAGATGTGCACGTTCCCATACCTCTGTGATTAATCTATGGCCTGAGTGGTGAGACACTACATCTGTATGTAAGACATTTCTTCTGGTCTCTCCTCAGAGCTGGTAAATCCTTAACACCACTGAAGTAATTAAGAGAGTCCAATGCCTTCACACCTAGGGAAGAAGATGGAAGATGGGGATCTAAATATGAAGCACAGACTTGAAGCTGTTCCTGCCTAAGGGTGTCCTAGCTGGGTATAACCTTTTGGCTTAAACAAACCCACCATCACAGTAATGGGTTGAAACTATCTCAGTTTCATATTATGAAACTCATCTCTCCCATGTTTTCCTCTACTGACAGTAATAAGCAATCAAACACAAACTGCAATATCTCCCATCATCAAAACCAGTCACTGACATGGGAGTCCATGCAGCACTAGTGTAAAGGGAAGGACACAAGCAGATCAGTAATCAGAAAGGATGGACCTTCCAGGTTTGTATTTCTTGGATGTTTTCTTTCTTACCATTACAATATCCAATAAGTTGGTAATAATGTACACTGCAGCTTCAGGGCCAAAGAAAGAAGTGTTCTTTTAGATTGCAGGCTCTTGCAATGCTCATGTATCCTTCTGAAATAGGATACAGGAGAGCAAGTGCTTTATCTGAGCTTGTTAATTCACCTGGTCTAACACATGAGTTAAAAACTCCAACAGTTTCTTTTCCTAGGAAAAGAAATCCTAAGATTTTTCTTAGAAAAAATCAAAACCTAATCTTTGATGTTCTTTGTTATGATCAAACTAAGGTGTGACTGGTTGCTGTAGATTTTTGGGCTCTGTATTTTGGCCTCTTCTTATGTGTTTTCTGTTCTCCAAAACAGAAAAGCAGATGTAAACTTGTTGAGTCACATCTTCCATTTAGAATGTAGAACAGCGGCATCTATGAGACACACATTACAAAGTACAACTGTAACAATAGTTGACATTCCAGAAACTTAGCAGGAGTCAACCAGATTTACTTTTCCAGACATTTCCCTCCCCTTCCAGCTTTTTACTTTTGAAGTGTTTGAGTTAATCTCTGACCTAATGCCAAGATAATCCTGGGTTGATAAGAGAAATAATTTCTGGATTTGTGAGAAAGTTGTGTGATAATTTATGAGAAATCTTTTAGAAATGGCCTCACCATACTTCTGCTCTTTGGCACTGTGGACATAGAAGCTGTTTGTTTTCTCTACAGTAATCTGGGATACATGACTTTAATTTCAGTAACTTTCATGTAATCATTTCAGTTAATATATGAGAAAAAGACATTTGTAAGATTCAGTCCCAGTGTGAAAATAGTTTTTCAGTTTGTGAATTCATTTGGATAATCTGGGACTCACTCCTTTTGTAAAAACTTATCAATCTGTCCCAGAGCCTAAAATGAATATACATCCAGTCAAATAAATTTCTCTAAGGATACGGAACCGTCATGGATTTTGACTAAGTAGATTCAAAACATTTTAGTTGAATTACTGTAATCTCTGTGCGCCACCCTCAATCACAGGGCTAATCTAGATGACTTTTATGGGAATTTTGCTTCGTCTTTTATTTTTCTACTAAGCCAGTAGAAATCAGTAGTTTTATTGTGAGGTGACTCAACAAAAATCAGACAGCATTAATCAGTGGGAGCAAATCCTCATTTGCATTGACATGTGTCCTGAAATAAAGCAAAAATAGCATAAAACTTCACTAGCCTGTTGCCATGACATTGGGAGTTTACATCACACAGCCTTCTCACAGGAATAATTCTTCCTGGTGGCTTTTCATAGAGAACTTTCCTCAAGAACCTAAGAGGAGGCACAGAGAAGATGACATTGACCATCTTGCCCTGAGCAAACCTCAAGGTATCTGGGTCCCTGATTCGTGCATGGAAACTCAGTATTAGGCAGTGATTACCCAGGCTGACCCGTGTGCTGTGCCTCATGGCTTTACACAAACAGTCTGTCGTGCTGCAGGGATTGACAGAGCACTGATTTCTGGATGCCTGATCACAGTGTCAGCTAAAACAGGAGTCTTTAATGGATACCTGTTGAAGAAAAGCTTCCACATGAAATTAGAAAAACCAGATTTGCCGATTTACGTTACCTCCCATTTGACACCTTTCAGATCCTACCTCCCAAAACATCACCTGCCAAAAATCAGGCAGCTGAAGGAGGGCAGGCAGCAGAGACAGGACTGCTCCAGTCACAGGAAGGCACATACCAGTGGAGGACTTGCTTCAGTGGCCTTCTATGACCATTTTATCTTGAAGATGGTTCACATGCTCCACATGAAAAAAAAAAAAATTACATATGTTTGAGGTATCAAAAACAATGGAAAGACCAAAAACTATTCTTGGTGCAAATTCTCCTACTGACTTCTGCAGTATTCTGGGAGAATAGCCTTACTCCAGAGATAAAAGAGTCTTCTATTTACATTTGAATTGTATTTGAAACCACTATTGTATACACAGGAAATGCAGAGAATAACAGCAAGATTAGCCATAGAAATAATTTCAGTATTGTATCATATAAAGAACCTTGGACACTGGTAAGACTTTGATCTTGTTGTAAACAGGATCACTGATGAGTTTCAGGGCATTTTGACCCAAGTGCTGAAAAGATGAGCTCAGATTTGGATTTAGTTTCTGGTTTTGGAGGTGACAGTATATTCAGCTGTGTATTCCCACCTCCTCTTTCTTGTTTAAAGGTGGAGCAACAGGATGCAGGCTGCGACAATTACCCATTTGCCTGGCTACAGGAGCAGGAAACTTTGGGGTAAGGAGAGAGCAGAAGACTTTATGTGAAAAATAGCTTAACTTGACTCAGGGCCTTTGAGCATTTCTTTCAGAGTCCTAAATTTAGATATTTAAACATTTGAGAAGGGTAAATTGATAAAATGCAATGACATGAAATGTGTCAGAGTACAGACTAGGTAATCTGACCTTTTCAATTGACCAAGAGGAGTCACAAACTCTGTATATATTTATTATTAGTATCATTATCGTTCAAGTGAATGATTTAGATTTGTTCTGGGCTCTGCTTCTGATTCCCATGAAGTGCATAAGTCTTTGGCAGGGAAGTGATGTGGTAGGGTTTGGCTTGTGTGCATCTGGAGGGTGGATTTCTTTTGTGCCTATAAAACACAGGTGGGGTGCAGAATTTTCATATATTTCATATATTTATCAGCCAGAAAGAGAGGAAGAAACAGCCAAAGTTAAATATGGATTTTCCACCCAAGGATTTGCTTGAGCTAAAATAATTTTTTAAAAGTACTAAAATGGTTTTATTTGTGCATTTCTGATCATAGCTTAGAAATGAATACCAACAAGAGCCAAATATATAATGCCTAAAGTTCACATATTAATAGATAATATCTAAATAAATAATGTCTAAAGTGACACACTCTAGAAGAAGAGATGCAGAATTAGTTTGGACACACAGAAAACTGGTGTGCAAGATTCCTGAGTTTCTTCTGCAAAGCCCAGCAATGATGCCCACCCTGAAGGAATTCCATCCCTGGGCTGTCTCCTATGACCTGCCCAAGCTCTATCCTACAAGCAGCATCACTTTTACCTCCACAGAGGTAATTATTTTATTTTAATTATGATATTTAACCAAAGGAGATTTAAACACTTACTTAAAGGGGATCCATTCCTTAGTTGGCCCTAAAATGGAAGAACTGGCATGGTTTCACACAAAATTTGAGTTATATCACATCCTAAATAGGGCATATGTTGAGAAATGCTGAATGAAGTCAAATAAACTACAGGACAAAAAATAACCTTCCTATAATTAGAGACAGACTGCAAAAAAATTCCATCACACCAATAAAACATAAATGCTAAGTGAAAAACTACCATCAGGCTTAATGATTCATAACCTATTGTTTAATGTATATCATGTAACATCAAAACTACTGCACATATTTAAGAAGTAAATTTAAAAAAGCTTATAAAAAATATTAGTGGCTAAATAGCATAGTGTGATGGGTTGATGATGCTTTTTTAGTGCCAGAGATCTCTCTTTGATAGTTTGTCTCTCTGATATTCATGCCTGTCTGATTTTGTTTTCAAGCTATCCTTGTATTTCAGTTTTACCTTGCGAAAGTACAGACTTCTATGGAAATACCAACGCATAGAAGTGCTTTAGAAGGGTTGTTTTGCTTTTTGTGACAAGATTCAGGTAATATACTTCAGGTAATTTTTTTTTTTTTTATTTTCTGCTTGATTTAATATTTTCATTCTTCTCAACACTTAAATAAACCTTCACTTTCTTTATCCCTATTTCCCAAACATTCCCTTGATGAAACTGAATTTTTGCTGTGTACAATCTGCTGGGGGCAAAATAATTAGTCTTATGAAATCAA
Source organism: Melospiza melodia melodia (assembly GCF_035770615.1). NCBI lineage: Eukaryota > Metazoa > Chordata > Aves > Passeriformes > Passerellidae > Melospiza > Melospiza melodia. The sequence goes on along the minus strand of NC_086197.1, from coordinate 85,590,771 downwards.
GGGTTACTCCAAATTTAAATTAAAATAGTTGTTTCTGAAAATCTTAGGACACATTCTTGTCTTGCAATGAATTGAAATAATTTAAATTGTGATAGTGAATGCCAGCCTCTATGCTGCCTCAAAATCAGTGTAATGTTCTTCTAGTATTGATGTTTGCTAGTAGACATATAAACTCTATCCCTTCTTCCAGTGTGAAGTCAAAATAAAGCAGACCAGATCCATTTATCCTTTTGCTGCTGTTTTGAACTTTTGGCTTGCTGTGTTGAGGAAAAAAGGTACAGTTTTCTTTTAAACATGTAGTTTAATGTGATCTTTGATCTTTCCACTTCAAAAAGATTTTTTTTTTGCCTGGAACAGTCTTCCACAGATGAGTTACAAACCCCTGAAAACAGAAATTTATAGTGTAAAAGCTGTCACCACATTAATTGTGGTAGCATAGATGCAGTGCTGCTTCTATAGTTAGCCACTGCTGAAAAATAAAAACAAGGAAAAGGTATTCTGACACAAAGTCTGTCCTCACAGTATCCTCTGTCAAATGTTCAGTGTTTAGTTAACTGTGTTTCTAAAAAGTGATTGTTGTAGTGGATTCCTTTGCCTTTTTAAAATTTCTTTTGAGAACATTAATCTGTTTGTATATAAAAGATTACATTTCCACTGACAGATAGTAGCTGGAAAAGAGCAAAGATTACATATATCAAAAAGCTTCATTGCATGATAAAAAATGTTAGATGTTTACTTAGAAAAGCCATTAACTGGCTTACTTTTTTTTTTTTTTGAGCTTGAGTTCTTTGTCAGCAGTTTGGATTCAGAGACTCTAAATTTTAAATTTTATATCGATCTCCTGTAGGTCTTGGCTTCCTTGATTGCTTCTGGACTTATGCCTGCTCTTTGGGTTTTAAATGAATTTGGAGGATTGAAGTCACTTAAACATAATTTAAATGATCTCATGTGGTAAACTTAGTCAACATTTAATAGATTGTGTGTTTCTGCTTGGTGATACTAAGACCATATATTTTAATATATTAGTATGTAACTATTTGGCACAGGGAAAAAGCATAAATCATAGAACAGTGCAAATTTCATGATTACAATCTTCCAGGAAATATCTAAAGAAAATTCTAAAGGAAAAATTGTCTGGTGATGTAGCATGCTGTGCTGTAAGATTGTCTGGACTTCAAAAGGCATACAAAAAAGCATAACAAATAAGAAAATGCTTATGAAGAGGAAAGAGATAACTTTGGTGCTACAAAGTACTATCGTAAAGCTGACACTGCAATCCAAAGATTTTGGCCTTGGCTGCAATAGTTTTGAACCACTGAATTTTAGCTGTACACAGCATTATGTATTTTACCACTTGAAAGGTTCAGAATGGGACAGAAGGATCTTTTAAAGTGACTGAAGAAACACCAATACAGAGAAGTAGCTGTAGCAGTCCCACTGAGGTATCTGTTAAGAAGCTAGGTGTAACACAGAAAAAAAGGCTTCATTTTTTGTTTGTTTGTTTATTTTTGACTTCTCCCAGACTGCTCTCTATGAAGTCTTCTGTGCCATTCTCTTTCTGCATAATTGTGTCATAATCATCTTTTCTATTTCCAACTCTGTTTTAAAACACATTCCTTCCTAACAGACTGCTGAGCATTAAACCTTCCGTGGAAAGATGTGATTGCAGTAATCTTCAGAGAGAGCAGCCCTTCTCATTACTGATCCTGGGTGATATTATGGGATCTGGCATTACTGAAAAACATGCTCATCTTATTTCCAGCATTGCTGGGTGCAGAAGAACTGTTGAGTGCATGGCAAAATTTAAGTGTTTTCATCATAATAATCTAATTCATGCTACATTTTGACTGGTCCTCATTTTCTCTTCCTTGTGTTATAACACACAGACCAGCCAAAAGTAACAGTGTGAAAAATACTATTACTTGTGGTCCTGGTCACAAACCAGCATAAGCAAAACGTGATGCTTGCCTATCACTGCATGCAAAGCAGCACAATCCTTACGTCTGCTGCTGAGAGAATTCCTTCTCTCTCCCGTGGTGCTGGAGATGTGAGTGATGTCTTCATCCTGGGATCCTTCCTCACCACTGACCCTGACAATGTGCAGTGTTCTGGCAGCACAACCAAATGATAAACATCTTAGCATCCAGTGCTTTGGTGTTTCTGGTGCTTTTGAGGTTGGGCCTTGCTCAGGTACTTGGGCATTTTCCTCACTAAAGACAGATAATAGGTACCCATAACTCAGAGCAGTTGATGCACAGCAATACTCCACTGAAGACAGGGCAGTTTATAGGCTTCAAATAATGACACATTGAGCTGATGACTGTAGAGAAACCAAATAAAATCTGAGTTTCTATGCCTTTGCTAGGATTTAACCATTAGTTAACTCATTCAAAATGAGAACATACCTTTTCCTTTTCTTTTTCTTTTTTTTTTTTTTTTTTTTTTTTTTTTTTACCTTAATGAAGGCAAGACCTTGCATCTGGCATACCAAAGCAAAAGAATATTTAATTCAGGATCCAGATTTTGCAATTTGGGTCCATCTGTGATAATAACAGAGTGTGAACTCATGGAAATGCTGGTGTGAATTTTTAATAAATTGTCACTATCCATTTTGATACAAGGTAGAAAATAGCACATATATGCAGCAAGGAACTGCCAGACAGAAAAGAGATGCTTTCCTAGCAGGGTCCAGGCCAGCCCAGTGCTCTCCAGCAAAGTGCAGAATAACAGCTCCCCACAGCAGCATTTAACTCCATCTCAGAGCTGCTGAAATCTCAATAATGGGGCACGGTCAGAAGCACTGAAGTCTCTTAAGGACAGGACACAGAACAGCAAACACTGGGAGAAGCATTTGTATTTAATCTGGTAACCTGATTAAAAAGTAGTTACCTCGTTTTCAGAAAAAAAAATCCTATGCTAACAAATGCAAACATTTGTAGCAGGTTCAGTATATGAAGAAAACATAAAGTTTAAAAAAAGGGATTTTTTTGTTTGTTGTCCTCAAATAGTTTTTGCTGATTTGTCTGTTTTTTCCAAGGAATTAGCAAAAGTTCATTTTAGGTCAAAGTAGTTTTTATTTCATTATTTAATCATTTTTTGGCAACCATACGATACAAACAGATATCCACATAGCTTTGGCTTGTAGTTCTGGTGATGGCTGTTTTCCAAGACGTATTTGGGAAGCTAGACCATTTATTGGGAAGGGAAGTATATTTGATATTTCACAATTCTTTCCTGCTTATTTACCCTTGTATGCAGTTTTCAGGATTGCATGGAAGGAAAAAAAAATTAATCTCTTTTTGATTTGAACACACAAATTTGAACCTAACACGCAATGTGAAGAATTAAAGTTCCTTTTCTGGGTAGAGTTTGAACACTCCTTTAGTAAATTTGGCGGACACACATAATCTATATTATGTTAAGATACGCAAATAGTTTTCTATGGAAACTAGAAAAAGCTGGAGACTTTAAATCCCAGATGGAGTTCTTATTAAGGAAACATCGTACTTTTGAAAATCCGATTTCTCCATCTGCTTGCAATATCTTTGAAGTGTTTCTCTGTATAATTGCAATGATGGTTTCTTTGGATCATATTCTTTATTGTTTATTGCATAACTCTGCTCCTTCCTCAAAAGCGCAATTGTTCACCTTGTCAGTCGGCAAGGATTTAATTCCATTTCCCCTTGCTCTGATCTGACTGGGGAAATGTGCTGCAGTTGTGGCGTCCTGGCAAGAGCTCCACGAAGGGAACTCCATGTATGGTTTGAAACTCCCTTCTTCCTGAAACCCTCTGCAGGGAGTTCTGTGCCAGGGACCCTTCTCTCGCCTTGTGGTCTGACTCATTCTGACTCACTGAGCTCAAGAAAGCAGGCAGTGTTACTCCTTTCTGGGAAAGTGCAAAGAAAAAGCAATTCTGCTCCAAATAAATGCAAATGAGTCAGCTGCAAGTATCTGGGGAAAAGCAGTTAGAGAAGTGAGAAATTACTTCTTGTCATCTCATATTCAACTGCAGTGTAATTTTGATCATTATCTTATTTTTCTTTCCTGATGCAGGGAATCAAGTTCATAGATTGTGAATCCAGGCTCAGTACAGGAATTGGGTAAATAATGGATCGCATTTAGTTAAATTTGTTTTTCAAGCTCTTGTTCAGAGGTGCTTATCCAGTAATTTCAGTTTAAGAGCATGAACAATTTCATTGACTTTGGTACATTGTTCAAGTGCATTGGCTTAAGCCTCCGGTGATTTACTGGGAGAAACGCTGCAGTTTCTCAAAGAACACTCTGGTTTCTCACCTCATTTTCTTGTGAGCTCCTGGGAAGATACTACAAAAGCTAGAGGTTCACCCTGCAGATATAAAAAAAGCTAAATCAATTTCTTTACTAGAAACTGCTTACACTAGAGGACAGCTTTAGTTGGCAACATTGGAGAGCTGTGGTGATAAAATACCTGCACCTGCCCTGAGA